>NC_080068.1:44749355-46076855 GCF_949987535.1 Balaenoptera acutorostrata | reverse complement strand
GCTTTTGTCTCATTTTTTTCTCACTAACAATCTCTCTGATGGTCTTTAAAATAACTTACATCAATCTTAGGAATACTCAAAACCATTCTTGGACCAGAGAGAACGCACCAGCTGCGGTTTAAGAGCAATGCAGCTGTAGAAAGTATGTGAGCAAAACTTGAAGCTGGAGAAAAGCCAGTTTGCCTTAAAAAATTCCACCTGGACCTACTTAGCACCTCCTCCCTTGCCCTAACCCTAAACACATGCCCTTGGACTCCTCAGGGACAGGAATGAAACCTGGAGAGAGCAAGAGGCTTGGTTTGTGTTGCCAAGATTGCTCCCAGGACCTTTCCATTTCCTGTTTCCCATACCTCTCCTCTTTGCTCCAGCAGATAATTGAAACTCAGTATAGCCAGTAGTCAATCACTGCTACATATTAATAAATCAGAAACTGTAGCAATTCCCTCATATTGTCTTTTTATTGTTTTTATGAAAGAAATCCAAGGGATATATTGGGGACTTTCTTTCACTGCATGTAACCAGAATTTAAATAATAAATAACTTGACTGGTACAATGCTTATTTAGGTACATTGTTTCAGCTATTAAGAAACAATTTCCAAAAACAAAAAAAGAAAAAAAGTTCCATATTCATATTCTTCAGAATGCTTATTCTTAAATAGATACACCACTTTTGTACATCCAGCAGCTGAAATATAGATATTAAAGTTCCTTTAGAAGATTCAGGAAATTTATTATGCCTTTGTTTATTCATTCATTCATTCATTTGTTCATTCATTTATTCAACAAATACTACTATAGCTTTCACTGACTGCATATATCTATTTGTGCCTGATAGTGTGTTAAATTTTCTGCACAGATCATAACATTTAAACTTTGCAGCAATGCATAAAGTAAGTACTGTCATTACCCCCCTTTTCTAGATAAGGAAACTGAAGTTCAAAGAGGTTAACTAACTTGCCCAAGGTTACCCAGCTAAGAAGTTATAGAATTAATATTTGAATAGAGTTGCTTTCAAAAATGTTAATTATAGGATCTAGGCACCAAGTATGTGAGGATTCACTGTATAATTCTTTCACCTTTTCTGCATGTTTGTAAATTTTCATAATAAAATATCAAGAGTAAAATCATTTCTAGTTTCATTTCCATGAAGCTTTCCTTGATATATCATATTGTGACTCATTTGATATTCGATATTTGGAGCTACATTATGAACACTAATGCAAAATTAAGACACTCGCAGATAAACAAAGCTGAGGAAGTTCATGACCACTGGACCTGCCCTGTAAAAAATGCTCAGGCATTCTGCAAGTTAAAATGAAAAGACACTAGACAGTAATTTGAAGCCATATGAGGAAATAAAGATCTCAGTAAGTGTAAACATACACACTGATGCTAAAATCTTCACAAAATACTATCAAACTGAATTCAACAGCATGCTAAAAGAATTATACATCATGACTAAGTGGGATTTATTACTGAATGCAAGGATGGTTCAACATATGAAAATAGATTAATGTAATACACCATATTAACAAAGTGGAGGAGAAAAAAGTTACATGATTATTTCAATTGATGCAGAAAAAGCATTTGGCAAAATTGAACATTCTTTCATTATAAAAAGACTCAACAAGCTGAGAATATATGGAAACAACATCAACATAATAAAAGCCATATATGAAAAACCCACAGTGGACATCACACTCAATGGTGAAAAACTGAAAGCTTTTCCTCTAATAATAGGAAGAAAGTAAAAATGCGCACTTTCACCACTCCTATTCTGCATAGTACTGGAAATCCTACTGAGAACAATTAGGCAAGAAAAAGAAATAAAAGGCACCCATATTGGAAAAGAAGAAGTAAAATTATGTCTGTTCATGATACAATCTTATATGTAGAGAACCCTAAAAATTCCACAAAAAAACTCTTAGAGCTAATATATTAATTTAGCAAAAGATCAGGATACAAAGTCAACACACAAAACTCAATCACATTTCTACATGCTAACAATGAACAATCTGAAAAGGAATTGAAGAAAACAGTTTCATTTACAATAGCATCACAAAGAATAAAATACTCAGAAATTAACTTAATCAAGGAGGTAAAAAGTTTGTATGCTGAAAATTGTAAAACATTGCTGAAAGAAATTATAGAAGACATAAGTAAGTAGAAACACTTTCCATGTTCATGGATTAGAAAATTTAATATTGTTAAAGTGTGCTTACTACCAAGAGTGATATACAGATTTTATGCAATCTCTGTAAAAATCCCAATGAAGTTTTTAAAGAAATAGAGAAATCCATCCTAAAATTCATATGGAATCTCAAAGGACCTCAAACAGCCAGAACAATCCTGAAAAAGAGTGGAGTTGGAAAACTCTCCGATTTCAAAACCAATTACTACAAAGCTCTAGTAATCAAAACAGTGTGGTACAAAGACAGACATATAGATCAATGGAATAGAATAGAGAGCCCAGAAATAAACCCTCACATATAAGGACAAATGATTTTCAACAAGGGTGCCAAGGCCATTCAATGGGGGAAAGGACAGTCTTGTCAGTAAATGGTACTGGTGAAACTAGATATCCACATGCAAAAGAATGAAATTAGACCCTTACCTACCACCATATACAAAAATTAACTCAAAATGGATTAAATTCATAAATGTAAGAGCTGAAACTATAAAACTCTCAGAAGAAAACATAGGACAAAAGCTTCATGACATGACATTATAGCAGTGAAAATCAGTTTGGCAGTGATTTTTTGGATATGACACTAAAGTCGCAGGCAACAAAAGAAAAAATAGACAAATTGGATTTCATGAAAATTAAACCATTTTTTTCATTAAAAGAGTCTATGAACAGAATTAAAAAGGCAACCTACAGAATGAGAGAAAGTATTTGCAATTCACATATTTGATAAGGGATTAATATCCAGAATATATAGAGAACTCCTAAAACTCAACAACAAAAACCAAACAACCAGATTCAAAAATCAACAGAAGACTTGAATAGACATTTCTCCAAAGAAGATATACAAATGGCCAACAAGCACATGAAAACAAAAACAAAAACAAAACCCTCAACATTACTAATCATTAGGGAGATGCAAATCAAAACTGCAGTGAGATACCATCTCACACCATTAGGATGGCTACTATCAATAAAAAAAAAAAAAGAAAACCCAGAAAATAACAGATGCTGAGAAGGATGTAGAGAAATTGGACCCATGTGCACTGCTGATGGAAATTAAATGGTATAGGTTCTATAGAAAACAATATGGCAGTTCCAAAATTTTTTTAAATAGAATTACCATACAATCTACCAATGCCACTTCTGAACATATACCCAAAATAACTGAAAGTAGAGTCTCAAAAAAATGTACTTGTACACCTATGATCATAGCAGCATTTTTCACAACAGTTAAAATGTTGAAGTAACCCAAGTGTCTATCAATGGATGAATGGATAAGCAAAATGTTGCATGTATATACAATGCAATATTATTATCCTTAAAAAGGAAAGGAAATTCTGACATATGCCACAAATGGATGAACCTTGAAGATGTGCTAAATGAAATGTCAATCACAAAAGGACAAATATTATATGATTCCTCTTATATGAGGTACCTAGAGTATTGAAAAATCATAGAGACAAAGTAGAATGGTGGTTACCACAGGCTGGAGGGAAGAGGGAATGATATAGAGTTTCCGTTTTGCAAGATGAAAAGAGTTCTGGAGATGGATGATGGTGATGGTTACTTACCAATATGAATATATGTAACACCACTGAACTGTACACTTAAAAGTGGTTAACATAACAAACTTTATGTTATATGTATTTTACAATTTAAAAAAATTGAAAATAAATACAGACACTAAAATGCATAGTCATCCAGCTATTCCAGAACATGCTTATTTTATTTTTATAGATTGTCATCAAATTTTTAAATTTGTTGTAGGATTCACAGTTGTCAAATAATGCATGTGAAGACCATCCAGATTCCCATATCCCAGCATGAAAAGCACTCAAATGAACAAATAATCACAATAAAATACCATGTGTATTATGAAGGGGGCAAATCCGTAGAAAAGTGATCAAGCCTAGTTGAAGGGAAGGATAACCCTCCAGAGGAATGAGGAGAAGATGAGGAGAGATGGATATGTGCTTTGGGCAGAGGAAATATATGTACATAGACCCAGAAGCAAAAGAGAATCTGGCACATACCAGGAATGAAAATGTTCATTATGGCCGGAAATTATGGTAGTAATCCAGGTAAGAGGTGATATAAGCTGGACTAGGGTAATTGCAACAAGAGTGGATACAAGTGGACAATATTCAAGCTGATTAACAAGTGAAAGAGTCAGAAAATGGTGACTACCTATGAGAAGAACAAGGAATTAAGAATGATAATAACAGCTGACTTTTTTTTTTTTTTTTTTTTTTTTTGGCTGTGCCGCACGGCTTGTGGGATTATTTTAATTCCTCAACCAGGGATCGAACCCTGGCCCACGGCAGTGAAAGCGCGGACTCAATCACTGGACCGCCAGGAAATTTCCAACAACTGAGTTTTAAAAAAGCTCATCATGGCCCAAGCATTGTATTAAGCACTTTACATAAATCATCTCACTTAATTCTCACAATACTCTATGAGGTATTTACTAATTTAGAAATGCTGGGTAACGTGTGCAGTGTTGCACAGATTGGAAATAGCAGAATTAGGGCTGCAATCAAGGATGGTTCACTCCCAAACCCATGCTCATAACCACTATCTAGGCAGTCTGTCGCCAACTGGGTAGAAGGTATGGCCATTTACTGAAGGATAATGGGAGAGGGTGTATTGGGGAAGGGGGTCAAGATAATGAAAATATTTTTTAAACACTTTAATGGAAATGGATGTTATATATAATTTATTAGTTTCATGATCTAAATATCAAAAGAAGTTTTACTATTTCTCTTAAGCTAAACAGGTCAAATATTAAAAGCATTTAATAATGAACAGCCAATAGAAGTTAATTCTATTTACCCCATTGTTTCTCAGCCTAGCTGCGAGTCAGAATCACCTTTAGCATTTTTATTTTTTTAATTTTTTTAACATCTTTATTGGAGTATAATTGCTTTACAATGGTGTGTTAGTTTCTGCTTTATAACGAAGTGAATCAGCTATACATATACATATATCCCCATATCTCCTCCCTCTTGCATCTCCCTCCCACCCTCCCACCTTTAGCATTTGTAAAATCAAGGCATATCTGGACTTCACCCCATGGAATAAATATATGGAGATGTATCTGTGTTTTTCTAAAACTTCTCAGAGATGCCAGGGCTGAGAACCGCCATTATATACAATTTATGGCAGTGTTTTTCAAAATGGGAGAGCAAGACTGCTGGCATTAGGAATTCAGGAGTACTTATTAAAAATGCAAATCCTAGGTCCCCTCCCATGCTTCTATATAGGATCTCTGGGAGTGTGGCTCAGAAACTACAGTTTAACTGGCTTCTCAAGAGACAGTTATGGGGCTTCCTTGGTGGCGCAGTGTTTGAGAATCTGCCTGCCAATGCAGGGGACACGGTTTCGAGACCTGGTCTGGGAAGATCCCACATGCCGTGGAGCAACTAGGCCCGTGAGCCACAATTACTGAGCCTGCGTGTCTGGAGCCTGTGCTCTGCAACAAGAGAGGCCACGATAATGAGAGGCCCACGCACCGCGATGAAGAGTGGCCCCCACTTGTCGCAACTAGAGAAAGCCCTCACACAGAAACGAAGACCCAACACAGCCATAAATAAATAAATAAACCCAAAGTTTAAAAAGAAAAAGAGACAGTTATGTACCATAAATTTTGACAACTAATAGTATGTGGTATTTACCTGCATTCATATTACAGAGGTATTTTAATAATAAAAGCTATACCATTAATCTTCCAAATGTATAACTATATATTGAGGACATACCATTTTAGCATCTAATAATTCTCTGTTCCTTTTTGTTTACTTTTTAAAAGTATAATACTCCATTTCCAATCATTCCCAAATCA
Source organism: Balaenoptera acutorostrata (assembly GCF_949987535.1). Lineage (NCBI taxonomy): Eukaryota > Metazoa > Chordata > Mammalia > Artiodactyla > Balaenopteridae > Balaenoptera > Balaenoptera acutorostrata. The sequence goes on along the minus strand of NC_080068.1, from coordinate 46,070,825 downwards.
ATCACTGTTGTGTGAAAGAGAGAACACAAATCCTTGAATCAGTAGGGACTGGTACTCCATAATGGTGTTCCAAATAATTTTGCATGTCAGAACTGTACTATGCCCATTCATAATAAATCTAGGCCACCGCAAGGTTACAGGAGCTGTTTCCAAATAACGCTTCCACAGAAAACGTGTCAGATTTGTTTTTCTGTGTCAGAACAAAGAGCACAATAGGAATGGATTTTTACTCCTCTGATGATTCAAAATATTTGTTGTTTAATGCTAATGGGCTTTGAGTCTCCCCAGGAATTGGCTTCCCATGTGTCTATTAGTTAGGGCTGTCATGTACAGTGATGCAGGATGTGCACTGCACAACTCCAGGGGACACCATGCATACATACTATGGTCTATGACATGCAACATGGTGACAACTCTCAGAGGCAGTAATTAAATCCCAAAGAAATTTTTAAATTCTAAATTAAGTCTTATTTTACTATTTTCTATGGCATCACATTGGGAAATATGTCCTTTACTTGAAATGGTACATGTACATTTAGACTAAAATAGCTCGAAAGTACATTGGTAAATAAAAGTAAGACATGTACTCACCAAAGATAAGATCATTGATAATTTGGTTTAAAAAATTATAAAAAACTGTTGCAGCTAGTCAAAAAAATTTCATACAATTTTTCAAAAATATTAAATTTTAAAGTAAAGTTTTAATCTTTACTTAATTTGGCTTTAATTTAAAATATAAAGGTTTAAGATTGTTTATTTTAATCTTGACTGCTTATGTAAACAATAAACTGCTTTTTTAATTCATTCGCAAAGCAATAGTGTTTGTTATCACAAAACCTGAGGCCCCACTTAGAGAATGTGTTTTTCTATTACAGACATATAATGATTAAGTGAATGTTTTTATCAGAGATTCAAATATTAACATTTTCACTTTACATTTACATTAGAAGCAAGAAGATAGTATATCTCAAAATTTCAAGAAATTTGACATAATTATTACCATTTAGAGATACCTAGTTTTAAAAAATTCTTATTCTTTTTTTTTTTTTTTTTTTTTAACATTTCACGTCGTTTATTAATGCAGTATACATTAGATCCAAAATCTGCATTTTCTAAGCATACTGTGTTTGGATCTTTCAGATTCTTTTGCAGTCTTAGGTTATGTCTACAGATGTACCCTTAAGTGGATGAACAACACATTCTATAATTATTGAAAATATAGTACAGAGTGAAATGATTTAAATATAATTTAGGCACATATTGATTATGAAAATAGATATCTCTCAATACTTCTCTGTCTTGGTAAAAATAATAAAGCAAAGAAAATAATTCATTTCTGAAGTTGCTTTCCTTCACCTGTAAAGGTCTGATCTCCTCCCACTATGCATATATACCCTTTACTGTTAAGGAAAGCTTTGCATATGTATATATAGAAGAATAAGCTACGTAAATATTGAAGACATGTCATTCTCCCAAAGGAGACAAAGTGGTTTTTAATGATTCCTTGCCTCAAACCGATGAGTCTGTAGAATTCAGAACCCATTTGGACACAGCTTACATCCCTGCTCTTGGGGTAGACATAAGGACACCAGTTACTGGTAAGGAAGTAAAGGCCCTGCCCCTGCTGCTGCAGAGATAATAACTCACGAAAGCCAGGTTAAATTTATTAAAACAAAAGAAACCAGAAATATAAGAACCACAGGTGCCGACTTATTGGTATTACATCTTGGACCAGTCAAATGCCTTTATTTTCATTTAAGTTTTTTGATAGCTATAGTCAAACTGTCAGTTTAAAATTCCTCATTCCCCATTGTAGGGTTTGAGCTGCAATTATATTATGTTGACTTCTAAAAGATGAATTTACCATATTCATTCATATTTTATAGCTGATTGCAGTGGATTGGGATTCAATACCTATTTATTTCCGAGCTGGTCCTGTTTAAACTATTTAGCATTTGAATTAAATGAACGTTAATTATGCACCTTGGTTTTTTGGTTCAGAATTATCTTCCTATGCTTGTTTTGACTGTACAGGAGGAAACTAGGCTAGCAGTGTAAATAGATAGATAAAATTGCCTGGTCTGGTGTTGAGTGGAACTTGCTAAGAATGAAATCCTAAGGAATGCTCATTTAAAAGTTGTAGCTGTACGTAAATCCTTCCTCCATCTGGAAAGTTCCACTGTTACTTAAGCTGACAATGATGTACAAAAATGTCTCTTTCCTTCCACTCTGTCTCAATCAGTAACAGAGGATTTCTTTAATTTAGCTAATGTTTTATTCTTAAAGAAAATAAAATTATAAAAATGAACCTGAAAAAGGAGCCTTGAGGAGTCTGATCTCACCATATTCACACGGTGTGACAGGTATTTAAAGTAGGGGAGGCATCACTAAAGCTACTGATATTTATAAACCTGAACAACCTTTTCAAAATTGTCATAAAGGTTAACAATTTAAATATCCATACTGCATCTAAAGATTCAATAAATATAATTGCATATGTTGTGCTTTTCATAAATTAAAATCTTCAAATGCATTTCAAACCAAGATGGTATTTCCACATCATGCCTATTTAAAAGCAAATATAATAGATACTATTCCTGGTCACAAAGCCAGGCAAATCCCCCTAACTCCACTCAAAAGGCAGCAATCTAATCGAGCTTCCCTACATCTACTACATGAGTGCTTCTCTGTTAAAATCACAATGTGGAAAAAAGGTCACTTTTTTCCCTTATGCACCTCTGAGAACAAGCATAATCCTCTACATGTTTTTTTTTTTTTTTAATTCCCTTCCAGTGTCATTTCTTCCAGACAGCTGAGTGGGTGGAGAAAGAAAAGTGATAAGGAGAACATTTCTCATCTTCGGCACCTTCCTCCAACCCTAGGATTCTCATCTGACGCTTTGTGACATATGTAGTGGTGTCAGCATCTCTTCAAAGATGGCGCCCTTCACGTTGGAACCCCTCAGGTTGGCTTCTTGAAGGTCACACCCAGACAGGTCGCAGTTCTCCAAATCAGTTCCTGCCAGAGTCGCTCCTCTGAGGTTACAGTTCTTCAACTTTGCATTTTTTAAGGTAGCAACTCTCAGGTTAATTCCTGTCATTTGACATCCTTCCATATCCACACCTTTCAGATTAGCACCTTCTAAATTGGCTTTAAGACCAGAAGGATCTTCAAAATTGCACAGTTTCAGGGATGCTCCTTCTGCATTAGAACAGAGCATCTTGACTCCCTGGAGATTTGCACAGTCAAGCACTGATCCAGAGAGATCAGCTCGTTCAAGATTTGCACAGCATAGATTAGCGTGGGCAAGATTGCAGCGGCTTAAATTGGCCATTTTGAAGTTAATGTATCGAAGGTCCAAACGAGAAAGATCAGCACCACTGAAGTTTAAACCCTGGCAACGCAATTCTGATTTGGTTGGAGTGGCTAGCAGAAATCGGACAAATTCCTTTCGAGATATTGGTGAATGATCTTCTGGTGGTTGAGAATTCTTTATTGCCACTTCTAGGTGTTCAATCAATGAGTCAATACCAAAAAATCTTGCTTCTTCTAACACACCCAACAAATTAATCCCATCGTTTACAATGAGCTGTCCATGACGCAAGTAGTTCAAAATGGGTTCAAAGTACTCAGGACTTCGGTCAATTAAGAAAGCTCCTCTATGATCTTGCTTATTTCCCCACACACCTTTGTCCTTAAACATGTGGGCCAGCATACTGTCAGGTTCTTTATTCACTAAAGTGCTCCGTGTGGTTGTAAAGTACCGCCCTCCAACATTTAATGTTAGCCAGTCTGTGTGAGATCCTGACAACCCTTCCGGTACTTTAGAATCTGTCTGAGGGTCAATAAATGGTTCTCCTTCACACACAAACAAAACATCATCATCCCTGATCAAAGCAATATCATCAATCAGTCCACCTTTCCCATTATACACACTGGTGGCTTTTATGCCGAGTTTATTGCTGGCCACAGAAAGCAAATCAGATAAAGTTCCATATACAGCGACCAGCTTTCCATTCTTGGGGCTGCCGTTAAGGAACAGGGTCACCCGCCTCATCGCGCTGCCCCCACTGGGTCCTGAGTCAAAAATTCTTATTCTTAAAAAAAAAAAATCAGGCATATCTCTTTTACTCTTGATGTTTACTTTCTTAATCTTCTAAATCCAAGTATTATAAAAGAGTCTAAACCTGAAATATTCATACCTGGAAGAGAGTATTATACTTGAACTTTTGTGAGTTTATAGTAATTATGTTTTCTTAACCATATATTTTAATGATATTTTACTTTACTCAATTAGCATGGGATTATGCAAAACAGACTTTGCAGTATTTACTGAACATAGTAACCAAAAGTGGGTCAAATATTTCAGATAATAAAAGGCATAATTTACAAGCCCATAAACCTATTTTATGAAGTACTATCAGTTTAATTTCAGAGTGCTGTAGTGAAGACAAATATATTCATGTTCTTAAACCTGAAAATATATTGAATATTGATAGTTAAAATCAACATTTGCTTATTTGGGAACTGAGAACCCATGAGACCTCCCTAACACTAATCTTGCCCTCCCCAGCTACCTGCTTCATCGTTAATTTATAGCATTATCAACAGTTCTGCGAGGAGGGAGAGAAACACCATGTACTGGACCTACTATGTGCCACACAGTGTGTGAGGCAGGTACTTTTAGGAAATCAGGAGGGAAGGAAAAGAGGCAAAACATAAATGAGACAATTTTATTACCACTTGGCAATTCTAATAAGCTTAATAAGGAAATACATGATATTATTGATTAAAAGTATGTTTAAGGATTTTTCTCTATATTTCATACATCCATTCATTCTCCCCCAATAGTATGACTGCTTGATTATTGGAGATATTTTAATGAATAAATAATTTCAAATGCAAGCAAACAGTGGAACCTACCCTGCATGGAAAACTGTCTACCAGACTGTGCGTATTCTAATGAAGGAAAAAGCTTCCTTGGTAGATGTGAAATAACATGTGGTCTCTCTAGCGTTAACATTACTGATACAGTGATACACAGACAACCCCATATCAACCTTCTCAGTGAATTCCAGGGATTAATTTTTGACCCAGAGCAGAGTAAGAAATGGAAGCCAGCTAAGAACATCCCAAATCAGTGGTATATTAGATAGTAGATAGAAGTGATAAGTTTGCAGGTTCACAGTTAGAGAGGAGTAAAAAGGTAAAGCTCTTTTAGTTATTTCATACGGAAAATAGTTGCTGTTCCCTAACTGTATGTGCATCTAAAGAAGCTCAGTTTTTTGGTTTTCTGGTTTTTGTTTTGTCCTCAGAGTGCATGTATACCCCAGCTCATTCACATTACCTAGCACTCAATAAATAGTTTCTGAATGAATGAACTAGTGAGTATTTCTAATTCTCACTTGTGATTGAAGACACTTTGCCAGTGAGCTAGAGGCATCCTGAAGCAACCGGGGGCCAGATGTGCAAGAAAGGCCATAGTCTCCTCATCTGTGAAGTGCCTCCCTTACTTCGTGGGTTGCTGTAAACATTATTTGAGACCATAAAGCTCTTTCAGAGAGAGTGCCAGGCATCAAATAAGCCCTTAATGGTTGCAAGTATCAATTATGTTGTTACCAGTGCTACAATGGCTGATGCTTCATGTGAGGCCAAAGTGTTTTGGAAGCTCTGAATTTTATGACTAAAAGAATTTTCACTAGTTCTGTGGAAAATGCCATTGGTATTTTGATAGGAATTTCATCGAATCTGTAGATAGCCTTGGGTAGTATGGTCATTTTAACAATATTAATTCTTCCAATCCAAGAACACGGTATATCATTCCTTCTGTTTGTGTCATCTTCAATTTCTTTCATCAGTGTCTTGTAGTTTTCTGAGTACAGGTCTTTTAACTCCTTAGGTAGGTTTATTCTTAGGTATTTTATTCTTTTTGATGCGATGGTAAATGAGACTGTTTCCTTAATTTCTCTGCCTGATATTTTGTTGTTAGCATATAGAAATGCAACAGATTTCTGTATATTAATTTTGTATCCTGCAACTTTACTGAATTCATTGATGAGCTCTAGTAGTTTTCTGATGGCCTCTTACAGTTTTACTTCTTCCTTTCCAATTTGGATTCCTTTTATTTCTTTTTCTCCTCTGATTGCCATGGCTAGGACTTCCAAAACTATGTTGAATAAAAGTGGTGAGAGTGGACATCCTTGTCTTATTCCTGATCTTAGAGGAAATGCTTTCAGCTTCTTGTCACTGAGTATGATGTTAGCTGTGGAACATTTTGGATGAACCTGGAGGCTGTCATCAGTACTTACAGGAGAGACTTGCACCTCTGAACAATGGGCATCCACCTACAGAGAATAATTTCAGAGACTTCAGTGACAGACTGACTCAAATATCTCTGCCATTCTTCTCTCATTTTGGAAATGTGTTCATTAGAACTAAAAATCATTGTTCCTTTAGCCTAAAACTTTATTCCTTTAAAATATAAAAGTTTGACTAAAGTCTTACATACTGCCTTCTTACTTATTCCTTACTTCTCTTCACTGCCAGCCAATCACTTTTCAAGTTCTGACAATGTCACCTTCAACTATTTATTGAATAGTGCTTCTCAAATTTTAATGTGCATAGAAATCAACTGAGGATTTTGTTAAAATGCAGATTTCGGTAAGACTTAGGGTCAGACATATTTCATAAACTAAATGCAACTTAGTATAGCATCCAGATTAAAAAACAAAAACAAAAAAAACATTATTACCAGCACTCCAGAAATCAGCTATAGTGGGCTGAATGGTGATCCCAAAGCTATCGAGTCCTAATCCTGGAAACCTGTGAATGTTACCATATATTGTAAAGTTTCTGTAGATATAATTATAGTAGATCCTTGAAATAAAACAAAATTGTCCTGAATTAAGCAAGCAGCCTCTAAATGCCATCACAAGTGTTATAAGAGAGAGACGGAGGGATTAGACACACACAAAGAAGGCCATGTGAAGACAGAGGCAGAGGTTGGAGTGATGTAGTCACAAGCCAAGGAATTTAGTCACAAGAAGTTTAAAGAGGCAAGGAACAGATTCTCCCCCTAGAGCCTCCAGAGGAAGTGAAGACCTGCCGACACCTTTATTTGGGACTTAACAGCCTCCAGAACTGAGGTTGAATTAAACATCTGTTGCTTTCAGCCACCAAGTCTATGGTAATTTTCATAGCCGCAAGAGGGAAATAAATATACCAGCTTTAATTCTTTTTTAAATGAAATATCTCTCATCCTTTGGTGCCATTAAGACTCATATACTTTTCTTAGAACACTTTTTAGGGAACCTGAACGAAATGAGTGAAAAGTCCCTGTCTGATATCTTCATATTACTGAATGACATAACTTGCTCATTTTTTTTCCATTTTACTTTTCAATTTCAGATACAGTTACATATTTAGCATTGAGAAATTTCTGTATCTCAGTTACTGGCCCTATTTACTTAATTCTTAATTATTGTAGTTCTTAAATTGATTTAGCACTTTTACCCTCAGCCTGTGTATAATTAATGATAGGATTTGATTTTTCTAAATAATCCCTGGTTGTAGCTAATAATTGAATAACCCCTTCTAATGTAAAAGCAAAGTAAGTAGTCTAAATTTCTTGCTGCATTGTTTTCTATGCAACTTATAACAAATTACCACAAAGTTAGAAGCTTAAAACAACACAACTTATTATCTTACATTTTATAGTTCGAAAGTCTGACATGAGTTTTATCAGGCTAAAATCAAAGTGGCAGCAGGGCTGAGTTCCTTTCTGCAGATTTATAGAGAGAATTAGTTTTCTTATCTAGCTTCTAGAGGTTGCCCACATTCCTTGGCCCATGGCCCCCTTCCTTTCTACTCAATGCAGCAGTGTTGCGTCTATCTGATGACCCTTCTGCAAGAGTCACAGCTCTCCCTTGATCACAGTGGGAAACGTTTTCCTCTTTTCAGGACCCTTGCGAATACATTGGGTTGACCCAGATGATCCAGGCTAACCTCTCTATTTCTAGGTTCTTAACCTTAATTACATATGCAAAGTCCCTTTGCCACGTAAAGCAACATATTTACAGGTTCCAGAGATTAAGACATGGATATCCTTGGGGTCCATGATCTAGCCTTTCTAGTTCCACAACCTAATTTTGATGATGTAGGAGATTTTAATATTTTGTCGTACTTTTAGAAAATAAAAGAGCCTTTTTGATTTTTTAATCTTAACTATTTTCTAAAGTCACTCACTTTAAGTAAAATACTTATTTAAAACATTACTCATCCAAATATTTTATCTTTGTATAGTGCTGCTAAATACAATGCCAGGCTTTCAGCCATTTTGAGAATCATTATTGTTAGAGTAGTTTTTATACTGGAATTATTATTTTTCCTAAATTAGAGATATATAATAATTTTAGTAGTACTATTTAAAATATATTGTTTAGTTACTTGTTAGATGATCTTTCTTGAAGTGAAAGACAAGAATTATCCTATTTTTATAAATTAGCAAGCTGAGATGGAGACATTGATTTTACCAGTGCCTATCAAAAGGGAAAAAAGAGCTAAAATGAGAGGTCACAAATATTTTACCTATAATCCTTTTTGTGGTTCTTTAAATTCCATTGTAACCAAGTTATTGATTCATTGTGTTTTTCTAACACGTTAACTGAATGTGTTGCCTAAACATTAGAGAAAACTAGCAGACTCTCATCTGCCGATTTTTTTTTTTTTTAGGTATGTGGACATTTCTGCCCATCTCAAGTCCACAAATTCATCAAAATGTATTCATATCCCTCTCTTCCAATGAGCCTACCCTGATTATCCCAGTCTGCAGTGATATGGTTCTTCCAAAGATTTAAACTGTTTCTTTGGTATATTGTTCATTTGGTACATGTGAGCTGCCTTGAATTATCCATTACTTTTTCTATGGATAAACATTTTCTTCCAAATGAATTGTGAACTACTTGGTGGCAAATGATATTCATTATGTTTCTTCATATTCCTCTTGTGCTTATCATACTGTTCTGCCCATTGTAGGTAATTATAGCACATTTGTTGGTTGGTCAGCAGTATCACATCCCCATCCTCATCATCATTATCAGCATCATCAGTAAGCATTTACTGAGAAAATGACAAGTCATTGTCTAGAACAGCAAAGAATGTCCTCAGAAATGCTTAACACATGTTTGTCTTGCATCATACACAGGGAAGGAAATACTGTCTTGTACTGGTGAATTCATGGGCCAGTTATGAGCACAAAAAGGCTGTGTGATCTAATGAACATTTTAAGGGATTAAAAAGAAATCAGGAGTTCTACCTCCTACTCCTTCAGGCCTTCACTAGCAGACTAACTCTAGGTAAGCTAAGTTATCTTGGCCATTGTGCTGTTTCCTCATCCTGCAAAATTGCCCCTGTAGCGATTTCTTTCCTATGTATACCCCTAGGCTATACTGTGGGTATATTTAAAAAATAGAAGATAATTTATTTTAAAAAGGTATATTTCTCATAAAAACCAAATTCTCTTTCATTGTCATCTTAAAATCACATTCGCAAATGGGAATTCCCAAGGGGATAAACGGTTTTTAAAAGACATTCTCTGTGGAATTCCCATTTTAAAAATCCCCTGAATGTGTTTCAAGGTCATAAAAGCCCCTCCTCTGCTCTGTGACTCCACACTAGAGCAGTTTACTTGCTTCCTTGCTTCTGAGAGCTTGAAGTTTCTGGAAACGTCCAAGAAATGATCAAGGTCCCAGCAAGGAAAACCCCAGCCCATGCTGAAGCCTAATTTATCTGAAGTGTTATTGTTGTACCCACTCTACAGATTGTACTCATTCTACAGATGACGACACTGCCTTACAGGATTGTTGTGAGTTGCAAACGAGTAAATTTTTGTGAAAACCATTATGCAAAGACATTGTTTTTAGGTGCTTAACTCAGGAAAATTGAAAAAGTTCATCTATTAATCTATCTGCTTTGCTGATGTTAATAACTTCATGTTTATTAAAAATTCACAAATCGGACATTACAGATTTGAGTGATCCACATTCAAATTCATGTTTCTCATAATCAAAATATGTGATTTGAACTAGATGCTGTATGTTATGCTTTAATCTTCATTAATTAATCTTCATTAATAAATAGCATCAACTATTTCTATGGCTATGACTATCAAAAATGTTTACATGTTTGATAGCCTTAAAGTGCCTAAACAAATCATACAGACAGAAAGGACTTGGATGACTTGATATTTTTAAATGATGTAAATATAAGTAGACAAGTTGGCATTTTGTTTTAAAAGTAGATGCTATTGGGTTATTTTGGCATAATTATCATGGTTAAAAACAAAAGTATTTTAAATGGGCAGATAACAAAGATAAACACACATTTATTATTTTTTTAATCTTGAGATCACAATGTTGTATTTGCACATTACCCTTAAACCACATCCTGCATGTTTTGAATTTCAGAGAGTTTAGGATTAAGGGCAGTTCTTTTTATCTTATGCTTATTCTCAGAGTTTGTTTTGATTTTTTTTCCCTAGCATGATACATAAGAGTTTTAAGTTCTTTAAAGATCCTCTGGACTTATGAGCAAAGGAAGAAGAGGATCAAGATGATCTGATTTTTATTTAATATTTATTAAGCATACAAGTTATTCCAGAATTTTTGGAAAACACCAAACTAAAATAGCCTCCAAAAAAATGTTTACCTCTTAGATTTTTAGATTCAGATGTCTAATCATTCCTGCCACTTTCCTTTTACATATGAGGAAAATAAGTCACAAAATGCTTAAGTTGCTTATCTCTGGTCATATAGCTGGTTAAAGGCAGAAATTAGAAGAGCCCCTGATGTTTTCCCTCCTACCCAGTCTAGACTCTTTCCACTATCCCAAACTGCCACTCATGACAACTAAATGTTTCCAAGAAGGATAAATATGTCATTATACATTAGAATGGAGGAAGATTGATGGCAAAGATGGTGTCCTGTTCATCCACGTGCCTAGCACACAATAGCAACAAACACTTTATAAACATACACTGAATAGTGGAGCTGCTGACCAGTGCTCATTTTGCTCTATCACATAGCAGTGGAATCAGTGCATCATCTTTGGCTGAGGTAGGCATCTTAATTGAAGCCTAGCTGTTCAATTAGCCTCGATTTTGTGGTCTCATTGGCAATAAAGGTCACAAACTCTTCCTATCTAGAAGGAAATAACCTCTAGAGCACTGGTCTGGAAGATCTTAATGCTCAAAGTGACCATACAAACGTCCCTGTGCAAATAACATTTTACAACGCCCCCAAGGTGATGTTCCAACGCAGTCCCTGACTGTATTGTTCTGCTGCCCAGATGAGCAAACAAATCCACACAGGCTCAGAAATTCCTATTACAATATACTTCTTAAACAAGATTTTTAGAAACCAAGAAAGTAATGAAAATATTACAAAATTATGCTTGGTAATGTAAGGTACATCTAAGGTAGTATTACAGTTATATTTCAATCTGAATCCAAAAAATTACATTTGATCCCCAGACAACTAAAACTTGTGTGACAACAAATTTCCCCAATAGAATGCTAAGATAATAATCCAGGCAAATGGGTACCCTCTTTTAAAATGAGACTTTTATCCCAAATCCCATGATGAGCGAAACTAAACCACATGAAGGATGCCTTTCTGTCTGTACTAGATTTTGTCCGAAGTGACCCAAAACACTTGAAATAGACTAAGAGGAACTTCTTGTCTCCTTTCCACCCAAGCCGTCTTCTGTAATTCTTTGTTTACCAGGCTAATGAGAAAATCGTGGCAAGAAAACAAACCAGAGGAAGCTCTTGGCTTCTAATTCTAGCTCTGTCACATATAGCTATAACTTGGGGAAATTACTTCTCTCAAGTCACAGTTTTCTAATCAGTAAAGTGGAGGTGATAAGTGTGCTTGTTTAGTGAGCTCATTGTGAGTACTAGATGAAATAATGCATGTGAAGTGTTTAGCACAGTGCATGGCCCAGTCTACACAGTGCATGACCCAGTTTGATCGTTTAATAAATATTAGATTTTAATAACAATAGCCGAAGCTTGGATGTGAGCCTAAATGGGATGTGGGAAGAGGATGCCTTTCAGCCACCTATAATCTTAGACTCAGGGTCACCTCGGGCACCTCAATAACAGTTGCCCTTTCACGTAATTCAGCCTAAGTCCTTAGGCTATGACACCAGGTATTGCCAACAGAACTTCTGAGTCATCATGAACGTTCACTAGCCTTAAGTTTTCATTTCCTTCAGACTCTTTGCAGGAGTGGGTAGTGGATAGGGTTTGAGGGTCTGGGGTATTCTTGCTAAATCCAATCTTACTATCATTTCTTCAACAATAATGTAAGTTAAATGCCAATTTACTGCCTAAAACATGACTAAATAGAATTTATGGCTGTTGTGTTCATACTGGTTGCAGCGGCCTTCTAGTCCTGAAGGTTGGGACAAAGTCTTATACATCTCAGTTGTCTTTTCTGTTCCATCCTCAATTCTTATCACAGCACCGTCTGCTCCAGCCCATACTTTCTTCTCCAGGAGACCTTTTAAATTCTCCAGCGACGTCTTTAAATTAAAACTCATGGTACTCTGTTACATGAAACTACTCAGTGACTTCCTATTGCATTTTTTTCCCATCTGTATTGGAGTATAATTGCTTTACAGTATTGTGTTAGTTTCTGCTGTGCAACAAAGTGAATCAGCTATATGTATGCATATATCCCCATATCCCCTCCTTCTTGAGCCTCCCTCCCACCCTCCCTATCCCATCGCTCTAGGTCATCACAAAGCACCGAGCTCATCTCCCTGTGCTATGCGGCTGCTTCCCACTAGCTATCTATTTTACATTTGGTATTGTCTATATGTCAGTGCTACTCTCTCACTTCGTCCCAGCCTCCCCAGTGAGGTGGATGGACCTAGAGTCTGTCATACAGAGTGAAGTAAGTCGAATGAGAAAAAGAAATACCGTATGCTAACGCATATATGTGGAATCTAGAAAAGTGGTACTGATGAACCTAGTGGCAGGGCAGGAATAAAGACGCAGACCTATCGCATTTACATCAAATTGAAAGCCATTCTTAGAGCCCACTTAGCTTACAAAATTTGGGTCCTACTTAATCCTAAAATTTATCTCATGTCATCCCTTCCCCACCCACTTCTCTGTTCTCACAGTAATCCAGACACAATGACCTTCTTTCTATTTTTTTGAACAAGCCAGGTGATTTCCTGTAAGAGAACCATTGCATTTGCTATTCCTTCTGCCTGGTATGTTATTACCTAGCATCTTCCCATGGCTTTTTTATTATTCAAGTTTCAATTAAAACATTTCCTTCTCAGAGAGGCCTGATTCAACCTCACTATCTAAAGTAGCTAGGTCCTTTCCAATTAATATCAACTTCATTGTTCTCACAGCACAGTATCTATACCTACAATTATTTGTTTACATATTTATGATTCTTCTTTCTCTACTGAAAAGCATTGTAGTGAGAGCAGGGACCTTATCTTATTCACCATTTATTATCAGTGTTTAGAACAGTGATTTGCTTATGGAGTCTCAATAAATATTCATTAAACGTGAGAATGAATGAATGAATGACCTGAAATCTTTCTTTGGTAGTAGTCTCGTCTCCACTGACTCCCCGTCGCATACCTCTGAAATGTATTCAGCATTGAGTAATATTGTTTAGGACTTTGCTACTTTTATATCAGTTAGCTTTTACCTAATCCCTTTAACTCTCCGCATCAGGGGTCCCCAACCCCCTGGCCTGTTAGGAACCAGGCCGCACAGCAGGAGGTGAGCAGTGGGCGAGTGAGCAAAGCTTCATCTGCCACCCCCCCCATCGCTCGCTTGCATTACCGCCTGGACCATCCCCCCCATCGCTCGCATTACTGCCCGAACCATCGCTCGTGTTACCGCCTGAACCGCCCTGCCTCCCAACATCCGTGGAAAAATTGTCTTCCACAAAACCGGTCCTTGGTGCCAAAAAGGTTGGGGACCGCTGGTCCACATGGTCACCCTGCATTTCACATTCCAGGTAATGCTGCACAGGCTTCCTTTTTTCATTTGCTTACTGATTGCTGGGTGGGGCACCATCACCTCTCTTTGGGGGCTGAGGACGGAGAGGTGGACACTTACTAAACCCTGGATAAGCCCTTGTTTCCTCCAGAAGGTACTCACTTCCAGGCAATATTGATTGGCAATATCCTTTAGACCATGCACAATCTTGTATAGAAGGCAAAGTATGGCAGTGTGAGTTTTTACAATCCCACCATGTTCCTAATTTATACATAGGGTTGAGGGCATCTTACTAGAGAATGTGCTCATTGTCATAGCAACAATTTACAACTAATTTTGAGACATTCTTCCATGCTTGCTGGGATGTAGTCTGGTGTTGGAGAGAGCAAAGACTTGAGTTTGGAAACCTTCATTCAGAGTTCCAACTCGGCCATTTACTAGCTGTGAGTCCTTGGGAAAAATATAATATTTTTCTTATGTGATTAAAAAAATGAAAATAGAAGTGCCTAACTTACTTAGTAGAAATGCAAGTAAAGCCCCTGTCACATAGAGGACTATCAATAAATTGTGACTCTTATACTTCTCACCACCAAGTGTGCATATGACCCATGCCCATTTTGAGGTTAACATTTGGAAAGTGGGTAGAAGAAAGATATTTTTCTTCTCTCTTTTGTTCAGTTATGCATTTAATCAATAAACATTATCGTATGTCTTCTCTGTGCTGGGCATGAGGCTTGACTGTGGAGGAACAAAGGTACATGATGGTAACATCCCTGTTCACAAGCAGCTTAGAGTCTAACAGGGGGACAGTCAAGAGACCAATAAGATACAGTATGATAGTTGAGAGGAGAGCTAAGAAATGGGCTCTGTAGGGATACTGCATAGGGGCAGGGGAGTGGGTCCACAAAATCCTTCAAGAAAACGAGTTCTAAGAATAAGAGAAAATGCCCAGATGGTAAAGGAGAAGAAGTTCCTTCCAGATTTCCATATGGAGAAGTTGCCTGTCTTCTTCATTAGACTGTGAACTCCATGAGGTCAGGTTCTTACTTCGTTCAGTATTGTATCTCCAGCACCTAGGACAGCGCCCGGTGCACACTGGTCTTTCAATAAATGTACTTGAATGAACCCCTCCAAAGCAAAGTATGATTAACTCTGTTCAGAAGCCTATATTAAAAGATATAGATGAGTTTTTTAACTTCGAATTGTATGGAGACAATGAAAAAAATTTTTGAGGTTGACAGAATCCAGTCTATAATGAGAATGATAAATAATTTACTACACATTCATATTCATTGAATTATAAAACCTCACTATATAATGAGTTCAGGTATCAATTTATAGTTTCTCCTCACTAAGGAAGTGGTTTTAACCCACAAATAGTCTTGTTAATTGAAGAGACTATGTTCTGGCTTTGTTACATCTTCATTGTCAGGATGCAGTTATCCCACTGGGATGACCACGTTCTGTCAGCCTCTCTTATTTCTGATTTCTCAGTCTTTGATCATGCCTGAAGCCCTTTGATCCAAACCAATAACACCATGCAAAATTCTAAGTGCCCATCAGCTTGCTAAAAATAATCTATATGTGATGTCATAGTCATTTTTCTCTTATTCCCAGATTGTCTCTTATTCTCCTAAGCAATTGTATTATCCCTGCAAAATGAATGTTCCATCAATGTTAATGGTGGAAAGGAAGTAAAAATCCCTTTGTTCATAAGCATCACTTTGTTTTTGGAATCTGAATTGAAAATGAAACCTACCTTCCTGCCTGCCACCCCACGAGCATAGCAGAGGCTTCCAGCATTATCACTAACTATTCCACATACGTTGGTTTTGTTTCTTCATAGCCTCTTCCATTCTTCTCTCCACCATACTCTCTACCTAAGGAGGCTGCTTCTATGGGGTACACACATGGTATCAGGGATCTGGACCCAGTTAGATTTGGCCAATATGAGGCTCCAGCAGGAAGGTATTTATTCCCTTGATCCTCCTTCTGTGAAATTACCTACAGCTATCTATGTCCTTTGACATCAGTTATCTGCTCTTCTCCAGCATGCTCTCAGCCTGTGCATCTCTCCTTCCCTCTTGGGTTCTGATAAACTCTCCCACTTGGGGGTGAGGGAGAGGCCCGTGGTAGGGATAGTGTCAGTTTCAGTACTAGTAGCCCTGGTTTCATGCAGTATCCCTTGTGATGACCCTATATGCCATCCATTAATCCCTGCGTACATACACAAATGTTGCCATTGTCTTCTGTTGGAATTCTGACTGACACACTAACCATATAAGCCTGGGCCCTAGCGCCTCCTCTTGCTTTAGTTTTCTTATCTGTAAAATGAGATTAATAATGTTACCTACATTATGGGACTTGTGTTAGGATTAAATGAGAGAAAATTTGGCACTTAGTAAACACTCTTTAAAAGTTAGCTCTTAGCACTAGTATTATTTTGTTACGTGGTGACACTTTCTGTGAAGCATGATTAAATAAATAGCACGCTGGCAGTTTATCTTGTTGGGCTTTGTTTAATCACCTCAAATCCAAAACCATGTTGGTTATACACCTTCTTTGAACCAAGGGCCAGGGGAGATATTAAGCATACAAAGTTAGATAAAGATATAGTCTCCAGTCTCCAAGGACCTTGAACACTACAATATAAAATAGTAAGTGCAAAAAGAAAAATATTTTTAAAACTGTTATGGGAGCTCAGGTAACAAGCAGAGGAAATTCCCAAGATGCTTCTATTTTCAGAGGGAAAAGATCATTGAATGTGAGGGAAAAAAAAAGGGTATTGTTGAAAGTTTGAGGAGAGAAGATATAAAAAAATGAGAGTGTGGGAGGGAGGAAGAGCTTATCGTAGACAATTATTATGCAAGTGCTATAGGTCCAGAGGAGTTTATGGTCATTAATATTTGTGAGAGAGTCATTATAGTTTTCTTTTTTTCTTACCAAACTCAGTCATAGCTATGGAAAAACAATAAAAGGAAAGTTGGGTCGAAACCATACTGGAATTTTTTCAATGAGTGTAACAGGATATGTGCAAGGAATTTGAAGAGATATGCAAGTGAACAATTATGATGCTCCACCATGGAATCTTAGCTGTATAAAGCGGAAAGCAAGTGTATAAAGAGGGTAGTAAACATTGAAACATGGTAGTTTAATGGATGAGTAGTTCCAAAGATCTGAAAGGGCTTCCAGATTATGTGAGCTAGAAAAATAGGAGGTGGAGGTTCAGAGAGTGGTATGTTTGGAGAAAAGATTTTGGAATTGTGTAGTTAAAGAAGAGTAGACATTCGGGCTTCCCTGGTGGCGCAGTGGTTGGGAGTCTGCCTGCTAATGCAGGGGACACGGGTTCGAGCCCTGGTCTGGGAAGATCCCACATGCCGCGGAGCGGCTGGGCCCGTGAGCCACGGCTACTGAGCCTGCGCGTCTGGAGCCTGTGCCCCGCAACGGGAGGGGCCGCGATGGTGAAAGGCCCGCGCACCGCGATGAAGAGCGGTCCCCGCACCGCGATGAAGAGTGGCCCCCACTTGCCGTAGCCAGAGAAAGCCCTCGCACGAACCGAAGACCCAAGACAGCCAAAAATAAATAAATAAATAAATAAATAAAGTAGCTATAAAAATTGTAAAAAAAAAAAAAAAGAAGAGTAGACATTCATTATAGACAATTTAGAAAATATGCTATAGAAAAACATATACACTATACGCATACACATTTGTGTGTAAGGGTGTGTTTCTGAGGTTATTACTTTCCATTATCCATCTATCACTGTACCAATGATATAAGATTTAATTATTGTAACTTCATATCTAATAATGCAAGTTCTGCTGTTTATTCTTCCTTTTCAAAATTATCTTAGCTAATGTTAGCCACAGTCTTCAAGGTAAAATTCTAAGGAATCAAAAGTACCCCATTGGTATTTTGCTTAAAATTTTAATACATTTATTTTATAATAATATATTTCCTTCATCAATGTAGCCTCTTTGTTTAGTTTTTATGTTATTTTAGAAAAGTTTTTCATAAAAAATGTTTGGAAGAATGTTATAATTTTTAAAAAGCATAATACAAATAAAGATTGCATGAACAATAGCTAATAGGTTATTTCTAGTGTGAAACCAGCTATTATGTTTTTGTATAGATATTTTGTACTGGTTTCAGTTAGCTGTCTCTGATTTTCTAAGTAAATTATCAGTCTATATACAAATATGATATTTTTTCTCCTTTCCAGTATTTAGAGCTTATATATACTTTTAATATTATTTTCATTCATTAAAATTTCCAGAACGCTTTGGATACTAACAGTGAGATCAGACATTCCTAAGTTCTTACCCTCACTGGTAATGCAAAGAGAAACCTTTTTAAATATGGACATTTTTGTGAGCTGGGAGAGAAAAAAAAATTAATCAAGTCAATGATTCCCTTCAGAAATCAAATCTCCTACTGTCAGAAAATGAGCAGAACTCTTAGGTTCTTTATGGTAAATACTTATAGATTGCAAAAAATAGCCACCATTCTTCACTTTGTCTTTTATCCATGCCCCTTTGCAATGACACTTGGCAAGTGCTCCCATCAAGAAGAGAAGTCACTCTGCCTGCCTCTTGAATCTCAGCTGGCTTGTGACCTGCTTTGTGCAACAGGATGTGGAAGGAAAAGTCTGCTGCTTCTGAGAATAAGCCTCCAACAGGGAGGACAAAAGCTGTCTTTCACATAACCCTGAGAAGTGTGTGAATAGTGAAAAGATATGTCTAATTGCAAATGAATAAGAAGATATAGAATTTTGAAATAATTATCAGCATAAAAAATTCATAAAATAACTTGTATCAGAGAAATTTATAATGACAGACCTTTTGAAATGTTAGAAAACAATTGTTTGTCCAAACTTAGACTCCATTTGCAAAATCATTTCTCTTCCAAAACAAAACAATTCCCTAAAACTAATGATTCATAAAGGCATTCCAGAGTCTTAAAATTCTAGGAGATAAAATTATTTCTTCATTTGTCTTTATCAGGGGGCATGCTGACAGTCTCAGGGGGGGAGTCACCAGTACTTAGCTTGTCTGACAGCTTTCATACCCTGAAATGGATGTTTCAGTTTTTGTGCAGCAACATACAGCTTAGTGCGCTTTTTGTTTAACTGACTTTGGCTTCACGGTTGAAAAAGTCCCATTTTGATGTATCAGGTTTATGCCTCCTCATTAGTGTTTGGCAAGAAAAATCAGGCAACACATGTACTCAACTCATAACAAGTTTATGAATTTGTATTTTAATCCACTTCTGGGAAAAGACAAGCAGCCAGAGATCCAAATGATATATTAATGGTCTAAACTGTACTTTAATTCATCTTTTCCCAACACATGAGAAGTAATGAGGACTAACTAAGCATTCCATAAGTCTTTTGATTCACACTTGAGGTCACAGACCATCTCAGTAAAATCTCAGGTTCCACATGCTCCTTGGTGTCTGACCCCCCACTTCAATATCAGGAATGCCTGTATCTTGATATTGATCAATAGCTTGTTCTTGTGCTTTTCATTGTTGTTTTTGTTACTTAAAAAAAATTTGTGTCTTTTGCTTAGGTTGCAAATAAATGTAGACCATTATTCATGGTTTCAATGAGTATCATTTGATTTAATGAAATACTTGTGTTGGTTGTAACTTGAATTATTCTAGAAAAGATTAAAGGGTCTTATCTAAGGACAATGAGCATTTTGGAAGTTTTCCTTTTATAAACATAACATCATCATTTAAAAGAGCCCTTCGATATATAAAGTATAGAGTTTTCATGTGTCTTTTGGGAAATTAACTGTGATTAAAAAGTTATTAGAATGAATAAGACCATATATTGTATGATTCCATTTATATGAAAAAAAATCCAGAAAAGGAAAGTCTATAGAGGTACAAAGTAGATTAGTGATTGCCTGGGACTGGGGGTGGGAACAGGGATAACTGCAAATGGGCACAAGGGATCTCTTTGGGGTGATGAAAATATTCTAAAGCTACATTGTGTTGCACAGCTCTAGAAATTTACTAAAAGTCATTGGATTATACACTTAAAGCTTTAGTATAAATTTTATGTTACATAAACTATACCTCAATAAAGCTATTATATTTTTTAAAAGAAAAAGAAAGGTTAGTAGAGAAGTTTAAAACAATTATTTATGACGTTTTCTAATTCCTATTGAAACGACAGAGATATCCAAATAAGAAAGCTTTCAATTACTAAAATATGTCACACTCAAGCTGAAATAAACCTGATTCTTCAAAGGGGCTCCGTTAACCTATTATATCCATTCTGGATGCCAGAATCATGATTTTACTGTCAATTAGGCCCATCCTGTATAATACCTGGGAAGATTGTTTAAATTTTAACTTCAAAATACATCCAAAGTTTTAACTGAGGATGACTAAATTTAACAAATGAATTGAACCATGTACTGCAACCTAAACATAATACAATACTTAGGTAATGGAATTCTGATGTGATCATTCCATTTCCTTATCCCAAAGGAATTGACAAAACTCTTAACACAGTACAACTACAATAGTGACAATATAGTAAACATTTTTTTAAGCAATAGGTAATATTTACTGAGGTTTTATCATGTACTAGGCATTGTTATGTGCTTAGCAAAAATAGTCTTATTTAATTCACACAGCAACCCTAAGAGGCAGGTGTTATGACCATTTTGTAATAGAGGAAACTGAATCTTAAAAAGGATAACTGACTTACCAATGTCACAAAGTAAGTAGGTGGCAGGGTCAGCATTTGGATCCAGGTCTGTGTGTCCACTGCATGGTGGTTAGGAGCATGGGCTTCATGGGAAGTAGGTGTGTGAGTGTGTGTGCCCCACTCTCTAGCTGCATGTCCTTTGGAAGATTCCTCAAACTCTCAATGCTTTGAGGTCCTACATTTATAAAATAAGGATAATAATGCTATCTAGCCATTGTATATATATTTTAGAGAATTAAATAAGATGATAAGTATAAAGCTAATATTTTGCTCAAAACATAGTGGGTTCTTAATAGATGATAGATAGTAGTATTAATGGTAGGAGTAATTAGTATTCACGTTGGAGGAAAATACACATTTTATAAATGAACACATTAAATTAATTAATCAAGAGCATTAGTTAACTTCATTCTAATTCTCTAACTACCTCTCACCTCTTCTATCTCACTGTTTTTCTACTACCCTACACTGTGCTTTTTTTTAAAATTAATTAATTAATTTATTTATTTATTTTTGGCTGTGTTGGGTCTTCTTTGCTGTGTGCGGTCCTTCTCTAGTTGCAGCGAGCGGGGAGCTACTCTTCGCTGCGGTGCGCGGACTTCTCATTGTGGTGGCTCATCTTTGTTGCAGAGCACGGGCTCTAGGCACACAGGCTTCAGTAGTCGTGGCACGCGGGCTCAGTATTTATGACTTGCGGGCTCTAGAGCGCAGGCTCAGAAGTTGTGGCACACGGGCTTAGTTGCTCTGCAGCATGTGGGATCTTCCCGGACCGGGGCTCAAGCCCATATCCCCTGCATTGGTAGGAAGATTCTTAACCACTGCGCCACCAGGGAAGTCCCTACACTGTGCTTTTTTTTTTTTTTTTTTTTTTAAATAATTTAATTTATTTATTTTTGGCTGTGTTGGGTCTTCGTTTCTGTGTGAGGGCTTTCTCTAGTTGCGGCAAATGGGGGCCACTCTTCATCGCGGTGTGCGGGCCTGTCACTATCGTGGCCTCTCTTGTTGCGGAGCATAGGCTCCAGACACGCAGGCTCAGTAGTTGTGGCTCACAGGCCCAGTTGCTCCGCGGCATATGGGATCTTCCCAGACGAGGGTTCAAACCCGTGTCCCCTGCATTGGCAGGTGGATTCTCAACCACTGCACCACCAGGGAAACCCCACTGTGCTTTTTTAATGATGCATTTCTAAAGTTAAATTTGTAATTTCCTGACTATCACCAATTACTACTATACATCAACAGTTCTAATCAGATTTTTTAAATAATTTCATAAAGCATGTTGTTCATTAGGAAGATTTTTCATTTTAGCAATTTTTTTTAAATTTTACTAAAAAGTTTTTTTAAAAATATACTTTTACACATATGTAACCATACTTGGAAAGATATGAATAAAGTAATTTTCATTTGGTCTGTACACATTTTTGTGAAAACAGCTCCTTCTGATTATTTTCCTAGGTCTAAAATTATATAAATTTTAGTTGAACATTTTGTTTTTATTGAAAGTAAAAGGAATCATTGATACAATGATCACCAGAATTCCTGTTGGGAAAGAAACAGTATTTGCATGCTGTTTACAAATTGGGTCAGTAGGGCAGAAGGTAAGGCTTTGACAGCACCTAAATGTGAATTTAGCAGTTTCATGCAAGACAAAAGGAAGAGATTATTCTGTTACTCTGTAGAGTGGAAAGACAAACAGGTAGAAGGGAGAGGTTGCAAGAAGACTTAACCACAATGTTATATCAGCTTCAGATGTACCACATAGTAATTCCATATTTTTATAGATTATACTCCATACAAAGTCATAACAAAACATTGACTATGTTCCATGTGCTGTATATTATATCCTTGTAATTTATTTATTTTATACCTAGTGGTTTATACTTCTTAATCCCCTTCATCTATTTTGCCCCTCCCCCACCCCACTCCCCTCTGGTAACCACTAGTTTATTCTCTGTATCTGTGAGTCTGTTTCTGGTTTTTGTTATATTTGTTTTATTTTTTAGATTTCACATGTAAGTGAAAATATACAGAATCAGTCAGCTATACTTCAATAAAAAAGAAAAAGAAAAAAGAAAGAGGAGGCTTAACTAACTAAATGCTTAGGTCCAAGCAGGATTTTGGCCTCTTGTTTATTTTGGTGTGTTTTGTTTTGTTTTGGGGGGTGTTCAGTTTGGTTTGGTGTAGAGACTTGCTGGATTTTGCAGGAACCTACTTAAGGCCATAGGACTTATGAATATAGAGAGGCATTAAGAGTTTGAACAACCCACCCAAAGACACATAGTGAACATGGCGGGAATCACACTTATACCCAGTTTGGCCTTACTTGAAGTTATCTAGCTTCAGAAAACCCAAAATCTCAGGATTCACAAAAATCACAGAGCAGGCACTTAACTCTCACAAGACTAGAGAAGTGAGATTTGAAATTTATTCAGATTTCCATGGACAGAGGGCTTTAACACACATGGGAAGGATATATATATAATAATGTAAAATAGTGAAATTATGGTCAAATATATATCATTTTAGACAATCAGTCATTTTATCCACAAGAACATTAAAGACTAAAGATGTTTAGGTACTTGACTAAGTTAAAAACTGAACAGTCAAGCTTGTATTTTTTAATTCTTTACAATCTATATTTATTCTATAATATTTAAGTATTTATTCTCTTGGATCTAGAACTTAATGAGAGAGATAAATTTACCACAGTGATGATGACTTATTCTACAGTTCTATCAATTTTTGCTTTAGATATTTTAAGACTATCTTTTCAAAGGTTCATTCAAGTTTAGAATTATATCTTTCTGTAAATGGAATCTTTCATCATTATCTGGTGACTCTCCATCTCCAGTAATGCTTTTTGCCTTTAAAGTCCATTTTGCCTAATATTAATATGCCAATACCAGCTCTCTTTTGGATAGGAACTTTCTTATGTGTATTCTTTATTTAATTTTCAACCTCATATTTTACTTCATATTTTTGTATTCACTCTAATAATCTTTGTCTTTTAACTTAAACATTTGGCCATTTACATTTATTGTAATTACTTAATTATTTTAATTTATTATTATTGTATTAATTTGCTAGAGCTGCCATAACAAAATACCATAGACTGGGTAGCTTAAATAACAGAAATTTATTTTCTCATAGTTCTCAAGGCTAGAAGTCCAAAACAGTTCAAGGTGTTGGCAGATTTGGTTTCTTCTGAGGCCTTTCTCCTTGCTTGCAGATGATCCCTCTCACTGTGTCTTCACATGGTCTTTTCTCCGTGCACACAACCCCCCAATGTCTCTCTCTGTGTCCAAATTTCCTCTTCTTATAAAGTCAGATTGCATTAGGGCCTACCCTAATGGGCTCATTTTTACTTAATTAACTCTTTAAAGGTCCTTTGTCTAAAATATTCTCTGAGGTACTCAGAGTTAGGTTTCAACATATGGATTCTGAGGGAACACAATACAGCGCATAATACTATCATTACATTTGTGTATTTTACTTGTCCTGCCTCTTCCAAATTTTTCCTCTTCCTTCTTGCCTTCTGTTTCATTGATTGATTGCTTTTTCCTCACTTTGTTTTATCCTCTAATAATTTAAAGATGATATACACTATCTCCTGTTGTGACCCAAATTTATACATACATATTTAGCAAATTCTAAAATTAATCAGTATAGCTGCCCTCATTCTAAAAAATTTAGACACTCCAACTTTAACTCTGACAATTTTCTCCAAACATACATTTATATAAAAAAGTTTAGGCATACTGTTATTTTTATTACAGAAGATACTGTTACTATTTAACACAGTCAACATTTATTTATATCTACCTATATATTTATAATATTTGATTATATTCCTTATCTATTCTATTTTTTCTTATTATTCTACTCTTTATCTCTAACTTGCCAGCTGGAGTCACATTCTTCTGCCTGAAATACATCCTGCAGAATTTCTTTGAGCAAGAGGCTGTTGTTAGCCAAGTCTCTTATTTATTTATTTATTTATTTGGTCTAAAAAATCTATATATTGTTCACCATAAAAGTGTTTTCTCTAGATGTAACTCTGGAATGATTCTTCTTCTTTTCTCTGAACACAGTGGAGATATTTTTTCATCCTTTTTTTGTTTCTCAGCTTTATGTTGCTGCAATATGTCCTGTTAGTCTCTCTATCTGAAAGACTGGATTTTGTTTCCTGTCACCCCCACCTGACATAATCATGAAATCTTTGCTGAGATTCTCTAAGGTTGGGCAATACCTGGATGACTTTAGGGTTCTGCTTTCCTCTCTGGGCTCATGCTTTCATTTATTTTTTGGACTCTGAGTATTCATCATTTTCTTGCCAGTGTCTCAATGCATGTTACAAGTTATTTTTTAGATTTTATCCAGATTTCGTATTTGTTTTCAGCAGGAAGGTCAGTTAAAATATCTGGTATGCTATTCTGCTGGAAGAATAAGGCTGGTCCATCTCTCATTTAAAGAGAGAAAGACAGAGAAACAGAGACAAAAGCAGAGACAGACAGAGACAGAGGAGCTTTCTTTTCTGTTAATAGAGTTCCATTTTTAAAGTAAAGGACTTATTTTGGATCTTTCTCCCCCTCTGTCCCTGCATGATTTGCCTTACATCCGGTGCAGCCTTGATTGAATAAAGATTACAAGCACCTTTCGTATTACATATGAAATATGTATAGCTCATGGCCTTGTTTAAGTAGGGACAGCAAAGTTAGTTATTGGTTTAGTTGTGTGAGAATCTCAAGAAGTCTAAGTTACTATCCATTTAAATTTTTTGCTGTATAAACTAAAAACTATGTGACTAAAAGCATGGAGAAATCTATATAAATTTAACTGGGAGTTACATGGGGGAAATGAGAAGGACTATGGATTGAGTTTATACACAATTGGGCACAGGAATAACAATGACTATTAGTTCATCCAGGCATATCTATGGGAAACATCACTAATCCAGCACAACCCTCCCTCCCCTTGAGCTAAGAAAGTGCCTCAGGATTCTTCTTAGCACAGTCTTCTCAGCACCCAATGCTGTTCCATAGTAAGCTGGAAGAGGAAGCATCAGCAGAATAACAAATAATTGTAAATTGTGTCTCTGTTCCTCCATTTTTCCGTTGGCATATTGTTAGCAACCTGTTTTCATAGGTGTAGGAGGAAAAAGAATTATTTCAATATTCTAACTTCACCCTTTTGGAAACTCTGCTATCTAAGGTGACCTGTGTTAGTGCTCCCTATAATTGACTACACAGAGACCCAACAAGTAACAATCCAGTAATTGCTCAAGAGGACCAGGAAGGCTTGTTTACAGGTTCTTCCAAATATAGAACTTCTCCATGAAATTCTACATTTTGATCTAGATTTGGAAATGAATACATTATGAGCTTTTCCAATTATACTTCCAATTATACTCACTCATGTTTTCTTTTCATGTCTATTGTCTGTCTCTGCTTACCTAAACATAAGTTCCAAGAGATCACGACCTTTACTGACTTGCTTATCACTGTATCCTTGGCACATTCAACAGTGTCTCACATGTAGTAGCTGCTCAAAGATATTTGTGAAGGAATTGATACAAAGGAGAAATATGTACTTTCTGTATAGGTTTGACCTATAGAATTAATTTTGTAAAGAGATTTTAATTTGTAAAGAGATTTTTTTTTAACTATTTATTTATGGGTCATGCTGTGCAGCATGCGGATCTTAGTTCCCTGAACAGGGATCAATCCTGCACCCCCTGCAATAGAAGCACAGAGTCTTAACCAGTGGACCACCAGGGAAGTCCCAAGAGATTTTAATTTGCAAAGAGATTTTAATTTTGTAGTGACTTTTTTGACTCTTATGATAATAAAAAGAAGGGACCCCATTTCTCTATATATAACATAAAATATATAGGTTTTTAAATGGAAAAAGAATGTAATGATTAGAAGGACAAACACATAGCCTGGGTTTTAATCTGAGCTTCTCAATTTACTAGCTGTGTGAGGTACTCAACCTCTCTGTTTTTCAGTTTTTTAACTTGCAAAATGATGACAAAGAGAAGACAATGGGACTGGGAAAAAAGTAAATAATGTATTTCAAATACTGAAAATAATGTCTGTCCTTAGGAAGACTTCTATGAGTTATTTATTGACATTGTTATATACAATTACTATATATAAGCATTATATGCATGTTCAGTTAACTTTTCATAAATTTCTTCACTGCCAGGAGAAAATAATAATACCTACCCCATAGGATCATGGTAAGTATGAAGCGTAAAGCACTTAGAATAGGATATAACACAGGTATCACTCAATAACTGTAGATTTTATTATCATGTAAAATTTACTGAAATGAGTTTTGTTCATTTACTCTCTCCATTCTCTATTTTTCTATGTACTAGTCCGTGATCTTTATTCGTGACAGAAATTCTCATGGGCAGGAGGTATCAGGATACATTGACTATGCCCACAGGCTAAAGATTGAAGATTTTGAAGTCTACTTTAGTGGAAAAAAAAGACTTCTTCCAAGACCCACAGATATGAGGTAAGTTGTGCACATTTCTCACACCTTCAATAAGAGAAAAGATAAGGATTTTAATTTTATTTTCTGGAACGCTAATGTATATACAGCAAGAATGTGGTAAGAGTGGTTTGAATAAAAAGTAAATACATTTTAAAACGGGGAATGAACGTGGATGCATATTTTCCATTAACAGCCTGAGGAAGGGAACTCTTCAGAGATGAGATAAGTAAATTCTCAGTGACATTCCTTTTAAATGATAAGTAGAGCCTAAAATTTGCTACTCTCACATGGCTGTTGCACCACTTGGGACTTCGTCTGTCTAGAAGCCTCAAGAGCAGTCCATGGAACACATTCTCCTCCCGTTTTTTTTTTTGTTTGTTTGTTTGTTTTTCTTGGCCTATTTGGGGATTTCTTCTACTCATGATTCTTTTTACTACTGACCCCTATCCTTTCCTCTGTAACCCTTATCCCACCACATAGGATCTACTCTACAAAGTCAACCTATTTATAGATCCCGATCCTTCTACCACCTCCTGAATAGCTCTCAAGCTAAACTTTTTATTCTACACCTCTCACTTATCATAGAACACAGAAGTAGTAGCAGCATTCTGCTTTAACTCACCACTGCTGTATCCAGATTATTTAACACTTTTTTAAATTGGGGTATTAATGAGAACCTGCTGTATAGCACAGGGAACTCCACTTCACTGTACAGCAGATTATTTGACACTTTTAACAACACTATTCCTCTGACATTCCTGCCCTCTTGTGTCCATCCTTCTTGCTATTATCTGAAGACTTCATAACCCATCACCGTTTCATGGACATACCCCTTTTCCTATCCAACCTAGATGCATAGCAAAATCATTTAACTTGCCTCTTGCAATAAATAATCCCAGCTGCCCATGTCTTTTTGTGCTTTGGTTGTATCTGTCCTGATAACCCTCAAAAGCAGATTGACCCAATTATCCTCTTGCTTGCACCATTAGCTTGACCCCTGGGTAACACAGAAGGAAATTTTAAGAAATTTCACAAAGGTGTGGATGGCTGCTACCAGTGATTTATGGTCTCCAAACTCAGCCAGCCCCTTTTTGGCCCTCAGCCACCCATTTATTTGCTGTTTCTCAATTCTTAGTTTCACCATTCTCCCCCCAAAATATTCTGAAGCTTCACCACTCTCTCAAAACCATTGTTCTCAACTGCTGACCCTGACTCCTGTCCATATTTGCCTCGCATTTCACAGAGAACGTTGAGTCTAAACATAGAAACCAACACCTGATCTGTCTGTCTCTCTGTCAACCAAAATCAGCTTCCTCACTAGCTGGTGCCCCCCTCAGAGTGCCCTTCTGATTATTCCCAATCACAATTCCATTCTGGCTGCTACTGGCCCCTGGGCCCACCATCTATGTTCAGAACACATACGCCCCTAACTCTTAGAACACCACATGCCCTCCTTCCCTCAGCCCACCTCTCAGAGGCCCAATTTGCTGCACACTTGTCCACATTCCCCCAACACAGCAAGGCTTAGGCTTCTCCAAAGACCACGAGGGAATATATGCCCTCAGAGTGACTCAGGCTTTTCTAGTGACATTTCTGAAATAAAATAAGTGGCTGCACTCTCTACTTCTTGAAACAGTTTTTTTCTGGAAAAAAAATTAGTAGTTCATTTTTATTAAGTGAAATATTCCTTTATACATGCATCTACTCTCACCACATTTTTCCAGATTCAGAGAGAAAAGGACTCCTTGACTTGGTTAGAGCTAATTTATTCAACTTGTTTTTTATCCTTTTCACCCTTCTTTTCACTGAAGCCATACTTCATCTATTGTTCTCTTTTTTTTTATATACATTCTCAAACTGACTCTCCCAACTGGCTCTTCTATCTTGCCTCTAAACATGCTAGAACCATTTCTATATTAAAGAAAAGAAATCCTCTACCTCTCTTACAGTTTCCAGCTAAGCTCCTCAAAAGAACAAGTGTCTCCAACTCTCACTTCTCATGTAGGTGCTAACCCATTGTAATTAGCCCTCTGCCACCATTATTCAAATGAAACAACTCCTGCTAAAATCACCAGTGACTGCCAATTTCAAAATCTTATGCACTATTTTTATTTCTCATTCTATTTAAGTTCTCTACATTATTTAATTACTGTTGATTAATCCTTATGCTGATTAATTCTTTCTTCTCAAAACTATTCAAATATTCTAACATTTTATGTCAGAATCTCTCATTGAACTCTCCCCTTGTTTATTTCATGCATGTTGGTAATCACCAGAGTTCATCCTTGGACTTCTTTTCTTATCATATGCATTCTCTTGAGTGATTTGATCACTTTTCTGGAGTGGAGTTGTCTTTGAAACTATAACCCCAGCACAGACCTCTTCTTTATTTAAGACTCAATTATCCTATTGCTCACTTGAGAACCTTCTGGGTATCCCATTAGCATCTAAAACTTATTTTCAAAATTAAAATCATTTTTATCTGTAAAACCTACTGTTGTTTCTGTGTCCCCTTTCTTGGCAAATAGTACCACCCTGGTAACCCAACGCAAAATCCAAATGTTATCCTAGACCTCTTCCTCTCCATCACCACCACCTCTATAACTAATGATTTACTAAAAATACTAGATTCTGTTATCTTAACAGCTTTGTTTATATTAAAGCAAATATAAAATATGTCATTTCACTTGTAAACACTTCAGTATGAATCTTCATGTGATAACATTTTAAATGAAACCATCATGACATTATACCTAACAAAATAATTCCTTAATATCATCTAATACCTAGTTAGTCCTTATTCATACTTCATTGACTATCTTAAAGTTATCTTTCCATAGCTGGTTTGACCAAATCAAAATCCAAATAATACTGTGTTATTCTTTTACTTTATAACAGCCCCCTTCCTTCTTTTCATCTTTTATGCTGTGATTTGTTGGAGAAACTAGGTCATTTGTCCTAAGAAATGTCATATTCTAAATGTGACTGATTGTGCTCATGCTGTTGTTTGTTACATACTCCCTCTATCCTCCTATTTCCTGTCAACTGGCTTGATGAAATTCAGTTTCAATTTTTCTTAGGTAAGATTTTTTTAAATGTGAAACTCTGTGAGTTTGATCAGTGGGTTCAGGTGGTGTCAGTCTGATGACTCTATCATAAAGTTCCCATCAAATTTCACCCAGTGATTTTAGCATACAGTAACAAAGGCTACCTAAATGTTTTTACTAAGGTTTGTATAATGGTGATTTTCTAATTCTATCATTCATTCTGCATTTTTTAGCTAGAATTCTTCCACAGAGAATAACTTTTCCTCATTGTTTATTTGATTGCCCTGAAATAGAATTCAATTCATGCAGAAAGACAAAATAAATGTTTTATTATTTTCCTAAGTTTATGAAAAAATGCAAAGCCGAAAGCACAAGAGTATACAAATAGTGCCAAATTGTTTTCAAAGTGGTTATGCTATTTTATATCCACCAGAAATACTATATAAGTGCTCTAATTAGCCCTCATTCTTACCAACACATGACATCTACAAACTTTTTTTTCCAGTGTGCTAAGTTATAATTGATCTCCCATGGTGGTCTTAATTTTTATTTTTGTAATTACTAGTCAGATTGGGCATCTTTTATTGGTTGTTCAGATTTCCTTTCTTTGAAGTATCTATTAAGACTTTTCCTCATTTTTTCTATTGGTTATTTATTCTTCCTTTTCTTATAAATTTTAGGAGTTCCTTTTATTTTTTTGAATATTGATTAATCCTTTGCCTCTTATATATATTAAAAAATATAATCTTCCAGTATGTGATTCTCCTTTCACTTCCTTTACATGGACTTTTGATGGTCAGAAGTCAGAAGTTTTGATAGATTAGTTCATTCTATTAATCTTTTCCTCAGAGGTTTGCATTTTTTGTGTTTTGTTTAACAAATTCCTACCTTTCTGGAAGTCATAAAGATATTGTCCTATAAAGTACTGTAGTTTAGCTTTTTATTTTATATCTTTAACCTACCCAAATTTAAGACTGTATATGGTGGTTAGGTAAGGGTGCACTTTCTGTTTTTGTCTTCCATATGACTAATAATGTGTCCTAGCAACATTTATTGAAAAGTCCACTATCCCTTCTCCCACATCTGCAACACCATTTGTGTCAAAAGTTGAGTTCTGTATGTGCTGGTTTGTTTCTGGGCTCACTCTTTTGTTTTACTGTTCTCTCCTTAAAATAATAAAATCTTACTCATTTGTTATATGTTCATAATAATTCTTGATATAAAGAAGGGCAATTTCTCCGTCTGGTTTTTCTTTTTCAAGAGTATCTAGTCTATGCTTGTCCTTTACTCTGTCATATAAATTTTAGTCAACTTCAAATATTCACACACAAAAAATGGTGTAATTTTGATTGGAATTGCTTTCAAGTTATGACCAATGTACCACTGATTGACATCTTTATAGTATTAAGTCTTCCATTTATTTATTTACATTTATTTATGCCCTCTTTAATGTCTTTTAATAATATTTTATAATTTTCTCAATTAGAGAGTTTTGTCATTTTGGAGTTTTTTTCCTCCTCGGTGCCAGATAATTTCTGAGCTTTCAAACAAAATTAGCTCTATTACGAAGACCCCACTGTAAAATTTGACCATGTTGAGTTTAATTTAAGCCATCCATCAGAATCAGACTTCAGATTTTTCACTCAAGAGATTTCATGCCATTAAATGACTTAAAACAGTTGTTACTAGAGGAAAAAAATATCTTTGGTATCCATAATTCCACACTTAGTTTGATTCAGAACTAAAACAATGACTTTTTAAAGCTTTCAAAATGTCCCTTTCTATTTACTTATCTTTTGACATGCTGTTTTATTCTATGTAGGAAGAGACAGTAGGTCTGTGATTAGAATCCTGCCTTGCATTTTTACTGTGGAAAACATAAATATGAGCAGACAGCTGCAACTGTTATGAAATGCAGCAGTAGAAAGGGCTGAGAGCTTGATCATCTTGTCAATTCAGACTTCATCTTGACCATGTGTTTACAATTCAGTACCTTCCTTTGAGCATGATTGTGAATAAACTATAAGCAAATAGCATGTTACCGTTTACCAAGTTCCTTTACACTTCCCTAGAACAACTTTGTGAAATAGGTTCAACAAGCATTATACTTAACATCCGAGGGAGATAAAAGAGGATAAATCACTTGCTAAAGTTCACAAGTGAAACAGTGATAAGTGAGAACAAGTTCTTAGGAATTCACTGCTCACTTCCAAAACACTCTTCTAGGTTTAAAAGTGTTTGTGTCCTGAGGACATTTGCACTATGTAGAATCCTTGAGTTACATTCTGCCCCACATTTAGCTGCTTAAATTTCTGTATTTATGTATTGTTGAACAAAGATCTAAGGTCTGCCTGTCGAGCTCTACCCATCCCTCAAATAGAATGGTCAGGAGGAAATGAAAAAGTTCTCTTTGTGTTTCTCTTTGGAGAGTCCATGAAATATTCATACCCTTGACCGAGGAATGCCCCTAAATACTAAAGCTTAGAGAGGTATTATTGTCAAATTTCCCTTGCCGTCCCATTGTCTGTTTTATTAAAACGTTGAACGTGCCAAATCTCTGAAGTTAGAACTATAAAGTTGCACTTATCCTGTGCTTAAACGCATTCTCATGAAAGCATCTGGTAACATATTGGCAGGTTCTGAAGTTTAAAAAAAAAAGGAGTAAATGACTCAGTGCTTCTACAAGTGGTATATAAAATATTGCCTATTTTAAAGTTATTAATATTATTCCACATCTAAATATGGTGACCAAACATTAGAATATCAATTTAGTCTCTTCAACTGATATTTGCTAAATTTTAAAGAGAAGGGAGTGCTTTGGAGGGGAAAGTGCTGATGGAAGGAGCCTTGCCATAACCATCTAGCTCCTAGATATTCTAAGTGTGGTCCATGGACCAGGAGCAGTCTGAGAGCCACCTGAGAGCCTGTAAGAAGTGAAGGATCTCAGGCTCTATTCCAACCAGTGAAGCAGAAATGGCATTTTAACATGATCCCCCAAATTTCAATATGCATATTAAAGTTTGAGAAGCATACTCTAGACCTGTGCTGTCCAGTAGGGTCGCCACTAGCCATGTATGGCTATTGAGTACTTTCAGTGTAACTAACCCTGAATTAAGATGTGCTGTAAGTGTAAAATACACACCTGATTTTGAAGACATCATAAAAATATAAAATAAGTTATTAATAAATTTACATTCACTATGTGTTAAAATAATAATATGCTAGATATATTGAGTTAAATGAGATATATTATTAAAATTATTTTCACATATTTCTTCTTACTTGTTTTTAGTGTGGCTACTAGGAAATTCAAAATGACATATATGGCTCATGTTTATGGCTCACATTACACACACACACACACACACACACACACACACACACACACAGAGCACTGTTCTGGTCTGCTGGTCCCCAACCCAGAGGTTCACTCCCATTCTGATCTTTAGGACCAATACTGATCTTAGGTAGGTGTGATACAAGAAATCATAAACCAGAGATCACCATTTAATAGTGTCTGGCTGCAGACATGTTTTATTTGGCCTGCACAATATATTTAAAAGTTGTGTCAATGTCAATGTTCTTGAAACAGGAAATGTCACATCAAATATCTTTGAGTTGCAGATTCTCCTAAAAACTAATAAGGTCTTCCCACACTGAGCCTGCATTCTCTCATTCCAGCCATGGTCTTGAATTAAATAGAAGCTGCTCCGTGAGATGGGGTATGTTCTCACCAGATTAACAGAGACTTGCCCACTCATACTTATTGATAACTGCACTGTCATCCTTGAGTCACTCATTCATATAACACCTATCAGATTCTTCTAAGCCTTTGAGTTTGTGAC
The DNA here is from genome assembly GCF_949987535.1 of Balaenoptera acutorostrata. Classification (NCBI taxonomy): domain Eukaryota; kingdom Metazoa; phylum Chordata; class Mammalia; order Artiodactyla; family Balaenopteridae; genus Balaenoptera; species Balaenoptera acutorostrata. The sequence goes on along the minus strand of NC_080068.1, from coordinate 46,036,676 downwards.
TTCCGGTCTAAATTCCCACCTTAGGTTTTTAAAGTCATATTTGCCAGTAGCCCAGTCATGATCTCCTTTGCTCGACCCCTCTGGGTGGGTTTAACTACAGCCCTTGAGCTCTCTCAGGTTGTTCCATACCACTGTGACTGGTCTGAGTCAAAGCCTGAGATGATTATGATGCTGATAAAAATTAACTGAGAGCTTACCGGACACAAGGCACTGTGCTAAATAATTTATATACATCATTTCACTTACTCTTTACAACAACCTTATGGGTTAGGAATATTTTTCACATTTTAACATCAAAGAACATGCATCATAGTGGTGTTAACTGGCTTAACCAAAGTTACACATAGACAGTTGCACTCACAATCCAGGACCAAATAGAGATCTGTGGAACCCCAGATGCCATGATTTTTTTAAATCGATGCTACATGATTCTACTTTAGGACTTTGTCATGAAAAGATATTTTCCCCTTTGGTCTTATATCCATATCCTAGTCATTGTCAGGTCATATATTTCTTTTGCAGATGTGTATCTGACTTGACAAGACCTAATTTGGGGTTGTTTTTCAGAACTTTAAGCAATCCTGCTATCCATGGTTAAGACTGGGGAATTTCAGCCATCCTGTACCCACCCTTGCCACTTCCTCCTTTCACTGAGCTTGGCAGAAAACAACTCTTTGTACTTGACCAGGCTTTTATTTTCAGTCACTATGAGTAAGAATTATAGTGCCCCACAGCTTTGTGTGTGGAAGAGCTCGGGACAGAATTAAAAGTGGCCTTTAATTGTGGCTTCAGCCTAAAAATCTTTAGGGAAAAATTGGCCCTGACTTGTTGAACCTCAGTTATGTTCCAGGATACTTTTAGAATCTATTCATATCCTCTGAACTGTGGTTCACATAATTTTTGTAATATTTACATGGAATTCTTTTACAAATAAATTTAATTTTCCAATACTTAACTCCTTTTAGTTTTTCCTTATCCAAAGGTGAATATTAACTACTATCTCTCATGGAAGACTCAAGGATGTAGAAGAGAGATCTGAAAGATGGACCTCCTTCTGTTGGTCTATAAAACCCGGATATACTAGAATAGTTCCTACCGAATTCCTACTGAAATATCTGTCTACATTATTCTATGGTAGAATTCTATCTAGGCTGTTTGGCTCATTGCCTTAAAAAAAGTCAGAATCCCAGAACAATTATCTGGTAGTATCTTTAATTGTCTAGAATGTGTTTCACTGAAGATTATGTCTCTGGGTAAACCTTAAGTGAATAATTAGAGATCTGAGACAACCTCTAGTTCACTGACAACATTTACTGTGGTTGTGACTGTATTATTCTTTTTTATTTATTTATTTATTTATTTTTAATAATTTTTTAAAATATTTATTTATTTATTTATGGCTGTGTTGGGTCTTCGTTTCTGTGCGAGGGCTTTCTCTAGTTGTGGCAAGCGGGGGCCACTCTTCATCGCGGTGCGCAGGCCTCTCACTGTCACGGCCTCTCTTGTTGCGGAGCACAGGCTCCAGACGCGCAGGCTCAGTAGTTGTGGCTCACAGGCCCAGTTGCTCCACGGCATGTGGGATCCTCCCAGACCAGGGCTCGAACCCGTGTCCCCTGCATTGGCAGGCAGATTCTCAACCACTGCGCCACCAGGGAATCCCAAACAGTATTATTCTTTACACAAGATTTTTTCCAGCATTTAAAAAAATTTGGTAAAATATACATAGCATAAAATTTACCATTTTAACCATTTTTAAGTGTACTGTCCAGTGGCATTAAGTACATTCAAACTGTGGAACTCTTCCAACTTTTATTACAAAATTTTAAAAATTTTTGAAAAGTTTGAATAACAGTACAATAAATGCCAATATACTCACAACCTATACTAAACAACTGTTAACATTTTTCCAAATGTGCTTTAACTCTCTTTAGTATGTTGGTGTGTGTGTATGTGTGTGTGTACCATTTTAAAATAGCTTGCAGATTTTACCCCTAAATGTTTCACCATTCATGTCCTAAGAATAAGAACATTCTCCTATATAACATTACCATTATCATATATAAGAAAATTAATAATTATTTCCTATTATTATCTAATATCCAGCTCATATTCAAATTTTCCTAATTGTTCCAAAAAGTGTTTTGTAGCTGGTTTTGTGAACCATCATCCAAACAGTGTACAAAAATTGCATTGCTTATGTATTTTGACTCCCTTTTATTCTAAGATAGCACCTTCTCCCCTACTTTCCAACAAGGTATTTTTTTCTTGGTCGTGACATTGTTTTTTTAAAGAGATAAGGCCAGTTGCCTTTTACATTGTCCTGTATTCTGGATTTGTCTGATTGTTTCCTTGGAGTATTATTTGATTTGCTTCTCTCATATCTGTATTTTCTTTAAACTGGGAGATAAAGTCTAAAAGCTTGATTGTATTAAGTGTAAACATTTTTTCAGTAAGAATTCTTTATTGGTGACAACTATGTATTGCATCGTATCAGAAGGTGCTTAATGTCAAGTTGTCTTATAGTTAGTGATGCTCAATTTGACCCCTTAGTTAAAGAAGAAGTGTTAAATATCTCTTCAGAAAAGCTACATTTTATTTTCCTTGGGAAAATTTTATAGTAGCTAAACTAGTATGAACTAACATTTATGTATTTGTTTATTTCCTATTTAAAATCTATGTTTTTTTAAAAGAAAGACTATTAGTAGCAAATTAACCTTGATATCCAGAGTTTTTTCATTTAATTGTCTAAATCAGAATAAAAGACAGTATTTGTTATAAAAGAATTCAAATAAAGTTATACTGTAGAGCTGTCAGAAATCATAAACAATTTCCAATATGTACATAAACTGTGCACCAAAACTGCACTTGTTTATGGAACTCAGAACCATTTTCCTAGGGGAACTATCAGTCCATTTCCTAGGTCAGCTCACAAAATGCCAAACCCATTATTTCTTTTGGAAATTTAATTTTGTTTTATGTAGCAAGAAGAAATTCTGTGACAGCAAATAAATGTCTCCACCCTTTTGCAAGTTCCCTGCTTCACGTATATGGTGACCATCCCATTTGGGTTAATTAAATAAATAGGGACACACCATGATAATCTTCCTTCAGATAACATATCTGTGACCATCATGGAATCAAAAAAGGAAGGTAACATGCTTCAGGGAACACATCTTGCTCTCTGGAGTAGTAGGCAAGATCAGTTCCTATTCTTTGAATACATGTAAATCAACACATTCCGGGTAGATTCTGTTCAAAAGTCCAACATTCATAACTTGGGGAACACTATCAATCTGGTGATGATTGAAAATCTAAATATCTAAGGATGCTTAAGTGTAAATCTCACAAGTGAGAAGAGGATTAATGGCTTGCTTAAGCACAAAAGAGTAAATGTAGTAGAAGTGATGTGAATTAAATTTTTACATGATCATGCTGTCTATAGAATTAAGAGGAAACTATGGAGAGAGTAAAGATAGAAGCAGAGAGAAACAGAGGCTACTGGATCTAAAATGTCAACTTTCTCAATGGTAGTCCAGTAATTCCATACACTGGGTTTTCTGTTAAAGTTGGTCTAATCATGGGTTCTGAAACTTCAGCATACACATGAATCACATAGAAGACTTGTTAAAACCAGATTTCTGGACCCTACTCCCAGAGCTTTTAACTTAGTAAAATTAAAGTAGGACCTGAGAAATTGTATTACTAATAAATCCTCAAGTGATGCCGATGCTGCTAGTCCAGGCACCACCCTTTAAGAACCACTGGTCTAGAGAATGCCTCTACTTCCCCCTGTCAATGCCAGGCATCAGGGCTGCCTGAGGAAAACCTGGATCTGCATAGCAAACAGTGACAGTTTTACTTCTTCTTTTCCAATTTGGATTCCTTTTATTTCTTTTTCTTCTCTGATTGTTGTGGCTAGGACTTACAAAACTGTGTTGAATAAAAGTGGCAAGAATGGTTGCATAGAGTGAGAAATTAGAAGTTTTTAACAAAGAATTAGAAAATATAAAGAACAACCAGACAGAATTAAAGAATACAGTAACTGAAATGAAAAATACACTAGAAGGAATCAATAGTAGACTAAATGAGGCAGAAGAACGGATCAGTGAGCTGGAAGACAAAGTAATGGAAATCACTGCTGTCAAACAGAAAAAAAGCAAAAAGAATGAAAAGAAATTAGGACAGTTTAAGAAACCTGTAGGACAACATCAAGCATGCTAATATTCACATTACAGGAGTCCCAGAAGAAGAAGAGAGAAATAGCTTGAGAAAATATATGAAGAGACAATAGCTGAAAACTCCCCTAATCTGGGGAAGGAAACAGTCACCCAAGTCCAAGAAGCAGAGAGATTCTCCTACAGGATTAACCCACAGAGGAATACACCATGACACATTGTAATCAAAATGACAAAAAATAAAGATAAAGAGAGAATACTAAAAACAACAAGGGAAAAGCAACACATAACATATAAGGGAACTCCCATAAGGCTATCAGCTGATTTTCAGTAGAAACTCTGCAGGCCAGAAGGGAGTTGCATGATATACTTATTATATATACTTAAAGTGATGAAAGAGAAAAATCTACAACCAAGAATACTCTACCCGGCAAGGCTCTCATTCAGATTTGATGGAGAAATCAGAAGCTTTACAAACAAGCAAAAGCTAAAAGAATTCAGCACCACCAAACCAGCTTTCCAACAAACGCTAAAGGATCTTCTCTAGGCAGAAAAGAAAAAGCCACAACTAGACACAAGAAAGTTACAAAATGGAAAAGCTCACTGGTAAAGGCAAACATACAATAAAGGTAGGAAATCATCCACACACAAAGCTAATAGGGAGGTTAAAAGACAAGAGTGGTAAAAATCATTTGTATCCACAATAAATAGTTAAGGAATACTCAAAACAATTAGATGTAAAATATAAAATCAAAAATGGTAATCATAGGGGGAGGAGAGTACAAATGCAGGGTATCTAAAATGCATTTGAAATTAAGAGATCAGCAACTTAAAACAAGCATTTATAAACACAGAGTCCTACACAAAATTCTCATGGTAACCACAAAACAAAAATCTGTAATAGATATACACACAAAAAAGAAAAATGAACCCAAACATAACACTAAAGATAGTCATCATATCACAAGAGAAGAGAACAAAAGAAGAAAGAGGAAAAAAAGAGCTACAAAAGCAAATCCAAAACAATTAACAAAAAGGCCATAGAATGTACATATCAATAATTACCTTAAACGTAAATGGACTAAATTTCCAACCAAAAGACAGAGACTGGCTGAATGGATACAAAAACAAGACCCGTATATTTGCTGCCTACAAGAAACTCACTTCAGATCTAGAGACACATACAGACTGAAAGTGAGGGGTTGGAAAAAGGTATTCCACGCAAATGGAAATCAAAAGAAAGCTGGAGTGGCAATTCTCATATCAAACAAAATAGACTTTAAAATGAAGACTGTTACAAGAGACAAAGAAGGACACTACATACTGATCAAAAGATCAATCCAAGAACAAGATATAACAATTGTAAATATATATGCAGCCAATATAGGAGCACCTCAATATATAAGGCAAATGTTAACAGATATAAAAGGAGAACTTGACAGTAACACATTAATAGTGGGGGATTTCAACACCCCACTTACATCAATGCACAGATCATCCAGACAGAAAATTGATAAGGAAACACAGGCCTTAAAATGACACATTAGACCAGATGGACTTAATATTTATAGAGCATTCCATCCAAAAGCAGCAGAATGCACATTCTTTTCAAGTGCACATGGAACATTCTCCAGGATAGATCACATGCTGGACCACAAAGCAGCCCTCAGTAAATTTAAGAAAACTTAAATCATATCAAGCATCTTTTCCAAGCACAAGACTGTGATGCTAGAAATCAACTACAAGAAAAAAAAACTGCAAAATACACAAACATGTGGAGGCTAAACAAAATGCTACTAAACAACCAATGGATCACTGAAGAAATCAAAGAGGAAATAAAATATTACCTAGAGCCAAATGAAAATGAAAACACAATGATCCAAAACCTATGCGATGTAGCAGAAGCAGTTCTAAGAGGGAAGTTTATAGTGATACAATCTTACCTCAGGAAACAAGAAGAATCTCAAATAAACAACCTAACGTTATGCCTAAAGCAGCTAGAGAAAGAAGAACAAACAAAACCCAAAAGTTTGGTTTGTTAGTAGAAGTTATTAGAAGAAAGTTAGTAGAAGAAAAGAAATCATAAAGATCAGAGCAGAAATAAATGAAGTAGAAACTAAAAAACAGTAGAAAAGATCAATGAAACTAAAAGCTAGTTCTTTGAAAAGATAAACAAAATTGATAAACCTTTAGCCAGACTCATCAAGAAAAAAAGGGAGAGGGCTCAAATCAATACAATCATAAATGAAAAAGGAGAAGTTACAACTAACACTATAGAAATAAAAAGGATCATAAGAAACTACTACAAGCAATTATACACCAATAAAAGGGACAACCTAGAAGAAATGGACAAATTCTTAGAAAGGTACAATCTCCCACGACTGAACTGGGAAGAAATAGAAAATATGAACAGACCAATTACCAGTACTGAAATTAATTCAGTAATTTAAAAACTCCCAACAAGCAAAAGTCAAGGGCCAGATGGCTTCAGGGTGAATTCCACCATTTAGAGAAGAGTTGACACCTATCCTTCTGAAACTATTCCAAAAATTAAAGAGGAAGGAACACTTCAGAACCATTCTATGAGGCCACCATCACCCTGATACCAAAACCAGAAAAAGATAACACACAAAAAAGAAAATTACAGGCCAATATCACTGATGAACATAGATGCAAAACTCCTCAACAAAGACCAGCAAACCAACTCCAATAATACATTAAAAGTATCATATACCATGAGCAAGTGGGATGTACCCCAGTGATGCAAGGATTTTTCAATATCCACAAATCAATCAATGTGATACACTGCATTAACAAATTGAAGAATAAAAGCCATATGATCATCTCAATAGATGCAGAAAAAGCTTTTGTTGAAATTCAACATTGATTTATGATAAAAACTCTTCAGAAAGTGGGCATAGATGGAACATAATAAAGACCATATATGACAAACCCACAGCTAACATCATTCTCAATGGTGAAAAACTGAAAGCATTTCCTCTAAGATCAGGAACAAGACAAGGATGCCCACTCTTGCCTCTTTTATTCAAAAACTAATTAAAATTTTAATATAATCTTTCACTGTTTTCATAAATATCCAAGAATATAGAGTGTGATATGTACAAAGTATCTGAATTTCCTTCTGGTTTTTGTATAGAAATGATTTCCTTTATATTATCAAATTTCCATTTGGTTCTACTTTGTTACATAAAAGGAGTGTGTTGGGCAATAAGTTGGGATGCAAGAGCTTATAAAATTTAGAACTTGAACTGTCAAATTACTTATAAAATAAAATTCATTCCAGTTCTACTAATTTATGAAATTGAATGAAGCAATGTGAGAACAGTTTCTTTAAACAATATATGATTTAATTTTCAAATGTTACAAAATTTTTCACATAAATTTCAAAACCAGAACAACAATTTGAAAAATCAAGCTGATCTTAAAGATTTTGTTGTAAAGAGAACACTCTGTGTGTTATTTTTTATTTTCCCTACCCCTACTTTTAGGAGTAAGGCTGCTCATTTTAAAAGAATTAAATAATTCAGTTCAATTTGATGACTTCTCAATTTGTTTTCATGAGCAAATGAGAAGAATGAAATCAAAATCCTGATTCAATTGTGTCTTACCTTTGTCTATTTCTATAAGAGGATCCAGGAACATACAAAGATTTCACACCTCGCCCTAGGCACACTCAGCTGAAGAAGACAAACCCAACTGCAGTTTGCCTGAGCATTTGAATTCAGGAACAATTAATATAATTCTTTGATTTCCTGACTTTCCCACATTAGCACAATTAGATGTTATTTAGCTATGGAAACAACAATACAGTGTATATATTCAAACTCTCACACACACAAATATTATAAAGGCTTGTTAACACATTCATATTCTGAGTCATTTATGTTCCATCACACATAAATTTGTAAAGGCACAACAGAAGGGAAGTTAACTTGATGACATGCATCTACAAATTCCGTACCAACATTTTTATTCTTTTAACTCTCAGGATCTTTACTTTATATCAACATTTATATTTGATTTTTACTTATTCTTACATAATCATTTTTCGAGAAAGAATGTGAACCAGATAAGCCCTCAGGCTGTGTAATTCTGATTCATGAACACACCTTACAATCCGGTAATCCATGTGCATGCACTTCTGTGCCAAAATTTAATGAAATGGAATAATGGCACTTTAAATGGTTTAGCGTCTTTAGTCATAACCCAGAATTCAACCTCTCATTTCCCTCCCTTACCTTCAAATAAGGAAAGCAATAAAAAGTCCAACATGAAAAGACAAGTCATTGGGAATGCCAACAATCCTTCTTATTAGTTCCCATAAGCTCTATCCATTGTCATCCATCTGAATGGAAGCCTGCATGTCTGATCCTTGGGATTTTACTGTTTAAGTTGGAGAGTATGCTGGTGCTTAAGTCCTTTGTCTGCGATGAACTGTCAAGAAAGTGCAGAAAAATGAACACAGAAAAGAAAGGAAAAGAAATTATTGCTTTAGTTCATCAGCTCATGTTGATTGAAGCCACTTTAAAGGCATTTGGGTGAAATACTCTGTAGAAATTAATCAACTTTTAGTAGAAAAGAACAAAATTAGAAGCTTTCTCAATTTGCTGGAAACGTCCATTTTCTTTATTTCCAAATGCATACTTTATGTTCTTCATAATTTGAGACCTTGTCTCCCATAGTTTTCAAAGAACACGTAAGATTTGAAGGATGCAGAACCAGATAATGATGTTCGGTGCTTTTCTATAGTCAAGTTTACTTGAATACCTGCAGAAAATAAAAACATACATGTATATATGAGAACTGTCACAAAGAGATTTCAGTCACTGTGTCTGTGAAAGCCATGTAGGATTAAACCATAGTTTAGACTTGTATAAAGATGAAAATGAGCTGTTTAGCTCATCTGGGAAGCAGCTGTACAGAACTGTGGAAGACAGTGGTAAGGAAAAATCACTATTAGGTAAACAAAGCAACAGAAAGATGGTGAAAAGGGTAAAGGAATAAGAAATTAGAATCCATTCAAACAAAACTTAACTTGGATGAATGAGGAAGAAAGTCTTTTTCTGCCAACTCAGTAAATGTTTAATCTGGAAAAGCATGCTTCCACATCTGGCTTATGTTTAATATTGTAAATATTACCTCTTTGATTTTTTACTTTATTTTTGATGAAAATTTTTGTTTATTAACAAAAATAAAATAAAAATCAGTGGAGAGATGTATTAATATTACAAATGCTAGATATTTCAAATAAAATATTCAAATACAAAATAATACCTGTTTTCTAACATGTGCTAACAAAAGCTGCTAAAGAAGAAAATTGAAAATATTGGAAATAATAAACCTTTTTATTGTTTGAATATGAGTCACCTAATATATTAAATACTATGAAAGAAAATTCTCTAAATGACCAGAGAAGTAGTCATTTTGGTATACTTGCAATACAGCATGATTTTGAAAGTGAGTATAAATAATTTAAAAGGAACAAAGAAAGTAAAAATGATTCACTTGTGTTTATCTGTTTGAGGACAGTATTATAATGTTTTGTATGCAGGAATGAACTAGCTCTAAACTGAATTGTTTCTTAATTTTCTGAGGAATTACTCTGAGGGAGGCTTCTACACTTCAAGTCAGCCATACAAATTAGCATGTGTATGCCAAAGGCTTCCTGGCCCTTCTTTCTTAGGCTTCCAAAAGTCAGGTTATGTGTAAGTCAGTCCACAAAAAGAAGATAAATGGAATAAATTGGAGGTCTACCTACCTGGAAAGAGAAATAAGTGAAATTGAGCAATAACTTTCCTCTGCTTCTGCATGTAAAAATAAAGATAATAACTTACATTTGTGAAAGAGACATGTACCACAATGTTCATTGCAGCACTATTTACAATAGCCAGGACATGGAAGCAACCTAAGGGTCCATCAACAGATGAATGGATAAAGAAAATGTGGCACATATATACAATGGAATATTACTCAGCCATAAAAAGAAATGAAATTGAGTTATTTGTAGTGAGGTGGATGGACCTAGAGTCTGTCATACAGAGTGAAGTAAGTCAGAAAGAGAAAAACAAATACCGTATGCTAACACATAATATGGACTCTAAAAAATAATTGGTTCTGATGAACTTAGGGGCAGGACAGGAATAAAGATGCAGATGTAGGGAATGGACTTGAGGACATGGGGAGGGGGAAAGGTAAGCTGGGACAAAGTGAGAGAGTAGCATTGACATATATACACTACCAAATGTAAAATAGATAGCTAGTGGGAAGCAGCTGCATAGCACAGGGAGATTAGCTCAGTGCTTTGTGACCACCTAGAGGGGTGGGATAGGGAGGGTGGGAGGGAAGCACCAGAGGGATGGGATATGGGGATATATGTATACATATAGCTGATTCATTTTGTTACACAGCAGAAACTAATACAACATTGTAAAGCAATTATACTCCAATAAAGATGTTAAAAAAAAAAAAAGAAACTAGGGAGTGAAAGTTGGACAGGGGACAGGATATTTACTATTGTCAAAGTATCTTCCCACAAAAATACTTATTAATTACAAAGGGAAAAAGAGAAACTTTATAGTGGAGACATCTGGGCAATGCCACCTTACTCTAGTGAGCAAACTACCAGGCAAATCAACTTCAAGTGCCCCTCAAGGGGATGCAGCATCACACATCGTTCTATCAATATGTAGTTCCTGCCCAATACACATAATCTTCATGTTATTGTGAAGACACATCTGACAAGCACAAACTTGTGGAGTCTACAAAATAACTGACCTGTGATCTTTTGAAATATTAAGGTCATGAGAGTCAAGGGAGGGCTGAGGACCTGTTCCCAGAGACTAGACAAAGCTAGTTGCAACACATGATCCTGGATGGATCCCTTTCCTAAAGAACGTTACTGGGAGAGTTGGCAAAACTTGAATAATGTCTCTGGGTAAAGGGTACTTGAGAGTTCTTTGTACTGTTCTTGTACTGTTCTGTGAGTTTGACATGATTTCAAATGAGAAAGAATAAAAATTATGTTGTTAGAGTTCCTGAGAGTGTACTGTTGGAATAAACCCTATTTGGTCACATGGAAAGAAAAAATAACTTACATTTGTGAGTCTATAGCACATTTTCACAAGCATTTTGTTGTTTTAATGTTCTTCACCCATACATTTTATTTCACCTAGTAATTATAACATGACTCAGAATAATAAAATGTTATTATTATTAATAACATATAATATTAAAATGTTATAAATACTATAATAAAATATCTACAATGTATTACAAGAACACAGATTAAGGTGTGATTAATTAATTACTTGGGGGAAGTACAGGAGAGGCTGCTGCAAGAAAATAATTTGGCTTGTCCTTGAAAAACAAGTAGGAGTCTATGTAGTAGAAAAGTGGAGGATGGGGTATTCCAAATAGGAGCAAAAGCTCATGAGAGACCATGACAAATTTTAGGAACAGTGAGTAACTGATACCTATTCAGCAATCTTGGTCTCCTTGATACATCATATTCTAGGACCAAGCTGAAATGAAATATAATACACATAGAGAAAGAGGAAGGTAGGCTGGCAGGAAGTTTTTTAGCTGGTATTCCAAAGCAGTTTCTATAATTGTAGAAGAAATTAAACATTTTTAAATCTTTGTCATGAAATTCAGTAATAATATATTAACACCTACTATGAGCTAAACTCTACTTGACAGTGGGAATTCAGCAACCAACAGTAAAAGGCTAACTTCTCTTGAAGTGCTTATATTCTGGCAGATAAGACAGAAACAAAAATTATTAGATATAATGACCAAGGTTCTTAATTGCAGACAACAGAGTCTACTAAAGCTGCTTTAAGCACAAAGAGATTTAATAAGAATATAAATAGTTCACAAAATCATTTGGAGGACTGAAGAAACAGACTCCAGATTGAGTTTCTACTCTTAAGTCACACTGCAGAACTGAGCTGGCAAAAAGCTGCAACTTCCACCACAATCAGGAAACTACATTATCAAGAAGCTTCTACCACTGTTGACAGCTCCAGAACCATGCTGGTTCTGCAACAATCAGGAGCTGCAGTATCTTGAATTTTCTGCCACACCTGCCACTTCTAGAACTGTGCCTTTCCTGCCAAAATCTGCTTGAGCAAAACTCTTCCTTATGGCCTTTGTCTCTCCCCACATAACTTAGTTCTAAATTAATTACCCCTGTGAGAGCTTCTAATTGGTGGAAACTAAATCACACGGAAAAACCCAGCTGCAAGGTAATTTTAGAAAAGTAGATTTTAGGCCTCCCATCTCAGCAGTTCAGGAAGGCACACCAGAAAGGGATTAGAATGGGTATCGAGCAAAACAATCCATGGTATCTGACAAAAGTGATGAGTAAATTGCATGACTTACAATTTGTAATAAATAATTTCAAAGAAATAAATAGGAGGCTAAGAGAGAACAAGCAGGCAGGAGTTGCTCTAGATAGGATGAGTAAGGACAGCTTTTCTGAATAGGTAAAATGTAGGCTTATTTCCTAAAAGAGGAGAGTGCTTCCTAACTTTCCACATGAAGAGTGAGGAAAGATGATTTTAGGCAAAGAGATATATAGAGTCTAGTAAAGAGTGAGATCTCTAGAACCAAACTGGGTCAAAAACTTTCTCTGCCTCTTGCTTACTTTATGATCTTGGGCAAATTACTCAAACTCTATCGTTATTCTTGTTTATAAAACAAAGATAATAATAATACCTACCAAAGAAGGTTACTGTGAGGATTGTATGATTTAGTGTGTGTAAAGCACTTACAATAGTGACTGACACATAATATGTACAGTAAAAATGGTTGTCATTATCATTAACTTTTCCAACATGTTAAGTCTGAGTTATCTATGAGATAGGTCTAGAGATACAAATTTGAAAGTATTCAACAGAAAATTAGTATTTAAATCTCTGGGAAGGAATGTTGCTAACGAGGGAAAAGAATAGAAGAGATATAATGCCAAATTTTAGATGTTGGGAAGGGAAAAGAACCCAGTAAACTAAACAGAAGGAAGATACAGTGGCATAGGAGGAAAAGCAGAGCCCAATCATATGATAGAATTCAGCATAGTGATTATTGTTAATAACACTCATATACTTGAAAGTTGCTAAGAGAGTAGAGCTTAAATGTCATCACAAAAAAAGAAATATTAATTATGTGATGTGATACAGGTATTAGCTAACACTGTGGTGGTAATCATTTTGCAGTATATAAGGGTATCAAATCAACACAGTGTATACCTTAAAGTTATACAATGTTATATGTCAATTATAATGCAGTAAAGCTAGGGAAAAAAGAATGAAGAAGTGCCGTCTATTGATTAAGATGAGCATTTTAAAAAGTCCATTGTGTCTGGAAATGTGGAGAACATTAGTGAACTTTATAAGAACAGTTTCTGTCACATGGTGGTGGTATTGTGAAAACTGTATTTTAGTGGATTGAAAGGCGACTTGGTGGTGGAGAAAGAGAAATAGCATGAGTAGAAAACTCTAGAAGTTCGATGAGAAAAGAAATCAAAGTGGAAGAAATTGCAGGTGTGTGTGTGTGTGTTGGTAGGGGTAGATGAGAATAGTAATCAATCAAGGAAGAGAGATATGAGAACTAAAAAAGTTCTTTAGGACAAGATAGAAGAGCAAAAAGGAAACGGAATGGCATTCAAATCATCCCATCCTATGTCATTCTAAATCAATTCTTTTATATTTTTCTCTTATATGTATACATGCCCATTTCCTATAACTACACAATGATTATAATAGGGAGGTATTAAAATAGCAATGTCCTTGTCTGGTTATATGCCTTATATTTAAAGAACCTGGGCTTTGGAATCACTCAACCTTCATTTCTAATTCTGGTTCTGTCATCTTGGACAAGCGTTTGACTTCTATGACCCTTAGCTTCTACGTCTTATAAAAGTTGATAAATAATATCTTCCTCAAATGATAGAGGATCATATGATCATATGGTATTGCATGTAAAGTACCTAGCATGAAAACTAACCCATAGGAGATACTTAATATATTAAGGCATTGTTAATTATTTCATTAAGTGCTGAGTGTCAATGAGTAGTGAAGTTGGTTTAAAAAATGTGGGATTAAAAGGAATTTATAAAGGCCAGTAACAATGTAAATTTCATAGACCACCTATCATGTGGAATATACTTTGAGAAAAATACATGAAATGCTAGAATAATTTTGGTTCTAAAACTGGAAAATGGACAGTTGTGAAAGAGCATGAGAAAAAATCACAAGTCACCACCATAGTAAGCAACTATGCACAAATCAGACGGCAAGGTTGCGTACTGAGGCAGGACTCTCCCTTGGGGCATGAAGGGGTGGAGAAGGAATGTGGAAGGGTAAACAAAATATACCCAATGCAGAATAAAACAGTTTCAAGTATAGGATCTGTAGCAGAGACTAGAACATGCACACATGTGTGTGCGCACACACACACACACACAAACACATTACATATTAAGCAATTTTAATGTTTGAAATCCATTGCTTTATCAAAGGGTTGATTTTTTTTTTAGCAGCCCTCAGGATCTGCTAGAGACATTCTCTTCTCCCTTGGATGAAGCAGTATAATTATGTAATGGATGTTACTGGATATTCTTATTAAACATTCTGGGTCTTTCTGAGGGTGAAAAAAGAACAGAAATCATTTGCTCTCATATTCCATCATAGTAAACATTTTCAAGAAAGATGTTTGGCTTCACTTTTTCAATTCTAAGATGCTTATGGTCCTTAGGTATTGCCACAGGTATATGACAGCTTGTTTTATCTGCTTGAAACTTTAAAACCCACTGAAATTGGGTCACTGTGCAAATATTCATCTTATTCCACTGTCTAGAATGACAGGTTTCTGGACTACAGATTTAATAATTATTAACATATTATCCTCTTGGCTCAATCACTGTCAGCTATTTGTCCAACTCTCTCATTTCTTTCAGATATGGATACCTAATTTAGCTTAAATATGACTAGAGGCTTATTAAGCCAACAGTTTCCAAAGAGAACTCTAAATTAATCTTCTTTCAAAGTTTTAGAATAGTTTTCATTTTTCCTTCTCAAAGATTGCCAGGTAAATTCTCCCCCTTCTTCCTGAGTTGGCCAATTAGTTTTTGCCTTAGGCTAATGTTTGCTTTCCCTCTCCCCATACTTTGATCTCCCCATCTCTAAAGTTACACACTTTTACACATATTCAAGAGTGGCACTTTAAATAGTAAAACTGTGATATTTTTCATTTGAGTCAGGTTCCTCCCTCTTTCTCATTGTGAGATGCCCTGAAGTTATATTTCTCTGTGAGAAAAGTTTGAATAATTTCCTTAAGGAAGGAGAAGCTGCAAAACATGTAGCCTGTAACAGAGAGCCTTTTCTTTCTCTGGGGCCAGGATGGAAGTAAGATCTGTCTCAACCATCTGCATATCTACAATATATATATATATGGCAGAAGATGGCTCCTGGTTTTCAGTACTGTTCTTTTTTTTCAAATCTGATTTAGGTAATGTCTAGTTAGGACTGCAGTACAGTCAGCCCTCAATATCAGCAGGTTCCACATCCATGGATTTAACTAATTGTGGATCAAAAATATTCAGAAAAAAAAAAAAACCCAGAAAGTTCCAAAAAAGTGAACCTTGAATTTTTCATACTCTGGCCACTATTTGCATAGCATTTAGATTGTATTTACAACTATTTACATAATATTTACATTGTATTAGGTATTATAAGGAATCGAGATGATTTAAAATATACAGGAGGATGTGCATAGGTTATATGCAAATACTGCGCTACTACATTTTATATAAAGGGCTTGAGCATCCCTAGATTTTGTTATCTCCAGGATGTGGATGAGGGATGACTGTACATCATCAGCCTTTGGTTAAAAAATAATAAAAAAAAAAAAGGATGGTTGGTTTGCTAACCACAGAAGAAATGGTTTCAAGAGAACATCACTTTTTATAAATGCAGATTTCTGGAAGTAATTTTTAAAGAAGTTGATAAACAACTTTTTACTTCCAATTAGATTTTATAACTGTTCAAATACAAGAGTAAGTTATTTTTACAGAGTAAAATGGTATACAGACATACCTCATTTTATTTTATTGAATTTTATTTTATCTTTTTATACAGCAGGTTCTTATTAGTTATCTATTGTATACATATTGGTGTATATATGTCAATCCCAATCTCCCAATTCATCCCACCACCACCACCACCCCACCTGCTTTCCCCCCTTGGTGTCCATACGTTTGTTCTCTATATCAATGTCTCTATTTCTGCCTTGCAAACCGGTTCATCTGTACCATTTTTCTAGATTCCACATATATGTGTCAATATACGATATTTGTTTTTCTCTTTCTGACATACTTCACTCTGACAGTCTCTAGGTCGATCCACATCTCTACAAATGACCCAGTTTTGTTCCTATTTATATTGCATTATATGTATGTACCACATCTTCTTTATCCATTTATCTGTTGATGGGCCTTTAGGTTGCTTCCATGACCTGGCTATTGTAAGTAGTGCTGCAGTTAACATTGGGGTGCATGTATCTTTTTGAATTATGGTTTTCTCTGGGTATATGCCCAGTAGTGGGATTGCTGGGTCATATGGTAGTTCTATTCTTAGTTTTTTAAGGAACCTCCATACTATTCTCCATAGAGGTTGTATCAGTTTACATTCCCACCAATAGTGCAAGAGGTTTCCCTTTTCTCCACACCATCTCCAGCATTTGTTCTTTGTAGATTTTCTGATGATGCCCATTCTAACCGGTGTGAGGTGACACCCCATTGTAGTTTTGATTTGCATTTCTCTAATAATTAGTGATGTTGAGCATCTTTTCATGTGCCTCTTGGCCATCTGTATGTCTTCTTTGGAGAAATGTCTATTTAGGTCTTCTGCCCATTTTTTGAGTGGGTTAGTTTTTTTTTTCTAATATTGAGCTGCATGTGCTGTTTATATATTTTGGAGATTAATCCTTTGCCCATTGATTCGTTTGCAAATATTTACTCCCATTCTGAGGGTTGTCTTTTATAGTCTCCTTTGCTGTGCAAAAGTTTTAAGTTCATTACGTCACATTTGTTTATTTTTGTTTTTATTTCCATTACTCTAGGAGGTGGGTCAACAAAGATCTTGCTGTGATTTATGTCATAGAGTGTTCTGCTTATGTTTTCCTCTAAGAGATTTATAGTTTCTGGTCTTACATTTAGGTCTTTAATCCATTTTGAGTTTATTTTTGTTTATGGTGTTAAGGAGTGTTCTAATTTCATTCTTTTACATGTAGCTGTCCAGTTTTCCCAGCACCACTTATTGAAGAGTCTGTCTTTTCTCCACTGTGTATCCTTGCCTCCTTTGTGATAGATCAGTTGACCATAGGTGCATGGGTTTATCTCTGGGTTTTCTATCCAGTTCCCTTGATCTATATTTCTGTTTTTGTGCCAGTACTATATTGTCTTGATTACTGTAGCTTTGTAGTGTAGTCTGAAATCAGGGAGTCTGATTCCTCCACCTCCATTTTTTTCCCTCAAGATTGCTTTGGCTAATTGGGATCTTTTGTGTCTGCATAAAAATTTTAAGATTTTTCGTTCTAGCTCTGTAAAAATGCCATTGGTAATTTGATAGAGATTGCATTGAACCTGTAGATTGCTTTGAATAGTATAGTCATTTTCACAATATTGATTCTTCCAATCCAAGGACATGGTATATCTCTCCATCTGTTTGTGCCATCTTTGATTTCTTTCATCAGTGTCTTATACTTTTCTGAGCACAGGTCTTTCACCTCCTTAGGTAGGTTTATTCCTAGGTATTTTATTCTTTTTGCTGCAGTGGTGAATGTGATTGTTTCCTTAATTTCTCTTTCTGATCTTTCATTGTTAGTGTATAGGAATGGAAGAGATTTCTGCACATTAATTTTGTATCCTGCAATTTTACCTAATTCATTGATTAGCTCTAGTAGTTTTCTGGTGGCATCTTTAGGATTCTCTATGTATAGTATCATGTCATCTGCAAACAGTGATAGTTTTAATTCTTCTTTTCCAATTTGTATTCCTTTTATTTCTTTTTCTTCTCTGATTGCCATGGCTAGGACTTCCAAAATTATGTTGAATAATAGCGGTGAGAGTGGACATCCTTGTCTTGTTCCTGATCGTAGAGGAAATGCCTTCAATTTTTCACCATTGAGAATGATGTTTGCTGTGGGTTTGTCGTATTTAGCTTTTATTATGTTGAGGTAGGTTCCCTCTATGCCTACTTTCTGGAGAGTTTTTATCATAAATCGGTATTGAATTTTGTCTAAAGCTTTTTCTGCATCGATTGAGATGATCATATGGTTTTTCTTCTTCAATTTGTTAATATGGTGTATCACATTGATTGATTTGCATATATTGAAAAATCCTTGCATTCCTGGGATAAATGCCACTTGATCATGGTGTATGATCCTTTTAATGTGTTGTTGGATTCTGTTTGCTAGTATTTTGTTCAGGATTTTTCCATCTATTTTCCTCAGTGATATTGGTCTGTAAGTTTCTTTTTTTGTAATATCTCTGTCTGGTTTTGGTAACAGGGTGATGGTGGTCTCATAGAATGAGTTTGGGAGTGTTCCTTCCTCTGCAATTTTTTGCAAGAGTTTGAGAAGGATGGGTGTTAGCTCTTCTCTAAATGTTTGATAGAATTTGCCTGTGAAGCCATCTGGTCCTGGACTTTTGTTTCTTGGAAGATTTTTAATCACAGTTTCAATTTCATTACTTGTGATTGGTCTGTTCATATTTTCTGTTTCTTCCTGGTTCAGTCTTGTAAGGTTATGCCTTTCTAAGAATTTGTCCATTTCTTCCAGGTTGTCCATTTTATTGGCATAGAGTTGCTTGTAGCAGTCTCTTAGGATGCTTTGTATTTCTGTGGTGTCCATTGTAACTTCTCCTTTTTCATTTCTAATTTTATTGATTTGAGTCCTCTCCCTTTTTTCCTTGATGAGTCTGGCTATTGGTTTATCAATTTTGTTTATCTTCTCAAAGAACCAGCTTTGAGATAGACTCATCCACCAGAGGACAAACAGCAGAAGCAAGCAGAACTACAATCCAGCAGCCTGTGGAACAAAAACCACATTCACAGAAAGACAGACAAGGTGAAAAGGCAGAGGGCTATGTAGCGGATGAAGGAACAAGATAAAACCCCAGAAAAACAACTAAATGAAGTGGAGATAGGCAACCTTCCAGAAAAAGAATTCAGAATAATGATAGTGAAGATGAACCAGGACTTCGGAAAAAGAATGGAGGCAAAGATCGAGAAGATGCAAGAAATGTTTAACAAAGACCGAGAAGAATTAAACAACAAACAAACAGAGATGAACAATACAATAACTGAAATGAAAACTACACTAGAAGGAATGAATAGCAGAATAACTGAGGCAGAAGAATGGATAAGTGACCTGGAAGACAGAATGGTGGAATTCACTGCTGTGGAAGAGAATAAAGAAAAAAGAATGAAAAGAAATGAAGACAGCCTAAGAGACCTCTGGGACAAAATTAAATGCACCAACATTCTCATTATAGGGGTCCCAGAAGGAGAAGAGAGAGGGAAAGGACCAGAGAAAATATTTGAAGAGATTATAATCGAAAAATTCCCTAACATGGGAAAGGAAATAGCCACCCAAGTCCAGGAAGTGCAGCGAGTCGAATACAGGATAAACCCAAGGAGAAACACGCCGAGACACATAGTAATCAAATTGGCAAAAATTAAAGGCAAAGAAAAATAATTGAAAGCAATAAGGGAAAAATGACAAATAACATACAAGGGAACCCCCATAAGGTTAACAGCTGATTTCTCAGCAGAAACTCTACAAGCCAGAAGGGAGTGGCATAATATACTTAAAGTGATGAAAGGGAAGAACCTACAACCAAGATTACTCTACCCTGCAAGGATCTCATTCAGATTTGATGGAGAAATTAAAAGCTTTACAGACAAGCAAAAGCTAAGAGAATTCAGCACCACCAAACCAGCTCTACAACAAACACTAAAGGAACTTCTCTAAGTGGGAAACACAGGAGAAGAAAAGGACCTACAAAAACAAACCCAAAACAATTAAGAAAATGGTCATAGGAACATACATATCGATAATTACCTTAAACATGAATGGATTAAATGGTCCAACCAAAAGACACAGGCTAGCTGAATGGATACAAAAACAAGACCCATATATATGCTGTCCACAAGAGACCCACTGCAGACCTAGGGACACATACACACTGAAAGTGAGGGGATGGAAAAAGATATTCCATGCAAATGGAAATCAAAAGAAAGCTGGGGTAGCAATACACATATCAGATAAAATAGACTTTAAAATAAAGAATGTTACAAGAGACAAGGAAGGACACTACATAATGATCAAGGGATCAATCCAAGAAGAAGATATAACAATTATAAATATATATGCACCCAACCTAGGAGCACCTCAATACATAAGGCAACTGCTAACAGCTATAAAAGAGGAAATCAACAGTAACACAATAGTAGTGGGGGACTTTTATAACACCTCACTTACACCAATGGACAGATCATCCAAAATGAAAATAAATAAGGAAACAGAAGCTCTAAATGACACAATAGACCAGATAGATTTAATTGATATTTATAGGATATTCCATCCAAAAACAGCAGACTACATTTTCTTTTCAAGTGCGCACGGAACATTCTCCAGGATAGATCACAACTTGGGTCACAAATCAAGCCTCAGTAAATTTAAGAAAATTGAAATCATATCAAGCATCTTTTCTAACCACAACTCTATGAGATTAAAAATGAATTACAGGGGAAAAAATGTAAAAAAAATCCAAACACGTGGAGGCTAAACACTACGTTACTAAATAACGAAGAGACTACTGAAGAAATCAAAGAGGAAATCAAAAAATACCTAGAGACAAATGACAATGAAAACACGATAATCCAAAACCTATGGGATGCAGCAAAAGCAGTTCTAAGAGGGAAGTTTACAGCTATAAAAGCCTACCTCTGTGAAAATGACTCTACTACCCAAAGCAATCTACAAATTCAGTGCAATCCCTATCAAACTACCACTGGCATTTTTCACAGAACTAGAACAAAAAATTTCACAATTTGTATGGAAACACAAAAGACCCCAAATAACCAAAGCAATCTTGAGAACGAAAAATGGAGCTGGAGGAATCAGGCTCCCTGACTTCAGACTATATTACAAAGCTACAGTAATCAAAACAGTTTGGCACTGGCACAAAAACAGAAACATAGATCAATGGAACAGGATAGAAAGCCCAGAGATAAACCCAAACACATATGGTCACCTTATCTTTGATAAAGGAGGCAAGCATATACAGTGGAGAAAAGACAGACTCTTCAATAAGTGGTGCTGGGAAAACTGGACAGCTACATACATGTAAAAGAATGAAATTAGAACACTCCAAAAGAGCATACACAAAAATAAACTCAAAATGGATTAAAGACCTAAATGTAAGGCAGACACTATCAAATTCTTAGAGGAAAACATAGGCAGAACACTCTATGACATAAATCACAGCAAGATCCTTTTTGACCTAGCTCCTAGAGAAATGGAAATAAAAACAAAAATAAACAAATGGGACCTAATGAAACTTAAAAGCTTTTGCACAGCAAAGGAAACCATAAACAAGACGAAAAGACAACCCTCAGAATGGGAGAAAATATTTGCAAATGAAGCAACTGACAAAGGATTAATCACCAAGATTTACAAGCAGCTCATGTAGCTCAATAACAAAAAAAACAAACAACCCAATCCAAAAATGGGCAGAAGACCTAAATAGACATTTCTCCTAAGAAGGCTTACAGATGGCCAAGAAGCATATGAAAAGCTGCTCAACATCACTAATTATTAGAGAAATGCAAATCAAAACTACAAGGAGGTATCACCTCACACCAGTTAGAATGGGCATCATCAGAAAATCTACAAGGAACAAATGCTGGAGAAGGTGTGGAGAAAAGGGAACCCTCTTGCACTATTGGTGGGAATATAAACTGATACAGCCACTATGGAGAGCAGTATGGAGGTTCCTTTAAAAAGTAAAAATAGAATTACCATATGATCCAGCAATCCCACTACTGGGCATATACCCAGAGAAAACCACAATTTAAAAAGACACATGCACCCTGAAGTTAATTGCAGCACTATTTACAATAGCCAGGTCATGGAAGCAAACTAAATGCCCATCGACAGACGAATGGATAAAGAAGATGTGGTACATGTATACAATGGGATATTACTCAGCCATAAAAAGGAACGAAATTGGGTCATTTTTTGAGACATGGATGGATCTAGAGACTGTCATACAGAGTGAAGTAAGTCAGAAAGAGAAAAACAAATATCATATATTAACGCATATATGTGGAACCTAGAAAAATGGTACAGATGAACTGGTTTGCAGGGCAGAAATTGAGACACAGATGTAGAGAACAAATGTATGGACACCAAGGTGGGAAAGCCACGGGGGGGTGGGGGTGGTGATGTGATGAATTGGGCGATTGGGATTGACATGTATACACTGATGTGTATAAAATTGATGACTAATAAGATCCTGCTGTATAAAAAAAAAAGAAAAAAACCTATTTATTAAAAAAATAATAAAAAAATAAGGAAAAAGAAAAAAACAAACTTTAAAAATTTTTTTTTAATTTTAAAATAAGAACCAGCTTTTAGTTTTATTTATCTTTGCTACTGTTTTCTTTGTTTCTATTTCATTTATTTCTGCTCTATCTTTATGATTTCTTTCCTTCTACTAACTTTTGGTTTTGTTTGTTCTTCTTTCTTTAGTTCCTTTAGGTGTAAGGTTAGATTTTTTATTTGAGATTTTTCTTGTTTTTTGAGGTAGGATTATATTGCTATAAACTTCCCTCTTAGAACCACTTTTGCTGCATCTCATAGGTTTTGGGTTGTCGTGTTTTCATTTTTATTTGTTTCTAGGTATTTTTTGGTTTCCTCTTTGATTTCTTCAGTGATCTCTTGGTTATTTAGTAATGTATTGTTTAGCCTCCGTGTGTTTGTGTTTTTTTACTTTTTTTCCCCTGTAATTGATTTCTAATCTCATAGCGTTGTGGTTGGAAAAGATGCTTGATATGATTTCAGTTTTCTTAAATTTACTGAGGCTTGATTTTTGACCCAAGATGTGATCTATCCTGGAGAAAGTTCTGTGTGCACTTGAGAAGAAAGTGTAATCTGCTGTTTTTGGGTGGAATGTCCTATAAATATTAATTATATCTATCTGTTCTATTGTGTCATTTAAAGCTTGTGTTTCCTTATCAATTTTCTTCCTGGGTGATCTGTCCAATGGTGTAAATGGGGTGTTAAAGTCCCCCACAATTATTATGTTACTGTTGATTTCCTCTTTTATAGATGTTAGCATTTGCCTTATGTATTGAGGTGCTCCCATGTTTGTTGCATGTATATTTATAATTGTTATATCATCTTCTTTGGTTGATTCCTTGATCATTATGTAGTGTCCTTGCTTATTTCTTGTAACATTCTTTATATTAAAGATATTAAAGTCTATTTTATCTGATATGAGTATTCTACTCCAGCTTTCTTTTGATTTCCATTTGCATGGAATATCTTTTTCCATACCGTCACTTTCAGTCTATATGTGTCCCTAGGTCTGCAGTGGGTCTCTTGTGGACAGCATATATATGGATATTGTTTTTGTATCCATTCAGTGAGCCTGTGTCTTTTGGTTGGAGCATTTAATCCATTCACATTAAGGTAATAATCGATATGTATGTTCCTATTACCATTTTCTTAATTGTTTTGGGTTTGTTTTTGTAGGTCCTTTTCTTCTCCTGTGTTTCCCACTTAGAGAAGTTCCTTTAGCATTTGTTATAGATGTGGTTTGGTGGTGCTGAATTCTCTTAGCTTTTGCTTGTCTGTACAGCTTTTGATTTCTCTGTCAAATCTGAATGAGATCCTTGCCGGGTACAGTAATCTTGGTTGTAGGTTCTTCCCTTTCATCACTTTAAATATATCGTGCCACTCCCTTCTGGCTTATAGAGTTTCTGCTGAGAAATCAGCTGTTAACCTTATGGGAGTTCCCTTGTATGTTATTTGTCATTTTTCCCTTATTGCTTTTAATTATTTTTCTTTGTCTTTACTTTTTGTCAACCTGATTCCTATGTGTCTCAGTGTGTTATCCTTGGGTTTTTCCTGCCTGGCACTCTCTGCACTTCCTGGACTTGGGTGGCTATTTCCGTTCCCATGTTAGGGAAGTTTTCAACTGTAATCTCTTCAAATATTTTCTTGGGTCCTTTCTCTTCCCCTTCTTCTGGCACCCCTATAATGTGAATGTTCGTGTGTTTAATGTTATCCCAGAGTTCTCTTAGGCTGCCTTCATTTCGTTTCATTCTTTTTTCTTTATTTTCCACGGCAGTGAATTCCACCATTCTGTCTTCCAGGTCACTTATCTGTTCTTCTGCCTCAGCTATTCTGCTACTGATTCCTTCTAGTGTATTCTTCATTTCAGTTATTGTATTATTCATGTCTGTTTATTTGTTCTTTAACTCTTTTAGGTGTTTGTTCTTTAATTCTTCCAAGTCTTTGTTAAACATTTCTTGCATCTTCTCCATCTTTGTTTCCATTCTTTTTCCAAGGTCCTGGTTCATCTTCACTATCATTATTCTGAATTCTTTTTCTGGAAGGTTGCTTATCTCCACTTCATTTAGTTGTTTTTCTGGGGTTTTATCTTGTTCCTTCATCTGTTACATAGCCCTCTGCCTTTTCATCTTGTCTATCTTTCTGTGAATGTGTTTTTCATTCCACAGGCTGCAGGATTGTAGTTCTTCTTGTTTCTGCTGTCTGCCCTCTGGTGGATGAGGCTATCTAAGAGGCCTGTGCAAGCTTCCTGATGGGAGGGACTGGTGGTGGGTAGAGCTGGGTGTTGCTCCTGTGTGCAGAGCTCAATAAAACTTTAATCCACTTTTCTGCTGATGGATGGGTCTGAGTTCCCTCCCTCTTTGGCCTGAAGTGACCCAGCCTTAGAGAATAGAGGCTCCTCAGTGGGGCCAATGGCAGACTCCAAGAAAGCTTATGCCAAGGAGCACCTCCCAGAATCTCCACTGCCAGTGTCCCTGTCCCTGCGGTGAGCCACAGCCACCCCTTGCCTCTGCAGGAGACCGTCCAACACCAGCAGGTAGGTCTGGTTCAGTCTCCTATGGGGTCACTGCTCCTTCCCCCTGGGTCCTCATGCATACACTACTTTGTGTGTGCCCTCCAAGAGTGGAGTCTTTGTTTCCCCCAGTCCTGTCGAAGTCCTGCATTCAAATTCTGCTAGCCTTCAAAGTCTGATTCTCTGGGAATTCCTTCTCCCATTGCTGGACCCCCAGGTTGGGAAGCCTGAGGTGGGGCTCAGAACCTTCACTCCAGTGGGTGGATTTCTGTGGTATAATTGTTCTCCAGTTTGTGAGTCACCCACCCAGTGGTTATGGGATTTGATTTTATTGTGATTGCACCCCTCCTACTGTCTCTTTGCAGCTTCTCCTTTGTCTTTTGATTTGGGGTATCTTTTTTGGTGAGTTCCAGTGTCTTCCTGTCAATGATTTTTCAGCAGTTAGTTGTGATTCTGGTGCTCTTGCAAGAGGGAGTGAGCACACGTCCTTCTACTCTGCCATCTTGAACCAATCTCCATACCTCATTTTGTTGTGCTTTGCAGCTATTGCATTTTTTACAAATATAAGTTTTATGGCAACACTGTACCCACCATGTCAATTAACACCATTTTCCCAACAGTATGTGCTCACTTCGTGTCTCTGTGTCACAGTTTGGTAATTCTCACAATATATCAAACTTTTTCATTATTTTTATATTTGTTATGGTGATCTGTGATCAGTGGTTTTTGACATTACTGTTGCAAAAAGATTATGACTTGCCGAAGGCTTAGATGGATGATAGCATTTTTAGGCAAAAAACCTTTTTTTAAAAAATCCTACTACTTTATTTATTTACTTTTTATTGAAGTATAGTTGATTTACAATGTTGTGTTAGTTTCAGGTATACAACAAAGTGTTTCAGGGTTTTTTTCCTGATTATATTCCATTATAGGTTAGTACAAGTTACTGAATATAGTTTACTGTGCTATACAATAAATCCTTGTTCCTCATCTATTTTATGTATAGTAGTTTGTATGTGTTAATGCCATACTCCTAATTTGCCCCTCTCCTTTTCCTCTCCCCTTTGGTAACCATAAGCTTCTTTTCTATGTCTCTGAGTCTGTTTCTGTTTTGTATGTAGATTCATTTTTATTCTTTTTTTAGATTCCACATATAAATGATATCATATAGTACTTGTATTCCCTGATTTATTTCACTAAGTATAATATTCTCTAAGATCATCCATGTTGCCACAAATGGCAATATTTCATTCTCTTTTATGGCTGAGTAATATTCCATTGTATATATATGTACCACATCTTAAGCCAGTCATCTATTGATGCACACTTGGGTTGTTTCCCTGTCTTGGCTATTGTAAATAGTGCTGCTATGAGCATTAGCAAAAAGTATTTTTAAATTAAGCTATGTACATTGTTTTATGCACACTTTGAAGACACACTTTTTGAAGACATGCTATTGCACACTTAATAGAATACATTATAGTATAAACATAACTTTTATATGCCCTGGGAAATCAAAAATTTTATATAACTTGCTTTATTGTGATATTTGCTTTATTTTGATGGTCTGGAACCAAACTTGAAATATGTCTGAGCTATACCTGTATATAGGACATTATGGTAGTGGATTATTGAATTACATTTTCACATAAATATGCCATTTATGTATACATATTATAAATAATCATCAGTGAATATTATGCTTCAAATAAATTGAGATTATTTCAATATTTTGGTATAATTTCATATAAAGCATTACACTATAACCAGGTCATCATGATTTACTAGACTCTTAGGAATCCTCAGTCAAAGATAAGCCTTTTAAATGAATTTATTGACAAAGACTAAGTGGGAAAACCTAAATCTTTGGTGAGATGATATTGAAAGTTCCTACCTTTTTGGATAGAGGAGACTATGGAATGTTACAAAGCATCTTTCATTTTGACAGCTGTTGCCCCACTGGGACACCCTGACCTCAGAATTCAAATCACATGTCTGTCTGCAGATGTGTCAAGGGTAAGAAATCCTCGGTGTTGGTGTTGCCCATGACCATATATCATTGGTCTGCATAGCCGAAGGAGAGATTTTTCCTAGTGGTCCAACAAAGAACCTAAAATTCAAGAGAAATTGGGGAATGGAAAAGGGAGAAGTTTACCTCTATTTATTATCCAGAAGGCAGATTTCTAGTTCTATCACAGTTACATAGAAAAAAATTAAAATCAAATACAAATAACTTTTCCTAGGTGTTCTTATCATAACACTTATTTTCATAAGTGTTCTTATCATAACCCTTATTTTGGTTGTAATTATAAAGATAATTTACCTTTAGTGAAGACAAATAGTATACAAAAGTATAAAAAAAATGAAAATCATCCATAATTTTATCACTCCAAGATATTACTGTTATTATTTTGACATTTCCTTCTAGTATTCCTTTATTTGTGAAGATATATAATTAGCAATAGCAAAATGGATATCAATATAGGTACACATAAATATGTAGATCCTAATACAGGTATTTTCAAAATTTGAATCATGCTGCCATACAAGATTATTTCAATTGCTCTAGTAAATTCTTTTTTAGAGCACAGATCTTCCTCAACTTATAATGTGGTTATATCCCCATAAACCAATCGTAAATTAAAAATATTGTATTGAAAATGCATCAATACACCTAACCTACCAAACATTATGGCTTAGCCTTAACTGCTCAAAACATTTAACACAGGGGCCCCCAACCCCTGGGCCACACAGCAGGAGGTGAGTGGTAAGCGAGGAAGCAAAGCTTCACCTGTATTTACAGCTGCTCCCCATTGTTCGCATTACTGCCTGAGCTCCGCCTCCTGTCAGATCAGTGGCAGCATTAGATTCTCATAGGAGTGCAAAGCGTACTGTGAACTGCACATATGAGGGATATAGGTGGCGTACTCCTTATGCAAATCTAATGCCTGATGTGAGCTGGAACTGAGGCAGTGATGCTAGCGCTGGGGAGTGGCTGGAAATACAGATTATCATTAGCAGAGAGGTTTGACTGCACAGAGACCATAATAAATCAATTGCTTGCAGACTCATATCAAAACCCTATCAGTGAGTGGCAAGTGAAAGCAAGTTCAGGGCTCCCACTGATTCTGCATTATGGTGAGTTGTATAATTATTTCATTATATATTACAATGTAATAATAATAATAGAAATAAAGTGCACAATACATGTAATGCACTTGAATCATCCTGAAACCATCCCCCCACCCTGGTCTGTGGAAAGATTGTCTTCCACAAAACCGGCCCCTGGTGCCAAAAAGGTTGGGGACTGCTGATTTAACAGTAGCCTACAGTTGGGCAAAATCATCTATCAGAGAGCCTATTTTATGATAAAGTATCAAATATCTCACATAATTTATCGAATACTATACTGAAAGTGAAAAATGATGGTTGTATGGGTACAGAATGATTGTAAGCATATGGGTGGTTTATCCATATGCACTTGTGACCACATGGCTGACTGGGAGCTGTGGTTGCTGCCACTGCCAATGCCCAGCATTATGAGAGGGTGTCATACTGCATATCACCAGCCCAAGAAAAGATCCAAATTCAGAACTCAAAGTACAGTTTCTGCAGAATGCGTATCACTTTCACACCATTATAAAGTCGAAAACTTGTAAGTTAAAGCATCGTTAAGTTGGGGACTGTTTGTAATTATTTCATTTGTTGTAAGGAAGTTCCTCAAACATATATCTGAGAGGCATCTATCAGTCAATTCCGTGAAACCCATTAAATAATTTTGATTATCCGTAACATACACAGCAGTGTAACACATAGTCATTAGTCTCAAGAAATTTTTATCATTCCCTGCACTTATACAGGGATTCATAGAAAAATAAAGTTAAACTTAAATTTATACTTAATCAGGAGCATGGAGAGACATTTCTGAATTGCCCAAAGACACATTTACTTAGTAGAAACTCTATCACTTTTTATTTGGCAATACACTTCATAGAGGTAATATTATTTCAAAATGATTCATATGACATACTTGTGTGCTTTAGATTCTACTTAGAGCAATACATGTGCAGTGCAGTTAGCTAATTATCTATGGATTTTAAGTAAAATGGAAGGTTTCCCAGTTTCAAGTGTATCATTTTTGGAAATGTTGCCTTCATTGCTCTCTGCCAAGCATGATGCTAAGTGTTATCTGACTTAATCCTGTGATTCAATTGGAGGAATGACATGTTTGGTCTGAGGAACCCTGAGTCCAAGCAATGAATCTCAGAACATGGTTCAAAGTCAGGTGGGAACAGCTTCAACTATTTTTAGAGTTGTGGAGTGCATATTGGCAAGTCAATGAGTGAGGCCTGCTGCAGTAACGACATAAAGACACGTACCTCTCTCCACCCCATCCCACCCCAAGGTCCTGGTCAGAATGGCAGGTAGGGTCCTTTTGCTTGGATGCTATGGGGAACGCTTTAAGAAGCTCTACATTGGATAATTTCATCTTTTTGTTTCATACCCTAGTTAAGGGAATGCTCTTTTCCCCCTCATTTTCCTTGAAGGACTTTTCCTTGGGCTTTGCCTTTCCTCACAATTGGTGTGGCAATATCTGGAGAAACCTATATTGGAGACCAGGCCAAGAAAAAAGGAACAAGCAGGCTGTTCAGCATGTTTTTTATAGGCCTTAAGTCAACCTGGTCTAGGAAAGCCATCCATGGTTCAGCCTAGCTCTCAAGAGAATGCACTGGAATTTGGGACAAAAGCCTAATAATAAAAATCATCCACGTATACATCTTAGTGAGAAGAAGTGAATCTTTTGATACGCAGTAAAACCGATATTGATCCTCAGAGAAGCCGGTGAGGTGATATGTGTCATAAGAAGCAAACATGAGTATCTTAAGCCTTTGTCACAGGCGATAAAAGCCGTCTCCTAAATATGAGGAAAAAAGCATTGTACGGTGGGAGATGAATACAAAATGGTTTTGCAATATGATAGGCTGTTGTTAGAATATCCAGCTTTATGATATTTTAAAAGTATGTGTGAGATAATGAAATTCTACATGAGTTTGTAATAAAGACATGATCAAAATTTTATAAGTTGAAACAATTTTTAAAAGACAGTACTCCCACTCCCTATACTTTTTAAATTAAAGTTCCCCATTTCTTGAAATTGGGAAAAACTGGAAATGCTTAATTACACTAAAAGAACACTCCTTGGTTACAATGCAAACCTATGCACTACTTGCCAACCAACTTTTATCATTTCAATTATTTGATCATTTCTGTCCATCAAGTTAATGGTTACTATATTTGAATCTAGTCCGTTCAGTGAAAAAAGCCAGGAATAAAGGAAAACAGCTATTAAACCAAACTTACTGTTGAGTTTGCCCATAGATAAGGACTGCCATCTAATTCCTGCTCCTCAACGGAGACTGCTGGGCTGCTTTCCATTGTACCTTCTAATCACTAAAATAGTTTTTAACCAGAAAATATATCTTTTTTAAAAAGACTAGAATTCTAAAGACTTGGATATACACGGCAGTAATATTCTTAGTACTCAAAGAAAATCTCCTGACAGTGTTTTTACTCTGAATCTCCCTCACCCGGAAAGGTTGCCAGAAATGCATCAAGTTCACCAGGAGAAACCTGCCAGGAAGCTTAAGGGAGCTCATGCCCCATCACCTTGTTGCTGCAGTGGAGAAACGGTTCTTTTAGTTACCATTAGCTTTCAATGCAGTTTCCCTGTGGCAAAGGGCTCGTCCTTGCAATTTTTCATCATGCTTTTTCATCTTGAGATTAACAGGCAAATGCAAAATGGTTTCAAACTTTGCTTCAGGGAGCCTGAAGTGTCTTGTTCGTTGGTGTTGGAATTTCTCAATTCTCACAAACGCTTCTACTACTTTTCCAATGGTCCCCAATAGTCACTGTTAGTGAGTGTGTAATGAACTCTGGTGTTTCAGTTGAGACACTTTACATCTGTATATGACGACGACTTGACTGCAGGTAGTGGACAAATCCTGCGGGTTACATTTATCAACGCTGTGAAAACAGCCGCAAAACACGAAGTACGCTTAATTTATTTTGCTGATAGGATGTCCCATAGAGTTTAAACTTTAAGAATATTTTTTGAGTTCAAGTTTTGTTCTCCACCGCTTCTTTGTTTAATATTTTGAGAATATGGGTTTAGCATGACATTCCTACCTGCTTAAGTAACAAGGTTTGGGAAAAATTAGTGGAGAAGTGATCCAAGATAGAGTTGCTCCCATGCCAGGATTTTATTTTTCCATACTTTGCTTTGCTGATGCACCTGCCCCTACACATTAGAGTCAGGAGAGAGAAAGCATTTCTTTAAGGGCTGATTCTCATTACATCTCCAGATTAAAATGTCCTTTGGAAGTAAGTGTGCAAGCCAAATTGCCTTGTTGGTATTGGTGTACTATACCTTGTGTAATATCGCTAAGGTTGTTCAAATTGTCAATTGACATATTTTCTGAAGCAGTTTCCAAGTTCATTTAAGTTATCTTTAGGTGTTAATGCTCACCTCTTTCATCACCACTTTACTCTTGTGCATGATCTATACCAAAAATATAACTCTGGATCTAATGCAAATGTTTGAAAATGCATTTTAAACATACACACAGGGCTTCCCTGGTGGCGCAGTGGTTGAGAATCTGCCTGCTAATGCAGGGGACACGGGTTCGAGACCTGGTCTGGGAAGATCCCACATGCTGCGGAGCAACTAGGCCCGTGAGCCACAACTACTGAGCCTGCGCGTCTGGACCCTGTGCTCCGCAACAAGAGAGGCCGTGATAGAGAGAGGCCCCGCACCGTGATAAAGAGTGGCCCCCGCTTGCCGCAACTAGAGAAAGCCCTAGCACAGAAACGAGGACCCGACACAGCCAAAAATAAATAAATAAAAATCAATTTAAACATACACACATTAACGTGCATGTGTGCACACAAACACATATATGAACTCACATTCTGCCTTAGTCCCACCTGATTTGAGCCCTCAGGCAATGAGAGTCATGCCCTGATGCTGACATTATGACCCAAACTTCTGGAAAGTCTCATAGCATGGTAAAGGCTTTTTACTCGACCAAATATATACACAACTTCGTTAATTCTCACAATTCTCCCCAATTTTCCAAATGCAAAACCTGTGAACACTTACTTAAAACATACATCTAGAGTGGTGGCTGTGAATTTAAATCCAAATCTATTTTACCAACTGACTTTATATTTTTTACTACTTGAATGCTAACAATTAACTATATTTTGTTCAATAGTCACCAAACTTTAGCAAGTGCTTGAGCTAGTTCATGGTTGCATCAAAAAAGGGTTCAGTATTTTCTAGAATTTATCTGGATATTTGTTACAAGATTTAGTTTCCTTCCAGCTATGGCACCAGATTAAAATTTGTACTTTAATTGTGACAATCTTAATGATAAATTCATAATTAGCTGTTCTAAACAGATATGAAAAATGAATCTATTATGTAATGGTCTAATGATTCCAGAGGCATGCATACCAGTAATATGTATTTTAGAGTCCCAGGAAACATTTAAATTTGATGTACATTGTATGCCTTGCTGCTGTAAATTTTTCATTCTAAGAAAGTTTTTTTTAATTATGCCTTGCCTTTCTTAAACTTCAAGTGGAAAGAGAAATTACCGTAATTTTTAAATTCTTATTCATTTTTACAAGTTATTTCATTTCAGTATTCCAAAACGATAAATAAAATCTCTGTGATTTTAAAAGGAAAAAATGGCCTATGTAAAATTTAGAAAACAGTGTGCTTTAAACTCTCTATTCAATTTCTGAAGCAGGCTTGCAACGAAAACAGGTTTTTTAAATGGTTCAATTTAGTCAAATAATTGAATTTTTGAAAACCATAAGTGGAATTCAAACAACCTGCTATTAACTATGTTTTTAATAACAGTTGCTTGAATTAATTCATACTTTTAAAAAGTCCACAAATTGATATTTACATCTAAATTCACTATGCAAGGAAAAGGCTCAGAATAACTAAATATATGTTTGATCGTATAAAGTCCTCTTAGCCCAGCAGATTAGCACACCAAAATTTACATCTGAACTTTATCTCCAAATAGACAGTTTATTTTACATAAGTTATTGACTTCATTAAAATGGTCAGTTTTATCATTTTCTACTCTAAAAGTAAAATAGTCTGGGAAATATAAAGTCAGAGTTCTCTGCAAGATTTGTACCACCCTCTCTAGTTCTCAAGATAGATTACTAGAAGTGCTTCCAAATTTAAAAAAAAAAAAGCAATTTGGATAATTTAATAAATGTTCAGTAACACTTTATCTTACAAACTTTTCCTAATCTTTGGCTTTCAGTTTTTTGACTCATCCCAAACTTAACATTTTATTCTTAAAATAAGTATTTATATTTAAAGTATTTATACATTTACAATTGAGCACTTAAAGAGTATCTAAATAAAATGAAACATAAGTGGTTTGTTCCTTTTTTGTTTCTCTGCCTCTGGTCAGATCCATTATTTAAAGTTTTTGCTTGATTTTGTTTTTTTTAAGCCATCTTATATATAAAATATCTCCTTTTCTATTGCAATCACTCTTTTTTCTAACCTTTCCCATCTTTTTCACTCATACACTCCTCCCATTCTATTCTGCCAAACTCATTTCTGAAGACATTATTCTGACATAAATACAAATTGGTTTTACAAGAATTTTCATATCAAATATACTAGTGAATGTGTTGATTAAAGAAGAAAGAGAATCAAAAGATTTTTTTGTTTAATTTTATGACCAACACAGGTGTTGGATAGATTCAGAACCGGGTATCTATTCCAAATGGCAGATTTTTTTTTATTTTTTACCATTTATTTGTCTGTATGCTAAAAAGAAATTTAAGTTGAGTACATTCATCATCCAAATTGATGTCAGGCTTAGGTTGTTAGGAAAAAATCTGGCTGCAATAAGATGCTGGTCAATTCCGTAAATCTCATGATGACTTTCATGTCATACCAAAGCACATCACACCAACCTTTAAAACCATACCACATACCAGAGGAAGGAAATTAGAATTGCTTCTGTCAGGATCAACATAATGCCATAAGAAGTACTTCTTGAAAGGGAAAATGATTTACAAAAAAAGGAAGAGGCACTTGTTTTACATTCAAGAAACCTGTGTCTATTTACTTGGTCTTTTTTTATACCATGCAAAATGGTTTAGTCTGTGACATAACTGACATAGAACTCTATTTCAAAAGCAGAATTTGGCTGGAATTATCTAAAGAAAAAAATTCATATTTTCCTTTTTTTAATTTAAGGAATGCTGACCTCAAGGCAATAGGCCAACATTATTTAATAGCTTCTTTTTTCAAAGAAAATATTAAGCATTTGATCCCCTGAATGAAATGTTTGATTTATTGAGAAGATTAAGTATTCTGTGGGCCTTTCAATCTCTCAGAGAAAAAACAAACAAACATACAACAGTAATGGCATGCTAGTGCCTAATAGAGCTAGATGCAGTGAAAATGAAAAACAAATGTAAGATACAGTGCTACTTCTCCAAGAACTTATTCTACCTCCACCAGTATAATTAACATTTAGGCTGCAGTTAGAGAATACCTGGGCATCAGATTATCACCACACACCTGTCTTTATCAGGAGACAGGCAAGGGACTCATCGTCAGTGGGAATGAAGAAGGTACAACCCTAGATCCATATGACCTAAGACAGACCTAGGCGAACAATATGTCATCTTCTTAGTCAGAGTCAAGAGAGAACATCAATCAGAAGAGCTAATTGGCACAGTTGAGCAATAGTGTTGAAAGCCCTTGGAGAGGATAGACATGACCAGTCCTGGAACACTGCCTTCTTCATTGCGTGGGACCTGTGGAGGCCATAGCGTGCTGTAGACCTGAGCAGGGCTGCAATCCTAACAGACAGAGAAAGTTGACACATCCATCAGGGGTAACCTGGTGTCTTGAATACTTCCTGTGTCAGACATAAGTGAGGCTCACTCAAAATCAACTTCATCCCCATTCTTAGCAGCACAATCTCTTGTGATCTCATGCTAGAGGATCCAGCTACTGGGTCTAGGAAGACTCTGAAAGTATGAATCCTAGAGCTCCTTGAGTCTTCTGGTGGATCCCACAAGCATGAGTTAGGGATAAAGGAGGGTCAGAGAGGACCTTCAAGGGGACTAACGGGGACCAGGGAAAACATAGGTCTTGGCGGTCTGATTCTCCACCCATACAGCACTGCCTACCACAGTTGATCTCCACCACTAAGTACCACTGTAAGGGTATTTTGACATTTTTTAGAAGGCACTCCAAAGAACTGGGGCCCCTGATATGTAAGCCCTGCTTCCCTGGGTCTAGGAGCAGTATTGTCAGAAAGAAGGGCTGGAGCTAGGCTTGGAAAGATAGTAGGGATCCAGATAAGAATAAAGAAGGACTTGACAGTAAGCGAGCGAGAAAGGTTGGAAGGTAGTAAGAGAGAGATCCCAAATGAGAAAGAAGAAAATAAATTACATGTGAGAAGCAGGGAAGAGACTAGCCAGTCACTACTTCAAGGTGAGCTGAAGAACTGTGGTGAACACTTTGGACTGGCTCATTTGTTTTTGGTTCCAGCTTCCATTTAATATGCCTTGATGTGCTATGGAATCTGGAGCTAAAAATCACATGCTCAGACTCCAGTACAGCTAGACTCTGAGAAATAGGTTTCCCTGCTTCAGTTTGGATGTGTGTTTATGGAGACGGAGGTGGGTGGTAAGCATCCAGTTTGGGAGTGTGAACTATGGCTCTGAAAGGGGTAGAGGGAACTGGAATTGTAGAGGCAGCTTCCTATTTGGGCAGGGGGCTTCCCAATTTTGACAGAGGCTGAATGGTTCTGAAACCCAGAGTTATAGAAGGAGTTTCCTGGGCTTCCCTGGTGGCGCAGTGGTTGAGAATCTGCCTGCTAATGCAGGAGACACGGGTTCGAGCCCTGGTCTGGGAAGATCCCACATGCCACGGAGCAGCTGGGCCCGTGAGCCACAGCTGCTGAGCCTGCGCGTCTGGAGCCTGTGCCCCGCAACGGGAGGGGCCGCGATAGTGAAAGGCCCGCGCACCGCGATGAAGAGCGGTCCCCGCACCGCGATGAAGAGTGGCCCCCACTTGCCGCAACTAGAGAAAGCCCTCGCACGAACCGAAGACCCAGCACAGCCAAAAATAAATAAATAAATAAATAAAGTTTAGAAGGAGTTTCCCTCATTTGGCATGCAGTTTCTTTCTTTATTTCCGCCTTTAATCAGTTTATTCTGAGATGTAATCTACATACAATAAAACTTCCTGATTTTAAAATGTACAATCTGCATTTCGGCAAATGTATGCAGTCATGCAAATACCACCAAATACCACCACAGTCAAGAATCAATATAGAACATTTTCATCACCCCCTAAAATACTACTTTCACCCCTTTGTAGTCAATCCCCAACCCCCAATCTGGCCCTAGTGGTCTGCTTTTTGGTACCATAATATGTCTTTTTCCTGAATTTCATAAAAATGGAATTAAACAGCATGTAGTCTTTGAAGTATGGCTTCTTTCACTTAGATTAATGCTTTCAGGATTCACCCATGCTGTTGCATGCATCAATGGTGTATTTCTTTCTATTGCTGAGTAGTGTTTCATTATATAGATATGCCACAATCTGTTTATTCATTAACAAGTTGATGGATATTTGAGTTCTTCCCAGTTTGTTGCTAAAGTGAATAAAATGGCTATGACAATAAACAAGTCTTTCTGTGGACATACGTTTCTGTTTTTCTTAGGTAAATACCTAGCAGTAGTATTGTTGGATAAAATAAGCTCATGTTTAACAGTTTAAGAAACTGCCAAACTTTTTCCCAAAGATGCTGTAACATTTTTTGCTTCCACCAGCATTTTATGAGATCCTTTTGCTCCACATCTTTACCAACATTGGTATTGTGAGACTTTTTAATTTTGGCTACTCTACTGTGTATGTAGTGTCAGTTTCTTAAGCTCAGCACCATTGGCATTTGACGCCAGATAATTTTTTCTTCTGTTTATTTTAGGATGTTTAGAAACATTCCTGTCCTCTACCCACTAGATGCCAATAACAATCCTCTAGTTATAACAACAAAAGCTGTCTCCAAACATTGTCAAATGTCCCCTGGGGCAAATGACCACCTCCTTATTGAGAACCTTTAATGTAGTGGTGTATCATTGTGGATTTAATTTCCATTTCTCTAATAATGAAGGCAGTGAGCATCTCTGAATGAGCATATATATAGGATTCTTCAGGTTACCTGTCTCCTCAATTGAGCTTTGACAGTTTGTGTCTTTTAAGGAACTTGTCAGTCTCATCTAATTTGTTAAATTTATTTAACAGAAAGTTATTCATAATAGTCCTTCATTATCCTCTTTACTATCTGTAGGATATGTCTACTTTCTTTTTGCTTGGTCAAGCCAACTGGAGTCTTATCAATTTTATTGATCTTTTCATGGAGCAAGGTTTTAATTTCATAGATTTTTCTCTCTGTCATTCTTCTGTCCTCAATTTTACTGATAAAAGTACACTTTTATCTTTATTATTTCCTTTTTTTTCTTAGATCATTGATTTGAGATCTTTTTTCTTTTCCAGTATAAGTACTTATTGCTGTTTCTCTAAGCACTGCTTTAGCTTCATCCTACAAATTTTTATATATTTGTTTTCACTTTTATTCATTTAAAGTATTTTTTAAATGCTCTTGTGATTGTTTTCTTTGATCCGTGGGTTGTTTTAAAATGTTTGGAAATTTCTCTCAATTATCTTTGTAAGCATCTTTATTTCATCTTCATTTTTGAAAGATATTTTTACTGTGTATAGAATTCTAGATTGACAGATTTTTTTTCCTTAGGTACTTTAAAGATGTCACTTCATTTTCTCTAGCAGACATAGTTTCTGATGAGATATTGTCTATCACTCTTATCCCTTTTTTTAATCTGCACATAATGTATCTTTTTCTCTGGTTTTTAAGATTTTTCTTTTCATCACTGATTTTCTACAATTTGGTATATTTTCCACAATTTTTAGTGGATTGCTGCCTTGGTATATTTTTTTTTAATGTGTCTTCTACTTGAAGTTCATTGAGCCTCTTACAGCTGCAGGCTTGTAGTGTTCACTAAGTTTAGAAAATTTTAGGCCTCTATTTTTTCAAGTATTTTTTTCTGAATTCCCTCTTTACTATCCCCTCTGGATCCTCCATCTCTCTCCTAACCTCCTTTGAGGACTCCAATTACACCTATGTTAGCTCACTGAGCTTCTGTTAAATGTTTTTGGATAGCTTCCATTGCCGTGTCTCCAAGTTCACTGGTATTGTTTTTCCTTCTGCAATGTCTAATGTGCTATTAATTCCATCAAATTTATTTTTTATTTCCAATACTATATTTTTTCTCTTTAAAATTTCATTTGGGTTATTTTCATATTTTCCGTGTTCTTTCTTTACCAGGTACATTGTTAAGCATATTTAAAACATATATACTGGCTCTTTTATAAACTAGGCCCATCATCTTTGTCACTTTTGAGTATATTACCATTAATTGATATTTTCTTCTGGCTGTGGATCACATGTTCCTACTTCTTTGTATATCTAGTATATTGATTAGAACTGGGTATTGTGGATTTTACATTTTTGGGTGCTGGATATTTTTGTATTCCTTTAAAGAGTGTAGCACTTTATCCTGAAATGTAATTAAGTTATATGGAATCAGTAAGATCCTTCTGACATTTGTTTTCAAGCTGTGTTTGGGCAGATTCAGAGCAATGACTCTGCCCAATAACCCAGATATTATGATACCTACAGTCCAGCTGTAGGGAACCTGAACTACTTTCATCCCTTGGGTGAGTTCTGGGAACTCTTCCTCTGATACTTTAATAAATTCCTTATTTTTCAATTCAGCCAGGACAGGTTCCAGAAGATTCTAACAGAAAGGGAATAATGGTTGCTGGGATTATATAATTAGGAGAAAATAAGTTATAAAAGACATTGAAAGTCTAGCTGAGCAGCCAAGTTACAACTCAATTCAAGAGTAAGGATGGAACTATTATTGGTTTTTGAAAAGGTAACTGATAAAATACAAGGGAATAAAATCTGGGGTGAAGTAATTTGTGTTGTGTATTCAAGGAAAGAAAGTGTGGAAATAGGGAGACCAGCTAGGAAGTTGAGGAATCCAGCGTTTCCCAACAGTGATAAGTGTGGAGCAGTAGAGAGAAGATGGTTACTATGAGCAACATTTGGAAGGAAGAAATTATCTGAAAGGAAAGGCCTGGTGACAAACTGGGTATAAGATATTAGGAATGGAAAGGGAAAAGTCAAAACTGACTCCAAGATTTCTAGCCAGGGTGATACTAAAAGAAATGGGCAAGGAAAAATAGCTTTCAAGAGGAGAAGATGAGCAAGTTTTGGACTTGCGTTTCCTGATGAAGGTGGCACATCCAAGTAACCATGTCCTGGAGGCTGTTGAAAGACAACTGTGTTACAGATAATAGATCTGGGCAGGAGACCTAAGTCTAGACAAAACATGACATGGTCAGTATGGATGAATTTAGTCGCTTCTCAAATGCATTACCCTTCAAAATTCAATCCTCATGTCAATCTTGCTTTGGTAAAAGAAAAACTAATAATAATATTTTCTCTGTTTTAGATTTTGAATGTCTTTTGGTTTCTAGATTTGAAAAGGAATTAGAAATATCATAATAATTCAAGGGAAGCTATTCTTCTGTGTAATTACTTACACAAGTATTGGAAGCCTCACATAAAATGTTGTGTTTGAGGGAACTCCAGCTCATATTCTTTACCAGAATTTTGGCTAACCTTCAGATAAACAAGCCTCCAAATCGTTCAATAGTCACCACCAGCAGTTGCCAGGCTAATGCTTTCATTTCCTTTCCATGGCACATTTCCCAAAGAATCTGAGCCTTTTGTGCTTTGAGGAAGGATTTCATACAGCATAAATAGGCTCTAAAAACACAATAGATGATTCTTTTGCTCATTTCATAATACAGACAACTTCCAGAATACATCACACAATTTTCTGTTCTGTATAATTTCCTAGGGTAGCAATCCATTCACCACTGTTACTCTAAATTAATCATTAGACAAAAACATAAA
The DNA here is from genome assembly GCF_949987535.1 of Balaenoptera acutorostrata. NCBI lineage: Eukaryota > Metazoa > Chordata > Mammalia > Artiodactyla > Balaenopteridae > Balaenoptera > Balaenoptera acutorostrata. Next base: position 45,996,195 of record NC_080068.1, on the reverse strand, counting down.
TTATAGCATTCCAGGGGACTTTAGAAATCACCAACTCCAGATGCTTTCCTATATAGATATAGAAATTGTCAGTAGGAAATGGTATACTTTCCTGTCCAGATTAATGACACAGTTAGAACTAGAATTAAATGTGATGTCTGCTCAGTGCTACATGCTGTACCATTAGCTCTGCTCCTTGCAAATATTTTTAAAACCTCTCTTAAGATAGGAAGATGCCAGTCAAGCATGATTTTTTTATTTATTCACCTTAAATGTCGGTATCTTACATTGCCCTGGTTTTCTGTTGCACTCATAAAGCAGCTGGGTAACCCTGGGTAATCTCCAATTGACCTACAATGATTCAGTTGATTTCACAACACATCTAAAACAAGCATTTTGCCTATATCTCTTTTGTTACTGCATGCCTTGACTCTAATTACGAGATAAATTTCTAGTTTCCATGGCTATGAATAACAACGTAAATTTTCCCCCCACTTTAAAATGGTGGGGAAAACTAACAAATGATAGAATCTAATTTATGACTAATCATATCTAGCTTATCCTTGTAGACCCCAATTTACAAATGATTTATATTCCAGAAGTTTGCAAACTGGCTATTAGAAACATTTACTGTATTTTTCCAACAATGTTACGTATCGAAGTCAGATCTATTCAATGATACTATTACTTCTGTAGTGTGTTGTGTGTGTGTGGGTGTCTGTAAACTTTTAATGGCAAACTGATAACTGTCTTTTATCTATAGTAGTGGTTTTATGTAAAAAACATTTTACAAGTTCTAATGTTTCTAATATCTAATATAATATATAATATCTAATATAATTTAATAATATATAATATCCAATAACATAATTTTCCCACCCTAAAGGTAAAAAATTTCCTACCCTACTCAGGCACAAGCGTCACAATCCAGCTCCAGTAGAGGAAGAGAGGGGGATAGGTAAGGAAGAGAGGCTGATGGAATCTTACAGGCAGTGTCTGGGCTGCCTCAATAGCAGCTTCCCCTAAATCAGGGGAAACTCTGGGTTCGGGGAAGTGGTTTCTGAGGATGTAAGTTCTATTTACAGTGTCCATCTGTAAGGAAGCTAAGTAGAAGTAAAAGATCTGTAGACTGTGATGTGGCTGAGGTCTCCAGCAACAGCACAAGCCCTTCTGTCAATCAGGAGGGTAAAGGAAGAGCCCACACACAATAGCATGTGTAACTGTTGGTTGTAAATTGTATGGGCAAAAGCCAGGGACTGTCTGTAGTTTCCACAATTGGGCACTGAACCCAAAACCCTGAGGACTTGCATTTATTTTCTTCTTACTATTTCAGTAAATGCACATTTAGTTCTAAATGTTAATTCCTAAAGCATACTACAAGGAGCAAATTACAAAACAGAATATTCCTAGTTAGAATGGTTTCCAGATTCCACAATTCAGGTTATAATCCAATGTATTATATCAGTATTTAGTCTCCATATGTTTTAATAACCATGTTGAATTACCATGCAACCCTCTAATTCAACTTACTGGACAAATGTGGTACATGAAGTTCAAGAATTTAGCCTCAGGTCACAATCATGTCTAAGACAGAAATGCAGTCATCTGCAGTTCTCAGCACATTATAATTCAAATGGGTAGAATTTTCTGTTATAATTTCAGGCTATTGCAATATTTTCCATCTTCAGCTATTAGTATGAGATCCTCAGGTGAAATTGAATTATCCATTACTTCAAGTTAAGCAGTTCTCTCATTTTCCAAGCTACATGAGAAACTATTTTCCCTCTGAGCCAAATCCATGACTCACAAGTTCAGTGTTTGGATCATTTCATTACTAGGTGGGCATCATTTTCTATTGTTTTGGTCCAAGTTTATCTGGTTCACATAGTATCAGGACATCAAGTTCATTAAAGGAAAATTTATTGTCTCTATAATTCCAGGCCAATATTAGATACTACTATTGCAAAGATTGCCATCCAGATAAAATCAAAGGGAGCTGTAATTTTCTTACATGAACCTAACTCCCTCAGGTGTCAAAAGTAGGATGCCTACCCCAGATCATTTGCATAGGCAGGGTTTGACATGCCCCAGTGTATATGGGCCTTCTAGGATACCCCATCCAGCTCCACAATATAGGCCACAAACATAACTTCTCTCTTAAAGAATTATCTAACCTGTTTTTTTTTTTTAATTCTTAGTAAAAATTTGGACTTGTAAAACCTCCTCTATGCAAAATACTACTCTTGTGTGATGCACTTCTCCATCTCCAGCCCCACCCCAGGATCTTGCACTGAAGTTACTTCTACAATTATACATACCCTTTCAAACTTATAGAGCAAGACCAATAATCCTGGTCAAAATTCCTTCCTGACAAATAAGGTCATAAGCAGAATTTGTCAATATCCATCAAACGAATATGGAGCTGGACTCCTAGCTCCTCACTCTGAATGTGACTCATCTATCTTTTCTCCTTTGAATACACACTGGGTCCCACTGGAGGTGAAAGTATTTCCTAACTAAACCAAATTGAATCAATGCTAAGCAAATCAAAGGCGGAGGTGGTGGGGGGGTCATATAGAATATGAGCCAGATTGTAGTGTCAGTGTACCTAACCTGCTTCCTGGACTGCAAAAGAGGCCAAGATTCATGACTTAGGTCTTCACATGATGTCTTTAGGTCTTGAGAGGGTATGCCACTTGGATGTCCTCTTACCCTCTAGTTCTAGCCCCTTCTCCTACTTTCTCTTCCCATAATGCATCTTCCTTTTAGCTCCTTTCTGTATGATGTCTCTGAGCCAGCCTGCCCTAAGATATGTGACTTTTACTGCAAAATAGTGATGCCTCAGCCTCCAGTCTCTTTATGTTACTTTTTAATAATGTCCAGAAGTCCCCAAAATATCCATGACTTCTTTCTGCCACAGGAAGCGAGAAGCTCTGGCCTCAGTTTCTAATACTTTTAGGAGTATACATGGGGATTTGGGAAAGGAAAGGTTGAGATGTGGTTAAGGTAGGAGTGAGGACTTCTATTCTGGGCTGTGGCTGACTTTCTAAAAGTAACTGAAAGTAAACCCAACTTACCAATAAAATATTATTTCCCTATCGAGAGTTAATCAACCTAATCCTTCTAAAACCCACAAAGTACTTCTATTAACCTGACTTTTATTCTATTTCTCATGAATTAAATAGCCATGTTCTTATTTATTAATATGCACATTTGTCTCCTTCCAGTCTAAATTTTCATGACACCATTTCCCCCATATTAATTGACAAATGCAAGCACCAAGCCCAGTTCTCATATCCTTAATCTTTAAATAGTTTAGTTTATCCTCCCACATATCATTTATTATTTTATTTTCTAAATTTCTCTTCATGAACCTACTATGCATTGGGCATAGCGTTAAGTGATTTTATAAAAGATAAATAAGATATAGTTCCTTCCCTCAAGGAACACATTGTCCAATAAAAAGTTAGAGACATAGAGAAACAATTATAAAACAGTTTAGAAATAGAAAGATATAGATATGCCCAGGGCATATCCAATTATAGAGGAAAATATAGAAAGAATTCATGTGGGGAAAAGACAGGGCTTTCTAGAGGAGGTGCCGACAGAACTCATTCTTAAGGAATGCATAGGCGTTTCCAGGCATGGAAGATGGAGAAATGGCATTTCGGCAGAGGGAACAGCATGAACAAGGGCGTAAAACTAAAAAACAACAAATGCCATAGGAAAGAAACTATTCACAGTTCAAGGTTGCTACAGCATAAACCTCAAACTGGGAGCTATAAGACATGAAGACCCATGCAAACCAAATTAAGAAGTTTGGAATTTATGCTATAGGTGATGGTGAGTCATTGAAAGGGATTTGCATCGGGAAGCAACATGGTTAAATCTGAGTATGAGAAACACCCTGGAGGCTGTGTTGAAGATGGACTGAAGAGATATAAGACAGGAAGAAAGGAGACAGACAAGCAAGCTAAGGGCCTGGATTAGGGCAGTAGCGAGGGAGTCAGGATGACAAGGGACCTGATAGAAATATTAATGGAGGGAAACTGGCAGAACTGAGTGGAAACGGGCTATGCAGAGAGGAGAGAGGAGAGTCAAGCCCAATTCCAGATCTAAAACATGAATGTCTCTATAAACAGAGGTACCAACAAATAACAGAAGGAAAATTCAGGGCCACAGTAGTTCAGGGGGAAGATCAAGGACTCAGTTCTGGATATGTTGCATTTAAAGTGCCAATGGAATATCTAAAATACAGTAGATAGATATATAATTCTGAATCTCTGAGATGTCCAGGCAGAGAAATGGATGTGGAATTTTTAAAATATAAGTAGTAACTAACACAATGAGAGAAAATGAAGTTATCCAAGGAGGTCGTTCTTTATACCATTAGCAGTGATAATGCTCCTTTTATAGCAGTACCAGTTTTGTTTACTGTTTTTGAAGAATGACTATTATTATTTTGTGTATATGTGAATAGCACATATGTTTTGAGATAGACAGTTGACAAATATCATTAACTTTTACTTTCAAATTAAAATATAAAAAGGTAAGGAAACAGGTACAACTCTTTTTCATGATTTTATGACTAAAAGCTTGAGAGGTAATTTTAAATATTTTTCTCAAAAATAAAACAATAACTTACTGTTTATAGATGGATTTCATGTCAATTTTTAGTGTCCCAGATAAAAACTCAAGAATACTCTTTTTCTCAAAATCAGCCCCCCAGTTTATACTTCAAGATTTTTCGTATAATCTTGCAAAGCATATCACATCCAGACATACTTGGAACCAAAAGAAAACCATGTATTTTATTTATCTATGTAATACACATATTCTAATAAAGAGTTTTCTTTTTCCTCTATTTAAAAAGAAACATTTTGCTCTTTTTGGACTTAAAAATATTGTATGCTCATTGTGAAAAACATGTAAACTATAAAAGCATATAAAGTATAAAAGAGAAAATCAAAATCTCTCCTAACTCAAAATCCTGAAGTGTTATAAATGTTAAAATGTTATAAACAGAAAATTTTACAATTATTTTAAATGTTATAAATATAAACAGTATACATACATATATAATATATATAATATATGTATATATAACATACATAGACACACACACATACATATTAGGAAGAGATAGAAGATTGGCTATTGGGCAAAATTCTGCTCAGTTCAGTGACTGCAGGTCGAATGAGTGCCATGTAATCAGTTACATGCCTGCTACTTGCTAAACAAAGGCAAGAGCAGCAAAACATTTACATTTTTCTTAAATAACCTATTCCAAGGGGGAAAACATCACTAGCTCAAGGACGGTTTCCTTCCTGGTTGTTACGGGCTTTGCCTTCAAAGGACTGCTGCTAATACAAGTTTACCCCTAGCCAATCAGGGAGGGGGTTACAGACATTCTCAGGCACACCTGTTTGTGGAGTTAGAATTGAATCTAACTGGGTCCCAAACTGTGTACCTCTCACCACATCTACCACTATCTCTTCCACTACAACCTTTCACTTTTGCCTTTCATTATAGTCTCTCAGGATATATACAAAACAGTATGTATAGTATATGTGTCGCTCTAAGGGCCAGTAAGCATTCAAGAACATATTTGCCCTTTTTTACTGTGATGTTACTATAAAGAGGGAAAAGTTCTATCAAAGGTGGCGGCGACTGTCAAATAGTCAATCGTATGTGTAGGTGTGTTCATGGATGTGTTTTTTTGCTGTCTTATTGTATGTATGCAACTCTGAATCTTATATAGTAAGCACTTTATCTTCTCTCTGAAAATTATTCATGGATATCAGTTACAACAGCTGCCAGTATCTTACTTTATGGTGCTGTCTTTAGTTAACCAATTTTCAATTATTAAGCATTATTTCAAAACAATTTGAGTGCCCTCTAAGGCTCTTTGTCCTTCATTGGTTGAAGTCTCAGGGCTCCTACAAAATATGGACCTTATTTGGATTCTGACTTTGGCAAACTCTATGTAAAAAAGAAACTAATAAGACAATTGGTGAAATTTGAATGGTAACTGGGTACTTGGTGGTATTGAATAATTATCGTCATATTAAGGTATGATAAAAACTGGTAGTTATATTTTTAAAAAGGGCTATCTTTTAGAGATTAAAGGAAAACTGTTTCTCTACTTATGACACTTCTGACACCTGATATGGGGTGCGGAGTTTCCCCTCAAGAATTTTCCAACTCTCAGGACACCAACTGGGTCTCCTCCAATTTAATGCAAGTCTGACACTAACTACCCAGAGTTAGAGTCAGACTACACAGGTTTAAGGTCTCAGTCCCACAAGACTGCCCTCACTTCAGATGCTAGTTGCAAGTAATGGGTCCCCAAGTACCCACGGTTCTGTCCAAGATGGCTGCAAAGTCAGGGGTTCCCACCACACACTTCCCCCACCTGGTTCGATAATTTGCTAGAACAGCTCATGAAAGTCAGGGAAATATTTACTTATGTTTACCAGTTTATCATAAATGATATTATAAAAGACCCAGACAAACAGCCAGAGAAGGAGGTTCATAGGGTGAGGTCTGGAAGGGTCCAAGAGTGCAGGAGTTTCTGTCCCATAGAGTTTGGGGTGCACCATCTTCCTGGCACAGGGATGTGTTCCCCAACCCAAAAGCTCTCCAAACCCCCATTGGTTGGGGTTTTTATAAAAGTCCTATCATGTAGACATGAATGATTAAATCATTGGCCACTGGTGATCAGCTCAATCTCTAGCTCCTCCAGCCAGCCCTTCTCCCCTCCCTAGAAGTCCAAGGGTGGGACTGAAAGTTCTAACCCTTGAATCACAAGGTCAGTTCCTCTGGCAACCAACCCCCATCCTGAAGCTATCTAGGACCCCACCAAGAGTCTGCTCATTAGCATACACTCAGGGATGGTTGAAAAGGGCTTATTTTGAATAACAAAACATTCTCCTCTCACCCCTACTGCTCAAGAAATTACAAGGGTTTATGGGAAGAAGACCAAATATATATTTCTTATTATATCACAATATCACAGAAATTCATACTGAAGTTTTTTCAGATGAAATGATATAAAGTCCAGAACTTGCTAATTTGGTTGGTGGGAGTGAGTTTGTGGGAGGGGAGAGATGAAACTGAGGGACACTTTGTGGATAATTATTGATGCTAGATAATGGGTACATGAAGATTTATTACTCTAGTCTCTACTTTTAGGTGTGTTTGAAATGTTTCAAAAAACATTTTTTTAAAGGGGAAGAGGAGATGCCCTGAGTCTCTAAATAAATACTCTAGATAAACATTTTGTATAAATTACCCAGTAAAATGCCCTCCGATATTTTCTACTCCATTCTACACCATTCTGGATTTTCATTCTGACTGTGGCCCAGCAAATTGATTTTGCATTCAAAAAAGACTCACAATAGCTGCTGTTTAAAAACCACTGTTCTCTACATGTTCTACCTCCCAGTCTGCCTTTTCCCCCTACTAACTCCTCATCACTACTACTAGTTGCAGGCCCAGTTTAAGTAAGAATTTGGCCTCCTGATTGCCTAGAATAAGAGTTCGGACCACATAAGTTGATTTCAAACCATCACTATTATAAATAATACTGTGAAGAGTCTTTATGTGCATACATCTTTGTCTATAGTACCTAGAAGTGGAATTGCTGGGTCAAGTGATATAAATACTTACAAGACTTACTATGCACATTGCTAAGTTGCTTTCCAAAAATGTGATAACTTGCACTCTCACAAGCTATCAATGCATATGCTGGTCTCATGGCACCCTTGCTAGTAGGAAGTATTACAGGCTTCTTAATTATTCCCCATTTTAAAAGTCAATAACATTCCTTTTATTATTAGCAAAGTTTATGCTCATTTCAATTATTTCTTGGTTATTATTTTATTTTCATGATCTGTCTATCCTTGGTCTCTCCCAAAGTTAAAAGTTAGGATCATTGAAATTTTAAAAATTACTCTATAAGAGAGTTTTATAATTTAAGGATATTTATAGCACATATTTTCCTTATTTTTTGTTTGCCTTTATTTCTATTTATGACTTCTCATGACATAAAAATATTTTAAATTGTTATGAAGTTAAACTGATCTATCTTTTCCTTTAAGATTTCTTCCATTACTTTTAAGCTTGGGAAATCCCTTGGTATGTGCCAATCAAATAAACAGTAACCTACATGTCTTCCCTTTCATATCCTCTGGAAGCTTTATAACATTCAATATGTAGTCTCTTTTGGTCTTCTTACTCTATCTTTACTGAACAAAATATTGCTAATTTACCTTTTTACATTTTGTCATTATTATCAAGTTCAAATACTTGTCAAAGGCATATCTTACCAGCTTTCTTAAGGGTGAAACAATGGATTTTTAAATGCAGTGTGTTTTACCCAACTATAGTGATCTCTGCCATTCAATTTCCAATGGGGTGCCTGATGCTCTGGTCATACTGACAAGAGAGTTATGCTCTGTATAAACAAAAGAGGTTGCTGAGTATGTGATGTGGTTGAAGGACAGTCAGGAAACTGCCTCACCTCCCACACAAAAATGTGTCCTCTTAAAAGTGACAGAGCATACACCCCGACAATTAGAGATCCATGACATTGGCAAATGAAAGAAGTCACATATTATTTTGTGCTAATGTATGAGTAGTTCATAATGTCCTGACTCAAAGCTCTTAGCAGAACAGTGAAGACAAAAGGACAAAGAAGGTGACAGTAGACCCAAGAGCAAAAGAGAAGCTGATGCTGAAGATGAAAGTCAAGTCATACCCCTCATGGCAGTCTCGTGGTAGCGGAGGGAAAGGTTAAACATTTGTTGGAAATAACCAAGTGCCAGGTACCACAAGAAGCTCTAGGAGTAGTCAGATAAAGCTGGTTCCTACCCTAATGAGGCTCACAGCCTAATTGAGAAGACAGAATAGTAAATCAATTGTTACAGGACAGAACTTTTGTTTCTGTTAGTAGGTAACTATTCGGCCCAGAGACTGGAATGTAAATTAGGCTAGGTGAGGGTTGGAGGTTCCCTTGGGAGATATTGCGTGATATCGGATTTGGAGAATGAGCAGTACTTAACTAGGTGAGAAAAAGAAATGTGGAGAGGACAGTCCAGGCAAAGAAAACAGCATGTCCAATGGTAGAGAGGCACTGGCAGGGCCTGGAATGACATGTTTAAAGAAATGCAGATAGTGGGAAAAGCTTAAGAGAAATCTGGGGTTGGGAGTGTGTGGGGCGACCAGGGAGGCAGCTTCCAGGTTTGGGAGAGTTTGTGTGCTAAGCTACAGAGCGTGTTTAGAAAGCCATGGGTGTCAGGAAAATATTTTAAGCAGGGATGTAATATCTGATGTGATATTTTTAAAGATATCTGTGATTGCAAGAACGATAGATGATAGGGGATGCAGACAAAAGGAGGAGGGGGACTGATTGTGAAGGTATTGTATTAATTCAGGTAAGAATTGGTATATGATGCAGCATTTGGAGAGGAGTATGTGGACATGAGAGGTTACAGAGATAGCATCTATGAGACTTGATGGGAGACAGGATGCAGGGTGAGGAAGTGGGAAAAGCCTGAGGTGACCCACATTTCTAGATTGGTTGACAGGGTGGGTAGTAGTGTCACTTACTGATGACTCACATTCATCAGATCATGGCTCATAAACGTGATAAGACATTGTTTCTTCTGTTTCACTGTTAAAAAATATCAAAGGAAGGAGAAGGAGAATCGTTTGCAGGAAAAAGACTGAGTAACATTGTAGTGTAGTAGAAAGAGTTCTGGTATAAAAGAACAAGTATAAGGTAATGGTCTCACTTGTAAATATAAATCATTAAACACTTCATTATTTAAATAAAGAAGGCCTTCAAAGGAGATATGTCCATTGAGGAAGGAGAGCTGAATGAGCAGCTCTGATTCTTTCCACTTAATGTTTTGCCCCCTCAGTTCTTACTACCTTCACCACAATGGGCCCCAACGAATAACTGCTCCCATTTTCATTCTGTCCCAGAAGAGCCAGCACAACTTTTCCTGGTTTAGCTCTGTACAGTTGGGCAGACATACTATATATATATATTTTTTTGGCTGCTTTGGGTCTTCGTTGCTGCGTGTGGTCTCTCTCTAGTTGCGGCGAGCGAGGGCTACTCTTCATTGTGGGGCGCGGGCTTCTCATTGCGGTGGCTTCTCTTGTTGCAGAGTATGGGCTGTAGAGTGCAGGCTCAGTAGTTGTGGTGCACGGGCTTAGTTTCTCTGCGGCATGTGGGATCTTCCCAGACCAAGGATCGAACCCGTGTCCCCTGCATTGACAAGCAGATTCTTAACCATTGCACCACCAGGGAAGCCCCAGACATACATTTTTTTGAAGATAGTTTTCCATAGCATGTACAGAAATACAAAATTGTCCAATGAAAAGTCAAAGGCTATGAAGTGTTTGGCTTCTCTTTCTGCCTAAGGTTGTTTTTCTAGTACACGGATTCTCATTGCTTTCATCTGTGTTGTTTCAGTGTTATTTTTGTTATTTCTCCCTGATCACATTCTATTTATAACTGATATTCTGCTTCACCAATCTCGAGTACAAAATGAGGTCACATTCCTTTTAATATTCAAAATAAATTTTGAGCCTCCGATCCATCCCAGCCTCCCAACTGTGATAAAATGTTTATTTCATCCTCAACATACTCCCTTAAGCTAACTCCAAAGCACTTACAACGCCTACTATCTTAGCTTTCTAATGCTGAGTAACAAATTACCACAAACTTAGCAGCTTAAAATAACACTCATGTCACCGTCCACAGGTCAGCACAGTGTAGCTGGATTCTCAGTTCAGGATCTCACAAGACTGAGATTAAGGTGTCAGCAGAACTGCATTCCTTTCTGCATACTCTGGGGAAGAATACACTCCAAGCCCATTTAGACTGTTGGCAGAATTCAGTTCTATCTAGTTATAGAACTGAGGTCCCTGTGGTCCCTCCATCTTAAAGCCAGCAACAGTGCATCAAATCCTTCTCATGCTTTGAATTTCTCTGACTTCTGGCTTCCTTTTCTGTTTTTAAGGGCTCTTATGGTTACATTGTGCCCGTCTGGATAATCTAGGATTTTTCTCCCAATTTTAAAGTCAAACAATTAGTAAAGTCCTTTTTGCCAAGTAACATAACATATTGCGGATCCAACCCCAAAGAGCAGAGATCACAGAAGATATTTTGAATTCTGCCTACCAAGCCTACCTGTTCCAAAGTGAGTAAGTCTTGGTTACTATCCTTTGAAGGACACAAAGTCACAAAACCATCTTCAGTAGCCAAGGAGCCCCCTTTTAACATGTTGTCCCTGTTGAAACCCAGCCACCCAGAAGCTCAGATGCCTTCCCTTTCTAGAGAATTGTGATTTAATCACAGAAACTCTAATGTTCTCAAAATCATCTTACTTGTACTGCCAAATGATCCCATTTCCTAGACAAACATACCATACCAGGCAGATAATGCCTAGTAAAACTCCTATCCACTTAAGAAAAGTACTTTAACGACCTGGGGTTCTACTGCTAATCTGGGCGATGTCTCCAAGTATAGCAGCAGAGCAGGAAGTGTCTCTCCTCCAGCATTAAATTTCTCCATCATAGCTTCACGCTGCCTAAACCTTGTTTCATTAAACTCACTTATAATATAATTCTAAATTGCACATCTCTTTTGGTTTACACAAATTCAAAGCCATTTTACCTCAAAGCACAATTACAGTGCCTGAGCCTGGGGGAGTAGCCAGTCTCCCTCACGACATACCTACACTCCAGTTTTCCCCTCTGGTTTCTTTCCCTGGTCCCTAGGACCCAAGACCCACCATGATTTCCTCTCCCTAATGTACTGACATTTCTTTAATGAAAAGCCTTGCCTTGTCACATAGTCATGACTAGAAAATTCTAATTCTAGAAATATATCCACAGATATGAAGGAAAACTATGGTGATTACAGGGCAGAATTGACATACTACTTATAGAAAGATCAGTAAACCTAAAGAACATCTCAATATTCATAATGTAAAAATGAGCGTGAGGTTGCTGAGTGGAGCAATAGTTCAAAATATTTTCATATTCACAAAATTTGAGTTGTCGAGACCTTCCAGATAGAAAGAGTATGTTAAGTCAAAGAATGTTTGTTATTTTTAAGTAACAGAACTCTAATCTTGTAATTCCAGTAGAAGCAACAGAGATTACTTATCTATACAATCTCCTTAGCCTAAGATAAATGCTCGCTAACCCCAAAGAGAACAGTTACCAATAATAGCCATCAAATTCTGGTCATTTTCTCATTCCTTCCTTGCATTTGACAAGGGGGATCTCCTCATAGTTTTTTCATGCCTTCTATTCCTTTTGGTTCTCATGGCACTGTCTTACTCCTCTTACATTTGTATGCATTTCTCTGTCTCCTTCTCAGGCTTGTCTCTTATGTATGCTCAGTGTAAACTGTGACATAAAAACATAAAATGTGTCTACAAATAACAAACGTTGGTGAGGATGTGGAGAAAAGGGAACACTTGTACACTGTTGGTGGGAATATAAATCGATATAGCCACTGTGAAAAACAGTATGGAGGTTCCACAAAACAATGCTGTATGATCCAGCAATTCCAATCCTGGGTGTGTATATGGAAAAAAAAATGAAAACACTAATTCTAAAAGATACCTACACCCCAATGTTCACAGCAGCACTATTTACAGTAGCCAAGGTTTGGAAACAACCCAAGTGTCCATCAACAGATGAATGGATAAAGAAGAGTTGGTGTATACACAGACACACACAGACACACACACACACACACACACACACACACACACACACACACATAATGGAATATTACTCAGACATAAAAAAGAATGAAATTATGCCATTTTCAACAATGTGGTTGGACCTAGAGTGTATTATGCTTAGTGAAATAAGTTAGACCAGGAAAACCAAATACTGTATGTTATCATTTATGTGTGGAATCTAAAAAATAAAACAAACAAATGCATATAACAAAACAGAAACAGACTCGCAGACATAGAAAACAAACTTATGGTTACCAAAGGGGAGAGGGAGGGGAGAAGGGACAAAATAGGAGTATGGGATTAACAGATACAAACTACTATGCATAAAATAGGTAAGCAACAAGGATTTACTGTATAGCACAGGAAATTATATTCAATATTTTGTAATAAGCTATAAATAAATACCCTACCTAATACATCATTATTCTGGACATTAAACGAGAGCACGTAGGTGAAAGCTCTTTGTAAATGACAAAGCACTACATCAATGTAAAATAACATTAGTGGCAGTTGTTTCAATAATAATATCAGAAAGAGAATGAAATAAAGGTAGGGCTCTCTGGGACACCCACCCCATCTCTGCACCATTCCTTCAGGTTTCTGCCTTGGGAAAGTGCTTCCTTTGCAGTCTCTTCACCAGGAATGGCCACATAGCCCAGTTACTATAGGACTAGCTACTGGCATTCTTGCTTGACCTTGAGGTTCTCACTCAATGATTTGCAACTGAGAAGTTTCAAATATTTCTCAGGATGCTTCTAATACTTGCTCTGATTGCAAAATCAGAAAGAGCTTTGTGTAACTCATAAATCTATCTCCATAGCCTTACTATGGGGAGATATGGTTATAAGTACATCTGTGATTATCACCTGCTTCTTTCCCATTGCATGGAGCTAGCAATGAAGCATTCCAGACATCCCACCAGAGGGCTAGGGCCTTCAGTGAGGAGGCCAGCGTAGGAGTATGGAAGCAGTTATGGAGTACTTCCTCAGAATCTCTTCCTGTAAGAAGGGTTCCTCTTGACAAGGGTTACATTATTCTCTACCGTTGGGGACTTATCACAAATAGTCAAGTATCCCAGGTATTATATTACATTCATCTCTCCCTTAACACCTTCCATAACCAGTCCATATACTTGACATTGCACTTTGGGTTCAGAGCACATAATATGATGAACATGCTAGACAGGTGCCCATCTGTTTTCTGACTCAAATGAAAATTAGGAGCAATAGCCTGCTGGCAATGAACACTCCCTTCTATCCACTGCCTTAAAGGGATAGGAAAGCAAACCTTACCAGCTCTCCTTGCTTCCTTTGCTCTGAGCCTCTCTGGCTCCAAAGGGAATGCACAACCAAACTTTCTGCACTTTGGTAGAAGAGAGTTAATAATCACATTTCACACTTAATTCTCAATCCACAGCAATTTGCTTTCTGCCTCATTAGCAGTAAACTACTGAATATCTCTCATAAATGTTAACACTGATTATGAACATTTTCCAGTTCTTATCTAATCTAACTTTTACTATCCTTTCTACCTGGAATGCTTGGCCCTGCTTCTTTCCATCAGGAAAATCTCATTAGAAATATATTTCAGCAAGATATGTATTGGTTTTGACCTCTACAGTCCAAAAATACCTCACACCATTTTTCATGCTGTATTATAATCCTTTGTTTGCATTTTTGACATGCTGAATTGAATTGAATGACCCTTCTGACTACCTGTCACTAGGGCTTTTAATGTTCTCAATTATTTTAATAATTACAGTAGGTTGTTCAACAGTTATTTATATTTTCCCAACTGGCATATGCATTTATTAAATAGCTGATTGAAGTTAGAGATACATTATATAGTCATGAATAGGAGCCAAGTTAACTAACTTATGGAAACACTAAACTTTAGATTTCATATTCTTACCAACCAAAATAACTGATCAAACCTATATTTTTACATGGAATATGATATTTCAGGAAATTAGTTTGATATAGAATGTTTTACTGCTTTGATATTATTTGAAAAATAGAAAAAGAACAGGAGTGTTTATTATTCTAGATTAAATTTCATGTCTCTATACCACAATTGCAATTTCATATAATATAATTTTTCCACAGCAATAAAATAAAATAAAAAGTATCAACCATAAGAAAACATGTTTTAGCATTTTTTAAACAACTTTATCATATTTTTGGCAAATCCATGGCAAAACTTTGGAAACATTTTGCACAAACATTGGATAAATCAGCTCTAAAACAGCAGTGTTTAAATGGTTTGTAGGTGTAGAGACCACACATCTCAGTTTTCCTGGCATCGTCTGGGCTTACTCTTATTGTCTTGGCACAATTAGTAGCAGCTTTCTTCTTTCACAGAAGGAGCCTAGTTCGGACAGTAAAATTGTAAAGCCATCCTACTTACAGACTGTCTACACAGAGATTAAAAAGGAGACAATAATGTTTAATGCTTAAATGTCCCCATGACTCTCATAAAATCCCCTGAATTTTCATTTTTCAATAAAAATCTTTTTTTTTTTAAAGAAATGAACTATTGGTGTAAACCACTGTCAGTTGTTTTTTTGTTTTTTTGTGTTTCTATTTATTTATTTATTTGGCTGCATCAGGTCTTAGTTGCAGCACGTGGGATCTTCGTTGCGGTATGTGGGATATTTCGCTGCTGCGAGCAGGCTCTTTGTTGCAGCATGGGGGCTCCAGAGTGCGCGAGCTCAGTAGTTGCAGTATGCAGGCTCTCTAGTTGTGGCGCATGGGCCTAGTTGCCCCACGGCATATGGGATCTTAGTTCCCCAACCAGGGGTCGAACACGTGTCCTCTTCAATGGAAGGTGGATTCTTAACCACTGGACCACCAGGGAAGTCCCTCAATAAAAATCTTTTGATTTCCCAAAAACCGTTTTTGTAGGTTTTTATTTCTGTTTTTTACAAATTTCCTTTAAATATGAATATCTCTCTGTCCTAAAAATTATATCTTATAAATATTCTTTATTTTTCTCTCAAATGAAATGTTTTTTTAACTTTATAAGCATATTCAAGTATTAGGTACTGTAAATGCCTACTGGTCCAACTGTTTAAAACCCAAAAAGATTCCATAATTAATAGAGATTGAAACAACTCCCTCCTAATCATTATGAACTGTTGGTTATATTCATGGGGAAAATGTCTTAGATGGTAATAGCTTCTATTTCAGTGATGTGTTCTCTGTGATTTCAAATTTCCTGTTCTTGTGGTAGTGATCTTATTTTTTCCCTATACTTTATGTACTGGAGACTACAATTGTTATAGTCATTATTTTTGTTCTATATTCACCCCTAAGGCCTTGGATTGCCTTTAAATGTATTTTTATGTGCAAATATTTCTAATCTTTGATAGCATTGTCCATTTTGTGCTTTCATAATTTCCCTAAATATGCCATTTCCACTCCATTTGAAGGAAGATATTGAGCAAAACTAGGGCAAACAAAGTATTCTGGAGACACGGCTTTGAAATTTACTCCCCCTGGTGGTCCAACGCTCTGTTGTCGTGTAATGTCATAAAAATATTTTCTCTGGTATCAGGAGTTATAGTGTAAAATAGATGACAAACAGGTAATTGTTTCCAAAAACATACATGAGGACCCCCTTATCACTTAGTGAACAGATTTTACACATATTTATCTCAATTCATTATCCCAACTTATTTGTATAAGTTGTGTATAAGTACACTCTCATACAACAAAATGCCCAAACCTTGGATGTTTTTCATGGGGAGCAAATGGAAAATTGTTCTTGTATTCCTAAACCTTAAATAATTTCACATAAGTTTCCCCTTAAGTTCTTCTATCTATTTTAGATACAGTATGTTTGAACTTTTCTACAAGTATTTTCTAGATGTGACCACTTAGACATAAATTAAAATAACGTGTAAGAACTCATTGAATCAAAGGAGGCTTTCATAATAACAGTCTATTACCATTGTAAAGAGCCTTTACAATATATAGTTCAACCTCTAAACTTTAGATAAGAGAAAATTGAAACCACTGAATGAGGGTTTAGATTTCCTAAGTCCCAGATCAATGTTCTAGATCAATTCTCTTAATTACATTTTAAAATAAATTTTCTTGCTACTTCTTTATTTTAATTCTGTAATAATTAAAAATACTGTAATCAACTGGATCATAAATAATAATAAGAATGGACATATATCATTAATTTAGTCAATGAACATTTATTGAGTGCCACTTATTGATAGAGACAGTACAGCAAATTTAAACAGGTTTGGAAGGTGGGAAAAATTTATTTCTTGATATGTTGAGATTGAGGAGTCTATGATTTATCCCAGTAAGTATTTACAATTGAGCAGGTCATGTAGATAAGCAGCTCAGGTGAGAGAACTGAGATGGAACAGTGGTCGGGGTAAGTTGGCATAGAGAAGATAGATTTAATTATAATATATTAGGAGAAAAGTGTGATGACCTGGAGAGAATCTAAGTTTGGGGAAGTTTTTAAATCTCTTTGCTCTTCTTTCCTTTCCCCTTTTTATTCCTTTCTTTCCTTTTTTACTTCTTTCTCTCTCCCTCTCTTTTTTTCTTTCTTTCTGTCTTTTCCTTGTTTAGCTGAAATTTATATGTTTGTTAGTTCTAGGAAAAGTTTTATAGTGAACAAATGTATGGATACCAAGGGGGAAAGGTGGGGTGGGATGAATTGTGAGATTAGGATTGACATAAATACATTATTGATACTATGTATAAAATAGATAAATGATGAGAACCTACTGTGTAGCTCAGGAAACTCTACTCAATGCTCTGTGGTGACCTAAATGGGAAGGAAATCCAAAAAGGAGGGCATATATGTATACATATAGCTGATTCACTTTGCTGTACAGTAGAAACTAACACAACATTGTAAAGCAACTGTATTCCAATAAAAATTAATTAAAAATAAAAGAAATCAAGAAATAGCAGATTAAAAAGAGCATTTGGATTGGTGACGTCAGCAAGATAGCAGAGTAGGAAACCCTGGACTCTCCTCCCACAAATACACAGATTCAGCAAGAATTCCTAGACAAATTCCCTTTGTGAGAAATCCAGAAACTAATTGAAAGGTCCCTGTACCCCCAGGCAAATGCAAAGCAAGCCTCACCAAAGCCAGTAGAGAGGTTTGGGACACCCTCTTACTGGAATCCCTACTGCCAGCATAGCACCATACTATGAAAAAGAAACACCCTAGCTCTCAGCTTCTCCCAAGGGAGGCAGGGGTTGGTTTGTGTATCCAGACTCCCAGCTCTTCTAAGGGGGGTCCCCAGAGGACTAACTTCAATTTTGCCAGTCTTGGAGTTCTGGTGGGCCAGGCACATTCCATGCACCTGGAGGAAAATGCCGACAGCAGCTTGGGCTGGTAGACATCATACATAGATCTTACTCCCTGCTCATCACAGAGCAAGTGACAAAACCCACAGCTGCCTGCTTCTCCCTGGGGAGGGAAAAAGTTAGAAGAGGCCAGTGAATCTCTGTCCAGGTTGCTTGGTGGAGGTCTTCTCCTGTATAAGGCCAGTCCATGAAGACTGGGAGAGGTGCCTGCTTTGTCTAATATGCAGGCAGCAACACAGAAAGTCAAGGAAAATCAAGAATCAGGCAAGAATGTTCCCCCAAAAAGGAATAAGATAAATCTCCAGATACTGACCCTACAGAGAGGTACTGATAGTATACCTAAAAGAGAATTCAAAATAACTGTCATAAAGGTGCTCACTGAGGTCAAGAAACCAATTCATGAACATGGGGAGAAATTCAACAAAGAAAAAATATTAAAAAGTACAAAACAGAAATCATAGAGCTAAAGACAATAATTAAACTTAAAAAAAAAAAACCATTAAAGTGTTTCAACATCAGACTAGATTAAGCAGAATAAAACATCGATGAACTCAAAGACCAGTCATTGGAAATAATTAAGTCAGAGAAGCAAAAAGAAAACAATGGAAAAGAGTGAAAAAACCTTAAGAGAGTTATGGGACACCATCAAGGAACCAATACACACATTATGGGATTCCCAGAATGAGGAGAGATAAAGGATGAGAAAACTTATTCAAAGAAATAATGACTGAAAACTTCCAAAATCTGGGGAAGGAAATGGGCATCCAAATCCAAAAGGCTTAAGGGACACCAATCAGATAAATCAAAGAAATCTACTTCAAGACACACATTACAATTAAATTACCAAAAAATCAAAGACAAAGAGAGAATTTTGAAAGAAGCAAGAGAAAAGCAACTTGTCACATTCTATGGACTCTCCTCCCCTTCTTATAAGACAATTAACAGATTTTCAATAGAAACCTTGCAGGCCAGAAGGGAGTGGGATGATAGACTCACACTGCTGACAGAAAAGAGCTACTACCAAAGAGTAATATGCCCAGAAAAACTGTCCTTCAATAATGAAGAAGAGATAAAGACTTTCCCACGCAGAAAATATGCTCAGAAAGTTCACCACCACTAGATTTGCCCTACAAAAAATGCTAAAGGGAGTTCTTCAAGTTAAAATGAAAGGATGCTAAAAAGAAACATGATAGCATAAGAAAGTATGAGACTCATTGATAAAGGTAAATATATAAAAAAATTCAGAGTAGTGTATTACTGTAATGGCAGTGGGTAAATCACTTTTAATTCTACTATAAAAATTATGAGACAAAAGTATTAAAAATAATTATAACAAAAAAATTAAAGATACACAGCATGAATAGATATAAATTTTGACAATAGCATAAAGTACATGGATGGGAGAAGTTAAAATGTAAAGTTTGTGTATGTGATTAAACTTGTTATTATCATCTTAAAATTAACATTTACAACTATAAGATATTTTATGTTAACCCCAAGGTAACTACAAAAAAATACTTATAGAAGATACACAAAAGAAAAAGATCAAGTATTCAAAATATATCAATAAAAAAATTAACAAAACAAAAAGGAAGACAGCAAGAGAGGAAAAGACAGACAAAAGAACTCCAAGACTAACAGACAACAATTAATAAAATGGCAAGAGTAAATCCTTCCCTATCAATAACTGCTTTAAGTATAAATGGATTAAACTCCCCAATCAAAAGACAGAGTGGCTAAATGGATTTTAAAAAACAACAGTCAACTATATGTGGTCTAAAAGAAACTATTCACAACAGTCAAGATGTGGAAACGACCTAAATGTCCATTGACAAATAAATGGAAAAAGAAAATGTGGTATATACATACAATGGAATATTATTCAACCTTAAAAAAGAAGGAAATTCTGCAATATGTGACAACACGAATGAAACTTGAGGGCATTATGAAAAGTGAAATAAGCCAGTCACAGGAAGACAAATACTGTATGATTTCACTTATATGGGGTATCTAAAATAGTCAAATTCATAGACTCAAAGAATGGAATGGTGGTTACCTGGGGCTGGGGAGGAGGGGGAATTGAGGAGTTAATAATCAACAGGCATAAAGTTTCACTTAAACAAGATGAATAAGCTATAAAGCTCTGCTGTACAGCATCATACTTATGGTCAACATAATGTATTGCACACTTAAAAATTTGTTAAGAGGGCAAGTCTCCTGTTAAGTGTTCTTACCACAATAAAATAAAAATTTTTAGAAAATGTAGTTGTTTTAGATTCTATAGACTAGGTCTGAGACTGTATTCTAGTACTTACTAGTAATGTAAACTTCAATTTTTTTATTATCTTCTCTTAGCTCCAGTTCGCTCATCTATATAATAGGAAAAGTAATAAATAATATGCAGGGTTCTTACTAAAATCAAATTAACCTCCATAGATATAAGAATATCATAGTTCTGTTGTATATTAGATACATCTTCTCATATAGAATTTTTTATGGCAAAGCCTTTTTATAGCTCCTGCCTCTTTAGGATCCTGCTTTCTCTACTTTTCCCTCTTCACACCATGGAAACATATTCAAGAATATTTCATCTTTTTTTTAAAAAGCTGACCTTTAAATTTTTATATCCCCAGTGCTGCCCTAATTTTCTTGTTTCCTTTATAACTAAATTACTAAAGGAATTTTTTATTCAGCAATCTGTTCTCATCTTCCCTTAAATTCTCTATAACTGAATTTTGCTCCCACCATTTTACTGCAACTGCTTTTCCTGTAATATCCTTCCAAGTGCAAATTTCGATGAACTCTCTTCATTCCTTATCTAATATATGAGGCATTTGACACTATTGTCTTTCTTAAAGTACTATTTCTTGATATATTCTCCTCTCTTCAGTTTTTGCAACAAAGTAACTCCTTCCTCGTTCTTTCTGATGCTTCTGGTCACTGTTTTTTACTCTCTTTTGCTGATTCCTCTTCCTACCCGATAAAATTGATGTTCCAGATTTCATTCTTATCTCCATCTTCTCCTTCGTCCATCTCAGTCACCTCTTTGAATTTAAATACTGCTGATACTTCTAGATACATTACTCCATCTAAGAAAACTCTCTAACTTCAGAAATTCATCCATTATCTATTTCTTCCATTAATATGCATTTAGCATCTACCATTGTGAGGCATGGGCTGAAAACAGGAAATGGAAATAGGGCAGTAAACAACACAAACCAAGATCCTTGCTTTCATTTTCTTCGATATTTCATAAGGATTTCAAGTTCAAGACGTCTAAAACTGAACTACATGCCCCCACCCCACCTCCTGCAATCTGTTCCTTACCTTGTATTTTATTTCCTAGTAAATAATTCCATCCACTTAGATATTCAAACCAGAAATGTAAGAGTAATCCTAGACTATCTCATTGATGTCTTTCTCATAACCATTAAATCCACTTTTCAGTGTCTTCTCAAATCCAGTCCCTCATCTTCATCCACAAGTACACTTCAAGATCACCTGGGCTCTGCCTGTATAAAAGGGGATAGTTTTATGCCTACTTCATGGTGTTGACAATAAGGTTGATGAGATAATAGATTCATTAGTCTCAGAACAGTACCCAACACATGGTGCTTATTAAATAAGTGTTAGTTATCTTTATTAAATACTAATAATTATTAGCTATCAGAATTGGCATGTGAAATGAAACCTGTTTCCCTTCCCAGCCTAGGAAAACAAAAGTATTGACTAACAATCCAAATCAGTTCATCAAAAGTACCACGTGCTACACAAATTAACTTCTTTAGATAAAGTGTATATATATAAAATCTGCCTGTACTTCAATAAGGCTTTTAATTTGAGGTCTGAGCAACAAGATAAGAATGTGTGATATAAACCATGCCACTCTGAGCATAACTATGACTCAAGCATTTTATTGGGATTATGTATATCTATATATCTCAGAAATATATGTATGTGTGTGTGTGTACATACATATATATATATATATATATATATATATATGTATATATGTATATATATATATGTAAGGTTGAGGATCATACCCATGTCCCCTATTCCAATTTGTGAATCTCCTAACTGAACAGCCAGGAGGATGGAGGTCAATTTATCTTCTTTATTATGAATTAAACTGAATTGGGGGACCCAGCTTGGGTGCATAGTCAAATTGGCTTGTAATACTTTTACCACTGGATTGAATTTATCACCAGTACTATAAGCTGCTCTCCTATCATCACCCTATTGGGCATTGAGCCTGCCATGATAAACTTCACTCATGAAAGCTAGCTAAAGTGAGGACCTAGAAAGCCATGAATGTTCAGCTCCATTTCTCAATTCACTAATCAGATAGTCATTCCTGCTCTCTTGTGGAGGCTTGATTAAACAGACAAAGATGGTTGGAAAACCACTTTTCCTAACTCTGTGCCTCAGAAAGGGCAAACACTCCTATGTCCTGGCCATAGAAGGAGTAAGAGGGGAAGAGAGAGAATAGTTCTCACTAATATGCACCCCCAAAGATATGAATATATGATCTATATAATCAGTTTTTTCTGAGTATTAAAAAATTTGAGGGCAAACATATTACATTTTCAGGTAGTAGCAAGAAGGTGATGCCTCAGAAACAATGTAATTCAGAGTGAGTTTAAGCAATGAAATCTACTCTTTCAAAATGAAGAAGAGGAGTAATAGAGGGAAAAACAACCCAGAAATAGGATAAGGGGAAAATGATTAAAAATAAATATTACAAATATTTGAGAGGCATACTGGGCTGTGAGTTCTACATGACTTATCTCTGTGGCTGTCATTTTAAAAGCAAACATAATATTAGAGATATGTTAATGGGAATAAGATATGTAAAAATAAGTGTATTGAGGATACTTCCAATGCACATAACAGCATTATATTTGTTTTTGACAAGTAGGTATAAAATGAGAGGTGGAAAAAAATAGAAAGTTTCCATAGACGAACATCCAAAGAAGGGATTGAACAGGCAATGTTGAACAGTAGAAAGAACATGCACATGCTTTGAAACACACAGATCTGGGTTGAAATATTAGCCCTATGATGTATTAGTTGCAGGGTGTTAACTATGCTAGTTGAACTCCCATAGTATCCTTGCCTTGTTTGTGAAATAAGAGCAAATTCGTATGGGTGTTGTTGTAGAATACATCACATCATGTCTGGCCTCTGGTAACCTCTCAAACACAAGTAGTTTTCTTACTGCCTGGAAAACATATTATTGAAAAATAGAACCTTAAAGGAATGAATTAATTTGTTTTGAATGAAAAGAAGTGACTTAGCCTGCCTTTCCTTCCAGTAAACAGTCTCTTAATACCCTGAATACTCAATATCCTGAAGAGTCTGAACTAGAAGAAATAGCCTTAAATTGCAACAATTTTCTTCTTGACTTCCTGGGAATATGATACTGGAATAGGTCGTAGGTCCTAGAGTGTCCAAACCAGGAAATCATGCAAAACAGTCATAAATATGTATCTAAATGATTTGAAAATAACCCAGTCTAATCTTTTCTGCAAGAATTTTAATCACACATGTGGTCTACATGGTTGTATAGACTGTGATCCTATCCATTTATTTTGAAGCTGAACTGCCCCAAATATTTTCTGAAATATATTTGTCAATTTAATTCATTATGCATATTAATTCCTAATAAATATTTATTTCTATAGTTTTTACAACTGGGACAGTCATGTTGCTGTTTGGAATTCAACTCCCAACTACCAAGTGATTGCTGATAATCCAGAAGGCTTACTTTTCAAATACAAAAGAGACAGAAAAATTCTCAACGTGGACCCTAAGGTAAGTCTGCTTTTACACTTAGGTATCTCCTCAAATTTTATTGTATCTCTACCATCATTCAAAAATTATTAAATATTTGATCTTAAGCTTTTAAATTTAGAAGTGAAAAGCTATGTGGAAACTTAGAGCATCTACTATCCCTAAAGAAAAAAAACTTCAAAGCAATAAATTATCAGAAATCAACAAGGAAGAATTTGGGGGGAATTTAAATGGAACTCACATGTGGGAACACTTCTCCATGTCTGACAGCAGAATTAGGTCAGGGAGCCAGTGGCAGCAAATCTGTTTGCTCTGATTCTGGGGAGTCCAGTCACTTTCTGCTCTGAATGGGGAGATGAATCATTTAGGGAAGAGAAACTCTCACCTCACATACGTACCTTTTTTTATGTGACTAACACTGAAAACAGTATTGTGTTTAGTGCATTTCTGAGCATTAACTTAGAAAATACATTTGATTTAAATATTTTAAAAACATGTCCCATGATATTTTGAATTTGTTCAAAGACAATGTTTACATATTTTCAAAGACTACATTTACATCATGACTTTTAATCATGATTTGTCATATAGCTGGGGTCGAATGTTGAAACGTAAAAATCGTATGTGCTTGGATTGCTTTGGTGGTTTTTTTTTAACTTTTGAAAAACATGTTACTCACATGACAGTATCAGTCTAAAATCCAAAGTCAAGAAAAATAGTTCTTCATAGTGAAAGAATAGAAATTGTGTGATATGCCTGGGGTAGGTAAAGGATGGACCGAAGGTAAAGGGGAGTCTGATTCTAAAAACTTTTGAAAAAGTTTTTCAAAATAAAAAATATTTTGTTTCATATCCACTTAATGTAGTTCTTTGCTCATAAAAAGTACTTAGTAACTATGGGCTCAAAAAATGAATAAAGGAAATTTTGTAGCAAGAAATAGATTCTTGTCTGAATCAGATACAGCTCCAAATACAAGAAACCCCAAGCTGGTGGCTTAAAGAGAACAGAGACTTCTTTCTCTCCCACTTGTAAGTCTAGATAGTGGCTGTCCAAAGTTGGAGTGGCAGCTACACTGTCATCTGGGCCAAGGTGGCCCTCATCCTCTTAGGCCAACATAGATCTCCAGCCAAAACAAACACCTTTTAAACAGAATGTATGGAAGAAGGTGAGTAGGTACAAAGAACATGCTCCCACTGCCTTGTAAGGAGGTTTCCGCAAAGCT
This sequence comes from Balaenoptera acutorostrata, assembly GCF_949987535.1. Taxonomy (NCBI): domain Eukaryota; kingdom Metazoa; phylum Chordata; class Mammalia; order Artiodactyla; family Balaenopteridae; genus Balaenoptera; species Balaenoptera acutorostrata. The sequence continues at coordinate 45,971,080 of NC_080068.1, read as the reverse complement.
ACCACACTCATGGTCACTTATGTTCCATGGCAAGAGCTTAGTCACATGGCCATATCTTGCTACATGGAAGGCTAGGAAATGTAATCTTTATTTAGGTAGCCATATGTCCAGCTAGAAACAAGAGTTCTACAAAAGGGAGAAGAGAGGTTTGGGTAGACAACTAGCAGTTTTGTTCCTAGACTGGCCTTATGGACATCCCCCCCCCCACCCTTGTGCCCTAGGCTGGCTGAAGACCCCTGCCTTGGCAGGGGAGCTTCTTTTCCTGTTCATATTTGCACAGGCAATAACAAAACTGATGCTGAGATTGAAATAACACAAGCTTTATTCAATGGCCAGAGAATGGAGAAGTCAGAACTTAGTTCACAAATCAACTTCTAGTCAGGGGGTTAGCAAGGCAAGATTTCTAACGGTAAGGTTAATGGCAGTGAGGCATATACATTGGCTTTCCGGGAATAGGCTGGGCTCTTCCTGGAACTGGTTGCCACCTCCTTTTTTTCCTTCTATGGTGCGATACTTCCTGTTATGGCCACCGGCAGGCATGTCACTTAGCATGCTCGTGTATTACAATGAGCATATGATGGGGCTCAAGGTCTACTGAAGACCAGGTCATCAGCCATTTTAGATTTGGCTGGTTCTAACCAGTTCTGGTGGCCTCCTGTTTTTCTCTTCTGGTGGTTTCCTGTGAGACAAAGATAACACTTCTCCACAGCTTACATTCCCTCAGGGGAGAGGGAGAGTTAGAGTTAACAACCAGGGTGACAGTTTCTGACACAACGCTATCTCCTTCAAAAGAACACTACTCCTTTTTTTTGTTCTCAGGTTTCTCATTAGTAAGATGAGGGACTGGACCTGAACATCAGTAGGGCCATATTTATTATGAATCTATGAATAGCAGAGTTTATGAGTGCATCTTCTCTCTGGTGGTGCCTCTATACTCATCATAGATGAGTGTCAAAATGTTTTCATTTGAGGCAAATTACAGAAAACTTAATAAATAGCATTCACAGAGTCTTTTCCTTTTCAAAGGCTGAACTATGTACATAAGAAAAGATATAAATTAATTTACAGCATCATTAAGATGTATGAAACAAATTTTTGAATCAGTTTTGAATGACATCACACAGACTCTCTTAGGGCTCTATTTTAACTGATGCCATATACATGTATCAAGAATGTATGTCATGCATTAGAGTTTTTGTCTATGTCTTTGAAGAATCATTATTGAATCCAAACTGCTGCTTGACTGGTTCAAATAACTTTAACTAAAACACGCATTTACAAAATAATCAATCATGATCTTTCAAAGACTTAGTCAACAATCCATGAAATATAACATCTTCCTCTTTTTTCCTGGAAGATTTTAATTGTAACTCAAAAGATTCATGATGAGTCTGAAGGAAAGTTACTTCCAAAATCTTGGAGAATGAACAAAGATTTGGTTAATTAATGATAAAAGTAAAGAATTATTGGGTGAGACATCCAATGATATTTAGGTACTTCTATTTCTTTAAATTTTATTTTGAGCTTATCTTTTTAAAGATAAAAACTTACTGAAAAAGAATGTCAGTCTCAGCATTAATAAACAAAATTCTAGGCCTTTCCTTACTATTAACTGGCTGCATGGCCTTGAGAAATTCACTTTACCTCCCTAGACTTTACTGTTCACAACTGGACGATGAGAGTCTGTTTTTGTAGTTGTTATCATTGTTTTCTGATTTCTGGAGTCCCTCTACAGGCTCAGACCTGATTCACAGAGATTCTGACTCAACTGGGCCCAGAAGTACATATTTTCATAAGTGGCCAGTGTGATTCTGCTGTAGATTGCCATGAACCACAATTTGAAAAAGTCTTATCTATAAAAACACAATAATCTCAAGAGATCTGGTACTCTGTTCCCAAACACAAGTGTTCTCAAATAAAATATAACACATATATTTTCATTTTTATGGACTAGATATAAAAGTAGCATGTACATCACCTACCTGATTTCTTAGCTTTTTCACCCTCGTCAAAGAGCCATGATCCTTTTATATTTCATGCATCCACATAGCAGCTCTTACAGGCCTGCAGGAGAGTCAAGAAATAAGCTAAGGGGCTTCCCTGGTGGCGCAGTGGTTGAGAATCTGCCTGCCAATGCAGGGGACACGGGTTCGAGCCCTGGTCTGGGAGGATCCCATATGCCGCGGAGCAACTGGGCCCGTGAGCCACAATTGCTGAGCCTGCGCGTCTGGAGCCTGTGCTCCGCAACGAGAGGCCACGATAATGAGAGGCCTGCGCACCGTGATGAAGAGTGGCCCCCACTTGCCACAACTAGAGAAAGCCCTCGCACAGAAACGAAGACCCAACACAGCCATAAATAATAAATAAATAAATAAAAATTTTAAAAAAAAAAAGAAAGAAGCTAATATGTCAAGGTTTTTGAACTACAAGCAATGATACGAGTTACATTTTTATAGTCAGTATTCTTCTTAATAATTTTGCTGACAATTCTTCCGAAGATGAACACCTTCTAATAACTCCATAGTTAAAGTGCTATAAAATGTTGTAAGAACAATACAACTCAACTCTCCTTTTCATTTCCTTCAAGTACTCTCTTTGAAATAGTTTATGCTTAAAATTAAAGCGGTCAAGATAAATGAAAAGTGGAAATACTGGTAAAAAGGATGTGTTTCCTTTGTACAACACAGATGTAGACTCATTAATTCTGAAGCATGGTTCCTATGAAACATAGTTGTTTGTGAATGGTAAGAGTGGAAAAAAGAAAATTGTGCAGGTCTTAGAACAAGTAATATGAGTTCATTGGTTAAGAAATTCCCAATGCAATAAGAGTTTGGTTGCACTGAAAACAGGACCACTGGCTTTAACTTCCCTGCAGCTGTATAACATCTGGAACAAATAAGGTCAGTTTCTATTTTTGAGTGAAGAATGCTTGTCTAAGTGATTCACACCCACCAAAATGTTTCCATTGTATTATCTTTAGAAAGATTGAGGGGACGCACTTTGCACTCACTCCTCTGCATTATCTGGACAAATGAGAAAAACTAGGCATTTTTCTTTTGCTTTTAGGAAACGTTAACCTGAAAGAGTTTGCTTTGAGTCTTAGCCTAACATAGGTGGTCTAAAACCTTCATGATCTACTAATAAGATGAGAGAATGTATAAAATGGTTAAAATAGGAAAAACCTTCCACAGTTACACCAGCTTTTTTCCTTTCCCCTCCCCTCTTCTATTTACTAATGTGAGAACTCATCACCTGGAAAAATGTCTGGTTAATAGGTACTTAATAAATATTCATGGAACAAATGATTAAATGAATGATTCCCTCCAAACACACAAATATAATGCCATAGTAATTCAAAGTTGAGGAGTGGATTATGTCACTGATGCTTGAGGTAACAGTGATAGCTAGAAAGGGTACAGTCACACCGCTCTGTATTGATCCAAGTAAGTCAGAAAACAAATTACAGGAACTTATTGGTGGAAACAGCTAGTGTGGCCATAATTTTAGGCTTTGTTGAGGTTATGCAGAAACCTTTATTTTGGTATGTGCTTTAAAGTGTTCTTGTGCAGTCCCAGGAATATGTAATTTAAGCTGTCTCAAATTAACACTGTTAAATTAGAATATGTTTTTGATTTATGAACAAATTGACACAAACAGGTTAAATGACTTGCTCAAGGTCACAGAGTCCATCATTAGTAGAATCTAACGATGGAGCTTAAACATAAATTTGAGACACCATAGGGAATGTAAAGATGAGCAAGAGTTCAACCCTTGCCCTTTAAATGCTTGAAAGATTTTTAAGGAAACAGGCATGTAAAAAATATAACTGCAACATAAGGAAGAAAGTAATATGTTGCAAAAAGAGAAATGCTTTGGGGATTCAGTGGAAGAAGAGATGACTTTTGATCTGAGGCAGGAGCCAGTGGAAAGGGGATGGTGAAGGGACAGCATTGGGGATTATTAGGTGATTATTAATAGAGGAGGTAATCTTTTAACTGAAATTGAAGAATGATTAAGAATTGAACTCATAGAGATGGAGAAGAAGATAATGCCAGGAATGAAACCTATTAACAAAGATAAGGTTGATGAGTGTAAAACAAAGGCAAAGAAAACCCTAAATAGTTCGATTTGGCTGCTGAATTGGTTTGGAGAGGAGCAGAATGGGAATTGAGCATGGAAAGGTCATGAAAAGCCTTGAATGCAAGACTGATGAGGACCTTGGAGTAGACTTGACAGGAAATAGAGAAATATGCCCAGGCTCTTGTGCAGGGAAATAACAGGAAGAAAGTTGTGTTTTAAAGAGATGAGAGGGTGTAGATTACGACAGACTAGGGAGAAAGACTGGAGAAGATGAGAGCATAACAGTAATCCAGGTGAAGAGCAAAGAGCACCAGAATTAGGGGCCCTACCATAGTTAGGATGTTTCTGAGTTACGTTTTTAGTATCGCAACTACCTGGCCATCCAGGTAAGGACAAAACTTAGAGAATATATCAATGAAGAAAAAGTGGTTGAGAGATCTCACTTTACTCCAACACTTAGGAAAGAGAAAGAGAGTTAGTTCTAGTGCTGGATGAGTATAGAGAAACAGGTGAGCTGGACAGATGTTAGTCAGTCTGTCGCCTCTTCATTCTTCCTTCCACCCTCCTGTTCCTCATCTGATGTTTACTGAGTAACTACTGGGCACTGTGAGGTATAAAAAGTGAACCAGAAAGTTGGGTTTCTTGCCCTAAAAAGCTGATAGGTTAATTGGTGGGTGGGTGAGAACATAAAATACGCACAGAAATGGCAAGCTGGAAAGTGACCTGAGAGGAAAGAAAATGCTCTAAGAATTCAAAGGAGGCAGAAGTTACTTTAGACCTAAGGCGTTCAAAAAAAAGTTAATGAAAGAGATAGCATCTGAACCAGATCTTGAAGGATGAGTATGGTGAAAACATGAGGACTGGAGCCAAGGAGTATTCTGATAGGAAGGAACATCACATAAAAGGTGTGGAAGCACAGAGCATGAGGCTACATGGGAAGGGAGAGGAGCTCCTTTTGGCTGAAGATTCATTCTCAGCATGGGCCAGACATCAGAATCACCCAGAAAGTTTTAGAATATTTGATGTCCAAAGATTCATCCCCAAAGATTCTAGTTTAATTGGTCTGGGTGGAAGGCCTGGGCATCCGTACTTTTTAAGAGCTCTCAGGTGATTCTTAACTGCAAGCAGGGTTGAGACCAAGGTACAGGAAGGAGAGAAATAGCAGAGACGTTTTGAGAGAAAATTGAACTCCAAGAGTGGAAGCCAAATCTAATGAGTTTTTGCCATTCTGCACAGTTCAATGAAAATCTGTACCATTTGTGTTATGACTTGGAATCAAAATTTCTGAGTACAAAAATGATTAAGACATTTTGAAAGGAGGTTATTTTTCTGTTGGCTAAACTCCAATTGGTGTGCAAAAGAAAATCAATTGTATGAAAAATGTGAAATTCAGTAAGACAGAGGCTCCTTTTTGTTACTTTGTTTAGTGTCTAATAGAGTGCATTTGAATATAGTTCCCTGATAAATAGCTGATAACAAAACAAGCAAACAAACAAACAAAAATGTTAAAAGATCTTAGAGATGCATGGTTTCTATTAGATGTAGGAAATTGAAACAAAAGACATTATTATAGCATAAACCTTTCTGGTTCACCCTGAGTGTCACAGAACTTGGACATTATGCAATGTAGACTGTGCATTGATTTAGCAGGATGTATTTCTTTTCTCTTTACATATCAATACTCCTGTCTATACAGCAGGCGCTCCCCAACCCAGTCTCCTATTTTTGAAAAATCACAACTGTTCAAACATAAAAATGTGCTACTTTGGAACGCAGGCTGTTATCACAAGAGCTCTTCCTCAAAATCCAGCCCACCATGGCTTGACTAGTAGCAATTTCCTTCACTTCTATATAGCATTTCCCCTTCCTCTCTCCTCACACCAGCCAATCAGGAGAACACTAGGCTCCACCCCCGAGAGGTTCAAACTGCATCGTTCTGTGGCAAGGCCCAGGAATTTGTATTTTTTTAATATTTTATTTTATTAGAGTATAGTTGATTTACAATGTTGTGTTAGTTTCAGGTGTATAGAAAAGTGATTCAGTTCTACATTTTTTTTTTTTTCTTTTTCAGATTCTTTTCCCATATAGGTCATTACAAAACATTGAGTATAGTTCCCTTTGTTATACAGTAGGTCCTTGTTGTTTATCTGTTTTATTTGTAGTAGTGTGTATATGTTACTCCCAAATTCCTTATTTATGCCCCACCCTACCTGTCACCTTTGGTAACCATAGGTTTGTTTTCTATGTCTGTGAGTCTATTTCTGTTTTGTAAATAAGTGCATTTGTATCATTTTTTTAGATTCCAGATATAAGTGATATCATATGATATTTGTCTTCTGTCTGACTTATTTCACTTAGTATGATAATCTCTAAGTCCATCCACGTTGCTGCAAATGGCAATATTTCATTCTTTTTTATGGCTGAATAGTATTCCATTGTATATATATACCACATCTTCTTTATCCATTCATCAGCCAGTGGATATTTAGGTTGCTTCCATGTCTTGACTATTGTAAATAGTGCTGCAGTGAACGTTGGGGTGCATATATCTTTTTGAATTATGGTTTTCTCCAGATATATGCCCAGGAGTATTTTTAAATGTCTCCTCAGGTGAGCTTAAAGATTAGCTGGATTTGATATATACTGCTTTGCATAGTGATATATTATTAGCTATTGTTTCACCTTACCATATGTCCGTAAGGTAATCAAACTTCATTCCTCTAAAACATCTTTTAAGTCAACAGTCTTAATTTTAATTAGTCTAAATTACACATTCCTGAGACTGCACAAACTGACTACAAAGTACAAACCATACACCAAAGGCTTCTCAATAACCTCCACAGTAATATGAATGACTGCAGTAGATGCTTACACTGATAAATCGCCACTATTTTTCCTTACTTACTTGGATCATTATAGAATGAGGGTGATGGTACTCATTCCTGCTGTCATGGCCTCATCAAGAAGCATTTTGTCAGGTAGGTTTGCCCAGAGGCTTATATGAAACATACATGACAGAGACTTATAAAGCATAAACTGAAACGTAGGGCAGAAACCCTTTCTGGTCTCTAGTGCTAGCATATGGCAGGTGCTTAGCAAACATCTGTGGAATGAATAAACTGAATATTAAATATTTGCTAAAGAAATGAATAGGAGGGCCAAAAATATCCTGGAAACTTTTGAGGTTAACTTTAAAATATTTTAGGATCTTAGACATTTGAAACATATGTAGAGTTAATGCTATCTTTAAAGAGTTGAAAATTGCCAGAGTAATTGACTCTGGTGCTTTTCTGTCCTTGGTAGGTGAGTTAACCCTGGGGGTCCTTTGCTGAACTTTGGAGTGCTGATTCTAGGTGTCCAGGGCAATGGCGCTGTGTTAGGTTCTTGGTATTTTATTATTTTTTAAAATGAATGTATAGTCATATTGTATATGATACAGATGCAAAAAGACACAAAAAATCAAAAAGCCAAATTTTACTTTCTTTTTCTATGAGCAAAACAATAGCTAGGTGAACAAGGTTTAAAATTAAAAATAACTTCTACTAATGAAAACATATGTTTTTGTTTTGGGGGGTTTTGTTTGTCTGCTGAATTTAGAGGACGATTCCAGCAATACCTCCTCACAGCTCCTCTCTCCTCTGTTCCGTTCCTGCCAAGCAACCCCCCACCCAAACACTTGCTACTATTAGTAGAAAAGGTGTTAACTGCCTCCTAGTGCTGCCTCCCAGTTCAATGACTATGTTAAAATCGTCTGGAGCCTGTCACAGGCTGAAGTTTCTCTTCTCAAAATGTTGGCCCATAACATTCCTACATCCTTTCCACAGATGTTTCGAATTTATTCTCTTGAAGCTCCACCCTCACTGAAGGTCCTCAGTTTTACAGTCTGTCATTTTACAAGGCCCAGGTATATTTCCTACTGGATAGTTTTAAAAAGAACCCATATTGACTAGAATAGGTTTAAGAGAAGCTATGATTTCTTCAAAGTCTCCAACAGCGTTCCCTCAACTTCACGCAAACTTGAATTAATGGGGCAGGGGACACTTACTGAATCGCCAGCGCCACTTTTTTGGCTCCTGGATTTTCCTCAGAGGGCTCTTGTAAAAGCTGCTTTTTAACTGTGGCACAGTCACAGTTATTAAGTAACGCTGAGGCCTTGCCAACTTTCTGGTTTTGCTGCCCAAATTACTGAATGTTTGGTTGATTATAGCCCTAAAACACCCGCATACTAAGAAGCTTTTAAACATTTTCTCCCCTGGGCAATCACCTGGTGTACCTGAACTGAAAGTCCACCACATATAAATTAAGTATTTACTCGACTAACTGCTAAAATCAATGGCCTTGAGGAATACATTAAAAATTACACAACAGAGCTTGGCTTTTATGAATTAAAACTCCTAAAACTTAAATGCGATGACCTCTTCTCGACCTGGAAAACTGATTTTAATTTTTATTCAGTATTATGCAACAACCCCTAGAGATAAGCACATTGTTGTTAAGTGTCCAATATATGAACTCATATATAAGGTGTAGCACAGAAAAGGTGAGCTGGAGGAAAGAAAAAACTTAAATATATAATTTTAAATTATTATATATATATATTTATATCAGTGCTTAGTAATGAAAGTATGAATGATAACCCTTCACCGTCCAAGTTGAATATCTGCTGTGAAAAGAAAAGTACATATTTCAATAAAATATACATGACAAAGGAAAATTGCTGTTTTAAGCTTCCGACTAGGACAGCCTAATCAAACATTATGCCAATGGTAAAACAGACCAAAACAGAAATGAGAATGGAGAAATTTGAGGAAGAGAGCTTTAGCCCCAATTCATGCTCACTTTTTTGCAAAATTTGTCACAAATCAGGACAAGGAAGGAAGGAGTGGAAGGTTAGTTTCTTGGCTAAATGAAAGGATTAAATAAGAACAAACTAATTGTTTCCTTCATGATTTCAAAGACTGATAACTAATGACAGAGAAGCAGGCACCAGAAACACAGAGTCAGGCGTGGAGTCATTGTTGGTGCAAGACCACAGTTAATGGATCATTTCTAATTCAAAGAGAGCATGATTTCTTCTGGGTCTCAACAGTTGAACACGTAGTCAGCTCCTTAACCATTCACCACCCCAGCAGATGCTTACAGTTTCTGAGTCACTGAAATCCTAAAGCAGGTTGAGGGATATTGAAATGTATTGGAACATGGAACACACTAGCATGAATAGTGATCAAGTCCATTGGCAAGAGAGAAAAATCTCACGTTGATAACTTCTAAATGGTTATTGCTGCTTGGGATGTCTTCAGCATAAATATTGGTGGCCTTGGTGATACACATAGCCTCAAACAGCTGAAGCAAGAGTAAAAAACACAATAAAAGAAACAAACAAATGGCAGCCCCAACTTGGTAACCCAGAACACTACCTTAACAAGCACGTGAGGCTGCTCTCCAGAGAATAGGTTCTTAACCTTTTGGGAAACACAACTTATTTTAACAATCTGATACATTTTATGGATTTGCTCAGAAAAGAAAATGCACACATGGGGCCACACACAGAGTAATATAATAATATTTTAGGATATTCACAAGACCTGCGTAAGTCTCTTAATGAATTCCACTTGAGAACTGAAGACCTAAGGGCTCTCCAAAATGCCTGGGATCAATTGAAAGGGGCTAGAAGAACAACACAAGTGGGAAAGTGGGGGGAATAACCACCAGGACTCAAGCAGGGAAAAGCTGTTTAAGAGGGGCAATAGGTGGGCTTCCCTGGTGGTGCAGTGGTTGAGAATCTGCCTGCCAATGCAGGGGACACGGGTTCGAGCCCTGGTCTGGGAAGATCCCGCATGCCACGGAACAAATGGCCCTTGAGCCACAATTACTGAGCCTGCGCGTCTGGAGCCTGTGCTCCTCAACAAGAGAGGCCGCGACAGTGAGAGGCCCGCGCACCGCGATGAAGAGTGGCCCCTGCTTGCCACAACTAGAGAAAGCCCTTGCACAGAAATGAAGACCCAACACACCCAAAAATAAATAAATAAATAAAATAAATTTAAAAAAATAAAAAATAAAAAGAGGGGCAATAGGTAAAATGAGTTGGAGTTAAATAGATCTTATCCGCTTCATGATTAGGGCAAATTACTTAACCCCTTCGGAGCACTTCTCTACCTCGATTTTCTCATCTGTTAAATCTGTAAAAAACAACCATTTTACACAAGGTTGTTGTGCTGATTAAATGAGAGAACGTGTTTAATGTGCTATTGAATAGATATTGTTTCCTGGTGGTGTATCAACTTAGAAAAAAATGAAAGTTCTAAAGGAATTTCATTTTTTATTGGAATAGTTAAAAACTGGATATAATCCATATGTCCATGACTGGGCAATGACTAAATAAATTATGATACATCATCACAGTGAAATAGTATGAAGCAGCTTTAAAAATGAGTTAAAGCTATACTTATTGAAGTTGATGTGCTAGTATAGATAGATGTTTATTTACACTATTAAATGGAAAAAGCAAGCTGTAAAACAATATTCTACACTATAAAGTACTCATCATTTATATAAGAATTTCCCACTGATGGACATTTGGGTTGGTTTCTGTTTTTCTCCCTAGGTTTAAATAACAACTCTCTATAACCAAGTTTCTGATTTTTTTTTCTTTAAGATGGACTCCTAAAAAGGAAATTGCTTAGTCAAAAGGTACATACATTGTAAAGCTTTAGAGAGATATTGTCAAATCACTTGGCAGTTAACCCATATCAATTTACAATTATACCTGAACTCTTTAAGACTGCCCCCAAACCATGCTCTATTTATTTTGCATACTTTTGAAGCTTTGTTAATTTTATAGTTCAGATTAATTGAGGGTCACTTTGATTTTCATTTTCAATTATTATCAGGGATGAACATTTCTTTCACATGCATGTTAGTATATTGCCCTCTACACACTTTTCTATGGAGTTTTAGTAGGGTTTTTTTTTTTTCTTCATTAAATTTAAAGTATGAAAGGTAGAAAATCTTTGGCTTTCATATTTCTTCATGACACATTCCAATTTAGATATCTATCTTTTCACATTTATAATATTTTTGGCATACAAATTTTAAATTTTATATAGCCCAAACTGTTGATTCCCCTTTCTGATTTCTTCCCATGTTTCTATGTTTAAAAAGATTCCCATACTAAGAATGGGCAAGTATTTAATGATATTTTCTTGTAGATTGGTTTATGGTTTCCTTTATACATTTAACTCTATAACTTTTCTCAGATTTTGTAGAGTAAGTTTAGAGTCTTTTTACTTTGGTCAGTTATTCTTTTTCAGTAATTTATAACCAATGATCTTATCCCAGGTCTTGTTTTACTCATATTTTATATTTGGCTTGGAGTTCCCATCTCTCCTGGGACCTAGTAGTGACTTCAGGCAGAAGTCTTTTAGCAACTCCTTACAGTGCTATGAACTTGGAGTCAGAGTTTTCTAAGTGCAGAATTTTCTCAACCAACTGCATTGCTTGTTGTTGTTGTTGTATATGTGAGATTATTTCTAGCATTCTTGTTATCTATCGTTAAGGATATAGATATAAAATGAGCATGTATCAAAGATTTTTAACTCATTAATTAATGAGGAACTGGTAGATGTTACTATGGATTCCAAGAAGAATTCAGAGCAGAGACATATAAAGGGAAAAATAAATTCTGAAATGAATTTACAACTAGATGCAAAACTGTTCTATCAAAATCCGTGCAAAAATCAGTTGCAGTCCATCAAACACAACTGCTTTGCATTTATACATACAAGAGGTATTTGCGTTATTATCAGATTTCTACAACTTACAGAGTTGTAGTATCAATCAAAGATGAGAAAACCTAAATTAGTGAGTAGTCAAGATAGTCACCATTTGTTTTTTGCCCTTTCACAGTCTCTCACAATTTTCCCTGACAGTCTCCTCCCCTCTTTTTATCATAATAATTTCAAAGAAAGATTATTCTTATAAAATAAAGCTGGTTTCATTAGAGTTGACTGATTTTTTACATAGGTGAAGTAAAAATTTTATTTTACCATATTGGACACCTTAAGTTGCCCATGTAAACTCTAAATCCATACAATTTTGAACAAATACTAAATTAAACTGTGCTTGGAAATTTTCATAAGAACTCTCAAATTGGATTTTTAAAAACCTCTATTATTTGTTGACCTGAGGCTAGGAAACCAAGCCCAAGGAATGCTCTCTACCATGTTTCACCTGAAATACCTATAAATTTGGGTAAATTCCTCTCTTCACTAGGTCTCCCAAATATTTTAAAGTTAGTTACACAGAATATATAATATTCTTGGACTTTTTAAGCCAAGAAATAGGCCAGGGCTTCGTAGGCATTGCTTCCATAAGTAAAGTCAAACTTAATCCCTGAAAAGAGTGGCTGTTTCTACCTGATTAAATAAGCATTATTTTCAAGTATGACATTCTAGACAAGGCCCTGATTTTATAATTTGTGCAATTATATTATGTACAATTATAGATGACAGAGCGTTATTGAACCTATGCAAATAACTAAATGGCCATGGAAAGTAAGGAGACTTAATATAAATTTCTGAATCCTGGAAGAGTAAGTGGGAATCAGATATCATTTAAAAAATGTTTCATTTCGGGGCTTCCCTGGTGGCGCAGTGGTTGAGAACCTGCCTGCCAATGCAGGGGACACGGGTTCGAGCCTTGGTCTGGGAAGATCCCACATGCCGCGGAACAGCTGGGCCCATGAGCCACAATTACTGAGCCTGCGCGTCTGGAGCCTGTGCTCCGCAACAAGAGAGGCCGCGATAGTGAGAGGCCCGCGCACCGCGATGAAGAGTGGCCCCTGCTTGCCACAACTAGAGAAAGCCGTTGCACAGAAACGAAGACCCAACACAGCCATCCATTAATTAATTAATTAATTAATTAATTAAAAAAAAAAACTAGCTGTTTATCCTCAAGCAACCACTCTTTTTTTTAAAAAAAGTTTCATTTCAGTTTACAAAAGCAGACTTTACTAAATTGCAATGGGTTACACATTGCTTAACAAGAGAGAGATAGGGTAGTTCTTATATATCTGAAAATAGAACATTAAAAGAATATCAAAAATATTCCAGACAAATAGCCACAGTATAATTTCTCTTATTAGTTCATTCAGTCTTATTATAATTGATTCCTGCTCCACTGGATCTTTGGTTAGCTGTCTTATGCAGTCCTCTCGTTTGGCCAAAACAGGACCTGGAAATCCTGACTCAGTCCATCGGCGGTGCAGTTTGGAGGTTGTCTAATCTATGTCAGCTCAGCTTTGAAGTATCAATAATTGAAGTACCTGGTATAGTTCTTTTCTACAATATTCTGAGACTTTTCTTCTTAGTCGAAGACACAGATTCTCACCTGTAACTATAAGAGGGACTTCAAGGAAGCATCGGAGTAAAACAATACCATCTGTAGGTGATAGGGACTTAAAATGGCTGAGTGATTTATTACTAATAATTTTCAAATGTGAACAGTCTGATGAGGGTTCATAATAAGAATAATGCAGAAAACAAAATGGTTAGTGCTTTCTGTGGCATACAAAACAAAGATGATAAAGCCATTCCCTGCCCCCCCGCAAAAAAAAATATGACAAACCATCTAAGGATAATGATTAAATTTATTTTAAAAGAAGTTTGTGAGTGCTGTATTTGATTCGGAAAAATGGATGAAAATAATTTTATAGAGGAAGAACTATTGAGATATGACATGAAATAATCCTGAGATATAATTGTTTATACCAGCAACATCAAGTAAGAGGTTCAGTAAGTCTGCAGTAAGACCTAAACATTTGTATCTTTAAAAACAGGAGCTGAAATTATGACAGATAACATTATACTACTGTTGTCTAATATCATCAGGCTCAGTACCACCAGAACTCTGCTAAATATAGCAAAACCTGATGGAAATATTCCTAAGAGTTACAATCAGTGTTTTCCCTGAGGGTAAAGCCATATTATAAGACAGCAAGGGCAATGACATAACTCCAGGGGCTTCCCAAAAAGCACACAACATATCTGAAATATTTATGTTAATAACATTATACCTATACAAATCTAACCTCAGCAAGGCTGAGCACCTCTTCTGATTTAACAACTCTTCCCACAGAATTCTACAGAAAAATCTAATTCTTTCTGGCACCTCTTTTCAAAGGTGAAAAAATAAATCTTTGTGATTTTTCCAGGGGCCCTCTGGGAAATCGCAAGTATAGTTTCTGATGTAAAATATATCTGGAAGGTTTTATTTAATTTTTTCTATACTTAGGATCCAATTATGGAAAGTCAAAAATCAGGAAAAAAAATTATCAGAAGATATTTGGACACTTGATTAAGATAGCATCAGGGTGCTACAAAAAATAATACTGAGTTAACTAATTAAACATTTTAAGACAATAAAACATTTAAAAATAAACATTACATTAACATGATTGTAAAGAACCTTAGCTCTTTATAAGTGGGAATTTTTGTTCTTTGCTTTCTTTTATTTGTTTCTTATTTTTTCTTTCTCTTAAACAATCAAGGATGTGATAAATTCATCATAAAGCACAGAAAATTATTCTTGTAAGACACAATTTGCTACCTAGACAGATTACACGGAAGGTTTAAAAAAAAATGAAAAGAAAAGAAAAGACTTTCATATAGTAGGCAAAGGAATTAGCCAGTAATCAAGTCCATCAAGACAGGGCAAACGTAACTAAAATTTTAGCACATTTCAGCACTTCTATTCAGACTCAAGTACTATAAACCAAGGAAAGGAAAATTTACTTCCAAATTTTGTCCTTCATTTTGCTTTTTCATATCACAGCAATTCTCAGGAGATCCATGAACTGAAAATAATTTTTGTATTAATAGTAAGATGTTATTTCTATTAACATTTCAATTATATTCATCATAGCTATGATCAAATGAATCAGTATTTTAAATTTGCTCAATTTCCACTTCCAGTATGGTAAATATTGACAGTTATAATCCACATAAAAGTTCTTTGTGGTCTTCAGTAAGTCCCAAGATTTTACAGAGGTTCTGAGATAGAACAAAAGAGAAAAAAAAGAAAAGCCTGAAAAGCACTACTATATATACATTATATAGTTATGTTTAATATATATTGTGTATAAAATTATAACAGTGTATAGCAGTGATTTTTTTTTTAAAGATTTAATTTTATTTATTTTTGGCTGCGTTGGGTCTTCGTTGCTGCGTGTGGGCTTTCTCTAGTTGCGGCAAGCGGGGGCTACTCTTCGTTGCCGTGCGCAGGCTTCTCCTTGTGGTGGCTTCTCTTGTTGCAGAGCACAGGCTCTAGGAGCACAGGCTTCAGTAGTTGTAGCACGTGGGCTCAGTAGTTGTGGCATGTGGGCTCTAGAGCACAGGCTCAGTAGTTGTGGTGTACGGGCTTAGTTGTTCCGCGGCATGTGGGATCTTCCCGGACCAAGGATCGAACCCGTGTTCCCTGAATTGGCAGGCAGATTCTTATCCACTGCACCACCAGGGAAGTTCCTATAATAGTGATTTTATATATATAAACATATATAAATTATAAATTTATATAAATTATATTTATAAATATATAAATTATAAATATATAAATGTATAAGTTATATATAAATGTGTTATATGTGTATATAGATATGTATAATTACTACTATATACTGTTATAAAGCCTCCAGTATAGGATATAACTACTTTCTCTTTGAAACACAAAAGCAAAGAGACAGTGGTATTAGTCTGTCCCTATTGCTTATGATGAGTCTCAACCATTCATATTAATTGTGATTTTTAACCAAAGTAACTTCTATTTCATAGAGAAAACTAGAGGTGGATAACTAAGTACTGTCTCTCTCCCAAAAGCATTTTAACAGACAAGCAAAGTTTATATTACATCTTTGTACAGCCACACACAGATCTTTTTAAAGAGACAAAATGAACAGTTCATTAACATGACCCAAGATAGGAACTTTCCATTGGATATAAGCAAAGTATATAAACTTAAAATTATGCCTAATAATTAGGCATCAAATTTTCAGTATTCTATCATAATTAGAAACTATCTGGATATCATATGAATATTCATTATGTAATTCAACCCAATAGCCATCTAAGTTTTTATGTTACTTAAAGATCTGGGGAATTATATCCAAGCTGACATAGTAAAAAACAAAATTACTGTTGACATAAAGTTGTCAGAATAATGATTTGATTTTGTTGAATACAGACTTACATTTCTCATTATCTTAAAGATTGTGTCAGAATAATGTTAGCTTATTTCAACAGTATATCTCAATAAGTTTAAAAAATAAACCCAACTACAGTAGAATAAAATGTATATGCTTATGTTATACCTAACACTGAAAAATCAGAGGACAAGCTGTTTGCATTAAACCAAAATTATTACAGTAGTCTGATTTACCAAATATTTATCTCAATTATATGACTTTAATTTGTTTAAACATTTCTGTGAGAATAACTTTTTAAGGATAGCACATTTAAAGTATCCAAACTTTAATTTCCATATTTTCCTGGAATTTTATAAATATTTGACTTACATAAGAACTTATTTGTATAACAACTCTATAGGCCAATCAGAACAGAGTTTCTTTAATTTAGGAGACCTTTAAATCTAATTTGTGAATTCCTCCAAAGATAGGAAAATATTATATTCTCACACATAAAGATGTAAAGGCCTTTCTGAATGCTAAGCATATATACACACAGACATGTAGGGAACTTATAGCTTCAAATCTAAACATTAGCCACAATTCAAAAGTAAACGCAAAGAAGTTACCAGTCCATATATCAAAGAGTTGTCCTCTTTCCTGATGCGCATGGAATTCTTAATTTCTTCAAAGTAGACAAGTAAACAAATAAAGAAAAAATGCTAACAAATCAGATTCTCTGTTATCTCTCCCTCAAGAAAGAATAAATCTCGGTGATCTATTAATCTATTTACAGAGATCACTAAGGTTAAGACGTAAAATCAAATTTCGAATCATTGTTGTCACCAATGGGGAATAATTTATTCATTGTAAAAGTTCCGAAAACACAAACAAAATGCAAAAATAGCGAAAAGGAAAATATGTAAAGAAACAGAGGATCAACAAAGTTAAATAAAATTAATTCACAAGTTGGTACAAAGCAGGTCCCCATACAGGGCAATAATCAATTGCATGCCACTGGGCACAATTAATTTGCATCTTTGTAGACAAGAATATATTGCATTATTATCAGTTTTCTCCAACTTAAAGATTTGTAAAATCTAAAATGGCGCAAAAATGTGGACGGGTAAGCCACTCGAGACACCCACTCTTTTTGTTCTACCCATTTCAAAATCTTTACAATTTTACAAACTCTATTTAACCAAAGATGGGTCAAATATATTCTTTCTCACTAGTGTAAGAAAATGAATACTATGGGGAAAAGGCAATATCAAAGCTTCTCTCTAGTCCCAGATCTAAATTTCTTATCATCTCTTCCTACAAGAGAAGGAGAGAGAGCGAGTAACATCATTCTTCTGTACTTCAAATATAGAAAAGGCCCAATGACTAATATTTTGCAATTGTAGATACTGTCTGACTCGTTTAACATCTGTTTTCTCTCTTACCAGTACCACATTAGTGAATGCTTGCCCCCATAGGCATTCCCTAGGAGCCTGTAAGCATGACAGACTATCGTGAATAAAGGCAAAAGGACCAAACCTTTTTTCACAGATTACAATACAAAGGGGAAAAAAAGTAGATCAAATAGTTTTTAAACTGATAAGAAGTTTTTTATGAAACCCACCAGGGACAGGTAGTTAGTTCCACTAGTCTGAACCAATTCCAAACTTGAGACATTTTTATTTGACAAACTTGAAATCAAGATAGCATTCTTTTTGACTTATTACCCTGCAATCACATGTGTTTACAAAACCCTTCCCTGGGAACTTTGCAGAGTTAGTGATCCATGGGGTTCAGCAGAGTCTAGACAAGCATGAACCTGGGGAACACTGCTTTGATCCTAGATATTTTCAGTAATGTCACAACCCAGGGCCTCAAAGCTCCTGATTGGAATTATTACCGCTCCTGAGAAAAAGAATCTGGGGGGAAACACAAACATATCTCCATGGCCACAGCCTTCTTAGTTCTGTTTGCTACAACATTGAAGCATGAAGAAAATTCATTTAATGCTAATTATGTGCATGGACTGGACTGATTAACGATATGATTTATGTATTTTAGGCTCAACCAGGTGACAACTCTACTAGAACCCCTATCCAGACAGAGCTGTACATACAAGCTGTCATTTTTGACCACGTTTCCAGAAGAAAGACTTAACTATCAACATGTTAGATGGTTTCCTAATGGTTTGCTAAATTTAAATGATTCCTATAACAGAAGCAAATTAGAATAATAAATGAGTCCTGTAGCTATAAGGCAAATCAGAATAATAAAAGTTGATAAAGAAATTAGAAAGAAAATCATGATCTTGACTATCTGTTTTGTGGTACAAATAACTTCTTAATCTGATTTGAGCTTTTTCTAAAATTTTTTCCCCTAAACACTGAAGCTGATTGCAATAGTTCATGGGAGAAAATCTTGTTGCTACTTCAAAGATATAGTAATTAGTGACTTCTTTTGTACCTCAGATTTTTCACATGTTTCCAAATGTTCCAAAAATGTTCTAGGTCCTACTATTGCCAAATATAGCATGCCAAGCCTTATACCACATGGCAGTGCTATCTTCCGAAATCACTGGAGGACAGGCATAAGGAAATATAAATACAAGGTTTTTAGTAGCACTGCATGAGTAAATATAATCTGAAATATCCCATGAGATGATGTATAAAATGATTGAAGTGTTTGATATGTTTATGTGCCTGGACAATATGAACCCCATGACAATAAAGCTGAGAAAATGAAATCTAAAGGAAACCAGAAGATTTTAGAGAAATGAGGACCTCAGAAGAGTGAAGAACACGTTTTCCTAATATGCCCCTGCAGGTGGCTTTTGTGCAGAAAAGATGTTCAGAGGCCATTTGTGATTTAAGATTCATATTTGGCTCTTCCTCTTCTCCTTCCCATTGTCTTTCTTCCCTTTCTAAACAATCCAGTTCTAAAGCAATTAGGTGGAGCCAAGCAAGGTAGAAGTCTGCTCAGTGTGGATATGGGGGTGGGAGATCCCAGAGCAGGAATTCCCCAGTTACAATGGGGTAAGAAGGCTGTATTCATGGTGGAGGTGATGGTCTGGCACGAGGTGTCAGATCTCAATCTAGGTGAGTAGAGTGGTGTTAAATTAGAATTGGATATATTGGTGTGATCTCATCATTTTCAATATATACAACAGGTACAGAATATATGTTAATGTGTGTATGTCTGCATATTCCAATACTCCATCCACTGAGAGGGCCTTGGAACAGCAGCACCCAATATCAGTGAGCACACCTAGCACCCAGATCTTAGTTTCTCAACACCATTTTCTGCCAAAGGGAAGAAGGGATCCTTAGAAAAATGACTGATTCCAGGGCTGAGACAGGGAAAATAAAAGAGTCTGGAATCTCTTTCTGTGCCAGAAAGCAAAGCAATTCCAGAAAAATGAAGGGGACTTATCAAAAGGACACAGAATCCACCTTGAAAGTGTTCCCACTGGCCAAATCTGGGACAGTTTGAGCATCAAAATAAATAGTGATAACAACAGGCGTAAAATAGGAAACCATGAGTCTATACTGATCTATGTAAATGAGTAATTGATGAGGAATGGGATATTTACATAGTATCTCACATAAAATACTTATTAATTACAGAGGGAACAATGGAAAAGCCTGAAAGACACCACTTTCATAAGTGATCAAAGAGAATATGATTAGTAATGAGGTGAACTGAATTTGTTCCCCACCGAATAAGATGCAACAGAGGAACTCAGCATCCCTTTTGTAATAATCTTGCCAAAGTTGCATAATCTGAATCTAATCAAGAGAAAACACAGACAAACCCAAATCCAAGGACATTAAACAAAATAACTGGCTTGACATCTTCAAAAGTGTCAAGATCATCAGAGTAGAAGACTGAGAAATTGTCCCAGATTGAGTGAGACTAGAGAGACATGATAATCAAATGCAACACAAGACTCTGAGTTTCATCTGTACCGTATAAAGGGAATTCGGGGACAACTGGTGAAAATTGAATGATTTCTGAAGATTAGATGGTAGTAATATAAAAATGTTTATGTCCTGATTTTGACGATTATGTTGTGGTTATATTAGAAAATGTCCTTGATTGTAGGAAATTACACTAAAGCATTTGGGAGTCAAAGGGCATCATGTCAGCAAATTATTTATAAAATTTTACGGGGAAAAATTATTTGTGCTGTACTTGCAGCTTTTCTGTAAGTCTGAGATTGTTTTTGAAATAAAATAAATATTTAATTTATTATATTTATCAATTCAAAACTCTACTTATATTTTAAGTATGTACACAAATTAGTTTGTTCTATCTATAGATTTGATGAAATTTTAGCAATCATTTTTATTTCTTCTATAGTTCAGTTAACTAAATTCCTTTAAACATTTTAAATTTTATTTTTGAACTTCATTACATTCAATTTTCTAATAATTTCAAATTTCCAAGTAACAAATAAGCTTTCATACACATTTAAATAGCTGTCATAAATTTAATAAATTAAAATTGTAATGATTCATGTTCTCTTAAAGTTTCAATATAGTTCACAAATTTATAAAATTTCAATTTAAAATAGTCTGAATTAACTATTCAAATATCACATTTTATTTTATTTTTAAATAAATGTAACTTCTATCAAGATTTAAATTTCTCTTAATCCCTTTTTTTAGGAGCTGCCTCTCAGCTGATCTAATTTAGATATTTTTTTCTTTTTTTTATTGAAGTATAGCTGATTTGCAATGTTGCATTAGTTTCAGGTGTACAGCAAAGTGATTCACTTATATATACTTTTCATATTATTTTCCATTATAGGTTATTACAATATATTGAATATAATTCCCTGTGCTATACAGTAAATCCTATTGCTGATCTATTTCATGTATAGTAGTTTTGCATCTGTTAATCCCATACTCCTAATTTATCCCTCCCCTCCCCGTTCCTTTCCCCTTTGTAACCATAAACAGTAAGTCCCCTACATACGAACCTTCAAGTTGCAAACTTTCAAAGATGTGAAAGTACGTTCACATCTCCAATCACATAAGTTAGTTCACATGTCTGGCGTACATTGTCATATGTGTGCATCCTCTACAAGTGGTTGTGCTTTTGTGTACTTTACAGTACAGAACTGTATAGAGTACAGTAGTACAGAATCTTTATTTCAAGCCCAGGATGTCCAGAAGCAAGCGTAAAAGCAGCGGTGATGTAGCTGGTACTGCTAAGAAATGCCAAGCAATAACAATGGAACTTGCTGTGCATAGGAAGGAGGAAGAGAGACAAGAGGAAGAAGAAGTAACTGAAGAACTGAAGAGATTCACGATGCAACAAATGGCCAGGGGATTTTCTTCATTTGAGGAGGCACTGTCAGTTTTGGGGGCACAGGAACCGAAAGTAGAATTGTACACAAAGGTTGAAGCAATGCTACCTTCTGCAAGGTTCAGAATGCAATCCAGTGCTACCGTGTCATCTATGATGAGAAAAAAAGAGCTACTATCCAGACATCACTGGGTCATTTTTTCAAGAGAGTAGAAAGAATAGAATCCAGCAAGGAACCAGAACCTGTGCCATCAATGTCAGGCATGAGTGAAATTGCAGGTTGCCCTCTGTCTCCTATTGCTGATGATCCTTCAGCTCTACCATCTCCCACCAACTCTCTCTCCTCCAGTCAGTAAGTCTTCTTGCCTGTTCACTCGATGCCAGCCCCTGTATGCCAGCTGTTGTACTGTACTACTGTACTTTTCAAGGTACTGTACTGTGAGATTGAAAATATTTTCTTTACTTTTTGTGTTTGTTTGTTTTTTATGTATTATGTGTATGAAAAGTATTATAAACCTATTACAGTACAGTAATATATAGCCAGTTGTGTTGGTTGGGTACCTAGACTAACTTTGTTGGACTTAAAAATGCACTCTCGGAACGGAACTTGTTTGTGTGTAGGGGACTTACTGAATTTGTTTTCTATGTCTGTGAGTCTGTTTCTGTTTTGTATATATTCTAAACTGGAAAAATAATGCTTACCTATTAAATACTCTATCCTCTAATATGCTGGTGTTTCTTAAATGTTTTAACTATTTTAAATATTTTTAAGTGTTGGTATTTCAAATATTTAAAATACTTTGTATATTTACAGATTATTCCTATATTTAGTCCCATGGTTTAAGACACAAACATTAATTATGTCATCACAAGTAATTTTTACTTTACCTTCTGAACTGAATTTAATGACAGTAAATACTGAACAGAGATTTGAGTTGGGTTATGGGATGTTTTTGTTTGCTAGGGCTGCCATAACAAAATACCACAGACTGGGTGGCTTAAACAACAGAAATTTATGTTCTGACGCTTCTGGAGACTGTAAGTCCAAGATCAAGGTATCAACAAATTTGGTTTCTTCTGAGGCCTCTCTCCTTGGCTTGCAGATGGCATGCTTCTTGCTGTTCTTTGCATGGTCTTTCCTCTGTGCAGGCATCCCTGGTGTCTGTCTATGTGTGAAAATTTCTTATGCTTGTGAGAACAACAGTCAGATTGGATTACAGTCCACCATAATGACATCATTTTAACTCAGTAACCTCTTTAAACACCCTTTCTCAAAGTACAATCACATTCTGAGGTACCGGGGTGGGGGGAGTGGGGTGGAGCTTTAGCTATGAATTTGGGCACAATTCGACCCATAACATAGGTTGTGGACTACAAATACCCAGGACATTCTCATGATTAGAACCTCTCGTTCAATGCTAAGCCAAGTCTAGACTTCTGAGGGTTCCTTCTGAGGTTCATGTCTTTTAAATGTGGATGGCCTTGGATTCAGATGTCATGTTGCCTCGTTTTGTAGCCTGATTTAAGTTTGCAGCACTCACTCAGGTTGACTGATATTCAAGGTTTCATTCTATTTCTGATTTTTTTGCATATTCTTTCTGTCAACAGAGCCACAATTCCTATAAATGTTTAAATAACATCCCATTGTGTCGAGCTTATCCCTCACATCTTACCTTGCGCTGTGGTCACAGTACTGAGGTCAAACTAATGCAACTATTAGAAATTGGAAATTCCTTTTATGGAAGCTCATTAGGTTGACTTTTACCCAGTAAAGAAAGGAGAGCAATTAGAAAGCTGTTGTGCCTGAGTCCAGGGTACACGAAGAAAGTAATTTTAACTTGAAGTTAATGGTTGAATGCAGGGCCAAGGAAATGGAATATGTGAAATGAATGTGAGAATCAGCAGAACAGCGGGCCAAAGACACAGGACCAAAGAATGAGCTAGCCAACAGAAAGGAAATGAAACCAGAAATCAAGCAATGCAATACAGAGTAAAGAGCATTAAGAACCAGACTGTTTGGCAAGCTGATGTTGGTAATTGGCCAAATCACTTTATCTCTCCAGACTTTGGCTCTTGAAGGTCCCTTCAAAATCCAAAACATCTATGATTTCTCCTTGCTGTTTTTCTAATCTATTTATAGACTCCCTCGGATGAACAGAATAACCTTGCTAGGTAAGTGTAATTTTCTCCAAGTGATAGTTTAAACGCATTGTCCAAGACTCTAGTTGCAAGTGATGGCTATCCAATTTGAAGCTTTATTATAAAAACACTGAGGGGTCTCCCAGAACTAAAGAAAGGAATATGTCTGCATCCCAGGAATAATCAAACCCTTGAACACTATCAGACGTCCCACTCTATCTCATTACTGTATTTTTCTCTGTGCATCATTATTCTCTTCCAACAAAACAGGCTCTCTGTTTCTCCAGACACACTTTTCTCTCTCTTCCTCTCCCCCTTTCCCTCCCTCTCCCTCTTCCTCTCTCTCTTCCTCCCTCTCTCCTTCCCTCCCTTTCCCCTTCTCTTTTTTCCCCAAGTCCTTCTCTTTTTTTTCCCAGAGAAGGGAAACTTGACTCAGCATCAGTCGGGAGCCAAGCCCCACTAAAACCTAGAATGGTCAGGCTGTGCAGATTTATGTTTTCCTTAATTACAACTATAACAATTTTGTGAATGAATGAGAATCTTCAGAAAAGCAGGTAATTCTGTGACAAAACAATGCATCCAGTTCAATGGAGTAGAGAGAGAGTGTAGGAGAGAGAAAAGGGAGAAGTCTGGGATGCTAAGGTACTCAGTCATTGGAGTAGCAATTCATTCTTCCTCTTTTCACTGGTGGTGACAAAAGCAAGAAAAGCAGCAGTGGCAATGTGACTGGATGAATCTTCTTTTTGTATGATTCCTACTTTATAACACAACTTTCTAAGATAAGAAATTATATGATTAAAACTGCCTGATCTATGACCAACCTCCTCAAATTTTATTGTATTTTCCAGAATAATATGATTTAAACAGTCGACAATAACCAGAAACTATCTTAATCTCAAGGAAATTAAAAGGAAATATCTACTTATTTAAGTATAGAGGACACACTACTTACTCATTTGTTTGTTTCTTGTGAGCCAGATACTCTTCCAGGGGCACAGTAGTGAATAAGTGCTTCCCTCAAGAAATTCACCAACTTGGATTAAAAAGAAATCTGAGGGATCTTATGCTTTTATTTTTGTTGCTGCTGCTGCTGCTATTATGGATGGATTTCCTCCTCATTACAGCTACCAGTAGATTGTTACAGGTATTCCATGAATTGGCCAAGACTTTCCAGAACCATATGAAGTCATGAGGATGACCATGCTGGTTTATTGGGAATACCACTAGGGAAGTATTTCCCAAAGTATGTTCTGTAGCACACTAGTCTTTTTAAAGTATCTTCCAAAAAATAAAATTCTCTGTGGTCGAATAAGGCTGAGAAATTGCATACCACAGATTTCTCCTAGAGACTCACAATGTGACATTTTATTGACTCTGAGAAGTTCCAAAATAAGGACAGCTCTGTAAGTTTGTTTAAGTTCCCACACAAATTGTCCACTGATCAACACCTCTCCATTTTCACCATCAAACACCTATTAGTGTCTGAGTTACCGGAGGCTTTCTGTTGTTGTTTGCAAGCCACAAAAACAAATCTCACACATTTAAGCAGATATAGGAGTATACTAGAATCCAAGGAATGGTTGAAAGCCAAGACTCAGGAAAGAAAGACTAAAGAATTCTGGAAGCCTCTCTGTCAAACACTGTCAGTAAGTAAAGCAGAGCTCCATCTACTTCCCAGTCTCTGTCAATCCCAAATTTCAAATTCTTGGAGATGGAACCTGATAGGCCACAGAAGGGTCAAGTGTCCCCCACTGCATCAGTCAGCAATGGTCAGGGTCAGATGGTAGACGTAACACTTGGAAGCTCATCCCTATGTCTCAAGGGCTGTTTCTAGAGAGGGGGAGATTATCATAAGTCGGGAAGACACCCAAGAAATATCTACTATGAAATCTCTTGAAACTAGCAACACACTTAGTTAAAAACCATTAGTGTGATGTTGACTCTTGATTTAATATTAATATTTTAATCTGGGGGGAAATATACTCCTATTCCTAATGCTGCTAGTTGAGACTTAACCAGGAATGGATGTCAGTGTTTCCTTCCAAATGCAGTTTTGCCATCAGTTGAAATTATTATTATGAATAAAATTAAGTTATACAATGTGCTATGTGTATAAATTTTGAGATGTCTTCCAGGTAAAAATGCTTCTTGAATTATTTCTTCAATAGATCATCCAAATTGTTTTGCTCATCTATTATTTGAGATTTCTGCAATTCTACTTATGAGAGTGCTTTCTATGTATGTAGTTTTCCTCTTTGCCAATAACAGTTTATTTATGGACACTGGATATTGAATTTTATGTAACTTTTTTAATTAATTTATTTTCTTGGATAAGTTTTAGGTTTACAGAAAAATTGAGCAGATAGTATATTTTCCATATACCTCTTCTCCCCATACTTACATGGCTTCCCTTGTTATTAACATCTTGCATTAATGTGCTATGTTTGTTACAATTAATAAACCAAATTGAAAAATTATTAACTAAGTCCATAGTTTACATTAGGGATCACTCTTTGTGCTGTCATTCAGTTCTATGGATTTTGACAAATAAGTACTGTTTTGTATCCACCGTAACAGTTATCAGAGCAGATATCCAAATATCGAGCCCTAAATATTCCCTGTGCCCCAGGTACTCACCCATCTCCCTCTATCCCCTTTAACCTCTGGCAACCACTTATCTTTTTACTGTCTGTATAGTTTTGCCTTTTCCAGAATGTCATATAGTTGGAATCATGTAGTACATAGCCTTTTCAGAGTGGCTTCTTTCACTTAGTAATATGCATTTAAAGTTCCTCCATGTCTTTTCATGGCTTGAGAGCTCATTTCTTTTTAGTGCTGAATGATAGTCCATTGTCTGGATGTATGACAGTTTATTTATCCACTTACCTATTGAAGCATCTTGGTTGCTTCCAAGTTTTGGCAGTTATGGTATAAATCTGCTATGAATAGCCATGTACAGGTTTTTGTGCGGACAGATTTTCAACTCATTTGGGTATATATCTAGGACCGTGATTGCTGGATCATATGGTAAGACTATGTTTAGCTTTGCAAGAAACTGTCAAACTGTTTACCAAAGTGGCTATACCACCAACAGTGAATGACAGTGCCTATTGTTCTATATCCTTGTCAGCATTTCGCGTTGTCAGTGTTTTGGATTTTGGCCTTTCTAGTACGTATGTAATAGTATTTCAGTTGTTTTAATTTGCAATTTCCTAATAACATATGATATTGAGCATCTTTTCATATGCTTAGTTTCCATCTGTATATCTTCTTTGGTCAGGTATCTGTTCAAATATTTTGTCCACTTTTTAATTGGGCTGTTTCCTTATTGTTTTAAGTGTTCTTTGTATATTTTGGACACAAGTCCTTTACCAGATATGCTTTGCAAATATTTTTTTCCTAATCTGTGGCTTTTCTTTTCATTCTCTTAAAGTATACAGTATAGTTTTTTCATACTACCTTTAAAAGACTCTTTAAAAATCAAAGTTGGCTTTTTCCATATTTGAGAAAAGTTTTTATGTAGAATTTGGACTATCTTTTTTAAAAAGTTTGACATAATTCTCAACAGTAAAACTACATGGCTCATAGCTTTTCACAAAAAAATTTTGATTATTTCTGATAAGAGAAAATAATGCTTTTTATTTCTTGAGCCAATTTGAATGTTAAATTTTTCTCAAATATCTACTGCACTGAAATTTTCTAATATATATTCATAGAATAGTATATAATATCATCATAGTATATTTCCTCTATACTTTTTGTGATATCAAATATCTAATTCCTATTTTTAAAATTTGTGTTGACCTTTTCCCTTAATTATATTCATAAGATATTTGGTTTTAAAGCACTTACCATTTAATTTTTTAATTGATTCTGATTCTGATTAATTTTATTTTTATTTTTATTCTTTACCACATCCTTCTTTATGCCTTTTTAGGTATGTTTTGTTGTTTTTCCCAAACTCCTTGAGTTGTGATTAGTCATTATTTTTTATTTCTGTTTTTTAAAATAATGAAAGCTTTTAACACAAAATCTTTCCTTCTGAGAACAGCTTTGGCCACAATCAACAAATTTTGAGAATTAGAGTTCTCATTTTTCTTATTTTATAAGTACTCCGCACTTGTAGATTTGCACTTGTCTTTAGCACAATATTTTTGCTGGATCCTTTTTTAATTTCAAAGTAACCCTAATTACTTTTATCTAAGGTTGTGAACATGATTTCTAATGTTACTGCATTGTTGTCAAAGAACCTTGCCTTTATAGTTCCTACTATGGAGATTTTATTGCTATTTTCTTTTGTTACTTAGATTACAGTTAGTTTTATTTTTCTAGTTTAGTGTTCCACAGATGGTTGAAAAAACTGAGTATTGTTTTAATATGCATTTAAACTTTATTAGCATATTATCCAAGTACCTATAGCTCTTGTTTTATGTGTATATCTGTATATGTATGAATGTATATATTTTGGCCCATCAGAGGCTAACAGAGATATAGTCAAGCTTTCTACTAAAAAGTGTTTATTATTCCTTGTAAATCTAAAAATTTTTGTTTAATTAATTTTGAAACTCTTCTTTTGCTGTTCTTCATGGGCGTTGTCAGCATGGGTTTTACCTTTACTAAAAGAAAAGAACCTTCAATTTCCTTTTTTTTTTTCTTTTTTTAACCTGCATCCTATTTTTTTCTGAAATTTAAAATACCAACACTACTTTATATCTGTTTTTATTTGTCTGATAAATAAGTGCCCAATTTATTACCACTCCCAACATTTTTCAGTACTTATTAATGTAATCTTAAGGTATAAGGCTGTATTATTTTCATTTTTAATATAACCTCTCTTTCAATAATGTTTACTGAAATTTAAAATCAGTTTTGTAACAATATTTATGATAGTTGTTCTCGATTCTGTTTTTAAAGTGCTTGAATGTCACCTTCAGTCCCTTTATAAGGGATTGAAGTTTTTATAGAATGAAATCTCTATTCTTAAATTCTAATTTTATCAAGTAATTTCTTTTTTTTTTTAATTCCAAAATTACATTTACCTTCTCATGGCAAATAACTCAAACAGGATTGAAAAATAGAAAACTGGAAGTCAAGTCCCCTTCCTCATAGGTCAGGGGGAGGGTGAAGGGAGTTAGATGCCTGGGCACAAAATTTAAGGAGGTAATTAATCTCAGGGTGCTTCCTCTAACCTGTAGCCTAGGTGCCTCATTCACCTCACTGTAGGTCTGGCTCTGCTTTCTTGTACTCAGTCCACTCTAGAAAAGACTCTACTGCTAATGGTTTCTTCTCTCTCTTTCCAGGAAACTGTATGTGGTTGCATGTATATGTATGTGTAGCTTTTTTCCCCCTAAATACTTGGGATCATTGCTACATGCCACTCTTCATTGCTCCACACTTAGAATGAAGGTCACCCATTCACTTCAATAAATATTAAGATGCCTGCTGTTGTAGGCATTTATGCAAGACAAAGACCAAGAGAACATGAACATGTTTCAGTTTTCCCAAGTACTACATGCTGTTCCATTGTAGAAATGTGCCGTAATGTTTTTAACCAGTCTGGTATTTATGGTATTTAACTATTTGTTGTCACAAACTATAGTTTTGTTAACATCCTTTTTCATGTATTTTTCTGCCATGGAGTGAATTTACATGTAGGAGAAATTCCTGAACGTAGAACTGCTGGGTCAAAAGGTATGTCTAAATGTTTATGGGTATTATCAAATTGCCATCCCAAAATGTTACACCAATTCATAACTCTAAAGTGCATATGAAGGTGCATCTTTCTCCTCACTGATAATGCATCTTAGTGATCTTTTCATTATCTGCCTCACTAATAGGTAAATATTTGTTTTCCATTGTAGTTTCATTGTATTTATTTAATCATAAGTGAGTTTAAACATATTTTTATGTATGTATTGAATACCTTTATGTATTTTTGCATTTTTACCTACTTCTTATTTTGATGTTCTTTATTTTCTAATTGATTTGGGGAAGTTTGGGATATATAAAGAATTCTTTTTTTCTGAAATATGTGATGCAAATGTTTTTCTCAGTTTATTGTTATTTGATTTTCTATGGTAACATTTGTTGTGCAAAAGGATTTAATTTTTAAGTAGCCAAGTTCAATTGCGCTTAGCTTTTGCATTTAATGGCAGAAAGATTTCCCCACTCCAAGATGATAATAACATTTAAAATTTTCTTCTGATACTTTTATCATTGTTTAGATGTACATTTTTGTATATTTGTGATTTATTTTGATATAAGGGATGATGCAGGAAATTTAACATAATGTTTTTCTCAAATAGCTGTTAATTTGTTCCAGTATTTTTCAAAATAATTCACTTTTTCTTCACTAATTTAAAATCCCAAATTTATCATAATAAAGTCACCCTTTTTTTAGTTCATTTCTAGTATCTCTATCTCATGTATTGCTGGGTCATTGCATGCTTTAATTTCTCTTTTCTTATAATAGCTTTCAATGTCCTTTAGAGCAAGTTCATCTTCATTACGTTTTTTATAGTTCACACAATAATTTTTTTTATATTATCTTTAATATCATTTTCAAATTCCAAAAAGGCATATAAGGAATGTATGCATTTAGAATAATATCTGTCACATAGTAAATACTCAATAAATTTTAGCCACTTAAATTAATTGTCCAATGAAGTAAAATCTATCTAGACCTTGAGAAGATGGTGACATTTCCACTGTCTCCACTCACTCTGCACTTGGATGTTGCTTGAATTCTCTATTCACATATGTTCCTCAACCACAGCAGAACACATGCAGCTGTCCTTAGCAGTCATTTATATTGTGTATCTGTCCTAGGCTGAGTTAGGACTTTCTCCTATGCTCATCATGCCAAGCACCAAAAGATACTGTGACAATTGTTATTCCCAGCATGCACTTTTACCAAGATTCTTCCTATCTGCTCAAGGGTCTTGTACCTGGGGCATACATACACACTACTGCAAGGATTCCTTCTTCTTCTCGTGCAGTTATTTTAAGAGTGGTAAAATAATGGTACACATGTGAGAGAGCAGTGCTTTTTTTTTTTTTATTTTTTATTGAAGAAGTATAGTTGATTTACAATGTTCTGTTAGTTTCCGGTGTACAGCAAAGTGAATCAGTTATACGTATACATATATACACTCTTTTTTTTTTTTAAGATTCTTTTCCCATATAGGCCATTACAGAGTACCGAGTAGGGTTCCCTGGGCTATACAGCAAGCTCTTGTTACTTAACTATTTTATGTATAGTAGTGTGTATATGTCAGTCCCAATCTCCCAGTTTATCACTGGTAACCATAAGTGTGTTTTCTACATCTGTGACTCTACTTCTGTTTTGTAAATAAGTTCATTTGTACCCTTTTTAAAATTAGATTCCACATATAAGCAGTATCATATGACATTTGTCTTTGTGTCTGACACTTCACTCAGTATGACAGTCTCTAGGTGCATCCATGTTGCTGCAAATGGCATTATTTTGTTCTTTTTTATGGCTGAGTAATATTCCATTGTATATATGTACCACATCTTCTTTGTCCATTCCTCTGCTGATGGACATTTACGTTGCTTCCATGACCTGCCTATTGTAAATAGTGCTGCAGTGAACATTGGGGTGCAGGTCTCTTTTTGAGTTATGGTTTTCTCCAGGTATATGCCCAGGAGTGGGATTGCTGGGTCATATGATAGTTCTATTTTTAGTCTTTTAAGGAACCTCCATACTGTTCTCCATAGTGGCTGTTTTTAAATTGTATTCTTCAGAACCCTGAAGTTATGGTTAAAAGCCTTAAGGACCATCTCAAAGTGCAATAGAAGGTAGAGCTAATGGAGCTCCAAGACTCCTGTGCATTTTCAGCCACAACAGCTCTTTATGTTTCAAGAAATACTTCACTGGGACAAATGATGAAATAATTTTTAAAATAAATGTTGGGAAGGGGAGGACAAGACAGCAGAGAGACTCCTATCCAACCCTCTAGGCAGTATAGACCAGGGTTTCTCAGCATCAGCACTATTGATGTTTTGGGCTACAAGCTTCTTTATTGTAGAGGGGGATATTCTGTGAGCTGTAGGATGTACAGCAACAGCTTTGGCCTCTAGCTAGTAGCAATCCTTACACACTTGTAATAGAAGAAAATGTCTGCAGACATTGCCAAAACTCGCATGGTTGGCAAAATCGTCAGCAGCTGAGAACCACAGGTATAGATCATGCCTTTGCATCTTGAGGCCATAATAGTGGGTGTGTGAAGCACCTCATATCTTTCTTCAGTTTGGCAAGTTTGCTTTTGATAACCAGTTATGCTTTTCAATCCATTTTATCAGACTTTAATTAATAGGGGTTCCCTCCAGGCTCTGTTAGATTTAGTAATTTAGTGTTTATAAGGTTAGGAAAACTGCATCAAGTCCTCCTAGTGTGATAGCACTTAATACCAGCCTCCTTGAAGACTTTAGATTGTATGGTACTGCCATAGTAATCAGAAAATTATTAGTTAATGATGAACAGCAAATAAACATAAATCAAGCAATGTCTTCTCATTGGTGGGTTTCAGCCTCCAGTAGCCCATGAAAACATGCATAAGAATTGGATACCTGGTAACTGATACCTTGAATCAGTCTTTATTTTACTTTCACATCTTTCTCACCAGACCAGTTTGGATCCTCAATTTCTCCAATATTTCATTTGCTCTGTTCTTACACTTTGGAAAACACTTGAGTGAATACTACCAGCTTGCAAATCTTCCTTTTGGTTCTCCCAATCCTTGCCACTGATGATTCTTATTTTAATAATATCTATTTTTAAAGATCATAACTGTCAATTTTGAAGAAAAGATATTTTATTTCATTTTCAAATGGCTCATAATGGAAAAAAAGAACATTATTTGAAAGATTTCCCCTTCTCAGACATAATTTTCTTCCAAAAAATATGAACATTCAGCCAGTAATGTGTTGTGGTTATTTCTTTCAGGAAATCAAATAAGTAGGTGTTTGCTAATCTCATTATGTAATAAGTAATATTTAAAATTGAAAAATAATTTCTACTTTTTCTTGGCAGTTTATTAATTCCATAGCTGGCATGTGATAATGGGGAAAAAATGTGCTTACTATGCAAGTTATAACCACATGTCAAAGTCAAAAGGTCAGTAAGCTTATAAACCAAATTTTTAGTTTTTAATTTGACAATTTTGGGTTTTTTTACATCTTTATTGGAGTATAATTGCTTCACAATGGTGTGTTAGTTTCTGCTTTATAACAAAGTCAGTCAGCTATACATACACATACATCATGATATCTCCTCCCTCCTGCGTCTCCCTCCCACCCTCCCTATCCCACCCTTCTAGGTGGTCACAAAGAACCGAGCTGGTCTCCCTGTGCTATGTGGCTGCTTTCCACTAGCTATCTATTTTACATTTGGTAGTGTATATATGTCCATGCCACTCTCTCACTTCATCCCAGCCTACCCTTCCCCTTTCCCGAGTCCTCAAATCCATTCTCTATGTCTGTGTCTTTATTCCTGTCCTGCCCCTAGGTTCTTAAGAAACTTCTTTTTTAGATTCCATATGTATGTGTTAGCATACTGTATTTGTTTATCTCCTTCTGACTTACTTCACTCTGTATGACAGACTCTAACTCCATCCACCTCACTACAAATACCTCCATTTCATTTCTTTTTATGGCTGAGTAATATTCCATTGTATATATGTGCCACATCTTTGTTGTCCATTCATCTGTCAATGGACACTTAAGTTGCTTCCATGTCCTGGCTATTGTAAATAGAGCTGCAATGAACATTGTGGTACATGACTCTTTTTGAATTATGGTTTTCTCAGGGTATATGCCCAGTAGTGGGATTGCTGGGTCATATGGTAGTTCTATTTTTAGTTTTTTAAGGAACCTCTATACTGTTCTCCATAGTGGCTGTATCAATTTACATTCCCACCAACAGTGCAAGAGGGTTCCCTTTTCTCCACACCCTCTCCAGCATTTACTGTTTGTAGATTTTTTGATGATGGCCATTCTGACCAGTGTGAGGTGATACCTCATTGTAGTTTTGATTTGCATTTCTCTAATGATTAGTGATGTTGAGCATCCTTTCATGTGTTTGTTGGCAATCTGTATATCTTCTTTGGAGAAATGTCTGTTTAGGTCTTCTGCCCATTTTTGGATTGGGTTGTTTGTTTTTTTGATATTGAGCTGCATGAACTGCTTGTAAATACTAGAGATTAATCCCTTGTCAGTTGTTTCATTTGCAAATATTTTCTCCCATTCTGAGGGTTGTCTTTTCGTCTTGTTTATGGTTTCCTTTGCTGAGCAAAAGCTTTTAAGTTTCATTAGGTTCCATTTGTTTATTTTTGTTTTTATTTCCATTTCTCTAGGAGGTGGGTCAAAAAGGATCTTGCTGTGATTTATGTCATAGAGTGTTCTGCCTATGTTTTCCTCTAAGAGTTTTAAAAAGTGTCTGGCCTTACATTTAGGTCTTTAATCCATTTTGAACTTCTTCTTTATATGGTGTTAGGGAATGTTCTAATTTCATTCTTTTACATATAGCTGTCCAGTTTTCCCAGCACCACTTATTGAAGAGGCTTTCTTTTCTCCATTGTATATTCTTGCCTCCTTTATCAAAAATAAGGTGACCATATTTGCCTGGGTTTATCTCTGGGCTTTCTATCCTGTTCCATTGATCAATATTTCTGTTTTTGTGTCAGTACTATACTGTCTTGATGACTGTAGCTTTGTAGTATAGTCTGAAGTTCGGGAGCCTGATTCCTTGGGCTCCATTTTTCTTTCTCAAGATTGCTTTGGCTATTCGGCGTCATTTGTGTTTCCATACAGATTGTGAAATTTTTCGTTCTAGTTCTGTGAAAAATGCCACTGGTAGTTTGATAGGGATTGCATTGAATCTGTAGATAGCTTTGGGTAGTATAGTCATTTTCACAATGTTGATTCTTCCAATCCAAGAACATGGTATATCTCTCCATCTCTTTGTATCATCTTTAATTTCTTTCATCAGTGTCTTATAGTTTTCTGCTTACAGGTCTTTTGTCTCCTTAGGTAGGTTTATTCCTAGATATTTTATTCTTTTAGTTGCAATGGTAAATGGGAGTATTTCTTTAATTTCTCTTTCAGATTTTTCATCATTAGTGTATAGGAATGCAAGAGATTTCTGTGCATTAATTTTGTATCCTGCTACTTTACCAAATTCATTGATTAGCTCTAGTAGTTTTCTGTAAGTATCTTTAGGTCCTCTATGTATAGTATCATGTAATCTGCAAACAGTGACAGCTTAACTTCTTTTCTGATTTGGATTCCTTTTATTTCTTTTTCTTCTCTGATTGCTGTGGCTAAAACTTCCAAAACTATGTTGAATAATAGTGGTGAGAGGTGACAACCTTATCTTGTTCCTGATCTTAGAGGAAATGGTTTCAGTTTCTCACCATTAAGAACGATGTTGGCTGTGAGTTTGTCGTATATGACCTTTATTATGTTGAGGTAAGTTCCCTCTATGCCTACTTTCTGGAGGGTTTTTATCATAAATGGGTGTTGAATTTTGTCTAAACCTTTTTTTTGCATCTATTGAGATGATCATATGGTTTTTCTGCTTCAATTTGTTAATATGGTGTATGACATTGATTGATTTGCATATATTGAAGAATCCTTGCATTCCTGGGATAAACCCCACTTGATCATGGTGTATGATCCTTTTAATGGGCTGTTGGATTCTGTTTGCTAGTATTTTGTTGAGGAATTTTTCATCTATGTTCATCAGTGATATTGGCCTGTAGTCTTCTCTTTTTTTGACATCCTTGTCTGGTTTTGGTATCAGGGTGATGGTGGCCTCATAGAATGAGTTTGGGAGCGTTCCTCCCTCTGCTATATTTTGGAAGAGTTTGAGAAGGATAGATGTTAGCTCTTCTCTAAATGTTTGATAGAATTTGCCTGTGAAGCCATCTGGTCCTGGGCTTTTGTTTTTTGGAAGATTTTTAATCACAGTCTGAATTTCAGTGCTTGTGATTGGTCTGTTTATATTTTCTGTTTCTTCCTGGTTCGGTCTCAGAAGGTTATGCTTTTCTAAGAATTTGTCCATTTTGTCCAGGTTTTCCATTTTATTGGCATATAGTTGCTTGTAGTAATCTCTCATGATCTTTTGCATTTCTGCAGTGTCAGTTGTTATTTCTCCTTTTTTCCTTTCTAGTTCTATTGATTTGAGTCTTCTCCCTTTTTTTCTTGATGAGTATGGCTAATGGTTTATCAATTTTTTTATCTTCTCAAAAATCAGCTTTTAGTTTTATTGGTCTTTGCTATTGTTTCCTTCATTTCTTTTTCATTTATTTCTAATCTGATCTTTATGACTTCTTTCCTTCTGCTAACTTTGGGAGTTTTTTATTCTTCTTCTGCTAATTGCTTTAGGTGTAAGGTTAGGTTGTTTATTTGAGATGTTTCTTGTTTCTTAAGGTAGGATTGTATTGCTATAAACTTCCCTCTTAGAACTGCTTTTGCTGCATCCCATATGTTTTGGGTCATCATGTTTTCATTGTCATTTGTTTCTAGGTATTTTTTGACTTCCTCTTTGATTTACTCAGTGATCTCTGGGTTATTAAGTAGTGTATTGTTTGGCCCCCATGTGTTAGTATTTTTTACAGATTTTTTTCCTATAATTGATATCTAGTCTCATAGAGTTGTGATCAGAAAAGATACTTGATACGATTTCAATTTTCTTAAATATACCAAGGCTTGATTTGTGACCGAAGATATGATGTATCCTGGGGAATGTTCCATGAACACTTGAGAAAAAAGTGTATTTGGTTGTTTTTGGATGGACTGTCTTATAAATATCAATTAAGTCCATCTTGTTTAGTGTATCATTGAAAGCTTGTATCTCCTTATTTATTTTCATTTTGGATGATCTGTCCATTGGTGAAAGTGGGGTGTTAAAGTCCCCTACTATGATTGTGTTACTGTCAATTTCCCTTTTTATGGCTGTTAACATTTGCCTTATGTATTGAGGTACTCCTATTTTGGGTGCATAAATATTTACAATTGTTATATCTTCTTGGATTGATTCCTTGATCATTATGTAGTGTCCTTCTTTGTCTCTTATAACAGTCTTTATTTTAAAGTCTATTTTGTCTCATATGAGAATTGCTACTCCAGCTTTCTCTTGATTTCCATTTGCATGGAATATCTCTTTCCATCCCCTCACTTTCAGTCTGCATGTGTCCCTAGGTCTGAAGTGGGTCTCTTGCAGACAGCATATATACAGGTCTTATTTTTGTATGCATTCAGCCAGTTTATGTCTTTTGCTTGGAGCATTTAACCTGTTTACATTTAAGGTAGTTATTGATATGTATGTTCCTATTACCATTTTCTTAACTGTTTTGGGTTTGTTATTGTAGGTCTTTTCCTTCTCTTGTGTTTCCTGTGTAGAGAAGTTCCTTTGGCATTTGTTGTAAAGCTAGTTTGGTGGTGCTGAGTTCTCTTAGCTTTTGCTTGTCTGTAAAGGTTTTTATCTCTCTGTTGAATCTGAATGAGATCTTTGCAAGGTAGTGTAATCTTGGTTGTAGGTTTTTCCCTTTCATCACTTTAAATATGTCTTGCCTCTCCCTTCTGGCTTGCAGAGTTTCTGCTGAAAGATCAGCTGTTAACCTTATGGGGATTCCCTTGTATGTTATTTGATGCTTTTCCCTTGCTGCTTTTAATATTTTTTCTTTGTATTTAATTTTGATAGTTTGGTTAATATGTGTCTTGGCGTATTTCTCCTTGGATTTATCCTGTATGGGACTCTTTGTGCTTCCTGGACTTGATTGACTATTTCCTTTCCCATATTACAGAAGTTTTCAACAATAATCTCTTCAAATATTTTCTCAGTCCCTTTTTTTCCTCTTCTTCTTCTGGGACCCCTATAATTCAAATGTTGGTGCATTTAATGTTGTCCCAGAGGTCTCTAAGACTGTCCTCAATTCTTTTCATTCTTTTTCTTTATTCTGTTCTGCAGTAGTTATTTCCATTATTTTATCTTCCAGGTCACTTATCCGTTCTTCTGCCTCAGTTATTCTGCTATTGATTCCTTCTAGAGAATTTTTAATTTCATTTATTGTGTTGTTCATCATTGTTTGTTTGCTCTTTGATCTTCTAGGTCCTTGTTAAACATTTCCTGTATTTTCTCCATTCTCTTTCCAAGATTTTGGATCATGTTTACTATCATTAATCTGAATTCT
The DNA here is from genome assembly GCF_949987535.1 of Balaenoptera acutorostrata. Taxonomy (NCBI): domain Eukaryota; kingdom Metazoa; phylum Chordata; class Mammalia; order Artiodactyla; family Balaenopteridae; genus Balaenoptera; species Balaenoptera acutorostrata. The sequence continues at coordinate 45,933,160 of NC_080068.1, read as the reverse complement.
TTTTCAGGTAGACTGCCTATTTCCTCTTCATTTGTTTGGTCTGGTGGGTTTTTACCTTGCTCCTTCATCTGCTGTGTGTTTCTCTGTCTTGTCATTTTGCTTAACTTACTGTGTTTGGGGTCTTCTTTTTGCAGGCTGCAGGTTCGTAGTTCCCTTTGTTTTTGGTGTCTGCCCCCAATGGCTTAGGTTGGTTCAGTGGGTTGTGTAGGCTTCCTGGTGGAGGGGACTGGTGCCTGTGTTCTGGTGGATGAGGCTGGATCTTGTCTTTCTGGTGGGCAGGACCTCATCCAGTGGTGTGTTTTGGGGTGTCTGTGACCTTATTATGATTTTAGGCAGCCCCTCTGCTAATGGGTGGGGTTATGTTCCTGTCTTGCTAATTGTTTGGCATGGGGTATCCATCACTCTAGCTTGCTGGTCGTTGAGTGGAGCTGGGTCTTAGCGTTGAGATGGAGCTCTCTGGGAGGGCTTTTGCTGTTTGATATTTCATAGGGCCAGGAGGTCTCTGGTGGACCAATGTCCTGAACTCAGCTCTCCCACCTCAGAGGCACAAGCCTGACACCCGGCCAGAGCACCAAGACCCTGTCAGCCACATGGCTTCAGTGTCTTTTTCATTCCCCCTCCTTTCTGCGAGTTGAGATTTGAAGAGACAAATAAACAACGCGCTCACTCTCCAGTTGCCTCAGGACCACGACTACAGCTCCCAGGAGGCTGCATGGTGTACAGAGCAGTGTCCGTCCCAGAATTCCTGCCAATTATTTTTAAACTGGTCAGTGTTTCTTTCAAATTATCACTGTACGAAGGATTAACTATTATAATGATGAGAAATTCCAGTCTAAGTCCAAAAGTGTACTAAGGAAGCTGAAAACTTAGAAAATCAGATACAAATGGCAGGGTTGGGGTGGGGGGGTGGCGTGGAATCAAACAAATAAAAACCTTCAAGAGACTCCTGGAAATGTAAGTGATAAAAACCTATGATTTTGCATTGCTGTACCTAAACGCACATTTGCCAAATTCTACAACTGTTATCACTGACTGTAACTCTGCCCAGCCATATCTGTAATGCAAAGTAAGAAGGTACCCTTACTTACCTCTCCCACGCCATACATACCAAAACAACCCAAAAACCTTCACCAGCCTTAGTCTTAGAAGATCCAAGTTCATTTTCTGATATTCTACCCCCTGCAGTTTACTTGAGTAAGTTCTTTAACTGCTCTGGGCCCATCTTCAGCCGTGCAGCTCTCACGTGTCATAATTCCTTGACTGCAGTCAAACACAGTTTAGAATATTGTACAGGGCCCCTCCCCCCCCCCATATGGGTTTAGGAAGAGTCTGCAGGCACGCCTCCAATTATCTCCTGATGAGAGTCTGCATGCACCTCATAGCGTCAACCTGAAGGGCTGCATCTGACACTGTCACATACTGTGAAGTGCCTAGAAATATGAATATTCACTACCTAAGCAATGACGTTGTTAAAGTGTGTATTATTTATTTATTCATACAAGAAATACTAAGCACCTACTATGTGCCAGGCAAGTTTCTAAGCCCCGGGACTGAAGCAGTAAACAATATAGTCAAAGCCCCTGATCCCAGGGATCTTACCTTCCAGTGAGGAACACAGACAATAGACAAAGAAAGAGAGAAGGATAACATTATTCTATAACTTTCAACTGTGCTTTTAAGATTGAGGAACAACTGTAGCATAATATAAAGAGCTATGATTTTGGACTCAAGAGACCTTCATTTGTGTGCCAGTTTATTCACTTTTTAGCTGAATTATTTTAAGTAAATCACAATTTAATTTTCCAATCTTCAGATCCCTCACATGAAAAAAAGCAATAATCATATACATTTTTGTTAGAGTTAACTGATATAAGACCTGAAACAACCCCTTGCAATAAAATAGTGAAAAAGAGAAACATATTTATAAGGTTAAAGTCATCTTCAAAAAGTACATTCTTTTTCAGCACTATGTCTTCCTTTAATTGTCCTTTTTAAGGCTAGTGAACAATTCAAAAGTACCCAAAAGTGCAGAATTCTTCCTGTTGCCCAATGTAAAACATATCCTGATGTTCTGTTAGCTTCAGCAGATCATCAGTAGGCAATGGCAGAACAACACGGGCGCAGGGCCAGGAAAGAGGTGGCTAAACCCCAAATTAAATACAGATGATCCTATCTCAACTGTTAGCATTTTTGAGATGCAAACCTCAATACCCTGATATTAGACTGAGATTCCAATGCTTGATATTTTGATATGTTTCTTTGAAATAGATGCAACCCACTTAAAAAATGCCAAAGAAATTTATTAAACATAATGAAATTTAGGGTGGCAATATTAAATGCCAAGTCAAATGCTTGCATTTCAGTCTGAAAGCTGACAACATAAAATGAGAACATATTATAGATTAGAATTCAATTTGGGGACTACCAATTTTCCTCCATTAATTGTATTCATTTGACAAGATGCAATCTGTTTTTTATTTTTACAATGAACATTATATAAGGATGTTTCATCTAAGTTGTTATATCACATAGTCAGTAGGGGTATGCATACAGGAACATATATTTTTACTATAACATTTCTGTGCCTCAGCCAGTCTCCCAAAACTCAGAAGCATTTTACCAACTGCCTGTTGAATTTTTCTGCCTGAATAAGTCATGGCACATTAAGCTCAACAAATTCAAAATGGAACTCATAATATTTCTTTCTAAACTTTGTCCTTCTCCTGATACTTCCATTCCCATTGATATCCTACGATATCCAAGAACTTCTACTTAGTTCAAAGTCTGTCTGGTAGATCTCCAATCCTGTGTCAATTCCTCTTTACATTCTCAGTGCCACTGCCCTGGCCCAAGCCCATCCTGTTCCTTACCTAGGGAGGATCAAAAGCCACCTAATTAATTCCTAAGACAAGCCTCCTCCCAGTTTCAATCCACCTACATGGTGAAAGACAGAATAATGGCCCCCAAAGATGGCCACATCCTAATTCCCAGAACCTGTGACTTTGTCACCTTACACAGCAAAAGGGGACTTTGCAGATGTGATTAAGTTTAAGGACCTAGAGATGGGGAGGTTATTGCGGATTCTTCAGGTGGGCCCAACCTAATCACAAATTCTTAAAATCAGAGAAGCTTTCCTCCTGTGATCCAAGGACAATGTGACTAAATGGAAAAGGTCAGAGGATGTAAGGTTGCTGGCTTTGAAGATGAAGGGAGGGGGCCAGAGACAAGGAATGCATCAGCCTCTGAAGCTGGAAAGAGCAAAAAAAAAAAAAAAAAAAAGGGGCAGGGAATCATTCTCCCCTACTGTCTCCATAAAGGAACACAGTCCTGCAGACACTTGGAGTTTAGTCCAGCAAGACCTACATCATACTTCTGACCTTTATACAGGACTAGAAGATAATAATTTTGTGTTGAGACACTAAATTTGTGTTAATTTGGTACAGCAGCAATTGAAAATGAATACTCATGTGCTGCTAGTTTAATCAATTTAAGAACATCCCTACGCTCTTTTTCCAGCTGAAGACTCTGTAACAACCATTCGCCTGTCAGGTGTAACTCCAGTGAGTCAACATTATATATAAAAGAATTTATAATTTTATTGTAGACATCTTCCACTATTTCCCTTCACCATTACATACCTAAGAAATGTCTATAAGCTACTCTCCAAATCAGTCCTTCACTTTCCCACCACTGTGCCTCTGCACATCTTTTGTCTGGAATTGCTTCCTCTTCATCGCCACTTGCTGAAATTCTAGTTGTCTTTCAAATTCAAAATCCATTGCCATCTCCTCCAAGTGGCCTTTTCTGACTTCTCTAGCAGGAGAGGAATCATTTTCTCTTCTGTGCTTTCTTTACCCTGTTTATGTCTCTTAATTTTGTTTTAGTTCCTTCTAACTTCTTAATACAGAAATGTTGTTTTGTCCTTATTAAATCTATGAGCTTTTCAAGAACAAGAATCTTGACTTTTATCTTTGAACCCCTAATGCTCTGAGTTCAGGTCATTGTAAATAAATACTCAAGAATTTTTTTGTTGAACAAAAAGAATAAAAGAATGAATAAATAAATGTGTAGAAAATGCACACATTTATGTCATTTCCTCATGACTAGTTTAAAGAACTGGTATAACATATCTGATCTGCTTTAAAAGGAACACTTCAGATTTTTAAAACTAATTTTATTGAATTATCTCTATGGTACTAAAGAGTAAATATCATATTACAGTTTTAGAAGGCAGTCATAATAAAAATCTTCTGATACAACAGTATCATCTGGGTCTCTCTGTAACATACAATGCAATAAACATTGTAGGTAATCTTTAGACCATGACCATTCTTGTAGTCTGAACAATTTCCCTACGGTTGATATGGTTCTTTAATGATGTTCCAATGTTTGTTTCTCCATTCTCTGATTTCCTTATTTTTCCATATTTTGAAAATGACAATGTTGTTGTCTCTAAGCAATGTCAGCCCAGAGCCCTAGGCAGACAGAGTGAGACAAATGTGCCAAACATATGGATGACAGGGCAATGATTTTCCCAGAAATGATAACCACATAAAAGTTTTAAGAATGTCCTCCTTGGCTTTGGGACTTTTTCGCCAAAGAAAGTGCAAATTATATGAGCTGAAGTGGGAGTCATACAGAGGGACAAGGAAACTGGTTCAATATTTTCAGAAAAGAGAATCACCTTCTTGACATAGAAAATAACTTCATTATTCCTACATAATATTGACTACTTCTAAAAGGGCACTGTTGGAAAATGGTATTTCTATGAAACAAGAAAATCAGTGTTGTTGGAACTAACAACATTTAGGAGACATAAAGGGAGAAGTAATTCAGTTATATTGGGGACATTGTGTATTGAATGCCTGCTCTGCTAGGCACTAGAGTAGGAACTGGGGACACCAAAGCTAATAATATAAGGCTTTGCCCTCAAGAAGCTTAAATTCTCAGCCACTTCGTACTTGTTTAATTCACTAAGGGGCTAATGGGCTTTCCACGATTTATTTTCAATGATTCAGCTTTTGGTGAATTAACCTGCTTCTGAGAAATTCTAAGAATTTCTGAGAACTGAGAACATAGTAGTAGGAATAGATAAATAAATGATTTTAATTAAATGGGGTAAAGAGTATGATGGAAGTTTTCACAAGACTATTTGATAGTCTAAAGAAGACGCACCAAGACAGCTTTCTGGATGAGGCGATACCTAAGATAAGTCCTAAAGAAGGAGAGGAAAGACCCAGGCAAAGGTGAGACATCTACAGGAAAAGACTTAGAGAGAGAACAGGATGTATTTGAGGAACTCTGCATAAACGAGGCTTGTTGGAACAAAGTGCAGCAGGATGTGCCCGGCGAGATGGGAAGGAGAGGTGAACAACAGCCAGATCATGAAAGGTCTCCTGCATGCTACCCATGCATTTGTATTTTGTATTGACAAACCTGGGAAAACTAGACAGAAAAACCTGAAATATCAATAGGATTGAGGTAAGACAGAATGGAAGAAGGGGCATTTTAATTTGTAGATTAGATGACATGGGATTGAAGAGAGAAAAGGAGAGGCTTGGTTAGTTCTTGAGCTTCTGCAGAGATGTGACTGGGCCGCTCAGTGTAATGGAAACATTGGAGCTGGAGAGATGAGAGACAAGAAGGTCACTTAGGAGGCACTTGCCATAATTCATGAAAGAATCATCAGGGGGTGACAGAGGTCTAGAAAGAAGAAAACAGCTGTGAGAAATATTGGGGAAGTAGTATTAACATGATTTAGAGACCTATTGGCTATGAGGGAGGAAGACATTGCAGATGACCTAGTGATCTCCAGCCTGGGAAACTGGGAAAGTGATGATGGCATTAAACGATAGTAAACCTAGTGAAAGTGGCACAGAGTTCATGGCGGAGGTGGGAGAAAAGCTTGCTTTATTTATTATGTTGACTCGCACACATTAGCCCAGCATCTTCATGGAGCAGCTGAAAATTATCCAAGAACTAAAAGTTTATAATTTAGTATGATTTTTCATTTAAAATGTTTTCTAAAATGTTGCCCAAACATGTCATTAATACATAAAGAAGATGCACAGAAGTGGCTTTTATACCACTCTCAGAGTCGTTTCTATGTAATTTTACTTGGCCAAAGAAAAAGGTATTAATATTTGCCAAATACCTGTTATATGCAGGCACTGTTTTAGATTATTTTTGCATACTATGTCCTCTAATACTCGCAACACTTGAAGAAAATGATGTCCAGGAAAGTTCAGGAAACTTAGAGGTAGTCATCTCCGACTGTAGCCTAAACCTTAACTTTGTAAGTTATAGGCTCTCTGTGCCCAGGGCCACAGACTAGCAAATGCTTTTCTTTTCTGAGCACAAAGGTAGGCCATAGACAGAATAATACTTTATCTTTTGAGGGCACTTAGCTTTGTACATCTTTGGTAAAGTGGTAATCCATTTGGTCTTGTGGTGTGTGAAAGGTTAAAATTGTAATATATCATTTGGACACTGGATGGCAATATTATAAACAGGCTAGTCTACTTCCCTATGTTGGGGACAGTCTTACACCGGGTTTACATAATAAATCTTCATTTCTGAAATCCTATTCAGTCTCTGGCTTTCTGAGCCTTGTATGGTATTTTTGCCAATAGAAAATAGAAAAGCCAATTTGGCTAAACCTGCCTGTCAGTCCATCCAAATACTTGCAACAGGTCAATCATATTATCCTTAATGAAGGAAATGATATACACAGTAAATTAACTCCAGGAGGCTAAGAGCTAAATTTTCTCATAGTGAAATTAAGAAGCTGAACCCACTCAAATAATTTCTGCCCCAGTGCAAAATGTGAGCGTCAATAATTCTGCAGCATTCACGTCTGATGAACATATTCTGAAATGGATGTGGTCTGGGTGTGAATATGTTTCACTGTCCCCAAAATTGGGGAATCTGTGATCATATGGATCTGTTTGCGGCAGCATAACACCAGATTAGAAACTTGAGGCGGGAGAGATGAGGAGAACAGTGTCAGTTGGCTGGAGTTTGGTATTAAGACAAAAGGAGAAGGAATGTGTGTGGAAATGAGGCAGAAGGGACTCATTATCTGATTTATCTGTGCATGTATAAGACTTTCCCTGTCTAAAAGAAGGAATATAGAGCTGGGTGGTTTTTTTTATGTTTTTTGTTTGTTTGTTTGTTTTGAGAGATTCAAGAATGTGACTTGCAGCCAGACTTGTACAATTTCAGAAAGTCATACGCCAGGTCCCTCAGTGGTTCATACTCTAGGAAAATTCCCCAGTTTCTCCAACTTTTCAGAGCTAGATCTTAACAATAGATTAGAAATCAAAGCTAATAAATAAATTCCTGAAGCCAGCCATGTGTATAAAAGCACAGATCTTGGCCATTTCCCTGGCCAGTGTCTCAAAATGGTAATAACCAAAAGCACCTGGTGAAGCTCAGCTCTTGGGAACAGCTGTCAAAGCTGAACCTGCTTCAGGAGCAGGTGTGTACTCATCTATAACAGCTTGCTCTCCTAAACTCTACTGCCATTCTCTTTATAGTGCAAGTGATATTATGAAACACAGGGAAAAATACTATACCTTAAAATAAACAAAAAGCACTAGCAGCAAAAAGTTGTTCCCATGCGAAAAGCATATAATATGTGTATATCATTCAAGTGTTATCTTCCGCTATATAGTATGATTTCTATGTGAGTTTAACTGAGATTGCTGAAATTTACAGAAGATGCTGAAATATGGGATCTAAATCATCTTAAGGTTAAAAAGAAAATATCAGAAAGCTAATCCATTTTATTGGATTTTAATCCCGCTAATTTCTAAAACATGGTGGAACTGAGGATAGTTATATCTTCTCTGAGTAGCGATTAGCAGTTTCTGGGTATACAGCAACATAACAGCAATATGCTAAAGAAAAAGATTCTGTTTAGAAGTAAGAGAGTATGCATTTGTTTGAGCAGTAAGGGAAGTAAAACATCGTTTTTTAATTACATGTATATTCGCATTTACATGTTACATGTGCAGTTTTTTAAAAGTTTGAATGTATACTATTTCTAGATTGTTTATTACACTTGTGAGGAGGCAGCAATGAAGATAGTTAGGCAGGTGGTTGTGGAGGGATGTTCACAGAGGTTATCATCTAAAAATCCAGTGGATCTTAAACCCAACTCAGTAATTGGGAAAGTCTTTTAAAAATAAAGCTACATCCTAGCTCTAATGAATCAACATCTCAAGAAGTGGCACATTCATATCCTGTCATTAGAAATCATGAGAATATTCCCTTTCAGTTGGGTGCCATGGCCCAGCCCAGCAGGCAGCACTCTGGGGTAGGCTCCTTTCAAGACAGCTCAGACCTAACCACCATCCGAAATGTCCTTTGATCTTCAGGAAATGGCATGCTCTATTTCTCCACCAATGGACAGCTTACCCAACTGTGGCCTGCTTTCCTCACCCTGCTAGCTTCCCACTTTCATAATTCTCCAGGTGGGAAGCAACCACTAATCCCTATAACTACATACACTCCCGACCCCTAGAGAACATGCATTGAGATCATACCTGATGCTTTGGTCCATGCCCATAGCGGTGCTTCAGCCTAGTCAATATCTGGTGCATGCCTGCACAATCTTCTTAAGTGTTTCTTGACTTAGAGACTCTCCTTTGGCTGAGAAAAGAAGTACCCTCCTCTTCTCTGGGAAGAGAAAAGTCAAAATATTTCCTTCTGTGACACATTTCTTTAGGAAATTGATTTTTCCAAATTGTAATTTTCTTTCCTATATGCTTTAGATGAGTCCTGCTAGTTAAGAGACAAGCTCATTCACCATGCAAAAAGAGGAGATAAATTTAGTAATTCTCTTTAGAATAGGGAAATACTTATCTCTTATTGTTTTCCACTTTCAGCCTTAGCCAACATTTAGGAAGTCGCTTTAACACCCTGTTCCACAGATATTTAAACTCAAGTCAGCTGAGTTCAATAATAAAAATATTGTGATGGTTAATTTTATGTGTTAACTTGACTAGCCATGGAGTGCCCAGATATTTGGTTAAACGTTATTTCTGGTGTGACCCTGAGAGTGATTTTGGATGCAATTGACATTAGAATCAATAGACTCACCAAAGCAGATTACCTTCCCCAATGTGGGTGGGCATCGTCCAATCCATTGAAGGACTGAATAGAACAAAAAGGATGAGTAAGAAAGAATTCTCTCTCTCTCTCTCTCTGCCTGCCTGATTTCGAGCTGGGACATGGGTCTTCTCTTGTCTTCTGACTTGGACTTGCATTGAAACTTTTATCTTTGGCTCTCCATGTTCTTACCTGGAATCAGACTGGAAGTAACCCATCAGTTCTCCTGGGTCTCCATCTTTCAGACTGCAGATCTTGGGACTTCTCAGCCTCCATAATTGTTTGAGACAATTCCTTTTAACAGATAGATAGATCGATCGATAGATAGATATCTATTGATAGATGGATAGATAGATAGATAAAAAGATATCCTGTTGGTTCTCTTTCTCTGGAGAACCTTCATACAGATATGTAATTCTTTCTCAACACTCCCTATTAAACTGATTTTGTTGGCCTGTTCTCTTACCCACACCAATTCCCCACCCTAGACTCCATGAGGAAGAACTTATCCTATAACTTTTCCCTTCTCTGTTTACCGCAGAACAATCTCAACTAGTTTGCGCCAACTCAGATGAGGTTAAAATGTATCTACTATTCGGAGACCTTTCGTGCTAGTTGTTAAAGTTTTGGTAGCTTGATGTTGGCAATCGCGGGAGTATTTACACCACAAAATTGGTGAATGCTAAAAATCAGGATTGGGGGGAGGGGATATAGTTTTACTAACACCAGTCAAAGAGAATAATATAAAATTTGTCTTAAAACTACCCCCTCCCTAAGGCTGTGCACTATACTATAAGCATAAGTGTTACATTAAATGGATGTTAATTAAAAGTTTTTTAAAAAGTAAAGTGGTAAAAAAGTTAAAATATAATAATACCCCATTCCCCTAACCCCAAGACTGTGGCTAGCTTTAGGCTTGGAAACCTAGCTTGGAAACCATGACAAGCATCTTATCTATTCTCCTTTCTTACTTTCGTAGTTCTCCTCTGCCACTCAGTACCTGCTGTTCCTGATCTTTCTAAGGTGGGGCTTCAGATGGAAGGAGCTTGAGGAGAAAGAACACAGCTTTAGGTAGCTGGTGCAGTTGTAACCTGGCATTGGTTCCCCATGACTGCGGTGGCTGCAGTCACTATAACTCTTCTCCTACGGGTTTCTTTTGAGGTCAGAGTTTTCAGGCCGGAGACCTCCAAATGGTCTCTGGCTACTTCTCTGGCTGATTGCTTAGGTCATTCTTACAGCCTTTGGATTCAGACAGTCCAGCCTTTTGTTGAGGTTACATGGCCCTTCCAGGCAGTCCTCTTAGATGAGATCCCTTTTAAGATGACTCCCAATAGAATCCCTCCCACTCACCTACATTTGCCTCTCCCTGCATCTTCTCCTTCAGAAAATAGGTACCTGCAGTCCTCAATCTGCTCTGTCCCTCAAGAGTCTCTTGCCCTTGACTTTGCAAACATGAGTCAAGGTCACTGTGTCCTCCAAACCCCAGATAGCACAAGGCAAGATCTCTAAGCAATTCTCTTGAAGCGTCCTTTCCCAAGTGGGCTAATGTGAAGAGGAGGGATCACCCAAGTGCCCCTCATTGGGGAAAGGAATCCATACAGCAGAAAAACGACTTTCCAAAAATGTTGTTCTCCCAATTTTTTTTATAGCCTTGTGATGGATAATGAGCCAATAGCAGCCACACAAGCTTTATGGCTTCTCAATACATCCTGTATAGACAGTCTGGCATCTTGCTTTACTATGTAAGGAGAACTTGGTACCTCTATTATTGCTCTAAGAGCAATAGCTCTATTGCTTTGGAGCCTCAGCAGAAATTCTGAGATAAAAAAGTCATATTTAACATCTTATTAGATATGTACCTATAAATATGTTTGAATTAATATATAAAATAACTTGAGCAATGCATATAATTATTACAACTTAACCTCTGAGGAAAAGCATTTGGGGGATATATATTCTTTTTACTATATAGTTTTTTGTTGTATGTAGTTTATTTCTACAAGGTGGATGTATTAACATATTCTGTTTTAAAAAAAACAAGATGGTTCTGGTGCCCTTCAGTTTTAAGAACCACTGACATCTCAGTATCTATTATTTTGTTTAAGTAACTTACTGCAATCTGTAATACTTCCACTATTTGTGTATATTTTTACTGTCTGCCTCTCTCTCTAGACTGTAATGTCCAAGGGCTGTTTGTATTTTTTACTAGTGTATCACTGGCACTAAGCAGTTAGTAGATGCTCTTTGCTGAAGCAAAAATGAGAGACAGAAAAACGGGAGCTAATAGAAGTGGTTACCCATAGTTGGTGGGTATGAGATAGATGGGAATTGCAACAATGCTCTTCAACGTATTTTTTTTAATTGTTTGGTTTTTTAATGTATTACATTGTTCAAAATGAGAGTTTTTGAAAAAGAGAAAGCTGAGACAAATATAGGGGAAAAATGAATATCTTCTTTGACTTAATAGTAATATATATGTATGTGTTATTTTCTGAAGTTTTGGTATGTATAAATATTTCATAATTTGTAATTTTTAAGGAAAAGATAACAATTAAAACACCAGATGATGTAATAGTTTTAAAAACATTTGACTATGAAGTCAGAACAACAGCAAATCTGTTTTGTGCCACCCTCTGTCACCCAGGCTGAGCTACCAGAGACTTTAGGCAAGTGACCACTCCATTTGTAAAATGAAGAAGATGGCAAAATTATGATATATGTGTGTTGAAGTGCCTTGCAAAATCTAACATAGGATGCAAATATTAATATTTTTTTCTTATTATTTCAAATTCTTTAAATTTGGGACTACACTTTCTTCTTCTTTATATACTCCCCAACCATTATCTCAGTACCCAATTACAGGACTGTTATCTTTATTTACTGAATATAAATTAAGATTTTTCAAGGTTGGCAATACAAAATAATCTCCACATGGGAAAAAGTCAGTAGGCATTGTAACCTCAACTTTTGTCTCCTTGGAAATGCATCCTCCATATGGGAGAAAGGCTGTTAATTATGGCTGCCAAGAGCACAGCATCATCCAGGGCCACTGCTCTCTTGTCAATGTGGCCTCAATGTTCATCCAAGACTTCCCTTGCCTGCTCTTGGCATGACTGGCAATAAGCCAACACATTAAATAGACTTTACTAAATACTTGGAGATAGTGAAGGAGGAGAAGAAAGAAGAAAAAAGAAAGAGGAGGAGGAGGAAGGAACCACCATTAGACCAAATAAAGATTTAAAACTCTTGATAAAAGATACACTAAACCAAATAATCTTATTTATAAAATTTGCTTCCCTTTCAGAAATTCCAGACCCTATCCCCAGCCTAAGCAATTGCCTTGCCTCCATGTAGAGGACTCTGTATTAGCACGCATAGTCAGAATATGCCCATTGAAAGACATTTTTACAACTGAAAATGCAATAGTCAAAGAACAGGACACATAAACACACTCACACATACACACAGCTGCCTTTGACCTTAAACTTAATGTAATTTCAAGACTTCTTAACCAAGACATTTCTGAACTATTCACCAGATAGATTAGGATTAGTGTCTCAGAAACTCAGAATTTTAAAGGGGTTCTAAGCTTCAAAAAACAAAACCTTTACTTGTTTAAGTTTGAAGTTAACAACACGATCCATATTATACAATTTAGTCAAAGTAATTAACACATAGAGTAAGCTGAAGAGTTGCATTTTATGATTTTCTGTGGTCTAAAAACACATGCCTATTTTCCAGCTTAAGGAAGATTTAAATAGCAGGGAAAGAGTATTTTTCTAGGGTTCTATAAAGTTCAAATATTTCTTATTAGTTATAACATAAAACTTAAAGAAATTGTTTTTGTCCCTGGAGAGACATTTTTCCCTTACCTATTATTTAATTGCCTAATATTTTAATAGAGACAGTCTTAAACTCAGGAAGTGAAACAACATAGAAAAGACGCATAAATCTCTTGAGGTATAAATGACCTCAGGCACAGATCAAAAACATTACAGCCATTATTATTATAAGAGAATGAAACAGGGGCTTCCTAATCAAATTAGTGAAGAAAAAGAAATAAACTTTCCACTGCCAAATTATGGTATTCGGTAGTATGGAATAAATTCACTTTCTAATATGAGTATAACATGAATCATATCCAATTATGTAATTTGAAAACTCTACCCAAAAGAAACAGAGTGTAATCAGCACTCATTCAGAAAATAATCCAAAATTCAAAAGAGGAGAACTTGTTCTCTCAATGTATTTAAAGTGTTGAATATCCATTACATTTTTTGAATAATACCAAATTAGTCAGTCCAAATGGCAACTCCTTAAGGATCCAGCCATTTGTGATCCACTTTCAAGCAAACATTCCAGCTTCTAGATCCCTTCCCTGTAGAATATATAGGGGCAAAATTCAGTGGCATCCAAGCAGCCCAAGGTATTAGACTATCCCCTACCTATTTATTAATGCATTCAAAATACATCTAGTAAGTGCATATCACATACCAATTTCAAAGGTGTGAAAGATATCACCTGCCTCTATGGGGCTTACTAAATAACAAGGAAATGATTAAACAAGTAATATAATATAATGTGGTAATAATTGAGAGATACAGTATTCTGTAGAAGTACGTGGCAGAAGTAACTAAATGTGTCATGGGATCTGTGGGTGTGGAAGGGAGCAAACTCCAAGGAAGTGATCTGAAAACTCATGTGTGGCTTTCTTCCCCATGTCTCCATTCATTTTCTCCTGTATTTTTCTTTTTTCTTCTTTTATCTTATTACAAATATTTTTCTTTTTCTTTTTTTTTTTTCTTGTCCCAACCTGCCTAGTATTAGTTCTTTTACTCTTGCTACAGTTGGAATTGACATAGGACTTGAGCAGCAGTCCTCTTTACAGCTAAAACTCACTTAATTCAGATCCAAATTCAGTTTCCTAAAACCACAGAGAAACCTACGGCCTTGTTAAGTGAGTGAGCACTGAACTTGTAGTCAGAGGATCTGGATTTGAATCTTGTTTTTGCTGAGTAATAATAGCTGTGTGGCTGAGGAGAAATAGCCTCTCAGAGTCTCAGTCTTCATCTTCATAATGAACGTAACTTACAGGGATGTTGAAAAGAGAAATGTAGTGAAAATAGTGTATGAAATAGTCAAATGAAAGGGAATCTTATCATCCAAGAAACAAGTAAACCAAAAAAATGTGTATAATTTGACTCACTCGTGAGATGTTTTAGGAGACTTTGTTTTGAAATACATGAAAACTTATACTGCAGTTATGCCATCTACAAAATGAATCACATGGCAGAATTGAGATAGTTGGGGCTGTACTGTGTGTGTTTATTTTGTTTTTAGTGGATTTTGTTAGTGTCTAAGTGTCTGAACATGTCTAAGTATCTTAACATGACAGAGTTTGGAGAATTTTTTTTTTAAGACTGTACATTCATCATATATCCTACTCTTTCTATTTGTATACCTTTTTAAATGATAGAATGAAAGCTTCTTACCATGTAAATCCTGGAAGCTGTCTTAAGCTTAGAATGGACTTACTTAATTATTCAAAATACATAGACATGGATTTATATTATTGTCAACAATTTTTTTAAACATCTAAAAAATACTGAGTAGTTTACACTTTATTTTCCACCATCTGCAACTACAGAGTCCTAAAAGAAATAGCAGCTCAAAGGAAAAAGGATATACTATTAGTGAATTACCATGGTCCTTGCATTTGCAATAGACCCTCATCCAGGACCTAGAGTGATAACCCACTCTTCTCTCATAGTATTACCAGACGGTAGGTCACCTTTTAGCAGAAATTTTTGGAAGTGTGTATTTTAAACTATATATATATTTGTATTTTATATTTATATATATTTGTATTTTATAAAAAGATTTTGTCACTTTATTTTCTTGAAAGATAATTTTTAAGTTTCCCTTTCTTTGCACAAAGCCATGTTCAATTCAGGGCATTACAGGAAATCTATCTACCTCTATTTTCTTGTTGACTAATTCAGTCACTATTTGAACAAATATTTATGGAGGAACTAGTATGTGCCAGGTAACCTTTCAAGGGTTATTCCATCTCACTCTCGAGACAACACTGCAAGTTACACATTATCCCCCATTTTAAGGGTAAAGATCCTTGGACAGAGACAAACCAAATAAAGTTCTGTCAAAAGCACACATAAGTGTTCTGTCATCCATATCTTTGTGGAATTAGTTTGCTCATCTAAGCACACTGGGCAGTAAATGCCAAAACCTGTTCTGAACTGTTTTTCAGTGGCACCCCATCACTGTAAAAAAGGCACTTTGTTTTTTTAACATCTTTATTGGAGTATAATTGCTTTACAATGGTGTGTTAGTTTCTGCTTTATAACAAACTGAATCCGTTATACATATACATATGTTCCCATATCTCTTCCCTCTTGCATCTCCCTCCCTCCCACCCTCCCTATCCCACCCACCCCTCTAGGTGGTCACAAACCATCGAGCTGATCTCCCTGAGGCACTTTGGCATCACTGTGTCTTGGCTGAGGGCACTCCACCAGATTTCCACTTCACACAGCGAACATAATTCGATAGAACCCAGGAAGAGGGAATAGGAATCCTACTCCTATCTAGAGGATCTGCCACCTAGTGGTGAAGTCCTCTGAATTAGAAGTTGGGTGCTTCTGGATTCCTAAATTATCTGCCCTTTAATCCATTTTGAGTTTATTTTTGTGTATGGTGTTAGGGAGTGTTCTAATTTCATACTTTTACATGTACCTGTCCAGTTTTCCCATCACCACTTATTGAAGAGGCTGTCTTTTCTCCACTGTATATGCTTGCCTCCTTTATCAAAGATAAGGTGACCATAGGTGCATGGGTTTATCTCTGGGCTTTCTATCCTGTTTCATTGATCTATGTTTCTGTTTTTGTACCAGTACCAAACTGTCTTGATTACTGTAGCTTTGTAATATAGTCTGAAGTCAGGGAGCCTGATTCCTCCAGCTCCATTTTTCGTTCTCAAGATTGCTTTGGCTATTCGGGGTCTTTTGTGTTTCCATACAAATTGTGAAATTTTTTGTTCTAGTTCTGTGAAAAATGCCAGTGGTAGTTTGATAGGGATTGCATTGAATCTGTAGCTTGCTTTGGGTAGTAGAGTCATTTTCACAATGTTGATTCTTCCAATCCAAGAACATGGTATATCTCTCCATCTATTTGTATCATCTTTAATTTCTTTCATCAGTGTCTTATAATTTTCTGCATACAGGTCTTTTGTCTCCTTAGGTAGGTTTATTCCTAGATATTTTATTCTTTTTGTTTCAGTGGTAAACGGGAGTGTTTTCTTAATTTCACTTTCAGATTTTTCATCATTAGTGTATAGGAATGCAAGAGATTTCTGTGCATTAATTTTGTATCCTGCTACTTTACCAAATTCATTGATTAGCTCTAGGAGTTTTCTGGTAGCATCTTTAGGTTCTCTATGTATAGTATCATGTCATCTGCAAACAGTGACAGCTTTACTTCTTCTTTTCTGATTTGGATTCCTTTTATTTCTTTTTCTTCTCTGATTGCTGTGGCTAACACTTCCAAAACTATGTTGAATAATAGTGGTGAGAGTGGGCAACTTTGTCTTGTTCCTGATCTTAGTGGAAATGGTTTCAGTTTTTCACCATTGAGGACAATGTTGGCTGTGGGTTTATCATATATGGCCTTTATTATGTTGAGGAAAGTTCCCTCTATGCCTACTTTCTGCAGGGCTTTTATCATAAATGGGTGTTGAATTTTGTCAAAAGCTTTCTCTGCATCTATTGAAATGATCATATGGTTTTTCTCCTTCAATTTGTTAATATGGTGTATCATGTTAATTGATTTGTGTATATTGAAGAATCCTTGCATTCCTGGAATAAACCCCACTTGATCATGGTGTATGATCCTTTTAATGTGCTGTTGGATTCTGTTTGCTAGTATTTTGTTGAGGATTTTTGCATCTATGTTCATCAGTGATATTGGCCTGTAGTTTTCTTTCTTTGTGACGTCTTTTTCTGGTTTTGGTATCAGGGTGATGGTGGCCTCGTAGAATGAGTTGGGGAGTGTTCCTCCCTCTGCAATATTTTGGAAGAGTTTGAGAAGGATAGGTGTTAGCTCTTCTCTAAATGTTTGGTAGAATTCACCTGTGAAGCCATCTGGTCCTGGGCTTTTGTTTGTTGGAAGATTTTTAATCACAGTTTCAATTTCAGTGCTTGTGATTGGTGGAGAGGGTGTGGAGAAAAGGGAACACTCTTGCACTGTTGGTGGGAATGTAAATTGATACAGCCACTATGGAGAACAGTATGGAGGTTCCTTTAAAAACTAAAAACAGAACTACCATATGACCCAGCAATCCCACTACTGGGCATATACCCTGAGAAAACCATAATTCAAAAAGAATCATGTACCAAAATGTTCATTGCAGCTCTATTTACAATAGCCAGGACATGGAAGCAACCTAAGTGTCCATCATGGGATGAATGGATAAAGAAGATGTGGCACATATATACAATGGATTATTACTCAGCCATAAAAAGAAACGAAATGGGGGTATTTGTAGTGAGGTGGATGGAGTTAGAGTCTGTCATACAGAGTGAAGTAAGTCAGAAAGAGAAAAACAAATACAGTATGCTAACACATATATATGGAATCTAAGGGAAAATAAAAAGGTCATGAAGAACCTAGTGGCAAGACGGAAATAAAGACACAGACCTACTAGAGAATGGACTTGAGGATATGGGGAGGGGGAAGGGTAAGATGTGACAGGGTGAGAGAGTGGCATGGACATATATACACTACCAAATGTAAAATAGATAGCTAGTGGGAAGCAGCCGCATAGCACAGGGAGATCAGCTCAGTGCTTTGTGACCACCTAGAGGGATGGGATAGGGAGGGTGGGAGGGAGGGAGACGCAAGAGGGAAGAGATATGGGAACATATGTATATGTATAACTGATTCACTTTGTTATAAAGCAGAAACTAACACACCATTGTAAAGCAATTATACTCCAACAAAGATGTTTAAAAAAAAAATTATCTGCCCTTTTGTTTCTCTGGCTTTCAAAAATGGTATTGGCAAGTATTTTCCTCCTTCATTTCCTGCTCTTTTTAACTTATAAAATACAAATTTCAGTATTCCTCACCAAATGACAAATGTAAAGTGTTTGGGAATTTGCAGAGGAACAGTCTTTTTGCAGACACTGCAGTTTGCCAAAAATTCTGAAGTTGCAGTCTGAAGAAGAACGAGACTTTCATTAAATGACAGGCAAGAAGTCTATCATTTCTAAGTCTTATGTAAGTATATAATTCTGTATTTTATGTTACAATCCTATTCTGCCACTGAAACATTCATAATATTGAGATGTGGGGCCAGGATGAGATTTTGTTTTGGAGTGGGAATGAACTGAGTCACTCATTCTCAGATAAAATGCACACAGTCAAGAGCTCCATGACTATCTGTGAGACAGATGAGAACTCCTGATGCATACCAGGCAACTGTTCTTCAGCAAAGGAAACAGAAAGCCAGGTGCAGAATGTATTGGAGCAGTGCAGATGGGCCTTCGAGGGTGTTCACTGTTCACAAGAAAAAGGAACAGAGCTCTCATCACTGAGTGGCCACTCTTCCTGGGGATCTATTTCCCCCAGCTGGTCTCAAGCAGCATATCCCCCCAAAGGCCCAAGCAGCAGCTGTCAATGACCTCTGGCCCTTCAAAGGGAAAGGCTGGGTGGCCGCTCTCCCCCCGTCAAGACGTGCTAATTACGTGAATGCTGAGAGTCAGAGACTACACACTAGAACCGTTTTTCTATAGCCTGTCTGCTTCTCACACATCTCTCTCTTGTCTTCAGTCTTTTTAAGGAGAACAGTTTCCATCTGCTTCTATACAGATTCCTGGCATCTTTTCCATCCAGTTGTATGTTATCAGCTCCCAGTTCTGTCTGAAACATGCTGTTATTTCCCCAAATTGAAATTGGGGAATTGAAAGTCAACTATAAGAAGAGGAATTTGGAAAGAGAGAAGGGCCCTCTTGATACCTACCCTGTGCCAGGTGCATGTCCATCATTTACAGATGAAGCTTCACTTGATCACCATCATAACCCCTACAAGAGAACATTGCTGTTCACACTTGATGGGCAAAGAAACTGAAGCTAGGGGAGACTGATACTCTCCACAACTCTCTCCTCTCCTCATTTCATCCTTCACACTACTTCATTTATCTTTGTAAAATTCTGATTATTTCATACTCCACAGCCCTTCCCTTATCTAGTCAAGGACATACAAACTGCTCTGTCTGCCTCTTAAGATGTAGTCTCAGCCTGACCTGTATCAGCTGTATCCTGGGTTTCTGCCCTTCCTCATACAGCTAAGGCTTCTCTCACTTACCTTTCTTACCCTTTATTCTCGCCCTTCTCCCAGGGAAATTTTGCCATATTTTGCAAATCAGCACAAATACCATCTCCCTAGTGAAATCTTTTCTCCACCTTTAGTATGTGTTAAATCCATTATAACTCTTAGCATGTTAAACTTGTGCCTCTTAATCCATTAAAGGTGATGTTGAACTATCTATGCCCACACTGAAAACCGTCACCAAAGTGCAATATTATAACGATCTCCACGGGACACTGTATTAGGCATATGTAAGGAGAATTAGAGAAAAGAGGCTGAATTTCTGATCTTGTCTGAGCTGGGTTGAAAGAGAGAGAGAAACAGAGAGTAGAGAACTGAGTCACATAATATAATATGAAATTAGGTTTCCAAGTAAAAATCTATTATCATTCTGTTTTGTCTAGAGGTGTTGAAATCAAAGATTTTCAGACACATGTGCTCTATAGGGATGGATCAGGTGAAGGAAAATTCATATTGCCTCCCTACAATTGATGAGAACCTATTCATTATCTCATTTTATACATAAGCAGAGATGTACTGATAAATGTTTAACAATAGACTCTCTGAAATAAAAAGGGGGCCTTGATCTGTACTCTTTGCCAATTTATTTAGTGTAAATATTTCTACTACTATTATTTCAATTTCAAACTACTGATATGACATCTCTGATCACAGAGTTAGAAAAGTTATGCACACCGGGCTCTTAGGAGCTGGTACAAGCCTCTCCAGCGCACCTCTCTAAAAGCCTATTATCCCCATTAAGCAGATGAGGAAACTGAGAGTCAGAGAGGTTTTATAGCTTGTGCAAGACCACCTTGTAGATATATTGAAGACATGTGCTTTTAGTCTGATATGTAAGATTACAAATTCCATTCTTTCCTGCTAGAGCAGACTGTCTGGACACAGTCAATAAGTGATGGCATTAAGGACATTGAACACAGACACTTCTCAGTCCCTTGATGCTTCTACCAGAAGTAGGGAAGCAGAACACAAAGGAATAGTCACACAGTAGACAAGTCTTCAATAAAATATTTCAACAGGGGAGAAATATCTGGTAGCATACAGTAATGATTCTAAGAAAGAGAGAGGGATAGAGCAGGAATAGAGCTTTTGCCTTTGCACATAATCTTCTGTCTACTTTTACAAGCCCTTCATTTTCATAGAAACACACTACTTTCCTTTAGGCCTTAACTTAGTCACACAGTGAATTTCTCCCTGTAGTTTGCATTTTTATCCCTCCCTCATTTCTTCCCTCTGTCCCTCCCATCACTCCTTCCTTCCTTCTTTACTCCTTTCTTTCCTCCTTTCTTACTTCTTTCCCCTCTTCCTCATTTCTTTCTTTCCCTAACACTATTCTATCATTGCTCTTTGGTTATCAAGTCTGAAATTATATATGACACTGTTTACTAATGATGTATACCACATATAATTCATCCTGCAGAAGTCACTTGGCCAAATAGGATACAAAAAAGTAGTCACAGAGTCAGGATCTGTTAATGGAGTGGACAAAAGTGTGTTATGAGGGTCAAATAAATTTACCCAGAGGCATATAAAACACTCCCATTGGAAGTTTGGAGTGAAAAATTAATTTCTGGGATAAGCAGCTGAATTTTGACCCTTCTCAGTATGTACAAACCAAGGTTAAGGTCTAAATGTTCGTGCATATAACTTTCAGATCTTAATATCTTACAGAGAAAAAAGATTATAGTACTATAAAGAACGCACAAAGTACACTTCCTTTTATTCCCATAAAGAACCTGCCTGATACACTGTTTAACACCAAAATGAATTTCTAACTTAGCCTTTATAATAAAAAGGACCAATTCTCTGATAGTTGACATTGCATATCAAGTGAAATACAAAACTACTCATGACAAAAAGAAGCCTTCCAGTTAAATCCGATGAGGCCACACACTCAGAAATCACTTTGTAGCCCTTGGCTTTTGGTCTAAAGTATTCCCAAGGGAAGAACCAGCCCCTCTCCCACCGACCAACACCCTCTTCACGTCTCCCATTTGTCAAGCCACTTGTCAGCACACAGCAGTCTCCGAAGTGCCTGGACTTTGTCAGATTCTCATCTGGGAAGCAAAGTAAAGCTGTTAAAGTCACTCACACAGCCACCTCCTTACAATGACCAGAACTCAGCCTCCGAGAAACCTGCCCCGTCCTGAACCACACTCGAGGAACAGAGCTCTCTGAGTAGCTGTGACACATCTACCTAGAGAACCATTAAAAACTGGAGGAACCGAACGGACAAGAAACAGGAATTGAGACCTGGCTCTGAGTGTCTCCAGGCCTCAGTTTCTTCATCTTTACATTAGACAGGATCTGGACCAGATGATTTTAAGGTCGTTTCCAGCTTCAAATCTCTATAACATAAATAAAGGCATCCCTAGGGTGTAGTTTACTTTTTTAACTTCATAGATAAGATTCAGGGATTCTACAAGTAAAATAAAGTGTTTTAACTTTTGGGATGTTTGTCCCAAACAGACAAAATGTGATGTACCAGTGTGTGCTTTGGAACTTTGCTTGGTCATCTTGGAAATTCTGAAACAAAGGATATATAAGTAAAAGATCTCAAGAAGGGATGCCACCTGTCTACGCAGGAGAGAAAGAGTTTGATTTCCATTTAGCACCCACAGTGGGTTAGATGCTTGAAATAAGTACACTAAGTTGGTAGCGTCTTGGTGGGGTCACATTTTCTATGGTCTAGTCTCGAATGTTCATGGTTTGGAGCATATTAATAGGTGCTTCACTTCTCTTTGAGATGAATAGGTTCCTAGAGCCTGCCTCACACTGATGAAATAATAATAACTGCCACACAAGGACCCTGTCAGGCACTTTCCCCACAATACGTATTTTCGTACTCACTAGAGCCTTATCAGTCCCATCATATACACGATGAGGAAGCTGAAGTTCAGAAATGCTGAGAAATGCCCCAAATCATACAAATTGTAAGAGGCAGAGCTTGGTTTCAAACCCTGGTCTCTCTAATTATGAAGCTAATTTTCCCTGATATGCCAATACAAAGTGTGGTCCAAAGACTACCTGCGTGAGAAGCACTTGGGGTGTCTGTTTATAATGTAGGTTCCTGGACCCCAGGCTGGACCTTCCACACAAAGAGTGTGTGTATGTGTGTGTGTGTGTGTTGCTGGGGAAGGGGGGCAGAAATCTAAATTTTTTAAAACAAATTTTAAGTGATTGTTTTACCCATTCAAATTTGAGAACTTCTGCACAATACTATGTTACCTTTTGAAGTGAAACTTACAGAACCTGATATGACCCAAAATGTAATTATAGAAAGAATTATGAAAAGAAATATAGATGCCAAGAAAATGGTAATACTCAGGTTGGTTGGGTCTATTCTGTCCCCAGCACATGAGAAACTAAACTCCTCTCAGAAGGGCTCTGGTGAGTGAGCATGGAGTAGGCACAAAGGGGTTTGGATTAACTCAAGAATAACATCATTATGCCTGGGTCTACAATGGGCCTAACCTGACAGGGGAACCTCTATTTTGGCCAGATCTAGTCTGCACTGAAAAATTCTTGCTCCTTGTCTCCCCTGACTAATTCCAATCTTCCATTGATACACACCATCAGTTGGTGTGCAGTGACATTGACGAGGCTATGGTTCTTGTTTTTACCTCCTGAAGAAGCAGCTTAGGTACCTCAGTTAGAATGGGATGCTTTCCTGATTGCACTTTTGCAAACTATTTCTTCAGCAGGGAATGGATTTGCAGTTAATTTAAGTAGCTAGCACATATATACAGTGTTCTAAGGATTTGACTTGTGTGATCTTAATTAATCTTAATTAATTAAGCAACCCTCTGAAGGAAGTACTGTTAATTGTCCTCATTTTACAGATGCAGAAACAGAGACACAGAGAGGTCAGGTAAATTTCTGAGGGTCACACAGCTTTAAGCAGCAGAACTGGGATTTGAACACATGGAGCCGAGCCCCCGTTCATTCTATTATCCACCCTGATATATTGCTTCTAAGAATACTTCACATGCTTATTTTTACTATTTTTATTCTTCGATGATGACAAAACCTCTACATTCAGGTGACATTTTAAAGAGAAGATTGTGAATGTAACAATTAAAGGTACAAGTGACTCAGCATTATATATATCACACACACAGGAGAATACCTGAAAAAAACTCAATTGTCTTTATAATATCCATCTGTCATCTTTCCCATAAGCATAGCACCCATTCCCATTCAGGGATTATTTTGACTGAACAAATCAATTTAAAAAAACGTATAATTACATAATGTAAAGTCTACACACAAATTGTCACTGGGAATATAAAACCAACTGGATGAAACAGTGTAATGTAAATAATACATCACTTCTCTCCTATGGTTATATCAGCCCTCCTATGTGTGTCTAGATGTTTTCACTAATACGCTATTTCAGGATCACAAGAGCTCAAGTTAATTACACCTTCTATTTCATAATACTACCATTACCACATCACTGCTGACGCTGAAGACGTCTTCCAAGTCAGTTGAACTAAGTCCTACTTTTTATATTTATTTTTGAAAGATTCTTTTGAAGCTCCACGGCATCAGGAGGTGAGGGTCTGCAGGAATGATAACAGGCCAGATACAAGCTGTTTATACTGTTTCTTCTCTTTCATGTAAAGACCTGACTTAACACAGTATCCTGAAATTTCCACTCTGTACTCACCGATATCGCTGCTGGGTCTCTGTCTCATAGAGAGACAGGGTTGTTGGAATTTTCCAAAGTGATTTAGGAAGCTGTAACCTCCTAAAGTTTACAGGAACTGGACAATGCTTCTTCTTGAAATGTTTGTTTTATTTTTATAAGCAAATTAAAAGAGAAAACACTTCTCCTCTTTCTTTTTCCCTGCCCTTGCTTTGATTTTATGTTTGGTTGCTAAATAGTAACCAGTGTACACTATTTCACTTTTAAGAAAAACCCCAGGAAAGTTACCCCAGTTGAACAGGAAAAAATTCTATAATGCTGCATCAAACCTAGATTAAAGTTAATTATAAATAATACAAAGAAGATTTTAGACTTCGTGCTTTACCAGGTAAGTCAAGTATTTGATCAATACCTGAATTACCACGGATTAAATATTACCAGTCAACAAAAGATTAAATGATTCAGTTCTAGGTGAATGACTAGATGGATACCAACAGACCTTGAAAAAGAATATCAACTAGTCTTTCATTCTAGAGGAGGAATATCACATATTCACCTTATGCATAAGGTCTATGGTTGGCCCCTTGAAGAGCATGTATACAACACCAAATCTCCCAAGGGTTTCCAAGACAACCTTGATTTCAAACATCTTGCCATGTTCACCCCAGGCAATTACTGAGTGGCCCCTCTGTGCCATACAGAGTATATTACTGTTTGTCAAACTGTGTGTCCTAATTTTTTGTTTGGAAAATATGGTCAGAATAGACTTTTACTTTCTCTATCATCAATGGGCTTTATGAGGGTGACCTTTCAAAATGTATCTGATAGAACTTGGACTTGAATGAGCTGATTTCAAGAGTTCATGTTTCTGAAACCAGATTGCCTGGGTTCATAGCACAGTCCCTATTTGTTACTCACTTGTTGTGTGAACTAGGGAATGTAACTTAACCCCATGAAGCTTTAGGTTCCTCATCTGCAAAGTGAATAATAATAGTACGCATTTCATTGGGTTAAGATAATTTAGTAAGGTAATCAACATAAACTTCTTAGAGTAGTCCTTAGCACATACTAAGTTCTCAATAAAAGTTAACTCAGTATTTTATCTAGGCTGACTATTAATCAATTTAATTGACCATTGGATGACGCCAACACAAGTATATTGCCATCTTACCTCAAAAATGGCTCTGTACAGGGCTTCCCTCGT
Organism: Balaenoptera acutorostrata; assembly: GCF_949987535.1. Lineage (NCBI taxonomy): Eukaryota > Metazoa > Chordata > Mammalia > Artiodactyla > Balaenopteridae > Balaenoptera > Balaenoptera acutorostrata. Next base: position 45,907,787 of record NC_080068.1, on the reverse strand, counting down.
GGCGCAGTGGTTGAGAATCTGCCTGCTAATGCAGGAGACACGGGTTCGAGCCCTGGTCTGGGAAGATCCCACATGCCACGGAGCAGCTGGGCCCGTGAGCCACAGCTGCTGAGCCTGCGCGTCTGGAGCCTGTGCCCCGCAACGGGAGGGGCCGCGATAGTGAAAGGCCCGCGCACCGCGATGAAGAGCGGTCCCCGCACCGCGATGAAGAGTGGCCCCCACTTGCCGCAACTAGAGAAAGCCCTCGCACGAACCGAAGACCCAGCACAGCCAAAAATAAATAAATAAATTAATTAAAAAAAAAAAAAAAAAAATGGCTCTGTACAATAAGGGTGTACAATTTGTACTATGGATTTGTTGATATAATTTAACCCATTCCTAGAAAATTGTCTCACCTTCTACCTTGCTCTTAATTTATAGTGTATAACTACTGTATTGTTGCATAAGTACCTTTACAATGTGAGAAAATATTTTTGTCAATTTTTTAGTGCCAATAAGTTATTACTTTAATTGCTCACTAAAGGAAAAACCCTTTAGGATGACAATAGCCCATCTTCCTCATTACCTGCCTCTATACATTTTCAAATGAATGGAATGGCCTGTTACACCAGGACCAAATTATTTAAAGTATTGCAGCAAAGATATACTCATTTGCTATTTTCTTTTCTGATTCGTCTATTATTAAGCATTGATACATATTTTAAAAATCATACATCTTATTTTCAATGTCTAATAGAAGATTGGCAAATGAAATATCTATATGGCACCTTTGTTAACTTGGGATAAGAAATATTTATACATGACATTTTTTTCCCCCCAAAAAACAACATAAATAGAAGTAATAATCTGGAAAAGCACATGAGCAGGAGAATCTGAGTCCAACAAATAAGAATTCATTAATTCTTGAGAAATAAGTGTTACAATAAACAATTACAAAAGTTCTAACTGAAGGTTGCAGAAAACCAGTTCCCATGGGTCCACTACGGGAAGGATGGATGGCATAATATGTGAGAATCAACTGTGTAGTGCTAAAGTAGTGTCAAAGCACCAAGCGGGGGCGGGGGGCAGGAGGGGGAAGAGGTTTATTAAGACATTTGTAGAACAACTTTAAACCACATCATCTAATATAAGCACCTCCCAGTTTTGCAGTCGACACAGCCTCACTCATAGTAGGAATTCAAGAAATGTTAGCTGGATGAATGAATAAATGAATGAGTTTGGTCTTGGACTGTAAGAGGATAGGAAATGCAGACTAATATATGTTGTGGGTTTGGGGTTTTTTTTTTTTTTTTTTTCATTTGTTTGGTTTTTGACAGAATGGTGATCAAGTAACCTACTTCTCTAAACCTCAGTTTCTTCTTTAGGAAAATGTATATAGTAATAATGTTAAAATTGAATAATCCTTCCTACCCCAAAGAGTCATTGTAATTTTCAAATGAGTGCGCTCTGGAATTTACAAGTGCTCTACACAATTAAGTAATTTTTATTTCACTTCCTTGAAAAAAGTGAAAAGTCCCTGGTATGTTTCCACAGATTTTGTCCCTTTCAATCTACCTTTACATTATCTAGGGGGGGTTGGGGTGAGGTTAAGGGTAGAGTGGGAAAGGGAGAAGTGAGCATTTGTACAGAAGAAGTGGAAGGGTCTTCAATCATCTTTCTCCACGATGGAGAGGGATTGTCTGCAGAAGGTGTGAATGAGAGAAGGGAGTCTCCATTTTTTCCCTCCGTAAGTCAAACATTGGATGGTTTATAGGAAATAAGGTGGGTGTGGTGAGTCCGCAAGGAAAAAGGTGAGAGCAGTTACAACCATAAATGGACGAACAGTCATCACAAGTTCAAAGTGTGAAAAGCACAATTAGTCAAGCATGACTATTTTAAGCTTCACTTGCACTCAAAGCAAGCAGTGTGTGAGAAGCTTAGGCCAACCCCCTCTCCCTTCTGAAAGCAGAGAGGAGACAGATCAGAAAGGGGAATCAAGGTTTCTTGGGTTAAAATATTAATTATTTGTGGGTGGTACTTTTAAAACATAGCCAGGAGTTGCTATTGAAATGCAAATGTGTGTTTATTGCCCTGAAGGAGATGTTGTAAAAAAGAAAAAAAGTAGACCATACCCAGAGCTGGAAATTGCCCTCTGGGCTAAGGGCAGAAGTTGGGCAAGAGCAGTAACAGGCAGAGAGGACAGGAAGAAGGGAGGAGGGGAAGGGGAAAAAGGGCCAGGAAGAAGTAGAAAAGGCCAGTGTGGACATCCCATGAAAGCTGACAAAAAAGTCACAGCTGAGCCCAGACTTTGTCACAATCCAAGAAAGGATTCACAAGGTTTAGTGGGTAGAGTGGTCAACTACTAAGGATTGAAACACTCTCCCCCTGTATTTAGAAGTAAATATGGTCAAGCCGATCTATACTGCCTTAATAGTGTGAAATGATACACATCTGCTCCTGGTGAGATAAGGACCAGATCTCCCCTCTCCTTAGCGTAAAAGTTGGCTTAGAAATAAAGCAGCCTTAGAGAACCCAAGTATGGAGCAGAATAGCAATATCACTAGAGATGAAATAGAGAAGAGGCAGAAAAGGCTGAACTTCTGTAATATTTATTGGAGAGATTTCCCACTAATCTTTTTTACCCAGAAATGGTGATAGGAGAGGAAAATTGAAGACTATTAGGAATGGGTCTGGAAGAAATAGGGAAAACCTGAATAATCAAACTCCCATTGTTTCATCACTTTCCCGCATTAAACCATACTGGAATATGATTAAAAACAACAGCTAAAAACAACAAAAACAACAACAACTAGTCTTAGACACAATCACTCATCCAAGAACTATTGCTATTTCTGGATAATTTAATACATAAAGACAAAATGCTAAGGAAACTTGAATACATACAGGTGGGCTGGGAAGCAAGAACTAGAACTAAATTCATACCTTTATGTCTCCTATAGACTCAAAGTGCCTCTGTATGAGTCCGTGTGCATTAATATGAAATGTCACAGAACTACATATTTCATTTAGAGGTTAAACCCAAGTCAAATGGAATTTAAACACCATTTTTAAAAATTTTATTTACTTATTTATTTATTTTTGACTGTGTTGGGTCTTCGTTTCTGTGCGAGGGCTTTCTCCAGGTGCGGCGAGCTGGGGCCACTCTTCATCGCGGTGCACGGGCCTCTCACTATCGCGGCCTCTCTTGTTGCGGAGCACAGGCTCCAGACGCGCAGGCTCAGTAGTTGTGGCTCATGGGCCTAGTTGCTCCGCGGCATGTGGGATCTTCCCAGACCGGGGCTCGAACCCGTGTACCCTGCATTGGCAGGCAGATTCTCAACCACTGCGCCACCAGGGAAGCCCCTAAACACCAGTTTTTAAAAATTGATTTGTTCAATCAAAAATTAGGCATGAGTGCTTCCTCTATGCCACATGCCCTGCTGAGTCCTGGGACAGAGCCGTGAGCAAAGATGGGCATAGCGCATAAACTTTATGTCCAGGTCACAGAAACATAAGAGTGATGAGGAAGCTCCCCTAAGTTACCCAGGCCTTTTATCCTTAATCAGATGGACAAAAGGGACCATTAGATGTGTTTTTATCAGAAAAAAAAAAAAAGGCAGAATCAATTTGTACTGCAGAAAGATGATGCATTACTTGTATGCAAAAATGGATGGATGGGAAGGAGAATCAAAAATTCGAAAGGTCGGGAAAGAGAGGTTGCTGCATAAACAGTCCTCAGGACACAGAAATGTAAACTAGAGTGGTGTCAATGAGAATATTTTTAAAAGGATCAGATCTTTACCAGAAGAACTGGCAAAACTTGAGAACAATTAGAGACAGAGGGTAAAAGAGGAAGACAAGATTGCAAAATGATGAGAAGCTTTTGGTTGAGAAATTCCACATGAAAAGGAATAATTTCCTAATATAAATGAGCTAAGTCATTCTAAAAACCATAGAAAACCAAGAAATCAGTAAGTTTTCCTCAAACCGGTGGTAACTGATAAGATGTGTCAAAATGCTCACAGCTCTCCAGGCACGGGGTCAAGAGTGGTTCTTAGATTTCTAGGTTTCTTATCTTAACTTCATCAGTAAGATCCTTAATGTTAACATATGCTGCATTAGAGCTAAGTTTGTTTTACAGTTGGTGGAGATATCATGCATTACACCAAAAAAGGTAAGTGCTAGAGGAAGAAAAACACATTTGGGAATGACCTCTTATTTATTCTTAAGGACGTGGCTTTATCAACTCACCTCGTTTCGCAGACCAGAAGATCTCCTTGTCAGAACACACTAGGTCTTAAGGATCCCAAATTTAAAATTAGAGGGTAAAGATTAAGGATAAAGTGTAAAGAACACTGGATCAGGAAGAACTTTTTTTTTCTTACCCCTGCCCTGCTACTTGCTAGCTATGTGCCTTGGATAAGAAAAACAACAAACACGCTGTAGCTAAATACACACACATACACGGGCACACACACATATACACACACGCACACACAACACTGGGAAGTTAGTGGCATTGATTCATTCATTTATTCATTCAACAAGCTTTTATTGAACATCCTCTTTGCACTAGGCACTGTTCACCACCCTGGGGGACGGCAGAGGAGGAATTATAAGGTACTAATAGTGAAACAAAAGACAACTCAGTGTGCTGGGAATGCTTCCAGAGAAGACTGGAAAGCTCCCCTTGGCTATGGAGAGACTTCACGAAGGAAGTAAAATCTGAACTCTCTCAAATGTCGAACAAGCGTTTGCCACGTGTTTCCACTGTGGATGACTTTCCTACTAGAAAGAACTGACTAGTAATCAGAAAACTAAAACCCATTGTATTGACATTTAAATGATTTTGAAACCAATCTCGTAAATTTTAAACTTAAAATTTAAACTTTAAACTTTTCTTTCCGGAGAATAATACATATTCTTTTGAGAAGAGGTTAATAGGATGTAAAGAAATTATCCTGTTTGAGAGAAATTAAGAAATTTTATGAAAGTCTCAAAAACAGCTGAACAAGATTAACATTTCCATATAATCTAACAGAGATAGATAAAAATGTTTTAAAATAGTGACCTATTCATTCAATATTTTTACAAAGTACATGAGTTCTTACAGGTTTTTTGATGTGTTTCATTCTTCTTTGTTCTACTGAAAAGACCTTAGTAAAGAAAAAAAATCCCGCCAAGTAAAGGATTCTGTTCAATTGTATGAGCATTTATAGAAGCTTCCTGATTTTTTTTAATCAATGTTTTATTCTTATGATTGGGAGAATCAAGGCAATAAGAGTTTGTCTTTTGAAACAGTAATTACTTGATTCTATTCCATAGTTCTGTGCATCCACACATGAGGATTCACAGGAGGTCTAATAGGCAACAGTTTTTGCCTCCTACTGTAATATTCAAAAAATGTTTTCTGTTGTTTCTTTGAGATATGGGTTATAACATGTATTTTTAAAGGTAACTTTTAGAAATGACATATTAGGACAACATAGTAAAATTTGTACTAAATACTCTCTAAATTAGAATGAAGTGATACAGTATCTTGAAAGAGAAAAAAAATCTAGTTATAATTTGCTGAGTTTCTACTTTGTGCCAAGCACATTACATTATCTTATTAAATCCATTACATTATCTTATTCCCCATAAAGCACATCACAGCCTTGTGCTTAAGAACACTAGACACACTAGAGCACTATGCTTGGGGCCATACTGGAGGCAAAATCAGCAACAAAAAGCATAAAAATGTGAAAACCATGGCATCAGCTAGACTGTGAAAAGGACACCTGTTTATAGTATGAGAGCCGAAGTAAGACAGCAGAGGGTTGCCTTGTTCAACGTCAGCTGGGGATGTGCACGGTGGACAACTCACATTTTTCACCACACTGCAAATGTTCATGAATGCCTGCAAAAGTGCCAAATATTGATTTTGAGGATACAAATAAATTTTAGCAAGTAGGTGAATTTGCAAATACAGAATCTTCACATAATAAGGATTGACCATAATTATTATTACTCCTATTTAATAAAGAAATAGAGGGAGCTTAAATAACTTTCCAAGGATATCCATCTAGGAAATAACCGGCTCAACGACTATTCAAACTTAGCCTCATCTAGGGACTTTAACCTTAACTAATTTTTTCAAACAGTCAGCGTGCTAGAAGGATTAGGCTAGAAGGTTCTAGAATCTCAGTGGCTGGGTTCAAATCCTAGTTCTACCATTTACTATGTGTTTGACCTTGGGATATTGGTTAACCCCTCCAAGCCTGATTGTGTCACTGGTAAAATGAGGACCGATAACAATCACTACATAATTGGTGATTGTGAGGCTTAAACAAATAGTGCCTGTAAAATGACTAGTACAGCTCATAGCGTATGAAATGACTGTTAACCACTTAAACGTTCTCTTACCCTCTCTGTAGCTGCCATACAGTGAGTGTCAACGGAGTCAAACACTGCACCAGGAAAAGGGTATTTGTGTGCTCCTTCCAACAACCTTACAACAAATTTTGTAAATGAGTATATTGAGGCTCATGGAGGTTTAATAACCTGTTCAAGTCCCCTAAGCCATTAGTAGAGAAACCAAGATTTATTTTGTTTTGTTTTATTTTTATTGAAGTATAGTTGATTACATTGTTATGTTAGTTTCAGGTGTACAGCAAAATGATTCAGATATGTATGTGTATACATATATACATATGTGTGTGTATATATATATATATATATCCTTTTTCAGATTCTTTTCCCTCATAGGTTATTACAAAATATTGAGTATATTTCCCTGTGCTCTACAGTAGGTCCTTGTGTGTTATCTGTTTTTCATATATAGTACTGTGTAAAAACCAAGATTTGAATTCAACTCTTTGACTCCAGCCAGTGTGTTTTTAATGTGTCCTCCCACTGTCTCTTTGGTCCATCACTGCAGTATCTGTATTTGAAGAACAATTATCTCACTGGGTTGACGTGCACCATAGCATAACATGCTACCCTCTTCCACCTGCTCTGTGCTTCTAGATTCAATTTCAGATAAATTGGAAATTCTGTACATGCAAATGCAACTATTTCAGCACTATAAAGTATTATTCACAATTCTATGTCAGTTTTATAAAAAAAAAAAAAAATAGCTCATTTCACCTTTAGTGCCCTGCAAAGTATACTGTCAATATCAATATTTTTTTGAGATTTCTTTTTGAAATGTCTTATTTCCATTGCTTCCTCCAGATTGTATTATTGTAGACATCAAATATTTCAAGAGGCATTTAAAGTGACATGACTGTGATGATTAATTTAATGTGTCTACTTGGCTAGGCTATGGTGCCTATTTCTTCAAACACTAGTCTAGATGTGGCTGTGAAGATGTTTGTGGATGTGATTAACTTTCACAATCAGTTGAACTTAAATAGAGCAGATTATTTTCCATAGTGGGGTGGGCCTCGTCCAATTAGTTGAAGGTCTTGAGAGCAGGAGAACCCTGACTAATCCAGTGACCAACCATTGTGGTTTAACCAGGATAGAGAGATTAAATGGGACATGGAGCTTTAAGTCCTAAAGCCAGGATAGACTTGGGCAAACCAAGACAAGTTGATCATCCTACATTAAAGTGTCTCTTCCTGCAGTAAATTGCATGGCAAAAAGAAATATTAGTGTTATACATATTTGCAGGATCTTTCCAATTATTGTTGGCACAAGTTATCTAGCCAATCACAAGTCAGACTATATTAATTTAGCACTGCACTAGCTTGCGTGTGTGTGTGGTAAAGTACACAGAACACAAAATTTACCGTTTAAACCATTATAAAGGTGCACATACCAATGTGCAATCATCACCACTAGCTACTTGCAGAATCTTTGCATTACCCCAAACAGAATCCCATATTCATTAAGCAGTCACTCTCCCCTGCTCCTGGCAACCACTAATCTGTTTTCTGCCTCTATGAGTTTGCCTATTCTGGCAAATATATCACACTGAATTACAAGGCTGCCTGAAGGAATTGAGTTTTGAGCCTGATGACTCAACAACACAGATTATGAGAAAGAACAAGGAGAAGTGTTCCGGGGTTTAAATCATTTATTCCCGCATTCAGCAACTCTTTATTGAACAGCTACTATGAACCAGATGCTTTTCATAGTACTGGGGCTCTAATTGTCCTCAGAGTCATGGAGTTGACACAGAGGGTCAGCCATTAGTGGCAAAAATGATTGGATGTACTGAGTTCATGGAAATGGAAATGAAGCTGATGGAAGTTAGAAGCCCTTGAATTCTGGAGCGAGGAGTTCAAGTGTTAACTCTGTTAGGCCCTGGACAGTCACTGTAGATTCCCGAAATGTGAAGCAACCAGGAAATCCTCGGCTGTTCTTGTCCTGTTTCTGTGTGGACAGAGATAGGGGCCATCAGCAAGCGATTCTTCTAAGCTGGCATCAAGACGAGTGTGGCTGCCTTAGAAGAGGGGGAGAATAGAAATGACTGTGGACATGGAAAAGAAGGCCTTCCACTTTTTCACGGGATTAAAAAAAAAAAAAAAATCTATCCAAACTGCTTTGAACGGGGCTTAGCTACGCATTCGGATATCACTCTCCGATAAGAAATACTATAAAACACCTGTGTTAGGTAATAAAAGTCAACAACATCTCCTTTCTATCAGGACTTCTATATTCATCAGTGGTTAGTAGGACTTCTACCGTGGCCCGGCAAGGGGATACAAACAGGTCCACCTCTCTGCAGAACTAGAGATAAGTACTTCCACAAAATATTACCATTATGATACTACATAGATCAAGTTTACAGTCCTGTAATAAAGCCACTAATAATACTTTGTACTTATGAATTGCCTCACACTGAAAAATCTCAAATGTTTTATAGACCATAAATTCTCCCAACACCCTTCATGAGATAAAGAATGATTACTCTCCCCTAACAGATAAAGCAAAAACTAGCTTAGCTGAATGACTTGCCCAAGGCCACTGAGGTAAGACAGAAGTCCACTTGTTCTGGAGATTAAAGCAGGGCCCTTCCTGGACCAAAGAGGATAGTAGATAATACTTTATCCCAGGGACTGTTTCTAGTTTCCCTTTCTTTTTCTACCAATTTCTGGCAACTCTCCCAAGTTTCCCTCAAGGTGTTAACTGATACCAGTTGATAATGCTCAAAGTGTTAGCCTTCCCGGGGATACCTACCTTTTATTAGTGAGCTCTTGAAGCCTGGATGAATTTCAAGAACCAAGGAAAAGAGCTCTTTGAACCACTGATGGAGAGTTTGTTCCCTTCTCATTGCTCACAATGTGTACTGCCCAGGGGACCATTCACCCCCTGCTCTGCCACCCCAGAGACCATCTCCAGAGAGAAACCTCTTCTCCTATAACATCAACCAGTATACTTTGAGGTTTTGCTTTGTCTGAAGGACAGAAGTGGAAACAAAAGTATCATCTTTGTGCCCAGAAGTTTCTGACATCAGGACCCATCTGGTTCTGTCTCAGCGACCTCCTCATTAAGCAGCAGGATCCCTGAAAACATTTTGTCGCTCCATTCTTTGTGCCCGAATATTGTTAGTAAGAGGATTGTGCCTTGACATTTGCTGGGAATACAATCCAAACACTGCCACCAGCTGGGATTTCTTTCACCTAGCAGGACAGACATTTCCCACAGCACTTCCAAGATCAGCAACATTTAACACCTTTTCCTACCTAAATGGGGAAAAATTGGAACAATTTGAAACCACTAGAAAAATACCTGGTTGTCTATTGCCCTTTGTTGGAACTTATATCTGATTTCCTAAATTAGTTTCAAATAGTCAGTCTATTACACATGATTCAAAAGGAAAGTGGGAAATAGGCACTCAGGGGCTGAGGTTTGCTGTATGATCACTTGCATATCTTTTATGACATGCATCATTTACAAATATTGGAGAAGGCAGTTATACTCACATTATGTATAAGTGCTGAATGAACAGAGAAAAATATTGAAAAAAAATTTTTCTCCCAATCTTTTTCGTCACTGGAAGAGTAGTACTGCTTTTCTCTAAAAAGGAAACACATTTCTGCTATCAACATGAATTTCCTCTGTATACAGCCCTGTGGGGTTTGGAGATATAATAGACTATCCCGTTTAAAGCTTCTCTTTTTCATCTTTATGTCATCTTAGGTGACAGAACTAGGATATCACTATTTGTGCCTCAGTGTTCTTATTTCAGTTACTTTTCTAAAGGGTAGCTACTGAATATCTACTGTAGTCAAAAAGCTCTCTCAGGCACTACACGTGATTCTTGTTCTTAGGAGGCTGCATTCTAAATAGAGACGCAAATGTATACAAATGCCCATTTTATATGGTCAGTTAACTTCTCATATGTTTATGTATCAGATAATAATGGCCTGAAGTCATCCAGGAAAGCTTTATGAAAAAAATAAAATCTGAAGTATGCTGATCCGGAGAAGATTCACATTTTGGTTTGGCTTGGATGTCACATTAGGAGGAAATTTGCACCAGAGTGTTTTAAAGCAAGAACAGCTGCCATAGGACAGCAGCATATTCCTTGAGGGTATTCCTTGTCAATTCCTTAGAATTCAAAAATATATGCTGAACTAGCTACAAAGATCATCACGAATCTCTTTTTAATTATTTACACTTCCTTCAAAATATGGATTTCAATAAAAATGTATACTTAGTATAGATGTAGGAGGACAAAGATGCAAAAGAAGCAGGCTTTGGTCTTGCTGAGCTCAGGATCTGTCAGCTTCCATTCAATGATAATTCCAGTCCAGCCAAATCCTACTTAGCTCGCCCAGCACTACCCAGACACTCCTGCTCTGTTTACAGCTCAGCAATGGTTACCAGGATTGACGACATGGATACCTGAAGCATTTATATAGCATTTATGCAATCACTCTTCATTGCCTAGTAAAGATGGGTTTGCAGGGGCTGGCTCCTTGCCAGAGTTATCTAGATCTTAATTTTATAAGTCAAGAATTTACCCCAGAGTTCAAAAATTGAAAAACAGGGTGGAGTTGTTGGTGCTGATCATTTGTGGTCAAAGAAAGCTGTTTGCTTTTCTGTGGGCAGATATCCAGGAGCAGTTTGAAATGACTTCCCTCAAGGAAGAAATGACAGAAAAACACCTGGAAATTCTACAGTGAAAGTTGAGAATAAAATTAGTTCCCAGTGATGATATCTATCATTTCTACACCCCCCATCTATCCATATTTTTAAAGGATTCATCACCATACCTAAGCAACTTTAATTGATCCTGGTAAGGTTTTTACATGGGTCATCTGAGCAGCTACGCCTGGAAATTTATTTGCAGGGTGAAAAGGCAGATGCTTGCAGCCATGCCAATGATTGGATCCCTGGGTTGCCAGGGGCAACCAGTGACAAATGAGATCACCTCCCTCCAGATACTGGAGGGTCAGTAACCTTTTCAATCCTCAGTCCTACTGCCAACCATCATATGGACTGCATTTAGAGGTAGGGCCAGTTGGGAAGGAAGAGGGACAAAAGGAGGTAGAATTAAGAGAGTGGGCAAAGGTAGAGAGAGAGGTGTGAGCCTGAGAGCAGAAGAGGAATGGGATAGCCACAGGTATTTCTGCATTGCCAGCTAATCCTCACCTCTGGGGGCTTGGAGGCATGACTACCTGGGAGAGTACTATGGACATATGAATGGAAATATTCACTGAATTGTGCATGGAACAATTGCTAGGGCACAAAATAATTTAACTGTTATACTTTTAGAAACTCAATTTAGGAAACAATCACCAAAAGGGTGAGGGAGAACAGAGAGATGAATTCTAAGAAGAGGAGATTTTTTTTTTTTTAAGTAACGGCTTTTCCCAAAAGAATCAAATGCAATAAACTGCCATGTACAGAAACAGCTAAGCCCAAGAGAGAGAAATCTGCTGGTAAAAAGATCTTTAGGAGGCCTTAAGAATTAAAACACGAATTCCAGAGGAAGGATGCCACCTGAACTGCCTGCAGGAAGAAGCTGATAAAGATGGCAGGTAGTGTTCCACACGCACTAGGAAAACAATAGGACCAGCACTTGAGGAGACACTCCAACTATCAAATCACAAGGACTAAATGAACAGCCAGTGGAAGGAAAGCTTCAAGACAGGCTTGCAAAATTTCTCATGCTGTGATTCAAGCATGACACAAAACATTCTACCAAGGGGAAAAACATCAGTTGTTATAAGTAAAGTTCTTTCCTTTTTCTTGGGGGAGGGGGGAGGTGTAATGGCATATTCTCATAGCATCATTATCAGTTGAAATTTTCAGTATAGGTGGAATTGAATAATACAAGGGAGAATATGACTGGGCATGTCAGTTATAAAACCTTAGTGTACATGTGATTCTGATATGTTGATTATGAAGCAGAATCAACATCGTCAAGCGTAAAAAAGGATCCAGTCCCCTCACAATATAATTTCTTTATTTTTTTATTAAACAGTAAAAAGTCAAAATACTCTGTGATTCTAAAGATATAATTAACACGTGGAAATATTCTATGCCCTAGGCACAGAAGAAGGGAGACTGAGAAGTTATATCCCAAGATGCTAATTTTGGTTTTGGTTCGGTCCTATGACAACAGGTAATGTCAAAGTATATAAAATACTGTTTCTGCCCTTAAGGATCTAATTCTTTTTCCTTATTATATTTGTTTAGTCATCTTTAATTTTCACATCGTTCAAATTTTAAGGAATGTCTTAGTTGAAAAGCAGTTGAAATGAATTCAGAAAATAAGGGAATAAGCAACAGCTAAAATCAAATTATTTTGTGTTGTAGGAAGATAAACATGTTTTGTTCTATGTATTTACATAGGAAAACAAATGTGTTTGGTGGGAGATGTCTGGTGCAACACCCCTTCATCTTGTCACTATTCAGTTGGATTCTGTTCTGCAAATATTATGTTAAGCATGTAATGAAGTGTAAGGAAATTAGAGGAAGGCGGTGGGCGTAAAAGATGAATAACTCTCCCTGCCTTTGCATCTAATAAGAAGTCGGATCAATGTAAGGACACTTCCAGGTCTCAGTTCAAATGCTGGGTCTTCAGGGGGTGTCTCTTGACCACCTCATCGTCCGGGAATACCCCAGCATCCCCTTCCAGACACACATACCATTCTAGATCCTGTTACTTTGCTGCATTATGTTCATGATACTTTTGTGAAATTCTTAAATTTTCAGCTTGGTTTTATTGTCCATTTCTCTTGGAATATAAACTCTATGAGGGTAGGATTTCAGTGGTCTTTTGTGTGGCTATATCCCCAACATCTAGAATAGCGTGTGGCTTATAATGTACGCTCAATAAATATTTATGAATAGATGAGGAAGCACTTGCCTCTGCCTCTCTGGGTCTTACTATCTTGACCCAGATTAAAAAAAAAAAAAAAAAAAAACCATGTTGTTCCCATTGCCTCTCCAGCACCGTAGAGGGATTTCTGATACACGATGGATGTTCAGTTAAATAATTGTTAGCAAAAATGATGGTAGGACAGGAGCCAGGAAGAAAAAGACCCAAAAAGCAGAAAATCAAAATGTGGTATAAGTCAGATTATGGAGCTGTGTGTTGATATCTGTGTGTTTATTTCCATGAACCTTTAGTCAATTATTGTTTGCAAGTTCCAGGCTTGCTTGAACTATGTGACAAAACTCCAAAATTAAATTAGTTGTGTGTTCAAGCTTAGCTAGAATGAGAGAGAAAGGTGTAGCAGAATCCTTTTGTGCAATGCAGTAATAAAAATAGGAAGCAGCCAGAGAAAGATGGGGCATATGAAAAATCTCCGGGGACGAAGAGTCAGACAAGAGGTCCAGCCACTTCTTCCGCAGGTGGATGTTCTCCCATTGCTGCCAGCACTGAGGGAGCTGGGTTTTATTAGAGAAGCAGCTATTTCTTTATAAAAGTAAACAAAAGCAGCATATGACAGAATCTCTTAAGTGTTATAAGAGGTGCTAAATGCTATGAAGATTTAAAGGATTAAGAGCTCACAAGCCATTGGACTGATTAGGAATCACTGCACAGAAAAGGTAGCATTTTCAGATGGATCTTAAAGATTACAAACCAGGCAAAGGAAGACTGCAAGTGAAAAAAAGTGGGAAAGAACAATCTACTCTGGCTAGAGCATAGGGAATATGTGGGAAAGAATAGAGATACACCAGAAAATTGGGCTGAGGACATACTGTGGAAGGCTATGAGAATCAAACTGAGGATTTATTTTGTTTTGCTTAAGTTTAGTTGGTAATGAGCAACTACTTATTTGTTTTTGAGAAAGCTTATAATATTACTGAAGTAAGTTCTAGGAGGATAAATCTAGTAGTAGTATTTAGATGATTACTATGGTAGGCAGAATTCTAAACTGACTCCCAGTCATTTGTACAATCTTCCATGTAAGAGAAAGCTATAGATATGATGGGATATCCTTTTGGTGATTATACTATATGGCAAAATTGAGTTTAAGAAGGGGAGGTTATCCTTGGTGGGTGGGCCTGACCTCAGGCAAGTCCTTTAAAAGGATGGGGACTCTTTCTGGAGAAAGAGATTAGAAGCACTGTATAAAACGTGCAGGAAATTCTCCATTGCTGGTTCGATGATGGAGAGAACCACATGGTAGAAATGGCAAGTGGTTTCTGGGAGCTGATAACAAGACCAACAAAGAGATGAGAACCCAGTCCTATAACCATAAGGAACTGGATTCTGTCAACACATGAATGAGCTTGGAAGAAGATTCTTACTCAGAGCTAGCAGATAAAAACACCACCCATCCAACACCTTCAATCTGAGACCCTGAGCAGAAACCCAGATGAACCCACCTGGATCTGACCTACAGAACTGTGACATAATAAATGGGTGTTGTTTTATGCCTTTAAGTTTGTGGTAATTTGTTATGCAGCAATAGAAATCAAAAACAGTTGGAGTGACGAGGAACGGGAAGCCATTTGGGAGACAACTCATCTAGATTAGAATATATTAGCAACTAAATGAAAGAGATTGCAATAAAAATAAAGAGGACAGATGGCAGAGATATCACAGAGATAGCTTGCATGGGAGGGACTTAGCAATGATTAGATATGGTAGTCAGAGAGAGAGAGAAGGCAAATGTGACTCTAAGACTTGGAACCTAGATGGCTATAAGGATAATGGTGCCATTCACGGAAGAATGGAAACCAAGAATAAGATGGTGGGGAGGGTGATGATCAGTTTCATTACAGATGCACAGAATTTATGATGCCAACAGAACATCCACAAATTTATAAAAAATGGAGTCTGAAATTTTGTAGGTTAGGAAAGTCATTTGGGGAGTTTCTGAAAAGTAAATAAACGTACATAGCTAAAGTGACTTAACTACCAAGGAAATAATTAGAGAGAGAGATTGGTATGAAGTTGGAAGAGGATCCCAGAAGAAAGGCCTCTCCTACTTCTGTGTTCTGTATACTTCCTCTGCCTGGAATATTGTATCTGAAATTGTCCTGGAAAACCACTTATTTAACTTTCAGATCTCAGTTCAGTATCATCTCCTCCATGTAGCACTTCTGGCTTTATTCAGCCATTCAAAATTATCTTAAGGTTTCTCAAGTGATAATATCCCTATCTCCCCAGTAGACTAAGTTTCCAGAGGATAGGGACCATTTCATTCCATCTCTGTATTCTCAATACCAAACTAAGCATCAGGAACACAGTAGAGGACTTCCCTGGTGGCACAGTGGTTAAGAATCCGCCTGCCAATGCAGGGGACATGAGTTTGAGCCCTGGTCCAGGAAGATCCCACACACCACAGAGCAACTAAGCCCATGTGGCACAACTACTGAGCCTGTGCTCTGGAGCCCATGAGCCACAACTACTGAGCCCATGCTCCGCAACAAGAGAAGCCACCGCAATGAGAAGCTCGTGCACCACAATGAAGAGGAGCCCCCACTCGCCGCAACTAGAGAAAGCCCGTGTGCAGCAACGAAGACCCAATGCAGCCAAAAATAAATAAATAAATAAATAAATAAATAAAACACAGTAGACACTAAATATTTGTTGAATGAATGAAACAACAATATGTGTAATCAAAAAGATAGGAAGAAACCAGAATAGGTAAGATAAAAAAGGAAGAGAGTTTCAAGGAGAGGGTGGTAGATAGTGTCAAACACTCAGATAAGGATGAAGCCTGGGGGTTGGGGTGGGAGGAGGGTTGCAATTAGATTGGTGATTAGAAGGTTAGTGCCTAATGCAAGGACAGTTTCAGTAGAGTACAAAGATCTTGTTACAGATGGTAAGAAATAAAATGAAGTGACGTGATTATAGGTAGTGAGAAAGTGAAATGTTAGGTGTAGACTACTTTTTAAACAAGTTCAGAGACCAAAGAAAAGAAAGTGAGAGGATGATAGTTTGTGCAATAGATATGGAAAAGAGTTTTGATGTTTGTTTTTTAGAATGGAGAAAAACTAAACAAGTTTACAGGCAGAATAGAAAATAACTAATAAATGGATTGAAGATTCATAGACTCTCAACATTGGGAGGGTCCTTATATCAAACCCTGTTAGTTACTTTACATTTTCCATTGTCCCTTCTTCCTTGACAGCTGAACTCAGATTCTATTTGCAATGGCAATGTGCCCAGGCTGAGATAAAATACTCCAGTCCCCCTCACTCAGATAATTTTGAATGGCTGCAGGTAAAGAAGGCCATGAGATAAGATTTAGACCAGTGAGATATAAGCGATAACGGCCAGAGCTCTGAGAGGGCGTTTGCTTTTCTTGATGAAAAGGAAGAGATATAGCTGGTGCCTCCCCTTTCCTCCTTCTTTCTTCCTTGAGCAAGGGCTGGATGGCTGGAGTTGCAGGAGCCATCTGGTGACCCTGAGGCAGTAAGAGAGAAAAGATGAGTCACCTAAACATTACTAATGACATTGTCAAGCCACTGAATAAATATCAACAGCTCTTTATCTGCAGATTTCTTACAACAGGATGAAGAATAAATCCCTATATGTTTAAGCTGCTGTGAATCAGATAGATATATACATATCCTTGCAGTCAAGTAAATTTGCAACTAATAAGGCTTTAAATATCTTTAATCAACCTTCTGATATTTGAATCAGTTCTAAAATTTCTCCAAGTTGTCATCTACCTTATGTTTACATACTTCCAGAGGCAGGAAATTTATTAGTTATTAAAACTTTCCAGACCATTTTGGAGAGTTTGGACCATTAGAAAGGCTTCTCTTCTCAAAAAACATTCTATGGTTCCCTACTTTCCCCTTGATCTAGCATTCAAGGTCCTCCATAAACTCATTCGAGCCAACAATCCATCTCTATTTTCTGTACTCTCCAGCATACATGCTCTATTCAAATCAGATCAACCCTAGTCCCAACAGGCACAGCCTTATTAACAGGGCAAGCTCATTTTGACTTCTGCAACTCATCTCTTACTGCTATTCTTTCCTAAATTACAAGTCCTTTATGTTGGACTTGTCTAAAGTCCTACTCGTTTTTCAAGGCTAAAAAAATGACTCACCTTTTCCCGGAAGTCTTCTCTGGCTACTCCATCTCCCATTGATTTCCTCCTTTTGACTGACACAGCAAATTGTGACACAGTCTGCAAAACATGGTTGAACACTACTTCTCCCATTATTTGTTAGTTGTCCCATGTGGGTTTCTTTGGTTCACCTACTAGAAGGTTAAACTCCTCCAAGCCTAAGACACAATCTTCTTATATATTTTCCCCACAATTGCTACTGCAGCCTTATGTAAGTATTCAATAAAAATTGTCCATGGGATGTTTTTAGAAAATAAATGTATATAGTGCTTAAGAAGGCTAATAAAAGGACATGCATTATATATATATATATATATATACACATACACATATATATACACACACACATACATATATACATGTATACACACATATATACATGTATACACACATACATATACATGTATATACATATACACATATACATGTATACATATACATGCATGTATATACATGTATACATATACATGCATGTATATACATATACATATATACACATACATATATACATATACATATAGACATGTATACACATATATACATGTCTATACATATACATACATGTATATACATATACATACATGTATATACACACACACAGAGACATGATTTTGTGGTCAAAAGTAGAGCTCAACTCAACGGAATCCACTAAAATCTCTAATTTGCATTTGCTGTTAGATTACAGAAATGTCTTTCTTTAACCCTCCTTGTGTTTAGGAAAAGAGACTGGTAAGCGTCCTCTGATTCAGCTGTTGGTGGTAACAGTAACAGCTACTCGCTAAGATAAAAATAGGAAACTCCTATCACTAAAATATAAGACAGATTTTAATTAACCAGACTCAACAAGAAATCAGACCATGTACCACCATTAGATTCAATACAGACGTTCCTTGTTTTGTGTAGCTACAAATCCTCCAAGTATCAGGTAAGCCAGATGCTCAGCCAGAATTATGAATCCCACTTTTCATCCCTTTTGGGGGAAGGCATCTAAAGATGCCAGCATTCTGAGACAACTTAGACCATCCAGATCTGTGATTCTGTGAACTTTGATAAAAGGAACATTGTGCTACGGTTGTGAAGTATCATAAGATGGCATCTCTAGGTACTCTGATGAGGGAACTATTACTCCCAATTCAATTTGCTTTCAATTCAGTTTCTCAGGAGGTCACTCAGAGGGTCTGACATGAGTGTCATTTCTTTGTCATTGAAGAACATTATGCTGCTGGCTTGATCTGTTCATCCCTTGCTCCATCTACTTGGGTGTAGGTTAGTTGTAAATGAAGCACTTTTGGTCCAGGATCTGGCTGCTACAAGTGTTCTTCAGTTTGCCAGCTTTTATCCACACTTTTTTATCTGGTCTTGCAATTACAGGTGAGAGTCCCAGGTAGGGGTTAGTCTACCCGCTTAATATCTCCTTGTCACTTTGTTTACTCTGAATGTAATGGCTGGTCACTAAAATATAAAGATGAGTATGGCTTGACCTCTGCTTTTTTTTTTTTTTTTTGACCTCTGCTTTAGACAAAAACATACAAGCAATTCTCTCTTAGCTCAGAGCTGATTCTTCTTAAGCATTTGTTATGTGCTAGGCACTGTACTAATCTCTTGACATGGGCTGTCCCATGATTTTTTACAACGACCCTGTCAACAGGAACTATTACTTTATACTTACGACTCAAATAAGAAAATGGAAACACAAGGAAGGGAAAGTATATACATCTAGGAAGAAGTAAGGGTAGACATTGAAGACATGTGGTCAACTCCCACAGTCACAGCACAGCTTCTACAAAGGAAAAATTACATTGAGTACAAAGTAGCAGAAGTAACAATGGAGCTATGCACTAGAGTTAAAGGAAGGGAAGTCTTGGGGATGGTTTCAAAACGGAGGAAGGTGAAATTTAAGCAATGCAGACTGGGACTGGGAGAGTGCCAGAACTATATATTTGACGGTCAGAGGTGACCACCAAAGCAGGAGATTTTTTTTCTCAATTTGGTATCCTCTCAAGGCAGGTTATAAACATGTGAGAAACACTGAAGGCAGCCCAAGAAAGAGGAGGCAGCTCACAGAACTGAGAGAGAGCAAGAAGCAGAGGGAATGAACCGAAGATTCACAGGGAAAAATCAAAGAGGGAGAGAATTTCCAGGGCCTATTGAATTTTGCAATTGGGTCTTCATTATTAATCACAAAAGCTATTATGTTCTTTATGCCAGACAAAGATCACACACACGATCTCACATAAGTCTCACAACCAGCCTAGAAGTTTGTGTTATTATCTGCAGCACAGTTCCAGGGGTGGCCAAGGGCAAATTCCAAACCACAAAGGGTTGAGAAGTGACTTAGTGGGGAGGATGTAGTCTGCATTCGGGATAAATTTGGGATACAAAGAGATTGAGCCCTTACTGGAGGCTAGCCAGTGTGCCAGTCACTTTAGCACTGTCTTCTACTGTCATGCAAACAAAACTCTAAAAGGAATGTGTCCTTATTCACCTTCAAAGAAGAAAGGGAGATTTGGAAGCCCAATGTGATCCCACAGCCTATATTCTTCTCCATAAACCCCAGTCTGCTCCCACCGAGGGAACAGATAGATACGCTGCAACAGACATTTACTGAGGTCTTTACTGCAGCAGGCCAGGCACTGTGCTAAGAACATGTACCTGAATTGTCACACTGAAACTTAAGTTTAAATGCTAGTTTCTTAGAGAATGGACTTGAGGATACGGGGAGGGGGAAGGGTAAACTGGGACAAAGTGAGAGAGTGGCATGGACATATATACACTACCAAATGTAAAATGGATAGCTAGTGGGAAGCAGCCACATAGCACAGGGAGATCAGCTCGGTGCTCTGTGACCACCTAGAGGGGTGGGATGGGGAGGGTGGGAGGGAGGGAGATGCAAGAGGGAAGAGATATGGGGACATATATATATGTATAACTGATTCACTTTGTTATAAAGCAGAAACTGACACACCATTGTAAAGCAATTATACTCTAATAAAGATGTTAAAAATAAATAAATAAAATAAATGCTAGTTTCATTATCAATAGTGTGATGATTAACGGCTTGAGCCCAGGAATCAGACTCCCTGATTTTGGAGCTCAGGTCTGCCATCTCGGAGTGTCCTTTTGCCTCAGTTTCCTCATCGGTAAAATGGGCTTTCTCGTTAAAATCCTTTAAAGATAATACACTTGAAATCAAAAGAACAGCGAGTACCTAGGGCGTGATAAGTGTGGGGTAAAATGTTAGTTAGCTAGTAGTTTAATTGCCATTTTACAGCCAGGAAAGACAGGGTGAGGAAGGACCCCAGAGGTGCTAACTCTGAGAGCCCGCTCTGGATTCTGGAGCGTCCCAGAAGTCTTTCCGTTTCACCACCGCTCACAATCCTGCCTAGAATCCTCTCGAGGGGGAATGTGGTGGTGGTGGGGGGGGGGGGTTGTAGTGTGTTTGCTTGTTTATTTGTTTTAAGACGGGATTGACTCCACTCGCACATCTTTTTCTCCTGGGGGGCGGTGGGGAGGGGTTGGATGCAGAGTGAAGATGCAGAAGAGAAGGAGCGATGATGGGTAAACTCTCAGAGAGACAGGGAGAGATGGCAACCCGGCACAGGTGCAGGGTCCGCAACCTGGGTCTCGAGAGGCCCACGAAAGGAAGCGAGGATGGTGTTCACATCTTGATCTTGTTTGGAATCAGAAGCGAAAGTGTCCAGGAAGAAGTTTATTTTTCCTCTGCTCTCTTGTTGGCCGGGACATAGCCAATGTTCTTGAAGGGATTAAAAAAATAATACCCCGTCCCTCCTACCCTTTCCTTCTTCCTCGATCTTCTCCTTTCCCCCCTCCTCTCCCCTGCCACCCCCAACCCTGCTTCCTCTTCTCTCCCTCCCCCTGCTGGTTTGCTGGTTACTTCCCCCTTCCCTTCTCTCCCGGCTATAGCGGGGTCCCAGCTGTCTGCGAGGGCGAGGGATACACCAAGATTGGCTGCGGATCAGCCAGAGAACGAAGGCAGTCTCTCTCTCTCTCTCTCTCTCTCTCTCTGTTGCACACAACACACACACACACACACACACACACACACACACGCATACACTCAAAACTCGGACTGGCCGCACCGCGGCTGCTCCAATCCTTGCAAAAGGCGAGCGAGCGCCCTCAGGACCGCGGCGCTCAACCCCGCTCAGTCTCTGCGCCCGACGCGGCGCTAGTCCCCGTGCCCAGCGCGGCAACTTCGGCCGGGTGTTCCCGAAAATAAAGCGGGGAGGGAGGGTACAGACAGATCCGAAAACACCCCGGCCACACACGCCACGACTTCAGCTCTTTCTTGGGGTCCGAGTGGAGACTGCGCCGGCAGCGCCCTGCGCTGGTGAGGTCCGCGCCGCTGCCGGGGAAGAGCCCACCTGCCGGTCCGCGATCGACCGGCGCAAAAAGTGGGGCTGGTCGCTGTCCTGCTCAGGCAGCGTCCGGGCTCCGGGCGCCCTCGCCCAGCCCGTTGGGAGTTCAACCTTCCTGTCTGCCGCCGGCCCCGCGCGCCGCAGAGGGACCCCCCAGGACGCAGCAGCGGACGCGGACCTCGCTATGGCTGGGGCGCGCAGACTGCTCTGTCTATGGCTGAGCTGCTTGTGCGTGAGCCTGGCACACGGGCAGAGACTCGAGCAGCATTTCCCGGAGCTCCGCGAGCCTGTGCCAGGCGACCGCGCGGCAGGTGGCGGCCCAGACCCCCTCCCGCAGCCGCTCGACAAGGTGTCAGAGCACATGCTGCGGCTCTACGACAGGTACAGCGGCGGCGGCAGAGCCGAGGCGGCGCGGACACCGGGGTCCTCGGAGCGGGGCTCGCCGCCTCGGCTCCCCCAGCCCCTGCGCGAGGGCAACACGGTTCGCAGCTTTCGAGCAGCAGGTGAGTGCCCGAGGCGCCCCCTTTCCGCGGTCCCGCCCCAGGTGTCTCCCGGGACCCCCACGGCTTCCTCGTCTGCCCTGTGTTACCTAGAGACCTTCCTTCGCCCTCCAGCTGCCCTCCGAGCCCCTCGGTCCTGTCACACCCGCATTCCGCCTGTGAGTCAGCCCAATGGTAGAGTCCGAATTGAGAGGGAGAAGTGGAGAGAAGGGCGCCGAACCCTGGAGGGGGTCGGCTGGAGGAAGTGTGTGAAAGAAGGGAAGGGGCTGCCCCCGCCCCCCCCCCCCCACCGCCCACAGGGTCCTCCTGCCCTGGGTGTCTGCAGCTTCTCTGGGGTACCTTGTGCTGATGTTTCTTAAGTCGGTCAGCGGAAATTCCCTTGGACTGGACTTTAGCCATGTTTACCTAGAGGCAGATGTCATTTTATGCCAACCCCGGGGCACCAGAGAGAAAAGTCACACCTGAACTAGATGCCTTCCCTCGGGCTTTTAGACAGTCGCTTCTCCAGACCTTGCACCTCCTCTTAACTCGCGTCCTCTGTGTTACTATATTTGACACTGTCTACTTGATAGTCCCTTGGTGGCAAACACACAAACTAAACCAGGTGCTTGCGTGTTTTGATTATTTAAAACCCATCTGGGCAAATAGGGGCTGTACCACCCACCTTGGGAGGAGCTGGGAGGGAGGGGAGCAGCCGTGGATGTAAACACCTCTTGGAATCCGCCGATGAAAATCTGCTCATCCCGTTTTTCAACACACAGATCATTGCGGACTGAAATTCATGGCTTAACAAGGTTTCTCCTGGCCCCTGCGGTGAAGCGAATAACTTATGCTAACAGCCTGCCTCCCTTGTGCTAACAGCTTGAGGGAAAGTTTCCTGGACTCTAACACGCTTTATGTGCTTTGAGGATGCACCAGGCTTTTTTGTTCACTACATTCACGATAAAGGGACCTGTCTTCAGTGAACCGTTGAAAAATAGCCAAGAACTTCAAGTAAGGGGGCCATGCCTCATGCTCTATCAATTCTGTCAGAATCACTAGAAAGAAATCTCCCAAAGCTTTGATATGTAGGACTCCTGGAAAAGAGGAACACGAAAGCATCCATCAAGGAAAGCCCTAGGTTGACACTGTAAATATACTCTAGAGCTCATAGGCATGATGACATTTACAATAAACGTGAATTATGCTTTCTAATGCAGAAGTCTTCAGCTATAGTCTGAGCTGAACCAGATTTCACTTTCTTCTTAAAACCATGAGCATGATCTATAAGGAGCTGGCCTTTGCTACGGAAACAGAAACCTGCTCTGGTTCATCCACAGTGTGTCAGCCACTTGAGAAGGCTGTCCTGACAGCTGACCACACCAGTGAATGCCCTGTTTACTTTAGTGCAACTCCAAGGGCAGCGCTCAATGAAGAAGTAGTGTGGGAGAAACAAGGGTAGTTGGGTGGGCAAGGCAGGTGGCAATAATGAAGATACTTGAATCATTCTTATCTCGATATTCATTTTCTTGGCACTATTCCTAGGGAGTAGCTGAGGTACCCAAAAGGTGAATAGTATTTTTGGTATCAGCAAATTTCATTTTAGTATGAATCACGAAGTTTGGAAGTAGCATGTGAGTTTGTTTCATTCACACCTATTGTATAGTGTTTTTGTATGTTTGTTTTAGACTGAGGGAACCATGAGTGGGAGATGGATAAGGATTTGAATAACTCAGGCCCCATTTACTTTTTTGGGTCCAACTCACTCCATGCATTATAATTTCAGAGTGTCCCTTATCAGCCTTTCTGTACTCTTATACCATCAAATGATAAACTCTGATACAGAGGCCAGAAGTTCCCTTGAAATGATGAATTGCAGCTTGAAGCATATATACAAGGCTGCATGCCCTGATAAGAAAAGTAATTCCTTTAACATCCTAGAGACTGTCTTAATGACTTATTCATCAACTGTAGACACTGGTTTTTGTGGAAGCTCAAGTGTCCTGTTACTACCTTGGAGACTCCTGGAGAGACTGTTCGCCTTGGACCCCTTCCAAGAGTGTTTAGTTACTAACACACTAGAAGGACCTTATTATGAGGCAGTTCTGGCTTTAGTAAGGCAGGGCTCCAGGAAGGTGCTAAGGTTTTCGTGTGTGTCTCTCTCCTTTGTCCATAACAGCATTTCTGTAACATCCTTCATCTTGTGACATATGTTCTGATGCAGGCGAAAGATGCTGTCTGCATTAATAAATTAGATATGTTTTTTCTAGTCCGTAGTGTTTAAGTTTCACAACGCATGGGCTTCTCCGTACCAAGGATGTTACAGATTTTAATGGGAGGTCAGGTGTGTGCTGTATCTATGAAGTGGCTGCTGTTCTGGCAGACTTTCCCAGTGCTTATTCAGGCTGAGTTATAGCCTTAGAGCCCTATTTGCTCCTTGGAACATACCTGATTAAAATTATTTATTGTTCTAGACCTAGAATATCTTTGGTTGAAATTTAGCTGCTGTGGTCTCCCTCTGATTACTTTCTACTTAAACCATTACTTGATGGTGGGTGGCATTCATCCTAAATACACTTTCTGCTAACCCTTTTCTCCTCCCTCAATGGTGTGCAGTTGGTGTGCCAAAACCGTAAGTTTGGAGAACTCATAAGTCTTTCTGTGATGTGTAAGGGTTTACATAAAGATACGTTTTATCTTTCCCTTTGTAAAAGGTAATTTGCAAAATTATCGATGACAGAGAAGTTCGGCTTTAGAAAAACACACTGTCTTAAAGGAAGACAAGAGGGATATGAAATCAGCTTTTATTTTAATCTTAGCTTAAGTTGTCCTTGGCTTCTATGTAATAAAAGAAGAGTGTTTTACATGAGGTTTTCTCCTGGCTTGATCCTTTAAGATACATACTTTGTGTTCATTAGTTTCTCATCATTTCCATAGTCACTTAATCTTATTTTTCTTAATCATAAATTTAACCTCTTTAGGGAAAGCAATTAAAGCACAGATGTTCTTATTAGGAAACTAACATTATTTTAATTTATGACATGTAACTACAAAAATGGTTGCATTTCAGTGGATTTATGTCACCTTTAAAAAAAAAAAATGACACAGATTTCATAGACAAAAAGAAAAGAAAATTGAGGAAAGTCAGACCCAAAAAGGAATATTTTCCTTCAGTGAGAAAGGGGAGAGTCTTTCCTACTGTAACCAAAAGTCTTTAAAAATGAAGAACTATAAAGTGACATGTTTCTGAAGTGCAAGTCTAAAATGTAAGGCTTTAGAAAAGATATAATTAAGGGCTAAACAATCATTCCAATAGGAGCCAGTCCTGTAAAATGCATGGGCCAGTGGGAAAGCATCATTTTTGATGGATTTGATGGCAAGGGGATGTAATAACTTCATTAAAACACAGTTACCTTGAAATTTCTGGCACCTAGAAACTAGGCTTGAAATTAAAGCGTACTTAGATTATCTGATGTTTTTATTCCAAGAACAATAGTACATCTGGAGAAGGGGAGCTGGATGTGCAGCTGCTTTGAATTACACACTACTTTGAATACATGATAGCCTTTAATGAAGTTTTTACTGTAATAGGCAAGACAGCTTTACAATCTCTGACATTTAAAAATCCATAATACCATGAATTCTTGATTATCTATGCTAATGGAAAAGAGAAAGAGAATGTATTACATAGAAAATAATTTAAATTTAGCTTTTTAGTATAGTTTAGACATACTCAAAGAGACCAAGAGACCACGAGGGTCAATGAAAAACATCCCCTAAGCAGATAATTCACTCGGGAAATATTTGTACATTAAAAATATATACATAATTAAGAATATATTAAAAGGGTTACAGGCATTTTATCTAAGCAGTGGAAATTTATAAGCACTTGATTGACCCAGTTAAGATTTTTCTAAAAATTAAATAGAGATGTAGATGTCAAACCTGCTCTTAAGCATTTTGGAATTATACAATTTTGTATTTGGAAGAGGCTTTAAAGAAAGCAAGTCCAACCCCTTACTTAAATGGAAGAAGAAATGGGCATCATGATGTATTTGCCAGACAGTTTTTCAGACATACTGAGCTCATCTCAAAACCTATGATTTCTAATAATCTTATTTTCTAGGAGAAGATTTTTTAAAAGAGGGTCTTTAAAAGATGTTAACAGGTGTTACATAAATTTGCATTCCATGGTCAAATAAGTTTGGGAAAAATGATCAGTTTGCTTTGGGACCTTTCAGGTCCTTTAAATGTTAGTGGACCCTCTTAAGAGTGGATCACTTTCTCCCCAAGAGAGCATTTTAGAGAATTATGGTTCTAAGATATCTATTTGGGGAAACATTGGTTCAGAGCCTTCCTAATTTCTCAAGAGAGAAGATATGCAAAATTCAAGTGAATATTATGACTGAAAACTGTCTCGTTTCTCATTTGTTTATTCAGGATGTTTACTTACATTGTTAGTTTTTGGACTTGAGTCCAGTTGGCATTGTACAGTTGGCCCTCCACATGCCTGGTTACCAGGGATCCAACTACAGATTGAAAATATTTGAGGGGAAAAATTTCAGAAATTTCCCAAAGGCAAAACTTGATTTTGCTGAATTATAAGTACTCTAGAGATGGTTTAAAGTGTACGGGAGGATGTGGTAGGTTATATGCAGATACTATGCCATTTTATATAAGGGACTTAAACATCTGTAGCTTTTGGTATCTGCAGGGGTCCTGCAACCAGTTCCCTGCGAATACCAAGGGCCGACTCTACCATCTTCCTGATTAAATATCTTAAATTTCTCTGAATGTAATTTTAGAGTTTCTGTCATTAAATTTTATTTTGCCTGTTTCCCTATGAATTCTCCTTCATTGTTTTCTTCTATAGGATTAATATTTATTATTTTACATCTAATCTGGTATTATTCTTTTAAAAGAAAAGCTACTTTATTTGTGGAAAAATTCACTAGAGATCATGCACATCACTTCTTTAAGGTTTTACCACAATTAATCCTTGGTTATAGACACCTATCAAATCTCTTATATAATCCCAATTTGTTTGCTATATTTATTAGATATACTAAAGCTCATACCTATCAAAAAGCCTAGTGAAAATTATTGAGCAACTTCGCATATACTTTGTATTTG
The DNA here is from genome assembly GCF_949987535.1 of Balaenoptera acutorostrata. NCBI lineage: Eukaryota > Metazoa > Chordata > Mammalia > Artiodactyla > Balaenopteridae > Balaenoptera > Balaenoptera acutorostrata. The sequence goes on along the minus strand of NC_080068.1, from coordinate 45,880,331 downwards.
CTATTCAGGATTTTTGTGCTCCTACGTCAGAAATTTTCTCCTAAAATTTTAATGGTTTTCTCATATATCCAATGTGTATACCCTAGTAATCAGTATCTTAATAACTTTATTTCAGTGGTATGGTGGAAAGAAGTTTGGCATCACAAATAGTCTCTATTTGAACTTTCCTATGCCAAGTTTCAATTCAGAGTGAATTTTTAGGATTATGTTATGAACACATGAAAATAGAATTTTGTAATGGAAACACTGACATAGTATTAATCAAGTGACACAAGTATACCAGGATAATATCTACTTTGGACCATGGTAAACCATGGCAGTATGACCGAAGAGCCCTCATCTATGGAATATATTTAAAAATCCATAAAATTGCTAGTCTATTCATATGTTAGTAGTGGCTGTGTCCTAGAATATTTTCAGGGATGATATTATTAAAGGCACGAATGTCTCTTTATTCATCTGAAACATCAGCATGTAAGTCATAAAGCCAATTGACCATGGTGTTTTATTGACTCCTTCAATGATCTACCTTCCTTTACGACCCATCGTTTCTTGGCAATAGAACCACAGTAAATGCAGTGCCTTGATTTTATTTGGGCACACTGTAAGTAAAAGTGTTTGGACAAACTGATCCTACTGTATTACCAACTTCAGTATGTTCTTCTTCCTTTATTGAGTGAGTAAATATTAAATATTCCTATTAAATATTATAGTAAGTGTTAAATATTCCTTTTATAAAATAATTGCATCCAATAGCTTTAGAAATGAAAGCTTCTTTGCCCAGTCCTCTGATTTTACAATTAAAACTATTGAGGCCCAACATGATCCTCTTTGCTTTTCCTTCAAAGAAAATTTTAATTTAATTGCATGGAATTAATCTAAAGACTGTTTGAATTGAGTATAATTGCTGCACTTAGGCATGGGTTAAGATAAATGGTTTTCAAGAAGAGAATAAATTCCTAGAGTTTCAGTTTTTCTATTTCCTGAGGCTAAGCATTAAGAGATCTAAATGCTAATCTTGGCTGAATTGCTAATTAATAAAGTTATCTAACATTGCTAGGCCTAGTTTTGACATCTATCAAATGGCTTAAGTCACACCTACTGTGCTAGTCTCACAGAAAGATGATGCAACTTAATTGAAAAAAATTGAGTGTGAAAATGCATTAAAAGTTTGGAAGCCCTATATAAATGAGGTATTCTTAATATTTGGAGATATTGTTTCTCTCTAGCTTCCCACCAAACCTTAAACCTACGTAAAACATTAATAATTGCAATTGTTTGTAGCACAAAGGATATATCTGGGTAGCAATGTAAATATGAAGCGGTAGTAGTCCTCTTGTAATACAGTCTATGCTATGCCAAACCTACATTCAAGAAACTACTGTTTCTGTCCTGACATTGGTGGCTGCATGCAGCAGAGTTGCACCTTTTTATAGTGATTTCTTGAAGTTCGTTTTTCTCAAAGTATGGTCCCTGGATTGGTAGTAGCAACATCACCTGGGAATTGTTAGAAATTCTCCAGCCCACCCAAACCATCTGAATCATACTCTGAGCGTGGGGCACACAAATCTCTGTTTTCACAGGCCATCAAGGTGATTCTGATGCATATTTGAGACGCTCTGTTCTAAGCTCACGTCTCTGGAGTTTTGAGTATCTTATAACCAGCGTCTGAAATCTAGGATTGATTAACATTCTAGCTGTGGTCTCATCTGGCCCTTTTAGTGGGCCTTTCCCCCAGACAAATGGTTTATTAATTTATGTAAGGGTAACTTTCTTTCACTTTGGAAGGTATATTAATGTCTTTATGACAGTTTTACCCTGGGGAGGAGTTCAAAAGTAAGTTGATAAAGACGTGTTACCCTTCTTTCACAGCTGCAGAGAGTTTGGGGCCTGATAGGATTGCTAGAAAGAGGATGATGGGACAGGGGCCAAGTCTCTGGAGGGCAAAGAGCATAGCTCATGTCATGCTTGTATTCTGAAGGCCTGGCATAGTTTGTCACACAGTAGGCACTCAGTAAATATTTCAGTTGACCTGAATTAGATGTTCAGAGGACTAGATAAGAAAAAATAGTAGAAAAGCTATTTGCCAGGCAAAGGATCCTTTAAAAAGAAACTTGCCATGAAAGAATTTCCCATGAGGCACTTTACCACATATACGCTGAACGGCAAAACTATTCTATTTTATAGACCACTGTTCTTGTAATGCTTCTTTTCTGATGAACTGAAACTCCATACAGTATTTATCCCCAAGAAGGCCTTGTGCTGACTTGAAAGTTTTTTCACTTGAAAGCTTTTTCACTTTAGTGTGAAGTAGGAAACACTTTAGAATCTGGTAAGTTTATACCGTTGCTCATTCAACAAATTTGACAAGTAGTTTTCAGGATATCGATGCTCCAGACCGTGCAAAGAACTAGGAGTTCAAAACTTTATCTGGACGTGGGTCTACCCTCCGAGAGCTCACAGTCTAGGAATGCCCTTGGATGGAGGCGAAGAGCAGATAAACTGATCAGTGAACATTTTGCTGTTCTAGAAAAACATACATTATACCATCTTTGGCCATGTTTTACTTTGGACATAGAGAATGGTTGTTTTGAGATCCCATAAAAGTCAGTCATTTGACTGTAACCCTGCAAGAAAAACCACATTCTGACTTTGTGTTCTATTTACAATCTCTCCATCTCACCTTTGCCCGGAAACGGAAGGTGGCATAGAGGATCTGCAGCCTTGACTCCATAATCTACAGCAAATATTCAGCCAGTGACCGTGGGCGTATATGGCCCTGTCCTAGGCACCCCTGCATTTCTAGCAGCTGTGCTTTGTTTGGAGAAAGAGGTGGAAAAAAAGAGTTGTTCTTAGTTACATATTTTCTGTATGACTAAAATGTTTTCCCTGCTTCCTGGGGATTTAACAAATCATCAAGATTTCATTTAGTCTATTTGTTTTAAAATCAGACTTTACATAGAAAGCTTTCCATTGTATATTCTATTTCCCTTTGAAAACGTTCTGTGTGGGCCAGCACGAAGGTGACCTTCCACTCACCACTCCCTGGGCACTGCCCCGGCTGTTCCCTGAGAGGAACTGAACGGTCGCAATAGTACAGCTGGTCCCAAGTCACAGTTTCCTTGCTGAGCCCTTGGTCTCATGAGGTGCAGGTGCTTTCATTTCAGATGAAAACAGAAATAGATCTTCTACCTTTATCTAATAACCAAACTCCTTAAAAAGTCCGTATAGGTAGTACAAGACCTGGGGCTCCTCTCCAAAATCAATGCTCACCAGCTGGCTGGCTTTTATGGTCCTTCATTTTTACATTTCTACAATGAATAGGTTGGACTAAATCTGTTTATTCACAAAAGAAGCATTTATTGAGCACCGCTTAAGAGTTAAGCTCCATGCTTGGGACTGAAGGGTCTGATGTAATTACTACAGAGCCTTGTCTTTAAGGAATTTATGGTCTTAGGAAGGAATAACAATATAATGAAAATAGTAATAGAGGAGGGGTCTGAACCGAAGGAGTGGGTTGTCATGACAAGCTTGCCTCTGCTTTGCCTTAAAAATCGAATCCGGATAATAATCAAGGAGAACTACGTTGGGTGAAAGCATTTCAGGGAGAAGTGGCAGCAGCCGCAAAGTCCTAACAGATGTGCAAAGGAAAGTATGGCTTGTTCCGAAACTCACCTGACTTCTAAACCCCTTTCCAATTCACAGGTATTATGACTCTAGAAAATTCAGAGTAAGATTATCATGCCAATGGCATGATAATCTAACTAGACCACAGTAGACACATTCTCAGCAAGGAAAATCCAAGTTTGTGCTAGTGCCAGCAAACAGTAAGAAAACAGCACCACCTATTGGTAGTTATATTTTGGCATCAAAAACATTTCCTTAGGAAGAGCTGGATATATAGCCTGTCGTAGTTCTTTGCAAGGGATCTGAGAGGTTATCTAGTTCACTTTTCACACCTTCCCTACCATAAAGAGATCCTCCTGTAATAGTCTTGAATTATGACCATCTCTCTTCTGTCTGCCTGGTCCCACAGGGGTCTCACCCTCAGGCTAGACACTTAGAAAGTCATTACTTACGTTGACCTTGATTCTGGTTCCATTAAGCTATCACCTTTAGACTTAATTCTCATCTTTGACACTGACAAGAAAAAAACCTGATCTCTCTGCAGCCCCTCAAATATTTGCAAACAATTCTCACGTCAACGATTAACCTTTTTTTTTTTCTTCTTCCAGAGCACGTATTCTCTATTTAACTCAAATTTGTAAGAAATAACTTTAAGACCAACATCTTGGTTACTTTCCTAGTTGCTCTCTTTTATATCAATAAACTAGTTAAAATGAGAGCACCCAGAATTAACCATGCAACTCTAGATAGAATTGGATTGGCGTGGCACAGTAACGTTCTCTAATACCTGAAGACTACCAAGAGCCTAAAAATACATAAACTATTGTTTTGTAACCTGATAACATCTGCCATTGCTTTTTAATATTATTATTATATGTTTGTTCTTATTAACCAGAAAGTATACCTCCGTTTCCGGATTCATCGATTCCAAATAGGTAAGTATCGGAATATTTCAGAAGAATAGAAAAAGTGAACACGAAAGCATTTTCCATTCACTGATATTTCAACATAGATATCTTCTTCACAGATAAGTCTGCTACTCATGGGGAAGAGAGAGAAGGCTACTGCAAAACTCCTGTTGTTAAGTATACGAGAAGATATTTTTTGAAAAGTTAAATTAATATAAAATCTAAAAAAGCATGAGAGTAATTGAATAGATATTATTACCACATATTTCAACTTGCAGGGAGGTATTTATCTTATCTTATATACTCTACTGCACTCATCTACTCAACTCCATGCAGCTCTCTCACTACTCTTTTTGTCCGTTTATAAAGACTAAGTATTTGTTGACTTGCTTTAGGGAAAAGAGCATTGACTTGCACGGAAATGAAATGCTTAAAGTCAGGGAAGGCAAAAATAAAGTATGGGTTAAAGAATGTTTTGTGGAACTGTTGAGACTTCTAGCTCATTGTTTTAAAAGACGTAGGGAGGAGGGAGATCTAGGGCAGGCAGAGGTAATGCGTCTCCTCATCTGGGTGGAAATAGCAAAGGCATCGAGTGCTACGTATCATACAACACCTTTAGTTAGGAGCTGAATGTGAATTGGCCATTCCTTTTCTGAATTTCGGCAGCTTAGGTGTCCGTGAGGCCTTCGAATAACTACGTTAATCTGGGATATTTTTATAAGTTTCCATTAAACATTGGAAATATTGCTCATGCAAAATCTTCCAGATGTCCAGCACTGCTTGTGGCTAGAATGTGCTGCTTTTACCTCCTCCCCAACACTCCCTTTTCCTCTCATTTTTTTTTTTAATTGAAGTATAGTTGATTTACAATGCCGTGTTAGTCTCAGGTATACGGCAAAGTGATTTAGTTATACATATATATATATTCTTTTTCAGATTCTTTTACCTTATAGGTTATTGCAAAATATTGAGTGTAGTTCCCTGTACAGTAGTTCCTTGTTGGTTATCTATTTTATATATAGTAGTGTGTATCTGTTAATCCCAACCTCCTAATTTATCCCTCCCCACCTTCCCCTTTGGTAACCATAAGTTTGTTTTCTGTGTCTGTGGGTTTATTGCTATTTTGTATATAAGCGCATTTATATCTTTTTTTAAAAATTCCAAATATAAGCGATATCATATGATATTTGTCTTTCTCTCCTCATTCTTAAAAGTCTGGTTAAAGGTTGCATCTTCCCCATATGTCCCTCTTCCCCATACATGGGGAAAGTTCATTGCTCCCTCCTTTGTGGTCCAAAAGCATAGTTAATACCTTTGACTTTGACGGAAAGTAGCATCATCACGGTGTAGCTACCTGCATATTAATCTTTTCCCCTTGTCCTGGTGTGGACAGCAGTGGCCACTGGGCAGCCCTGGGACCCAGCCAAGGGTCCAGCACCTAATAGGTGTTCAATTCATATTTATTAAAGTAAAACATTTGTTTTGCTTTAGTTCCTGTTCTTTGTTGGTTGTAGTGGTTGTATATGTGTAATACACAAATAACACAATTGAAGCTATGTGTATAATTGCTTTGCCATAAAGCACTGTTGCTCAACTGCCCATTTAACTCTATTTTAGAGCAGTCTGTTGGTCTTAGACTTTTGATTGCAGATTGAACTGATTAGCTACAGCTGGAGGGAAAATTTTAAAGTATTCACCAAAATTATCTTAATATAATATGTCCTTAATAAAGGAAGGTGTGTTGCATTCCAAGAAAATAATCTTTTGCTCAACTTACATTTTGGTTTGCATATTCATGTTTAGCAAATTCCTAATTCTTCACCGCCTTTGAAAAACAATGCCTTTTTTCTTTCCTTTTGGGCTATATGGCCACAAAAATGGTGGTCATTCCACTGTCCAAGAGAAATTTACTTTGAACCACAGATGTGAGCCACATATGTAATTTTAAAATTTTGGTAGCCACATTAAAAAATATGAGAAGCGAAAGGAGGAATTAATTTCAATAATATATTACATTTTAAATGTTCTGCGCCCACACCAACAAGCAATTCTTGAACACCAGCAGGGGGTCTGAGAATTCAACTGAATTCTCCCACCATCTACCCGAAGACAGCATCAAATTCCCTAGGTAAAGGGCTCAGTCCCACAGGACTGTCCTCCACTTCAGATGCCAGCCCCAAACCCAGGTTGTTTCCTGTGCCTCTTACCAAACTAGCTACAGATTGGAGTTTCCCACAGCCTCCTCCTTGGGTTTGGTTAATTTGCCAGAGTGGCTCACAGAACTCAGGAAACCCATTTACTCACTAGATTACCAGTTTAGCATAAAAAGATATAACTCAGGAACAGCCAGATAAAAGAGATGCAGAGGGCAAGGTAGGGGAAAGGGCTTGGAGATTCCATGCCCTCTCTAGGCATTCCACTCTCCCCAATCTCCATTTGTTCACCAACCCAGAAGCTCTCCAAACCTTGTTTTTTAAAATTTTTATGGAGGCTTTGTTACCGAGTCCAAGTTCGCTCTGCTCCCCACAGGACAGGACAAAAAATTGGAGACAAGGTGTTGAGTCAAGGAATACACTTTATTTGGAAAGCCAAGAAGATGGCAGACTAGTGTCTCTGAAAAACCATCTTATCAGGGTTTGGATGCCAGTTTCTTTTATAGCACAGAGAGGGAGAGGAGATGAGGAAGTAAAGTAAAAAGGCCATAAGTTTTGCGAATATCCCCTGGAATGGCCAGCCTCGGGGAGGGGATGTGTTAATTTCTTCTTTCTTGCAGCCATCCACAGGTGGACAGGGTCAGGATGCTTCCCTGAACAAAGGCACTTTGGTTTAACATTCAGGCAGAGGGGCAGGGTTCCCTGAGGCAGGCCATTATGTACAGACAGTATCCTTTTAGTGAACAAAAGCAGCAGAAAGCAAAGGTTAAAGTAAAAGAAACAGATCTGATATGTAGTCAGATTTGGCTCTTCCCTGTTACAGCTTCATTATGTAGGCATGGCTGATTAAATCATTGGCCACTGGTGATTAATTCAACCCTCAGCCCCTCTCCCCACCCCAGAGGTGGGGATTAGAGCTGAAAGTGCAAACCCCCAATCACAGGGTTGTTTCCCAGGCAGCCAGACCCCATTCTTAGGTGACCTCCAAAAGTCACCTCATGAACATAACAAAGGACACCTTATGGCTCTCATCACTTAGGAAATTCCTAGAGTTTTCCGAGTTCTAGACCAGAAACGGAGACGAAGACCAAATATGTATTTCTTATTATAAATCACAGTATCACAACATTTAACCCAGTGTATCCAAATATTATGATTTCAACACGTAATCAATACAAAATATATTAATGTGATATTTTATACTAAGGCTTCGAAATACAGTGTGTATTTTACACTTACAGTACATCTCAATTCAAACTTAAGTGACTAGTTGCTATCCTAGTGGACATTGCAGGTCTAGTTAGCTAACATTCATTGAGTTTTTTCCTAAGGGCTATGTGCATTACCTGCATTCTTTCAATTAATTCTCACAACAACTCTGCCGTTGATACTATTGGGTTCATTTTACAGGTGAGCAAACTGAGACTCGAAGAGTTTAGGTAATTTGCCTGAGTACAGCTATTGGGTGTGGTGGAGCTGAGGCTGGGCCATAGGGCTTTGACTTCAAACGAAGGCACTGAATTAAAATTAAAGCCATCAGAAGAGGCAATATGGCAAGTTCTGTGACATTTATGAGACGATATTGAAGATTAGACACAAGGCGGAGGCTGGTTAACATCAGGGCACAAGGTGTCTGGAAACGTGTGTGAAGGAAGGAAATATTTTGAAGCAAAATGTAGGGGAAAGGAGTAGGATTGGTTTCCCCAATAAGACACGACCACCCACATCCCTCCGAGTTCATTTCTTCCCTGCCACTGTGTTCGTTTGGCAACCATCTGATTGCCACATACTTAGAACAGAGTGACTTCTCTTCCTTCCATTTAAAACTTCCATCTGGGTAAAAGTACACGCTCTTTGAATGTATGAATTAAAAGTATGAATTAAAGCTAGAGTCTGAACAAGTCTGATGCCATGGCTTTGTTATAAAGGTCTGTAAAATATTATCCTGGTGTCATGGATTATACAAACATTCACAAATGGCAGTTTACTCCTTTTCCCTCACACAATGTTAGAAATGAGTAAAATATGTTTCCCACTGCACTTCCCTTATACGTGGGGACTCAATGAACTCATTTTAAGTTTCCAGATCTTTATAAAAATGTTTTTACTAAAATATGTTTTTGATCAAGAGCATAATTTCACGATTGCGTGTATGTTTCTGAAACAAATATGTATATGAAACAAGTGTATGGAGGAGGGCCCAGGCTCTGGTGACCGATCCCAGGACAGGGGATTCTTGAGCCTAAGCTCAGCCTTACCATTAGCTCATTAGATGATCTCAAGAACAGGAACCAATTCTGCCCTTACTAATCAATCGCCCATTCTGTTACTCTCTCTCATTTCTGCATCTGAAGACTTGGAAATACAAATTGCCCAGTTTCAATAATTTTGTTGCACTCTACAGAAGCAATTCAACTCCTATATTCATGTAATGTCATAAACTTTAGACAAGCTCCACAACAGCACTAATTCTTCATGACACTTTTCGAATGTGTGACTCATATTTTCAGATGTTATCTGAAGATGGAGCTATATGGTCTCGCTTACCCACCCTCATCCTGCACCGTTAACTTTGTGAGGAAGATGGAAGAAGGGGTAATCCCTGTATTACGGTTAACACCAGCACTAATAACAATAATAATTTATACTTAAGAAACACTTACTGGGCCCCCTGAACTGATTTGCACACATCTCATAATTCTGATGACAGGAGTATTATTCCATTTAATGAATGAGAACACTAGTTACATAGTTAATAAGCAGCTGAGCCAGGAATTGAATCAAAGTGAATTTACTTCCACTAATGCTTGTAACCAGTAGGCTAGACGCTGCTTCAGATAAGATGCTATCATGGCACTGTGCCAAAATTACAGGAATAGTTCTTGGCAGTCTCATAATTAAAAGCCAGAACTCTCAGCTCTCATACCACTAAGTCTACAAGTGTGTTTCAGTAAAGGAAAGAGAAAATTAGTAAAAATGGCTGATCCTTGCTTTCATCTTCATCCAGTTTATAAAATTACTCCTTTTGTTTAATTGTGGTGAAAATTACATAATTTAAGCATAGCTATTTTTAAGTGAACAACTCAGGGGCATTTGGTACCTTCACAGTGTTGTGCAACCACCAGGTTTATCTAGTTCCAAAATATTTCTATAATCCCAAAGTAAAACCCCCTACCCATTAAGCAATTTCTCCACATCCAGTCCCTGGCAAACACTAGTCTGCATTCTGTCTCTATGGATTTACCTGTTCTGGATATTTCACGTAAATGGAATCGTACAACATGGGACATTTTGTGTCTGACTTCTTTCATTTAGCACAATGTTTTCAAGGTTCGTCCACATTGTAGTATTATCAATCCCTCATTCCTTTTTATGGCTGAAAAATGCTCCATTATATGACTATACCACATTTATTTATCCATTCACCCATTGATGAACATTGAGTTGTTTCTACCTTTTGGCTATTGTGAAGAGTAGTGCTGCTATAAACATGCATGTACGTGTACTTGTTTGAACACCTGTTTTCAATTCCTTTGGGTTTATACCTGGGGTAGAATTGTGGGGTCATGTGATATTTCTATGTTTAACTTTGAGGAATTGTCAAACTGTTTTCCACAGCAGCTGAACCATTTTACATTATAGCCAGCAATGTAAAAGTGTTCCAATTTCTCCACATCCTCACTAACACTTGTTATCTTGTTTTTCTTATTATAGCCAACCTAGTATATGTCAAATGGTACCTCATTTTGGTTTTGATTTACATTTTTCTGATGACTAATGATGTTGAGTATCTTTTCATGTGCTTGTTGGCTATTTGTATATCTTCTTTGGAGAAATGTCTATTTGATTCCTTTGCTCATTTTTTATTGGTCTGTTTGTCTTTTTGTTTTGAGTTGTAAGGGTTATTTTTATATTCTGGGTCCTAGATTTTATCATATATATGATTTGAAAATATTTTCTCCATTCTGTAGGTTGTACAGACTTTCTTGATAATGTCTTTTGATGCACATAATTTTAAGTTTTGATGAAGTCCAGTTTATCTATTTTATGGATTTATCTACTTTTTTGATTTATATGTTATTTTCTTACTTGCACTTTGGGTGTCATATATAAAAATCCACTGTCAAATCCAAAGCCATGAAGATTTTACGCCTATGTTTTCTTCTAAGAATTTTATGATTTTAGTACTTATTTAGGTCATTCGTTCATTTTGAGTTAATTTTTGTATATGATGTGAGGTAGGGATCACGTTTACTCCTGTTTACTTTCTTCTTTTTTTTTTTTTTTCTTCCTAGGGACCCTTGAAAATGAGAAATTGCATATTTTTAACCTGACTTCTCTAACCAAGTCTGAAAACATTTTATCTGCCACACTGTATTTCTATATTGGAGAGCTAATAAATATCAGCCTGAGTTGTCCTGTGTCCCAAGGATGCTCACATCATACCCAAAGGAAACACATTCAGATTGAGCTCTCTACATGGATCCTCAAATCCACCGGAAACCAAAGTCAACTCCTGGGTCATCTTTCAGTAGATGGAGTGAAACTTCATCGAGATTTTGTTTCCTGGTTGTCGAAAGACATCACTCAACTTTTGAGGAAAGCCAAAGAAAATGAGGAGTTCCTCATAGGATTTAACATTACTTCCAAAGGACACCAGCTGCCAAAGAAGATAACACCCTTTCCTGAGCCTTATATCTTGGTGTATGCCAATGATATTGCGATTTCTGAGCCCGAGAGTGTGGTATCAAGCTTGCAAGGACACCGGAATTTCCTCACTGGAGCTGTGCCCAAACTGGATAGCCATATCAGGGCTGCCCTTTCTACTGAACGGAGGAAGAAGCGCTCTACTGGGGTCCTGCTACCTCTGCAGAACAATGAGCTTCCTGGGGCAGAATATCAGTATAAGGAGGATGGGGTATGGGAGGAGAGAAAACCTTACAAGACTCTTCAGACTCAGCCCCCTGAAAAGAGTAAGAACAAAAAGAAACAGAGAAAGGGACCTCACCAGAAGAGCCAGACGCTCCAGTTTGATGAACAGACCCTGAAGAAGGCGAGAAGAAAGCAATGGATTGAACCTCGCAATTGTGCCAGGCGATACCTTAAAGTGGACTTTGCAGATATTGGCTGGAGTGAATGGATTATCTCCCCCAAGTCCTTTGATGCCTATTATTGCTCCGGAGCATGCCAGTTCCCCATGCCAAAGGTAGCCATTGTTCCTTGTCCTGTCCTTCCTATTTCCACAGAGTAGAAAGGCACAAGTTGAGTGTGTGTTTTCATTAACAAAATCCATCTGGACCTTTATTCTTGCATTCTGAAGTGTAATAGGTAACATGGTTATGCTTGGTTTCTCTTTAATGGTTGTTAAAGTAATACGAAGTCAATATTGGTATGAAGAAGGATATGAGAAAAAAATGTATGTGTAAAGCATGTTTTTTGCATTGTTTCCAAACACAGTGCATATTCAGCTACCTGGTCACATGTGAATCTGTGCTGGTCCACAACAAGCAAGCGCCAAGTGGTAGAAGGCTGATCTTTGAGGGGGTATTCAGGGAATGAGTGAATGTCATGAGAGCAAAAGGAAGGACTAATTGGACTGATGCCCTGATTCAGAACATTTTTGATAGTCTCTTGTGAGATGAATTGTCATGGGGCTTAGCACCAGGGTTGGGCTAGGAAAACTTGCCTCATGAAATCCACCAGATGCTTATATCATTTGCTTCTCTGATAAATATCAAAACAGGAGTCAGAATAGGGAACGATGACTCTGTAGACTTCTAAGACCCATTTCATCCGGTCAGAGCTTACCTGTGCCTCTTCCAAAATCGATGGACTGAACTTCCTCCTATCAGTACTCAGAATCCTGACAGATATATTCTCAGAAGCCTTCCCAACCCCACCTCCATCTTGCACAGCAAGTCCCAGTGACTGTTCTCTTTGAATTTAGAGTTAATAAAACATATTTGTACCCCTTTGCCTTCCGTTAAGCTTATTGCTGCACTTTCATTCTTAGCTTGTTAACAATTTGAATTATACAATGAAAAGTGTTCCTAGAAATAGAATTCAGAGGAAGAATAAGAGTGGTTTTTTTGTTTCGTTTTGTTTTTGTTTGTTTGTTTTTTGCAAAACTTGAAGTGAATCAACTTCTGCTATTGTATGTTGATGGAGGAAAAAAACCCTTTGCCTCAAAAAGTGACCAACTTCTGCCTACAGATCTTTAAAGCAGCTTGTTCATGTTACAGGCCTGTGATCATTGGGATGCTAAGGGCAACACACCCGTAAAGCAAAGGGCCGACTGAACAAGACCAGGTCAGCCTCAGGGCCAGGACCTTGATTGAAATCCCATTTTCCTGTTACAGTGTCTCAGGAGGATGAGCTTTCTACACTTTCTCTAGAAAGTGAATTCCATGTTTTGTCAACACAAACACAAAGTAAGCATTATATACATTGATAATGACATAAACTGCCTTATCTTGTCTAAATATTTATAAAGGACATTTTACTGATCAAACGAAACTTGGTCGAACTGGGATAGCATTTAAAACACACAACAAAGATGCCAAATATAACAGGCAGTGATGAATCTTTATTTTACAGTGTGGCTTGCTTGGTGGCATTGAGAGGCAGAGATGGATTCAAACTGTCTCTAAACTTGGGATGACTGATTTTAAGTGGGTCTCTGAGTCTTCCAAATAATTCCTCTCACTCTCATAAACTGTGGTTTCTTCTAGGTAGCCTGGGGAAGGAGTTTCCCTCTTTCCTCTTGACTCCAGATTTTAAGACCCAGGGAGCCATGATAACGTGGAGATACTTAGTCAGTTAGCTTACCTGGCCTGGTCTCCACAATTACCCCAATTTACCTCTCCCATTTCCTGTTGGTTCCGCTTGCTTTTCCTGTTCAAAAACCTTGCTTCCATAGATCTTCATTGTGGCTCTCAGTGATCTAAAGAATAATAATTCAAAAACTTATGAGCATTTTAAGACTAGAAGAGATAAGTTTAAGGAAAGAAGTGTGGTAGTGCAACAGAATGATTAAATGTGCATGCTCCATCATAGCTGTGTTTCTTTTTTTTTTTTAATTTTTTTTATTTAATTTTTTTTTTAAGGAATTCCTTTATTTTTATTTATTTATTTATTTATTTATTTATTTATTTATTTATTTATTTTTGGCTGTGTTGGGTCTTCGTTTCTGTGCGAGGGCTTTCTCTAGTTGCGGCAAGCGGGGGCCACTCTTCATCGCGGTGTGCCGGCCTCTCACTATCGCGGCCTCTCTTGTTGCGGAGCACAGGCTCCGGACGCGCAGGCTCAGTAGTTGTGGCTCACGGGCCTAGTTGCTCCGCGGCATGTGGGATCTTCCTGGACTAGGGCTCGAACCCGTGTGCCCTGCATTGGCAGGCAGATTCTCAACCACTGTGCCACCAGGGAAGCCCCATAGGTGGGTTTCTTAACCTTAAGATGCCTGCAATTTGCCTCAGGATCTTGTTAATCTGTAGGTTCTGATGCAGTGGTTCTGAGGCTCGAGTCTAATATTCTATGTATCTCACAAGCCCCTAGATGTTGCTGGTGCTACTGGTTCACACATCATACTTTGAGCCGTCAAATCCTTTTGCCTTAAAACTTGGTTCCACCTCTTACCAGCTTTGTGTTTTTTGTATTTTTTTTGCTGGTGGGGGAGTTACTCAAACTTTCTGTGTGTTAGTTTTCTCATCTTTGAAACAGTTACCGCAGTAAATAAAAATATCATAGTATCTACATGATGAAAACAGTGGGAAAATGAGATCATAGGTCACCTTGTGCTTAGTAGGCACTCAATAAATTTTTGCCATTGACATGATTATTAATGGCAATTGTTTATTATTATTGCTGTATTAATGGCCAATGGACTGAGGAGAATAGAAAATCAAATGTAGGGGACTGAAGAAAAACCACTTAAGAAAAGGGATCAAAAGAATAAAAGATGTAAGACAAGAAAAAGTTTTGTATATGTTTCTTACCCCCCCCTTTTTTAAAAAATTAATTAATTTATTTATTTATGGCTATGTTGGGTCTTCGTTTCTGTGCGAGGGCTTTCTCTAGTTGTGGCAAGCAGGGGCCACTCTTCATCGCGGTGCGCGGGCCTCTCACTATCGCAGCCTCTCTTGTTGCAGAGCACAGGTTCCAGACGCGCAGGCTCAGTAGTTGTGGCTCACGGGCCCAGTTGCTCCGCGGCATGTGGGATCTTCCCAGACCAGGGCTTGAACCTGTGTCCCCTGCATTAGCAGGCAGATTCTCAACCACTGCGCCACCAGGGAAGGCCCCTCTTACCCCTTTTTAAACATCACAAAACTTCAAACTGGATTCTCCCTTCGGTCCAATAGTCCATAACCTCTTTGGAGGGTAACAGAATCAGGAGGGCATTGGTTGCACCACTGAACTCATGATAATATTTGTCAAAACTTGAGATGGCATCAGAACTATAGGGAGACGTAACAGGGATAAGGTTGTTTTCTCTCTGAGTTGGAGATTTCCTTCTGCCAAGTTGAGAGTAGAAGTTTGGCTGTGATGTGGAGTTCTCAGTCTCTCATCACCTTGTGTGGATCTGCTTTTCAAGCTTTTTAGTGGTTCCCTTTAAGTGTTCCAGGCTTTGTGTCTTTCAAATGGTACAGTCACCTAAAGGATGGGAAGTGTGAAGCAGTGTGAAGCTGTGACGTCAGGGGTAACTAATCAGTGTTGCTGTTATCAGCGGTGTCCAGCATGGTAAGCAGAGTAAACTATTTCAATAAAAATATAGTCTGAAAAAAAAATATATATATATATATAGTCTGAGCAACAGAGGAAAACAAGGTCTCTGACCAGATCAGTACAAACACATGTGGAATAAGTGAGGTGCCAAAGAACTCTCAGACTGTAGATATACATTTTGCCCCAGAGAAAATTTCTCGCAGGCCAGACTCCTCTGCTGGCCCTCCTTCCTTCTGGCCTCCTGAGTGAGGGCCTGCTCTCTAGAGCGGGTTCTTTGTCTGCAAAAGTTGACAACCTGTCTGTAATTCAGAACAGCTGTGTTCTGCCTTTCCCAAATTCCAGGCTTTGCCCTTTCACTGATTCCAATTAGATAGTTTCTGGGCTATCACACCCATGTGGGCTGGATTGGAAGAGTGTAGAGCGAAACCCCATGGCCTGAGTCAGGAATGAAGGCTTGGAGCTGATGACATACTCTCCCCTGCTAATGCATTTGTAATCAAATTCAACTCGAGGACATCATCCACAGCTTGGCAGGTGCGGGCCTGACCACTGCAGATTTCATTCACAGACACGGCAGCTTGAATTTTTCTGATTTCTAGCCCCTACAGCCAATGTGTCCTCCCAGGGAGAGAGACCCCTGGCATTCTGCCATGAGATGAGAAATACCCATGTAGCTTTAGCCAAGCCGTATGCTTTTGCCTCCCCTCACCACCATAAAAGAGATGGAAAACAGAGATTTCAGAAGAGAATGATTGAGCCATTGTTGCTGACAGAGGTCCAAGGGAACCAGCAAGGATCGGAGGAGTGAAGGACTTTTTGCATGGAATGGTGCAAAGGCTGGGAATAGCAAAGACGCAGAATTAGGGAGCAAAGAAGCTAAACGCTTTGAACCAAGCATCCTATATAAAGAAGAAATTCACATGGATGAGGTCAAAATGATGCACCCTCAATTAATTTCCTGAGGTTTCCAGTTCCAATCTCTGATCATGAAGATGAACTCTAAAAATCCTAAATCTTGATGTACCGAGTTACCTAAGCAAAAAATTAAAAAAAATGACCTAAACAGATGTCCATGTCATGTTTCACCTTCAATAAAAAGGGAGACTGGGGAGAAAAACAACACAGGTTTGCCTTTGTCATCGCCAGGTTTCTTAAGCTACGTAAAGAGAGTCCTGAGAAATGTAATCGGAGCTCAAAAACAAACAAAAACGATAAACTGGCAAATGCTCCACACTAGCAAATGACCGCATGGATCTTTTGTGCATGATATAATTATTCCTGGTCATGGCAGCTTGATCAGAGAACTTCACAGTGAGAAAAAAGGGGACAGCTCCCTCGAAAACAGAGAGGATACTGATAAGACACACCAGCAGGGAATCAAGGGCTTGCACCTGGATTCCAGTGAGCCCACCAGAGACAGCTCATAGTTCCTGAATCTATCATTTGTGAGTTAGAGCTTAAAAAAAAAAAAAAGACAGGAATTTTCCTAGGGAACACCCATGAATATTTTCCATATCTGCGCCAGGTCATTTGCTCAGAACCTTTTATTTTTGTTGATGGGAATTATTTCCGCAGAAATAGGTACAATGGAGGGTATGTTATTATTTATAAGTATTTCATCCATTTGGCAAGTATTAATTCAGTGCCTAGAGAGCCAGCTCTGCTTCAGGACTAGCCGTGCACAGCAGGATTTATGGATCAAGTCCTCGTCTACTTAAATAGATCTACTTTATATGAAAATTAAATAGTATAGGAGTCAGTAAAACATTAACAATAACAGAATATTGTCGTAAAATCTATGGTTTTTAAAAAAATCCTTTGGAGCATTATCATATGCTGTTTGGATGATGGAATCTTAAAAATAAATTAGTAGAGAAAAGTGTAGCTGCAAAAGTTTTCTTTAGAAATCACCAATAAGAATAAAATAGCAAACAGTGGCCATTGAGCCCTGTTGTACAATATGGATTGCAGTTTGTCAATTACACAGACAGTATTGATGCCACAGGGCACATGATATGCAAAATAGAGCAACATAGACTTTTTTTTTTTTTAAACTATGGGTTTTTTTGTTATTGTTGTTTTTAATTTTTATTTTTTGGGCACATGATGCAGCATGTGGGATCCTAGGTCCCTGACCAGGGATCAAACCCAGACCCCCTGCATTGGAAGGGTGGAGTCTTAGCCACTGGACCACCAGGGAAGTCCCAGAGCAACATAGACTTCTTATCCTTAAGGGGAGAGAATACCTTTCTTTGCAATGCTACTTAATTGTAAGTTAACTACTCTTCTTAACACACACTTAAAATCTCTAGGAAGAAAGAGTAAATAAGGCAGCTGGCCATCATCAAGACTAATTTTAAAATAATTTATGCCTGTTAGCAATAATGTTGAAATCTAATGTATGGATAATTTTTTTTCACTAAGATTGAAAGATGAAATGAGACAAATCAGATTTGCCCTTTTTCTGCCCCCCTTCCCCCAATCCTATTTTTTTTTTTACACTGTGCCACCTTTCTATATTATTTGCTTCTTCCTTGGCTTGTATATACTCTTAACCTTTTAACTTGTTCCAGTTTCCCATACTGGGAGTTTTAGGTGTGTAAAATTCGAATACCAATTAATTCACTGGGGGCAGAGGTGCCTCTGAAACGTGGCTCAAAATCTTAACATTAGAAAACCGGAGTTTTGGCCTAAATCCCACTCCTGAATTGACACATGATCTCTGGCAAGTTACCAAGTTCCTGTTTTTAAATTTGTTTGAAACAAAACTGGTTTCATCTGCTTAAAAGAGACATTGGGGAGAACGAATGTTGAAAATTGTGGCACCGCTCATGAAGACGTTCTTACCACTCTGGCGATACCTAAGCATTCCGGGCTTGGAAGAGTGACCCGTCTTCAATGCTTAGCAGAGCTGGATGATACTCTCTAGATAAAACCACACGTCTCCGTGGATGTTAATGATCCCATTTGGCATTTCTGGGGAACAGCTTTTACCCAGGTTTCTTTGGTCAAACTTCTGACAGCTATGGGATAACCTCAGGCCCTCTAGATTATTCCCTGAGGATGTGCCCGAGACTTGGAAGACGCTACAACCTTTAAGTCTGAACCCACTGAGCAACAGTGACCCCCAGTGGCCAATTGTGTAATCACCATCAATTCATCCTGGCGGTAATCATTAACTAAATCAATGCCTCTCGACACGCCGGTGTTATTTTTAAAACAAAGTATAAATTTCACTATAGCAGTGGCAAAAATATCTATGTTAAATAGGTTCTTGTTAAGGGTTTTTTATGAGTAGCATAGGATCAAGATCAAATTGTTTCCGTTGCAATCCTGTTATCCAAAACAACCTAGGGTGTATTAATCCATCCTCTGGGGAGTAAGTCATTTTTAATTAAACGATTCTTGCTTTAAAAACTGGATTAAAATCCTCACTCTACATGTCTACATGACTTTAGACATGTCGTTTAAGCTTTCTGAGTCTATGTCTCTACCTGTAAAATGTACGAGATCGTTGTTTTGTAAGGATTAGAAATACTACACAGAACATGCCTGGCACTGAGCCGGCACTTAGTAAATGACAAATCACCGTTTTGGTGATGGTGATATTGGAGGTTGGGTTGAATGTGTAATGATGCCAGGGCTTTAGTAAGCTGTTGAAACAAATTCATAATATATACATTTTAGCGATGAGGGCTGGAGAGCGGAAAAGCAGTTCCACCTAATTGGTGTTCTCCCTTTTCTTTTCCAGTCTTTGAAGCCATCAAATCATGCTACCATCCAGAGTATAGTGAGAGCCGTGGGCGTCGTTCCTGGGATTCCTGAGCCTTGCTGTGTGCCAGAAAAGATGTCCTCGCTCAGCATCTTATTCTTTGATGAAAATAAGAATGTGGTACTTAAGGTATATCCAAACATGACGGTAGAGTCTTGCGCTTGCAGATAACCCGGCAAAGAACTCATCTGAATGCTTAATTCAATCATTAGTTTATTTTTATGGACTTTTTTTTTTTTTTTTGACACTGCCAATGCCTTTCATTTCAAAAGATTTTGTAATAGTCAAAAGAGAATGAGTAAATACACTGATGATTTCCACCAGGGAGAACCGGACTATATCTGTTTCTGAATGTAACTCAAAGCAAGATTTTAGAACATATGGACATCTCTTTCTTTAAAAAAAAAAAAAAAATCACGCAAGAAAAGTGATCAAACTGTTTTTAGAACTATTAGAGAACACACTGATTTATTTTTGTAATGGGCTTTGAAAATAGATTGGAAAAACCCAATAGCTTATCATTGATCTCTGCTCATAGAGAATAGAATCATTTCCTATCTTAAAGTAGGCTTATTGCCTTAGATTCCTGAGCAACGCAGCAAGTGCTAAATAATCCAGTCAGCTCTGATGTTTATCTTAAAATTTGTGGAGACTTGTTTACCTGTGTTTGTCTCTACAGGTCATCGTGTGACTAGCTGAGGGCAGAGTGTGTGCTGTCAGTGTAGATGGACGTGAGCACATTGCCAGGGGCCTGTGCCCTCTTTAGGAAGGTTTGCTTAACATGGCTTTATAATTCAGTCTGCACAGGATTCTTGTTTTTTTTCATTTCATGTTCTGGCAAGCACCATTCAGTTATGAGAACTTTACCAAAAAGAATAGACTGATCCAAAAGCATATGCAGAGAGTTACCACTTGGCTCAGCCATTTATTTGGAAATACTGATGTTTTCATTTCATGGCCTCCCAGGAAAGGGAACCAGCAACCCAGTTTTCAACAACCCAGACGTAATTCTTCTTCCATATCTATTTTCCATGAGTGCTTTCATTTGTTCTTTTAAATGGAACTTAAAAATTCAGTTAAATGTTTAATTCTCTTGTTATGCCTTTACTTCCTATGAAGTAATCAGTAGATGCCAAGGCTCAGAAGTGGAGGGAATGTTGGAGGTTTCTTTAAGTGACCAATCTAATCACAATCACACGTTCAATATCGTTGTTCAGCCACGTCCAGGTCCAGGCACTTTTTCACATGGATCAAGGCCTTTGGCTCAGACGGGGAATCTACATTTTAGCAAAACTCACTAAGAATTATCCAGCAAGAATGGGAGTCAAATATAGACACTTCTTGGTGCTTTCCCATTTCTACTTGTCATCAATATCTCCTCTTACACTTTAGCCTTCAAGAAATTGTTTCAAAAAAAAAAAAAAAGAAATTGTTTCAAAAATCTTTTCCTCACTATATTTATGCGTGTGACAGAAATGTTTTCAGACCGTGGATTGTTGCTGATATTCTATCTGTGGTTAATCCTTCTCTCAGTTCAGTCTGACCTGATTAGAGTCAGCTAAGCCATTTCAGAGGCTGTGAAGTGTCAGAAGACACGGGGTTTTGTTCTGTCTCTGCCTATAGCTATCTATGGTGGTTCATAATTTAATAAATACTAATTGAGCATCTACTTTCTGAAAGACATGTGTTAACTTCAGTGTCTTCACTGATAAAATAAAGAGGTTGACTAGTTGAGCTGGAAGTTCTTCCTGCCACCGAAAGCTTGGGTTTACAATGCAGTACTCGCTATGTCACACACATCTTCCTTGAATGGATGGTAGCAATAGAGCTTAAAAACATTGCAAGTATAGCTATTCATAAACCAAAGGAAAAAGCATCCTACTCTTCAGTGTTTATGAGTGAGTATGGCATCCTCCATGGTTTAAGTAGTATTTCTATCTTATTGGAAACCCATTAAAAAAGTACCATGAAAAGAAGTTTTTGACACTTCTGGAGTGTGTGTTGACGCCATGAATGAGACACACCTGTTCTAAATAATGAATTAAGTCTTGGTGCCTGAGTTACTATGGTTTCTTCCAGTCATTTTTTGTTCTAGTAGCATAAAGTTAAAGATTCAAAATGAGACAAGGGATGACGTTATTTTTTACTAAATTTTATCAAAAATTTGAAAGCAAAATTATATAATAGAAGTGAGGCAATGTGTGCCTGCCCTATCCTGGTCATAGTGTCTTTCAATAAAGAAAACTTTTCTTTCATTGGTAGATTGAAATGAAATTCTTAATTTAGTTTTTTCTAGAAAGGTATCAACCAAAACCTCTAGCAATGCCCAGTTGTACTTCTCAGTCTTCTTCTATCCTGATGTCTGTTTGTTACCTTTCTTCATTTAAATTGATGCCCACTTGTTACAGATTAAATCCCACAATGGCCAAAAAAAAATTCTCTAAATAATATTTTATCTTTAAGAACAATTGACATGACAAAATTACAACACAATGAAAGAGTTTGAGCAGTAGTTATTTCTCGGTGACCTTGTAACCATCATTTTCTACCATATTGAGCAAATATTATGGTTTAAATGGGAAAATGTTTAGTCCCCCAAAGTAAAGGAAGATTACTTTTCAAGGGGTTGAAGTAGGGGTTGAAATAAATGAGTTAATATTTTAATTAATAAAAATTTACACGAAATAGTTGGAAAATTGAGTGATTATTTCATAATTTGTTAGGTACTAGTATCTATATAGTTACTATATAAACTTTTTATAAATGTCTTGATATTAAAGTGGCATTAATGAGAAGTGAAATTATATTTATAATGCCATTTCCTAAATCATGCCTCTTACTTTTCCTCTCTCTTTCTCTTCCTCTCTCTTTCTCTTCCAACCACCCTCCCACCCCCATTCCTACATATGAGACACACACACACAGTTAGTTAAAAATGAATTTTTTTTCAGTAACTGTTCTCTTGAATTCAAATTCAGGGACTGCTGATGTCGATATAGTATTTTCAAAGTTTTTTGTTGTAACCTGTGTAAATAATATGCAATTTACAGGATTTGGGGTTGTAGAATTTAAACTGGAAGATTGAACTCCCCAGATCTCAGGACTACAATATTCCAGATCAATTTTGACACTTACCTAGCTATATATTAACTGATGATCATTTATTCATTAAGCTAAGATTTTTTTACCTTAACATTTCTGAAAAAAATAAAATAAAACCTTTTTGCCCATTTATTATTTTCATAGACAATCATATGTGTATAATACTATTATCAGTCTGGCTTATAAAAATTTTTTATATAATTTCATTATTCAGTTTAGTCTTTCACTTTTCTCTGTGCTAGCAAGTAAGAAATGTCTGGATATTGACTTGGTTGTATCAAGGCTGGGTTAAAAAATAGTTTTGCACACCTGATGTGGAAGATTGAATATGAGATTAAATACGATACCTTGGGTAAGTCTGACTTCTCTGTATATCTTTTTTCCCTTGAGAATTGTATTTTAATGTAGTTTATAGGTGCTTAAATGATCCCCTTTTCCTAAAAACCAAGCTTTCCCTTCGGCTTTCCACAGTAGTTTCTGTAAATGTTTTAGTTGAGAACTGAATGCTTGTACAGTCGATGGCAATTTTGAAAATATATATTATATATGTATATGGAAAAACTTTAAAGATGCTTTTAATTTATTTAATGACTGTTGCCTTCCTATCTACAATGGTAATAATTTTCATACTTAGATGGTAAGAAAAAGTTCTTTTTACTACAATTATTACATGCAAAATGACATTTGGTTCTTCAGTACATTTGCTGAAGGGGCGTATTGCAGTGAAACTGTGAAGGACGCTTCACTACTGATGTGTAAGCTTTGCTGGCTTTGTATCACTTTCCTCCAGTAATGGAGAGCTTTTCACTATACAGTTTGGAAATAAAATTGCTTAACTGAACGCCTCCCCATTCTCCTCTACTTATCATTGGGAAAGACTGCATTTTCAAAACTTGAAAAAGTTGAAAAACTGTGCTGCATTTGAAAAGAGATAATAAAGTTTGGGCAGAGTTGAACATTTTCAAATGGTATCATGAATGGAGTATCATAACCTACAAACAACATAACATGAAACATAATTAACACTGTGAAACAATATTGAAATATACCCATAAGAAGAAAACTCTTATGTCTTCCAAACTTGAGAAACTCAATTTGAATTGTTTCATATTTTCCTTCTCTTTCTCTCTCTCCCTCTCTCTCTCGGCATTTCTGGTTTAACCACAAACTCCACTTAGAAAAATTTTTTCTGGATGCCTGTTATTTGACAGTAACTTTATTTCATCTGTCATTGTTACCATGTCCTGTCCATTTTAGGATGATAAGCATCTAATTTAATTAATCTGATCATTGTGATATTTCACCATTTTTGTTTAGGCTATACCTTTCTCTTTAAGAAGAAAAATGACCTGAGGTTAAGAAACAAAATATACTTTCATATTATTTTCACTCATTTAATCTATCTCTGTTACATTTATTCAGACTGTGTTGTTTAATTAAAAACCATAGCATTTTGTAACTACTAGGCACTCTAAAGATCATGTTGAACAAGTTCCTTAATCTCTCCATGCCTCACTTATCTAAAATAAACTTCTTGCCGTATAGGATTGTTACAAGGTTTAAAGAGATTATACACGTAAATTATGTTGCCAAGCTCCTGAAGCAGAATTAAGATTTAGTTACCATCAATTATTATT
Source organism: Balaenoptera acutorostrata (assembly GCF_949987535.1). Lineage (NCBI taxonomy): Eukaryota > Metazoa > Chordata > Mammalia > Artiodactyla > Balaenopteridae > Balaenoptera > Balaenoptera acutorostrata. Next base: position 45,856,411 of record NC_080068.1, on the reverse strand, counting down.
ATTATCTAATCCAGTCGTCTCATTTTCCAAATAAGGAAATGTAGACATGCTGTGGTTTACACCTATTTGGTTGTCTACTCATCATGCCCTCTTCTGAAAACTGGCTCCCACCAACAGACATGGGTTCCTTGACACTAACAAAGACGGGCATCTGACAGTTCAGAGAGAGAAGAATGAATCTGGCGCAGATAGAACACTGAGCCTTACAGAGTAAGGAGCATAGCTGCCTTGTTCCTGATGATATTCCAGTTCTGCTCCTGTCTCTCAGAAACTGCACTTTCTGTCCTTGGATGACATGAGATATCCCTGCAGACTCAGTAACGTGTTCACTCTTACATAAGCAGGTTTGAGCCCATGTCTGCAAATTGCAGCCAAAGGAATCTTTTTTTTTTTTTTTTTAATGATAGGGATCCCTATCTTTTTTTTTCCTTTTTTTTAAAGACACCAATTGTACTTGAACATTTGTTACTTTATTTATTTATTTATTTATTTATTTATTTATTTATTTATGGCTGTGTTGGTCTTCATTTCGGTGCGAGGGCTTTCTCTAGTTGTGGCAAGTGGGGGCCACTTTTCATCGCGGTGCGCGGGCCTCTTACTATCGTGGCCTCTCTTGTTGCGGAGCACAGGCTCCAGACGCGCAGGCTCAGTAATTGTGGCTCACGGGCCCAGTTGCTCCGCGGCATGTGGGATCTTCCCAGACCAGGGCTCGAACCCGCATCCCCTGAATTAGCAGGCAGGTTTTCAACCACTGTGCCACCAGGGAAGCCCCAAAAGAATCTTGACTACGCTGTATCGAGTTGTTGAGTATGCTGAGTGTCATCTGACAAACTACTGGGAAAACTGGTATTAGAACCCTTTGTAACATCATGAATGAGAGAGAGCATCATGAGAGAGCAATGACTTTGAGGTCAAAAAAGCTTTACATTAGAATCCTGGCACTGCCAATTACTACCAGGGTGACATGTGCCCTTGAGGAATAATAACCAGGTCATCATGCCATCAGGGTGGTCAGTTCTGTGACTCATGAAGACTTCCAAAAGAGTCGCTGCTGTAATTCATTGACTCAGTTCTCATGCCAGAGGAATTGCCTTGAAATATCTCTTAGGATAAGACTTTGTAGCTATCAGCAGAAGATATGGTGGAGGTAACTAAGGGTTGAGAATAAGACCTCTGAGTACAAATCCATATCATCCTATAAATCACTCAGTACAGGCACACCTCAGAGATGGGGTCAGTTCCAGAGCACCACGATAAAGCAAATACTGCAATAAAGTGAGTCATACAAATTTTTTGGCGTTCCAGTACATATAAAAGTTATGTTTACATTCTACTGTAGTCTATTAAGTGTGCACTGGTATTATTTCTAAAAAAAATGTACAGACCTTAATTAAAAAATACTTTATTGCTAAAAAATGCTAACCATCATCTGAGCCTTCAGCAAATCGTGATCTTTTTGCAGTAGTAACATCAAAGTTGACTGATCACGGATCACTGTAACAAACATAATAAGAATGAAAAACTTTGAAATATTGTTAGAATCACCAAAATGTGACACAGAGACACAGAGTAAACAGAAGCTATTGGGAAAATGGTGCTGACAGACTTTCTTGGTACGGTTGCACAAAATTTCAATTTGTAATAAAACACAGTATCTGCGAAGCGAAAAGACATGGGATGTTTGTATTCCTAAAGACTATTCAGCTTGTACAAAACCCTATCTTAAGCCGCATGAGCTGTTTTTAAATTCTGGAGACTAATCCCTTGGGTGGCAGCCTGGATGGGAGGGGAGTTTGAGGGAGAATGGATACACGTATATGTAGGGCTGAGTTGCTTTGCTGTGCAGCTGAAACTATCACAACATTGTTAATCGGCTATACTCCAATATAAAATAAAAAGTTTTTTAAAAAGGGGGTCACGGAAGAGAAAGAATCAAGTCCACGTGTGGACAACTGCCACACCCAGGGAGGGGCAGTAACACCAGATTACACCTGTGCCAAACGAGAGAGACCTTTCCTTGGCCTTCTTATCTCTTTTTCCTTCCCTTTACCTGACTTTGGAGAGGCCAGAAACGGTCAGTGCAGAAGGAGGCGAAGCAAAACCAGAGCTGAATTGTCCATGCTCCTCCAACTCCCCGATGTAGGTTTTTGAGCCTGGCACAAACCCAAGCTCGGGGAGGGGAGAAATTAGATATTGAATGAGGGTTTGAAACTTTAATATTAGACTGGACTGGGGCTTTCAAAATCTTGAAGTGGTGGGAAAAGCTACAAGAACTCTCTGGGATTTTATCCAGCGACAGAGAAGACTGATTCTTCAGCGTTAGGTTTAAAGGGACCGTGGTGAGTTGGAATAAAGTTACTGTTGGCTTGCTTGCTGCCAAGTCACAAAACCAGTTACCTTTGAAATGTTGCAGGAATCAAACAAGCTAATGGGTGGGAGAGCTCTTTGAACATTGTAAAATGTTATACATATTTGGCAATATTGCTTATTCATTTATATGCATATAGATATAACTGAAAAAATAAAACAGAAAACACCTAGTAAGCATTTATTCAGTGCGAAGAAGGTCCTATGCCAGATGCTTAGAGGATGCAAAAATAAATATGACATTGTCCCTGCAAAAACAAACAAACAAACAACAACAACAAAAAAACCCCTATCTTAGTTAGCAGAGATGTGCTTGATGACATAGAACATCAATGTCTAAGTTGTCCACAGTCTCAGAACTGGAAATTAGGTATATGTAACTATTATCAAATGAATATCAACAAGTAATGCTAAAACATTTCACAGTGGGAAAAACCACAATGCCACAGGGTTATACATTTAGATCCACAACACAAAATTTAAGGATCCACAGGTCTTCTCTTCATGCACTTATGTTCACAAAAAAAGGATCTTCTCATGGTATGAGTTTTCACACTTAAATTGGGTTATAATATTCATTTTTTTAAGTTGTATTTGGTGTAACCCTGGATTCTGGCCCTGGCATTGCTAAGCTCTGGGCTTGTGTGCTTTGTTAGGTTCCTTCACCTCCTGGTGGCCTTAATTTTCTCTTCAATGGTCTTTAAAATCCCCTCCTTCTCAAGTGTACCAGATTCGACGGTCCAGACAGTCTTACTAAGTCACAACTCCCAAGCATTTTTGTCCTGATCATGTCTTAGGAAGAAACAGCCAAAGTACTGATGAAAGGGAGAGTGGGAAGCAGGTGAGAAAGGACTAGGAAAGGGGGTCAACCTGCCCTCAACTTAGGTGATCAGAGATTCTATCGCACTTCTATCATATGATGGTGCTTTTGAGATGCCTCTACCTTTCATGCCTGTATTTAACTTAAAGCACTCATTCTCTCATTTTAATGGGAAAATAATTTTTTAAAACTAGATTCATCTGTCATTAATTAGAGAGGATAGCATGGGAGTTAGGGGCTCAGGCTTGGAGCCAGACTATTTGCATTAGAATCCCAACTCTGTCTCTTATTAGCTGTGTGACCTGGGGCAAGTTATTAACCCTCTCTGTGCTTCATGTCCTCATGTGTAAAACAAGAACAAAACACAGAACCTACCTCACAGAGTTGTGAGGATTACTTTAGTTATTACACATGCAACACTTAGAAATGTTTACAGCACAAAGTAAATGTTCTGGAATATCAGCTTTTTGATTTATTAAATGAATTTTATACGTTTCCATGAATGAGTCTTCATTTGATCCTGAGATGTAGGATTGCAGGGATTATCCTCATTTTACTGACCAAGGAGAATCACTGGTTTAACTGAAGTCAGAACCATGGTAGCTTCAGAGCTGAGATTCAAGCAGTGGTTGACTCACCCTGTCCTTTTCTTTTCTACTTTGCTTCAGATGCTTCTACTTTAAAAAAGCCATCAGAATATGTATTCCCTTGGAGTTCTGACAAATTGGGGGGAAATAAGGGGATTGGGTAGGGAGCAAAAAATAAGTTTTGCTTGACGAGTGTTTGGATCTGAGGCCTTTCCCCTGGAGCTGAACTTCCCTGCCGAACTCCGAGTGGTGTAGAGACTGTCCCATGAGCTGAGATCCTGGAACATGGAAAAATGTGTATTTCGAACAGATAATTCTGAAAAGGGGAAAGTCAGAGAGGGGCTGGACTGTGTACTTTCAGTTTCCATTTCTTCACAACATCAATCAGATCAGTTGCTCCCTTTAAAAAGAAAAGATGGAGACAGGAACTAAAAAGGATGCTCTGACACTGTTCCCTCACAGAGAGGACAAAGGACCCGTCACTCCCTGTGTGGGACACAAGAGGGAGGTGGGGTGTTACTCAGAGCCTCCTTCTCCAATCCCTGTAACGCGGTCACATGGGAAGTGAGACACTTCCTTACACCCCATTCAGCTCAGAGAGCCCAAGAGAACAAGAGCACAGGTGACTGGAATCTTTAATCTTAACATGTCCCCACTGAGAAATAGGGACCAATTGGCGAATGGCCGGTTCTGACTCTGTCACCACTAGGATCGTGGCTCCTCTTCCCCTGGGGAAGACGCTCCTCCCCAGGACGTGTCTTCTGCTATGTTCCCTCTTGCCAAGTGCGGTAGAAGTAAAGCCCCATTTATGGAAAGGTGAGGAATGGGGTAAAGTGCCTCCTCTAACATACATTGTGATCCGAACTGTCTTCTATCACTTTTTAAATGATAATGAACATTTGTCATCAACCTAAAAGGAGTAAACACAATATACAGCAATCATTTCAGGTAGCTGTTAGGATTTGCTGTTTAAGAATTCCCCTGGGGACTTCCCTGGTGGCGCAGTAGTTAAGAATCCGCCTGCCAATACAGGGGACACGGGTTCCAGCCCTGGTCTGGGAAGATCCCACATGCCGCGGAGCAACTAAGCCCGTGCGCCACAATTACTGAGCCTGCCCTCTAGGGCCCGCGTGCCACAACTACTGAGCCTGCGTGCTGCAACTACTGAAGCCCATGTGCCTAGAACCCGTGCTCCGCAACAAGAGAAGCCACCGCAATGAGAAGCCCGCGCACCACAATGAAGAGTAGACGCCGCAACTAGAGAAAGCCGTGCGCAGCAACAAAGACCCAACGCAGCAAAAAAAAAAAAAAAAAAAAAGAATTCCCCTATCCTGTTTATTATGCCGATTTTTTCCAGGCCCATCAGGGAATGTGAAAAGAAAACCCATCTTTGATTTGCCTCAAGGCCAAGGTTGTCTGAGTATTTGAGCTCTAGCCTGTATGGAGAGAGACGTCTGTCCTGTGAGACAATTGGAGGCTGCTGATAATTAACAAGGTGAGAATATGAAGCATACTCCTGCCCCCATCCTTAAGGGTATCAATTTTAGTTTGTGACAACTTGGTTTTCATTTTGTCCTCATTTCCATCTGGAGCATTGAAACACTGCTGTGAGGGCAATAAGAAATCCAGTCCCACAGAAAGTTAAATTGGAGAGTAGCAGGTGTTTTTCCTCCCCCCCATTCCCTTCATCCCAGCCCCTTGCCCAGTATCTTTTGCTCTCACACACACACACACACACACACACACACACACACACACACACAGATGCTAGCTCCACTGCAATGTCGCTGAAGCAGGGAGGGAGGTATGGTTATATTCCAACCCCTTGACTCAAAATGTTAGCCAACTGCATTTTCAGGCTCAAAACACAGGCAAACTGTCATCAGGTTCCAGTCAAAAGCAAGCCCCACCTCATGGGGGCTCAGGCCAGATGTGAATGCAGCAGTTCAGAGGTGAGGCAGTTATGTGCAAGAACCATGTGACAGAGCTTTTCCCCAAATGGACTTACTTAAGAGAAACATTTTGGTGTTTATAGGACTTCAGCTCTCCTTTCTGGAGATTTTTCATCACTATAAACACTGACATACATACATATGAACATGCATGGACTTTTAAAATTGGGTCCAGCATTTGTAATTTCATTAAGACATCTTATTTGTTAGAAATGGGAGAAATTAATGACACAATATCAAAACTTTGGCAGTCGAAAACAGTCACATAGACAAACACTATATGGAAACTGGAGCCCATACTCTGGTGTCAATAACATGCGTTGGGAAACTTGGAGCTGTTGGTAGTGTTTGGAGGAGTTTACAGTGCAGAGGTGGCTAGCCTGCCTGGTGAGGGAACATGCATCAGGAGATAACTGAGCCCTTTGGAGCTGTGCTTTCTGCTTCCTTTGATCTGAAGCTCACTTTGCAACACTTCCAAGGGACAACAACAAATATTACGAAGTTTAAGATTTGATAGATTGGGCTGAGAGCACTTTGAAGTTGCTAAAGTCATCAGTAGTTCCCATTTCTGCTAGCAGAGTGGTATAGGAGTTGTTTTTTGTTTGTTGGTTTGGTTTTTTGTTTTTGTTTTTATTGAAGTGTAGTTGATTTACAATGTTGTGTCAATTTCTGCTGTACAGCAAAGTGATTCAGTTATACATACATATACATTCTTTTTTATATTCTTTTCCATTATGGCTTACCCCAGGATATTGAGTATAGTTCCTTGTGCAGCACAGTACGACTTTGTTGTTTATCCATTCTATATTAGAAGTTTGGGATTAGCAGATGCAAACTATTATGTATAGGAGTTGTTTTAAAATTCTATCCCACTCCAACTAGTTACAGAATTAAGGTCTAGAACTCATCATCGAGATGAGATATTTCCGCCTTGTAGAAGGCAGACCCCTCTACTACATTCTGCTTTGAACTACCTATTAGACATGTAAGAAAATGACCCCATGGTTTGAGAACAAGGGAGAAATCACCCAAACATGAGTATATTAATTTAAATTAAAACGTTGTATTTTATTTATATTTTTAAAAATCTTAAAGAATATTGGACTGTGTTATTATCCTTTCTTAGGTCACTTGCAGCTTTCTGGAATAAAATCTGAATTTGTGAGAAGGCTCAATAGCTCCAAGAACTGTTATCAGGCACATATAGATGATGGTCTACAAACCTGAATTAGGATACACGGAAAAAAATAAGTGCAAAATAGAATGATTGAATCTACACATTCAATATTTACTGATTGAAAGGATTTTGTTTTACGTTTATTGAATTTCTGGGAAAATGACAGCATCAAGTCCTAGACATTTATGACTGATGAAAAATAATTATTTTGCTTATAAAGCCTCTTACTCAAAAAAAGAAAATAAAAATGTCTGTTTTGAACCACTGGGAATTTGAAGAGTGTTACATGACCAATGACAAGCAGTCTTGAGTAGTAATGTATTCATTAATCCATATAAATAGTAGTGGTTGAAAGTGGAGGGACCCTAAATAAGATGCTCTTCAGTAGTTTGAATGATAGGAAACTTAAATTTTAGTTTTGGCTCAGGTTTTAAAGGTCTAGCATCTGATACTAAACCATTCAGAAAAATTCCCTCAGTGGACCAAAGAGTTAGGAGAGCTTGAATCTAAGGCTGCACAAATACGGTGGTCACTAGCCATACAGGGCTGTTTAACTTCAAGTTAATTAAAACTAAATAAAATTAAAAATTCAGTTCCTCAGTCCAACAAACCACATTTCAAGTGCCCAACAGCCACATGTGATTAGTGGCTACTTTATTGAACAGCACAGATACAGAACATTTTCATCATCACAGAGAGTTCTCTTGGATAGCGCTAATGTAAGGGATAAACAGGAAGCAGTTTCACTTTGACTCTTCCGAAAAATGTTGTCTGTTTTATGTCTCTCATTTGGACAAAGTGCACTATCAAAGACAGAGATCCTCGGCCAATATGCAGGCTCTGAAATGCAGTAAAAGATGCAGGGCCCTCCTGGCTAACTAACATTAAAAAACAAAAAACAAAAAACAATTACAATGTGTAGTTTATAACCCGTACTTATTTAAGATTCTATGTTAATCACCCTCTAACCTAAAATCTGCCTCAGGTCATTTCTCCTGGCACTGGATCCAGTTTTTACTCACGTGCTATTTATGATACAGATGTTAATTACCAAACCCAGCTGTGCTACTCTTTCCGGCCTTACACTACTTCCCACAGAAAGCTCCCAATGCCTTTCCCTTCATTCTAAACTTCGTAAGATAACATTAGATCTGTCCCCAGTTATTCAGTCCACTTTTGTGAGAAATTGGTCTTTAGCCCTTTCTGAACATTTGGAATATGTGTGGGTGATAGGTGAATAGATATGTTAAATACTGTTAAATCATTTCACCCTGTTTTTCATCAACAGTTATCTCAATTCCTTTTTGATAGTAACTCTGCTCATTAATTTTTCTCCAAGCAAATGATTTGACAACCATGTAAAATGTTATAGAAAAAAAATCACAGTATTGTTAAAATTATATATTTATATCTTATAAAAAGGTGAAATGGTTCTCCAAATTTCTTGTCTGTCCTCCTTCCTTTGAGACAGATTGATTGCTATTAAAATAAGTAATAAATATTTAAAAATAATTATGTCCTAAAGGTAGCCATTTTCCAGGCTAAAATAGAAAGTTGTGGGTATAAACTAGACAAAAGCAGTCAGTTTCAGACTTGCCAGTTTCTTTTCTGTGTGATGCTGGGTCTTTGCCCAGAGAAGCTGAGGGGAAATCTTCAGTCTCCATAACCCAGAGAGAATATACTTGCTTTCTGTTTTCTGAAAGACTTATGTCCCTCTAAAACCCTTTAAAAATTGTTTTTAACTTTCCAGGGTACACAAGCCTGTGTCAACTGACAGCAAGTGTTAATGTTTCTGGACTGAGAATGGGATAATGTGTGTAAAATATATCTTAGTTATGTTCTCAAAATGTGTGGGTAGCTCTAGGATTTTTTTCTCAGTATCCCATCTACAGAGATGAATGGATAAATGAAAATGAGCACGGAATTTTTTCATTCTTGCTTACAAGTCAGTTTAGAGAAAAAGTTCATAACTGAAGTAAGATTTTTGAAGTGGAAGCTGAGCAATGATAGGTAATCAAGATGATAATATAATAACATGTGGATATAAAGTGTTAAGGTTGAGAAGTGTTCATCAATTCTGATTGAGAAATCCATAAATTAGTATACTTATTTACTTACAAAGCTAAGTAGATTTAAATGAGAGTTTTAGAAAGACTGGAGAGGAAAGAACTTGCTTTGAAATTCTTCCATGGCTCAGAACAAATTTGTTATGCTTCTCTTTATCATAGTCTTTCTCTCATTTCATGCAGGAAGAGCTCTTCCCCTGCCGTTATTCTTTCTCTTTTGTGGTGTGTAGACAGAGTGTGTTTATGCACGCATACGCACCCACACACATACAGTTACAAAAAGTGTTTTTCCAACTACTCTCCCCCACTCAACAAATCTACATTAAACTCTCTCCCGTCTCTCTGATGCACCTGCATTCTGATTTTCTGGCTAGGAAAGAGAGAGTGGAAACTTTCGGAAACTATCAAACGCCTCTTAAATCAGCCAGGTAAATGAGTTACACATGGCTTTTAGTGTTCATGGGAACTCCCAAATAATATGGAGAGGAATAAATGCAATCCACAGTAATTCATGGAAACCTATCAACAGCCCATAGTTTATTCCAGCGTTGTGAATCCTTTTGTTGTGGAATACTTTGTGCACCATAAAATACAATATAACTTTTAGTGGTTATTGGTTTCTATGCATTGTATCTATCAATTCATTCTCAATTCCCAATAACCTAAACCTAATAAATCTTCCTGACTTTCTAAGTGTGAATAAGAATGTTAAGAATACTCTTTTATTTTACAGGTGCTATGTAGATAATAGAAACAAAAGTCACAAAATTCTAAGATCCTCAGGATGAATAATAATATTCATAGTATCTTTCATTTTTTAAGCAATGGACAATACTAATTTCTTTTCATAACATCTAGTTTAATCTTTACAACAGCAGAACCCAAGACTTGGAAAAGGTAAGTAAATGTTAAAGATCTTACAGTTAGGAAAAGGTAGATAGATTCCATTTGAACTCTGATTGAAATCTGAATGCAAAGCTAACAGCATAGCCATTACGACTGACAGACTTGCTCTATTAATAGTGCTTCCAACTTATGACAACTGACAAAGAGGATGCCATTCTGTGAGATATGATTACTCCAATTCTATAAATATTAAAAATGAGACTCAAAGATAATATTTTCTAAATGTATATGGCAAGTTACGGTACTCTTTCCACCTTTTATTTTTTGATTCTCTTACTTTGTAATTATTTCATTATTACCATATTTATTTCTCCATTCCACAGTTATTCAGTGAGCATTGTGCCAGGCACTGTGTCAAAGTTGGGAACACAAGCTTAAACAAGATTATCTTGGTGCTTGCTCTCAAAGTGCTCACAGTCTAGTGGACAGGTGATTCAGCCGGCAAAGCAGAAGGACACGCCAGGATGCCAAGAAGACCAGGTGGTGTCCTACCCCCTCAAAAACTCCCAGCGCATCATATGGAGAGCAGCAGTCAGCAGCCTCTATTCTTGACCTGACAGGCAGTAGAGATGATAGTTGCTGCCTCAGGCCGGCCATCACAGTACAATTATCCAACTGCTAGAAAGCTGGGCTTACAGCCAGGAACCACCCAGAAAATGCAGGAGCCATTTCCTGGCATCTGAGACTAATTGTTCCGGGGCATCTGGTCATAAATTCAATAAACATTTATTGAGCATGTACAATATGCTAGGCACCAGGGATGAAGAGTCACATAATACATCACGGGGACACTGACGTGCAAGCAAATGATAGGAATGCGGCATCCGTGCACCATAGACGTGGACTCAGGGCACCATCGGATTCTCCCAACCCACGTCCCATAAGGAAACCATCCAGATTCGGTGCTGATAATAAAACACCAGCCATTGTGAACGCTGTACAGTTCGAGGGAATCAAATTAAGAACCTTATAACCAGAATGATCATCCATCTTAATTTGCCCAGGTCAGTTCCCAAATTACATCTTGCGTTGGCTTAATTAAGCACCTCCTTTTACTCTCATAAATTATATGGTTGCCCACCTTATGTCTAATGGGGGTTAGTACTTGTTTCATTTTAATACACAGTGAATGGCTTAATTTTCATTTCTGGAACACTGATTATGTGCAATCATAGTTCTTGCAGCTATCTCCACCTAACCCATCACAAGAATTAGATGCAGTGGTATTACCCCTGCTCTCCAGATGAGGAAACTAAAATTTTGGAGAGTTCAGTTACTTGCCCAAGCATCACATAGATATTAAATGGTAATGCCAGGATTTAAACACAAGTGCTGTTGGGCTCATTGTAGCAGCCGATGGAGTAAGTTTGACAACAATATTACGGACTAAAGAGGAAGACTGTATCAGAGAAGCTTAGGTGGGAGACCATCAGGACCTGGCCCATAAGTATAGAGACAGGATGGTCACCACTGCGGTCACCAGTGAGCCCAGGAAAGGCCTGTATCCTCAGTCATCCCCACCACCCTCTTGTCTATGCTCATCTCTCACTGGCCATTTCTTCAGCTCTGACACCTGATTCTGACCACAGCACACACATCACCACGTGGGGGGATGACTGCGGGCAGAAGGGATGTGTCCTGACCATGCAAGCTCTTTGTTACCCTGCCTCCTTCAGAGACCGTCTTTCTGTCTTTGCAAGTTTCCTTTTTACCTCCTTCCATATGGAGCCTTAATATCGTGCCTAAGGGATATGAGAAGAGAGAATTTTTTACCAGTGAAATGGAACTTTTATGGTCTGTGAAAGATACATCTCTCTTGTTAGTTCCTTTATTTAGCTCTGTAGTGCAATAAATTGGAGCAGGAAATTATACATTCAGATTAGGAAACACTGTGGAAGGCGTAGTTAGAGATTTTTGTGGACATTTGCCCCAGTTGCTCAGGCTTTATTCCCATCTTCAATAAAAGTTGCTTAATCTATCTGATAATAGAAGTAATTTATCATACTTGTGAGAAATACAGACAACAGAGAAAGGTATAAAAAGAAAGTGAAGATTGTCTGTAATTTCACCACCAAGCGACAACTACTAGTAGCGTTTTAATTTATATCTTGCTGGATATTTTTCCATGGTAATTCATGTGCATACACAATTCACTATTTTAATAAAATTGTGACATACATATATTCTTTTGTAAGCTAGATGCCCTTAACGTATTATAAATATTTTGTGTTATAAATGTAGATCTATAAAAATTTTCATTATAGTATAACAGTTTAATATGTGGCTCTATCCCAATTATTTAACCATTCCTAAATAGCAAAATATTTAGGGTTGGTTGCTTGTTGCTGGTTCTTTTCTATTTCCTTTGCTATTATACAAAATGCTACAACAAAGATTATTAGAAATACATTTCTGTGTAGCTGTCCATCCAGTTGTTTCTTTTAGATATACTAAAAGTGGAATCTTTTCCTTCTTGATTCATATTGTCAGGCTTTATCCAGATAGATTAGAATACACACTTCCATCATCACTCTATGAAAGCATATTTTCTCCATGGCCCATTCAGTACTAGTGATTACTCTGCTGCTCTAACAAGAATTTTAAAATTTATTGTTATTAATAGTTAACTTTAGTTAACTGCATAATTAAATAGTAATTAAAGCTAATTTCATTACTTATAAGTTGATTTAATTTATCTATTTGCTTGGTAAGCTTAAATGTATTTTTAACGGATTTTTGACTATCTGTAGTTCTTTTCTGAGAATGACCTGTTTATGTACTTTGCTACTCTTGTCTCTAAGGAGGTTTTATTTTTATTGTTATTCATTGGTAAAAATTCTTCATACATTAATGATATAAAATTTGTATCTGTTGTTCATGTTCCAAATGTTTTCCCTGAGTGGTCATCTGTCTTTGGCTGATTGTGAATTTTTAAAATCTACTGTGAGGTATGTGTGTATATATTTATATGTGTATATATTTACATATGTATACACACACACAGAATAGACATGGACAAGGATATAGCCAAGGACAGTCACAGACACAGATGCAGGTTAATATTCATAGCACCTCCTCATTCCTACACCTATGAGTAATTATCTAACCCTCAGACATCTACATGGAACTCTCTTGTGGCCTTCTGCTATGGAATTTATTACCTTCTAGAACGTACTTTCGATATTTACTTTAAACACTTATCTCTTTCTTGAACTTTAAAATTTTTGAGTCCCACAAAGCACTCAGCAGAGGATCTGGCCGGTACTAAATAGACGAGTGGAGAAAAGCTGTGCGTCTCACGCTGTCACCCTAGACTTGCAGAATCTGCCCCACGCACACGGTCTCCTACCTGCAAAAGGAGGGGAGCAGAATGTCTGACACAGAGGCCTAAGGCTTTGTGCTTTGTTGTTGCTGTTGTTTTATTGGGTCATGACAGCCCCCCTCGGACAACAGCAGCAAGTCAGATCTCAAGATCAGGACTTGTCTGCTTGCTTCGGTGTAGTCTCTATCTGGAAGCAGCTAGATCCCGGTTTGTCATTATGACCACTAGATGGAGTCCAGTTATTAGTCTGAACGAGACAACACTGCATGTTGAAGGGCATCCCAGCTTCCATGGTCATCCAGAAGGTGACCCGCCACTGTGCAGAAGACTCTGTGACAGCCCTTGCTTCCGAAAGGGACAATTCGAGATAAGTCTGGAGATCGAAGTGTTTTGTCTTTCTCTTTGTTGTGAATTAATTATCCTTTTGTGAGGCTCTTCAGCAGAATTTCGAGTTTGCATTTAAATGTTCCTAGACTCCCACTTCCTCTCCCTCTCCTCCTCCCTGTCTCTCCTTTATTTTTTATTGTTTTTAAAGAAGAAGAGTATTCTGTGTATCCCTCAGGCAGATATCTGTCCTCTGTCAGATATTTATGCTCCCAAAGCATTCTGAGTTATTAGATTTGCCTGGTGAGAGAATATTACTGCACTGAAAGAAGAAAAAAAAAAATCGAGAAATAGTTTCACCCCTTCATGTAATCTAAAGGATTAAATGCCAAATGATCTGGAATGGAATTCCTCTTGAGCACATGTTCAATTACAACTTTTTCAGGAAATGATACTTAGGAGTGCCTTTTGTCACATTATCGTTTGATCAGTTTTCAGAGAGGACATGGCAAATTTTGCAATTGCCATCCTTTTCTAAGCTTTGAATACTGCTTAAATTTGCAGAATTTTTAACAGCCACCTGCATTTCCCTGACCTATCAAATATAAACACAAATCAGACGTGGCTGAAAGTAGGGCAAACAAAACCCCAAGTGGCAGTTCTAACCCTGAGCGCTCGTGCTTTTTAAAATTCAAAATCATTCCGCTTCATTTGTATAAAAACGGATTGCCCCAGCTTCCCTAGGAGGCTTACCATCAGTTAACTTAATCCTCATTTAGAAATAGAGAAAATAACTTCTTACAGTTTTATACTAATATGTCTAATATTGTTCCCCTCTAAACAGCTCAAGCTGGGTAACAAATGTGACAGAGCCCCCCCCCACCCCCGCATCAACCTTCACATTACTTACCTAGAAAATGATTGAGACATTTAAAAGAGGCTTGGGAAAATAATCAACCATTTAACCAGACAGTAATAAAGCACCATAAGTATGACTTACAAGACAGAGGAAGATTTCAGGTTAAAACAAAACTCCCTGGTATATTTTTGATACTTTAAAAAATATATATTATTTCCTATCTCTGTAGGTTTTCTCTTAATGTACAATATACCGTTCAGGCAGAAAAGTAATCTAATATCTATTTTCTCTCTTCCTAGTTCTCTGACAAACACTAACATTCTCAAGCAAAAATGTATGAGGCTGGATTGGGTCTTGCAGCTTGATGTGAAGGTCAGAATGTTGGATAATGTTGATGGTCCATAAAAATTTAAAGATGACATCCCCCAAATTTACTGTAAATGTTGGCATTTCTGGATAATGTATCAACATCTCATTGCATTCATAAAAATAGAATTTGGCATATTTGTGCAACTTGGTCTAATGTGCTCTTTTATTTAACATACTAATCTGAACATTTTAGGGCCTGTGTTAGGTTATAGCTTTGATTTTTTTAAAAAAGCAGTTAAATTCTAAAAAGAAAACATTTGTGAAATCAACAGATTCAAGTCATGCTTTAAATTCTGAGATTTTTGTGAATGAAAACAAACCCTATTCATTTGGAAGTATTTAAAGGTAACAGACAACCAAACAAATTCAAATTTAATTCAGTATATGAATATCATAGTGGTAAAAGAGTATACTGGAAAAATATATTGGATTAGGGAATCAGAAGACTGAGGCACTAGTAGTTTTGCTAACACCAGTGAAGTTACATAAATCTTCTGGGCTCAGTTACCTCACCCACAATTCATTCATTCATTCATTCATCCAAGAAATGCCTACATATGCCAAACACTATTCTAGACACCAGATAGAGCACAGTCTTCATAAAGTTTATATTCTACTGGAGGAAAAGAGAAAATCAGCAAAATACATAGGTAACTATATTAAATGTAGATTATATTAGAGGATCGTAAGTGCTGTGGAACAAAGTAACAAGAGGAATAGGGATAAAGAGTAGCAAGGCATTTGCAATGCTAAGTAGGGTCATCAAGAAAAAACACACTGAAAGGTGAGATTTGAGTCAAAATCAAAGAAGGCAAATGTGGCGGGGGTTGGGGGGGGTGGGTGGGGGGGGGGCGGGGGGGCGGGGGGAGACATTCCCGGCAGAGGGAGGAGCCAGTGCAAACAGCGCGAGGTGGGAGTGGAACTGCCATGTCTGAGGAAGAGCAAGAAGGCTGGTGGGACTGGAGTGGAGTGAGTGGGAGAAAGAAGTGGGGTAGGAAGTCAGGGAGATTGCAGAGATGGAGGTGGAGTGAGTTAGACTATAGGAAATGAGTGATTTGGGTTCTTCCTCTGAATGTGATGAGAAGTCATCATGGGGTTTTGTAGAGAGAAGTGATATTGTCTGGCTTATATTTGACTGGATCGCTTGGGCTGCCATATTGGGAATTAATAAAATGGGGGCAGAAGTAGAAGCTGTGAGACCAGCAAGGTGACGATTTCAATAATCTATGTAAAAGACAATGGTGGCTTGAAAGGGGAGGGCAGCAGTACCTGCGCTATCGGCATCTCAAATCAAAGTTAATAATTCAGATGACAATGATTTGGAAGTTGTAAATGTCTTCACAAATACATGATAGTAATCATGTTCTTGTTTTTAAAGTTTTTGACTCTTCTTTTTCATATACTATTCCAGATCAACTTCAGAAACATTTTGTCAAGTTCATTAGAAATATATATAGCTTCTTTTACAAAGAGATTTTTCCAAATTTGATCTAAATTTTATCTTTATAAAATGATTTATCAGTATGATTAAATATATTTCCATCAATCTATTTATCTTATAAATTCCATTAATGCATTTCCAAATAGTTAAGAGTTAAACTCTACCTGGTTACAGTGAATGAATCTTGTGATATAGTTTTGGATTTGATTTGCTGATGTTTAAGACTTGGCAACTATTTTTATAAATAGGATTGGTGCACTTTTTTTGTTGTTGTTATATAGTATTGATAGAATTGGATATCATGGTTTTACTAGCTAAGAGAATGAATTTGGAAGTACTTTTCTTTCTTTGTACAGAAAGAGTTTAAGTATCAAAAGAATGGTCTGAACGCTAGTAAAGGATCTGGGCTGATTGCTTTGTGGGCATAGGGAGTTATTTCATTTTGATCAATTCAGATATTATACCTCTACATGAGTTGATTTTTAGTGATTTACATGCTCTTGGAAATTATCCTTTTATCTACATTTGTAATTTATTTTATCATTTAAATTAATCCACATCTGTAGTTTTTCCTTTTCTTATTCCTACCATCATTTATTTATGTTTTCTCTCTTTCCCCCATGTTGATCTTACATATTTTCCCTATTATAATGATCTTTTTAAAAAAAATCAGCTTTTTTCCCCTTTCATTAGGTAGTGTTTTTGTTGTTGTTGTTGTTGTTGTTTTAAATTTTTATTTATTTATGGCTGTGTTGGGTCTTCGTTCCTGTGCAAGGGCTTTCTCTAGTTGTGGCAAGCGGGGGCCACTCTTCATCACGGTGCGCGGGCCTCTCACTATCGCGGCCTCTCTTGTTGCGGACCACAGGCTCCAGATGTGCAGGCTCAGTAATTGTGGCTCATGGGCCCAGTTGCTCCGCGGTATGTGGGAATCTTCCCAGACCAGGGCTCGAACCCGTGTCCCCTGCATTGGCAGGCAGATTCTCAACCACTGCGCCACCAGGGAAGCCCTAGGTAGTGTTTTAATCAACAAGATATTTTCTTCTAATTTCCTTGGATTTATTTATTCATTTTTCTGCCCTCTTATGGGGAATATGGAGTTTACTTATTTTCAATTCTTACAGTGGTTTAGGAAGCTCACATAAGAATAAACATTTTCCTCTGAGTACTATTTAACTATATCTCACAAGTTTTTGAAATGTATTGCTCATGTTCTTATTAATTTCTACCTTGAAATTTTATATTTTAAAGTCACCTTTAAAAGAGTCATTTGGAAAAAAAGTAATTTCCTACTCAATAGTTGTTTGGGAGCTATCCTATTATTGGTTCTAGTTTTATTGCCTTGCATGCTTGGTTGTTTTTTCCAATCTACTTTTGAACACAATAAGTACATCTTTGTTAAATCTAAAGACCCTTTATCTAAAATTTAATTTAACATATAACAATTTTAATTTGGATGAAGTGTTTTTAAGAAAAATGAATTTAGACAAAGTAATTTTCTGTCATTAAATTTGTGCCTTGGAAAAAAATACTCTAACAGAAGTACAAATGGTTACCGATACAGATGTAGAGTGGAAGCAAGGAGAACAATCCTAAAGAGTTCAAATAATCTCAGCAAGAGATGCTGTTAGGCTGAACAGAGATGAGGGATGTAGAATGAGGAGTTATGTTTTGAACTGACTGTGTGATAGCTAGAAAATTTAGGGGATACGATCAGAGTCCTGTTGGCCTGCAGCTCAGCTGTAAGGTCTGGTCTGGAGGTAGGAAATTGGAGTTACAGTTACACAGGTAATAGTAAAAATAAAGTAGGAGGTGGAGCCATTTGTAAGGAGTGATGGGCCAAAGGAATTGAGAAAAGTGTTGAAGGTTTGATTTGATAGAGAGCAGTTGTGAGGAATGAAGAGAAAGTGAATACCAGAGTCCTGAATAGAGGATTAAGTCCAAAGTATTGAATTGATAGTTGTATCTTTATATAGGCTAGTTGGCCTGTATAGGCCACGGAGGCCGAGTTTGACAGCTCTTTGACCCTCTCTTGAGAGATGTGGGAAGAAGAGCAGGATTTGGGGGATGAAAGAAGAGGAATTGTGTTTTAGATATGTTCAGCAACCAGTGCAAAAACTTCTAATATAGTAAATAAATGTCCAGAGTTTGACTAAAGAGTAGAAGTAGCAGTGAGCTTTAATTCAGGTAGTAAAAAAAATTTAAAGATGAATAAAACCTGGCAAGTGGAAGAGGAAGGTGTGGATAGGGTTGTATGACCCAATATTTAGCAAGCATATTAGAACTTTACTCCATGCCTAAAGACATTTCCTTGGGAGGCTACACACTCCAAAAATTTTGGCAATCCCCTGGGTTACAAGAAAGTACATTTCTTCTCTTGATAGCAACACATTATTTTGAACCAAAATGGTATTGCTTATCATTCCTATTAGTCTATATTTTTACACTTGGCTGGCATGGATTTCTGATATGTTTCTGTATATCTTTAGGTTGCCCTTTCCATCTAGAGAGAAGTTGGAGTAAAGGATAAATTGATTCATAGCATGATTCTATAGGTGACTTCCCTGAGTAGCCAAGAATCTTTTGAATATATACTTCTTCCCACTAAAAATAATCTTGTTCCTTATTTTCATACTTGCGTATCATGAATGCAAGTCATAGAAGCAAAAAAAAAAAAAAAAAAAAAAAAATCAAGTCTTATGTGAAAGCTAGAAGATAAATTTGATGGGACAACCCTGCTAGGAATAACCAGAATTGAGCTTGAGTTGGAAAAAAATTAGAAAACTAACCAAGGAGAACTAAGAAAGCTGCATTGGAGTCTGTGGATTGGATCTATTCCATAGAAGAGAGGAATGTAGACTCCTACAAAAGAAAGAAGTGATGAATCCAAGAAGTGAAGAGGATTGTTAGAGCAGCTGGAATCCCAACTCTGCTTCTTTCCAAGAAAAACTAAAAAGATAGTAGAAATTGAACTTAGCATGAAGAGGGATAAAAAGCTAAAACACTCCACCATCTAAAACCACTACAACATTACTTGTATATAATATACATATTTTGACTGACACCCTGGAACAGCATATGCTTGATAGTATTTTTGAGCACTACTGTTATGTCTGGTTTAAATTAGTACATGAAAGGCAAGTCTTTCATTTTAACTAGTTTTGCACCCAGAAAATATACCACACAATGAGTAGGATTTAAGACCTTTTTTTCCCCCTAGTAAATGGTCATAGTAATGGGAATGCTGTTATTTATCCATACTGACCTTCAACTATGAATA
This sequence comes from Balaenoptera acutorostrata, assembly GCF_949987535.1. Classification (NCBI taxonomy): domain Eukaryota; kingdom Metazoa; phylum Chordata; class Mammalia; order Artiodactyla; family Balaenopteridae; genus Balaenoptera; species Balaenoptera acutorostrata. Next base: position 45,836,944 of record NC_080068.1, on the reverse strand, counting down.
AAATGCACACAGAAGTTTCTTTAAAATGTTGGTTGAATACATGTTTGAAGTGTGTAAGTTTCTTTTCCCTCCAGGGTAAAATTTCCTCGTCTATTAAGTAGTAGAAAGTATTACTTCATAAAGTTGAGGCATAAAGTTCAACTGAGATAAAATTTATAATGGACTTAGCACACTGCCTGTCACATAAGTGCTTAAAATGTTAATCTCTTTCCTTTTTTTTTTTTTAACTTGAACAATGTAATCACCAATATCTGGCAACACTACTTGAAAAATAACTGAGACCACAAATGGTTCTTAGAAGAAGAAAGAATATTTTTTTAAAAATTACATATACATATACACATATACTTACATATACATATATACACACATATAGATATATCTGTATACATATATTTACTCACCTGGAGTCTTGAATATCCCAAGAATCATTCTTGTTGCTTCTTCTCGTTATCTCATTCTTTGCATCCAGTCCTTTCACCTGTCACCTCTTTCCAAAACACCACCTCAATATCACTCCTTGTATGTGACCCATTTGATGTTCTAGTCTGAACCAGTTCCCATTAGTTTTCCCCTGAATTAAACACTTCAACTGCCTGCTAACTGATCTGCCTGCTTCCTTTACTCCCCCATCTACGCTCCTTCATAGCACAGTCACTAGTGATCTTTTGAAAACATAGATCAGCTCAAGTCACTCTCTTGCTCTATAGAAAAAAAAAAAAAAAAAAAAGAAGGCTTCACATTTCTCTTGGGATAAAACACTTGCCTGTGGTCCATGAGGTTCTCCTAATCTGGCCCTGCCTACCTTTCTGAGCTGTCACTATTCTGGAAACTTACAATACTTCTGTTTCTCCAACATGCCAAATTCATTAATACCTCCAACAGCTTTTGCATTTAATTTCTTTGCCTGCAACACTTTTTCCTAGACAGTCTCAAGGTTGTTTCCTTTTTACCATTCAAATCTCATCTCAAATGTCACTTACTCAGGAAAGCATTTCCTTACCACTTATTCAAAGCCATTCTCACCTCTCTTCAGCCTCACTCTGTCACATTAACCTACTTAATTGTATTAATAGAGTTTATTGCTATGATGAAAATTTCTTGTTTATTTATTTTTACAAAGAGGGAATAATTCTACTTTTGAATTATTAATGTGATCTTGTTTTTGCCTTCCTGAGAATACATCTTGGTTCTTTTCTAGAATCATCCACCTGCCGATTAGGATTAGTTCCAGTAGAGTAGAACTGAGAAAGTCTTAGGTGACATTATGCTTTTGGAATTCAAGAGCCAAGCTTTGGTCCTGAGAAAGGATTATCTAAATTCCTCTCTCTCCTTTAGCTTATAAAGGATCAGGCTTTGTGGAAGAGACCAGAGAATTTTATGCATGTAAGGCAAGTCCAGACAGAATAGAAAGAGGAGGAAGCCTGCCCTTTTCTAGCCTCAGGGAACTGTGGAAGGAAAGAGGGAGGAGAGGAAGGCACTCCTTCTCATGTTTGGGGCTCATGACAGGCTGCTCTGGAATAAACGTCAGCATAGTAACTTTGGGGACACAGTGTAGCCTGCAGTACGAGACTCTGAGCTATTTCATCCTAAGTCCCCTAGGCTTCTGCATTGTAAAAACAGGACCTATAATTCTGAAGATCTGCTAGGTTGCTCATCAGAGGACATCATCTTAGTAGAGAGTAGGTGGCTTTGCAGTGAGCAGGTCTCAGCTAGAGCTGGAAGGGACCACAGTCAATCCCCAAAGATCTTTAGTGCCAGTAGTAACAACGGGGAAGCTGAGTCATCGAGGGAGGGCTTGGGCCCTGTCTCAGCCCAGAGAGGACAAATGACGAGCTTCTCCAGCCATAAACTTCTGCCAGGAACATCAGTCAAACACACAGCAACCAAGTAGATATCTGGCCTTAGATCTTTGACTCATCCTTCATCTCGCTCAGGGACGTAATTCGATTCTCTCTAAAGGAGAATCTGAGAAATTTTGTCTAAGAGAGACTGAACCTTTCGTATAGCAATGGTTCTCAAACTCTGTGGTTTATCAGAACCTCCTGGGGAGCTTATAAAGCCCACAGTGACCCAGGCTCCTTGAAGTGGAGTGGGGCCCAGGCCTTCATACTTGTATTAGTCCCCATCAAAAGTTGATATCTACCAAAATTTGAGAACTACTGCCCTAAAAGGACTGTTTAAATTATTTCATTGGATTAACTTTAAACTAGATGAGACTTTTCATGTCTCTCCCTCTAACCAGTAGGTGGAAGCCCAAAGGAGATGAGATAAACTACAGATAATTTTTTAAGTTATATTTTATCTATGCACATCCAGATTTTATGTTGAGTTAAATTTTTTAATGCCCTCCATTTGTTTAACAATTTACTGTCATCCTCTTGCAATTAGAATATATGTTTCACGATGGAAGGGGTCTTGTCTATGTTGTTCACTGCTAAACACCAGGTCTGGTACAGAGCAGTCACACAAATATTTGTGGAGGGAATCGATCAATCAGTTGGTTAATTAGCTAGTTAATGAATTTATGCATATGCATGTAGTGGAGAGAATTTGGTGTCAGAAGATACTCTGCCTAGGGATGATGGAGAAGATGGGGAACAAGGCATAGGAGATCTGGCGGAAGCAGAACTAGATATTTTTCAAAAACAGCTAAAAACACCCAGTGAAGTAAATCACCTGTTGCTAACAAGTGAAAGCCTTAATTTGCATCTGTGGAAATAGGTCAGAATTTAGAGGTAAGGAACAAAGAGTCTGTAAAAGTTTGATGCAAAGATTTAAGTAAATAAGAGCTTAATGCTGGAGAGACCTGAGAGGGTATGTCTGTCACCTGCCTTTAAAGTGATTTGATATAGTGAAATCTGTACTTGATGTTCCCCAGTCCTTCTTTTTTTTCCAATAATTTTTCTGGTATCTATCCTATCTCTCTGATGCAAGTATATGTTTTAAAGTGAATGTTCTTTATTATAAGATATAAGTTCAATGTATAAAACTTAGAGATAGAAGAAAATATCCATGATCACACCACCTGGAGATCTCATCACTTAGTCATCCAATAAGTATGAATATATATTAGGACTGTGGTTTTTGTCCTTCTGCTGTATCCTCAGCACTTAGAAGAGTGCCTGGAACAGCGCTCAATTAATAATTGTTGAATGAATCTACTAAGACATGCATTAAATATTTTTCTTCACATTCACTATTCCTTAGGATGATTCCACTTACCCCCTTTGATAAAGAAAAAATATATATATTTTAATATTTTTACTAGCCTTTTTTTACTTTCTTTGGCCTTGACTCATGGATCGAATTTTTAAGTATTTCTAGGCATACCTTAATATTTTAACTCTCCTTGCCCCATTTGCTCCACTTGGTTTCCAGGATTGAGGCATTGCTGGTATTCTTCCTTGATCTCATCATATTTTCTTCTGCTTTTTATTTTCCCAATGCATGTCCACTTGGTTTTTCCTCACTGAGGAAGTTTATAATTGTCAAAACAAATTTCATGTTACTTTTTATTACACCAATTTAAATTTATAACAAACATTAAATAAACAAAAATATCTTGGTTTTGTACTTTCCAAAACTAAAAATGCTCGAGCTCTAACTCAATTTAGAGCTTGCCTGTAGATCACCTGAGACAAATCGATATTGCTGGTTTCAGTTGAGTAATGTGGCCTGTGCTCTATGTGCACTTTGATAAGTGAAAGTGGGTAGAAAGACAGGAAGCAAATCTCATTAGTTAAAAATTCTAAATAAATTACACAAAAATAATGACATATATAGGTTTGAAATTGAGTGACTTGGTACTGTGTCAATTCAGCTAAGCCAGACATATGTTCCCAGATTTTTCTTCTCTGTGTGGTTCTGAGTTTGGCTTTGCCACAAGAGAAATCTGCATAAGACCTGAAATGCCAAAGTGAATAGCAGCCATATTTATACTCCAGACGCCGGCACAAGACCAAGCACAGTTGGAGCTCATGCACATTTTTGTTGATTTGCTGCCTCACCTTGGTGGTGAAGGGCAGCATTCAGGCTTGTGGTTCCTTTAGCTCCAGCCAGATTGCTACTCTGGCATCTGCACATCCCGAACCAGGTACATGTAAAAGGTGTCAGCTTATCCTGCAAGCCACCCATATGGCCAAGGTTGGCAACCATGAAAGACAGACACAGATTCAAAAGTTTGTCTTCTTGGGTTCTGGCTTGCCAGTTTGTTCTCTTGTGTCCATTTGGTTCTTGTTTCCCTTACTTCATGTCCGTCTTTCCTTCCCAACCTAGTAATCTAATTCAACACGCATTTCTTATCTTACAGTTTCTGCAGGTCAGGAATCTGGGAGTTGTTTATCTGGCTCCTCTGGCTCATGGATTCTCACCGGGCTTTGACGAAGTATTGGCTAAGGTTACAGTCTCATCTGGAGGCTCAAGTGAAGGAGGATATACTTCCAAGCTCACTCCTGCGGTTGTTGGCAGGATTCAGTTCATCACAGGTTGTGGGACTGGGGGCCTCATTTCCTCATTGGCTGTTGGCCAGAGGTTTCTTTAGTTATTTGCCACATGAGCCTCTCCATAGAGAAGTTCACATCATGGCAGCTGGCTTCTATCAGAGCAAGCAAATGAGAGAGCAAGAGAAGGTGAACAGGACAGAAGCAGATTCACTTTGTAACATAATCTCAGAAGTGACTTCCCATCACTTTTATTATATTCTATTTGTTAGAAGGAAGTCACTAGATTCAGTCAACACTCAAGAGGAGAGGATTATAAAAGGGCATGGACACCATAAGCAAGGATCATTGGAAGGCATCTTTGAAACTGACTACCAGAGCCTTTCAAAAGGTAAAAGACCTTCCAAGCATCTTAAGCATGTGCTGTACACACCCTCTCTTTTAAGAAAATAAAACTTCTAAGAATCATTATTTCCACAGCATCTTCACAGAAAAGATTTGTGAGTGTAGCGTTTGCCTAATGGAGTGGATCATGAATTCATACATTGGAAATTCACAAAGTTTATAAAAGAAATGTATCAGCTTGCAATGGAGAGAGAGACAAATTTTAAAAAGGCATCTCTACCACCAAACATTTACAGGAAACAGGCTAAGAAGTCTACTCAGTTGCAAATATCAGCCATATCTTATAGAAAAAACAAACAAAAAGGCTAACTCAGAGGCAGAACCCAGATTCTACATGGTGGAGCCAAGAGCTGCAGAGAACAACTCACAGGGAGTAGGACTGAGCCGTAAGCAGTGAAATGGTAACACGCGTCATACCAAATTTCAGAATTCTATGGACCAGTGCTGCTTTGTGTCTCTCATCTTCTCCATCTCAGAATGCAAGAATCCGTTGTGGTTATCCACTGGTCGTCTCGCCATTCAGTGTTGTGAGTGTGGTGATAGATGACTTGTTAACTAAGTTTACAGGCTTTCTGACCTAAAAGAATGTATCCAAGGAATTACACCTGAGGAGTCTTTATCCACACCTGAATTGAACTTAGATGACAAGATCCCGGACCTTGACCCTGAGTCTGATGTAATGAGATGATATTTTTAGGGAGACTCTTGAGAGGGAATGAATTTATTTTGCATATGGCAGTAACATAAGTAGTCTGTGGCCAGAAAGTGGGTTGTGGCAGTTTTAAAACTTGCTTGCAAATTCTTTGAAACTCTCTGCATTAAGAAATGGAGCCTATGTTCCCTCCCCACGAATCTGGGTGGGCTTGTGCTTCCACCCATAGAGTATGGCAGAAGCGAAGTGATGTGATTCCAAGGCTGGTTCATAAAGTTTAGTGCAGCTTCTCCCTGTTGGCTGGAATACTTGCTCTTGAAGTCCCAAGCCACCATGAAAGGAGTCTACTTTAAGGATGCCATAATGTGAGGAATTCAAACCATGTTGAGAATGTGTGTGGGCACACTGAACAGCAGTCCTAATCTTTGAGTTGTCCCAGCCCAGGCTGGGATACATGAGTGAACAAGGCTTCAGGTGATTCTAGCTCCCAGCCATTGAGTCACCCCAGTCTTTGAATCTTCCCACCTGATGCCTCAGATTCTGTGGTGCAGAGACAAGCCATCTTTGCCATGTGCTGCCTGAATTCCTGAGCCACAGAATCCAGAAGAATAAAATGGTGTTCCAAGCAACTAAGTTGTGGGTTAATTTGTTATATTGTTATAGCAACTAGATCTAAGCTATGTAAAACCATCACAGCTAAATTGAGAATGAAAGGCATATTTGAGGCCAATATTTAGCTTTGAAGGCAGTCAATAGTCAGTGTGTTTATAATTATTTTAGAATCTTGTGTGTATGAGATAATGGATGTAAATACTCTTAGTACAATACCTGGCAATAAAAAAAACAAGGATTTATTATTATACCAAAAAAGAAATAGACGTATTTCCAAATGGTTATTATCAATGACCTACAAGTAATAATATTCTGGCTCAGTGTTCCAAAGCTTTATCTGTACCATCTCTAAGTTATAGGTGAATAAAGATGTGGTTTGTTACTCAATATCACACAAACCTGGACAGAGCAAGAATTCAAACCCATAATTGTTGACTCCAAATCTTACATTTCACCACTACATTCTCCTCCCTCCAGACATTTTAATATTTAGAGAACATATTAGGAAACTACCATTGTGAAAAGTTGGCACCACAGAGAAGAGGCTCAAGAATGAAAAATTAACTTTGCACCCAGAAAAGACAGATTAGGAATGACTTAATGATTAGGAATATGATGGGTCTGTACATAGGGGGAAAATTTTCTGTATTTTCTAAGAATATATATATGTACATATACATATACACATATATCCTTAATTTATAAAAAGTTAAAACTTAGAAACTTAGGTGAGCAGTGAACTCTTAATAAAGCACTTCATTTTGGTGAGGGTTAACTCTTCACCACATGCACTAAAATTTGATTAACCATCTTTACTTCATGATTTAAAAGAAAAAGAAAAGATTGATACTGGATTTAACTGGTACAATTGTGCATACAGATACCAATGATACATAAGGTCCAGGACTAAATGGTTATTAAGGCCCCTTTAATTCTAATAGAGATAGTAACAGTAGCTCCCGTCTATGCAGCATTGATTATTTCATTGAAATTGGCAAAGGACTGTCTAGGTATCAATTTACTCCCCAAAACAGGCGCCTAAAGTAGGTATTATTTTACTGTGCTTTTGTCTACAGGTGAGAAAGCTAGTACTCAAAAAAGTGAAGTCATTTTCCCAAAGTCGCCCAGCTACAAAATAGAAATGGGATTGCATTAATGGTTCAGTCTCTCATTTCTCCATCTTTATAAAGTACTCCAAAGGAAACACAATAAAATCACATGTGGAGATTATATATTGACATGGCCAGTCATAGCCAAAATAAACTTGTAGTACCCTAAGTTGGTTTTTATTTGTATATATGTAAGTCTTTTTTGCATTACAACTATTGATCACCTTTGAGAATATCATTGCTAGTATAACTGTACAGTTCTAATATCCACCCAATACATAAATTTCCTACATTTATAGGTGGGTAATTTAAAAATATATACAAGGAAAAACATACAGTGCTTACAAACCAAATGCAAATAAAAATCTTTTAAAAATCTTAGAAATTCATTAAGCGGGTTATGTCGATCCTATTAAAAATGGTTCTTCTATGTACAATACATAAACTTTAAAAATACTACTACAGGAAACAAAAATTCTTTGGTTCAGCAAAAGGATTCTAAATGTGGAAATTTAATTTGTTAAGGATGCACCTTCCTGGGTTGGGCCTCACTTATCTGGTTTAACACTTCAGAAGCAGATAGATGACTCTCTGAATGCTGAAAATATGGGTGGATGTGAATAGCGGATGCTTTTCCTACAGAACATTAGCATATGAAAGTATAGCCAGAAGCTTGAATAATGCAGGAACTTCAACGTTATTTTTACTCTGCCAGATCAAAAAGACAGAGAGAAAATCTGTTTCCCATCCATTTGGGAAGGAGGGTGGGAGAATGATCATGATCGATACATAAAAACATTCTACTAGTAAAGTTCTTAGGTTACTGGTGTCCAATGCTATTGAAACAAATCTATTCATTATTTGGAAGACTGCAGGGAGGAGCCAGGAGGGGGACAGATGCTGGATGTCCCTTTTACTGTCCCATCACTTCTCTAGCGGCTTGCCTGCCTTAACAATCTAAAATTATAAACACTCCCATGACTCAAATGTCTCCTTAAAAAGTTATTAATGCAGCAGTGATTAGGCATGCATCAATATTTGCCAATGGGGTTTCCATTAAAAATTAACTGTGGTTATTTCTATACTCTTGGTTTATTAATAGCAACAATCACGGAACTGGCCAAAATATCTCAGAGTTTCAAAGAGTCAGCATTTATACCTTTTAGAATTTTTTCTCCTCCATATGTAATGGGAAGGAAAAGCCTTCACAATGTAGTTCCTGCGTGTTTTCTAATTTGATTGTGAAAATATTTAATATATAAGATAAAACCTTTCCAAAGGCCCATCAATTAACCACACATTATAACCACCTTTAACAAGACTTTTGAAAAGTCTCTGAGGTATCACAGCTGGTCACAGGAGAATAAAAATATTTTTTGCTTTGTTTATTTTTTCTAAGTTCCCCAATAGAATATAATTACCTGGCTGGATTAATTAACTCATCTATGTTAGAAAGTGATACCAATGACTAATACTCAAATTTGCCTTTCCCCAGACTAGGTTCAGAAGCATATCAATATATTTCTAGGTTGAACACAGGTGAAAATCAAGAACTTCTGTTGACTACCAAGTTTACTGCAAGCCATGACTTCAAGATGCCATAATGCTTACGTGGGATTGTTGAGAACAGGGGAAATCTTCCAAAATTCACCCTTGTTCTTCCTTCTATTTGAATGACTTAGTTGCTCAAGGGCAAGACACTTTTTAAACGTTAAAAGGACTCAAAAGAGACAAATACAATTGGGACGGAGCAACAGATTGCAGAGAAAATGATGTCCCTTTGACAAAAATGGTTCTGACTTTGGAGAGGGGAATAGGATAGCCTTCAACATTGGAGAAAAGCAAAGAACAGAACACATGAATAATTCACAGCAGCTAAATGAGACATTATAATTCAGAACCACCTCCGCACCCACTATTTCCCACCCCCAGCTCATGGGCAGGGATTTCTTTTCTCTAATGGTCTTCTAAAAGATAGTATAATACTCTGAAGAGAAATAATCAGTGTTGGATTGTTGGTCCTTAGAGTCTTCTTGTGTATGTAGGGCAGTAATCATCTTTTCTTCTGTCAGAAGTCTTTATCCCAGCCTGACAGCTCATCAGGAGGCACCCCCTTCTCGGGAGGATACTTGTCAAAGTAGCTGTGATCTGTGGGTCCACTTAGCTAGGAGAAAAAGGATTAAACCAAAGGTGAGGATAATGTTGACGAAGCATGCTAGAACATATGGGGAATGCTTTCTGTACCTGAACACTGATTTTCTACTGCAACCACTTGTAATGTACATATAAGGAAAAGATAACCAGTTATCATTTTTGAGTCACACTCTCAGCCTCATGAGATCTCCCCTTTAGAACAAATGGATTGGGTCCCAGAATTACATTCAGTAGGAGCTACCTGGCTTAAGGAGTTATTTCTGAAAGAAAAGGTGACAGAAATGATGTCTCTTTTTTTTTTTTTTCAAATTGGAAAATATTTTAAAAGGAAATATTTTAAAAAATCAAAATTTGCCAGAATCCTTCTTCCACTTTATAATAAAGTTTCTCACTGATCTTGAATTTTTATAGGGTTAATAGACCCATATAAATTCTCCAGAATGTCAAACAAAGGGACAATTCAAAATATTAGTGACCTTGTTGAAAGAGTGAAATGACTCTGGTATTAAATTACTTTGCAAATCAAGTGGTTTCTGATTCTTTGCTTTCAAACAATCTTCATTAGTACCTAATTGAATTATCAGCTGATAGATCACTAAAAATACTATTTATGATCCATCATAATGAGTTTTTTGGGGGCATAAGGAGACTACTCAGAGGTGCTCAAAGTGACATTGCTATTATAAAATCCTCCACTCTCATTTACTTATTTATGTGAACACAACTCTTAGCACTTTCATCTATAGAAAAATAATTTTAAAAAGAAATAGAATTGATGTGGAATCTGATCCCATTTTTTAATAAATAACACTCATTCACAAGTACATTAAATAATTTCTTTTCAAAACATTTTTGTTTAATAATTATTTTAAAATTTATAATATATGTGTGTTGTTTGATACTGCATGCTACAAAAATGTAATTATAACTGAATCCAGAAGAAATATTTGTGTTGCCAACGAAATTTTTATTCTCACAAAAATTTTTAATTTTATAAAACTAAAATTGAAAGGCACTTAAAGAATGATTAATAGAAGACCATCCAGTATAAAAATCTTTTACATTAGGATGAAATTTTATAGAGAAAATCTAATGGAAATATGAAAATAGGAGTTTAGAGAGAATAAGTAATCGTAATATTTCTGTCTATTTTTTAAATGGCTGATGGGTTTCATATCTCAATGGCATTTAGATTACACTGGATATATTTAAAGGGGCAAAGTAAGAGTAATGTTTTACTGTAAAATGTCAATATTTACAATATACTAGAAATTACATTCTCCACAATGACTTAGACGTGTAATGAAAAACTTCAGATGTCAATCTAAAAAGGTACAAAGAAAAAGATCCTCAAAATTCCTCTACAGAGAACACAACATAACATTTGTAGGGTGTTGACTAGATTATTCCTGAGCCATCCCCCTCCCTCCCCAATTTAGCAGATGTTCTGCTTTCTCTGGAGCTGTGCTGTCCAACGCAATGCATGGGGACTGAGTACTGAAAATGTAGCTAGTTGGAACTGAGATGGCTCAAAGTGGAAAATCCACTTGGGATTTTTGAAAATTTAGTATGAAAAAAATAAATGTAACATCTTTATTAATATATTAATATTTTGTGTTTGTTACATGTTGAAATAATATTTTAATGTATTATGATAATTAAAATTAATTTCACCCATTTCTTTTTACCTTTTTTAATACGGCTACTGGAAAATTTTAAATTACATATAGGTTCATATTATATTTTTAGAACCATCTCTCAGCCTGACCAACACTGGCTACCTTGGGACTTAGATTTACATGTAATCCATTCTTAAGAGCTGAGCTAAGGTCCACTGAATACGTAATACTATTTAGACCATATAGTCACAATCGCAAAGACATTTTCACTTAAATTTAAAAATTGTTAAAAATTTTTTTAATCTATTCTACACACACACACACACACACACCTAAAATCTGTTTACAAAAACAAATACTTAGAAAAAAATCAAGAGAGTAATATAGTAGATACCATACCTCTCTTTGTAAAGGTGATGGAAGGTTCCGTGCTTTCAGTCCTTCCCAATTAAAACCATTTAACCACCTGAGAAATCAGAAAAGTACAGAGAAATATTACTTATCTGATAAACTATTAGCATGTCAAGTTATCTGTCCACCCATTTTGTTGCCTGCTCCCTGCCTGCAACAGTACAGCTGCAAGTGATCAGAGGAAAATACTCAACCATGCCCACACATGTGTCTCTCACATTAAATCCATGCCCACTACCCTCAGGGGGGCCTTTAATGCTGCCCAGCAGTCAGTCTAGATTTCCCCGTTGTTCCCCTCGTCACACTCCCTTAGACTCATAATCCATACTTCGTCCTCTCTCCTCAAACTTTCAGACCTCCTATCCATCTTCCCTCCCAAATGATGGCCTGACTTCCTATTTCACTAAGAAACCAGGAGCAGAAAAGAGAACTTCTACAATTTTCCACCAGCAAACCTGCCTGTGTACCCACATCTGTGTGTTTCCTTTCTCTCCTGTACCATGAATGAACTGCCCTTGCTTCTCGCAAAGGTCAGCTCCTCTGCTGTGTATTTGATCTTGTAGACATTCTCTATTCAGACCTGCTCCTTAAATTCTCCTCTCCCCTGAATCTTTACCATCGTCTCTCCTGGGGCATTCGAATCAGTATGGAAACATTTAAATTCTTCCAACCACAAAGCAATCTCCCTTGACCTGAACTCCCCTCCAACTCTCACTTCATTTCTCTCTTCCCATTGGAGGAAAACTTGAAAGAGTAATCTAATCACCGTATCAACTGCGGACAAAAAACTGTTGCCTGCCATTCTGGTAAACACTAAATGTTGCCTGCCCTGAAGCCGTCAGCCATTGCAGCCACCTGATGGGGAATTCAGGATGGAGAAAAACTGAATACGGGCCCTAGATAGTTAAGATGCGTATCTAAGGGATAATTTCAAGGAGCCCAAACTCTTGCATCTTCCCATATATAGAAAAGCAGTAAAATTGTTGACTTGAGATGTCTTTTATTTGTGATTAGCGGTAAATATTTTTTTCTTTTCCTTTTTAAAATTGAAGTACAGTTGCTGTACAGCAGTATGTAAGTTACAGGTGTACAATATAGTGATGCACAATTTTTAAAACTTACACTCCATTTACAGTTATTACAATATATTGGCTATATTTCCTGTGTTGTATAATATATCCTCATAGCTCATTCTACACCTAATAGTTTGTACCTCTTACTCCCCTACCCCTATATGGCCCCTCCCCGCTTCAGCAGTAATCTCCTGATGTTCTACTACATGTTTTTGTTTTTAAAGCAAAAACTCTTATATATCCTGATTCCTCCTTTACCTCTTTGCAGCAGTTCCTCAGAGCTGAGAGGTTGTCTCCTGGGCTATAGTCCTCAGTAAGGTCTCCGAATAAAACATAACTTGCAACTTTTAGGTTGTGTGTTTTTCTTCAGTCAACACTACCCATTTTCTCCTGGGCACACTGCAATCAGGCTTCACCCTCTCCACTCCAGCGAATTCCCTCAATTCTCAGTTTTCAACTTACTCTTAGCACAGTTCATCACTCACACTTCCCGAAATACTTTCTTCACTTGGCTCCAGAGACATGCCCTTGTCCTGGCTTTCTTCCTACCATCTTGGGTGCTTTCTCTCATTTTCCATTGCTATTTCCATAGGAAGTTGGCAAGCTCTGGGGCTCAGTCCTTGGACCTCTTCTTCTTCCAACTACTCCCACTTTCTAAGAAATCTCATTCATTCTTGTGGCTTTAAATAGCATCTATAAACTGATTACTCCCAAACTGCTATTTCCACCACCACCCCGCCCCCCTCCACACACACACACATAAACAGACACACACACACACTGCTTAACAGGCTGCTAGCTACAAGTGCTATTCACCATCTCCCCACTGGATGTCTAACGGGCATCTAGCTGTATCAGGTCCACATTGAAGCTCCAAATTTTCCCCAACGAACTTCCCTCAACTCTTCCAGTTGCTCAAGCCAAAGACTTTGGAGTTATCCTTTCCCTCACATCCTATCTCAGTCCATATGTAAATCTAGTCTGTTATATTCAAAATATGTTGGTATTCAGAACCTGGCCAATACTCAACACCTCCACTCTACCAGCATGGGCCAAGCCACAGTTATTTCTTGCCTGCATTAGTATAATAACATCCTAACAGGTCCTCCTGCTTTTGTCCATGGGAAACAGCCCAGCAGCAAGGGTGATCATTTAAAATGTAAGTCATTTGGAGGAAATGTTTCCTCCAACATTTTAAGTTTGGAGAAAAACTTAAAAGAGTAATCTAATCGCTGTATCAACTGCGGACAAAAAAAACTGTTGCCTGCCATTCCAGTAAACACTAAATGTCGCCTGCCTGAAGCCATCAGCCATTGCAGCCTTTGTTCACATCATGCCTTTGTTCAAAACTGTCCAATGCTTCCAATTTCACTCAGTGTAAAAGGCGAAGTCATTACCATGTCTTTATTAAAACCCACAGGTCTTATCACCCTTTCCACCACCACCCTTCCCCCACCCTGCCACTGCCCTACTTTTCTCTTTCTCTCTCCCTTGCTCCTTTGTCTCCTCAACATTCTTCCAACAAGCTTGGGATGTTCCCACTTCAAGACCTTTGCACTTGAGCCCCTGTAGCTGAATTGTCCTTTCCCCAGATTTCCACATGGTTTGTTTCCTCAACACCATCAGGTATTTTCTCGAAGGTCATCTTCTTAGAGAGGCCTTCGTTGGCCATCCAGTCTAACATGGCAACCCCTCCCCATCCCCATCCCCACGTACTTCCCATCCTCATTCCATACTTTATTTTCTCTCCTTATAACTTACTGCTTTCTAATATACCTACTATACACTTGACTTAATTATTTTCTTCATTTTCTGTCTCCCCAACTAGAATGCAATCTCCATTAGGGGAGGGGTTTTTGTCTGTTTCCTTTCCTTCTGTGTCCCTAACACTTGCAACAGTACTTGACACAAAACAAGGGCTCCAATAAATGTCTGTTGAATAACTGAATGACTCTACAAGAGAACACCCTTACATAGGACCTCTAACTATCGTGTCTTACAGTATCACACTGCCATGGTGGTGATGCTCTTGGTGAAATGTATATAAGAAGCTCCAAGATAAAAAGTATTTTAATGAGTTATCTGTAATGAGATGAGGCTGATGGCCAGATGAAGTTCTTTCATTTATTGCTTCCAAACTATTAATCTAAAAGGAAGAACTGATCTGGTCTTTAGGATACGTATCAGGCTTGGTGAACTGGAAATGCAGCACCAGAAGTGAGGAGGACTTGCTCCTCTCAGACAGAAACAATGTACTCTGTGTCTCAGAATCTTATAAAGAACATGGAATAATACTGTTTAAATCCACTGATCTTTTCTCTTGGGACACTGAGGTCAGGTCAGCCAGCCAACAAAAATTTATGGAAAGTCAACTTGGTCCCAGGCAACAAAAACAACAAAGACCCTGCTTTTAAGATATTTTTATTTTGGCGGGAGGTGACAAGTAATCAAACAAAAAAGTAAAGAATACGAACATTTACATTAACTTCATATACTAATAAGTACTAGGAAGATAAAAGAATAAAATGGTGAATGATGACTGGGATAGGGGTGGGTTGGGAGGTGCTGCTTTTAGCTAGGGTGCTATCTGAAGAAGTGATATTTGAATTGAGGCCAGAAGGAAGAGAAGGGAGAAGCCATGGGGAGATTTGTGGCAATGACCTTCTGAATGGAAGAAAGTGATAGGAATGAGCTGAAGTGTGGTGAGTGGAGGGGAAACGAGAGAAAAATATGATGTCTGAGAACCAGCCAGAGGCCAGATCCTATAGGGTCTTGTAGAACACAACAAGGAATCAAGATTTTATGCTTATCGGGAAGCCAGTAGAAAGTTGTAAGGAAGTGATGCAATCTAAATATGTCTTCAGAAGACGATTCTGGCTGCTATGTGAAGAATAACCGCAGGGGGGCTTGATAGGTCAGGGTGGTGGTGGGAGGTATGAGAATGAAGGCTGGGAGATTTTAGGAGACCCTCGTATTCATCGGTCTGTCAACCGTATCCAAAGTTACCCTTTTCTACCTTTTTCAATCTCCTGCCTCTCGTGGAGTTGGTTTTGGGTCACTCCTTGACTGGATTTCCCATTCCAAGTCTAAGCTTAGCAAGAGAAAAAGTACTAAAAACAGAGAGGGCGGGCTTTTAGTACATTCCATTTCAGATGCCATTCTTAACCCGAAGTACCATTTTGGTCTACACTGTTGAGTCTTTAAGCAAAGAGTGAGAGTCAGACAGCAATCCTAGATGTATGACTTCCCTTGTCCTTGCTGCAAAACCACAGAAGTCCTCTCCTTGATCCACCCATCACCTTCTTTGCACAGACCGAGGCTCCATTTTTAGGGATTTCTAGGCACACAGTTCTGTGGATTCTTTTCTTTTGCCACCGATGACTGACACAATTCCTTTTCACATATTTTACAATGCTCTCTATCCAGATGCTACTCCATCAATATTAATAAAAATCATTACTGTTACTCTACTGAATCAAAGAGCCTATGCGTTTCTTGCTGAGTACTTGTTACAATTTGACTTATGGCAATATTTACTTAACATGAGTGGTTATTCACTTAACACCTGGCCTTTTTGACACTAACCACATTTTAAGTAATCCAAGTGCCAGCATGCAGCCGTGTGTGAAAAATATTCACTAAAGAAATACTAGCAGCAACTGTACATAAATTGCTTCTTCATTTTTAGAAGAGTAGTAGCTATTCTTGAGAGTAAAATTCTAGAGACTGGAAATACTAAAGGTAACATTAAGAGACCTGAAACAAATTACTCCTCTACCTAGCAGGAAAGATTTAATTGTACCCTACAAATATATTATCCCTCTTTTCAGAGAGGTGTCGGGAGACATGATTGGTACCTAGTTTATAAGTTAACTTATAAATAGGAGAGGGAGGAACTCTATTTTTAAGAAATATGATTTAACACAGACTGGACACACATATAACAATATGCCACGTTTAACTGTATTGTTTTTAAATACAAAATTGAAGTAAATGGTTCTCCAAGGAAAAAAGATGTTTTACTTTAGAGAGGAGTGGGAAAATCTGATGGCAAATTTTAGAAAGAATTTTTTTTTAAAAAAACATTACAAGAATATACTGGGTAGTGAAGCTATATATGCCTTGGAGACTTATGGAAGGTTATAGAACACTCCTATTTGAAAGCAAAGAGAGTTCTATTTTTCAGACCCCCATGCCCCATCTTTGTATGTTAAGAAGCACTATGAAAATCAGATGAAATAATGTTTTTGATCTCCCTGGGCTCACCGGAAGGCACTGTGTAAATTTGGTACATCTTATTAGTGAACTCTGCCCTACACACAGCAGCTTCAGCTGTATGCTTCAGCTACTTGGCAAAGAACACCCTGTCTGTTAAGAAGAGTGGGCAAATTCATCCCTATGGGGAAGGAAATTCAAAATTCTTCATTACCATGCTGAAGTGAGAAAATCCTTTAACATGAATTTGCATGTACATCTAATCACAATTTGACAGCTATATTTAAATAAGCCTCAGGTAAATAAGAAGTAAGAGATAAAACGGGAACCTGTTAACAATTATATCACTTCTATTTCCCAACTACCCCAGAGCAAACATGAAGACGCTTCTTTAATGAGATAAAAGAGGAAATACATTGGAAGGGGGACTTTAATTGACTGGGCACTTGTTTGTTCAATATGAATGGTGTGTTTATGTGTCATTTTATCATGAGAAAAGAAACTGTGATAACAGCACGTAGGAAGAGAGATAAATTGGAATCTAAGGCAAATAATGAGCTTTACACTAATGACAATCCAAAAGATGATAAAGAACAATAAAATACGTATTTTGGTGTCTATAAAATCCACAGATGTGTCTGTCTGTCTCCATCTCTTCCTCCCTCCCTGCTTCCCCATCCCCATCCTGATATATCCTTATGGCAGAGCCCGATATGAATTTACAATGTTGAATACATGGCTTTATTTCAAGAAAGTTCATGAATAGATAGAGCAGGGCTGGCAGCTTGGGGATTTTTTTTTTTCTTTTTTTTTTTGAGCTGCACCACTACTGTTCAGAAAAACGAATAGTGTTTCTATTCAGCAGCATTTCTCCCTTTATTTTCACACTGTGTTGACGTGCCCCTAATTCTTCAGTAAAAACATCCAGAGAGGAATAAAATGTTGAGAGGTGTTTTTCTTTCTGAACGTGAACACAGCAGTGTGCTCAAAGGTTTTCAGTAATGAAATTCTCAAATTTATTTTTTGTACTATCAGTAGGTGATGTTTCACTTCTGTAAATCATAAGCAAAATCAAAACATCTCAAGGGTTGCAGGATTTAGCTAGGCATAGATTTAAAAAAAAAAAAACAACTCCAAGGCCTGAACTTCCACATATGGAACCAAATCAGAGAGTTTATATTATGGAAGTTATTGATGGTTTTAAAGACCAGCTTTAGAAATTCACAGACCTGAAAAAGGTGCTTGTTAGATTATTACATAAGGATAAAACACTGTTTGAGGTTTTGTGGAAATCAATGTACTTTACCCCAGAAGTAAAATACGATAGGAAGCTTCAAAATATGGAGAGCTGGTCAAAGGAAAATTATATTTAAAATAAATATATAATATTAATTAAAACTGAAATAGAATACTATTTAACAGTTGGTTTAGCTGACCCATTCTCTAGAATATTGAGAAAAATAACTATCCTACTTTAATTGTAAATCAAACGTCAACATTAGAACTTGATTCCTTTATAGAATCCAACTTAATATTAAAAAATAATAATGGAGATTGCAGCAGATAAAAAGCTAAGTTGCTATAACTTGAATATGTGATTTTGTAATTTGTTTTATAACTTCATCGCAGCTAGTAAAACACAAATTAAAAATAAAGCACCAAAAAGGAAAACTTGAGCATCTGTGAAGGGATCTTTACAGACTGAGAGAAGCTTCAAGATTACCACACTTTAAAAAATAAATTTCTAGATTTTTCTGGGCAGAGAAGTAACTATGTACCTGTGTTTCTTAATGTCATTGATTCCATTCTTCAGATTTCCTAGTCTTTCTGTTGGATTTTGCCTAAAATAAAAATTTTAAGTCAATTTATAATAATTATGTTTGAGTGAATTTTACATTAAAATTTAACAATTTTTCTTTATTCGTTCATTCATTTTGTCAACAATAGTCATAGACCAGGCACATCTGAGCATAAGGAGATGGAAAACACATGCCCTCTCTGGGGGAGCTACAGTCAAATTACAGTCAGGAATATGAATATATGTATTCAATATCTATATATCCCAGTTCATAGATATAGGTATATACATATGGATATATAGATATAGGTATCTCCCAGTGCTTTAAATGAGCTATGAATAAATGCTTAAAAGAACAGGAGGATGCCACCTTACCAAGTCTGCTAAGGAAACCAGGGAAAGCTTTAGAGAATCATTTATAACAGAGCTGAAATTTTAGAAGCATGCAGAAATTTCTGTGGGCAACTCACAGCCAGGTTTCATGTTCTAAATTTACTAAATTTTAAAGCTTTTTAAAAAGTTCAAGTGTGCAAGAAAACTGTGACAAAATGAAGCTTAAACAAAATTCTAGAAGTCTTCTGTTCTCCAATAAATTATTTTTAGTGGTAAGTAGAAATTTGGAGTAATTTAAAAAAGGAGTACTTTTTTTTTAATGAAGATTGAAAGAGGACATACAGTAACACTTTATCATCGCCATTAATTTTCTCTCAAAATAACAAGGCTGTGAACTACTCCTTTATTAAGCTAAGTTTTGTGGTTCTATTTTCCTCTAACAGACAAAGATGATTCTTAAAGATAACCTGAACAATCTGCATCTCTTTTAAACTATAAGTAGGTACTGTGTATTACATGAAGGAAACTCAAACTTCTAGCACAGAGAGCAAAATAGAAAATGATTTTCATTAAATATAATTTAACTACATAGAAAAGTACAAAAAGTAAATATACACCTAACTTTAAAATGTGTGGCAGCAGAAATGAGAAGCCTTCACATCTTCCCCCAAGAACAAGGGGTTTTTAATAGTCATTCTCACCTGCAAAGCCTCCGAATCAAATCCTCAGGTCGTCTGGTTATCTTTCTGGGAAAATCCATTTTTTCAATTCCTTTGAGAATCAAATTGTAGGTCATCATTTGGTCAATCCCAGAAAAGGGTGGGCTAGAGAAAAGCCAAAATAGGACACTAGGACCAGCATCTGAGACACATTTACAACTAGATTCCTTTTCTTTTTTTCCCTCCCTCCCTCCCTCTCATGAGTTGTTTTATAGCAAATCTGGATATATGCTAGAAAATAATTTCATATCATTTAACAAAATACACACACACACACACACACACATACACACAGTGGTAATCTGTCCAGTGGTGATAATCACTAAAAAGAAAAATAAAGGGGAGGACAGAGAGTGAGAGAGAGGAGGTGTGTTTTTTTTAGACACAGTGGATAGGAAAAGCATCTCTCATATGTTGACAGTTGAGCAGAGGTGGGAGTGAATGAGCCACACAGGCAAGGGATTCCAAGACAGCAAGTACAAAGGCCAGGAGTCAGGAGTGGACATGGGTTGTTCTTGGAACAGAAAGGAGGGCAGTGCTGCTGGTGGAGTGAGTAAGCAGGAGAGAGTATAAGAGGTGAGGGCAGAATGGTCATCTCGATCTAGCGGGCTATAGGAAGGACCTGGGGATACGCTCAGGTCAGGTGATCTAATTTACAGAAGCCAGACTAAGCTTTTTAAAAATGTGTTGAAAATAAACTGTGATGGTACTAGCGGTGGGGGGAAGGCAGGCCTGGTAACCTGGACTCGAACGGTAGTGGTGAAGGTGGTGAGAAATGGTGGGATTCTGGATTATTTCGATGGCATAAAGTCAACAGGATTTGCTACTGGGGTGAATGTGGTACGCAGGAGAAAGAAAAGATTCAGGAATGATGCTGAAGTGTTTTGACCTATGGAACGGAACTACTGTTTACTAAGACTGGTGTGGAGATTAGGCTGGGAGTGCGCAGGTTCAGAGCAGGTTCTGAGGAAGAGAATCGAGTTGCATCTTGAACATCCAAATAGAGATGTTAAGCAGACAGTTGCATTTATGAGTCTGACATTCAGGGAGGAGGTTAGGGCTGGAGGTATGATTCCGGGGAGTCATCAGACAGTATCTACGGGCCTCAGGGCTTGATGTTATCACCCAAGGAGTGAGTGGGTAGGAAAGAGGTCAAGGACTGAAGTGGCCCGATGACCACTGAAGAAGGTCAGGATGACAAGAAGAATCCAGCAACAGACGCTGAGCTGGAGCCTCTAGCATGGGAAGTGAAATGAGAGAAAGGGAGGTCCTAGAAACCACAAAGAGAGAATTTCAAGGCAACTGTTGCTAAGATGAGTAAGAAAGTACTGGAAACTAACCACTGGATTTGGATAACATGTTCATGCATGAACTCTGCTTTTAAAAACACTTTCATACCTATTCTATTGTGTCATTTAATTTTTGAAAATTAAAGATGATTTTCATGAATGAGTCTGTTCTATCTTGGTCACTCTTGAGACCTTTGGATACCGAGAGTTCCCACTCTTGGTAATGAACCTGAAACAAGTTCGGTGCACCAACTTTTCAATAATCTATGTTTCACTTGAAAAGAAAATGAGGTAGAAAACAGAAACCATTGCCACAATTCCTTCAACTTATTTATATATTTACAAGTTGGCTGTGTTTTGTTTTGGTTTGGTTTTTTAGTTCTTTTGTTTTACCTCCTGACTTTAGGGCATTTAAAATGAACTCTTCTCACGCCCTACCCCGAAAGCCTTTAAAACAGCAATTTCGCACCTTCTTCATGACAACTCAAGGCCACTTCAGCAACTACAAGTTATTGAGGATCTTTTTCCCCTTCCTTATTCCCTCACTTTATTTCCCTACTTCTTGTGACAATTTATTCCAGCTGACGAAGTCTGAAATGCATATTCTCCAGTTACCTACAAGAGCCATCATGAATCTCTTAGAAATGCAGCTGACAAATTTTCCAGGGATGAGGAAACAAACTCTTGAAATAGAAATCCTTGTGTCCTGAGACCTTAAGCAACTTTATCTCTGAATGACTACCTGGAAATTTTTCTCTTTTTCACTTCAAAATCTTAAGCAATGAATATTTGAAAATGATTACAGATAATATCAAATAATCTTTCATGTGGACAAGGAAAAAGAATGGAGCCATGGGTAACCCAACTTTGAAATCTGCAGTGTAAAAAGTTCAAGAAGATTCTACAAAGCTCTCCTTTTGTAAAGCAGGTGTTGAGACTGGAATCCCCGTCACTGGGCTTATTCCAGCATTTTTTATGCCATTTCAAATGCAAATCCTCCCTGACATCAAGACTGAGAATATTTGGTTGTAAAGGCTTAAAAGAATGACCAAATCCGTTAATGAGAAATGGAGGTAGAAAACTGGAAAGAAAACTACCTGATCTGAATATTGTGTGTACAGCCATGCATTATATTAAAAACTCTTATGTATAAGGCACACGTGTTTAATGAAAAGTGTGTCATATTTAGAGTCAGAAGACCTGAGATTAAATCCTTGATCTTAGGCAAGTAGCTCTCTGACCCAGTTTTCTAATCTATAAGATTTAAATCATAAAATAATCATAATACAAATGTATATCATAAGATAATAAACAATTCCTGCTTTAACTTCCATACAAGCTTGTGAAAACGAAATTAGATAATACACATGTAAGTGCTTTGTAAGCTGTCAAGGGCTTTACAGATGTGAGGTAATATGTGTGTGTGCATGTGTGTGTATAAGTGTGTATGGGTGTGCAGGCAGGTTGAATATTTGGGATCCTGTATTCATTAATACAGCCCTTTAATCGCTTCAGGAATGGCAATCCAATTTTAACTTGTAAAACCCCTGCTGTGTCTTGTCTCTGTTCATTAGCACCTCTAGAAAGCAGTTGACAAGGGGATTAAAATTTAAATCCAGCAATGTTGCCTTCTTTCAGCATTTCTGGTTAATGATTTATTGGGAAGATGGAAGAACACGGCTAAATTTAATTGATCAATGGATTTAATGGAACTATGATTGCTATTTTCTCGACTACAAAAAAAAATATGAGGAAATAATAACAGCCCACAACTTCAATTTCCTTTCTTATTTTTATGATGGATTCCCTAAACCTTCACACACTTGATATATTATCTATAATAACAGACCTTGCCATTCTAGGTAAACCATAGCAATTTTGTACTCCTTTCCTGCACCTTCCTGAATCTTTTCACCATGTTACAAGCTAGCAAGCATGTTATAGATGACATAATGTGAAGAGGAAAAGGTATCATGCTTAATCAAAAACACTTTCAAAATGTTAAATTCTTAAATCATATATTTTTTTATCATGAGTAAGTTATTTTTGCTCTTCTCTAAAGAAGAGACTAAACACAAGGTACTTACTTGCCTGTGAGGAGCTCATACACTAGAATTCCCAGGGACCAAAAATCCACACTGAAGTCATGTCCTTTGTTGAGAATGACTTCAGGAGCTACGTACTCGGGAGTTCCACAGAACGTCCATGTTTTCTGTCCAGATCCTATTTTCTTAGCAAATCCAAAGTCAACCTGGAAAAGAAGATCACAGAAATTTTCAGAAACCATAAAACTCACGTTCTTCTTTAAGTCTTCCTCTAACTTCTTCAATCTTCCTTCAACACCTCCACCCTCCCCTTCACACCACACACACACACACACACGCTCCACTGACCCTCTCATTTATTCTTTTGCAGGGCCAAGTGTAAATCTCATTACATTGGAGAAAATTTCATCCACACACCTCTACGCCCACGACCCTTAGAGGACGAGAGGGATGGTTTAGCAAGGAGAGACCATTACAACCAAGGTGAAGCTCAGGGCAAGCAGACAAGTAACTTGCAAATCAATAGTGGTATTCATTGGCCAGAAGAGAGAAGGGGGAAGTGATAGAGAAGGGGGAAGTGATAGAGAAGCGGGAAGTGATAGACCCTTGTGCCCTTTGAGCTTCTTCGCTACAGATACAGTGTTGACTAGGAGAAGCTCAGAGTACTGGGAATACTTAAACAGATGTGATTAAAAAACTGCCATGTGAGACAGGATATAGTAGAAGATTATGCAAAGTATAAACTCAAAGAGCCAAAAGACATAGACTTCTGGAACATTAGGGAGAAGATGGTGGGGAAAGACGTCATTAAGAAGTGACATCTGAGCTCAGCACTGACTGAGGATTAGGAACCCTCCCAGCTGATGAATAGATGATACCCTCTTCTGTCTTTTCAGGATAGGCCCTTCCACTTCTCTGAGACTCTATTCAATGAACTCTGTGCACTGAATAAAGACAGGAAAGAAAGCTGGAGCAACAGAAGACCCGCTCATTAAATCGAGGCAGTGTATATGACTGAAGTCCTGCCCTGCAAAACAAACAGTTGGTTTCCTTCCACAAGGGTGATTTAGCATGTACTTTTCATCTCCAATACATAAAGATATTATTTTAGTGAAACCACCCTCCACCTCCCTCAAGTAAACAGACACATAAATTATAGCTGGGCTTCAACATGCACATTTTAATAGATTCATTAAACATGGACTATCTCAATAATATGGCAATAATCCTGGCTAAAAAAATTAAATAAATCAGGTTAACACATCAAAATAGGCCCTCACTTAAAAAAATATGAATCAGTGAACTATAAAATCCAGCCCTCATTTATTTATTCAAATATTAATATTTAAAATATTTGTCATACATTTAAAAATCTCTTGGAAATTTACCTTTTTACTAAGGCTTTTTGGTATTTATCACATAACAGCAAGGATATCCTTATTAGAAAAAAGGGAATTTAAACAATCTAATTTGAAGCGGGCTTTTACTCTTTTCTTTTATCTACACAGAATGACTCGCAAAGATTGTACCTAAGAGATGGCTGGGAATATTATGAAATTAAAATTTGTAACTAGCTGAAATTAGCATATCTACTTATTCCTCAGATAAAGAACCAATATGAAAATCTTAGCTAATTTTATAAAGACTGAAATTTAAGAGACAAGAAAGCAATGCTTATAACTGCATTTGCATCCATGCACGTATGGAAATATTATATTTTGTTGTTCTGTAACAGCCTTTCAACTCATTTTTTTTTTAAAGAGCTCCTGACTTATTTATTTATTTATTTATTTATTTATTTGGCTGTGTTGGGTCTTCGTTTCTGGCAAGCGGGGGCCACTCTTCATCGCGGTGCGCGGGCCTCTCACTATCGCGGCCTCTCTT
This sequence comes from Balaenoptera acutorostrata, assembly GCF_949987535.1. Classification (NCBI taxonomy): domain Eukaryota; kingdom Metazoa; phylum Chordata; class Mammalia; order Artiodactyla; family Balaenopteridae; genus Balaenoptera; species Balaenoptera acutorostrata. The sequence continues at coordinate 45,812,184 of NC_080068.1, read as the reverse complement.
GCTGCGGAGCACAGGCTCCAGATGCGCAGGCTCAGTAGTTGTGGTTCACGGGCCCAGCCGCTCCGCGGCATGTGGGGTCCTCCCAGACCAGGGCTCGAACCCGTGTCCCCTGCATTGACAGGCAGATTCCCAACCACTGCGCCACCAGGGAAGCCCCCTCAACTCATTTTTTAAACTGCACTTAAGTTTTCCATGTAAGGATGACTGGAAGTTCATTAGATGTTTAGCAGAGCTTTTCTAGTTCTGAAAGTAAGAAATTTTAATTTGAGTACCTGATTTTGCTTTTGTATTTACATATTGACCCAAAGAGATGGCAATAATTATATTAAGATTTTAAGATTTATGAAAACTTACTACTTCCTTTATCTCCTTTGATCTTATCAACTTTAGTCTAATCCATTTGGTTGGAGGAAATTGATGCTCAGACCTATTCAAAGTCATGTGCCAAATATAGAAGGTCCCAGATCTTCTGATGTGAAGTTCTGTGTATTTTCTATAAAAATTCACACTACCTCTCTCTTGTACCAGCATGGATACCATCATGAAGCCTCAATCTTTTCTTTAACCCTTTATCTTCTAGTCAATAGAAATGTAAGTTCTTTCCTTTGTTCATTCAATGAATATTTATTGAAAACAATTATGTACCAAGCACCAGGATACAGACAAAGCCCCCAGTCTTCTTAGAGCTTACATTTAAGAGAAAGAGGAGAACATGCATAAAAAATATAATATCATATAACCAACAAGGACCTACTGTGTAGCACAGGGAACTATACTCGATATTTTGTAATAACCCATAGGGGAAAAGAATCTGAAAAAGAATGTATATATATGTGTGTGTGTGTGTATATATACATGTATACCTATGTATATATATAACTGAATGACTTTGTTGTACACCTGAAAGTAACACAACATTGTAAATCAACTATACTTCAATAAAAAAATCAAAAAATATATCATAGCATATGTAATATTGCCAGATAGTGATATATGCAATGGAGAAACATACAGCAGTTAGGTACTGAGATCAATAGGAATTATACTTTAAATGGGGTGATCAGAAAAGTCTCTCTGAGGAGGTAGCATTTGAGCAGACTGGAGCAGAAATCTGCATGAAATAAGAATGAGAGCTTTGTAAAAATCTGAGCAAGGATGATTCTGACAGATAAAGAGCTAGCACAAAGGCCCTAACATTTGGGAACATGCGAGGTGAAGATCAAGGATTGGCAAGAAGGCCACTGTGTCTGGGCCATAGTGCGTGAGGGGAAGTGGCAGGAAGTGACGGCAGATTGTGGAGTGGTCTAGTAAACCACAGAAAGAGTTTCAGATTTGTTTTCTAGGAGGCCACTGGAGGATGAAGAGAAGGGGTATGCATGGCCTGACTAATGTTTCAAAGGGCTCATTCTAGAAGATAAGAAAATAGACACCTTCCTTTAAAAATGTTTTTTTCCTAGCAGAACTGAGCTTTCAAGGAGAATCTCTGGAGAAGCTGCACACAGGTTTTCCTTTGTCTCTATTAAATTCCCATTATGAAAGACAGCTTACACTATGCTGAAAGCTTAAAAACATTGTCTCCAAAGATTTTAACAAACCAGAAGGTTATAAGATGCTTCTATATCTGAAGCAATGATTGGTTCATTCAGAAAGAAAAATTAGCACTGTGGCTTGCTGGAGCTGGTATCCAGTAAGTATTAGTTTTTTCCCAGAAGTTTCTCTCTGGGTCAGTAAATTTGTCAGCTACTGGTTCTCTTGGTCACATAAAAAAAGGATACAAAATGACCAGTCTAATTAAGCCAGATGATTCACGGAGACATAACATTTCCAAAAAAAAATATTTATGTGGCATTTTTAGGGCCCTTACTTTGCCCAAGTCTAGACAAAGGTAAAGTGGAATCTATTTATCCTATCCACTAACAACTAAGGAGGATTTCATGTCCCTGTGATACTAAGGTCCATCTAGTAAAATGGACAACTGTGGATGGCTTCCACTGGAGGCAAGAGCAAGTGAGAGAGGCAAAGGTATGGGACGGACGAGGCCTTCACAGCCACACCCCATTCTTTAGGTGACTGTGGTGACTCACCTGAAATACTTAGAGTGTTTAGTGGAAAGTGGGAACGATGATGGGGAGCTTTGCGTACACGAGAGCAAACAAAAAAAATCAGATCGTCGGGGGCTCAACTCACAGGCCACCGCCTCCTTGAAGCCTCCCTTGAATTTACAGAACCAATTCCTTTCTCTTATGAGGTTCTTTAACAGTTTCTATTCCACAATGGCCTCCCCTACGGCAGCACTGTCTAGTTGTGTGTGAATAAATCCAGCTCCTGGAGGAGAGGCATTACATCCTATTCATTTTGTACCCCCTACAGCATTTGTAGCACAGCAGATGGTCAACATGTGTTTAATGAAATAATCTGAATGAAGACATAACTGTTAACATCCGTTTCAAGAAGATGTATATGTATAATCTTCACAACAACTTTATGAGTTAGGGACTATATCTCAATGTTAAAGATGACAAAATTAAAGTCTAGCAAGGTCATGGAGACTTAAGATGAGACTGAAACCAGGTTCCAAAGGAACCTTCGCATTATAGGTAAATTCATTGGTAAGTAGATTTTTAAGGGAAAAGGAGCAACAGAAAAAGCATGTTAGGGGGAAAAGTTTAATTGTCACTTAATAAGTACAGCTAATAACGGTCTGTCAAAAAGAATATAGTTAGAGTCAATGATTACTTTTATTTTTCAAGTTAAGAAATACTTGACACATATAAAATAATGTGACATACATGCAAGTTATAAAGTATGAGAATAAAAACACCCCAGTATCCACCACCAGTTTAATAATTAGAACAGAACCAATGCAGAAGCCCTCTGTGCTCCTTCCACACTGTCCTTCTACCCCTTGCCAAGAGGTCACCATTACCCTGACGTTTTGTGTTTATCATTCGCTTGCCTTCATTTCTAATTTTCCCACATATCTAATATCCTTAAATGATATATAGTTCTTTTTTAAATTTTTTAGATAAATCTTATCTATTCTTGGGCAAATTGCCTTTTTTCACTTAAAATCGTATTTTTGAATTTAATCCATTTTGCAGTACATTTACATTGCTGTATCATACACCACTGAAAGAACATGCTGTAATTGGTGTAAAGTTTTTGTCCATTACGCCATTGATGGAAATTTGTCTTATATCCAATAGCGTGTTATCACACAAAAAGCTTCTTTTAACATCATTTCCCATCTTGCCTACTGGACATGTGTAAGAAGGTAGAATTTCTGGGTCAAAGACATGGTATGTTCAACTTCACTGCTTATTGTCAAATTATTTTCCTTAGGTCCTATATCACCAACAGCAGTGGTAAAGAGTTCCTATTGTTCTACATCCTCACCATCCTTTAGTGACATCAACTTTTATTTTTTGCCATCTATAAGTATTAAATCACTGTGGTTTTAATTTGCAACCTCCCATTGGCAATTATTTTGAGCTATAGCATTATAATTAGTTCTGATATCTGAGAGAGTTCCCTCCCATGTTCTTGTTTGCCGTCAGAAATGTCTTGGCTATTCTTGGCCTTTGGTCAGTCTGTATAAACTTTATAATCAGCTTGCCAAGCTTCACGGAAAGATCTGCTGGAATTCCACTGGAAGTGGATCAAATCTGCAGATCATTTTGCAAAGTATCGATACCTTTAGGATGTTGAGTCTTCCTATTTTTAAGCCTAATACATTTTTCTGAGTTAATTAGAGTAATGCTAGATGCTGCAACAAAGATATCCAAGAAAGTATAGAAGTTTACACTCTCCATTAATTTACTTCTTCCTCACATAATGGGTTTTCCCAAGCAGCAGGGAAATCTCCTCCAAGCAGTGGTTCAGGGACGCAGGATCCTTCCATCTTAGGGTTCTGCCGACTTCAAATCGGCTGTGTTCATCGGCCACAAGCCAGAAAGACTGCATAGAAATCAGCTGCACAGATCACCATCAGCCCAGGTCTGACAGTGGTGCAAAGCATGTCACCTCACATTTCACGAGCTAGAACTGTGTCACATGGTCACAACTAGCCACAAAGAAGGCTGGGGTAAGTTTGCTGGCTCTGTGCCCAAAAGAAATGAGAATGAACCTACTAATTTAGGTCTTTTTAATGTCTTTCTATAAATTTGTATAAGTTTCTCAATAAAGCTTTCACATATTTTTGTCAGATTTATTCCTAGATACAATATATTTATATTATATAAATATATAGATTATATTTTTAGGCTTTTTGTAAATAGCAGTTGTATTCCTATTTATCAACTATGTTTCTGGTATTTAACCTTACATCCAGCAACCATACTGAACTCTCTAGTAAATTCTAATAATTTGCTGTTACATTCTGGATTTCTATAGAGTTAATCATATCACATGGGAAAATAGGTTTTGTTGTTTATATTCCAATGTTTCTTTTAATTTTATCTATATCTTTCTGCATTGGGTAGAACCTCCTATAAAATACTGAACCTCCTGCAAACCAGGAAGAGAGCTCTCACCCAAGCCCAACCATTTATATATATAATATACTATATACTACATTATATATAGTAATAGAGTTGCCCAAATACTTTCTAATCATGTAACTCTCTACTGTAGCTGTAGTTGTGTTCACTCATTATAGCATTTATCTGTACTGCTTCTCTTTTTCTTTTGATCAATATTTTCACAGTTTGTTAGCTTTATTAGTTTTTCAAAACATCCTGACTTCATATCCTTTTATATTTTATTAATTCATGTTCTTAACTTTATTTTTTCCTTCTTTTTCTTTGTTTTTTCCCCCTTTTCCATATTCTTAAGTTGAATACTTATTAATTTTTGGCCTTCTTTATTTCCTAGTTGAAACATTAAAAGCTATAAACATTATTCTATCATTTTAGTTGCAACCCACATGTGTTGGTATGTAGTATTCTCTACTGTGCAACTCTGTTTTATAATATTCATTAAAATTTCTTCTTCGTTGATCCTTGAGTTATTGTGAAATATCCTTTAAATTCCAATGAGATGAATTCAAAAATTTTTAGTGATTTCTTCCTGTTTTTTATTTATTTATTTTTTATTTTAAATATTTGAAATTTTATTATGGTAAGAACACTTAACATGAGATCTAGCCTTTTAAATTTTGAAGCAATTTTTAAGTCAGCCGTACTGTTTTTTTTTTTTTTTTTAACATCTTTATTGGAGTCCTGTTTTTTAAATTTTGTTATTGATTTCTACCTTACATACTTTGATGTCACTGAACAAAACCTTTATGTTCCTAAATATTTTGGGAGTGAAGAGGAAGTGACCTCAATGACTTTTTTTTTTTTTAACAAATTGTTTATTCAGTCATTTTATATTTTTTATTTATTTATTTTTTGGCTGTGCTGTGCAGCATATGGGATCTTAGGTCCCCGACCAAGGATCGAACCCGCACCCCCTGCATTGGGGGCACAAAGTTTTATCCACTGGACCACCAGGGAAGTCCCCTCATCGACCTTTCATTCATTCTTCTGTGCTAAGCAGTGTGTTACGTCCAGCAGTAAATACCATAGCACAGTTGCCGCCATTATGGGGCTATCAGCACAGAAGGGCACAGAGATCATAAAGAAGCAGGCAATAATATCAACATTTAATGTATTTTCGTATACAATACTCAATGTAAGATTAAGGTGTTCTGTTATCACATGAGGTGTATTGCTCACATGAATTAATAGCACAGTCATATAGAACATTTATTGATGAGTGACAGCTGAGATTTACTGGATTACAACCAAGTTTTCTCCTGTGCAACCCCAAGAAGGCTAGCTACTATATAAATTCTGCTTGGGTTGAGAACAAGGTCAGTTTTTAACTCTTTAAGTACTGTCCTACATCTTAATATCACCCCAGATTCATTCATGACAACCAGAAGGAGGACTCATAACCATGACTGCCTTCATCAGCTCTCCCTGGCCTTGAAAGTGAAGAAAAATTTAGGAAATTATTGGATGGGCAGATGAGAGATGGTAATGTGAGAATATCCATCATCCTTTAGTAGTATCTGCTAATGCTTCATCTCCACCTAATATGTTTCCTGATGGAGACGGCTTAGACCAGCTGGGCTCCACGTGGGACTGAACCAGTCTGGCACTCTCGATCATGAATCGGGAAAGAAGAGTAGAATCAAGTCTTCATCCCTCACTACAAAAGCATCTTCTGTAATTATCACTAAAGAGCAAACCTCTATAGCCTCTAGAGAGACACTTTCCAAATGCAGACCTTTCTCCTCCTTAGGTCTTTTTTCCAGGCTTTTGCTGGTTATTCTTTGCTGAGGGGAAAAAAGCCTTTCCTTATTGTTGTCCTTAGATATCTGACCTCTCACTGATATTGCCAAGAAATGATAAAGGAAGATGAAAACACCACTTATGAAAATTTGAAGAATGAGACCAAGGTCATCCTTTCAAGGAGTCTTTCATCGTCAAGGACATTCATGTCCAAGTCTGGACCGCCCAGTGTCCATCACCCAGATGTGCACTCCTGATGTGCTGGACCAGGCATCCTCACTGCCCTCACTTCTACTGTGACCCCCTCAGGAACCTTCAAAGGCAGGAGCACTGTTAGGCTGCCAGCTGCCAGGCCAATTCCTATTTTTTTTATATTTGCTGAAACTTGCTTAATGACCTAGTATATGATCAAATTTTGTTCGTGTGCATTCTCTAAATATTGGGAATATCCTACATGCCAATTATAGCAAGTTTATAAATTGTGTTGTACACATCTTCTAAAGTTTTAGTGATTTTTGGTCAGAATGTTCTATCAATTTCTGCAAGAGGTGTATTACAATTTCCAACAGTTGTCCATTTCTCCTTACTAGTTCTGTCAAATTCTGCTTCTTATTTTTGAAGCATTTTGGTAGGTAAATAAAAGATCAGGATTGTTACATTATCTTGGTAAAATGAACCTTCCATCGTCATATAGTAACCCTCTCTATCTTTAGTAATACTTCTTCCCTGATACCAACATAATGAAACCTGCATTTCAATTTGCTGAATATTTCCCAGACACATTCTTTTCTACCCTTTTAATTTCAACCTTTCTGCATCCCCATGTTTTAGGTCTGTCTCTTGTAAACACCATTTTTATTTTCGAAATCTATTTGACAGTGTTTGGCTTTTATCTGAAGAGTTAAGCCTGTTTACATATGTTAAATTTCTCTCTACTTTCAATTTGTGTTTTCTCTTTGATTTTTTTTCTAGGTTTCCTGTTCTCCTCTGCTGCCTTCTTTTAAAATGATTGACATCTTCTTCCACTTTTATTCCAATTACACCTACTCTCAGTTTACCTGCTGCTGTTGTTCAGTTATTTAGCATTTTCTCACTTTTAATACTACATAGTAGAGTGAGAATTATTACTTTATACCATAATTTTGAAAGATTTAACCACATGTTTACCATTTTTCTATAGTCACCACTCCCTGTTGCATCTCAAACCCTTCATCAGGGATTTTTCATCTCCCTTAAGCACATCCTTTTGTAGGTGGTTAACACTCTTTATCTTTGTTTAAAAATGCTTTTATTTCACCCTTCTTGAAAGATAATTTCTCTGCATTTGATTTATAATTCAAGTTTGTTGTTATTTTCTCTCGGAATTTTAAAGCTATTATTCCACTGAATTCTGGTTTCTATGGTTCTGTTGAGATGTCAACTGAAAGCCTAATTTTTACTCCTTTATATGTAAATTGTCCTTTCTCTTTGGTAGCTTTTAAGACTTTGCTTTTGTTCTGCACTTTTGCCACTACAGTAGCCAACATCCAAGAGAGCCTCAATGATTCCCTTGTCCTGGTATTCGGAGGTGTCCTCTCTCAAATCAGGGCTGGCCCCGTTTGGCCGACAGAGTACAGTGGAAGCGCCAGTGTGGGACTCTGAGAGTAAGTCTTAGAAGGCAGTGTAGCTATTCCTCCGTCTCTTGAATGACTCATTCTGAGGGAAGCAGATTATACACATGTAACCACAACCACCATATATAGTCAAGAGACAGATACTTGCATTATCTCAGAAAGTTCCCTCATGCCCCTTTCCAGTCGAATGTTCCTCCCAGAGGCAACCGTTGCATTAATTTCTACCATCTATTCTACAATAGATGTAATCGTAAAGAGGGATAGTCTTCTGTGTCTGTCTTCCTTTTGCTCCACATAGTTTTTAAACTTCATTCATGTTGTTGCCTGTAGTAATTCATTGTTTTATACTGTTGAGGAGAGTTCCATTGATGAATATACTACTATATGTTTATACATTGAATTGATGATGGGTATTTGGGCTCTTTCTGATTTCGGGGCTTTCAGGAAAAAGTTGTTATGAAGATTCTTGTCCAAGAATTTTGAAAACATGTTTTCAATTTTCCTGGATAAATAACAAGGAGTGGAATTTCTACTAAGGAGTGGAATTTCTTGTTGTAGAATAGGGGTATGTTTGACTCTATGAGAAACTGACAAATTATTCTTCAAACAGTTTACAATTTTGCTTTCCCACTCGAAATTTAGGAAAATTTCCTCACCAACACTTGGTATTGCCAATCTTTTAAATTATAGTCACTCTAGTGGGCGTGAAATGTCACACCTTTGTGGTTTTTATTTGTGTTTCCTAATGACTACTGATATTGTCTATTGATCATGCCTATGACTTCTCTTGCACAGTGATTTTTCAAGATCTTTGATCATTTTTGAAAACCGGGTTGTTTGTCTTTTATTATTGAGTTCTTTATATATTTCTGGACACAAGTCCTTTGTCATGTAATGATATATTGCAAATATTTTCTACCAGTTTATGGCATGGCTATTCATTTTCTTAACAGTATATTTTGATGATGAGAATGTTTTAATTTTGATGAAGTCCAATTATTGTGGACTTCATGTTTGTATCTCCCCTCCCCAAATTTATATGTTGAAACCGAAATTCCAGTGTGATGGAATTTGGAGGAAAAGCCTTTGGGAGATAATTAGGTCATGAGGGTGAAACCTCCATGATAGAATTAGTACCCTTATAAGAAGAGATAGTTGAGAGCCCTCTCTGTGTGTGTGTCTCTCTCTGTGTCTCTCTCCCATGTGAAGAAAAGAGGAGACAGCTCTCTATAAGCCAGGAAGTTGGCCCTGACCAGACACCAGATCAGCCAGCACCTTGACCTTGAACTTTCCAGCTTCTAGAACTAAATAAATTGTTGTTTAAGCCACCCAGTCTATAGTATTTTTGCTATAGTAGCCTGAACTTTTCAAGCTTACTACTACTTGTGTTCTAAGAAATCTCTGCCTAGCCCATGTTGTGAAGATATTACTCTATGCTTACTCCTGGGTGCTTTATAGGTCCATGATCCATCTTGAATTAATTTTTTTATATGGTGTGGGGTGGGAGTCATGTTCCTTTTTTTGGCCACATATATCCAATTGTTTCAGCAATACCTGTTGAGAAGACTAGCCTTTCCATTTTTTCTAAAAATCAGTTGACTGTGTATGTCTATTTCTGGACTTTATTCTGTTAGATTAAGTAATTTGTCCTTACACCATTATCACACTGCCTTGATTACTGTAGCTTTATAGTGAGTCTGACATCAGATATTGTAAATTCCTCAATTTTGTTCTTCTTTTTTCAAAGTGGTTATTGACTCTTCTAAACTGCATTTCTGTGTTTATTTTAGAATAAACATCTCAGTTTTTAAAAATGGCTGCTCCAATTTTTATTGCAATGGCCTTAAATCTGTAGATCAACTGGACAAGACTGAACATCTTATGAAATACTGAGTTATATGATTTATGAACATAGTGTATTTTACCATTTAGTCATTTTTCTGTCAACAAAACTTTGTAGTTTTCAAGGTGGAGGTCTTACACATTTTTATACATTTAATTTATTTTATGTTTTGATATTACAAATGGCATTTTAATTTCATTTATAAATATTTACTGCTAGTATATAAAAATTAAAATTTTATTTGTATATTGACTTTGTACCTGTAATCGTGCTTAATTTACTTTTTCTTTCCAGAACTTGTTGGTAGATTCTTCATGCTTTTCTATATAAGCAATCATGTTGTCTGCAAATACAGACAGGTAGCTTCTTCCTTTCTAATCTTTGGTCTTTCATTGCTTTTTTGTGTTCTATTTCTTTTGCTAAGACCTCTGTTACGATGTTGGAAAAAAGTAGTGAAAGAAAATAATCTTGTTCATAATCTAAATGGAAAATATTCAATATTTCACTGTCAGGTATGATGTTAACTAAAGTTTATTCTTCATACCTTCTACAATAAAGAGTGCTTTGAAATGAACAGCTGTATTAAAATGGATTTCACCCAGTGTGGTTCCCTATTTTCAAGGTTTGAATGTCTATTTCTTGTTGCTCTCCAACGCTTTCACACATTTTTATACATATATTATAATTAACCTCAGCAAGATTAGTCCAGTGCAAGCTACTCCACCATTAATGAAAACGTCCATTGAATATTTAATTTCAATTATTATATTCTTAATTTCTTAATAGAAGTTTTATTTTTTTTCTAAACATGTTATATCCTTTTTGAGAGTCTCTGTTCCTTACTCATTTGTTAGTCCCTCTCTTACTTTTAAAAGACTTAGATGTATTTATTTTACATTTTGTATCTGATTACTGCAATATATGAGACTTTTATGTGCCTGCCAAATAATGCTCCTGGCACCTTTTTTCCTCATGCCTATAAACATTATTTTTTAATGTGAGCTTATATTCCCTGGAAGTGTATCTCTGGGAGTTCTCTATATCCTCAGTTGAGAGAACATTCTTCCAGAGAGAATATACATTGATTGGTGGAAACTTGGGCATGCTACCAACATGGATCCATTTTCATTTAAATTTTTTCTTGGGGTTTTCCATCCTTGAAGACTGGGCACCCAAAACCCCATGAAGACCAGCCTGTGGCCAAGTATTCTTAGACTCTTTTGTTCCTCTACCAAGAGCCCAATAATGAGAAAAGCATGTTTTCTTGCATGTACTCTGCCTTTAGACATTAGATTTTTCCCCTGTTTTCTATTTCTCTGTATGATTCCTGGCTCTTGACAATGTTCTCTGATTCAACTTTCCACACTGCCCAGGTCCAAAACTTGGTCTCCGGTTCCCAGAGGGTACAGCAATTAAAATAAAACCTCTAGGCCACCTAGGATTGCTGGGTGCCCACAAGACAGCAGCTTCAATGTTTGAGTTCCACCCTTCACTACTGCCCAAGTTTGGTTCTCGGCCTCAGGGGGCTCCCAATGCTGTCTTATAAAGTCAGCCAGGCATATAATACTGCTTTTCATGTTTCCTCCAGTACTTGAGACATTTTTTAGTAAGAGAATTTCAATATATCTGGTTTGATATATAGCTAGAAATGGAAATACTCAACATTTACTTTTTAATTTCTAAAGGCTTTAGTTATTACTCTTCATTTAGCTGGTTGTCAAATGAGTTAGCTGATGGATAACAATGGCTAACAGAAGAGATGGTTATGGATGTCTATGCCTATAAATACTGAATATACTCCCTGATTTCTTAAAAATAGGTACGAAAAGAGAAAAACAAATATCGTACATTAATGCATATATGTGGAATCTAGACAAATGGTACAGATGAACTTATTTGCAGGGCAGGTATAGAGATGCAGAAGTAGAGAACAGACATATGGACACAGTGGGAAGAGGAGGGTGGGACGAATTGGGAGATTAGGATTGACATATATACACTACCATATGTGAAACAGATAGCTAGTGGAAACCTGCTGTATAGCACAGGGAGCTCAGCTCGGTGCTCTGTGATGACCTAGATGGGTGGGATGGGGGTGGGGTGGGAGGGAGGTCCAAGAGGGAGGGGATATATGTATATATATAGCTGATTCACTTCATTATACAGCAGAAACTAACACAACATTGTAAAGCAACTATACTCCAATAAAAAAAAATAATTGAATAGAAAAAAAAGAATGCATTTAATGGATAATCTACATCCTTCATGATGATTTTACTTTTAGAATATTCTAAAAGGTTTTTCTAAAGAGCTGTAAGAGGCATAGCCAATGAAGGAATTGTGAAGAAGGCAAATGATTAAGGCCTTGTGTTAGTACCTCACCAGTTCCCAAAGCTGTCTTTCATGGATAAAATAAAGCTTGAATGGATCAAAATGTTTCTTGGAAGTTAGCCAGATTTCACATGAAAGGACTTACTTTACTCCTTCACTATGGAGAGAAATCACCTAGCAATTACACACTGTGAATTTAATTCCTAAGGTTAAATTGAACACTATAACATGTGGATGATAAAACCCATCTCATCAATTGTTAAATATATTAACAGCAAAATGTTTATTTAGCACAACTTTACACTTTAAATGGTAGCTATTATTATTTCCATATAAAAAAAGTTCTGTTATTAGAAACTTCTAATACCTTTGTAAATGTTAAGTTCAGAGATGGTTTAATGTCCTTGAGCTCCTGACAAAATGGACTTGGGGAAAATTCATCCTGGGTTCCCCATCCTGATGAGGTTCCCTCCTGAGATCCAAAATGCCCGCTTTCTACTATTATGACTGCCCAGTTCTCTTATAGTTTTGCACCAAAAGCAGTTTACATGACTGGTAGCATTTTTTTCTGTTGTGTGACATGCAAGGGGATTCACGTTAGATATTCTATCCATTACAAAGATGCATGGCAAGGAAAGTCTCTGTCCTCAAGGAAACTACAGTCTTGTGTTCTGATTCTCAACCCTGGTTGTACCTTAGAATCACTCACAAATATTTTTTTTAAACTACCAACATTCATACATGTATCTTTTCCCCCTCTACAGACAGTGGCTGTCTTGGGATAGAAGCCGTACTATCTTCTTTCCTTATTCCTCATAGTTAATCCCTATCTGTAGCAGGAATTTATTAAAACCCACCTGAAATTATACAAAAATGCTAACAAAATCCAATTTTAAAGGCATTCTATTATTTGAATCCTTAGTAGGAGTCACAAATATGGTTGAAACCTTCAATGCCTAGGCCAAAAAGAATGTACTTGTCGCATCGCTCCCTGTGTTTAGTGTGCTGATTTCAAAGGCCATATCTCCCAGAGTGAAAATAACAAATGTACCAAAATTAAAAGAGAATTGCAACTATAACACAGCTTTGTGTTTAGAAATATCTCATACGATACTGTAAGCTGCAGAATTTGTCTTACCAATTTAAGATAGCCCTCAGCATCTAGAATTAAGTTTTCTGGTTTCAGGTCTCTGTAGACAATACCTAGTCGATGCAGGTAATCGAATGCTTCTGTCACACAAGCAACGCAGAACTTGGAGGTGGGTTCATCAAAGCTGCCTCTGCAATGAAATCATTTTCCCTCTTAATACTCTGGACACACATCCTTGTTGTAGATTCTAGGTGTCAATTATTATATAGTAAATTTATGCAATATAAACGTTTTGTACAGCATTAGCACTAAAAAATACTTCATGCTGCCAATGAATTAGACCACTGATTATAAAGAAATTTAGGGGGATACTTAATGCAAACAAGAACCACTTCACTAAAATTAAAGTGTCTACATCCAAACAATTGTTTCTGGCAATCATATATGAACATATAAAATGGAAAGACAAAAAAATAAGACTTTTCAAAGACATCTCTGGCAAACTCTGGGGAAAATGCAACTATTTCAATGAAGCGCTTGAACCAGACTTCTGCAATTGATTGCTTGACTAAAAATGACTCAAGTGATCATTTTCATTTCCTGTTTGTATAGCTCGTAACAATAACCCATGTAGAAACGGGGTCATAACTCTTTCCTATTTAGTGCACCTTGATGATATTAGAGTTGCCCTGTGTCAGCACTGTGTGTAGGTTTACATACTGAATTATTAAAATGTGGTGGTGATTTGCTGCATGGTATAATAGAAGGCTGTGGCTTTGGAACGAGAGATACTGGCTTTGACTCCTGCTTTTCCACTTACTGCGTCCTTAGGCAAGTTGTTTGGCTGTTCTGAGCCTCAGATTCATATCTGTAAAATGGGTTTACTACTGACTTAATAAGGCTGTTTTATGGATCAGGCAAAGCGCCTAACACTAGAGTAGGAACTCCCACCTCTAAATAGATTTATATTTTCTAAAAACATTTGCCTATGGAAGCAAAGATGAAAGACGCAAATGCTTCTGCAGGTATCATACAAGTTTCCTCAACCCTTCCAGGTTTTCCCCATTCAGATCCATCCAACAATATGTCCTTAGTACAACACATGAATCTCTACTCAGATGCTCAAAAGTCTCTTATTACCTAGGTCAGTGATTCTTGACCATGAATGCACATTAGAATTGCCTGAAAGGCAGTTAAAAATCATTTTCTAGACCCATTGCAGCTGAACCAAACCAAAGCCTTTGGCATTAGGGCCCAGCATTTTTACTTTGTAAAAGCTCCCTGTGAGACTGTGACGTGAAGCCAGGGCTGAGAACCACTAAGCCAGGGAATGCTGTCTAAATGTTTGGCCTGGCATTAACGTCCACAGCCTAATGTAAAACCACCTTCCCATCTCCTTTTCTGCTGCCCTTGTCCTCTATTTAAATTCTGCCCTTACTCAGCAAGTAAGACACTTAATCCTATCCTAACTTTCCTGCGGTTTACCTTCCTCTCTGCCTTTCCAAATTTTGTCTGTAGAGTTTAGCTCAAGTCCTTCCTTGACCGTCACATTTTTCTATCTTTCCTCTTCTCCAAGCTCACTATCCACAACACTCACTGGACATTTAGTTACAAACTGCCAACTTCTTTGTCATATTTGGTGTTCACGTTAAATAATGAAATGTTTTAGAATTGCACATTACATTATCTCCCAAAATACAATCTAAACTCATTGGAGGAAAACGTTATACGTTGAGGGGTTAGAAGAGTTTACGTTGTTTAGAAAACTCCCACACTGTCAACTATGGAACCTTGTACGTAGGTGGAGCTTAGTAAATACCTGTGGTTTTGACTGTGTGGAAATCACCCCTTTTGTAAAACTGAATCTTTGCAGACATTTCACTCTGCCTTTCAGTCCAGGCTGCACCACTCTCCACCCCTTTCATCATCTCTCTTCTCAAGATTCAGAATCGGTAACATCTGGGTTTATACTTACTCCGCCTCATACTAACCATGTGACATGGATGGTTCACACTCTAAGCCTGGGCTTCTTTAATCCCTAATATGAGAATGACAATAACTGCTTTACAGGGTGCCTATTACATGATTATAATGTTAGTTCAGAAAATATCACTATTACTACTTGTTTATCAAGTGATAATATGTTCTTAGACTCATTTCTTAATGACTTTCTTCATGCCTCTTTAAATGATCATGAACATAGCATCTTTTAGATGAGACAGGAGGAGACAAAAGTTATTGTTTATTATTCTTTTTCATTACCTGTCTCTTAATATACTCCATAGCTCCCCACCTAAGCAGGCCTCCAGAAGCATGTATACATACTTATTGTCCTTGAAAGTGCGATATAATCTGTGAAGGTAAAGAAAAGCACAGTTATTATTAGAAACCCAGTTTTAAAACGTCTTCCAAGTTGCTTAAGAGCATCATCAATAACACCTTGGAAGATGGTCCTCATCTCCTTCCAAACATCCTCTGGCTACAGCGGGCTGCTCCCTGAACACTCTGAGCTTTCTTCCTCCCTTACTTATGCCCCTGTTGACCCCTTTACTTGGACTCCTCTCCCACTACCCACAGACTGAATTCTTAATCTCAGTTTCACTGTAAAAGTGTTATCCATTCCTCAAGGTCAAGCTCAGGGTCCTCCTTCCTGATAAAGCTGTTCATTAACCCACCTACAAGATACGGCCCTTCCTTCCTCCCCAGACAAAGAGACCTCTGCATAGTCCCCTTTAAGATCTGCCTTGCGTAACACTTATTCATGCCCATGTCTTATGTCCTCTAGTTGGTCTCAGGAAATAGACTCTGAGACAGAAATCTGTAAGCAGTAAGTTTAGTGGGGAATGCTCTTGGGACCAACACCCATGGGGGAGGAAGGAAGCAGACTTGGGCAGAGGGAGAGTTGGGCTATAACCTAATTTTACAAAAGCCTCAGCTTCAAGGAGCTCTGCCGTCACTGGGTGCAGGATGTACCTGGAGAAACAGTATGGTCTTGGGCCATGTGGTTCTCTTCACCTTAGATCAATGGCTGGAGAGGGAATGAGCTAGAGTCCCCAGCTGGCAAGGCCCCCAGAAGCCGGAGGAATGAAAGCTTCAGTGCGGATGTGGGATCTGGGCAGGGTACCATACTTCAACGTTGGATGAAAGCAGTTTCTGCGTCTTACTCAAGAGATGTCCTCATCTCCCTAGCACCACGCCCAGGCTAATGCAGACAGCAGAGCAGTCATATCACATACAGACAGCAGAAGTAATCTAGTAAGTGGTTCAGTATGGGCTCTGGATCCAAGCTGCCTGGGCTTGAATCCCTGATTGGCCGTCTATTAGCTAAGCAACCTCAGTTTTCTCATTGTTTTTGTTCAATGAGGACAATCATAACATTTACCTGTTTTATTATGAGGATCATAACAGATACATATATTCATTTGATTGCATGTTGATTACATATTATTGATTATATGTATTAATTTAATATATTTTATATACAATATAAATATTATAATATAAAATAAATATAAATTATAATATAAATATAAATACAACATATTTTAAATAAATATATTATATTATATATAATATATATAAGATATTTTTAAGTTTTTGCTTAGAAAACTGCCTGGCACATGTTACTTTCTCAACAATAAGTGCTGCCATTAATGTTTATTCTTAATATTATTATTGCCCTACTCTATGCCAGATACTTTGCAAAGAGCTGGAAATGAGAAAATGAATAAAACCTAATCCATGCCCTGAAGCTGCTCATGATAGTTTTTAATGAATTACTGATTAAAAAGTGGGGGGAGGGGCACAAAGTCAGACAAAGATAATTGGATGACTCTATTGCCAGCACTGCCTGGGTTCAGACACTTTTTATCTTGAAAACAAATGGGTCTGAGAATATGGATAGGCAGAAAGACTCTCTCAAGGCATTTTGATCAAAAAGCATAGATTCTACTCATTATAGAGGCACTTTACCTCACCCAGAAATCTCTAAAGCTACACTCCAGGAGCGTTAAGACAGGTAAGAAAAATATATGCCTTAACTGGCCTACACCACTAACCCAGGAATTCACAAGAGAGCCATGGCCTAGAATAATGCATTTCTCTTGCAAACTCTGGTGACAGCTAAAGAAAGAACACTGACTGTAAGGTGGTGGACCTTTTGGCATCTAGGCGCTGCTAGGACCAGCTCCTCAACAGCCTAAATATGTCCAGATGCCACTTCGTGTCGAAATTCAACAGCAGCACATCCCCTGAGGGGTTCGGAATGAATTCTTGCTTCCCAAATTCTGCATTGGGTCTGAATTAAATAAGCAGTTCAAATTATTGCCACAGTAATTTTATATTCACGCACACACACACACACACACACACACACACACACACATACACCCCACACGCTTTCCTGAGATTTATCCAAGAATAAAAAAATCTGAACTCTTGACTTCAGATCTCAAACTCCTAACATTTTAAGTATCATCGCTGTGACTGGGCTGGAGAATTCAGAGCGGGGCTTCCTCTTCCTCCTCTGTCCTCTTGCATGGAAACACTCCAAAGGAGAGCCTAAGATGCTAAGTTCTGGGAGCGAAACGCTCGCTTACTTCACGACGAAGGGGGAGCACAGCTCTTCCAGGATCCTCTTTTCTGCGTAGACGTGCTCCTGCTGCTTCGTGTCAACTATGTGCCTTTTCTTTATACACTTCATTGCAAAAGCAACATTCTCATTTTTTACCTTAACCTAGGGAAGAAGAGAACAAGCCCTCAAAATGAACTTACTAGGAAAGATTTGCAATATCTAGGTAAAACATGTTAACTTATGAGAGTTCGAATTCTTTCATATTTAAATAGCATGTAAGCTTTTAACCACTTATCCCTCCGGGAACTGAATTTTATCCAGGTGTACACACTTCCTTTTCATTGTAATTTCCAAAAGAGTTCATGTATCTGGAACATGGCTCTAGAATGCTTGTATTGAAACAAGAAAAATACTCTAGTTAGAAGATTGAATGTTTAGAAATCTCTTCAGTTTTGAGTATGTGACATGAAAAACTTTGGCCAGAATTGCCAAAAATTGTTCTTTCTTAATAGTCACTTCTTTGAGTTTCAAAACAAAACATATTAAATCAAGATTCATATCTGCACGATCCAATATAATAGCCACTAGTCGCATAAGGTTATTTAATTTTAAATGGATTAAAATTAAAAATTCAGTTCCTCAGTTCCGTGATCCAAAAGCTCTCCAGCCACATATAGCCAGTGGCTACCCTACTGGACACGCAGATACTGAACATTTCCATCAGCACAGAAAGCTCTATTGGAGACCATGCTCTAGGTGGACCAACAGGATTTTCCCTTAAAGGGAAATTTTTAAAATTTAATAAACATTTATTCAAATAGACTTTTAAAACTCCATTAGCAGACTATATTTGACAAGTAATAAAACTGTGCAGAAATGGTTGCATCCCACATTTTGCTCACAGTTGCCATTAGTGCTGCCTATGACTTTTAAATCAATGGTGGAATTATTGTTTCAATTATTATTATCTAACTATATAAAAAAGAAACCTCAGCATTGTTAATTCAATCCTTTTGCCAAGATTTTGATGAAAAATACGGCAGATGGATCTTTCCCTTATCTCTCCATATGGCAGAAGAAACACTACAAATACTCTTTGGCCTATTAAGAAATCGCTTCTTCCCCCCTTACCCAAGCATTGACTGGGTGTAAAGTGTACTATCCAGAGTCTCCTGGCAGCATTTCAGATCTGCTCACACCCAGGCCACCCAGCAGACGGAAGTGCTAGCATAGCTCCCAAGGTTAATGTACAGTGAATTGTTACAAATCTGCTGGACAAAGAAGGGCTTGGTAATTGCCAAGGGTTCAGAGCCATCTCTACCCAGTAGGGTCACAGATCTCCATTCTACCGTTTCCTCAGAGCACTTGATTTGACAGCACAGCTCTGCTACTCTTTGGAAGCTGATTATAAAGCTCAGAGAGGTGGTGATATGGAAGATGCAGCCGAAATCAGACCATAAGTTCCCAGCTGTCCTGACCAGCACTACAGAAGGCTGCTCTTCAAACACCCCCTTGCATTCAGCTTTTTTTTTTTTTGATAGAAAATTTGGCAACCCAAAAATAGAATAATGAAAGCCAAATACAGACATGGCAGGGGAGTTGTTTAAGAAAGGGAGCTATGATATTATTTCATTTCTATGACACTTTCACTGGACACATTCTTCTTTGCTTTAGCATATAGTTAACGCATCGTGAACGTATGTATACATACATTTTGCTGTTAGGAAACACATTTTATGTTTTGTAGCCTTTGGGTATGGTTACTAGTACATTCTCCAATAACTGTCCTCAAGAAAAAAAAAATCATAAAAGGATGTGATGTAAGAGGCTTGAAATAGCAGCTATATTACTATAAGTTACTAGCACAGACCTGCTATTACACAACATAAAGAGTGAAAAGTGTACTTTCTCAATTTCTGTTCAAAGCAACGTTAAGATAGCAATTGACAATGTATATATTCCTCCGACATACACTGGAATACAAAACAAAAAAAAGTCAAAAGGCTTCTCGCAGATGCTTGAAACGTAAACCCCTTACAAGCTCAACTCTTCCGAACCCACCAACGCCCAGTGTTGCGATAATCTCAAGGTTCTGGAATGGGGATGATGAGGAAAATTTGGCCACTTTCTCCTTCAGCTGAATCATCTCCAAAGAGAGTGCTTTGGACAGCTTCCAGCTAGACATGGATCTCCTGTAGGAGATAAGAGAAATTTTACATACGCTCCCTTGGGCAAGCAGGGGTCATGCCACACATAAATTCCACCCTTACAACAGTCTTATTTCTGCCAGTAATTACTGCCCATAGTTACCATAGAGCTTATCTCAACTTTTATAGGATCAGATTCAGTTACATCTGGGGAGAAAAACAATAGACTATACAAATAAAAAAACAGATATACTCACACACAATAAAAAATAGACAAAAGTCAAACTGAATCAATGAGAGGTAAAAACAGGTGAATTGTGTGGTATTTGAAATACATCTCAATAAAGCTGTTTAAAAAACAAAGAATCAGTGAGAGGAAATAAAACCAGAAAAGAGAGCCATTTCCTTTGCTGCACATACAGGAGGATTCCACACTGAGAATCTTTGCCATATTTTGCTATTTTTGTCAGATCTTGAAGATTTCTCTGGCTGAACCAGAATAACTGCTTTGTGAAACATGAAAAATACAGTTCATATTTTATGTCTAAGGTTGTTACTTGGAAATACTCAATTCTCTTTTAATTAGAGTTTACTGCTCTGGGTTACATATTCATAAATTGTTCTCACTACAAAAGGCCTTTGGCATAAGAATTGCAAGTATACTCCCTGCAAGAAAAAACAAAAAACAAAAAAAACTTATGCAGTCCTGATTGAATGCTCTAATTTAACTCAAAGGTCAGTCTTCTAGATCTTTTGACTCTTCAATTTTAATGGTACTATCTGGTGAATATATGCTTAAGTATTCATTCTACAAAATGTTTTAGCAAAGGATTTTCAAATAATTTTAATTTTACAAAGTATTGTTCCTATTAAACAAAAAACCATTTTCATCAGTATTACTACGTTTAGAACCCAACACACAAGACCATGGGCAATAATAGCTCCCTTATATTTTGAAATAACCCAGACTCTAGCCCTAGCTCTTTACCTGGAATCAGAATGAATGGGCTATGCTATGCCTTGGTATTCCTGTTTGATTTCCCTGGGCAAGAGAGCCTTCCTTTCTGAATTGATGTCCTTTTGAACTAAGTCACCAGTCAATGTAAAGAATCCCTTTCCCAAGGTTCCCTATCAGGAAATTTCTTCCTAACATTACTACTAATCACTGAAAATAAGAAACTATTTATTGACAAAATAATAGCCATACTATTATTATCCTGGTAGAGGATACCAGGCAAATGGTATCCTCTTTGTGGAAGAACAATTAAAAGAACTCCCCTAAATTTTCTAATGGCAACACACTAAAAGTTACACCACAGCAAATCACACCCTTCAGTCCTCTTCTTTATCAACTGCCAGAAGTCACATCCGGCTTAGGAAAATATTCCCCCACTTACTTCGCATGTCTTTTTTCATCATCACGGTTCAGGTTTGCCACATACCCTTCAAGGTATTTTTGGAGTTCTTCAAAAGTCCCGACTGTTTGGTTGAATGTTCTAAATGAATAAAATAAGATAAAATAAAAAGCTCAGCGCTGAGAGTTACCATTGCAACTTGCCATTCTTCTTAAGCTCATAAAAGACTATTTGTATGGTTATTCACAGCTTTGCAAATTGTTTTTCAATAACTTACATTACATTAAAATTGCTGTCACCTGTAGAATAGTTATTGGAAGCTATATAATTGATCCTTTGAGTTTCTGAAAGCAAAGAGGCTATCAATGAGAAGAGACACCATTTCTGTAATTTTCCTCCTTGTGGTTCAGGTTTACCAATATTGTTCTTTTTTTTTTTTTTTTTAAAGAAGACAGTGAAAAGGAAATAGGCTACATGATCTGTTTACTGAATCAACAGGTTACATGGGTTCCAGATTTTTCTAACTTTGCTTAACCAAATTAATTAAGCTATTTATTTTTAAAGTCAAGGATACAATTTATCTCTTCTTTGTCCCTAGATAATACTACTCATTTCACATTCCTTCATAATTAAATCCAAATTGTTTACCTTAACTTAGTAGCTCCCTGTCTGAGGCTCAGCCAGCATCTTCCCCTGACCTCCCTCACCCTCATGGATCACAGGTTTGTTACGTGTCCCATCCAATCTGCCTGTCCCCGGTCCCTTGTCTCTGGGAATTCTTACATAGGGCACTGCCCATGAGAAAAAAATAATCCCCTTCCTCACCAAACAAACCTATTTTCTGGATTATCTTTCCAGTGCTTTCCGCACCCCACACTTGACAATCTACCTGGATTCGTGATTTTCAGGGTAGTTCTCTTCCCTACTACAAAACAGTATCCTTCTAGAAACCATGCTTTAATCACCTCAGTAAATCTTAAGCTCCTGGACACAAAAAAATGAAAGGAATGAAAATTTACCTCAAAACACCTAAAACTAATAAACCAGAGTTCACCTCATTAGTGTACTGTTGCCACTTACTGCCTGCCTAGCCCTGAAGACCTCTACCTACATTTAACTGACCACCAACCTACACTTACATTATTAAGTATATCTTATGCACTGTGCTGGGTATTTTCCATTTCCCCCTTCAGATCTACTCTGCACTCTTCTCTGCCCTGCTCTGTGGACCGTCCTTTGCTTACTGTACAGTAGTGAGAAACAAAAGAGTATTGCCACGCAATTTCAAATTCCCAATGGTTGAAATTTTCAAGTAAAAGGAAATACTTCTTGTACTTTGCTTTTTTTTTTTTTTTGGTCTCTTTCATTTTTTTGTGTTTATTTATTTATTTTTGAACATCTTTCTTGGAGTATAATTGCTTTACAATGTTGTGTTAGTTGCTGCTGTATAACAAAGTGAATCAGCTATACGTATACCTATACCCCCATATCCCCTCCCTCTTGCGTCTCCCTCCCACCCTCCCTATCCCGTTGATTTTATTTATTCTACATGTCACCATTATCTTGCTTGCCATGCAACTAATTGAAGTATTGTTGTAAACAAATTTTATTTTTTAAATGTGACACTGGTGTCACAGGTCTATAGAAATTCTCCACAAACTAAAGTTCAAATGGCTACAGCATTCTAGCTGTAACATTCAAGTATGCATTTTTTAAAATGATGAATTAGGAAAGAAGAAATAAGGAGCCATAGGCTTTCAGCCACTATATTTCATTGCAAGGATGGTGCCCTTTATTCAGCCAACATCTGGGCCGCTTCCTGTATGCCAAGGACTACGTCAAACGCTGGCACCGCAACAGCAGCGAACAAAGTGAATGTTTCTGTCCTCATGAAGAAACAGAAGAGTGGGAAGACAGATGTTAAATAAAGCAATCAAATAAAGTGTGAACAATGATGTAAGGGTACTACGGGAGAATTATTACGGGATCTTAATCTAGCTTTATAAGTGATAGCTACGATGATCATATAATTTATCATTCAAACTGAATGTTGTCCAGAGTGAAGGGGAGTGCCAATCATAAACATGTTGGAATAACCAGAACTGTCGCAGGAAATCCAGGATGTAGGTCAACCCAGTCATACCTGATACTCAGTTTCTCTTATGCACAGAATAAATTCATGTAACGTTTAATGTCTCGTTGTGTCTAACAGGACGGTATTCTCTATGTTATAAGAATCTCAACTATGCACATGTAAATTAAGCATTTTAAAATTATAAACTTCCAAATAATTTATAAACTCTATAAAAACCATTGCATCCTTTACATGGATTATGAATACATGAGATATTGTATAAATATTTGGTTATGTGATTATAATAAAGGAAAGGGGGAGGAGTTCTTCCTTTCTATCCTGTTTTTAGTCCTTGCATTTTGGAGCAATTTATAAGATTTTACCACACCGCTAATGCTATTTAGTGCATGCATATATTTTTAAGGAACTCATATACAAAACAATGCATTGTCAGGGCAATACCATATCAATATATTTTCCATTTGAGAGCTGCCACCAAAGATTACCTTCATCTGAACATGCTTTGCACTTCCTAGCCCTATGCCTTTGTTTTTAAGGTTTACTTCACCTGGAGAGACTTCCACATTTCCTCTTTGCCTAGAAAACTCCTGTGAATTTTAAGCCCCATTTCCACACTTAAAAAATAAAGTACAACTTTTCCCACTTCACAGTACTGTGATTGCTTCCCTTCTGAACACATGCTATGGGAACCAAATGGCATGGTGGAAAGACTGCTGAAAGGCACTGGAAGACCTGGGCAGGAGCCCCTGTACCATCACAGATGACACTGTTGGGGCAATTCTTTAACTGACCTGGACTTACTTTTTTTAATCTGTAAGGGAAAGATTAAAGTAACTCAAAGTGATACTAAGAATTATTGTCCTATGTGTGGTGATGGATGCTAACGAGACTTATTGTAGTGATCATTTAGCAATGCATACATATATTGGGTCATTATGTTGTACACCTGACACTAATATAATGTTATGTGTCAATTATGCCTCAATTAAAAAATAACAAAGAAAGAAAGAATTGGTAAGTTTTTAGGCATGTTATGTTATTGTGGTCATGTATTATACATAATACTTAGCTTTTAGAGATGCTACTAAAATTCATAGATGAAATAATTTTATGTTTGGAATTTGCTTGAAAATAGTGTGTAGAAGGCAGGGAGAGGATGGCGAAGTGGTATAGATAAGGCCAATTCTTGATAATTCTTGAGCTTGCATGATGAGGTCCATAATATCATCCTATTTTTTAATATGTTTGAAATTTTCCATAATAAAAAGATTTTGTAAAATATTCCAAAGTCCTTTCCAGCTTTAAATCTCTATGGTTCTATGTTCAATAAATGTTGTATTCAATTAGCAATCATCTACATACTCTTGTGATACCTATTGTCATTTTACTGTTTTTTGTTAATATTTCACACGAGTATGCCCTATTTCTTTTGACTATATGTGGCTTTTGTCAGACAATGGCCTAGTTTTGGTATATTTGAATTTCCTTTTTTATATCTAGATAGTCAATAAATATTCAACTGATTAATGAGAGATCCAAGGAGTCAGATTCAAATTTGATGTGAAGTGAGTTAAGGACACAAAATGAAATATTCTGAAAAATAACCTCAGACATTTAGAGATTAATATTGACACACATCTTTTGCAAACTACTACAAACATTAAATTAAAACTTCTCTGGATATACATCTAGCTAATGAACATTTTACATTTTGAGAGAGAGAGGTTCTCGACGGCTTAGAGCATTTTAGCAAATAAATTATGAAATTGTTCACTACATTGTATGTGGAAAAATCCATGAGGGTACTAATAAGCTTATTTCTCTGTAAGATGCAGAATTTAAAACAGTCTATTGCTGATATTTATGTACAAACTCTGCACACAAAATATTTAGCCTGCCAGCATCTGCCACTGCCACAGACAGATTCAGATCAGAAGGCCCAGTTCCTTCCCATGAATTTTAATAGAATGTACTCGCAGCTGAGGATTGGCCAGCGTTTCCAAGTGGTGATGAAAGGGAAGACAGATGGGCCCTTGTAGTAACAGAAGGCCAAGTCTTCAAAGGTGGCAGTAGCCTGCATTCTCCGACAACATCAGTATACTCACTCACGATCCATAACCAGGCACGCAACATCATTTTCTTCAGCAATAATGTTAGCTGATCTGACATCTTCACTGCAGACAAAAACAGGAAAGTCAATTTTCTAGTGAGAAATTAAATATCCATTTTTATTAGGGAAATCTGCTACTGGTATGAAACACCTTCACTTAAACCTTCCAAAGATTATGCTTTTTTTAAAAAATCATAATTTATACTCTACCCCTTCCCCAAAAAAGGATTTGAAATGTGTCCTAATAAAGGGCATGCACACAAGGAATCCAGAGGACAAGAAGCTAAATGCACTGAGAATGTAAAGGAATCAGTGAGTGCAACTGTGTATGGAATTTCATTCTGCGCTCTGTGTCAGCCCAAATATGATAGCCCTACTCTGATCAAACAGGAATTGCTAATTAATAAGCAGCCAAAATTGAAATGAACTGATCAAGGAAATATACAAGAAAAACATTGAAGTAATTAACTTCTAACAAACCAGTCAGGAATAAAACCTAAAGAAAATGTTTTTAGTGTCATATCACCCAGTGAATTAAAGAAATAGTAAAATCTTTCATTTCATAGTCTAAGATGTACATTTTCCATTAAAATCTCTGAAATCAGAGCATGCCTTACAATTGACGATGAGTCATAGTGTAATTAATAGCACCGTCTTTCTTTCTCAGGGGTACATAATATAATAGTGCATCTTACAATAATCCCCTTAGATACAATGAATTACGGCATATGATCTAATGATGGTAAATTTAATTACCTAATGAATACCAATGGGTCAAGCACCAGGTAAAGTATTTCTTTAGTGACCTTTATTTATGTTAGTTGTCTCCCTCTATTAGTTACAAACTAAAAACCCTGAAAAAAAGGTACATCCAGATGGTACTCAGTGCTCTGAGATTTATTTAAGGTAACTTGGAGCAGCAATCATATTAAGACTGCTCTAAGCAACTTCATCAGAAACAGTATCACAAAAAGTATAGTTCTTTCATCTTCCTTTAGCGATGGGACAGGGAAAACCCTGGCAGCCCATCTCTCATTCCAGAGAGGTCCCCCATCCACACAGCTGGCATCCAGAAACCTTCTAACATAACCCACAGTCCCTCCCAAGTTTACAGGATCCTTGCTAGAAGACACTGGTGAAACATTTCAGCTTGATATGCTTTTGAGTTGGGAGCTGGGTAGTTTACACTCAACTTGTATGTGTGTAGATATCTATATGATATGATCTTGGATATGGGTAAGCTATTTGCTTTGTTAGTTCAAAAAAAAGAGAGGTATGGCATCCCTTTCACTTGTCAGTGTCATGATTTTGACTAGGAATATTCTCTGCAAACAGTGCACAAGTATTAGATGTTTACAAATACACATCTGTTTCTTTCATAATAACTGTGTAAGTGCCATGGATTTATTTTTGCACATAAAATTATGAAAGAACTCCTGGGACTATTTAATGGAAACACATGGAAAATACACAGAATATAAGGAACATTGAGTCACAGTCAGTGGCCCTAAAAAGTGATAGCATAAAAATGCACAAAAATGTAAAAATATTTGTATCCAACTCTCCTCCTCATTGATTTTAGCTTTACATTTTAAATGCTTTGGGGAGTTGTGTCTTTATCAAATATAAATTCCCATGTTTCTCATGGGAAAACACTGTAATTGGCTGGTTGCAACAGAGAGCACAAATTATTTCAGATCCAGCATAACCAGACAGCATATTTCCTTTCCAGAGCTATTTTGAGTCTATAGTGCATTTATAAATAATTCCTCTGCACTTTCAAACTTTAATAGTTTTGCTTGAAGGTATGAGAAAAATAATGTGTTAATGTTAAGAACAAATACATTAAAGTCTTGAATAATGGTATTACATGATTGCATTACATGAACAAATTCATATTCTGTCACAAATAAGCAAACAAAAGAGGACAATTTCCCTGTTATTGAAACAAGTTCATTACCAGCTAGAAAATGGGAAATAAAAATTCAACTTGTCTTTAAATTCAATTTTTATTAAATTGTTTACAAAATAGCTATAACTTAACTTACTAGGATTAAGTAGTTTAATTTTAAGTATTTCTTTAAAAATAAGAGCTTTATGATTTTTAAGGAATCAAATTTGTCTTCAGGTAATATATGAACACTTTTTCTTTGCTCTGTACTTAATGTAATCCTGACATGTAAATCAGCAGAACTAGGGCTTCACAGACAAAAATTAAAAAGGAAGAAAAATGAGCAGACACACTACTCATTTTTATAAGCATAAATATGAAATAAAAAGCATTTAGTAATAACATAAATTTTAAGTGCTTTCTTAATTAATTTCAAGTATTCATTTAAAAACATAATGTAACTCCAAAAAAGAGTGTTGCTCAAAATTCTAACTTGAATTTTTATAAAGTTATTTATATTTAAGAAAAATTTTTTTCAGACTTGAGGTTGTTTTCTGAGTTCCAGGAAGCACATAGTGTCTCCTGAGCAATTTGATTGATCTTTACAAATGTTTCTTCCATAACTTAGATCAACAGTAAATAAACTCATATCTCAAAAGGCCTAAGGTTCAGGCAGAAATGTCAAATACACTATTTTGAGTTGTTTCTAAAGCTTGCAAAATGAGCCAATAAAAATTCTTAAGAAAATATTACCTTTGGCATAATGATTTAAATACACAAATAATACGTAAAGTCATTATTTGATCATTTCTTAAAGGGTAAAACAGGACAATATTTCAAACCTTGAAAATATAAAAACTCACTCTTATGGGAAAATTAAAAATTTCATGTCTTTAATTTCTTTCTCTTTTAAACTAAAAATTCTAAGAGAACACCAATTTTATTTTCACCAACAGACTTAAGACTTTCTAAATTATTTCCTGGGCAAAATTAGTATACTTATTTCCTGCTTAACAATGAATTTTTTAGAATTCAGTTTAAAAATTTTGTTTACTTCCTGGATAATGGCTGCCATTAATTTGGTAGCTCAGTTTGACAACTCTCAATGGGTAGGTGCACATGCAAAACAACCAAAGAATTATTTAAGTATGGAATATAAATTCATGGATTCACCTGATAAGAGCTTTTTCTCCAAAATATTCTCCTTTCTGCAGAGTTTTTATCAGTTGTGGTTGATCATGGCCCTCAGTACTCTGGGTGACTTTTACCTAAATGATGTCAAATAATTTAAGAAAAGAGAGAAAGAGAAGAAAATAAGGAAAATCTGAACACATACCCATTCAACCAGACCCTCCCATTCTGTATAAACTTGACTCAACAAGGAAAAATTAAAGCCTTTGCTTTAACTTTGCAGTAGTTATGACAATCCAACTATAGTCACCTCATTTGGATGGACTAGAAAATCCTGTGATTTAACACAATCCACCTTTTATAAGAGGAAGCTTCTCCATCCAAACCTCACCACTCAAGGTTATAATTTTTTACGTGAATCCAGTTATTCCTTCCTAAGTATGCTCAAAACAAATAATAACGGTCCTGTAGGAACTTTATTTTTTCAAAAAGCCAAATGGAGTTGACAAATCAATCAAGAATAAGACTATCAAGAGTTCTAAATCTCATGTCCATGACTGACTTGTTGATTCCTGTGTACCCTCTAAAACTGAATGCAAAATGTGGATATGGAGGAGGGTCCACAACTTTCATGAGAGTCCCAATGCGATCCACAGCCCAGGAAGGTTCAAGAACCCCCAGAGCAGAGCCAAACACAAACTTCAATATTCCTTTTTGTGGCTAGAATTATTCCAGTTCAACATGGTAAGAAGGACTGCATCATTCTGATTAGAAATTCTGGTTAGCACTTATGGAAATCACAATAAATTTAAAAATTTTTAAATCATAAATGCAATTTGTTTATTAACCAGAATTCTTTCAAAGCATGAGGTCCAGGTTGAGGAGAAATGATAAAAAGTGGTCTGAGTGCTGAAGAGTTTCTGAAACTATTATGTTAAAAAAATTTTTTCCATCACTGGGGGCCCAGTTCAAAGTTCAACCACAAACCAGTTTACAAAGGGCAGTGTCTGATTCTCTGATGATAAACTCTTCCATGGAAGAAAGAGCATTTGTAAAAATCTGACAGTTTACAGACACAGGTGCTCAAGATTTTATCCTTTCCATCAATATTCCACAAATGCTTTTTGTCTCTGAGGAACACTGTAAAGTGTCAAGCTGGGAATAACCGGCAACATGTTATCCACTCAACATCTAGGTAAAAAAAAAAAGATCTGTTGTCTATATTAGCGTAAAATTTTCATCAGCATCTAAATCAACTTGAGCAATTGTGTACGAATTGAAGTTCTGAGCCATATTGTTCTACAGCTTGATGCCTGATCATTCTGTCCTCAATTGTCTAGTTCATTCTCTTCCACCTGTTGTTTGTCCTATCAGTGGGGTGGGGAAATGTTCCAGCCCTTGATCTTAGACCCTTGGGCTGAGAATCACACAGTCATTGGATTATTAGAAATAATCCAGTCATTTTATACACAATGAAACGACATCCAAAGAAAGCCAAGTGACCTGACTAAGGTCACTAAGAAATTACTAAATCAGCTGGAACCCATGACAAGTCTCCTGTGGGCCCAAAGCCAGTGCTCAGACCGCCCCCGCCGCTTCCCCAGGACTCTTCTGAACAGAAGGTCCTTTAACTGCTCACTGCAGACAGAGGACTTAAGCTGCAATGCAGAACACTGCTGCATTTATGGCCAACAGATTTGATACGATTCTTTGATTTACTTTAAGTAAGCTTTAACTAATAGTTACCTTTCCTTTTGCTAAAATGAAAAAGGTACTTCCTTCCTCGCCCTCTCTAATGATGTAATCTCCTTTGTCATAGTATTCCTGTGGGGATGAGAGAAAAAGAAAAAGTTAGATGCAGCGGAGATGTTCGGATGACACAAATGAAATAGAACTCCTGGTGTCTTAGAAATGAGCGTTCCACACCTGTTTCTGTTATTTTTTGCTTATTGTAATTGTAATCTTCTTAAACATTGTAGTCTTAAACCATGAAAAAGTAAGGAGACTTTTGCTTGTTTATCTGCATTTATGTTTATCTTTCATGGCAAAAAAGAATTCACCTGGAATAATGAATTTCAAGCATGGACACTGAAGACACAAAGGGAAACGAGAGCAAGGTAATTATCACCGATCCACAGGTGGGCTTCACCCAAATAATCTAAATATAAACTGTTCAGTGACCTGCATCAGTCTGAAACTGGCGCTAGAGTTTAGAAAAAGGACAAACATTATCTAATAAATTGAAAATATCATCCTCAATGGATATGAGGAATATCAGCCTCAATTCCTAATTTCTTTCAGAGCAATGGTTGGGAAAATTCTACATACACAGTAAGGAGCTCTTTCGTATGGATTCTTTCCAAAGATTTATCATCATGAAAGGTTGACATTAGAATTTTTACATGTAAATTCTGTTTTTCAACAAAGTTTAACCTCATGAAATCCTAAACTGTCACTTATTTCTTCATTTCCCTCATATAGTAGGTGTGTGTAATCAGAGAATTCTTGGCAGGGAGAAGTAATTCATCCATCTGCCAGACCAAAAAAGCAATTCAGTCTCTTAGAAAATAAAAGATGGATTAAACTTTCCATCCCTACTTTGCTTTAATTTGATATTGCCACAAAGTCATAGAACTAAAATGGATCTCTTAATTATTTATACAAACAAAAATGGGCTTGTTTAATTTTCGTAAAAGGCATAAAGAACAACACAATAGCTCTCTCTTATTTTTATTTTAGACTTGAAAATAAAATCCAAACAAAACTACTTTTGTGTCTGCTGTAGTTCAGTATCTTTTTTGGTCATTTACTCTTAAAACATATTTACATTTATGGAATAAACATTACTCCTAATACTAATAAACTTACCTTTTATTTACATAGCACTATGTACATTTTACAAGGCATTCAACATCTCATGGAAGGAAGCAGACTATCTCAGGGGAAAAAGCACTTTGAAACCATAGAAATCTAGATTCAAATCTCAGTTCTGCTTTGAATTTCACTTTCATCAATCCAGAAAATTCAAATAAGGACATTTACACTCAAAGATTGAGAGAAGATAAGCACATTAGTTTTCTATTGCTGCTGTAACAAATAACCACACACACTTAGTGGCTTGAAAGTACCCTCATTTATTATCTGAGTTTCTGTGGGTCAGAGAGTCCAGGCACGGCGTGGTTCACCTGAATTTCTCTGTTCAGGGTCTCTCAAGGCTGAAGTCAAGGTGTCAGTAGGGCTGTGTTCCTTTCTGGAGGCTCCGGGGAAAAAATTGCTTTCAAGTGTAATCAGGTTGTTGGCAGAATTCAGCTCCTTGCGGTTGTAGGATAAGGTCCCATTTCCCTGATGGCTGTGAGCTGGGGGCTGCCCCCTTAGCTCCCAGAGACTTCTCTCCTGTCCTTGCACGGAGCTCCCAATATTTCAGAATCAGTAAGGGCACATGGAATTCTTCATACACTTGGAATCTCTCTGACTTCCACTTCTGCTGCATCTCTCTGATTCCAGCCAGAGAAAATTCTCTGCTTTTAAGGGCCCATGTAATAATACTTGACCCACCTAGATAGTCCAAGATAATCTCCCTTATTTTAAGGTCCCAAACCTTAATTACATCTGCAAAGTTCCTTTTGCCATGTAACATAACGCATTTATGCATTCCAGGATTTAGGATGTGGATACTTTGGAGGGGGTCCATTTTTGCCTATCACCATAAGTCAATTAAAGGCAGTTAATTTTTGATGCATTAAAAGCACCTGAAATGTAGTAAATACTCAGTTAATGACTGCCCTGTTAAGGGGGAGGATGAGAACGGTTTGCTTAGATGTTACTTAAATCTTCTGGACCTCGGTTTCCTATTCTGTAAAATTAAGATGGTATGACCGACCACACCTAACGATGTGTGAGGACTAGGTGAGACAGTCACCTGCTGACTGCTAATTCCTGTGAAAGAGTCTGTGAGCTGGTCAATGTCTTCCACAGGTAAAGTGCATTCCCCAGCCTCCCTGCTGTTAGCTGTGGCCATGTGGTTAACTTCTAGCTAAAAGAGTCTGAGCAGAAGCCATGTATGCCACTTCCATGCCAGGCCCATGAACCATTCCAGACACGTGCCTTCATACTTGTGCCCCAACTGTAACGGCATGTCCCAGAGAAATCTTGGGAGAGGGACCATGTGGAAGATGGCAGAGTAGCCATCAGCTTGGGTTCCTGAAGGTTTCTGAGTAGCCACCTAGGACCATCCTCCCTGGACTGTTATGTGAGCAAAAAAACATGCTTCTGTTCTACTTGGAAAATAATATTTTGAGTTTTTATATCACAAGCTGCTTACTCCAACTCTCTATTTTTTCTCATTATCGCTCTATCACAAACCTTCACTCGATTCAAGTGCGATTTTACCATTGAGATGACTGTGACCCGCAAAGGTTAAGTGAGTGACCGTGACACCGCAGTCCAGGGGTCTTCATGATACAGTTAATGTTCAATTTTCTTTACTAGAACTGCTAGGGTCACGGTAGACGTTCCTGTTTCAGGCGGTCTGCCCCTCAGGCTCTCCTGTTCCTATCTCAATCTCAGTCCCCATTACCCAGACGAAGCAGAAGGAATCTGGAGAATTCTTGGACTGCTTATAGGCTGTTCTTCAGTTATTATACAGCCTCTGGTCTGTGCAGATGTGCAGCTTTAATTTCTGTCGGTCGAATAAGCCAAAAGGCAGAAGCTGGAAAGGGAACACTGAGAAAGAGCTTTGTTGTTTCTTAAGGGTCAAGCTTCCTAGTGGTATTTTTCCCAGGGATGAGTCTTTGTCGCCCAAAACCATGGGAGGAAGATAAATAATACCTCCCAGTGTGTTGACGGTAACTTCATAGATCAGAAAAGGCTGTGGATGTAGATCAGACCAAAAATATATAGTGGTAAGTACTGGTTACGATGCCAGACTAGCCAGTGTTTGTCAGCTGGGGAGTGCAGCCAGTCTAGCCAGGGTGGTCATCAAGACCAAAAAGAGAACTGCAAACAGTGTGGTTTACTGTCCTGTGGTTACATTGCAAAGGGGTCCCTTAGAGGACCAAGAAGCCATAGACCCTACCCTGTGAAGCGATGGTTTTCAAGCAGATTTTACCCTGACCTACAGTAAGAAATATATTTTACATATACACCCACATACACACATGTGAGCGTGCACACACACATTTGTATAAAACTGAAACATATCTGAACAATATTTATGCTTACTACTCTGATATTTTTTTAAAGTGTTCCTCTAAATTGATTTCATGACCTACTAATGAGTTGTGTCCCACAGACTGAAAAAGAAGACATCTAGAAACACTGAGAGTAGGTACTTAGTATGTGGCAAAAAGGAAAGTTAGGAAATCAATTCCAGGGCAGACTGAGAGACAGAGGTTAAAAGTAAACCATACACTGGATAAAAAAGAAGAAGAAGAAAACCATACATCAGCAACTGCTAAAGATGGAAAGAGTTTTTCATGTAAAGAAAATGCTCATTCTGTGATAGCTAGCAAAATGATAGATAGAGCCTGAGTGCTTGTAAATAGAATATATGAAACCAGAATTAAAATCTAAGGTGACGGAGGACAAAGACAAAGAAGCAAGCCTATGATTTCCTTAGTTTCTTTAGTGTGCAGCTAGAAATCTTCATCACAAAGAAGAAT
Source organism: Balaenoptera acutorostrata (assembly GCF_949987535.1). Lineage (NCBI taxonomy): Eukaryota > Metazoa > Chordata > Mammalia > Artiodactyla > Balaenopteridae > Balaenoptera > Balaenoptera acutorostrata. The sequence continues at coordinate 45,778,067 of NC_080068.1, read as the reverse complement.
TGATGAAACACAGTCAGATGTATGATCACACACACACACACACACACACACACAAACCCTGCATCATGTGACCATGTCCCTAAGTTGATTGTTTAAAAAACTGTATACATTTATTGGGGTTTGTTACCAGCTATTTTTGTTTGTCCAAGTACAGTAGTTAAAACACCTTAGAAATTTTAAAGCAAACACACCTGGATCAGGCGGACCCTATCAACCATTCCGGCATAATTTAGTATCTGATTGCTTATTTCTAAGGAACCGGAGCCTACAAAATGAAAATCAACAGAGATTCCTCCATTTGGGTGAGCCAACTGTATAGAATTTTGTAACTGAAACACTGAGACAGCCCGTAGAGATGTGAGCCAGCACCCTCTTATTTTATAGATGAGATGATGCTCCCCACAATTAACTGACAGCTGCGAGGGACAGAGGCTTGACCATAAACCTTAATCTCCAGACTTTGGACTAGCTAACTTTCTAGGACACCTAGCTGCCACCCCTTTAATGAACAGGTCCATAAACTGGCAAAATCGACAATTATCTCAACTTTTTTATGGTTCTAGATGTAACCATTAAAATGAGAAAAACCCTCTGGCTTCTGCAAGTGTTAGCAGGAACTATAAGAAAGGAAGACTAGACTTTCAAAAAATGATGAAAAATGGAAAACTTGTGACTAAAGAGGCAGACTATGGCAAACCCTAAATATATGTATTCAATTCATAACTTTAAACTTTAAGAATCGTATTGTTAAAATGTTAAAATGTGGATTTCCGGGTCCCTACCCCAGAGTTTCTGATTCAGTAAGTGTGAGGTAGTACCTGGGAATCTGCCTTTTAAGCAGCATCACTGGTGATCTGATTAAGGACAAGGGCATTTCACATTCCCCACCCCAGCCCCACTCCCACTAGAGCTCCAGTTTCATGAACGATGCCATGTCAGAGTGGCAGTGCAGAGGGTCACTGGGTCAAATACCAAATCTTTGTAACAAAGAGTTCGGTAACTTTTCTATCCACCACACAGTCAAATCCCAGGCTTCCCGGATCTCTCACTGAGAGTGGAAACAGAAACTCTTCCCACTCTTGTCTTCCGTACTACACAACTGCCAGGTACAGAAGTCACATTGTCATTTTCACTATCATTAATAGTCACACTGCATTTGGAATCTGTGTCATGCTTCAGGGTGTTCATTAGTTAACTCTTAAAGTGCACCAGTGAATATGTTTCTACTTTTCCCACCCTCTTTTTCCCATTAGACCACGAGAAGAGGTTTAAAGGCAATGTCTGCCTCCAGAACTGAACACTTTGGGTGATTTATGCTAAAGCAAGAAATGCTGTTGGAACACTGCACATTCGGGCCATGTGGTCTAGGACTTCAACAAACAAGTCTTAACAAACACATCAGACCACCTGCTTGGTGATGGGAAATTCTGATACTCCCTCCCCGCCCCCTGCACAAAAACTTAAAACCACCCAAAATCAACTCCTAAATAGCATGCCAGATTCAGCCTGTTTTTCTCAAAGATTAAGGAGCCAGTTTGTGGGACAGCTGGCCCTGGAGCTCAGCAGGTGCTCTGTCATAACTCCAATGCATTAGTGATTGGCTGTGGTCAGGACCCGGTTGATGGGTCATTAGTCCAAGCTATGCTGGTAAATTATGTGCTTTTCTTAGGCGCTAAATAGATCCCATTACTCCCTTGTTAATCACTTTCGAATTTGTGAATTTTCACACATTACAGAGACACATTTGTTTGCCAGGTATGAATAAAGAGCCCTTTATAAACCACGCTGCTGTCTGCAAATGCTAATATATAATAAAGCCTTCTAGGGTGTTTTAAAAGATGAGACTTTCAAATTCGAATTGTGCGTTAGTTAATACTAGGTTGGAGCCCCCATCTATATATTCTGTAGCTATTGCCTGTGGGTACTATAAATATGTCTAATTTACCATTTATTTTTAATGATACTAAATTTTAATATTTTCTGTCAGCATGGAATTCCCCTCTGGTGAGTCTACTCTATTAGTGTTATATTAAAAACAGATTTCCTCGGTTAACAAAAAAATATAGGGCCTCTCCAGCTTTAAAAAAAACACTCAGAAATTAGGATGAATTATTAATTTGTAACATCTGTGATTGGGTTATGTTACACTGAGAAAATCCCAAGAGATGCAGGGCAAGCAGTCCTCTTGAAAATGACTTCATATCTGAACGCTCTGGAGACACAAGGCCAGGCACTGTGTCATCATGGCCTGTCCTTGATAAACTGCTGGATGGGTTCCAAGAATTGTAAATGGAAACATTACTGGTGTCACTTACACTTAAGGATAAAATGGTTGGTGCTCCCTTCTCAACAGGTATTAGTTTACATTGTATATTGAGATTGACAGAGGCATGAATCTGTCAACAATCAGTCTTGCAGGGTATTTTTTGTCTCCCACTGAGAATAGCTTTACAAAATCTTAAAGTCTACATCTGACTCCTTTACTATTCCTTACCTCCTTTAAGTTCCCGAAAAGCAATTTGGTTTCAATGAAATTGACCCACACACACCAAAAAAAAGTTAGACAGAGGTTATTTACTTTGAATATTAATCTCTGAAGAGGTTTTCGTATAATGCATATTATTAGAATCCAAGGTACATGTCATAAAAGCATTATTCACAAAAAGACTTGACTAGTCTTGGACAAGAACCAACCATCTGCATGATGCCTAATATGAATTTTTGAACACGTTCCAATACGCCATTTCCCCCTAGATGTTAAAATAGGTAAAGTGCTTCTTAAGTACAGGGTTTTTTTTGTTTGTTTGTTTGTTTTAATGTCTTTTCATAGCCTAGAATTTTCAAGTATGGAGTGTTTCATAGCTTGATTCAGAAGCCTGTTCACGAAAGTCCCAATATACCCTTTCTCTACTCCATTACCTAATTATGCATCACTGACTCCTTCATACTACGAAAACTCTGTAAGGGATTGTGATGTTAATTGCAGAAAATCAAATGCCTCTTGAGTGAGGCAGATTAGTTTTATAAAATATACTAAAACGATTAAAATATGTAAATCAAATGTCACTTTACACATGCAAATCCGATTTTCTTTTATATATTTCAGAAGAGTGCCCGAACCCCACCCCAGCCCCTTAATTCAGTGTGAGTTTTCACAATAGAAAAAGGCTCCCGGTCTCTGTGGACTGGTGATCACCATCTTTTCCTTTTTAATCATTTACAGTGCTAATAATGACTAGATTATATAATCTTTTAATGAAATATAGTTTTTACTTTAAAATTTCTTACCACTTCCAAGCAGTCAATGATCTTGGTTAATTTATCTTCAGGTAAATTCTTCAGCAAGGATACGCTGCAAAATTAAAAAGAAACCTTTATTTAATTATCATCCTGAATTAAACTATAAATATACACCTCTACATAGATTTATGCATGCATTTAAAAAATATAATGCACTTTAATTTTTCCAAAGTAAACCTCCAAATATATCACACATAAATAACTGAATTTCAGATACAATGAAATTATATAATCACATATAACAGCAGACATTTATCACAGGTAAATAAATACAAATAGTAAGACCCCATGAAAGGAAAAAAATCAAATTTTGTTTCTTTGGAGAAAAAAAAATTACATTTGTTGTTGGCTTTCGAAGTGAATCACATCCAGAAATGTGTTCCACATCTCAATATCTCTTTTATTAGCATGGATGAGGACCTCTGCTTCCAGAGGAGAATCAGATTTTCATCTAAATCCTTGTAATTAAGTAAAGACTGAATCCAGGAGGGAATGTAAGAATTAGCATGGAAATGATCTTGATTATTAGTCATATTGTACTGTCTTTTAAAATTAATGGTAGCCAGAGGCACGTAATAGGAACATTTTTACAGACAATAATAATATACAGAGAATGATAGAATACTGAAATTGTTTGAAAAAAATCAAAAAATTCCACTCAGTATGATTAACCCATCAGTATGATTAAATTGTTCTTTTAGAGAAATTTCTGCTTTACCCATTTTCACTCAGGACTGTTGAAATAATTTCTATAAGATAGATACTTCTTTCTTACCATCTAAAATCTGACACCCCTAAGGTAAAGATGATGCTCTTCCATAAATACATGATTGGATCTGAGTTTTGAAAAGAGAGCTCTAGACTCATTCTTGAACACATGCACCAGGAGGCATGTAGCCAGGAGCTGGGTCTAAGAATGTCTGCATCTGAATCATTTGTAATTGCAAAACACTGGAACATGCCCAATGGGAGAGCAGATAAATGAACTGTGGTCGAGTCAGATAACAGAACTCTACAACAGGAGAAATGACTGCACTAACCAAGTAGATGAACCTTAAAAAATGTATTGAGTGAAAAAACTGACTTGCAAAAATAACACCAATTTTGTAAAGTTCAAAAATAGGCTAAACCAAGCTACAGGCAAAATAATAAAGAGTAGCAAGGTTACGATTACCAAACTTCAGAATACAGACTACTCCAAGGAGAGGAGGTACCCCAAGGAAGGCTAGAAAATGACATAGGGGAGCAAATGAGAATGGCAACAACATTGTTAACTTTCTACTTAGGCTGGGCCATAGCTTGATGGGGCTCACTTTGTTATTATGTTATTATAATTTACATATGTACTATGTATCATTTGATACATGTCAGATACTTCATGATAAAAAGATGTAAATGGAAAAGAGCTTACTGTATATTATGAAACAAAGAGAAATGTATTTCTCTAATATGTCTCCTTATGGATGAAAAGGTAAAAGGGTTAACCAGAACTTTTTTCTATATAGTGGCACACAGAAGAAAAGGGAATACTTGTTATTCCTTTGGTTTAATTGACTAACACATGCCCTTCATGAAAGTTCTACTTCGGGTCCAAACTGGGCGCTGTAGCGTTAGTGAAAATTCTCTCCTGTAAGCCTATCATCTTTGGGGATTGGTGAGGAAATTGATATGAGAAAAAATCTTTTTTCTGTCTCCCCTCTATGAAGGCAGAGATCAGGTTTATCTTGTTCACCACTGAATCCACAATGTTTATGCCTGGCAATAAGTACTCATTGAACGAATGCATGAATGAGATAACAAAAAGAAGAAAAGGAGGGAAGGAACCTGTACTAGTAAATTCTTTGAGCTCCCTCCACTAAGGCAGAACACACTAGACTCCAAGGGAAAACCTAGTGGCTCAGGTTTTATCTCAGACATGATGCAACCCATGGGCACCTGTTTATTTATGCATCCTTTTTTGGCCCTTGCATAAGTGCAGTTTATTAGCTTTAAATACTGACCTGCATAGCTCAGTTGCTGGATTTTGAGATTACCTATACTCAGGTAGACCCCACAACATGATGGCTAAGGCACTGATTGTCATATAGGTAAGGCACCTTCTTGTCATTACTGCAGCTCTCTTCCAGGAGTCATTATTGTTTCCGGGAAAGTAAATCAGCAAGAGTCCATATGAAAAACCTCAATGCCTGCAATGTTCTACTGATTAACAATACCTTCATTCAATATTCACTGAGTCCTCACTATATGCTAGGCACGGCACAGCCCTAAAATCATTGACTTTGCAGGCTAGTTATGCAAGATAAAGTCACTATACTTAAAAAGAACTTAGAATTTATTTTTGGAAACCACAGGATATTTTATTGTTATTACCACTTATCAAAGGTTACATTTCATTACAGTATGTATTGCAGTTTCAGAGACTGTCAAATCTCCCACAAAAGACACAGAAATAGTTTAAATAAGGAACTTATACTTTCCAAAAAAAATGTTTTTAATGTGTAGCTGACCTTTTCAGTTACATAGGTACTTGTTTCTCTGTAATTTGATGCGTCCAAGTTGTTGGGGGTTCAGAACAGTTGACAAAATGTGTATGTTCCAAGGATCCATGTCATGATAGCAAGCATAATAACATTTTTGGCAAGTTAATTTGCTGCAAATAATAGTAATTTGGAAGATTGTGTGGCTATGCCAATGAGAAAAAATGTCTCAGGTAAAGCAAGTAAAGATAGTAAAATAATTTATTTTAATATTATTCTAAGCAAAGCATTATTATCTTTTGTTATCTACTTCCAAATTATAGGACATCTTTCAAAGTCAACTGAGCCACCCAAGTGAATATTTTAGGATTTTATGCACATTATTCTATACTATGTGTAATGACTCCATCAACACAAGGGCAAAATTAGCAAAAGAAATAAATCAGTGAACAAGGCTAATGGGAATGAAACATAATTCTTCATATATATAGTGGCATTTACTGCAAGAGAATACTTTTGTTCCTTTGGCTTAATCATATGGAAAATGTTTAAGTAAGAAAGACTGTAGTAAAATAATTACTCTGATAAAACCAACATATCCACAATATGGCTACACCACCTTCTGCTCTTTCTGCCACCAACGTGTTATTCTTACCTTCTGAGGAAGTTTCTGTACTGTTCATCTCTAGCTTGAGCTGTCCTTCTCATTATATTCTGGAACACCTCTCGATCTAGTGCCCATGTTTTAACATTGGTAATAGCTTTAGAAAAATCAAGAAAATAATAAAATATCATTTAGCTCTTAGATTAAGAAAACATTCCAACATGTTAATCAATAAATTTTTCATGTACTCTCATAAAATGATATTTCTTGGACAATGCATTATTTAAGCATGCAAATGGAAGGAAGTAGTGATGTAAAGAGTAGGTAATTTTACAAAATCATTTTTGGCTTTGAAATAAATGATGATTTGAAAGTGAGCAGCAAAAGATTTCCATTCTAATTATGTTTTGCTTAGGATGATATTAAAATTAGTTTGCAATCCCTAATTACACACTACATCATCAGGAGGTATTTTAGATTTGTGCTGTGATACAAAAGAAAGCCAGCCAGCCTGTAGCTAATCCAGAGAGTGAAGAATTCACAAGCAGATAATTGAAAGTTAAAGATCTCTGCATGTGAGTCTGTTTTTATGTCTTTTTATGTTGTTTAGACACTGTTGCTAACGGGAGCCAATATATTTTAAGAATCTCTATGGTTACTTTTACATAAAATATATAAAATCATTTTCAAAGAGATTATGCAAGACAGTTTTTGGGACAACCTTTTCATAGGAAAGACATTAAAATCAAGAATAAAATCTAAAAAGGAAGAAGAACAGAAGTAGCAGCTCTAAAAAATCTGTATGAAATTATGGTAGTAAGATATTTTTTAAAGGAGTGATGAGAGCCTACAGAAGAGATCAAAATCAAAATCTCTGGTTTACTAAACTTTAGAGTGAATTAGAATTATTTTGACATTCTTGTTAAAAATAGAGATCCCTGGGCCCCATTGTCAGAGATTATTTGGAGTGGAGCCTCAGAATCTGCATTTTTATCAAATACTGCAACAATGCTGACACACATAACCTCGTCCCAAACTCTGAGAAACACCACATCTAAGTAATTCAGAAGAAAACCCGATATTACCATGAATAAAGTCGATAAAAACAAGAACCCTAAGGAGAAGCAATTGAACTAATCCCAAAAGTCACTCATGAAAACTCTCATTAATTAATTCATATCCTTTTTGATATTTATACACTTTTATTGGTTTAATTAAATTTTCTGGTTTGTAATATGGTCAGAACCTCATGGAGAATAGAAAGCAAACATGCTGGATGAGCCAAAGGCAAATGTCTACATAATAAAAAATTGAAGTGGCAACGACAGCAAATACTGGAATCAATTCTGTTTAAAGCCATATTCATATTTTATATACAGGTATCTGACGGAAAGGTCTTTTTAAGCTTGAATCATTTAGACAAGGGCTTCAATATAAATCCTTTTATAAGCATAGCCTTTCTATTAATAAGAGCATATGGGGCACAATGGCAGACAAAAAGACTCAGGATGCAAGAGTGTCTTAGGTTATCTTTAACGTTATGTAACAATTTAAAAAATACAGCATTTCATCTCCTGTTACCTTTCACAGAGGCAGTTCTTGTACAGTTGTATAAAATGGCTAGTTCCCCAAACGTCGTCCACATAGGAATGGATGATAGCCATTTCTCCCCTTGGAACACCTCTAGTCGACCCTCTATCAAGTAGAATGTAAGAAAACACAAGTAATCAAAATCCACCTGGATTCCATAAGTTAAAAAAAACAATCAGAAGGTATACAAAGCATACAGGTAAGATATCTTATGATTCTCATTACAATAAAGTGGTTAAGAATGCAGACTGAAGCCCACTCTCTATTAGCTGATTAGCCTGAAGAGTTACCCACTCAGCCTGGGTTCCTCATCAATAATGGGGATAATATTAATAATATTTACTTCATACAGTTGTGAGAAGTAAATAAGTTACTATAGGTAAGGATCACAGATCCATGGCTAGCACATAGTAGATGCCATGTAAGTGTTAGCTGTTGGGACTTCCCTGGCGGTCCAGTGATTAGGATTCTGTGCTTCCACCGCAGGCGGGCACAGGTTCTATCCCTGGTCGGGGAACTAACATCCCGCCTGCTGTGCAGTGCAGCCAAAAAAACCCCACAAAAAACAAAAACAAAGTCCCATATTATTATTATTATGATTGTTACAAAGCTCTTTCCTGAAGCAGTGGATGGCAAGTGTTTCATTTAAAATTCATTCTACCCCATGAAAAATGTAGCACATGAAACTACTTCTCTTGCACAAGGAACACAACAATCGCTGTATGTCTTGAAAACACAGCACAGGTGTTCACACTGGCGGAAGGACTAACTCGTCATAACTGAGAAGTATGCTGGCCCCGGAGTCAGGCTGCCTGGCTCTGACTAGTCTTTGGCCATGTGACTTTGTGTACGTTACTTCACCATGCCTTGCTTGTTGCCTAACCCCTCATTCATTGAAATGCATTAATAAATGAAGTCACTAAGAAGAGAATTAAAAGACAAGCCACAGACTGAGAGAAAATATTTTTGCAAAAGACACATCTGATAAAGAACCGTTTTACAAAATACACAAAGAGCTCTTAAAGCTCATCAGTAAGAAAACAACCTAATTAAAAAATGGCCAAAGACTTTAACAGAGGCTCACCAAAGAAGATATACAGATGGCAAATAAGCATGTGAAAAGATGCTCCACATCACATTTATTAGGGAAATGCAAATTAGAACAACGAGATACTACTACACACCTAACAGTATGACCAAAATCTGGAACACTGACAACACCACATGGTGGAGAGGATGTGGAGTAACAGGAATCTCATACATTGCTGGTGGGAATGCTAAATGGTACAGCCAATTTGGAACAGTTTGGTGGTTTCTTACAAAATTAAACATACCCTTACCATACAATCCAGCAATTGTGCTCTTTAGTATTTATCCAAAGGTGCTGAAAACTTAGGTCTACACAAAAACCTGCACACAGATGTTTATAGCAGCTTTATTCATAATTGTCAAAACTTGGAAATTACCAAGATGTCCTTCAGTGGGTAAATGGATAAACTGTGATACAACCAGACCATGAAATACTACTCAGTGCTAAAAAGAAATGAGATACTAAGCCATGAAAAGACATGGAGGAATCTTAAATACATATTACTAAGTGAAAGAAGCCAATCTGGAAAGGCTAAATACTATATGATTCCAAGTATGTAACATTCTGGAAAAGGGAAAACGACGGAGAAAATTAAAAGATTAGTGGTTGCCAGCAGTTGGGGAGGAGATGAACAGGCAGAGCACAGAGGATTTTTAGGGCAGTGAAAATACTCTGCTTGATATTATAATGATGGATATATGTCATTATACACTTGTCACAACCTAGAGACTGTACAATACCAAGTATGGACATTGAGTGATTACGATGTGTCAATGTAGGTTCATCCTTGGTTTAAAAACAACTGTACCTTGCTGGTGAGTAACGCTGATAACAGGAGAGGCTGTGGATGTGGGGGGGCAGGGGTATATGGGAAATCTTTGTTCCGCCCTACCAATTTTGCTGTAAACCTAAAACTGCTCTAAAAATTAAAGTCATAGAAAAGAAAAAGATGAGTGCTTGACACCAATCTTTGGCTAAGCAGAGTTTGGGGGAAGGGAGAGGCAACTTCCTCACCATGCTTCTGCCCTGGCAATTCTCTTCTCTTTTTCCTTCAAACTAATGCAAATAAAACCTTAGCTAATCAAAAGCATTTGCAAAAAAGACCTATTCTTAGAGGAAGAAAATGGTGGGGTTATTTCTCTTTCCCTTGAAGAACTGGTCTTTCCTTCTCCTAATTCACCACTAAGTAGCTCTGGGTCATCTCTGTCCACCCACTCATTCAATGCATCTGATATGAATACCTATGCCGTGCCAGGAACTAGCCCAGGTGAAAGAGAGACAGGGTAGACAAAACAGAAAAGATATTTATCCTGTTAGAACTTATATTCTAGTAAGAAAGAAATTCTGTTTTGGGTCCGAATCTTATATATTAGTTATGCAATTTAATAATTTCTCATTATAACTAAATTCTATTCCATCAAATCTACTTAGCTGCACTGTTGAGTTAGTATCATGGAATTTTATGCATTTCAAGTTTTTTTCTAGTTCGTTATGGCACATGGGACTTGAGCAACACTGAACAATTATATGGAACACCAAAAGTCTAAGCTAAATATGCTTTTACTATTTGCTATTCTTGCTATATTCTATAAAGGGGAGATTTTGAATTAACAAACTAATTTGCTCGATCAATTAAATCACACAATTCAATTCTTAGATAACATCATAATTAATTCAAATAAGAAAGCATCCAATTTTCATTTCCATGTGTGCTATAGCCCTGACTTCAATAACTATATTGATACTGACTTGTGTTCAAACCCTTCTCTCCCCAAGCCTTTCATCAGAGTTGCTGGCAAAGAACAAGATGAGCTGATATGAGTTTCTCATCCTTCCTTGCAGGTTTCCTAAATATTGGTTGACTTAATGCCCTATCTTCTTCTCTTGACAGAATGTTCTAGTGTTGCTAAAGTAGAAGTGAAAGAGCCAAGAGAAAAGTTGAAAGAGAGGGAAATTGCTCTGGGTCACCTGTCCCTAAAACTTGAAGGCTGGCTAAATTAAGACTGTAATTCACTTCTTGGGGAGAATAATTACTTGAGGATGACTATAGTTTTAAGGCCGTCTACAAAGACGTACATGGCAAATAATACACTAATAATTATGCAACTGGCATGTTTAAAGAATCAAAATAGAGAAAACAATCTTTTATACACTGTCAATAGATGTGTATTAATTTGTTTGGATAGGCAACTTCTGCTCCACACCTAAGGCCTCAAGGAAATGAGAATAATAAAAGCATTGCTTAACTTTGTCTCTTGGTTTCTGTGATTCTTTTTACCCCTCCTTTCTATACAAGGATTTGTCTAAAGTTGCAGGCCACTTAGCAGAATATAACCTCCCACGGGAATCATGTCTTATTCACTTGTGTCTCTCTCAGAACTCAGCACTGGGCTTTGACCATAGTTGGCCATCAATAAAAAATTATAAAGTTTATAAAGCATTACTTAGATCGTCAGGACCTACAGTGCAAAACAAAAGGCCACAGCACATCCCAGGTTACCACTACCTCTGGGCAAGCCAGTTAACTTTTTTCCCTAAAACTCAAAAATTTGGGGCAATTCAGAATTTGACAGGGCATTCAATAACCGTAAGCCCTGTTCAGATAATTTCTTGCTTCTATATCTAAAAAAAAATTGTTGAATTCCAGTATAAGATTTATGCGTTTGATAAGCATTTGAGAAATAAATCCTTTTCCTATCTAACCATTATAATCTACCCAGCATGGAAGCATGTTCAAGTGATCATGTATGGAGGAAGCCATTTAAATGGTTCTAAAAACACCAGCTTTAACCTTAAGGCATTCCATTTGACTTATCTGTTGGTTAATTGTACCTAAATTGTCTTTTGAAATCATTGGTATATAACGAAAATATTTTACAAAGTCACAAAAATAATTGTTTTCTTTTCCATGGTACAACAATGTGAAAAGGTCAACACAAGCAGCAGTGTTTTGAATACTCTGAAACACCTTCTTGTATATGTTGAGTGAGTGGCACTGTGATTAAAAGTATGGACTCTCTAATCAGACTGTTTAAATTTGCATTCTACTTCCACCACTAATGAGCTGTGTGGCCTTGGGTAAGTTACTTAACCTCTCTGTGACACAGTCCACATAGTAACATGAAGACAGTAGCACTTGCCTAACAGAGTCGGTGAGTCGAAATGAGATCTTTCTATTAAGTACTCAGTAGGATGCTGGACATATAGAAAGCATTCTGTAAATATTAAGTATTAGCAACATGATGATTAGATCAACAAGGTTACTATTTCATGAGCTCAATCTGTTATGTCTTCTACAAATAGAGCAACCAATTTTGCATTTTTATAAATGTTTGCAAAAAATCGTTAAACTATAGGCAAATATTTATTATATGGTGACTGGAAAAATCTGTGAAGCCCACCTGCCAGTACAAAGATATGGTTTCCTGGTTCTCCTTGCTTAATAATGTAACTCCCTTGCTGGTAGTTTCTCCCATACATGCATTCCACCATGTCTTTGATCTGCTGAGGATCCAGTCTCTTCAGAAATTGATTTTTATTAAGGGCATCTGTAATGAGCTTCTTCTCACTGGTATAATGGAAGGAAGATGTTAGTTACAATTAGTGAAAACCATGATTCGCTCTTTCGAGTCACTTCATTTTTATTCTTGATATGACTACCTATGTATTTACAACTTTTCCAGCAAGGAAAAAATTTTTTTCTAGCCCCACCAACACCTGACCCTTAGAACTACCCTACTTTACTTAGAAATCCTTTGAAAACATTTTTGAATATTTTTTTCTGGTAATCATTATTAAATCAATTTTATCATCACTCCTAATTGCCATCATCACAAAGGTAGCATCCTTCAAGGTCCCTAGATGCAATACTAATGGACGTATGATTTTTAGATGGGAAGCCAGTCTGGTTGGTAGGTAGAAGGTGTATCTAAGGGACTGTAACACAGTATTCATTCACTGATGTATACACGCGTGCCTAATTTCTACGGTGCTAGTCATTTTATATCTTATTTAATCCTCACTACTATCCTGTGAGATAATGACTATTCCGACTTTATAGATAAGTAGACTAAAAGCTAAGAAGCAACTTATTCTCCCCTAGGATTTAAATCTAAGTCTGTGAGTCCGAAGTCTGTGCTGCTACCATTCCAACTGTTGCTTCTTCTGACGTGGAGAAGTCGGCTCCCTTGGGACTCATAAGGTTTGATCAGACATAGAGGGTGATGGTGATAGTTCAGGTTTGCCTATGTTTTGACTCTTAGTATGTCTAGACTAGACAGAACCTACATTTCCAATCTCTCAGCTTATTCATTCCCCAAATCAGAAATCCACTTGTTGGTAATCCTAGAACACTTCAGTTTCTTTTGGAAAAGAAGTAGCTCAAAATAATGGCCTAATCTGCATCACCTTAAATTTCTAATGTTCTAATTAGCATACTTTATATGTAGATATCATAGAATTACGAGCTGGAAGAAAAGTTGCCTAAGTCAGAATCTTTGCGCAATATATTTGCTTTCACTCAAATTCAGTGTGATTCTTTTAAAATATGGGTATTTTCCTATATTTTTCATTCAAACTCTCTCCCGTACACAGCTTTGCTGTTTAAAAACTTGTGATCTTTTCTACACAGAAAGTGTTCAAGGGAATTCCCTGGTGGTCCAGTGGTTAGGACTCAGTACTCGGCGCTTTCACTGTTGGGGTCTGGGTTCGACCTCTGGTCAGGGAACTGAGATCCCACAAGCCAGGTGGCGCGGCTAAATTAAAAAAAAAAAAAAAGTTCTCAAACACAAGGTAAAAGTTCACGGAATTAGATACTTTATGATCCTATCTATCAAATCATTAGGCTGCATGAAGGAAACAAAACAAAGTCTTGTACAGAAATTCTTTCTTCCCTACTCCGTCAACCTCAGAGCCATCTGAACTCTCCGGGTTCCTTGAGAACTTCCTTCCTCCTTCATTTAATCTATCACTATGTCTTGTCAATTCTCTTTACAAAATATCACTGTTATCCATTTTAGTTTCCATTTTCAAGGGTCACCACATCCAAGAAAAAATCTTAGGTCTGGATAATTTTAACAGCTTCCTTTTTGGTTTTTCAGCTTCTAGCCTCTTCCCCCTGCAGTCCATCCTATACCACACTATCAGATTCATATTGGTAAATTCATCTTGACTTCACCCTGATCTCATTCTTCCTTCATCCACCAAAACCAACAATTCATTCAATTAAGATATACCAAAAAAATACTTTTGCAAGATATTCTTCTCAAGGGTAGAACTGTGAACAATATCATAAAAGTTCCAGATTTCACGAGTCTTTCATGCTAGTGTAACATTCCAGCAAGAGTTTCCTCAATGCCCACATGTCCCAATTTCCCAAAATATGTTCCAAGAATCACTGTTCCTTTATAATCAAAAGTTTGCTGAGTTTAAACAATTTTGGAAATTCACCATGCACAGTTTAAAAGTTCAAAGAAATCTTGCAGTAAACAAATCTGTTTAAACCAATGTTTCCCAAACCTCAGTGTCTTCTTTATTTATTTCTTTTTTTTGGCTTAATTTCTATTAACATTCCATGGAAGTATTATGAAAACTCTTTTGCCATAGAAGACAATCAACTTCCCACAATCTGGTATTCCCCATTTCCCACCACATGCCTCCACTCTATCCATCTAGCACTTACTCCCTAACACAAATCCTTTGTTACAGATAGACTGGTCTCCTCACTGTCTCCTATGCTTGCCAGCTTTACCTTCAGGCTTGGCACATGTTTTCTCCTTGAATTTAGCTTCTTCTCCCCTCAACCTACCCAAACATTAGACATCTACCAAGAAACCCCTTATGACCTCCTCAACCCTACCTGGATACTGTAGCTCACACAATCCTTCTGTTCTACCCTAAACTCCTAGAGTACTCGTTTTCATGTCCATCCAATTCACCAAATTTATCAAGCAAATACTTAAGACATAAAAATTAGTAAAGCATGGCCCATAGCCTCAAAGAGTTCCCAGATCCTCTTAACTTAGTTTAGTCCATAAACACATTGTAATATTCTATTAGAAAAGAGTTCTTGGTACTTCCCTGGTGGCATAGTGGTTAAGAATCCACCTGCCAGTGCAGGGGACACGGGTTCGAGCCCTGGTCTGGGAAGATCCCACATGCCGTGGAACAACTAAGCCCGTGCACCACAACTACTGAGCCCGCACTCTAGAGCCTGCGAGCCACAACTACTGAGCCCATGAGCCACAACTACTGAGCCCACGTGCCACAACTACTGAAGCCCACGTGCCTAGAGTCTCTCTGCAACAAGAGAAGCCACCACAATGAGAAGCCCGCACACCACAACGACACTTGCCACAACTAGAGAAAAGTTTGTGTGCAGCAATGAAGACCCAACTCAGCCAAATAAATAAATAAATAAATTTATTTTTAAAAAAAAGAAAAGAGTTCTATCTATGAGGTTTTCTCCAAACTAAATCATAAATACTTAGAGGAGTGGTTCTTGTCTGGAATTTTCTGTTTACAAAGCCACATACAGCAGTGATTAAGAGTATGAAGTTTGCAACTTCTCCTATAACTATGATATAGGCCAGCTATTATAAGCACAACTCTCCCTGCTCACACAAAACAAGTACAAAAGTTGATTAAAGTATATATTTACAAATCTGTTTGACAGCATTGGAGACCTATCAACTTAGCAACAGGTTGATGAATGATGATCAACAAGAGAACATGAATTTGACATTCACCTCTGCTTTTTCCTTCAAGGTATTTATTGATTTGTAGGCAGCCTTAAGCAGAGTTTTGGCAGTCTCAAAGGGTTGGGAAGACACAAGTCAGTGTTCAAGACACACCATGAAAGAGGATCCTGGTAAACATCCAGAATTTCAGATGGGACATCTAAAGGGCTGTAAACTAGAAGTAAAGACTAACAAAAAACAGGCAAAAAGAGCCCCAAACCAACTTTGAAACTATTCCTATTTTGGCTAAAATTATTTGCCTCTGCTTAACTGCCTGTGAGAAGCAAAGGTGAATCTTTTCTGTAGGATGTTCACAAAATCTAGGACTCAAATTTTCTCTATAATTTTTCCATAAGGAGTATCTGGCATGATATCAAAAACTACCAGGCATACCAGGAGAAAAGATCAAATGACTGAAGACCAAGAGGAAAAAAAACAATAGAAGCAGACCCACAGTAGATTAAAAAAATTGTATGTATCAAGCACAAACTTTAGTACAACTATAATAGGTTTAAGAAAATCAAGGATAAAATGGAAAATGTCAACAGAGAACATGAACCTTTTTAAAAATCAAGTAGATATTCTAGAATTGAAACATACAATATCTGAAGCTTGGACCTCAACAGATGGGTTTAAAATCTGATAAGACACAGCTGAAAATGATTACAAACTGAATATGGGCAGGTAGAATATATCCAGATAGAAGACTGGAGAAAATCTAGGATAGAAAATAGAACAATAAAAACAAAATCAAAACATAGGAGACATATATGGCATGATAGAGAAGTTGAGCATATATGTAATCTGGACCCCCAAAGAAAGGGAAAGAATTGGCCTGAAACAATACATGAAGGTATCATATTCAAGAATTTTCTTAAATCAATGAAAATGTATCAAGCCATAGACAATAAACTCCAAACAAAATATATACATAAAAAAAAATTTAGTCCCATGATAGTCAAATTATTGAAAACCAAATACAAAAAGAAAAATCTATGAAGCAGCTGGAGAAAACAGACATATTACCTTCAAATGACCAACAACAGGACTGACTTACTCTTCAACAGAAATAATGGAAACCAGAAGACAGTGGAATATCTTCAAAGTGCTTCAGAGTGCCTATTTCAATATCTTTACCCAGTGAAAACAGCCTTCAAAAATGAAAGCAAAATGAATATATTTTCAAAATATTATTCCATTGGCAACAGACTTAACAGAGAAGGAAAATGATCCTGGATGGAAACTAGCAGATGTTGGAAGAAAGGAAGAATGGGAAAAGTAAATATGTGGGTGACTAAAGGAAGCTCATCTTTATAAAAGAGTAATAATAATACCTTGTAGAGTTTGAAATATGTGATAAACAAAATGTATGAAAACAAACAGCCAAAACTGCATGGTCAGTAAATGGAGTTAGTTAACATAATTTAATCTATATTGGAAATTGAACGAGTTAAGGATGCATGTTACAATTTAGGGGAACCCCTACAAGATTAGACAAAGAATGTTTAACTAGAAGAGAAAATGGAATAATAATATGTACTTAATTAATTCAAGAAAATGGAAAGAAAATAGAGAAAAAGAAACCAAAGAAGTGAAACAAATAAGAAACAAATAGTAAGATGTTAACGTTAAACCCAAATATTTTGTATTTACATTAAATATAAATGTAATAAATACCCCAATTAAAAGACCAGATTGTCAGACTGATAAAATAAATAAATAAAAAAGAAAATACCAAGTATATGTTGCTTATAAAAGATATGCCTTAAAGATAATGATATAGAAAAGTTCAAAGTAAAAAGGCAGAAAAAGATATACTATGTAAACAGCAATTACAGCATACCTCAGAGATATTTTGGGTTCAGTTCCAGATCCCAACAATACAGCAAATATTATAATAAAGTGAGTCACACAAATATTTTGGTTTCTCAGAGGCATATAAAAGTTATGTTTACACTATACTGTAGACTATTAAGTGTGCAATAGCATTATGTCTAAAAAGCAATGTACACACCTTAATTAAAAAACACTTTTTTGTTAAAAAATGCTAACCATCGTCTGAGCCTCCAGCAAGTCATAGTAGTAACATCAAAGATCACTGATCACAGATCACCATAACAAATACAGTAAAAGTGGAAAATGTTTAAAATATTGTGAGAATTACAAAAACATGACACAAAGACATGAAGTGAGCAAATGCTGTCAGAAAAATGGGGTACCTATAGGTCTGCTGGACATAGGGTTGCCACAAACCTTCAATTTGTAAAAAATGCAATATCTTAAAGTGCAATAAAGTGAAGCACAATAAAACAAGGTATGCCTGTATAAAGAAAATTTTCCTTGATACAAGAAAGTAGCCTTTAAAGAAAGACATTATTTCTAGAAATGAAGAGGAATATTTTATATTGATATGTTCAGGAAAATACATATATTCTAAATGTGTATCCATCTAGTTAGATACCATCAACTTGACAAAAAAACAACTGACAAAATTAAAAGAAGAAATAGACAAATCCACAATCACTTTGAGAGATTTAAAACATCTAAGAAATAATAGAATAAGCAGACAAAAATTAGTTAGAAGATAGAAGATCTAAACTCTTGATTATCAAACTTTACTTAATCTCTTGACCTAATAGCTATTTTAAAGGTTGTATTCAACCAATTCGGAATACACATTCTTTTCAAGTACACGAAAAACCTTCACGAAAACTGACCTTATGGGGACTGTAAATCAAACCTAACAAATTTCACAGGATTGCATAATACAGAGTATATTCTTTGAAAACAATAGAAGCTAAAAATTTAAGCTAGAAATCAATAACAAAATCAGTAACAAAAATAATCAGAAAATCCTCAAATGTTTGAGAACTGAGTAATATATTTCTGAACAGCTCATTGATCAAAGGACAATTAAATCATAGGGAAGTCAGATAATATTTTGAAATAAATGATAAAAATGTGATTATCAAAACTTGTGGGATGCAGTTAAATCAATACTAAGAGGAAAACTTACAGTATTAAATAGATACATCACAAAAGAAAACAGATTAAAAATGAATGACTAAGTGTCTATCTCAAAGAGCTAGAAAAAGAAAAGCAATTGAGCTCAAAATAGGGAAAAGGAAATAACAAAATAGAAACAGATAATACAGAAAGAAAAAAGTGCAATGAAGAGGATCAAGAGAGCCCAAAATAGGTTATTTGAAAAGTCAAATAGAACTGAAAAATTCATGGCAAATGGGGGGGTGGGGAGAAAGAATAACTACCAATGTTGGAAATGAGAAAAGGGACATCACTATGGATATTACAGATAGGAAAAATGAGTGGACAGTATGAATAACTATTTTAAAAATTTAGATTAAATGAAAATTTCCTAGAAAAATATAGCATACCAAATCTTATATAAGAAAAAAATAGAAAATCGGATTAGCAATAAAGAAATAAAAAATAAAAACTATCCCACAAATAAAATTCTAGACCCAGGTGACATTACCATTAAGTTTTCCAGACATTTAAGGAAAAAAATTATTAATCTTACATAATCTTTTCCAGAAAATAGGAAAAAGAAATTTTTCCCAACTTATTTTATAGTGTCAGAATAGCCTAATAACAAAAACCCATATTACAAGAAAGAAAAATTAAAGGTTAATATTCCTAATGAAGATAGGTACAAAAGTCAAAAATGAACAAGTCTAGACCAGATTGAAAATTAATGTAATTAACCTCATGAAAAGAATAAAGGAGAAAAATACATAGTATGAGGAAAAAGTATTTGATAAAATTAAACACCTGTATATGAGTTTTAAATTTAAAAAAAAACTTAGTAAATTAGAAATAGAAGGGAATTTCCTTAATCTGATAAAAAAAATCTATAAAACAAAACAAAAACAGAAAGTATCATATCACATGTGAAATATTGAAAGCTTTCCTCCAGATATCAGAAATGGGACACTTCAATTCCACCCTGAATAAAAAGTCTGAGCAAACTTAATAAATTGAGAAAAAAAGAAACAAAAGGGAAAAAATATATCAAAGATATAAACACAGTAAAAAAAGAAATAAAATTGTCATGCTTTCCAAAAGACATGGTTATGTAAATTGAAAACTCCAAAGAATGCACAGGGTAAAACCATCAAAATTAATAGGTGATTTCAATAATCTCACTGGATTCAAGGTCAGTAAGCAAATTCAATTGTATTTCTATATCTCAGTATCAAAATGAAAGTGCTAATTTTTAAATGACATCATTTTAAAATGATCAAAAATATCAACTATATAAGATTATATATAACAAAAATGTGTAAAACCTCTATAAACAATATTACAAAATATTAAGAGAAATGAAAGAATAGCTAAATAAATGGAGGCATATAGCAGAGTCATGAATGAGAAGACAATTTTTTAATGATGTCAATTCTATTCAAATTGATCAGGTTCAATGAAGTCTCAATCGACATTCTAAAAAATTTTTTATGAAAATTGACAAGCTAATTCTAAAATTCTTATAATCATAAGAAGGCCCAAGAATAGCCATCACAACACTGAAGAACAATAACAAAACTAGAAGACTTAAGGTAATGGATATCAAGAATTATTATTGGGAATTCCCCGGCGGTCCAGTGGTTAGGAGTCTGTGCTTTCACTGCTGAGGGCCTGGGTTCGATCCCTGGTTGGGGAACTAAGATCCCACAAGCCACACGGCATGGCCCAAAAAAAAAATCATTATTAATCAAAATAATTTAGAGACTATACTCTTGGCACAAGGATGCACAAAAATGACCTTTGGACCTGAACAGAAAGAACTAAAACCCACCTAAACATATATAGATACTTGATTTATGACAACGGTTGTACTACAGAGCTACAGAGGGAAAGCAGACATCAATGGAAAACACATAAATTAAAAAGTGTTCACCCTTGTTAATTATCAAGGAAAAGAAAGTCAAAACCACTATGAGATACCACAACATAAACATACCCACCAGAATGGCTAAAATGAAAACGACTGACAATGCTAAATGCTGGTGAGGATGGAGAGTAGCAATACTCAGACACTGATGGTGGGGGGTATATATTTGTCCAGCCATTTTGGAAAACTATTTGGCAATCTATATTAAATGTGAACTTAGGGACTTCCCTGGTGGCACAGTGGTTGGGAATCTGCCTGCCAATGCAGGGGACATGGGTTCAATCCCTGGTCTGGGAAGATCCCACATGCCTCGGAGCAACTAAGCCCATGCGCCCCAACTATTGAGCCTGTGCTCTAGAGCCCGTGAGCCACAACTACTGAGCCCACGTGCCACAACTACTGAGGCCCACGCGCATAGAGGCCGTGCTCCACAACAAGAGAAGCCACCTCAGTGAGAAGCCCGCTCACCGCAACAAAGAGTAGCCCCCGCTCGCCACAACTAGAGAAAGCCTGTGCGCAGCAACGAAGACCCAACACAGCCAAAAATAAATAAATAAAAAACAAATAAATTTATAGAACAAAAATGTGAACTTAGATAAAATGTACCACCCAGCAATTCCATTCCTAGTTATATACCTATCATAAATCATATATAAATCAAAAGTGCAAAAATGTTCATGGCAGCATTATTCAAAATTGCTAAACACCAGAATCAACCAAATGTCCATCAACAGTAGAACTGATAAGTTGTAGCATAGTCACAACAGACACTATAGAGCAACGATAATTAATGAACCATCGCTACACACAATATCATAAATGACTCTCACCATATAAACTAAAGGAGCCAGAGTCTGTAGAGTCCATACTCTATAATTCCACTATCATAAAGTTCAAAAATAGGCATAGTAATCTATGATAATACTAGTGCAGATAGTGGCTACCTTCGAAGTAGATAATGGATAGGGATTGGAAGGGAGCACAAGGGGCTTCTGAGGTGCTGGTGAGGTTCTATTTCCTGATCTGTTTGGTGGTTACATGGGCGTGTTCACGTTATGATTTGTGCACGTCAATAAAAAATTCATTTAAAAAATAAAATGTGTACATAGCTTTGGAGGCAGAAGATCCTAGGTTCAAATCCCAGCTCTGCCACTTCCTAGCTGTGTGACCTTAACCTTTCTGAACCTCAGATTTCTTCTTTGCGAATAGAGCTTAGTAATCATACCTGCGTCATAAGGATACCATGCACGTGAATTCAGATAAGGTGCTAATAATATGCCTAATAAATGGCAGTGATAGTAGTAGTTGGCAACAGTAGTGGTTATGGTATGCTTCTTGTGGGGAAGGGTGGGATATGAAAAGTTCTGGAAACCACGATGAAAGAAAGAGGCACTGCCAAGACTCTCTGCTCAGTTCAAAGTTCCTCCAGTAGGGCTGGATCTCGAATTTATGTGCCTTAGTGGTAGTGTGCTATAATCCTTTTACACCCCCTACTTACATAATCAGTATTCTTTGAAGCAATAAATTCCTGTCCTCTAAGTTGCTTCAGGAAGTTTAATTTGTCAAAGTCCACTGACAGTTCTTGTTAAGCTGGGCCCTCAATCTTCCTTCTCTGGCCCTGTTTACTAGAAGCCTGTGTTCTCACTGTTTGTTTTTGTCAGGTCAGACAAAGCATGTGTCTTGCAAACTTCTTTGCACAAGGCTCAGTGCCAAGCAGGGACCAGGGGCCTCCACCTACTTTCTTATCTGTCAAGAATTTCTTGTGAGCACAAAGGCCGAGGCAACTTTACGTGTGTGGCATATCATAGCTTAATTATATATACAAATAGAAAGTATATTCGAAGGCATATTTGTCGAGGGCCCAAGATCTAAAGCTGGAATGCCAGGGTCTGATTCCTAATTCTGCCACTTACGAATGGTGGAACTCTGGGCAAGTCACTTAATCTCAAGTTTTCTCAGCTATAAAATGACAATAAACACAGTCCACAGGTCATAGGATTTCTATGAGAATTAAGTTAGTTAACAATACTGAGCACTGAGAACATGGCCTAGCACATAAAATATATTACAGAGGAACAGCTGTACTATTATATGTCAGCAAATTACCAGCAACTTTAAAACCTTCGAGTTAAAATAGCTCTAAAAACTCTATACTTGCGAACCGCCACTATTTATTAAGGAAGACTCCTTCACAATGTGAGTAAAACTCCTGACGATCCAGGTCCCCCGCCTGGCCAGCCTCCCCGTACTCGGGGTACCCCAGGCCCACTGAACTGCTTGCAGGTCCCCAAATGTGCCAGGCCGCTTTGTCTCCCAGCCATCCATTCCTCCTCAAAACCCAGCTCAACGTCAGCTTATCTGTGGAGGTGTCCCTGATCCCACCAAGCCCAGGATGTTCCCTCCCTCCTTTATACACCCATCTCTTAGAATATCAATCACACAAGACTGCAATACATTTTAATTTCCCCAAAGAGGCCGAGATCTTCAAGGGTGACAACACTTTCTTCATCCTCTTACCTAAAATCAGAATTGCACCTGGCACGAAGCAGGGACTCAACAAAATTAATACTAAAGGACATTCAAGTTCCTTCTCCTAGCTTAAAAATCCTGGGTACAGAGACAAGAGTGGAGGTGGGAAATGTCCATCACCCACTAAATAGGCACAGAAAATAAGCAAGATAAACACCTATTTACTTCTCCCCCCAATTTTTTGAGTAATAAACCAGCAAGAAAAAAATAGCTAATAAATGCACACGTTTATAATTTGAGAAAGCAGCACGAAGAGATGAGGTCATTCCATGAATAATCAGAAAATGAGCATGACTTTGTCCTGTCTCTTACCCTATTGCCCACGTAATTAAGTACAGTTGTAACTGAATCATGTTTACTGTTACTTCATGCTTACAACAAACATTTCTCTCTCCCTTTCTTAAATGTGTGCAGATGATCCAATTCCCGGGAGCATCAAAGAACAGAGTTTAATAATGAAATGTTGAAAACCAAAACATATAAGGAAGTTATAAATTTATTTATTTTAATCTGACACACTCAGTGACATGCATAATCATCATTGCGCTGCATGGTAATTAGATAGAAATGGTAAATAGTTCTCTTAGATGTCTGTAATGAGCATTGCTCTTAGAGTGTCAAACTGAATATTTCTAGAGTCAGCTGCAGGGAAGCCTGTTCCTATAACAAAATGGTTCTCAATTGTCACTGCACATTAGAATCATCAAGGGACCTTCTGTAAATCCTGATACCCAGGGCCTTTACCTCAAACCAATTTAATCAGACTCCCTCGGGGTCGTACCAGGACATCAATATTTTTTAATACTTCCCTGGTGATTACAATGTGCACTTAAGCTTAAGAATTACAGCTGTAAACAAGAAAACACAAGGGAGTTTGAAGTTGTTCTTTCCCTCTATTTTCCCACAGCACTGGGAACAAGCCTCCATTGAAGGCTCAACAAGCAATCAATCAATTACTATTAAGTAATTAATGGCTGATTAATTAACAATAATCAATTGATGTTCGTTTGTCACAAGACTTTGCTGTATCTTATTCTCCTTTACAAGATAACCAATAAGAGGAAAAAAACTAAGAAAAGAGAAAATCATCACTCTACCTCCTCCCAGCATCCTATATGGAAACTGAAACAGCCTGGCACTTATAGGCATGCTGTCAAATCAGCCCCAGGACTTTTTTTTTCAATTGTGGTAAAATGCACACCATAAACTGTACCATCTTAACTACTGTTAAGTGTACAGCTCAGTGGCATTAGGTATATTGCCATTATTTTGCACCTATCGCCACCACCCATCTCCAGAACTTTTCTAATCTTCCCAAACTAAAACTCTGTCCCCATTAAACAATAATTCCCCATTCCCTGCTCCTCCCAGCCCCTGGAAACTTCCATTCTACTTGATGTGTCTGGAAATTGGACTGCTCTAGGTACGTAATATAAAGTGGAATAATTTGAGTCTGACTTATTTCACTTAGCATAAAGTCATCAAGATTCATTCACATTGTAGCATGAAAAAGGAAGGGCTTTCCCTCCTTTTTAAGTCTGAATAGTATCTCATTGTATGTATATACTGCATTTTATTTACCCATTCATCCATCAGTGAGTATTTGCGTCTTGTGAATATGCTATGAATATACATGTACAAGACTCTGGGCTTTTTATATATGGCTTTACATGGCTTTTTATATATGGCTTTAGAATGGCCAGATTCTTAGTCAGAGAATCTCATACCAGAGATGCAAAGGGGCCGGTATGGTGTGCAGAATTCTAAGATGGCCCCACTGTCTCTACCCATCTGGTGTCAGGCTCTTATACAATCCCCTCCCCCTGAGTGGAGATGGAACTTGGGACTTGCTCCTTGACAACAGAATATAGCAACTGTGATGGGAGGGTCACCCAGCATATGTTATATAAGACTTCATCTTAGCCAACAGTAAAGAGATTCTCCAGCTGGCCCTGAAGCAGTAAGCAGCCATGTTGTGAGAGGGCCCCTGTCATATGAGGGGGACATATGACAGGGAACTCTGGGCAGACCTCTAGGAGCTGAGAGCAGCCCCTGGCTGACAGTCAGCAAGAAAATGGGGACTTCAGCCCTACCACCACAAGGAACTGAATTCTGCCAACAATCACTTGAGCTTAGAGGAGGACCTCTTCCACTAGAAAGCTCTAGAAAGGAACACAGCTGGGACACCTTGACTGCAGCCTGCTGAAACCCTGAGCCGATGACCTAAATAGCCTCACCCAGACTCCTGACCCACAGAAATGCCGAGATAACAAATATGCATGGTTTCAAGCTGCTAAGTTTGTGGTAACTTGTTATCCAACAATAGAAAACTAACACACCTGGGTTTCCCTGAGTTTCTAGTTCCAAGGACTATCAAGTAGTATCTTCTCCTGCTCACTTTTTACCTCCCTTTTTCTCACCTCATCTGGAGAGAAGAGACTGGAAGCTACAGATCTTTCTTTCCTTCATATTTCTCAGAGCTTGATTTCTAAACCCCAAAAAGACCACGAAAGTTGATGCTTGGAATTTACTAATTCAAATTAATTTGTCATGACAAACAAACCCTCCTGGAAGGATTCAAAGGAAATTGGGGATTCTTGGCCATAGATCTCAAAAACAAAAACAAAAACCTGTCAAACAAGACTGCACTGAAAAATCTACAACTCACCAATGTTTCTAAGGAAAGTCTGCATGGAGGAGAGCAAATTATCTTAAAATGAGACTTTAAAGAACGAAAACAGGTTTAGTTAAAGGATCATTACAACAAATATACCTTTCACACAGAAGGTACTTCCAGCGTCTAAAAACTGAAAAGCTTTTCCTTGGCTTTAGATTTTTTTTCCCCCTCCTTGAGAAGCAGGTTAAACCCTAGAAAAAGTCAGGTGATGAGCTGAGATGCTCAGGCTTTGCAAAGAAAGGGGAGGCCCCCTGGAAACTGACCGCACTGGCAGAGGTCAGGGATGATGCTTCCCTCTGATTGGACAAGCAAGGAGAAAAGGTCGCTGTCTTCTCAACCATACTATTTCTATTACACTCTTTCCTGGGAATCTAGCAAGGAAATGGGCAGCGTCCAGAATGGCATGAAATGTGTGTGAGGGAAAAAATGGGTCAGGAAAGAGTAATCCATTTCAGAGGACACTTAAAAGCCATAAGTAAGGAGAGCTGGAGGCTCTGCCCAGACTCCCAGGTCAGCTGTTCAAAGCCAGCCCTGCTATATTCACCTGGAGTAACTTACTCAGAGGCAAGCAGATCCACAAACTGCTATAAATATCCCATAAAGTAGTAAGAGAGCAGGCAAAATATAATAAGTGTAGGTTTCAGAGTTGTTCCGATTAAGTGGCAGCTGTCTTGGTATCTAGGTGAGGTTGCCCAGCTTTAGGCACTACTGAGGACCACCATGGGCTAGTTACTTACTCTTGGTAAGCCTCATACGATAATATTCACCCGGTAGGTTTGTTATGAAAATAAATGAGATAACTCAGTGTGTCTGGCCTATACTAGGTACTAGAAATTGGTACTGATGGCCCTTGACTAGTCTGATGCTGAGAGAGGAGGAAAATTAGGAGCAAACAAAATAAACATATAAGTGAAAGAAATGGGGGAGAGGAGACAGAAAGAACTACAGACAAGAAAGGAAAGAAAACAAAATTAAAGAATTTAATATTCGATAAACATTTGTTGAACTGAATGCGTTCATCTGAAGGCGTAAAGGGAATGTTTCTAGCCAAGGCTATGGGGTCAAAAATGGCTGTGGTCATTGTGCAGTAGCATAAAAACATCACAGAACATGCGGTAACTCAGGAACGCCGACCACCAGGCAAGGGAAGGGTGGTTCCGAGTCGGCTGGGAACTTAAAATAAGCACTTTGATTTTTGATTTTCACAACGATTAGTCCTTGAGTCCTGAGCGTTTCCGGAGGCTTAATTACACATTTTTCCTAACACCTAGCAACTCACAGACTGGAAGATGTGAGGATACAGTGAGAAGGAACAGAGGGCGACTATAAACCAAGCAGAGAGTAATTTGAGAGGTTGAGAGAGGGCTTAGGTGGGGTGCAGAGTGAAGAGAGCCCAGGCCCTTTGACTTCTAGAAAGAAAGAAGAAAAGGCAGGGGCAGGAAGTCACGGGCGCTGGGTGCCAGGACTCGGAAAATCTGCCAAAATCTATCTCACTTCTCTGAGGCGTCAAGGCAGCTGCCACTGAATTCTAGGCAGGTTCTTCAACTCCTCCGCGCTCCTAACCTCTCCTTTTTCTGAAGTTTAACAGCACTGCCTATCCCCTCCACACCCCTCTCCAACCCCAAGGGGAGACATTCACTTTGCAGGCTGCCCCGGCTCTAAGAGTCGTGCACACAACAGACGTCTAGCAGTTGCCCAAACACTTGGTTTTCTCACCCCATCCCTGAGTAGCCAGCTCTGATCTGGATATCTAAATGCACATTATTGCTATAAAACATTCTGATTTCAAACATCCTGACAACAATAGCAGGGAGCTGTTTGTAACCATAGCAAAAAAAAATTAGAAACGTTATCTATTTCTAATTATTTATTTAATGATTTACAAGGCTTCCCAACTAAAATATGAAGAATCCTCCTCTAATTTTCATTTTGGTATAGTGGGATATTGCAGTTGTTACAACAGACTTTTATTGACGTATACTTGGTTTAAACATTGTGTTAGTTTCAGGTATACAGCAAAGTGATTCAGTTATATATATGTATTCTTTTTCAGATTATTTTCCATTATAGGTTATTACAAGATAATGAATACAGTTCCCTGTGCTATACAGTCAGTCCTTATTTAGAACAGACTTTAGATAGCAGATTTCTTGGTTTTGAATCCCGGTTCCAATATTAAAAGCTGTGTAACCTTAGGCAAAGTTATTTAATTCTGTAAGCCTCAGTTTCTTCATATATAAAATGATACATAATCACATCTGTTATGATTGTGATAGTAATATCTATTTCATGTGTTTGTTGTGAGGATTAAATAATTCAATATTTGTGAGGCACTCAGAGTGGTGCCTGGCAAATCATTAGCGATGTATAAATGTCATTATTCCTATTATCATTATCATTCCAAGCAAACACTTCTGCTCAGTAAAAGAGCCGTATTTCTATAATGCACATTCAAATGCTCGGCACTGCTCTCGAAAGGAAGAACAAATAATAACAAACATACTCTTTCTTCCTGGCTGTTCTTCCACATCTTGTTTAAATAGGTTACTCACTAGCATTTTCCACTTTTACCTATTCTGCTCCTGGGGTGGGAGTGACAAATGAGACTCATTGCCCTTCCTAAAACTAGAGTCAACATCCGAAGTCAGATGGCAAGTCTTTGTTTTACCTCTCCTTTTCAAAGAAGAACAATAGTTTCAGATGATAGTTAAAGCGTTCTCAGTGAAAGGAAGTCATACCAGCGACTTGCCAGATGTCTCTGATTAATTTGCCTGTGTTCCACCAGACATTCTGCACGAGCTCATAATTTTGTTCTGCTGGTGCTGAAGTTTGCTAAACAATGTCTACATCAACAGAAAATTTAATTTCAGTAAAAGGTCTGACCTCTGCAGGCATGGTTGTCTTGGTGCTCAAGGCAGGTCAGACATGGACAGAAATGCAATCTGAGCTCTTTCTCGCCCACCTTTGCCACTGATATTCAGTTCTCAGCCCTGAGAAGCACTGTACTTGTTTCAGAACCCATTCGTGCCCCTCCATATATATCACTCTGTACCATCAGATGGATCAAATCCATTCTCTGTGTCCTTTTCACAGAGGCCTGAGCTCTGAAGATCTAGCACTTGGTGAATATTAATGAAATGGGTAAGCTCTGCTCAACTCTGCTTGGAAGAAGCCAGGAAGCAGCATTGTTTTTCCTACCAATCAATACAGTGTAACAAAATAAAGCAGACTGGTGCCCAAACTAACCTGACTTGAGCCCTTTGATCTTTGTGGGTTAAGAACACTAGTATAGGTAGATAGGGTTGGGGACCCCCAGAGGAAGAGAACCAGACATATCTTTCTTGACGTAAGAGAAGCCATTTTAGGCCTAAGCCATTTTGTGATCTAAGTCTGGCCACAATGCTTGCTCTTGATCAGGCCAGAAAATAACCATATTGGAGACAATAAATCAGTTGTAAAGACTCCCAGTTCTGTTTCAAAGATAAAGATCAGTCTGAAGCACATTCTTGAGCTATTCTGCAGGATCCAAAACCCCCTCAAGCACTCAACCACCACACTAACTGGAACCTAAGGAATGATCATGCTGACCTTTATTGATTTCAATCAACTAGAGCCAGGACTCTGTCAGTCTTTGTCCCATTTCTACACTGAATTCTCCCCCATGAATATGCATACACTGCCCAAGCTCCTTCATAAATATGCATGCACCCTTAGCTTAAAACTTTCCCAATTTTGCTGTTCAGGGACGTACTGTTTTGGGAAATATCTTCGGTATTCTCTTTACTTGCTGCAAGAAATAAATCCTTCCTTCTCCTGCTCTTTGGTTTGGTAGTGTCTTTTGGCTTGATACCTACCCAGAGGCAAATCCAGACTTTGGGCAACCGTTTTTGGGATTGTAGAGGGAAAGAACTGGTTTCAAAGTCAATCTTGGGTTCTAATCTTAGCTCTGCCACTTACCATGGCCTATTCTGCAACTCCCCTGAACCTGTTTCCTCACTTCTCCAATAGGGGAGAAGCCTGAAACAATCTCTAAGGTTCTTCCAGCTCTAAAGTCTTCTGATAGTTACTGTAATAGATTTAAATCAGAGATCAGAGCATTTGATATGCTGGAATGCTCTGACTCATCATGATTTATGATACTTCAGAAAGGCTGAGTACCTATAATAAAACGGGCTACATGCCCACATGGTTGTATGCTTCTGAAGATCTAAAACGGTCAGTGGGCATAAAGCCAAGTCCCTACAAAAGGCTATGATAGGCTGCAGGTTTCATTCAGCTGAAGAGGGATTCCACATTTTGCCCACCTCAATCTGACAGGCTCATTTTCATTTTCTGTGACATTGTCCTAGTACCGAACACAGGTCTTATTTTGTCTGTAAGTTCTCTCAAACTTCACTACGGTCACAATTCCCACCTCAAAAGATAGCGGTTACAGTCAAAATCACATAATCTAGAACTGCAGTATCCAATACAGTGGCCATTAGACACATGTGGCTATTTAATTTAAAAATAACTTGAAATTAAAAATTCAATTCCTCAGTGGCACTAGCCACATTTCCAGGGCTCAACAGCTACATTCTGCTGTTGGCTACCATATCAGACAACACAGATTACAGAACATTTCCATCATTGCAGAAAATTCTCTTGAACAGCACTGAGTTATTCTAGAACCTGGTCTTAAAATGTAGCCCCTTGAATTTGGCAAGAGACAAATTAGAAGAGTTCTCCAATGCCATCAGAGTATATGAGCGCCTCCAAATAAAGCAGGGAGGTGCAACTATACTATTTAAGCTCCCCCTTCCTACCTTACAAGTACACTTGCTGGGTACAAGACAACAAAGATGGCATGAGTGGGCGGCCTGGCAGTTGCTGAGGTTCACTTGCCATTTACAACACATTTGAGCACAGGGGCCTCAGCAAACTCCCAGACCGCGGTGGCATGCGTTTGAGAGTCTCTCATCAATTACCGAATCTGAATCCTCAAATTCGAAATCTATCATCCCCCCCAAATGTTATTCTCTGGCTTCTCTCAGTACTTCATATCTCCCCCACACTGTTGATTGCAGGAGGGCTGGAATCTCCCCCCACTTTCTTGCTCATTGTTAAGTAATCATCAGAGACATCCTGTTCAACAAAAAGACTAAAAAACCATTCAATGACTTTCTGATCCAGTGTGGAGGGGGAACCTGAAACCAAATGTGGTTGACATGTATTAGTAAAAACAAATTTATTCATAAAGTCAGCCAGGAAACTTTATAAAGTTCAACAAATAAATCATGAGAACCTAAAACTAAATGAAGGAGCCATTTGGACTGCTACCTTAAATTCTTTAATATCTAACAGGAACTGCTTGGAAAAGTAGCCAAACCAATGGACATTGTCCATCATCCTTTTATCAGTGAATGGTGCTCTCATCTTTTCTAATGTTCTAACTTCCAGAAAGTTTTTTCTTACAAAAGTTTTGATAGACTGTGTAAAGGATAAATTTGGATAAATTATCCAAACTTTACTTACAGACTTTCTCTAAAACTGGAACTATTTGCCAATGGAAAATGAATTGTAATATTGAGCACTTTCAAAGAACTGGACATTTTTAAATCTCTGAATTTATGTTAGCTCTCTGCGTTTAGCCACTTATTCCAGACTTAAGGGGAAAGACATTTTGTAAGGGAAATTGCAGGGAAAATTCAGGTACAAATGTCTGCAAGGGGAAATAAGACATACACCAGTCAATGAAAAAAGAGTGGTTCCCATATTCTAATTAATTTTTCAATTTAGAACCAAAAGGCTCTATGAAAGCATAAAGGGATTATGAAGGCATAAATAATCTAATTTGGTCTCTTTAGGATTTAATCATTAAGGAATCAGTTATCCCATTTCTTCATCGTATCCTCAACACAAACTTGTACCCACTGGGCCTGCCTTTATGATGAATGAGGGGGAATCATTGCTCATCCTTATTCATCCATCCTTATAAGGGCTATAATGTCTTTCCTCTCCTGTGTCCCACTCACTACAGACAGGTGGTTTGGCCCAAAAACTAACTGTGCTTAGCTATTGATTTCCTTTACCTCATTATAATAGAGCTAATAAAAAATACAGAAGAATGTACTTATCTTGGATTGTTCTGTTACCTAACACCAGGAGAATAGTGTTTTGCCTCAAGATGGGCATAAGTCTTTGGAAAAAATAATTGAAAATACTCTTCATTCAAGAGGAGAAATCTGGTGGAATATGTAGGAAGAGGGTCAAAGAAGATGAATTACTATTAAATTCTCTTGCACTTCTCCTAGATACATAAACACATTGTTATTTGAAAGAAATTTTGTGGGTAAATAATATATTGTCTTACGTATACATATATAGTATGTATAACATATGTATGTGTATAGTACGTATATAGAGAGAATGCATAATATAATTATTAGATGTGCATCTATCTCTTATACATCAAAAGAGAACACTATGATGTTCAATTTTTGAAAAACAAGTGTAAGTTTGTAAGCAACATTTATAATTTCTGAATTCACACCATTAAAAATAAATAATTAGGGCTTCCCTGGTGGTGCAGTGGTTGAGAGTCTGCCTGCTAATGCAGGGGACACGGGTTCGAGCCCTGGTCTGGGAAGATCCCACATGCCACAGAGCAACTGGGCCCATGAGCCACAATTACTGAGCCTGCGCGTCTGGAGCCTGTGCTCTGCAACAAGAGAGGCCGCCATAGCGAGAGGCCCGCGCACCGCGATGAAGAGTGGTCCCCACTTGCCACAACTAGAGAAAGCCCTCACACAGAAATGAAGACCAACACAGCCATAAATAAATAAATAAATAATTTAAATTAAAAAAAAAAGAGTAGTTTGAACAGTACTTTAAAAAAAATAATAAAATAAAATAAATAAATAAATAAATAATTATTATTTTTGCAATGGGAATAGATAAGACCTTTCTAAGCCAACTAATAAATAAACTCTTGGCTTAAAAAAAGTCTTCTGAACTCTAATGTCAATCAGATTCTTTCAACCACAAAGTACTATGCGTTTATAATCCAGCATGACTTGTTTCCTTAACAAACATTTATTGCTCATTCACTATGTGCCAAGCACTGTCAACAAATTGATGAATTAAACCTCCCTTTATAATCCTGTTATCAAAATTAATCATTTATTAAAAATATTAATCATTTATTTAAGTCAGATGTTTTATCTTGATTTATATTATTTATGTGTGTGAATAAATTAAAGTTGTTTTAATTTCACAAATCTTGGATTTTGCAAGAAGGATCCAGGCTCAGCCAAGACATTATCAAGGCAAAAGATCTAATTTCAACTAATAAATATTTACTCATTTAAAAATAGCACAGAAAGGAGACCCTAACTCATAATGTTTCTAATCGATCTTTCCTGGTTAGGAAATTCAAACTTGAGCCAGAAAAGAAACGTACCCATACACACACACACACACACACACACACACACAAGAATACTGTGGGAAATATTTACACGTTCTTTTAAAAATCCTTATTTTTAAAATTAATTCTAGCTTTTAATTGTTCCCTCTGCCTGAAGTAAGTGTCCTTTCTACCTGGTCTGTCCTCCTTTTTCTCCTTTGGGTCTCAGTTAAAGGTCACCTCCTCAACCAGGTCTCCATGACAATCCCAATTCTGTTCCCTCCTTGACCTTCTCTCCCCCTTAATTCCCAGACACCACCCACTATACTGTCAGTTTCATCACACCATTCATCTTAATTAATAATTACACAATGTTTACTTGTTCCTGTGTATACTATTTTCCCACAGGAAATGCTCTGTGTCTATTTATTCACTGATATATACTTAGCATCTAACACAGTGGCTGGGAGAAGGCAGTGCTTAACTAAAACTGTGGGATGAATGAATGAATGCACCCCCCTCTGAGGCATCAGCTGATCCCTTTTTCATGACACTTGCAGACTAAGTGCTGAGAAGTGGCTTTTGCTATACATATTCATAATTCAGTGTGATTTGTGTACACCGTTAAGTCTACTTCTTTGGAAGAGAGAAGGGCAGACTTCCTAAAGCCACCTCTTCACTCCCCTAGGGTTTTCAAGATAACAGAAATGACTTTTGTAAACTCGGCTCCTCAGTTATACAAATCACAAATCAAAGTCCAGGTAAAGCACGAGTCCTCCTTTAAAGAGAAGCTCTACTTAAAGGGAGATCCTGTTGCAAAACAAAACCCTTTTAGAAGGCTCTCTATCCCCAAATCTGAAAGGGTTAATACGCGCTTCTCCATTGAGGAAACTCAATAAATAGCGTTCTAATGTTTCATAATATTTAAGGCCACCTGAGTCCAAAAGCGGGTGGGAACTTACCTGGAGTCCTTTCTGACTCTCGCTTTCTCAAAGGAAAATTCAGGGGGTTTGTTGAGGTCATAGGTTCGGGTGGTGGGCTCAGCAGACACACCAGCCTTCGCTCCCCTCCTGCTATGGAGGGAGACCAATCCCGAGGTCTTGCGGTGGACCTCAAGAGGCACTTTATCTGGAGACGCCTGTGGCGGGCTTCCCCCCTGCATGTGTACCACATCCTGAAGCTTGTTCAGCTGGATGCACTTGTTCTGGAGCTCCTCCGTGAGCTCTGCAATGGCCACAGTCTGCTTGGACAGCTGCTCCCGTAGCTCCTTCAAATGGTACTCCCGCTCCTGGATCTCGGCATCCTTCCTCCTCAGCTCTCTCTCCAGCTCTGTCACCTTGCTCCGGAGGGCGCTGGTAGTGAGGTTCCCGGAGTGGCCATCTGGATTCTTGGAATGTTTGGGTTTCACGGAACCATTTCCCATGTTGCTCAAGGACCTGAGAGAGGGCAGAGAATTGGGGATTCCCTAGTGGAGTTTCACTTCCCAACCGCCACCGCCGCTCCTCTCAATCCGCTCTGTTCCATAAAGAGAAACACAGCGCTCATCGCTGTTTGGTAAGCAATCAATTCCCCCACGCTTCCAGAAGGAAAGCTACGCATTGATTCCCTTTGTCCCTCCATGCGGAGGAGCTGGCACTTGGCTTCGTTCTTCCCCATCCCTTTGCTGGCCCAAGCATCCCACCTAATAAGCGTTTTGCACAAACGGCCTGCGTTACCTGCTCTTCTCCTTGGTCGGTTCCCTCCGGACAGCTGTCAAAAGCATCACAACAAAACTGTGATTCGGATGTCAGCATGGCAAAGATAAAAAACGCCAACGAGCAGCTACCGCAGCAGAGGCTTGTTAATGTCACAACTCTCACAGCTCCCTGAGTGGCTACACTAAGAAACCTCCCCCTGGTTTAGAAAATGACACATCTGCACTTCGGGAGCCTCGAGGAGGCACAGTTGGTGTTGCTGTATTGGCACTTTTCTCCAGCCGTGTGTGCCTGTTAAGTTTGGCTTTTCTGACAACGCTTGCTGTTACAAACTTCTGGATGGCAGTTACCAGAAGGTAAAACAGAGGCATGGGAGTTCTTCTATATCCTTTACTTTATATCCTAAAGCCAAGATTGTCCAAAAAATGACAACCTATGGTACAATGCTGTATTATTTTCCTGTAAAGAATATCCTCAGTGTAGGTCCCAAAGTAGTTACTAATCCAGTGAGTCTCAGGATGTAATAGGCAGACTGGGGATTATGAGGCATGATTTTAGTTGATTCAAAAATGTTTTTTAGGGATTTCCCTGGCGCAGTGGTTAAGAATCTGCCTGCCAATGCAGGGGACACGGGTTTGAGCCCTGGTCTGGGAAGATCCCACATGCCGCGGAGCAACTAAGCCCGTGCGCCACAGCTACTGAGCCTGCACTCTAGAGCCCGCGAGCCACAACTACTGAAGCCTGCGCGCCTAGAGCCCGTGCTCTGCAAGGAGAAGCCACCGCAGTGAGAAGCCCGCGCACCACAATGAAGAGTCGCCCCCCACTCGCCGCAACTAGAGAAGGCCCGCACGCAGCAACAAAGACCCAACGCAGCCAAAAATAAATAAATAAAATTTATTTTTTTAAAAAATGGTTTTTAGTTCAATAGCTACGTATTTATTAACATTCATTAGAAATATAAATAATTGGCACCACAAAATTTTGAGGTTCAGTAAGATAGTTAGATTTACTGAGTCAATTCAGTGAAAATAGAAAAGAAATCATCTGCAGTTAATAAGCACATACGAGCAAAATCAAAAAGAACTTGAAAGGCTGAAGTTTGGAAAATACTGTTTTGATTAATTTTCATAAGGTTTAAGTCTTTTTAAGCTAGCTACTTAAATTTCATACCTTTGCACGTGTAATTTTTTGACAGCCATAACCCAAGAAACTTGTAAACTAAGTTTGAATGACCACTTATTATCTAATAAGAGATAGATGGAAGTTTGAAGTTATAAATCTCACACATTCTTGGCCCTCTCTCTCTCCAAATTTCAAACTCAGAGAGAAATAAAAGCTTAGACTGATTTCACTAGCTCTACCGGAATCATCATGAACGTTTACAACAAAGACAAAGACATAAACAGCCTCTAAGTTTCAAACAGATGCAACCAAATAATCAATGCAGGTCACCTAAGATGGATGGTAGAAACAGAAAATAAATGCACTTATAAAAGTAATCTAGCAATACCCAGACATTCTTCGTAGAATTCAGGTTCAAAGTAGTCATTAATAAACATTAGCCTCCAGGGAACTGCCGTAATATGTTGCAGAGATGTGGCAGGTCTAACCTTTAAGTTTCTGTTGACTCAGCAGCATTTACTATTCTTTTTTTTTTTTTTTTTTTTTTATAGCTTACTTTATTTATTTATTTATTTATTTTTGGCTGTGTTGGGTCTTCAGTTCTTGCGAGGGCTTTCTCTAGTTACGGCAAGCGGGGGCCACTCTTCATCGCGGTGCATGGACCGCTCTTCATCGCGGTGCGCGGGCCTCTCACTATCGCGGCCCCTCCCGTTGCGGGGCACAGGCTCCAGACGCGCAGGCTCAGTAGTTGTGGCTCACGGGCCCAGATGCTCCGTGGCATGTGGGATCTTCCCAGACCAGGGCTCGAACCCGTGTCCCCTGCATTAGCAGGCAGATTCTCAACCACTGCGCCACCAGGGAAGCCCTTACTATTCTTATATATTAGGAATATATAAAAAGGTTAAGGAGACTAGAATTCAAAGAAGTGGCCCAGGACACCGTGGTAACCTGAATAAGCAATTCAGAAGATCTTAGATTGGGACCTGAGAATAAACTTGAATGAGATTCTGAATGACAGGCATGAGAAGGGTACCCCCAAAGGGATCTTAAATTAATGTGTGCACAAGTTTTTAACATGCAGCAATGAGACATCTCCTAGATGTGCTTTTTTGGTTCATGGACAAGCATTCCTAATCCAAGGCAGGATAGAGGGAGGGGAATGGGTGGAAGAAAAGAAATTGCCTTATAAAGAACAAAAGTAAGCACAAACATTTTTAAATCTAATATTAAACTAGCAACTCATTCTTTATTCATAGAACAATTGTTTACTAAGACCAAACTAAGTGTCATGTACTATACCAGGGGCATAGCTCCATGAATTTGCAGTCAAATTCGACACAGAGAAGAGTTCTAGCATTCTAAATATGAAAAGGCTTAGAATCATTTTTGCTCTATGTATGGTAGTCAAAACATTCTGTACCAATCCAATAATTTTACAAACCTGAAACACAATTAGGCAGAGGTGGTTAAATTCTCCCAAAACACCAGCTATTCTCTGGCTTTAATGAAGTCAGTTTGGAAGCTGAATAAATCTTTCGAGCTATTTAGAATTCTAAAGAGGGATGAAATGAGAGTAACCAACCCATCTTTCAAGTCACTAATTTAAGACATGTAAGGACTACTGTATGACTCAATACCTAAGTCTGATTTCTTACTTCGTTCACCCCTTTCAATTCTGGTGTCCCTCAAGCCAAGGCTTCGAGTGTCTGGCTTCATAAAACCTAATTAGACTCCCTCTGTTTCCTGTCTGCATCAGTCACTAAGAGAGACAAGTTATTTCTCAAATACGTATTTCTAGTCACAACTGAACCACAGGATTTTGTTCAATCAATCTAGCAACTATAGGTTCTTAGAATCATTCTTGTAATCAGAGAACAGCATGCAAAGTAATAAGAAATGAGCTTGGAGATAAAGATCAGGGTATTTTTCCTTCCAGTTGTATTGAAATATAATTGACATATAGCACTGTATAAGTTTCAGGTGTACAGCAAAATAATTTGATGTATACACATCATGAAACGATTACAAGTTAGTGAACGTTCATCATCTCATATAGATACAAAATTTAAGAAATAGAAAAAAAATTGTTCCTTGTGATGAGAGCTCAGGATTTACTCTCTTAACAGCTTTCATATATAACACACAGCAGTGTTAATTATATGTATCATATTGTACTTGACATCCCTAATATTTATCTTATAACTGGATATCTGTGCCTTTTGACTGCCTGTATCCAATCCCCCACCACCACCACCTCTGGTAACCACAAATCTGACCTCTTTTTCTATGAGTTTGTTTGTTTGTTTTCAAAGTATAGTGAAGTAATAAGAAATGAGCATGGAGACGAAGGTCAGGATTTGACATAAGCAATGAAGTCAAGCCAGCCAGGGTAGAAAAACAATCTGCCTTTTCCCAGCTGTGTAACCTTCTATAAATTACTTAGAATCCTCGGTTTTCTAATCTAGAAAGTGGATATAATTGTGCCCATCTCATAGATTTATTATGAAGATTATGTTTGTAAGGTATCCTGTGCATTGTCAGGCATGTAGTACACACCAAGTAGCGCTTATAGTATGTGACTAGCAAGGCACTAAGTGACTTGGTATGAGGAAATGCCCAGAGGGCATCATTACTGGGTGGGGAAGAAGTCTAGTAGACTGGATGTCTTCCAGACAAGAGGTCTTTAAAGATGAAAATTATTGGGGGCGGGGGAGAGGGGTATCCTTACTCTGTCTTCATGAAGACAAAAAGTCATTCTGGAACAAACAACCTGGGAAACCCTCCCAGTTAAGGGAAGCCCCACCAAAAGATGAAGACCAGAAAGTTTCATTAAGCAACCCAGCCCAGGTTCCAGGACTGCAAGGACTCCTCCTTTGTAATTCCCTCACGTAGCCTCTATCTATTTACACATATTACACTGAAATCCTTAAACCAAAAGGGCCCACCTAATTATCTTCAAAGGCAACCAAAAAACATGGTTCACTTTGAAGGGGATATTCTTCTGCAGCCAGGGACAGGAGCAAGGAATACAATGAGCAATGGCATCTAGCAAAAGAGAGGAAGATTATATAAAATTATAATTTATTATTACATTAATTTAATCACAATTTAGGAAATGTCATATACAAGAGGTAACTAGAAAAGACACAGGAAAAGCAAAACTGACTGTGGACGCTCTTGCAGGCAGATTAACACCTGACAGCCAATGTGGGAGGAATTAGCCTTTGTTGTCTGTTTTTCCTCCAGCTCTCAAGTAGTTTGAAACCAAAATCTTGGCTCTGATCTAGATAGTATCTATTTTTCTCTCTACCCATCTGGATTCTGATATATATATCTATAAATACAGGAGATGGTATAGTGCTGGCTAATGTTATAGAGCCAGAGTCCCCATCCAAGCACTTTCACTTAGTATTTATAAGCCCTAGGCCTTGACATTGGGCGTGAATGTGAATAATAGAAGAGGTGGATAGACACATAGATAGATTGACAGATAGATAAAATAATGTTGCATATCATTTAGAACTGTTAGGGGGTTAAATGAAATAAACAATGATAAGCATTTAGCACAGGGCTTGACGTATAGTATGTGTTCAATAAATATTAAATATTATTGTTATTACTGTTAACATTATTTAGCCAATAAAACAACTCATTTTAGTGGAAAAACCTATTGATCAAAAAATATGTACTAAAGCAACAGGACATTATAGGAGAAAAAAGTTAGAGTGCTGATACTACCAGACTTCAAGACTTACCATAAAGCTTCAACAATCAAGAAAATGTGGTATTGGTGAAAGTATAGACAAATAGATCAATGGTACAGAATAGAGAGACCAAAAACAGACCAACAAAAATTTAGTCAACTGATCTTTTACAAAGGAGCAAAGACAATTCAATGGGGAAAAGATAGCCTTTTTAATAAATTTTATTGGAACAACTGGAAATCCATATGCAAAGAAAAAAAAAAAGAATCTAGAAACAGACTTTACATCTTTCACAAAAATTAGTTCAAAATGAATCAAAGTCCTAAATGTAAAACACAAACTATAAAACTGCTAGTAGATGATATAGGAAAAAATGGAAGTGATCTTGAGTTTGGTGATGACTTTTTAGATAAAACACTGAAAGCACAATCCATGAAGGGAAAAACTGATGTCAGACTTCAATAAAACTAAAAACTTCTGCTCTGTAAAAGACACTGTTAAGAAAATGAAACAACAAGCCACAGACTGGGAGAAAGAATTTGCAAAACACATGTCTAATAAAGGACTACTATCCAAAATATACAAGGAACTCTTTAATATTCGACAACAAGAAAAAGAACAATCCAGCTGCAAAATGGGCAAAAGATCTAAACAACCACCTCACCAAAAAGATACACACATGGCATATAAGGATATGAAATGATGCTTAATATCCTATGTCATTAGAGAATCTCAAATTAAAACAATGAGATACCATGCTCCTTGGTATTTATCCAACTGATATGAAAACACAGGCCCACACAGAGGTTTACAGCAGTTTTACTCATAATTGCCAACACTTGGAAGCAACTAAGACATCCTTCAGTGGATGGCTGGATAAACAAACTGTGACACATCCAGACAATGGAATATTATTTGGTGATGAGAAGTAATAACTATCAAGACCTGAAAAGACATGGAGGAACTTTAAATGTATATTGCGAAGTGAAAGAAGCCAATCTGTAAAACCTACATCCTTTATGATTCCAACTATATGACATTCTGGAAAAGACAAAACTAGGAGACAGTAAAAAGGTTAGTGGTTTCCAGGAGATTGGGGAGAGGGAGAAAGGAATGAATAGGTGGAGTACAGGGGAATTTGGGGGCAGTGAAGCTATGCTGTATAATACTGTTATGGTGGATACATGTCATTATATATTTGTCCAAGCCCATAGAACTGAACAACAAAAAAAATGATCGCTAATGTAAGCTATGGACTTCAGTTAATAATTTTTTCCGTATTGGCCCATCAATGTATCACATTGATGCAAGATGTTAAGAATAGGGAAGGGGAGGGGAGACTATGGAACCTCTCCATACTTTTCACCTTATTTTTCTGTAAACCTAAAACTGCTCTGAAAAAGAAATTCTATGAATTAAAAACAAAACAAAACATGCACTAGGAGTGAATGCAAGAAAGCTGATGGCATATTTAAGGAACAGGCTGAAATGCATGATGGGTGAAGGAGAGTGATGAGAAGTGAAGCTAAAAAAGTAAGACACTAGAATGAGATACTGAAAAATTTCATTTGCCATTTACAGTATCTGGATTTTAGTGTAGGTCAAGTTTATTTCAAGTTATATGGTCAGATTTGTCCTTTAGAAAAATAAACAACTTTTTTTGGCAATAAATATGGAACGGAGTGAAAAGAGCTTAGAGGAAGAAAGACAAAATAAGAGGCTATAAGAGGCTACTGCACCAATCCAAGTAAGAGAGGATGAGGACAGAGTTAACATCAGAAAGCGTCCCAACCCTATTCTAATATCTTGAACTCAAGAAAAAATGAACCATCTCCATGGTAGCCAAAAGAGAAAAACACTATCATAGGGGATCTGGCAAAAGCTATGGCTATAGGCAACTCTGCAATTTCCTTCCCTTCAATAAATCATGAAAAGTAGAATAGATTCTTTTTCATGATATGGGCAGGTTAGCCTGAAGTCAAATGAATTACACAGCCTTCTCGAGATAGTTTTCTAAGTACACATGAAACCGATGCATCTGGTGTTACTCTTAACTTTGTCTCACCAAATGTCTTTTAGAAAATAATTAACCATCACTGAGTATATAAACCCCTGCTGCTCCTCCCGGAAGCAACCACAAAGAGTTGTCCTTGTGAGAAACAGCTCAATTTCATATTGATTCCACAATTAAAAGCATCTGTCCATCTGACCTTGTGACTGTTGACCTCGGGCTCAGTTTTGAATCTACTGCTTGTTTTCTCTGTCTATGGCATTTTCACTTGTGGAGTAATTCTCTCTTGTCAGGCAGTCATATGAGCTTTTATTGTACCAGAGTTTCAGCTACTCCTGAGGCTATCTCCCTGCAATGGCGCCCTAACACACACACCCCGCAGAATGTTTACAGTGAGTCTTATATCCCATATGTTCACTGCCAAATGTAGTGGCATTCCATTCAGCTATTCTGCGGTGCCACAGTAGCAGATAAGGAGGCAAACACACACAAATGTAATTATGTAGGTGCAGGTCCAGAGATGGTAGCTGATGGAATTTGAGTGACGTTAAGAAGAAAGATAAAGATCTGGAAGTTTCCATTGTGGCAACTGGGTAAGAGAAGATGTCATTAACCAAACTGAGGAGCAGAGTTGAGGGATATGACAGTGAGTTTAATTTTTGGACAGTTTGAGGAAACTGTGGAAAGTTTAAGGTCAAGAAGTTCAGTAGGCAGTAAGAAACAAGGGACTAGAAAATCGAAAAGGGGGAGCTGAAAATACCTAGCAATCATAAGTAAAGGTTGAAGCTGAAGAAGTAGATAAAAGTGCCCAGTAGATTGGCAATGAAGAGAAGAAAAGTGTTTAGGTCTATATGAAGTTTGAGAGAAAAACTAGAGACGGTAAGAAGAAGCTATCGTGTTAGAGAAAGGACGTGGAGGGATTAATTGTATAAGACAAGATGTAATACTGCATGAGGGAGAATCTCTAAATGTGGTAATTAAATGGGTGCACACAAAAGGGGAGTCAAAAAAGATTCCAATGTTTTGATCTTGGCAGGCGGGGAGGAAGGCAGTACTGTGAACTCATTCATTCATTAAAAATGAATAGAGCACCATCGTTGGGTTAGGCACTGTGACACTGACCACAGTCAAGAGGATAAGCAAGCTTTATGGAAAAAGTGATGAGCCTGGATTTATATTTGTTGAGTTTGAGGTGCCTATGAGTCATCAAGGTGGAAATGTCTAACACGTGGTAGCAAAGAAGAAAGGTCAAGGCAAGAGAACACTTCATAGGTAAGAACTGAAGTCCCACTAGTAGATGAGATCACTGAGGGAAAAAAGAAAGGAATGCCTCTATCTCTATGTTTACGTATGTACATTTAGATGGTACCTGTGGATATTATTTATAGGAGAAGAGGAGGAGGAGATGCAAATAACAAAAGCAGAGAAGGAACAGTTGTACAATAAGAGATCTAGAAATACATTGGAAGCCATAAAGATAAGATTTTCAAGAGGTGAGCAAGCTGCAGTTCATCCCAGAGACATATCAAAGCACATGAGGGAAATATATTGAATTTAGCCTTTCACAGAAGAGTTGGGATAGAAACCGGATTACAAAGGATGGTGGGAAGAGCTGACACTGAGAGCAG
Source organism: Balaenoptera acutorostrata (assembly GCF_949987535.1). Lineage (NCBI taxonomy): Eukaryota > Metazoa > Chordata > Mammalia > Artiodactyla > Balaenopteridae > Balaenoptera > Balaenoptera acutorostrata. The sequence goes on along the minus strand of NC_080068.1, from coordinate 45,734,605 downwards.
GGACTTCAACATGGTACCATGGTTCATGCAGTGGATTTTTAGAATAGTGAAAACTTGGGAGTATTTGTAAGCCCAAAATACTGAATCAGTGAATATAGAGAAAATGAAAACATAGGAGAAGAGGGGATAATTGATAGGAAAATAGCCTAGAGGAAGCAAGACAATATGGGCTCAAAAGACTTGGGCAGCAATCCAGGCAACATACGCCTTCACTGTGAGGTGAATTAGCCCTCACTTGTAAGGATTTCAGAGGACTGAAATGGAGCATTTCAGGTAAAAGAGAAAGATCTCTGTGTACCATCTTTTTATGTCGTTTATTCTTAGTTACACAATGTTCCAATGGAGAAGATGGCCTCTAATGCTCCAAAGATAATTCTCCACCATATTAGCGCCTACCCTCCTGCGTAAAACTGAGCAGTAGTACTGGCAACACCTACTGTATGTTATGTAGGTAATCGCCTTCTCCAAGAGTTAAATGGAAACTTGCAAAGAAAAGAGACAATTTCTAAGGCACTGTTCGGGGTGGGGAGCGCAGGCAGGTGTATGTTGCTCTCTGCCTTTATAGAGAAGCCCCTGGGAACTTCAGCGACGAGAGGAAGACCAGAGCGTCACCCTTTCTACCTGTTCATCCTGCCTGCGTTGTGTCTTTGCAGGGTCTCAACTGCTATGCATCCGTACCCTAGTTCTTCTCAAACTTGAACCCCTTGCTTTTTCTCTCATCCCCAAAGTGACGGATTCGTTTTTGTTTGTTTGTTTACTCTTGCTTCTTCACCAGGAAAAACAGAGCGAGAAATGTGAAAGCGCCTCACGGTGCCGAGAGTGACACAGGACACCCACACAAGTTTACAAGTCCTCGTCTCCTAGCAGCTCCCCGGAGCTCGGCGAAGCGAAGCCGGGAGCGCACGCCCTGAGAGCACTGCCAAGCCCCCAGCCCGGAGCAGCAGTCTCCCCGGCGGCCGGGGCTAAAGGAATGAGAACCTGACGTCTCCCCACCCGGGCTGAGCTCGCCCCTCCCGCCCCGAGCCGAGCTTCTGGAAATCCAGTAGCCTCCCCCTGCCTCCCGGAGCTCCCGGCTGGCTGCCACCCCGAGCGAACGCACCGCGTGCACACGTCCACACGCCAGCAGCACGGGCACGAGAGCGGCTGGGTGTGGAAAGGAGGCGCACCGCACGCCCAGCCGACACCAGCGCGGACCCCGGCCGCGGCCCCCCGGCGCCCCTCGGTGCCCGAGCCCCCAGCCCGCGAGTCTCACCAGAGAGCCGGTAACTTTCCAGGTACGCAGCTCGTCCCCTCGGCGCCGCCGCCCCTGCGTCTCCGCGTCCGCTTTCTCGCCGTCCTCCCTCCCCAGCCGCCCGCGGCGCCCCAGCCGGGCGCAGGTCAGTTTAGCGAGGCCGGGCGCGGGGCGCGGGGCGCGTAGCGCGGGCCCGGGGCTGCCGGCGCCGCCGCTCGGGCTACGTGGGACTGTGGGGCACGGGCGAGGGCGTTGCGCGCAGAGGCTGCGGCGGCTCCGGTGCTGCCGCCTGGCTCCTCCGCGGGGGCCGGTGCAGAGGAGACGCGCTGGGAGAGAGGGAGAGAGGCAGGGAGGGAGGGGGGAAGGAGGGAGGATAGGCGAGGACGAAAGGGAGGGGGGCGGGGGTCAGTCGGGGCGATGGCGTGGAAGAACAGGGAGCCGGCTTCCCTAAAGGTGGGGTCACCCGCCCTCGCACCCACACCGGCCCCAGCCTTTACTCCCGAGACACGCGAGCGGCGACAGCATCCCCCGGAGTGAGACAACTTAAGTAGGGAGATAGCGTCGTGGTTGTAAGATTTTTTTTTTTTTCATGTTATTGTTTCTATTTCAAGTGTGTGGGACGAGGCTAGAGGAAAGTTCAGGGAGGTGTTCGTCTTTTCCTTCCCCTCCTTCTCTCCCCCCGCCCCCGCCCCCAGGTCCGTTTTCACAGCAAGCTCTCTCCCACCTCGCCTTCACTCCCAGAGCGCAAACAGGCGCACGTACCCTGGACGTGCTCTCCTCTGTCACACCGGTGCCCTTCTAGAAGACATGTGACCCTGGAGCAGCTTGGCGACGCGCTCTTCCCGGACTCTGGAGCCATAACTTGCATCGAGTTTGCCAGTTCACATGATGCTGGGGGCAGTGGTTTGAACCGAGTTTCAAGGGACCTTCGGAATCTGTAGGTCTTCTGGCAGGGAGCTTTCTTGATCACCCAAGTTGGTAATCCTCTCCCCGTCGCCTTTTGATTACATGTTTTTCCCTGAGGCTCGCATTATGGTTTTCTAAATATATATATACCCCACCGCATTATTTGCTATGCCCTGGAGTTGTGAGATCTCCGTGTGGCTTGTCCCCTTTTCTCCTGCCTCCAGAGGAATTTCACTGGTAAATCCTCGGAAGACAAGGGCAGTTTCTGTGCGGAGGATTGGGAACTACAGTGAGGGTCTATTCACTGTGCCTCTAGAGAATGTTAGAACCCAGCTCCCTTGGGTTTTAAACCACAGGGTGGCAGTGGGACTCATGTAACGCCGGTCTGCACTAGTACATATATAAACTTACATAGAAGTTAGGCCCACGTAAAATATGTTAAATAGGCCCGTTAAATTTCAAAGAAGGGAAAATGTAGTCCTGGTTTTTGTGTGTGTGTGCTAACTGGAAAAAAATCAGCAAAAGTACAAAGTACTTTTTCATGAACACATGAGAGAGTCTTTCCATTTTACGCAGGCCTTCGAAATAACCCAACTAGAGGAGATGGGGATGGAGAAGAATTCCACAGGAAAAGGGAAAATAATTAAGTCATTGTTAAGTCACTGTAATAATGGACATTTAAGTCAATGGCCTGCATTTTTATGAACAGTTAAACAACAAGAAAAAGAGAAAATCAGAGATTTTCAAAGTCCTTACATTTAATTTAGTACATGGGGGTGGTGCTGTGGGTAGCTAATTAATGGGTCCAAAAATTGATGTATTGGGCCAGAACTTGCATTTTTTAAATGAAATAGAATAGGTTAAAAATATCAGAGATATTACACATAGTACAAGTAAATATGCTCTATAAACCTTTCTCTTCGGCTAAATACGTACTGGGTCAACCGTGTAATATGTATTTTCTTACTGTTCCTTGAGGTAAAACTCGAAAGGCACTGATGTAGTGCAGGCTGCTGCCCAGAGTCAGAGTTTGAGGGAGAACTTAGGTTCCTTCCTAGGGATCCTGTGCTCTGTCAACAGTGCAGAGTTATAGAGAACAAGGAGGAGGGTGAGGAAGAGGAGGAGAAAAGTGACCATGTTTGAGCTCTTTATTCATTCTTCCCACAAATGTGCTTGAGCAGCTTCTATGCCTTAGGCCCGGTGCTAAAATCTGGGAATTTAACTGGTGAGCAAAGTCAACATGTGATCTTGGCACTTTAGAATCCCATGGGGGAAACAGAAAGCAATCAAATAAACACAAAAGTAACTATATATGTGATAAATGCTATGAAGGAAAATACGATATGAGAGCAAAAATGATGACGTCATAATTTAGATGAGGGAGGCTACAATTAATAAGTAACCCAATTTAAAATGTCTTCCATGATAAGGAAATTTATTGTTTCATATGGCAAGAAGTCCCAAGGTCAAGAGGCTCTGTCTGGTGAATTCAGCAGCTCAGTGCTGTCAAGGAAGGCCCAGGGCCGGTTCCGTTATTCCCCCTGCCATCTCCAGCATGCCAGCATGGTACTGGGTCTGCCCCACCCATGGTCCCAGGAAGGCGGAGCAGCTCCCGCTAGGACAGACAATCCTGACAGTGCCCCATGGTAGCAGAGTATGTCCTTTTTCCAGAGTGGGAAAATCTTTCTCAGAAGCTTCTAGCAGACTTCTCACCCGTCATCAATCCAAACTAAGTCACATACCCACGCACGTCTAAATGCTGGGAATGGGGGCGGCGGCCGCGGGGAGTTGAGGATTACCGTAATTGGTCAAGGCTCTTCAGGATTTGCCCTTGAACTTTTCAGGATTGCATTCTTTGAGGAGTCGATACCTAAACAGAAAGGAGAAGGTGGCAATGGATGCTGGGTAGCCAATCCAGAGTCTGCTTCAGGAGCTCAGGGATGACGCCTCTGAAAAAAATGACATTTAAACTTAAGATGAGTAACAGTCAGCAAGGAGTGAGGAGGACGCACCTTCAGGCAGAGGGTTTGTGGTCTGACTGTGCCGCCTGTGAAAGGTGTACCTGCAATTCCTCATTTACTACGTCGACCCAAAAAGGTAAGTGTACCTGAGGACGCAAGCTCAAAGGGTTAAATAACATGATCCAGTTTACAGAGCTTATAAGTCACAGAGCCAATCAATCTAATTCCAGAGCCTAAAATCTTGGCTTCTGCCTCTATGGAGATGGTGAGAAGCCAGAATTCACTGGCCTTTCCCGGCCGCTGACTGAGGAACAGAGCGCCACCTCCAGCCCCCTCTGCAAGGTTTCTCTGGGCCCACTGGTAGTGCAGGACCCGTGTTCATGAATAAATCCTCTAGTACTGGGTGTACCTCTGCTCCACTGGGTGTCATGGTCCCCACCAAGCACTGTCACCAGAGCGCTAGCGCTCTCATGGTGTCAAAGCTCAGAGATGGCTTGTGGAGATGTGGAGAGTAAAATGCCCATCTTTGTGTTAACACGCCTAGAAGTTCTTAAGCAGCCTTGGTGTTTTAGAGAAATCTGTTTCTCGTACTTTCTTTCTCACATGGGCATGCATCTAAGGGACTAAGCTGGGAACAGGTTACTTCCCCTGAACTCAGACTCCCAAGGCCCTGCATAACTGAGTTCTGGTTCACGTTCATCTAGATGCAATACTATTCTCCTGGGATAAATGCCCTCACAGGAGACTCTGTAGTTGCCCTTGCACTTGGCCACCCCGTTAGATGAGCCTTTGTGCTCATGACGTTTGAGCCCAGCTCAGAGCACCCCGGGGTGCAAGCTGAGCTCTCTTCTATGTGTCAGCAGAAGAAGCTCTTCTGAGGACACGAGAGGGGCACAGCCACCGTCCTGGTTCCCATTTGTTTCTCCCTGTCTCTTTGGTTCTGCTCCCTTCTTCTTGTCTTCTTTCATTTGTCTGCATGCTTATTTATCTGACCTCGTGAGAAGCCATTTCAATTTCTAAAGCCAGAACCTTAGGTCACTGTGCCCTCCTTTCACTTCAGCTTCGCCAAACCTTAACCCAGGAGAAATACTACCATTTGCTGTTGGCATTCCTGCCGTCCCGGGGCCGGCATCCTCAATATGCTTATGAAACGGGACCAACTGATTCCACCACCGTGTTCCTGCTGTCTAACCTCCCTGCAGCCCACCATCCCTTTCTTCACTTCAAAGCCATTTATTCCTTCCATGAAGTCTCCCTGATTCTGCGGAGTGGTGGTTCTGTGACCCCACAGGAGCGTGCTACCCCAAGTCTCAAAGGCTCATCAGCTTGTCTCCGTCCTTTATTGGACATCAGAGCAGGGACGTTGTTGTCTTAACCCTTATATCTTCAGAACATACATAGCTGAAGTCTTTTCATAATGCGAAAAACAACGCCCCCCAATTCCACTCTTTAATCTACTGTCTCTGTTTTCTTAAAAAACAAACAAAAAGCACAAAAACTATTTGCCAAGATACTAGAGACTTGAGAAAGAAACCTATGGGAGCCCATTACACACATCACACAATCTTCTGGGCATAGTGCTGAGTTCTCCATTCCACTTTTGTCTCTCCAAGGGGACAATGGCTTCTCATTTGCCAGATCCCTCCCTGCTGATTCCTGGTGGGCAGGAGGGTGAGCCCTGTGTGCATTAACTCACAGCTCATTAGGGTAGCCTCCTGGCCCTTCCAGGCAGCAGCTGGAGCCTACAAGTGCCTCCCATTCTGAATTGACCAGTCTCTTGCCCACGTTCTCCTTGAAAGACCTTCCTCCTCTACCCCGCTCCCACTCATTCTAAATTTTCCCAGGATTCTGTCCTTAGCCCCTTCCTTCCTCCTTTCCTCCCTCCCTTACTTTCCTCCCTCTCTCTCTCTCTCTCTCCCCCCCCCCACCACTGCCCCTCTCCTCATAGCTTCAATTATCACTTCTCAGTGTACTTCCTTTTTTCAGAGCTGCACTTTATCTCAGCCCTTCTGGTGGTATTTATCACATTCTACTTTGTATTATTGTTATCTATCTACATTGCTTATCTCCTCTACTTGACCGTAAATACCTGGAGGGCATGGTTCACGTCTGATTCATCTCTGCTGTGTCTCTCACAGCACCCACTGAAGGTCCAAATCCTAGGGATAGAGAGAGTTATGACTTACTACCTAGAAGAATTGTATTTAAGTTTCTGAAATTCTATAGAAAGAATTTGAAATATGTTCTTGATTTTCCTTCTGGAATAAAGACAATTGTTTGGAATAATGACACAATTTAGAAATTAATAATCTGCCTAATTAGCAAGCAGGTAATAGTAAATTTTACTACAAAAAGACCAACATACAAATACATTTTATGTTCTGTTTCTATCCGCACATACTGAGTTTTAGTCCCTAGTGCACTGACGTTCCTAAATAGTGATTTTTTTTTTCTAGTTATGGGTGTAGCCAGTGTGCACTGACTATGCACTAGGCTCACAGGCCCACATCCTGTACTATTTCAAACTCCATGTGGACCATCCATCCAGCACTTTGGCCTCTCAACTCCTTAGACCTTGTATCCAATAATCTTCGTGTCCGCTCAGCTTCAGGCATTCACTGCCACAGTTAGACCTGGAATCTCCTCTAAAATCATGGAGGCTTGTGCACCCCAGAACAGCTTGGCCCTGCCTGCCCCCAAGGCTCTAGCCCTTTGCTTTTCTTCTTAGGCACAGTGGTCTCAGCAGGGCCTCATGCCTTTCCCGTGGTTGTAAAGCCCTGGTGAACGCTGTCACCGACCTCAGCCTCCTCTGGAGTCAGGACCAGACCAGCATGGCCTCCATAACACCCACCAGAGAGGGAACCTCAGTGGTTCCAGCTGCCAGGTCTGACCTGACGGGACCCACAGAAGTTCTGGCTTCCCTAGCTGCTGCCTGGTGGGGCCCAAAACTCACCCTAGAGATGTAGTGGAATCAATGTGCTGTGGAGCTGACTCTGACCATTGAGAACAACAGCCAGGAGGAAGCCAGCAGGTAATTGCTCACCCTTCCTGCCCATCCAGGAGCTGTTCAGAGATGCAATGGTTCTGTACTTCTGGCTACTCAAGCATGACTCAGCAACCAGCTTTATTTTCTAGAGAAGCTGTGACAGATTGGTAATGCAACACCTTGAATCTGCTTTCTCTCCTCTCCATCATTTTCTCTTTCTCCCTCACTCCTGTTTCCTTAGGATAACACCCCCTCATTAAGAATTAGCACGTGAGCTTTGCTTCAGGCTCTGTTTCCTAGAGAACCTAGGCTAAGATAAGCCCTCATACTCTGCGACCACAACTTTCCATCCTTCAAACTTATTTGCTCAGTTATTTTCTCTTCATGTGTGTTTGACCTTAAAGTGACCTCTAGTTCTTTGACCCTCTATTTTCTCCTCCCTGTCTTTACCCTGCTTCTTACTCAGTTTAGTATGCAGTCCATTATTTCACACTCTTGGTATTTCTCCGCAACGATGTATTCTGCAACAGCCAGATGAAGCCCCCATCCTGGAGGAATCCCACTTCTCACCTTCTTTTTCTTCTTCTTTTTTTTTTTTTAATCTTCTTTTTCTTATACTTGGACAGTGAGTGCTACTGGAACAAGGTAAATATAAGCCCTGTTCTCATGGAACTTAAGTTCTGGGTCAGTGGTAGTATATTAGACTGGTAAAGCCATTCTGGAGAGCCATCTTTACTCAAATTAAGATTAGGTACAGCTCACTTGCAATTCTGCTTCTGAGTATACTATATAGCCCAGAAAAATTCTCACACAGGTCCCTATAGGGACACGTACAAGGATGTTTATTGAAGCTTCTTTTGTGTTATTGTGGTTAGGGAAGGTACTTAGGTATCCACCTCCAGGAGAATGGATATGTAAATTGTTCATGGAGATATGCCGTAGAATATTATACAGTACTTAGAACAACAGATTTGATATTCACAAGGAAAAAATGATATACCTTAAATATATAGTATCTAATAGAAAAATGAAAGAAATATGAGATATGTATATATATAACACAATACTCTTTGCATAAATCAAAAATATGCATAAAATAATTTGCAGAAACACATACAAATGAAAAGATACAAAATTAGTACATTGGAACGTTTGCCTCTGTGGGAGAAGGGGAATGGGAGTAGAATATTTGAACAAAGGAAAGAATAAGGCATAAAGAAAAAACTCTGGAGAAGGAGAGATGATAGAATAGAAACAGAGAATTAAGAGACCTATTTTCCAATATTGACAAGTGTTATAAAGACTATAAAACAGAACGTAGGTTGGATTTGGAAGACGACTTCCAAGAGGTGGTGAGAGGAGACATCCCCGAAGAGGGAGCATTTGAGTGAAGCCTAAGTGATGAGATAAAACCTACCGTAGGCTGCTCCAGGGGAAGTGCATGCAGGGCAGAGGGGAGAGCAAGAGCAAAGGCCAGGAGGCCACAAGGAGCTTGGTGAGGTGCAGGGGCAGGAAGAAGGCCACGGTGGCTGGAACACGTGAGCTTGGAGGAGTATGATGCAGGGTGAGTCAGTGGGGGAAAGCTTGGAGTCAGATTACATAGGGCCCTGGAGGCACTAATAAAAAGTTAGGGGTTTTGGCCACTGTAAATTCTTGATACCAACCCCTTCTGGTTGCTAAAGACTACCTAGCAATCCTGCTGAATTTACTTGGTCAGCTCTTTCTCTCTATTATAATAAAAATGGCCAACTTTTTCCTCTTTCTTTAAACCTTCTTCTCACCACTCTTACTCATGGCGGGTGGCCTCACTGACTCTTAGCAGAGAAAAGAGTAATAATAATTGTCATGAAATAAATTGTGTCGTTCCCACCCCCCCCACCCCGCTCCAAATTCATATGTTGAAGTCCTAACTCCCAGTACCTCAGAACATGACCTTATTTGTAAATAGGGTCATTGTAGATGTGGTTAATTAATATGAGGTCTACAGTGTGGGTCCTAATGCAATACGACTGATGTCTTTATAAAAAGGGGAAATTTGGACACAGAGACAGACACACATACAGGGAAGATGATGTAAAGTGACCCAGGGAGATGGCCATCTACAAACCAAAGACAGAAGCCTGAAACAGACCCTTCCCTCACAGCCCTCAGAAGGAACGAACCCTGCCAACACCTTGGTTTCAAATTTCCAGCCTCCAGAACTGGGAGACAGTAAAGCTCCTGGGTGGTTGTTAAGCTACCCGGTTTGTGGTGCTTTGTTAACAGCAGCCCTAGAAAAACGAATATAATAATAATAACTAACAGGTGTGGAACCCATACAATGCATATGAGCACTGCACTTGACGTGTGCTAAGACAGTTAATCCTCATGAAGACCCCGTGAGATACTATTATTATCATTATTACTTATTATTATTATTTTAAATAAGGAAACTGAGGCACGGAGAGAATAAGTACAACTCATCAGTAAGACGCTACCTCAGTATTCCCACATCAACTTTAGAAACCCATCTGCACCAGGATGTATCCTTTCCTCCCTCACTTCCTCTTAAGATGATGTGTCCTTCATCCCCCCCCGTGCTCTTTATCCCTCCCTGCCCCTCTTTGTTCCTCAACCTCGTGATTCTACTTCTGAATCTTTCATCTTCCTGTTCGTCCTGATATCTTTCCATTAGTGTATATATATATATATGCTAATTTATATACATTAGGAATTGAAGTCTCTCTCACCTTGTGGCTTATAAGTTTCTCCCACCTTAAGCAAAGGCTTCTTCTGTTATATCTTACACAGCTCCTCCTCAAATTTCCCAGCGTCCACACTCACTGTCTTCATTTCCTCCGTCTTTCCTTTGACCTTCAGTGTATCAGTTTCTTAACACTGCTGTAACAAACTACCACAAACTTAGTGGCTTAAACCAAGCAACAACACACACTTATTTTCTTACAGTTCTTGAGTTCGGAACTCTGAAATGGGTCTCACTGGGCTAAAATCAAGGTGTCGTCAGGGCCGTGTTCCTTCTGGAGGCCGTGGAAGGGAATCTGTTGCCTGGCCTCTTGCGGCTTCTGGAAGTTTATGTTCCTTGGCTCGTGGTCCCCTCCATCTTCAAGGCCGGCATCTTAGCATCTTCAAAGCTCTCTCTGACTCTGACCCTCCTGGCTCCCTCTTTCACTTATAAGGACCCTTGTCATTACATTCGGCCCACCCAGATAATCCAGGATAATCTCCTCATCTCAAGATCCCTACCTTAATCACATCTGCAGAGTCCTTTTCTGCAAGTGTAATATCTTCACAGGTTCTAGAGATTAGGGCGTGGACTTTGGGGGAGCTGTCCTTTTGCCTACCGCACTCAGTAATCTGGCTTCCCACCACCCTACCGAAGATACTTTCCCAGAGGTCACCAATTTCTAGTTTCCTTAGAAATACGTGTGTCTTAGTTGACCTCTCAGCAGCATTGAATGCAGGTACTTCTCACGGGAGTGGCCTCAGTGACCATGTGTTCTCCCAAGTTTCTTTCCTTCTTCACAACAGTGGACTCGGCCTTCCCAGTCTCCCTTGCCAATGACTCTGTCTCTAACCATAAATGTTGAAGTCCTTGCTCCCCTAAGCAAGGTTGTCTTTCTTCTTTGTCAGTGACCAACCTCTTAAAAGTAGCGCCCCCTTTCAGTTCTGCAGTAAAGACGGAGAAGCGTAGAGAACCCCTCGTTTCCATCCCTATTTGCGTGCTGGTGACTCCCGCATCTCCATTTCCACGTGGCACTTCTCTTCCGTGATCCAGAACAGATTGTTCAGCTACCTTTGTGATATTTCCACTCAGGGACCAAGGTACAAGTCACTCGATATCAACATGTCCAAAAGTAAAGGAACATCTTGTCCCCAAGAACTAATGACTCCTTCAGTATCTCTTATACGAATAAGCTGTTTTCCAGTTAGATTTCTTAGTTTGGAATTTAGGGAGTCATCCCTGTCTCCTTCTCTCCCTCACTCCCCATAAGAAATGTGTCCCAAGGTCCTGAAAATTCTGCCACAATCATCTCTCTAATATTCAGGAGATTCTCTCCGTCACCACCATCAACATCTTCTCTTGCCTGAGCTGCCAGGAGAGTCACCTCATCGTTTCTCAGTGGCCACTCCTGCTCCCACACCAAGCCCTAGCCCATTCCCTACATGCTGTCAAAGTGATCTTTTTAGAACATAAAGCAGACTTTGTCACTCCTCTGCTCAAAGCCCATTAATCTAATGGGCATATAGCCACAGTGCTTAGAGCCATATTTTAGCAAGGACCTGTGGAATTATATGGGACCTGGAAAAAAATCATTGCCCCCCGTGCTACAAAAGAGAAAAATACAAAGTGTTGAATTAAATATCTACAAAGGATGACATTATGCTAACTAGCAATTCAAGTGTACGTGTGAGTATATGTGTATATTTGTATGTATATGCATATATATAATCAATTTTAAAGCAGAAAACAAAAGGAATAATTTAGCCATATAAAAACACAACTTTAAAAGTTATTAATTTTTTTTATTTTTTTCAAAAAAAAAATACGTCTGCATTTTCGTGATGCCAATATATTTGCTTAATATGCTGTGGAAGCGGAGCCTCCAAAAGTCAGCGTGCATAGGGCCTGTAAAAATCCCCAAACATTTCTACCTCCAAGGCCTTCCCACTGCGCTTACTCTAAAGTCTCAAATCTGTAATGTGGCTTTCCAGCACGTCAGGCTGGATTTTGTAGCTTGCCTTGGGAGGTGTCCATATTGAAGGAATACACTGGCCTCCTAGGCAGCCCTAGACCAGTGCACCTGATCACCCAAGGAGTTTGTTCAAATGCAGGTGCCGACTCGGTAGGTCTGGGAGGAGGCTGGGACACTGCGTTGCATTTTTCATAAGCTCCCAGGTGACACCACTGCTACTGGTCCACGAGTCACACTTAGAGTGGAAAGACCCCCGAGGGCAGCCTTGCCTCCTTCTGCTGGCCACTCCAGTCATGCTAAGAGCTCCACAGGGTCTCAACTGGTCCGGAGGTTCAAGGGCTAGGACATGCTTGTCACCTGATGGAAAATTTTTGGGGAAGAAGAAGATGATTTTAAGGATTAGAAGCTGAGAGACCACAACGCTTTCCTGTATGCAGTATTGCAGCTGAATGTGAGGGGAGAGACAGCAGGAGAAGCAAATACACTTACCTTTGTGTGCGCTTGTGCTCTGGGCGCTCACACAGCCCTGGGCCTGCCCCTAAGCCTGTTTCCCTAATGCTAGGATCTGGCTGAGGCTTTGCCTGTGTCACAGCTTCTATCAAGCAGTTTTATAATCCTATGTTTATGTACCGGTTTTAGGATTAAACTGTAAACTCCTCTGCAGCCCAGATGAGTTCTTCTTCGAGGTAATCATTCAGTAGAAGTCCATTAATAAAAGAAGGACGTTAAATCCCCACTCAAGTATAACTTCCAGCCAGAAGGCAACATTGTTCTGGAATGCTAGGAAATAATTCCATCCCACAGGACAACCTTGGGTATGGTAACTAGAGATGTGTTGGCTGTTTTGACATTCAGTTGCCAAATGCCCAACAAATGGAAATAGCACTTAGCAACAGCGCTATAAATGGCAGCCCTAGCTATAAATTTAAAAACAACACCCATGCCTATCTAGTAATATCTAGTGAAATGGAGCAGGACCCTGTGGTCTATGCCCCCCATGTCCCCAGCCTGCCTTTTGTCTGTGGAAAAACTGTAGCCAAAGAATAAGTTTAATCAGAGAAGTGAAAAAATAGAGAAACAAAGGAAAACAGTCAAAGAAGACCAAATAATAATAGTTTAGTCATTAAACGTAGTCAAGGACCTTTAGTTCCTCCTTAAGAGATACAGGTAATATTCTGAGCCATCTCCTGTGAGCTGTCTTAAAGATGCTGAAGCCCGCACCAGGTGGAAGGACTTAACTACATGATGAGCAGGCTGTAGCCATGACATAAGCTGCCACAACTCCGAGAACTGGCCTCAAAGAGATGGAAACAAACCGACCTGAAGATGAACCGTACCTGAAGCCATCAAGATGATGCTGGTCAGACCACCAGTGACCAATTTCAAGATGACTGTCAGAGCCGACTGTGCTGTTTCTGCATACAGCCCCCTCCCTCCGTCTATAAAAGCTCTTGCCCACTGGTTGTAGGAAGTGGGGAGTCGGCCTTTGGACAGGCGTCCACCCTCCCCCCTACCCCCAGGCTGCCGGCATCCAAAATAAAGCAAACTTTCCTTTCCACCAACCTTGCCTCTCTATTGGCTTTTGAGTGACAAGCAGCCAGACCGCACTTTCAGTTACACTGGGATATCATAAACTGTTTGTTAATAGTAGCTGAGTTTTGTTATTGGTGTGTTTCATTTGTTGTTTATGTCGTTGTTATTAATACGTTCATTGTATTAGACATAGTGACAACTTCCAAAGTAATGAAAGATAGATAAAGACAGCTTGAGTGTTATTATTGTTTTTCATTTGGCTCTTTTAGAGTATTGTGCCATGTGGATATGGGCTATTATTTGCTCACCCCGTCGTTTAAACAGCAAAAACCTGGCTTGAACTATATTTATCTTTCCATGTAACTATTCAAGAGGAACTAAAGCCATTAGGACCTCAGTGGAGATTTAAAGTTGTCCTATTTCTCAAACCCAGACTGTCTGTAACTGATGCTTCCTCTCAGAAAGTCCTCCAGACACAAAAGGTTTCATTTAATCAGCCAGCAACAACATTTCCCTGAAAGAAGGGTAACTGAAATCCCTGTTCAGTTTCAGTACTTCAGAGGGTCAAGTTGTTTTTCAGATTTTGCTCAGTCTGTGTAAACAGTGTGCCGCTAAGTGAGCTCATTGGACGCCATAATGCCAGGCAGAATCATCTGCTCAAAGAAAGCAAATAATAAATCATCTCCAGGCCTGTATCAAGCCGGCATGTTGCGTGAAGAAGCCGGTAAAACAAGACTACGTAGTCTTCTGTCTTAGCACACTGTCAGATGTCACTGTTTATTTCATGATCTGGCCAATCGGGATCACCACAGATTAACCTAAGCTACGTGACCCTCTCCTTTTCTCTGACCATGCTCTTCTTTGTTACCGACTTGGCAATTTACATGTCCAGCTTCCCTTTGGAGACCCGAATTGGGAGTAAACCACCAATTTAATTGTCAGTGTGGTCCATTTAAAACAGGTTCCTTCATTTGTTCTGATCTCTATTTCATTTTATAAAGGCCAAGTTTCCATAACTATTTATCAGGGGCTGGCCATAGGATACACAGTATCTTCTCAGCCAGGTATTTGCAAACATTCCCAGTGTCCCTAACACAGAATGGGTGGTCCATCATTATTTCTTGAGTGGATGTATACATGTTGCTAGGCTCCTTCCTGTAAGACCAGAGGAGAACACGACTTTGTTTTCTGGCAATTTAATCAAAGTGAAAATGCTTGAGGATCAATTTCTTTTTTAATTATAGATTTTTATTAGAAATTCTGCAACTGTGATTAAGAGTTATTTTATTTTTCCCCATCACTGAATGGCTCCTTTATTGAGAGAACATTTCAGAAAGTACATAATTAGCATGCTCTCCAGGAGCTGATTGTAATGATTCGCCCCTGAACAGATTTTCTGTAGGAGTTGAGGCTCCCTGGTGCTGGAAGAAGATGGCTTTGAGGGACTTGCAGTAGGGAGAATGGACGTCAGAGTTTGGCCTCAGACCAGGGAGTAAATATCTGGTTCCAGTTGCAGATCCCTGGCGAAGCAGAAATAGCATTGCCCTTGTGGAGAGAGTAGGTTCAGAGGAATGAAGTAGTGAAGGGGGTGGGTGTCCAGATCCTTGTAAATGATTCACCTTCTGCCTTCACACCCCACCTACACACCAGCTAGAAGGAAGCACTCTCTAGGCAATGCTTCCTGAGAGGGCAGTGGGTCTGAAACGTCTTATGAGTCCATGTTTGTCTAAGTCAGTGGTTCTCACATTTTTGGACTCAGATGAGTTTTACAGTCTTAAAATTATCAAGGACCCCAACATACTTTTGTTTATGTGGGTTACATCTATCAACATTTATCATGTTCAAAAGTAAAACTGAGAAAATGTTTGTATTTATCTTAAAATAACTGCTATGCACCATTAAATATTAACATAAATGACATCATTTTATGAGAAATAACTGTTTCCAAAAAACAGTGAAGAGAAGCATTGTCTTATGGTTTTGCAAAGCTTTTTAATGTTTGACTTAATAGAAGATAGCTAGATTTGCATATTGATGTCTACATTCAGTCTGGTGTTATACCGCCTACCATGTAGTGCCTGGGAAAGTCCACTGAATGGGAATTAAAAAGGCAGATAAGAGCTCGGTATTGTCCTAATAATTCTGATCTGTAACTCCCTGAAAAGCTCTTGGGGACTCCCATGGGTCTCCAGGCCACACTTTGAGAACCACTGTTCTAATTTATAAGCCCCATACTCCTGTATATGTCATGGATGGTCCCAAAGGCATCTTACCACAGTGGCTGTCTTTGGGATTCAACCCAATTGGCTTCCCAAGCTCAGGCTTCCAACAATTGGAAAAAAAAAAAAAGAAGGCGGCTGTGAATTACTCAGCTCTCGGGTGCTTTTTCAATTCCCAAGTGTAAGTGAGTAAGTGAATGAATGAATAAATGAATAAAATATGAAACTGTTTCTCAATTTTAGTACTTTCATTTTCTTGATCTTAAAATCAGATTGTAGTCCCCATCATGAAGCTGGATTAGCTGCATTCAATCAGAGATTAGACAAATTTTTGCCTTTTTGTATGATCTTTTATCACTTGCTCCTAAATCTTTTTTTTTTTAAATATTTATTTATTTATTTATTTTTGGCTGCTTTGGGTCTTCATTGCTGTGCGTGGGCTTTCTCTAGCTGTGGCGAGCGGGGGCTACTCTTGGCTGTGATGGCTTCTCTTGTTATGGAGCACGGGCTTCTAGGCGTGCGGGCTTCAGTAGTTGTGGCGTACGGGCTCAGTTGCTCCATGGCATGTGGGATCTTCCTGGACCAGGACTTGAACCCGTGTCCCCTGCGTTGGCAGGCGGATTCTTAACCACTGCACCACCAGGGAAGTCCTGCTCCTAAATCTTATAAAGCACGGAGGGAAAACTGCCACATGCTGGGCTTCTAGTCAGCTATAACCATTCATTCAGCCAAATCATTCATTCTGCCAACAGACTTTTATTCAACTTTGAGGATTCAAAATTTAAAAAGGCAAGGTCTCTGTCTTCTAGAAGTTCACAGTCAAATAGAAGATGCTGTGACTTTATAATCCATGTGTGCATTTATTCAGCATGCTCTAATCCATTCAGCAAATATTTGGGGGGGGGGCATCTGTTATGAGCCATGATTAAAGCAGGTGGGCAAAAAGCCATTTCTTGTCTTGTGGAATTCAACCAACTGGGGCTACAAACACAAATAAGTAATTAAAATATAAACTATTGTGACTTATCACAATAAAAGTAAGTACAAAACTCTCCAGGAACTTGGAGGAGAAAGTGAATATTTGGCTAGGAAAGTTAAGGAAGATTTCTGGCTTGGCAAGAGGCTGAGAAACAGGAACATTGATTCTGTGATCTGAAAGAGCCAAGTTCCAATGCCACCTCCTCGTCACTTCAGCCTCTCTCAGTCTAAATCACAAGGTTGTGAATACGAATGGGATCATGTCTGTGTAGTACCCAGGACAGTGCTGATTATCATAATTAGCGAAGTGATGTCATTCTTTAGTTGGAAATGAATCAGGCATATGTTCTAGGTGAGGAAAATGACACATGCAAAAGCCAGGAGATGTAAAAAAAAGCATAGAGTATCCTGAAAACAAATGAAATAGAACAAAATTGATAAAGTTGGTCAAGTAAAATACAAGGTCCTTATTGAGGTAAGGTCAGGATTTCATTGCTTTTGCTCAAAAATCACTCCCTACACCACCTACAAAGAAAATAAGATATAAAAGCCTTTGATAAAGTAAATCACAATGCTGAAAAAAAGACAAATAGGAGTAGCTTTCTGAGTATAAGCCTAGGTAATATTTTACAGTTTTTATCAAAAAGTGAGTCTGCATGGAAATGGGCTTTCCAGGGAGCAAGAGGCAAAGATATGATTAAGAGATTACTGACGCTCACTGTCTTTTCCCCCCTTGGATGAAGTTGTGGCTTTGTCAACGTTGAATCTGGATCAGGAACCAGTAGAACGCCACATTTGTAAACACTCTCTTGAATAGAAGGCCAGAGTTTGTAAATTCTTCAGGGTTGGTGCTGTAAGTTTACACATAAAAGTGCAGTGGTGGCACTTTTTCCAGATCCAAGGCACCTCTGCCATTCAGGGACAGTGCCGCCAGAGCAGCTGTGCCCACCAGAAATGCTAGAGGCTGAGAGAAGCTAGGCTTTGTGGCCACTCTGCATCCTGTGAAATCTCGTATCTATATTAGCTCCCCAGGGCTGCCTACAAACACTACCACAAACCAGGTCCTTAAAACAACAGAAATATATCATCCCACAGTTTTGGAGACTAGAAGTCTGACACCAAGATGCTGGCAGTCCCATGCTCGCTCTGAAACTGGAAGGGGAGAATCCTTCTTTGCCTCTTTGGTGGCCATCAATCCTTGGCATTCCTCGTCTTGTAGCTACAGGCCCTCCATCATCGCGTAGCATTCTCCCTTTGCGACTGTTGTCCAAACTTCCCCTTTTCATAAGGACATCGGTTATATTGGATTAGAGCCCACCCTAATGGCCTCATCTTAACTTGATCCCATCTGCAAAGACCAGTTTCCACATAGGGTCACATTCCTAGGTACCAGGGATTAGGACTTCAAACATATATTTTCAGTGTAATATAATTCAACCCATAACAGTATCTTTGGTGAATTAATTTTGGAACTGAATCTAACAGTGTGTGTGTGTGTGTGTGTGTGTGTGTGTCCGTGGTGGTGGAGTGAGACAGAGCCCCTCTTTCACCTGTCCAACACCTACCTGAAATAATACAGAGTCATAAAACTAATATATCAAGTGCCTTGACTCACAATGTTTAAAGTCAATTTAGGTATCATTTGTGAAGTGAGGAATAATTTTCTATGTCTAGAAAATAAGTCTGGGCCAAATTATGAGATAACAAGGTATTTGTACATAACCATTTAGGAATTGAGTAGCTATTGATGTTTCTAAGTAGCAAAGTGATATGAGTAGACTTGGTTGCAGAAAGGTTGCTCTGGCAATAGTGTGAGTAATGAGTAATTTTCCAGGGCAAATCTTAGAGGCAGAAATAGCAATTAGAAAATCACTGCGAGAGTCTGGAGAAAGAAACTGACTGGGAAGAGCTGGGGATATAGGTGTATATGGCAGTGGGCACGTATGCTGGACCAAACAGTGACCAGAAAGAGGAGAGGAGGGGAGTGATTAGGAACATTCTGAGTGACATGTTGGATGTGACTAGTAAGAAAGACAGAAGAATTGAGATCAACTCTGAGGTGATGAGCTTGGCTAAGTGGGGAGAATATGTCACCATTAACGGGGATGGAAAGCACAGGAGAAAATGCAGATTTTCTAAAAAGTGAAGTGAATAACAATGCAATATAGAGGGTGCTCTACAGGGATAACAAAGGCATGAATGTTATTAAAAGTATTTGTGAAAAACTGCCTTTGTCTGGGCAGTTATGCAAGGACACTGAGGTGCAGTGTCCTCTACTCTGAAGGTCCGCAGTTACCCCACACTCAAAATGACCCAAAGGATTGATTTGTCCCCTTTACTATCAACTTGCCCCACTCCCCCACAAACAGTCCTGTATTCCCTACCTTGGTAGGTAGCACCATCATTTACCTGTCTCTTAAGCCATGAGTCTGTTACCTTCCTCCATGCCTCCCTCTCCCCAGATCCTCATATCTAGTCATCAAGTCTTGCATCATCTTACACATCTCTTGAATTGACCTGGCCTCTTCATTTCCATGGCCTCTGCTTCACTGAAGGTTCTAGTCCTCTCACATCTGCTTCATTGTCACAGCACCTTACCAAGTCAACCCACCGGTGCACTTGAACTCACTCCAATGACACAGCTGGAGGGCTCTTTGCAGAATGCGAGTCTGATCCTATTGCTGTGAGACTTAGCAATCTCATATTACTGAGACGCAGCTTATCCACACTAAGACCTTTCCCTGCCCCCCTGCCTCACAGCCTGCCAAGCAAGGTCCAAACTCCATAACATGACCTACAAAGCCTTGGATGTTTTTGTTCCTGCTTATCTCTAGACTTTGTCTCCTTCTATATGTGCCACCTTCAGCACATTTTAGCCCATTTAAGAATTGTGGAACTTTATAATCTCTGAATATTTCTTGCTTCTGCTTTGCATGGTGTTTCCTCCACCTGGGTGTCCTTCCCCCGCTGCTCTGCTGGAATCCCCTCCCCTTTCATACTCTCCCTGACACTTACGTGCATAACTCATCTTACTCTCTTCCTCTCTTCTACTTCTGTATCATGACATGCTTCCCCTGTTCCACTTACAACAGCACTGTGTCATTTTTGATGCAGCTGACTCCACAGGTCACCCACAATCTCCCTGAGGGCAGGGCTGTCCAAATTCCATTCCACAAGCAGACTGTGCATCTGTTTTGTTTCATACACTGTCCTTTTGCTCAGGATACAAAGATGAATGGGTTCCTCACTTCAAGTTTCTGAAACCTGTGGACCAAAGAATTGGATAAGTCAAACATTGAAAAGGAGCTTATCGCCTAATAGGAGAGTCAAGGAAAATAAAAATGTAGAAAGAAAAAATAAGTTGGTACAGTCAAAAGTGAATCATTACAGGTCAGAATTTTAATGGGTTTGGTTAAAAGCCACTGCAAGACATACAGGCCAGGGTAGCTACAGTATTATCTTTAAGGCAAACCATACAGATCAAGACAGAACAAAGTGAGAGTGAATTTCCAAGTATAAAAATGATGACATTTTTCAATTCTTTTGAAGAAGAAGTCACTAGACCGATACCTTGCCTCTGACATTTTATTCACACCAACTAAAGTAACTCTCAACTCTGCTTTGCTCCACTCAAAACAGAGAAATGGTATACAAACAAGTGTATTTTAAAAAATAGTAGAGTAGCTAAGGTATTCATTTTCTGATCAGAACTGGCCTCCGGAATTATCTGACCTGACTTTTGACTGACAGAAAACTTTTCCACCACTGCCATCAGCACCTGTAATCTAGCCACACCCATTTCTCCTTGGGGTCAGTGCAGTCAGGTCCAGTCTGAACTCCCCTGCGCCTCCCTTGCTCTCTAATAGCCTTCTTTGTTCTTTTTCCCCCCTTCTAACCAGATTTATTAAACATAACAAAATTCTCTCTACAAAGTGACCTATACCTTCAGAACATGCTAATACCGTACGCTAACACATATATATGGAACCAAAAAAAAAAAATGGTTCTGAAGAACCTAGGGGCAGGACAGGAATAAAGACGCAGACCTACTAGAGAATGGACTTGAGGACACAGGGAGGGGGAAGGGTAAGCCGGGACAAAGTGTGGCATGGACATGTATACACTACCAAATGTAAAATCGATAGCTAGTGGGAAGCAGCCGCATAGCACAGGGAGATCAGCTCGGTGCTTTGTGACCACCTAGAGGGGCGGGATAGGGAGGGTGGGAGGGAGGGAGACGCAAGAGGGAAGAGATATGGGGATATATGTATATGTATAACTGATTCACTTTGTTATAAAGCAGAAACTAACACACCACTGTAAAGCAATTATACTCCAATAAAGATGTTAAAAAAAAAAAAAAAGAAAAGAACAAAGAGAGGGTTTTAGATTTAGAAAGAAATTTCCAAACTCTCATTCATTGGCTGGAGAAATGAAGAGACATAACCAAGGTCATACATGGCTTATTGGTAGCCGTGTGGGACAAGAGCCAAGAATCTCTGATCTCCAGCTCATTGGACCAAAAAAAAAAAAAAAAATGCTATTTTCTTAACTAGTATTTTGCTAAGTCAATCCATAGAATGTCCAAAAGCAGCTTATTCTAAAATTAATGGAAAAGTCTCCAATGCACATTCCTTGACTGGCCTAACTACTGGAACTCTCCTAGTTCTATAAGATAATTAACACAAGGTATGATTGAGTCCCTGTGACAGGCTGCTGGGGAACGGATACGAAATGTCAAGAGACCGTTTTGTGCGCTGCCGTTGTAATGCCATCGTGTTTCTAGATCATGATAATGTTCCCTGATTCTAGACACACCATAGGAATATCAGTGGGGGCCGAGGTCAGCTTAGCTGCTTGCTGGGCTGGAACAAATATCGCCCCAGCATGCTCATCTGACAGGGTTCTGCAGCAGCCCAGATCGAGTGCTTGTGAACCTGTGCACAGGACTCCAACAGTGGATGGATTCTTCACTGTGTCCTCCAGGCACTGCTTCAAGGTCTCCTCCATCCCGCTGTCCGCCCCCGGGCAGGACCCCGAGGTGCGTCACCTTCTCTTTCTTAGTTCTGAAGTTCCAGTTCCCAGTTTAGCTTGCAGGTCACTGCATGGTCTGCAGATCCATCAATAGGAGGCAGCCTACTTTCAGTCAAAAACACTCCAGACACTTTCCCTTCTCAGGGCCTTTGTTACAGGCTAGATTAAACAAAAAGGCTCAGCAGACCTAGATCAGCAAAACTGTCTTGAAATTATTCAATATTTGAAATTTCAAAAGTGAAAACACTAACCTAGTCGTGGTGGAAAAACTGTGAATCAGGTGGAACTTGTTTCCACCTATTTTGTGGTTTAGTCCTGTTTCGCTTTTGAATTACATCGCTATTACATGTGTCTTGGGGAAGAGGAAAACAATAGTCTTTTCAGAATTTAAGTCTTCTTTAGGTCTTAATTTAATCCTGCTTTCACTGTGTGAATGAAGGCGTCTTCTTACCTTCCAGCCGTGGGTCTCACCTTCCATTAACCTTACTTAGGGAAGCCTTCTTGACCCTCCTACTCTACCTCACTCCTGTTAAAATGCCACTTGGTCCTCTATTCCTCCCTTCCGTGGCCCTGGTCTGGGCTGCCATCATCCTTTACCTAGACTACTGTAGCAGCTGCATCACTGGTCTCACTACTCTAACTTCTAATCCTTTCAATCCATTCTCCACACAGCAGCAGACTATTAGAATAGGTCAGATCACTCTCTGCTTAAAATCCTTCAGCAGAGGATTAGAATAAAATCCCACTTCATTAGAATAAAATCATTAGAATAAAATCCCCACTTCTCTCTCTGTCCCATGGAAGCCCCATGATCTGGCTCCTGCCACCCACCCCCCAGCCCCCGACAGCTCTGGTCATTGGATTTCCATAAGGTTCCTGCTCCGGTCATGATCTTTCACCCTCAAGACTTGGCACTTCCTGTTTCCTCTGCCTGGAAATTTTCTACCTCTTCCTAAAATGACAGCTTCTTTCATCTTCAGATCTCAGCTTAAGTATCACCTTCTCTATGGAAATCTTATCAGCTCACAGCCTCTAAAGATGGCCTCACTTTTGTCCCTTTCTTTGTTCGTTTGCTTTCCCATAACGTTTATCACAAGTTATTGTTGCGTCTTTGTTTATTTGTAATTAATTAACTTATTGGTCTTTGGGGCTGAAAGTGAGCTCCATTAAAAAAAAGAGGTGTCTCTGACTCGTTCACATTGGTATTCCCGGTGCCTAGCACATTAACTGGCTCATAATAAGCCACTCAATACATATTTATTGAATGAGTAATCCTTTATTACACACTTTGTGTATATTTATATAAAATTTTACAATTTTAATTGTTTGTATGTGTTCTTTTATTGACTTAATGTCTTCTTCTACTTTACTAAAGTTCTACAAGTCTACTTTGTTCACTGATGTGTTACTGGGACCTTGCAAGTAATAAGGCCCTTGCCGTTATTTATTTCATAAGTAAATGCATTAAATAATTATCAATCAATGGAAGACACTTAAAAAGGTAATACTGAAGAGTCCAGATAGGCCATTGGGTTATAAAACAAAGCAGATGAACTCTGCTTTCAAAAACCTAAACTGGGGAAAGGCAGGTTTCAGCAAGTAATGACTTCCTATAACCCCTTTAATTGCTTAATTCTATCTATAAAAATTAAGATCTAATAATCAGCCTGTTGGACAGAGGTTTAATTTTATTTTTAAATCAGGGATCCAGTCTTGTATTTAGTATCTACTTGAAACGAACTTGGTTTATGGGGATAGGATGTACTTAAAAACATCTATGATGTTTAACAACCTAGTCCTTATTTTTTGGATATTGGTCTCAATATAATCTTGACGGAAAGTTCTGTTCAAGAGGTTTCCAGAATTGATATTGGAGCATAATGTTGGCCTACACTTCTGATCTGTGGGAAAGCTTTTGGGCCATAATGTCAAATGGCTATTGTGGTAAATGGCAAAAATGACAACGAGACCCTGTACCTCCTTCCACCAAGAAGCGGAGTCCATTTCCTAACTGTTGAATCTGTGCTGGCCCTAGAGCTTATTTTGCTCAATAGAATACAGCAAGAGTGATAGTGTGCCAGTTCTAAGTCTCCGTTTCAAAAGGCCTTATAGCTTCATTCTTACTCTCTGAGAAACTTGCAAATGCCATGTGAACAAACTTGGCTAGCCTGCTGGAGAGTGAGAACACAGTGAGAGAGACCCCAGTTCTTTCAGACACCTCAGCGGAAGCCATCCTGGCCAATCCACCAGCTGCCTGCAGATGCATAAGAAAGCCCAGCTGTATTAGTCTGCTAGGACTTATACACACACACACACACACACACACACACACACACAATGGAATATAACTCAGCCATAAAGAAAGAATGAAATCTTGCCATTTGCAACAACAGGAATGGACCTGGAGGGTTTATGTTAAGTAAGTCAGACAGAGAAACACAAATACTGTGTAATTTCACTTATATGTGGAATCTAAAAAAAATGAAACAAACAAAACAGAAACAGATTCATAGATGCAGGGAACAAATTAGTAGTTGCCAGAGGGGACGGAGGTAGGGGGGTTAGGTAAAAATAGGTGAAGGGGATTGAGAGGTACAAATTTCCATTTATAAAATAAATGAATCTTGGGGATATAATATGCAGCAAAAGGAAAATAGTCAATAATATTGTAATAACTCTGTATGGGATTAGACTTGACTTATCATGGTGATCACTTTGTAATGTATTTAAGTGTCAAATCACTACGTTGTACACATGAAACTACCATAATATTGTACATCAACTCTGCTTCAATTTTTTTCTTAAATGCAAAGTACCACAGACTGGGTGGCTTAAACAACAGAAATTTATTTTCTCAAAGTCCTGGAGGCTAAAGGTCTGAGGTCGAAGTTAGCAGGGTTGGTTCCTTTCAAGGGCTCTGAGGGAAGAATCTGTCCCAGGCCTCTCCCCCTGGCTTGTAGACAGCTGTTTTCACGTTGACATAGTGTTCTCCCTGTATCTTCACATCATCTTCCCTCTGTATGCATCCCTGTCCAAATTTTCTCTTCTTACAAGGACACCAGTCATATGCAAATATGCATTTGAGTGGCCACATGGGGGGAATCACACAATTCAGCTTGTAACACTAGCCAAGATTGGTAAAGCAAGGAGAACTGCCCAGCTCAGCCTAGCCCAAACGGTTGACATACAAAATAGAGAGCCAAATAAATAGCTGTTATTTTAAGTTGCTAAATTTTAGAGTAGTTTGTTACCCAGCACAGGTTAACTGACACAGCCATATTTAATTGAATTTCAGTGCATTTACTACTTGTTTTTAAGACTGTAGACTATAGCAGTCTGTTTGAGCTGCTATAACAAAAGACGGGTGGCGTAAACAACAAACATTTATTTCTCATATTTCTGGAGGCTAGGAAGTCCAAGATCAAGGCACTGGCAGTTTTGGTGTCTGATAAGAGCTGTCTTCCTGGTTCATAAGATGGCCATCTTCTCCCTGTATCTTCACATGGAAAAGGGTGAGGGAGCTCTCTAGGGTCTCTTTTATAAAAGAACTGATCCTATTCCTGAGAGCTCCACTCTCTGACCTAATCACCTTCCAAAGGTCCCTCCTCCTGATGCCATCACTTGGGGATTAGGTTTCAACATGTGGATTTGGAGGGAACACAAACATTCAGTCTATGGCAGTTGACTTTCCAGCTATCGCTAAGTGAGTTACAAGAGCTGTGCTGGTTACATGGAAAATTTACTGTGATAAACATTCACTGAAAACATACTTAATCCCTCTAGTACTCCAAGGATGAGCTAGCTGTAATTTACCACAACTAGTTAATTTTTTCTTTCAGGTTATCCTTTGTGAGCTCCAACGGCAGTGATCACTTCAAACTCAGATTTAGTACTTTCCTATCGGTATCTCTGCCAAAAGTATGTTCTTCAAGGTATGTTCTTAACCAAGTTTAACAAGGCCTATTTTCTAAAAAAATCAAATCATCACACCTCATAGCACCCTTACATAGATAGAAAGCATGGTTTATTTATTTTTATGTGTAATGTTCATCTCTAAATACCAATATTTTCACCAAACTTAGTCTTGAGAAGTTAAATTTCATGCATGTAAGAAATGTTTCCCCAACTGAGTAAATATTAAAATGAGCAATTCTCCTTTTTGACAGACAGTGTTAAATGTGTTTGGTCATCAAATTTGACTTAGTATTCCACAGGGTATCCTAATGTTTTTGGCAATATCTCAGAGCTCTTATGAATCTCCCAACCAACTGTTGCTTTGAAGGGCAGTTTCTTCACCTAGCAGGAAGTTTTTCTAGTTTATTCACCTTTACTTAGAGTTCCATATTTTCCTCTTTTAATATTTCCTACATATTTAAGCACAGCTAAAAATGTGACCAAAAAATGTTTTAAAAGTTTTACTTGGTTACGAAGCTTTACTTTTCTCATGCTGGGAAACTGATAATTTGTGATTCTAATTTTAACTGGATTAATCTCACTCAAAAACCCTTCCATGCCTATTGCACATGTTATTGTCCAACTTCATGAAGAATTTAGCAACTACTCTATGTGGAAAATGCTGAGAATTGAGGTGTTTTTGCTGTTGAAGGAACATTACTCATGCTCTAAAATGCAATTTAAACCTAAGTCAATGTTATACGCAAGTTAATTTTTATTTTGAAAATACTTTTGTAAAAGCTTAGTTTCTTTAGGATTCTTGACCAAAAATCATAGACACTCCTACTCTCAAAAGTGCCACTATGTTCCCACCACCACAGTTTCTCACTCTATTGTGGGCTAGCTACCATTCAGCTTCAAAGTGTCAACATTTTCCCCTTGTGGCTATCTGGGGACATGGCTAGGTTTTGCCATTCCTTGAGGGTTACACTGCTTTCCTTTTTGCATTGGCTTTAACTGGGTATCTGCCATTTCCTATGTTCCAGGAAGTCTGCTACTTTCTACCTGGCTCTAATTCAGTTTGTTAGTATACAGCATTTACCTGGCTTATGGACATAGAGTAAAATCCTAGATAATTTCATCTATGCTTGCCAATTGACTATACCAGATAAGAGCCTTACCATCTACATTAGGCTGCCCAGAAATTCTTTTGTGCTTTGACCTTTCATTTTAATAGTCTGTAGCTGGACAGTGTTGGTCTGGCATATAATCATCATTTCTTCGGCTGGGGCCCTCTTTCTGTCTTTCACCTCTGGTAGTGTAATAACCGCTCTACCGTCTTTTTTCTTTTTTAAATTTTCTTTTTATCTTTGCATATTGGAGGGCATGAGAGTTCTCCAATTTTGCTTTGCTTTCTTCCTTACTCTGGAAATGCTCTAGCTCCTTCAGGAGTCTTGATTTTGCCAGAATCAACAAGGAAGCATTTCTTGGTGTCGTCCTTCCTGAGCAGAAAGTCTATGTGCCAGACCATATTAGACAATTTTTTTCTCCAGAACTTTCTAAGTTGAAGTGACATTGGTGTCTGTATTCTTGCAAAAGTCGCCATTGGAATCCCCCTCTTCAAGACTTCCAGCAGCTCCCCCTGTTCAGAAAATACTTCTTTCCCACTCAACAAATTTTCCAGAGATCTGGAGAGAAATGTTTCTCTGTCCAGGAATATCAGTTCGTCTAAAAACAGACAAACAAATAAAATGTGTATCCAGTAACAGCAGCCAGAACTGTACCTTTACCTTCCCCTGATTTACCATTTGAGAAATAGATTTCTGAGTCTGTGGTCACTAGGACTCCAGGGGCCGGGACATAGAACATTAATCTAAATAAATGATTCTGACAGTTTTAATGATAAATATAACTCATGTCAGCTAAACTAATCAGTCATTGTGAGGGTCAGAATAATCTTAAGGCAGGTTTTGTCCTGGGGTCACCCTTTGGGGCATCAGATACCACCTGGGACTGCCTGTATCGCTAGATACACGAAGATCACTAAATATTTGAAAATGGCTTGAAAAGCTTTTTAGGCATCAGATATCCTCAGAAATTCAGATAAATTGGTGGGCTTTGGTTTTCTTTTAAAAAAAAATAGAAGGTAAAAATGCTTAGATAACTGGAATGCATACCAAAAGAAGCAAAAGTGGAAGGAATCAATATTTATTACTCATTTACCCTAGGTGAGACATGTTGCAAAATGATCTCTGTATTCCTCATAATAAACCTTTAAGTAAATTTTACATCTCTATTTTATAAATGAGAAAAGTAAGACTAGAGATGTTAAGCTACCTGCCTGAGGTCATGGGGCACCCTGGCTAGTATGCTGATGTGCTGAAGCCAGGACTGTGACCCCCTTCCAAAGGCCATGCTTATTCCGCTACACTTGTCTGGATTCCTGAGAAGCAGAAGCAAAAAAGAAAAGGCAAGGAGATAGGATTGATTTATTTTGATCATATTTCATACATGATTTATTTTCCATGTATGCTAGAACTTAGGCAAATGATAAGTATGTTGTGTAAGATAGCATCTCGGGATTGAACATGGAGACCTTGAATGTATATGTTTTCTGCAGAGTAAATGATGACTTGAAAAGAATGACAACAAAATTGAAGTTATATTGCTTAGGAGCGAGTAATGTGAATCAAGTAGTCTATGTCCATGCTTTTACTTCCACAGACCATCAGAGAGGCACAGTGTCGTGGTTAAGAACTTGGGCCTCTGGAGCCAGACTGCATGTTCAAGGACCTCTTCTTCCTCTCACCAGCTGTGCAGCTCTGGGCAAGTTACTTAGCCTCTTTTTTTTTTTTTTTTAAACATTCTATTAATTAATTAATTTATTTATTTTTAGCTGTGTTGGGTCTTCATTTCTGTGCGAGGGCTTTCTCTAGTTGCGGCAAGTGGGGGCCACTCTTCATCGCGGTGTGCGGGCCTCTCACTATCGCGGCCTCTCTTGTTGCGGAGCACAGGCTCCAGACGCGCAGGCTCAGTAGTTGTGGCTCACGGGCCTAGTTGTTCCGCGGCATGTGGGATCTTCCCAGACCAGGGCTCGAACCCGTGTCCCCTGCATTGACAGGCAGATTCTCAACCACTGTGCCACCAGGGAAGCCCTACTTAGCCTCTTTTTGCTGCAGTTTCCTCCTTTGTAAAATGGGGATGGCCTTAAAGAACAGCTTACATTGTTGGGTTAAAAGGATTAAATGAGCAATACATAAACATTATTTAGAGCTGTGTCTGGCTTACAGTAAGTACTTAAAGCACGCTGCCTCATTATCTTCTGCTCTGAATCTCAAAAATCCTGTGAATATCTATCTGTTACAAACATAAGTCATAAGAACCTATTGGTAGTATCATTAGACGGTTTCTGGAGTTCTTAAAATAGTTCACAGAGTTCTTGGGAACACAATGTGTATCGTAAGTAGCTGGTAGAGAGGCCTAGACAGCAGGCCATCAAGACCAGTGGTTGAATCCTGATTCTACCACCTATTAGAAATAGAACCAGGGTATCCCAGCTAAGTATTTTTCCATATCTGTAAAATGGGAGAATAGTACCTCAGAGGATTATAGAGGAGATTAATAAAATCATGTTTTGAACAGTATCTAGAGGCTCTCAAGGAATTATTCATGTGTGTATGTATATTTTATATATATATATATATATCATATTATATCATATCAGTTCAGTGCTTTCAAGGCCAGAATATGAATTTCTTTGCTTGGTGTCTTTTGAGCTTACCTACTTAGACCTTATATTGATAATGTCTTAAATCCGTGTGGTATATTTCAGCTTACTCAGTGCTTTACATCCATCATCTCATTTAATCCAGAAAATAACTTTGTGAGACAGGTATCATTATTCTTAGAATGTAGACTCAGGATCACAAAGTTGCTAAGTAATTGAGCTGGAACTTGAACCCAGACCTTCTGAGTAAAGGCGTCTAATGATAGTTTTTCATGTTTCTCTACTTTCTTCTGAATGTTCTCAGGAAAAAAATTTTTAAGAGTATGTAGACCAGGAGTTATACATGTCTCCACCATATATGTTACATTGGCCAAAGTGAAACCAAGAAAGAAAGTCTTTCCTGAAAGCAAGTAGATAGTCTCAGAGTAGAGAAAAGGAGAAAGAAACACAATGATATGCTTCATCTTTTGCAAATATCTTTCCTTTGCAGTTCTCAAGTCAGTAAGAATCATGTGACAGATTAGTTTACAGAGTTCCCATTGAAATCTGTGAACCCAAAAAAGGTAGGCAGGAAAATAAACTGGACAGACAATCAAACTTTTTATATTTTATGTTTTCACTTATTTTTTAAAATATATTCTGTTTTCATACACACACAAATATGAACATTGAGAAACCATTTTAAAACCCGGGAGAAGTATTATTAAATTACAAAAAAGACATAGTTGATAGGGATGTGTAGATAATTACTATGATTTTTTTCCCCATAATCCACTGTCAATAACTTATTCCAGTGGTATAAGCTGACATTTACTTTCTTACCTTTTTTAAACTCCTGGGTTTCGGCTAAAGTTCAGTTTCCAGGAAATCTCTCCCCATTTGGGGTGACTGTGTACCACAGCCTCAAATTCCTCCCAAGTCCCTTGCCCATGTACACAGTCACACAACTCACCGTCTGTTCAGGCTGGTTTGGTCGACAGCGCCCATGTGACAAAATTATATCCCTCGGAAAGGAACTGGAATGAAAGAGAACAGATGTTACCCACTCAAAGACGGGTTTAGTAGGAAACCATGGACGCTGGCTGGCCATGATCACAAGCTTTGCCAGCAGGCTCTGATTTTTGAATTTTGGTCCCTTGTATCTGTCATGCTTCTTTTTAAAGAGTGCTGAGATGAAGAAAATATAAAACCAAGTCTTTTTTATCCAGGAAGGCAGCCCTGCTGATTTTCACACTGAGAAGTTTAAACAGAGAGGTAGAAGATCAGGATATTATAATAACCACTTTCTCCTTGATGGAGAAAAAAACACGGGGGTGTTACAAGTCGAATATAAATATCGATACCTTGACAAGCCAAGAAGGACTAAAGAAATAAGATTGTGAATCAAGCTGTGCTGTGATTCACTTTCGGTTAATGAAACTAACGGACTGACTAAATTTTTTTTGGCCCAAGTGATGCATTTAAATGCCTGGTTATTTGCTATTTCATTCAATATCACACATTCCTTCTCCCACACTGAAGAGAACACTGTCACTTAGAATATCGGGGCTTTCTGTTGTTCCCTGTGACTGTTCTGTGAGCTTGTTTATCAGCTACACAGATGTGCTACAAGGCCTTTAGTTGGTTTGGGACCGCAAGTGAGTGTGTGGTGCAGAAAAGACCTCACCTCACCGTGCAATTTAACAGATCCCAAAAAAAGGAACAAAAATCCTGAGAGAAGGCATTCATAACAGTAAAAATTACGGTTGGTGAAACTTGGCTGAATTGGCTGAGGAATTCTTCATCCTTCTAAAAAGATTTGCCTCATGTATTGGGGTTAAGTTCAGTCCTGAAAGGACCTATTTGAAATGCTGTTCTAGCATGTGGCGGAGGACATACTACCCCAAATTAACCACACACAAATGCCATTTTTAGTCTTTCAACATTTGATTAAAACAAGGGTTCACATCCTTTGAAGCACAATTCTTTATGGTTGCAGTATAGTCGGTAAGCGTTGACCTACATATTATATTCTGATTAAGTGAATATTCTGGTAAGATAAGATGTTACCCATAATCAATTTTTATTTCAATGTTTATTTTTTGAGAATCATGCTAACGTGTTAGACTAGTGTTCTCTGCTTTGAAACTCATAGTATATGGAATATAATTGAATTATTTCTTTAAAAATGGTAACCTAAAAACAGAGTAAGATATTAAATATCTTAAAAAGTAGCCTTTTGAATTTGTAATCACTATGAATGTAGGGCCTTGGAAATAGAACATAAAAAAGGAAATATCTGAATAAGGAATCTGGCCTCCAGAACAATGCTTTTGATACCTTTAAGTATCTTGGCATGCTTTTAGTTTCCCATTATGATTATTAATGTATATATTTTAAGTGATGTTGAAGAAGATGACGACTTGTACCAAGCTAAGGCTATATTCTAAAAGAGCTATTTGTAAAAATTCCATGATTTATGAACACAGCAGTATGATTCATAATAGCTGGAATATGGGAGCAAACCAAGTATCTATTGACAGATAATTGGATAAACAAAATGTGATATATACATACAATGGAATATTATTCACCTTATTCATACAATGGAATATTATCTAGCCTTAAAAAGGAAGGAAATTCTGTCACATGCTGCAATATGGATGAACCATGGGGACATTATCTAAGTAAAATAAGCCAGTCACAAAAAGGCAAATACTGTGTGATTCTACTTACATGAGATACTGAGAGTACATAGTCAATTTTATAGAAAGAGAAAGTAGAATGATGATTGCCAAGAGTAGGGGTAGGGGGTGATGGGGAATTGCTGTTTGATTGGTACAGAGTTTCAGTTTTTTTGTTTTTCCCACATAAAAACACTTTATTACCATATTAAATAACAAGTTTATCTTTCTTTTTCTTTTATCCCAACACCCCCCCACCCTCCCACTTCCCCCCTTGGTGTCCATACGTTTGTTCTCTACATCTGTGTCTCTATTTCTGCCTTGAAAACCAGTTCATCTGCACCATTTTTCTAGATTCCACATATACGCGTTAATATACGATATTTGTTTTTCTCTTTCTGACTTACTTCACTCTGTATAACAGTCTCTAGGTCCATCCACTTCTCTGCAAATGACCCAGTTTCGTTCCTTTTTATGGCTGAGTAATATTCTGTTGTATATATGTACCACTTCTTCTTTATCCATTCATCTGTCGATGGGCATTTAGGTTGCTTCCATGACCTGGCTATTGTAAATAGTGCTGCAATGAACATTGGGGTGCATGTGTCTTTTTGAATTATGGTTTTCTCTGGGTATATGCCCAGTAGCTGGGTCATATGGTTGTTCTATTTTTAGTTTTTTAAAGAACCTCCATACTGTTCTCCATAGTGGCTGTATCAATTTACATTCCCACCAACAGTGCAAGAGGGTTCCCTTTTCTCCACACCCTCTCCAGCATTTGTTGTTTGTAGATTTTCTGATGCTGCCCATTCTAACCAGTATGAGATGATACCTTGTTGTAGTTTTGATTTGCATTTCTCTAATAATTAGTGATGTTGAGCAGCTTTTCATGTGCCTCTTGGCCATCTGTATGTATTCTTTGCAGAAATGTCTATTTAGGTCTTCTGCCCATTTTTTGATTGGGTTGTTTGTTTTTTTGATATTGAGCTGCATGTGCTGTGTATATATTTTGGAGATTAATCATTTGTCCGTTTATTTGTTTGCAAATGTTTTCTCCCATTCTGAGGGTTGTCTTTTCATTTTGTTTATAGTTTCCTTTGCTGTGCAAAAGCTTTTAAGTTTCATTAGGTCCCATTTGTTTATTTTTGTTTTTATTTCCACTACCCTACGAGGTGGGTAAAAAAGATCTTGCTGTGATTTATGTCAAAGAGTGTTCTTCCTATGTTTTCCTCTAAGAGTTTTATAGTGTCCAGTCTTACATTTAGGTCTGTAATCCATTTTGAGTTTATTTTTGTGTATGGTGTTTAGGGAGTGTTCTAATTTCATTCTTTTACATGTAGCTGTCCAGTTTTCTCAGCACCACTTATTGAAGAGACTGTCTTTTCTCCATTGTATATCCTTGCTTCCTTTGTCATAGATTAGTTGACATAGGTACGTGGGTTTACCTCTGGGCTTTCTATCCTGTCACATCGACCTATACTTCTGTTTTTGTGCCAGTACCGCATTGTCTTGATTACTGTAGCTTGGTAGCATAGTCTGAACTCAGGGAGTCTGATTCCTCCAGCTCCGTTTTTCCTTCTCAGTATTGCTTTGGCTATTCGGGGTCTTTGATGTCTCCAAACAAATTTTAATATTTTTTGTTCTAGTTCTGTAAAAATGCCATTGATAATTTGACAGGGATTGCATTGAATCTGTAGATTGCTTTGAGTAGTATTGTCATTTTCACAATATTGATTCTTCCAATCCAAGAACATGGTATTTCTCTCCATCTGTTTGTGTCATCTTTGATTTCTTTCATCAGTGTCTTATAGTTTTCTGAGTACAGGTCTTTTACCTCCTTAGGTAGGTTTATTCCTAGGTATTTTCTACTTTTTGTTGCAATGGTGAATGGGATTGTTTCCTTAATTTCTCTTGCTGATCTTTCATTGTTAGCATATAGGAATGCAAGAGATTTCTATGCATTAATTTTGTATCCTGCAACTTTACCAGATTCATTGATTAGCTCTAGTAGTTTTCTGGTGGCATCTTTAGGATTCTCTATGTATAGCATCATGTCATCTGCAAACAGGGGCAGTTTTACTTCATCTTTTCCAATTTATATTCCTTTTATTTCTTTTGATTCTCTGATTGCCCTGGCTAGGACTTCCAAAACTATGTTGAATAATAGTGGCGAGAGTGGATATCCTTGTCTTGTTTCTGATCTTAGAGTAAATGCTTTCAGTTTTTCACCATTGAGAATGATGTTTGCTGTGGGTTTGTCATATATGGCCTTTATTATGTTGAGGTAGGTTCCCTCTGTGCCCACTTTCCAGAGAGTTTTTATCATAAATGGGTGTTGAATTTTGTCAAAAGCTTTTTCTGCATCTATTGAGATGATCATATGGTTTTTATTCTTCAGTTTGTCAATATGGTGTATCACATTGATTGATTTGCATATATTGAAGAATCCTTGCATCCCTGGGATAAATCCCACTTGATGATGGTGTATGATCCTTTTAATGTTGTTGAATTCTGTTTGCTAGTATTTTGTTGAGGATTTTTGCGTCTATATTCATCAGTGATATTGGTCAGTATTTTTCTTTTTTTGTAGTATCTTTGTCTGGTTTTCATGTCAGGGTGATGGTGGCCTCGTAGAATGAGTTTGGGAGTGTTCCTTCCTCTACAATTTTTCAGAAGAGTTTGAGAAGGATGGGTGTTAGCTCTTCTCTAAATGTTTGATAGAATTCACCTGTGAAGCCATCTGGTCCTGAACTTTTGTTTGTTGGAAGATTTTTAATCATAGTTTCAATTTCATTACTTGTGATTGGTCTGTTCATATTTTCTATCTCTTCCTGGTTCAGTCTTGGAAGCTTATACCTTTCTAAGAATTTGTCCATTTCTTCCAGGTTGTCCATTTTATTGGCATGGAGTGGCTTGTAGTAGTCTCTTATGATGCTTTGTATTTCTGCTGTGTCCCTTGTAACTTCTCCTTTTTCATTTCTAATTTTATTGATTTGAGGCCTCTCCCTCTTTCTCTTGATGAGTTTGGCTAATGGTTTATCAATTTTGTTTATCTTCTCAAAGAACCAGCTTTTAGTTTTATTGAGCTTTGCTATTATTTTCTTTGTTTCTATTTCATTTATTTCTGCTCTGATCTTTATGATTTCTTTCCTTCTACTAACTCTGGGTTTTATTTGTTCTTCTTTCTCTAGTTCCTTTAGGTGTAAGGTTAGAGTGTTTATTTGAGACTTTTCTTGTTTCTTGAGGTAGGCTTGTATTGCTATAAGCTTCCCTCTTAGAAGTGCTTTTGCTGCATCCCATAGGTTTTGGATCATCGTGTTTTCATTGTCATTTGTCTCTAGGTATTTTTTGATTTCCTCTTTGACTTCTCCAGTGATCTCTTGATTATTTAGTAAGATACTGTTTAGCCTCCATGTGTTTGTGTTTTTTTTTTTTTCCACACACACACACTGTATTTTATTTTTACAAGAGATAGATAGACTGACACCAAGCATTGTACATGGATGACCACAACAAAAGCAACAATGATTGCAATTACCAAACATGAAACACACTTATACTATGTCATAATATTGACATTCAGTCCAGTAATCCTCCACTGTAACAGCTCCTTTACTTTGCAGTGAAAATTGATTTGTATATTCTTTTCCTCTGAGTCCTTGTGGGATTTTTTTTTTTTAATTCAGACAGAAAGTCACAAAAATTATACTCATCCTCATCAGTTCACTCAGTCCCATGTAATTTCTTTTTTTTCATCTTGATCTTTTGTTAGCACTTTTATGAGTTCATCAGTTTTTCATTAGAGTTCTGAAAATGCTTATTCATTCAGTTCAGCAGTACAGTCAGTTACCAGAAACCTGTACTTGTCAGAGTCTTTTCCATGAATTTCTTGAAGATGAAACTCTTTTATAGGAACATATTTGCAAAATCATCAGAGTACACCCAGAACTGTCTGTAAATGACAAAAGACTTAAAAATGACCATGGTTAAAGATTTGATGAAAGTTCATAATAATGCAGTTGACAAGAAAATTAGTTATTTCTGAGATATACATTTTAAAGTAATAACTAGGATTATTACTTATAACATTATACCAGAACATATAAGATTTTTAGACGTTTCCTGTAATGTCTGAAACATTTATATTAACATATTTCCATACATATTTCCATACAAATACAAATATAAGATTTTTAGAAATTTCATGTAATGTCTGAAACATTTATATTAACATATTTCCATACATATTTCCATACAAATACAAATATAAGATTTTTAGAAATTTCATGTAATGTCTGAAACATTTATATTAACATATTTCCATACATATTTCCATACAAATACAAATATAAGATTTTTAGAAATTTCATGTAATGTCTGAAACATTTATATTAACATATTTCCATACATATTTCCATACAAATACAAATATAAGATTTTTAGAAATTTCATGTAATGTCTGAAACATTTATATTAAAATATTTCCATACAAATAACCCAATGAAAGTTTAGTATTAGTTGTTTTGTTTGTTTTTTTATACTGCAGGTTCTTATTAGGCATCAGTTTTATACACATCCGTGTATACATGTCAATCCCAATCGCCCAATTCAGCACATCACCATCCCCACCTCATCGCAGTTTTCCCCCCTTGGTGTCCATATGTCCATTCTCTACATCTGTGTCTCAACTTCTGCCCTGCAAACTGGCTCATCTGTACCATTTTTCTACGTTCCACATACATGCATTAACATACGATATTTGTTTTTCTCTTTCTGACTTACTTCACTCTGTATGACAGTCTCTAGATCCATCCACTTCTCAACAAATGACTCAATTTCGTTCCTTTTTATGGCTGAATAATATTCCATCGTATATATGTACCACAACTTCTTTATCCATTCGTCTGTTGATGGGCATTTAGGTTGCTTCCATGACCTGGCTATTGTAAATAGTGCTGCAATGAACATTCGGGTGCACGTGTCTTTTTGAATTACGGTTTTCTCTGGGTATATGCCCAGTAGTGGGATTGCTGGGTCATATGGTAATTCTATTTTTAGTTTTTTAAGGAACCTCCATATTGTTCTCCATAGTGGCTGTATCAATTTACAATCCCACCAACAGTGCAAGAGGGTTCCCTTTTCTCCACACCCTCTCCAGCATTTGTTGTTTGTAGATTTTCTGATGATGCCCATTCTAACAGGAGTGAGGTGATACCTCATTGTAGTTTTGATTTGCATTTCTCTAATAATTAGTGATGTTGAGCATCTTTTCATGTGCTTCGTGGCCGTCTGTATGTCTTCTTTGGAGAAATGTCTATTTAGGTCTTCTACCCATTTTTGGATTGGGGTGTTTGTTTCTTTGATATTGAGCTGAATGAGCTGTTTATATATTTTGGAGATTAATCCTTTGTCCGTTGATTCATTTGCAAATATTTTCTCCCATTCTGAGGGTTGTCTTTTCGTCTTGTTTATGGTTTCCTTTGCTGTGCAAAAGCTTTGAAGTTTCATTAGGTCCCACTTGTTTATTTTTGTTTTTATTTCCATTACTCTAGGAGGTGGATCGAAAAAGATCTTGCTGTGATTTATGTCAAAGAGTGTTCTTCCTATGTTTTCCTCTAAGAGTTTTATAGTGTCCAGTCTTATATTTAGGTCTCTAATCCATTTTGAGTTTATTTTTGTGTATGGTGTTAGGGAGTATTCTAATTTCATTCTTTTACATGTGGCTGTCCAGTTTTCCCAGCACCACTTATTGAAGAGACTGTCTTTTCTCCATTGTATATCTTTGCCTCCTTTGTCATAGATTAGTTGACCATAGGTGCGTGGGTTAATCTCTGGGCTTTCTATCTTGTTCCATTGATCTATGTTTCTGTTTTTGTGCCAGTACCATATTGTCTTGATTACTGTAGCTTTGTAGTATAGTCTGAAGTCAGGGAGTCTGATTCCTCCAGCTCCATTTTTTTGCCTCAAGACTGCTTTGGCTATTCGGGGTCTTTTGTGTCTCCATACAAATTTTAAGATGATTTGTTCTAGCTCCGTAAAAAATGCCATTGGTAATTTGATAGGGATTGCATTGAATCTGTAGATTGCTTTGGGTAGTATACTCATTTTCAAAATGTTGATTCTTCCAATCCAAGAACATGGTATATCTCTCCATCTGTTGGTATCATCTTTAATTTCTTTCATCAGTGTCTTATAGTTTTCTGCATACAGGTCTTTTGTCTCCTTAGGTAGGTTTATTCCTAGGTATTTTATTCTTTTTGTTGCAATGGTAAATGGGAGTGTTTCCATAATTTCTCTTTCAGATTTTTCATCATTAGTGTATAGGAATGCAAGAGATTTCTGTGCATTAATTTTGTAACCTGCAACTTTACCATATTCATTAATTAGCTCTAGCAGTTTTCTGGTGGCAGTTTTAGGATTCTCTATGTATAGTATCATGTCATCCGCAAACAGTGACAGTTTTACTTCTTCTTTTCCAATTTGTATTCCTTTTATTTCTTTTTCTTCTCTGATTGCCGTGGCTAGGACTTCCAGAACTATGTTGAATAATAGTGGTGAGAGTGGACATCCTTGTCTCGTTCCTGATCTTAGAGGAAATGCTTTCAGTTTTTCACCATTGAGAATGATGTTTGCTGTGGGTTTGTCATATATGGCCTTTATTATGTTGAGGTAGGTTCCCTCTATGCCCACTTTCTGGAGAGTTTTTATCATAAATGGGTGTTGAATTTTGTCAAAAGCTTTTTCTGCATCTATTGAGATGATCATATGGTTTTTATTCTTCAATTTGTTAATATGGTGTATCACATTGATTGATTTGCGTATATTGAAGAATCCTTGCATCCCTGGGATAAATCCCACTTGATCGTGGTGTATGATCCTTTTAATGTGTTGTTGGATTCTGTTTGCTAGTATTTTGTTGAGGATTTTTGCATCTATATTCATCAGTGATATTGGTCTGTAATTTTCTTTTTTTGTAGTGTCTTTGTCTGGTTTTGGTATCAGGGTGATGGTGGCCTCATAGAATGAGTTTAGGAGAGTTCCTTCCTCTGCAATTTTTTGGAAGAGTTTGAGAAGGATGGGTGTTAGCTCTTCTCTAAATGTTTGATAGAATTCACCTGTGAAGCCATCTGGTCCTGGACTTTTGTTTGTTGGAAGATTTTTAATCACAGTTTCAATTTCATTACTTGTGATTGGTCTGTTGATATTTTCTGTTTCTTCCTGATTCAGTCTTGGAAGGTTATACCTTTCTAAGAATTTGTCCATTTCTTCCAGGTTGTCCATTTTATTGGCATAAAGTTGCTTGTAGTAGTCTCTTAGGATGTTTTGTATTTCTGCGGTGTCTGTTGTAACTTTTCCTTTTTCATTTCTGATTTTATTGATTTGAGTCCTCTCCCTCTTTTTCTTGATGAGTCTGGCTAATGGCTTATCAATTTTGTTTATCTTCTCAAAGAACCAACTTTTAGTTTTATTGATCTTTGCTATTGTTTTCTTTGTTTCTATTTCGTTTATTTCTGCTCTGATCTTTATGATTTCTTTCCTTCTGCTAACTTTGGGTTTTGTTTGTTCTTCTTTCTCTAGTTTCTTTAGGTGTAAGGTTAGATTGTTTACTTGAGATTTTTCTTGTTTCTTTAGGTAGGCTTGTATAGCTATAAACTTCCCTCTTAGAACCGCTTTTGCTGCATCCCATAGGTTTTGGGTCGTCGTGTTTTCATTGTCATTTGTCTCTAGGTATTTTTTTATTTCCTGTTTGATTTCTTCAGTGATCTCTTGGTTATTTAGTAACGTATTGTTTAGCCTCCATGTGTTTGTCTTTTTTACGTTTTTTTCCCTGTAATTCATTTCTAATCTCATAGCGTTGTGGTCAGAAAAGATGCTTGACATGATTTCAATTTTCTTAAATTTACTGAGGCTTGATTTGTGACCCAAGATGTGATCTATCCTGGAGAATGTTCCGTGTGCACTTGAGAAGAACGTGTAATCTGCCGTTTTTGGATGGAATGTCCTATATATATCAATTAAATCTATCTGGTCTATTGTGTCATTTAAAGCTTCTGTTTCCTTATTTATTTTCATTTTGGATGATCTGTCCATTGGTGTAAGTGAGGTGTTAAAGTCCCCCACTATTATTGTGTTACTGTCGATTTCCTCTTTTATAGCTGTTAGCAGTTGCCTTATGTATTGAGGTGCTCCTATGTTGGGTGCATATATATTTATAATTGTTATATCTTCTTCTTGGATTGATCCCTGGATCATTATGTAGTGCCCTTCCTTGTCTCTTGTAACATTCTTTATTTTAAAGTCTATTTTATCTGATATGAGTATAGCTACTCCAGCTTTCTTTTGATTTCCATTTGCATGGAATATCTTTTTCCATCCCCTCACTTTCAGTCTGTATGTGTCCCTAGGTCTGAAGTGGGTCTCTTGTAGACAGCATATATATGGGTCTTGTTTTTGTATCCATTCAGCCAGTCTATGTCTTTTGGTTGGGGCATTTAATCCATTCACGTTTAAGGTAATTATCGATATGTATGTTCCTATGACCATTTTCTTAATTGTTTTGGGTTTGTTTTTGTAGGTCCTTTTCTTCTCTTGTGTTTCCCAGTTAGAGAAGTTCCTTTAGCATTTGTTGTAGAGCTGGTTTGGTGGTGCTGAATTCTCTTAGCTTTTGCTTGTCTGTAAAGCTTTTGATTTCTCCATCAAATCTAAATGAGATCCTTGCTGGGTAGAGTAATCTTGGTTGTAGGTTCTTCCCTTTCATCACTTTAAGTATTTCATGCCACTCCCTTCTGGCTTGCAGAGTTTCTGCTGAGAAATCAGCTGTTAACCTTATGGGGGTTCCCTTGTATGTTATTTGTCGTTTTTCCCTTGCTGCTTTCAATAATTTTTCTTTGTCTTTAATTTTTGCCACTTTGATTACTATGTGTCTCGGCGTGTTTCTCCTTGGGTTTATTCTGTATGGGACTCTCTGCGCTTCCTGGACTTGGGTGGCTATTTCCTTTCCCATGTTAGGGAAGTTTTCGATTATAATCTCTTCAAATATTTTCTCTGGTCCTTTCTCTCTCTCTTCTCCTTCTGGGACCCCTATAATGCGAATGTTGTTGCGTTTAATGTTGTCCCAGTGGTCTCTTAGGCTGTCTTCATTTCTTTTTATTCTTTTTTCTTTAGTCTGTTCCGCAGCAGTGAATTCCACCATTCTGTCTTCCAGGTCACTTATCCGTTCTTCTGCCTCAGTTATTCTGCTATTGATTCCTTCTAGTGTAGTTTTCATTTCAGTTATTGTATTGGTCATCTCTGTTTGTTTGTTCTTTAATTCTTCTAGGTCTTTGTTAATCATTTCTTGCATCTTCTCAATCTTTGCCTCCATTCTTATTCCGAGGTCCTGGATCATCTTCACTATCATTATTCTGAATTCTTTTTCTGGAAGGTTGCCTATCTCCACCTCATTTAGTTGTTTTTCTGGGGTTTTTTCTTGTTCCTTCATCTGGTACATAGCCCTCTGCCTTTTCATCTTCTCTGTCTTTCTGTAACTGTGGTTTTTGGTCCACAGGCTGCAGGATTGTAGTTTTTCTTGCTTCTGTTGTCTGCCCTCTGGTGGTTGAGGCTATCTAAGAGGCTTGATGGGAGGCTCTGGTGGTGGGTAGAGATGACTGTTGCTGTGGCGGTCAGAGCTCAGTAAAACCTTAATCCACTTGACTGTTGATGGGTGGGGCTGGGTTCCCTCCCTGTTGCTGTGGCGATCAGAGCCCAGTAAAACCTTAATCCACTTGACTGTTGATGGGTGGGGCTGGGTTCCCTCCCTGTTGGTTGTTTTGCCTGAGGCAACCCAACACTGGAGCCTACCCGTGCTCTTTGGTGGGGTTAATGGCAGACTCTGGGAGGGCTCACGCCAAGGAGAACTTCCCAGGACCTCTGCTGCCAGTGTCCTTATCCCCACGGTGAAACAGAGCCACCACTCGCCTCTGCAGGAGACCCCCCAACACCAGCAGGTACGTCTGGTTCAGTCTCCCCCAGGGTCACTGCTCCTTCCCCTGGGTCCCGATGCACACATTACTTTGTGTGTGCCCTCCAAGAGTGGGGTCTCTGTTTCCCCCAGTCCTGTCACAGTCCTGCAATCAATTCCCACTAGACTTCAAAGTCTGATTCTCTAGGAATTCCTCCTCCCTTTGCCGGACCCCCAGGTTGGGAAGCCTGAGGTGGGGCTCAGAACCTTCACTCCAGTGGGTGGACTTCTGTGGTATAAGTGTTCGCCAGTCTGTGAGTCACCCACCCAGCAGTTATGGGATTTGATTTTACTCTGATTGCGCCCCTCCTACCGTCTCACTGTGGCTTCTCCTCTGTCCTTGGACGTGGGGTGTCCTCCTTGGTGAAGTCCAGGGTCTTCCTGTCAATGATTGTCCAGCAGCCAGTTGTGATTCTGGTGCTCTCGCAAGAGGGAGTGAGAGCACGTCCTTCTACTCCGCCATCTTGGTTAATCTCGTGTTTGTGTTTTTTACGTTTTTTTCCCTGTAATTTATTTCTAATCTCAGAGCGTTGTGATTGGAAAAGATGCTTGATATGATTTCAATTTTCTTAAATTTACCGAGGCTTGATTTGTGACCCAAGATGTGGTCTATCCTGGAGAATGTTCCATGTGCACTTGAGAAGAAAGTGTAATCTGCTGTTTTAGGATGGAATGTCCTATAAATATCAATTAAATCTATCTGGTTTATTGTGTCATTTAAAGCTTGTGTTTCCTTATTAATTTTCTGTCTGGATGATTTGTTCATTGGTGTAAGTGAGATGTTAAAGTCCCCCAATATTATAGTGTTACTGTTGATTTCCTCTTGTATACTTACCTCAATACATAAGCATTTGCCTTATGTACTGAGGTGCTCAGATGTTGGGTGCATATATATTTATAATTGTTATATCTTCCTCTTGGATTTATCCCTTGATCATTATGTAGTGTCCTTCCTTGTCTCTTGTAACATTCTTTATTTTAAAGTCTATTTTATCTAATATGAGTATTGCTACTCCAGCTTTCTTTTGATTTCCATTTGCATGGAATATCTTTTTCCATCCCCTCACTTTCAGTCTGTATGTGTCCCTAGGTATGAAGTGGTTCTCTTGTAGACAGCATATATATGGATCTTGTTTTTGTATCCATTCAGCAAGCCTGTGTCTTTTGGTTGGAGCATTTAATCCATTCATGTTTAAGGTAATTATCAATATGTATGTTCCTATGACCATTTTCTTAATTGTTTTGGGTTTGTTTTTGTAGGTCCTTTTCTTCTCTTGTGTTTCCCACTTAGAGAAGTTCCTTTAGCATTTATTGTAGAGCTAGTTTGGTGGTGCTGAATCCTCTTAGCTTTTGCTTGTCTGTAAAGCTTTTGATTTCTCCATCAAATCTGAATGAGATCCTTGCTGGGTAGAGTAATCTTGGTTGTAGGTTCTTCCCTTTCATCACTTTAAATATATCGTGCAAAACCCTTTTGGCTTGTAGAGTTTCTGCTGAGAAATCAGCTGTAAACCTTATGGGAGTTCCCTTTTATGTTATGTGTTGTTTTTCCCTTGTTGCTTTTAATAATTTTTCTTTGTCTTTAATTTTTGTCAACTTGATTATTATGTGTCTCAGTGTGTTTCTCCTTGAGTTTATCCTGCCTGGGACTCTCTGTGCTTCCTGGACTTGGGTGGCTCTTTCCTTTCCCATGTTAGGGAAGTTTTCGACTATAATCTCTTCAAATATTTTCTCGGGTCCTTTCTCTCTTCTCCTTCTGGGACCCCTGTAATGCAAATGTTGGAGCATTTAATGTTGTCCCCGAGGTCTCTTAGGTTGTCTTCATTTCTTTTCATTCTTTTTTCTTTATTATGTTCCGCAGCAGTGAATTCCACCATTCTGTCTTCCAATTCACTTATCCGTTCTTCTGCCTCAGTTATTCTGCTATTGATTCCTTCTAGTGTATTTTCATTTCAGTTATTGTATTGTTCATCTCTGTTTGTTTGTTCTTTAATTCTTCTAAGTGTTTGTTCTTTAACTCTTCTAGGTCTTTGTTAAACATTTCTTGCATCTTCTCGATCTTTGCCTCCATTCTTTTTCCAAAGTCCTGGATCATCTTCACTGTCATTATTCTGAATTCTTGTTCTGGAAGGTTGCCTATCTCCACTTCATTTAGTTGTTTTCTGGGGTTTTATATTGTTCCTTCATCTGGTACATAGTCCTCTGCCTTTTCATTTTGTCTCTCTTTCTGTGAATGTGGTTTTCGTTCCACAAGCTGCAGAAATGTAATTCTTCTTGCTTCTGCTGTCTGCCCTCTGGTGGATGAGGCTATCCAAGAGGCTTGTGCAAGCTTCCTGATGCAAGGGACTGATGGTGGGTAGAGCTGGGTGTTGCTCTGGTGGGCAGAGCTCAGTAAAACTTTAATCCACTTGTCTGCTGATTGGTGGGGCTGGGTTCCCTCCCTATTGGTTGTTTGACCTGAGGCGACCCAGCACTGGAGCTCTTTGGTCGGGCTAATGGCGGACTCTGGGAGGGCTGACCCCAAGGACTACTTCCCAGAACTTCTGCTCCCAGTGTCCTTTTCCCCATGGTGAGCCACAGCTACCCCCCACCCCTGCAACACCAGGAAGTAGGTCTGGTACAGTCTTCCATGGGGTCACTACTTCTTCCCCTGGGTCCTGATGTGCACACTACTTTGTGTGTGCCTTCCAAGAGTGGAGTCTCTGTTTCTCCCAGTCTTGCTGAAGTCCTGCAATCAAATCCCGCTAGGCTTCAAAGTCTGATTCTCTGGGAATTCCTCCTCCCGTTGCTGGACCCTCAGGTCAGGAAGCCTGAGGTGGGGCTCAGAACCCTCACTCCAGTGGGTGGACTTTTGTGGTATGATTGTTCTCCAGTTTGTGAGTCACCCACCCAGTGGCTATGGGATTTGATTTTATTGTGATTGCACCCCTTCTACTGTCTCACTGCAGCTTCTCCTTTGTCTTTGG
This sequence comes from Balaenoptera acutorostrata, assembly GCF_949987535.1. Lineage (NCBI taxonomy): Eukaryota > Metazoa > Chordata > Mammalia > Artiodactyla > Balaenopteridae > Balaenoptera > Balaenoptera acutorostrata. The sequence continues at coordinate 45,689,816 of NC_080068.1, read as the reverse complement.
ATGTGGGGTATCTGTTTTGGTGAGTTCCAGTGTCTTCCTGTTGATAATTGTTCAGCAGTTAGTTGTGATTCCGGTGCTCTTGCAAGAGGGAGTCAGCACATGTCCTCCTACTCTGCCATCTTGAACCAATCCCCCAGAGTTTCAGTTTTGCGACATGAAAAATAATGGAGATTGATTGCACAACAATGTAAATGTACTTAACACTATCGAACCATATGTACACCAAAAATGGTCAAGACTGTAAATTTTGCTGTGTATTTTACCACAATTAACTTTTTTAAAGATAAAATGTTCCATGATTTAAGTTTGTAGCCTTGTCATTTTCTCCTCTTATAAATTCATATGTAGAAAAAAATGTAGTTTGAGGAAAGGATGGAATTAAGATTTTTCTATACAGAAAGCTTGAGGAACCACAAGGACTTAGTACAATAGCCTTGGTCTCCATTTTATAGCAGATAGTGATGACAGGAAATACATTCTTTCCAGGAAATTAAGGAAGACTGTTCTCCTAAAACTTTCTTGTTCTCTAACGTTTTCTTATTCCATTAATTATCTCCCCTGTCATTTGTTTCTTTCATTTCTCCATCCCCACTGGCTCTTTTCATGCAGTCTACCCAACATGCTTGGGACTCCTAAATCCATTAACCTAATTTTCCTCAGTCTACCTCTTATCTTTCCTAGTTCTTAATATGTATAATGTGGGCTTTATATACAAATTGGAGCTGACTGGGAAGTAGTTGATAAGAGAGGGAGGAAATTTAAAATGCTAGGTAGGTACTCTAAACTATTGAATCAGGATTTAAGATTCAAGCCGGAGCTGAGAAAGTAGGCAGTGGCACAAGTGATGGAGAAATGGCTGGAGAAGGAGCCAAAGGAAAAGAGAGACCAAAGTAGAGACCAGGTCTTCAGCTAGGGGCACAAAGAGACCCAGCATAAGGCCAGATATGGAGGTGATATAGGATATAGGATCAGTGCTTCCAAAGCTTGTTAAAATTTGAACACAGCCTGTGTTCCAGCCATCTATCTTCATTATGGCCCTATTAAACTATTTGCTCTTCCAAGTTTCCATGATTTTATTCATCCTATTCTCAGTCTAGTTAGAGTACCGTCCAATAGAACTTTTTCTGTTGGCAAAGTGTTCTATATCTGCATGGACTAGTACAGTAGCTACTAGCCACATGTGACTAAAGGCTGATATATTGAATAGCACAGGTCTAGAATGTTCTTCCCTATTTCCAAACCTGTTGAAACTCTACATTTTTCCTTTGAATGTCTAACACAATAGTGTTAGACATTCAATAGTGTTGCTTCTAATAGCCTGTACTTATGACTCTTAAGAGGATAGTCCTGAAATTACCAGAGAGATTGTGCACAAAGGGGAAGAGGTCGGAGAGCTTGGGAGTTTATGCCCTACCTCACCTCCTATCCCCCACTCTCAGGGCATCACTCTGGCTCTCACTGACGAGTCCAGGAGCATGAAAACCCAGCTGTCTGACTCAGGCCAACTCTGAGATAAAACACACTCCTGAGCACCCTGCAGTGTCAAGTTGAAGCTACATTCTGCCAGACTTTGCCTGAAATCTTGCCCTTGTGCTTGGCTTCTTTCTCTCCTTGTCCTGCTTCCCTAGATTCCTTACTAGTTTCTCCTGGGAGCACCTCCTTAATAAACCACTTGCACATAAATCCTCATGCTAAGATATCAGGGTCTTGTCTAGGGAATTCTAAGGCAAACTAAAATGCTAATTCCTCTGTGAAACTTCCCCCAGTCCCCAATCAGTATTAATCTCTAATTCCTCTAAGCAGCCATAGCACTTTATTTATTTGTATCTATAGTACAGCACCAAGTAAGTGTTAGATAATTACATTCATGACTGGGTCCCCAACTAGAATGTGAGCTGTTTGTGAGTAGGGGTCATGTTATATTTATCCTTGTATCCTCTTGCTCAATGTCTGTGTATTATAGATTCTATAAAATATTTGTTGAATTTATTCCAATATAAAGGAAAAGGTGGATACAATGTTTATCATTTTTACTAAAAATATTTAATGATTTAAGCTTATTTAAATTGTACAGAGAGAGTTTTTGCCATTAGGTATTTATTTATTGAACTATAGATTCTTTCCATAGTCAGTGATGATGGCTAGCAGTTCTATAAATTGAAAAACGATTAACATAAAAAAATGGTTCATAACTCACAGAGACAATGACAATAATTCCTGATTTTTAAGGAGTTCTTCAAATTTTAGAGTCTTTAGAAATTCAACTGTGTATGATTCAGATACATTAATTAGGTGAATCAGGGCAGCACACACAGTAGAAAGAAAAGAAGCCATACCTTTCCCATCTTTTGTGGATCATAGTAAAACACGGACAATATTGAATTTCTTGTAGCTCTTTAAAAACATATAATTGAGACAGTAAATCCTTATCAGATGAACAAGTGAATAATGTTTAATGTCAAGGAAAAAATAGATCACAAAGTAGTACATATTTTAAAAACCAAAATATACATAGGAAATAAAAAGAAGAAAAAATTATACCAGAATGATAGAAATGGCTGGCTCTGAATAGTGCCATTTTGGGTGATTTCTACTTTCTTGCTCATGCTTTGTTGAATTTTCCACATTTTCTACGGTGAATATGTACACTTTTTGAAACTAGAAAACAAGTATATTTTTAAAAATTTCTAGCCACATCCACATCTTTTCAGGACTGCCTACTCCAAAAATCAGCAACAATAATCAAACAAAAACTCAAGTCAGCTTTACAAAGAGCAAAATAAAAATAAAAATAACAGAGTTGTTTTACTCATTGAGAAATCATTCACAATTCAATCAATTGTAGAGTAAAGCTTGGTGCTATGAGTCAGGCAGACCCAAGCAATGACTTGTTATGATAGAGATGTAACCCAACACAAACCACAGGGAGCCAATTCAATTGTACGATTCAATTCTTTCCTTACATACTCTCATGTATGTATGTATTTTACACACAAAGCCCATGTCATTGTGCCAAAATGCATTAATTCAACTATTTGAACATTTAGTTAGCAATTCAAATTCATCATTCTTACTTTGAATGATTATGTTAGAAGCTAACAAATTAATTTGGCTAAAAGAACTGAACTATGCCTTATACTGTCATGTAAAGACTTTTTTAATGGACTAAAATTATTAAATTGGAAATAAATCACTCAGAGAATTCCTATTGACCAAACTGTTCAGATTCTTTAAGGAAATATCCTAGGAATCGCCTGGCAGTCCAGTAGTTAGGACTCTGCTCTTCCATTGCAGGGGGCCCGGGATTCAATCCCTGGTCAGGGAACTAAGACCCGCAAGCCACCCGGCAAGGCCAAAAAAAAAAATCCAAATATCCTAACTTCTTTCCCTTTGAAATTCACCTTTGCAATAAAATTGTAAAAAAAGAAACCTGATCTCAACCTCATTGTATGGAGAGGGAAATGGTCTATAAGGCACAAAGTTTTTAGGTAAGCTTAATATTAGATTCCTATCTAAGGAAAACTTTTGTTAAGTGCATAGAAGTATTTCTTTTAAAAATGCGTTCATCTTTATTTCCACATCTTAGGCATATAATAGCACTGAAAACTTCCAAGAACTTCTCCAGAGTGCTTAGCAGAAGTGTTCCACCCCTCTGTGCCAGATGGGGCAACTCAGCACCGCTCACACCACAGCCCTGCACTGTCCGCCGTCTGGGTGGTCTTTAGCGGAAACCCTCAGAGGAGTACTGATTAGGACCAGAATTGCCTTGCCACGCACAGTTTCTAGTGTCAGAACCCAGCCAGCTAAAGCGTAGTAGCTATCCTAAAATAATAAAAACAAATTAATAGAATTGCCGCAAGGGGAAATCAAATTCTACTTATAGACCTAGCGACAGAACAGCTGTTAAAATTCATTAAATTGGAAGTTCCTGTAGTAGCTTCTTGAGGATGTTTTTCAAAGTCTTTGGGCCACTACTATAAAAAACCTGGTTAAACATATTTCATCAGAAAGTATTTTTGCTGGGAGGACATGGAGCGTATTTTGAAATCTTCATAGGATGTAAGACTGTGGCTTGACCATAGGCAAAGTTTACATTACAGTAGGTTTTGACAGATGGGCTCATTGTAGTTTTAAAATTTAAGAAGGGGAGATCAATGGCTGCATTAAAAACCCCAAAAACCTTTCCACTGAGCATGATTTTCTTTATCAAAAAAACTTCTATGTTTATAGATTTTCACAAGTCTGGCTACAAATTCTATAATAAAATTCTTAGCTAATGACAAGAGCAACCTAAAGCCTATGTTACTTTAATTTTTTTTAAGTGCGTTTATCTACCTTTTTCTTCCAAGGATATTTCCATGCTGTTACAATTAGGACTGTGCTATTATATAGATGAAATATTTCAGGAAGAATCCTTATAATGCTAATAAGAAGGGAATGTGTCTGATGAGAAAAGAAATGAGTTTAGCTGTTCTCTGTCCTTCAAATTCTTCATCTCTTAAAAAAAAAAAAAAGATTGAATAAGCTGATCTCTGAGGACTTCTCTGGCTTTTGAGTTCTAGGAAACTAGAATTCCAAGAGTCACCTCTAAATACAGAGTTTAATGCATGCATTCAGCAAGAATTTGGGGATTGTTGACACTGCAAAACAGTGTTCATATGTGTATCATTTACGGTCTTTGATTATAAATACCAGAACTCAACTCTGGCTAATTGCAGGTGAAAGGGAAATCATGATGAGGTCAGGGTGGGGCTCACAGGGGAAACCTGAAGAAGCAGAAGCCTGAAAGGACAAGAAGTAGGGCTTTGGGGAGATCTAAGTGGCAGATCTCCAGGACCCTGCACTGGTTCCAACCGTTTTTCTTCTGTCCTTCAGTCACTAGGCTCAAGAGTCCACATGTGGAGAAGAGTCCATTGCTCACATGATGGATTGATGCTCTCTATTCTCATTTTGCCCTATTCCAGGATCCCTTCACTTATGGTAAAGGCTAGAAAGCTAAAAACCATATTCCCCAGTCTCCCTTGCAGCCAGTGTTCTGGAAGAGAATTATTATTCAGCTAGTCACGTGCATTTCTGTGAGATTGGAAAGGCAGAAGTGAGGTATAGACCACACTCATGCTGCTTCTGCAATTTCAACTCCAGAGCGTGGATATCAAGATGTTTGATTTTTCTGCAACATCTCTAGCCAAGGTTCCAATACCCAGCCACTAGCTTAATAAGTGTTGAGAGGCATGGCATAGCTCCTGCATATTGTTGGTACAGTACCAGCAGATGTCATGGCTCTGGAACCACCAATTCTGGCAGTGAATTCTAACCCCAGGTCACAGGTAAGGTGGCATATTCCTGGAGCCCACGGTTGCAGAGGGCACCAGAAGTTGGCATGGTGGCTTCCTAATTCCTCAGCTTCCTGATGGGAGTCATTCTCTTTGCACACCAATCTTGTACTGCCAGTAATTCCTGGAAGCCTTGTTCTCTGTAATAAATCCCCTTCTGCTTAAATAGCTAGAGAGAGTTCCATTAGAGTCTACTTGGCCATCGTGGTTCATATAGCCACCTTGCAACTAGAGGAAGGCAGGACATGTTCTTTTGGGGAAAAGATCACAAACACGATGGAAGAGAGATAATTCTCCCCCAAAGTAAATAAGGCACCATTAGCAAAAAAAAGAGGAGGTGATGGATTGTGAGTGGCAGAAAACAATAAACAACTATCCTGCAAATGAATACAAAGATAATTCAATCAGTGTTGTTTCAAAAGTGTGTTGCAGGTCCATTACACAAGCCAAAGTTTTCTGAAGTTTTACAGTGTTGCAGTGCATTGTGTAAGCTTAACTATCCTAATGGAAGGAGTTAGAGAAGGCTTCATAATGTGATATCTGATCCAGTAGATATGAAGGGCTTTCAGAGTAGTGGAAAATTAGTAACTTAATTTATAGTGTGTGTGTGAAGTATCTAAATGTAGATTGAAGGGTTGATTAAATAGTAAAAAGAAAAGTTTCATTTTGATTTTTTTCTCAAATAGGTGTAAATTTCATAATTGGAAGGAACCCTAAAAAGGCAACTCAAACAATTGAGACACTATAGACCCCTGTCAGCTAGCAGAAGATTCCAAGGGCCCAACCTCAGTACTTCCAAGCCCTACCCAGAGGGCACATAGAAGCAGGCAGCTTCCTATCTCTGCCCCTTTAATTGCCCTGTGCATCCTAGCTTCCTTAGATAGAAAATGGATTTAATTCCTGAATGCGTCCAAATGCTAAGATTCGTTATCTATGGACTCCCATATCACCTGATTTTTTATGACTTCTCAACATTTTTCCCTAGGCTTAGTTTGCCTCTCAGAGTCATGGTCACTAGCTCATGGATGGCCCCTAGGGATGTAAGATAGTCCTGCTTCCCCCAAGGGAAACTAGACCCCTATTATTTCCTTCTCAACTCCAGCTAAGGCTGCAGTTTTATTTCTATCATGATCCGTACTGCTGTTTTTCTCACTCAGCCATTTCACACATTGAGTTCAACTTTTACCTGCATTGGAAATGCTGCTGAGATAATATTGTCACAATGATGCTTTGACCCAAACTCACGCAATGTGTTTTATGTGCCACCTGGTAGCATCGTCAACAGCAGGAAGGGAAGGAAAACTAATACTAATTGAATTTCCATTATGCATCAGGTATGCATCTAAGACTTCTCCCATGTGTTATTCGTTGAATATAATTTATACAGCGGTTTGCATCCCCAAATACATCCTTCAGCCTGTGTCAGCACTTCCCAGGGACTGGCTATGAGAGAATTCGATTTCGTTAAATATCTCCCTCCCAGCAGTGCCCTTTCTTCCACTCATCCTGCCTATTAATCCAGGTGAACCTCAAGCCCATCTCACCTGCCCTTGCCTTCACCACTGCCGTCCTCCAGAGGTCCTCTCTCTCTTCTTTCTTATTCTTTCCTGACTCTAATCTTTCTACATGCAGCTCTGATCTCATCCCCAAATTCAAGTCAGTTCTAAGTCAAATGCATCCAGTACCTCAGATGCTGATACTGACCACACAGAGAGGGAGAAATTGTGATAAGAACCAACTTTCTAACATTCCTACCATTTTTCTACAACTGTGTCCATCTGTTTCAAATCAGTGGCATACATTAAGTGAATGTGATTCTCCCAACAGGATAAAAATGAGTGGATGTTACGTATCACACGGTTTCTCAAAGCTTTTCTTCTTTACTTGACCTTCCACATTTTCTTTCCAAGTGGCAAGAGGACTACTAAAAGAGAAGTTTCTGAAATATGATAGAGTGTTCCCCAAAAGATTAGAGAGTAAAGATAAAAATCATAGATCAAAACAGTGAATGAACAGTAATACAAGCAGCCCTGAGGAGACTTCTGTGAGCTGCTAAAAAGAGGAAAGTCCTGATTCCTCTATGTACAAGCTTGCACACACACACACACACACACACACACACCCTCACCATTTACTATTCTATCGTAGTGTTTAAAAATCTGTGTTGCATTGCCTCCATTTTTTCACACATTGAGTTTCCAAGCATAAAAGCTGTAAAAAAAACCCCACTATTTTTACAATCAGATTCCTGGTATTAGGTGCTGGATGAGACTTTGGTTTTTTAAACAATTATGGCCCTGGCTGAGAAAAAAGGTGCTAAATTTCTAAGAGAACTATGAGAAGCTGCGTCCAACCACTTCTCCAAGGCTTGAGGTGTCAGGACAAGGCATTTCTATTCCCCCTCTTCTCACCCCTCAACAATATAAGAGGAGAAATGGGAGCCAGAAAGACTTCATCTTTTAGGGGAGCACAGTGTGTGATGAAAAGTAACTATTTCCTCCCTTCAGCTCCCCCTGCTGGGACGAGAGGACTTTTCCTCCCTGAATCCAAAGGAGGGCAGCCCCACAAGAAGTCTGATGATGTTTACGGTGACTGGGAAGTGGAGATGGATGATTCATTTTTTGGTTACATATCTGATTAGGAACTGAGCTGACTCATCTTTGAAATGCCATTCAAGCAAGGAAAATGGGACACTGGAAATCTTGCTGGGAACCCCTGCAGCACAGGGGCAGAGAACTGAGTGGACGAATGACAGCTGATGTTACCAGCTGCACGTCAGAGTGCGGTAAGGACTGAGATATTTCAGCATTTTTGCATCTTACGTCTCAGACTAGGAAGTAATAAAACGTGTATGTGCTTCGTAAACATTTCTCTGGAACTGGTTTCAAGAAGAGGCTTCAAAACTAATTTGAGCAATGACAGCTAAACAGAACAAAATGCATCATTTTTCCTAGTAGGAATTTTGAAAGGAAACACATTTAGATCTCTCTATTTTGTTGTGCTTGTTCAAAAGAACTACTCAGCCCTAATAGTCTCAGTTTACATGGGTTGTTGTATAACTGAAGTAGCTGTAATATTCCCACCATCATGAAGACTTCCAGTGGTGGATTTTTATGATTCACCTTTGTCCTCCTGCTTTCATTTGTGGACCATTAGCCAAGATGCATTGAGAAATGTTTAACAATTGGGCCTCCTGTGGTGGGGAGAGAGGGGAGATATGACTGATTTTTAAAGGTATAATCACACCTGACTCGCCACCGTGGTTAATATCAGGCTACCAACGTGACACCACTAAATGTGGGGTTGGGAAGAGAGGAGCAAGGTCGCTCTCAGAAGCCAGTATAAGCATCTCCAGGACACCACTGAAGTGGTAAGTGTGATAGTAAGAGCCATACAATCTGCACCATGGGTCCAATTAAAATGCTATTGTACTGTTACTTCCTATTTTATATTAAATGTCCTTCCTCCAACAGTTCCAAATTGCATAGAAGGAATAGTTATAGTACTCAAGTACAAGCAAGAATGGGAATGAAAAGGAAATATAGGACATAAAAAGTATCAGCTATTCAGAGAAACCTTCCTAGATGAAGGAGCTAATCGTTCGTAGCATGGTATGTACCAATCCTGTTTTTAAGAAGACCAAACAATAGTCCCACTGGTTTTAGATTCTTGCCATAATGGCCCCTACTGCAGCACATCTTAAAGCACGGGTCTTTTGGTGGATTTGCTGCTGTTGTGTGTAAAGTACCTCAACACTGTGGGGTACTAGCTCGTCAGCCACACTTGGAGGCACAGCTCCTTGTCCTCTGCAAAGGAGAAAAGACCAGAGTCGAAAAGTTAGTAGAGTTCATTTTCTAAAAAAGGAGTTGTTTCCCCCAAGCTGATGGAGGGGTGTCCTAGCAACAAGCCACAGAAGCCCAGGGATTCTTTAGAGCCAGTAATTTCAAAAACAAGATTTCTACCAGGACCTCTGAAGTTGTAGTCTGCGTCCATTCAGATTCTCAGCTGTAGCCCAAGTGGAGATGAAGATGACCATGGCCCAGTTAAGGTGCTCTCTCAGAAAATGAAATCAAAAGATTATGGCTCGCACCACTCTTTCTTAGAAGAAAACACCAAAAAGTCATACTGTTTTCAATCAAAAGCAAGAGAATTAACAGCATGACCTCAATTTCACATCTGCACTAACAATTCAAGGAGAACAATTTTGCAATCATCTGTGAGTAGAAGATTCTATCACTGGCCTGATTCAATTACATGTTGAACCGAGGAGGCCAAGTCTATAAAAAAAAAAAGCATAGCAAAGTGTTTCTGAATTTTCACACAGAACTTTTATAGAAGACTCACTTTGATTTTGAGGTGCTACATTTACACATTACTATTATGCCCTTATAAAGTTCAGTGAGCAGCGTGAGGTCAACCCAATTAAATGGCAACATGAAGACCTTCTTTCACTTCCTGGTCCATCCCTGCCCAATACCAGTCATCCCATTTTATAATAACTGGAAGCTTAGCATGGAGCTGAACTTTAAAGGTCTTACTATTTACCTGCTTTTTTTAATTCGAAGAAAGGGCTGGTGTAATGGTTTCATTTAAAACCCAATCTAGGAATATATAGTATAATTTAGTCCCTCATCACCAAAGGAATAGGTCAGAGGTTCTGGACCATATTTATTTGCATTTTGCCACTTGTCATAATCCATTCTCCTCTTCTTCATAGAAAGATAGGTAGAGAAAGAAAGAAGAGAGACAGAGAGAGAAAGAGAGAGAGAGAGAAAGAGATAAATAAAGCAGATCAAGATAGGCTAAACTGTCTCAGAGGAATATACTCATATTTTAAAGCGTTTCTTCAGTCATGCAAAGGTGGAAGCAATCTCCAAAATGTGTCAGGAAGTTGTCAATCCAATATTGCACAGATTGACAAAGAAGAAACCTGAACAGCCAAGGCTAAGCCCTTTGAGATGGCAGCAGGCAGAGTGTGACTTGAAAGACTAAAGCCCAACTCTGAACGTTTTGAGAGTCGTACCTACCTCAGAAGCCACTTGTTTGAGCATTTCCAGTGGAATTCCCTGTGAACTTATGGACCAGGAAATGGCCTGCCAGGGACTCCAACAATAGAGTGACATTTATCTTGGCATAGCTTTATGAAACTGACCCCATGTGGGAAACAGATGACCACCAGACACTCAAGGAACTTTCATAATTGTGAGTGAAAGTAGGGCAGCCACAAGCAGGATGGGACAAGAGGACTATTTTAAGGATTCCTTGAAGCACAGCTTCAAATGATGAGGCCCAGCTTTGTCACATTGGTCTGATGGGAAAGTAATTTTAAAGACCTTAGGCTGACACATGAAACTCAGAGCGGGCAAAAGGCTCAGATTCTGCAAATAGCAGATGCAACTGCACTTCCAGGAACAGAATGGGTCCTTTCAGCCATTCTGATTCAAACTATCAGTCTCTGTCACTGTCGTCTTGGAACTGAAAAGTCAATGCCTGCAAGTGGTCTGGCCTGCATAGAGAAATTAATTTGGAACAATTTGCCCCAGCAACATAAATGGCAAGCAAAGTGTCAAAATATAAAGAACTGTCACTGATCAACAGGAAAAGAAAAGATGCCCCAATGTTTTGAACTGGGGAAAGAATATGAAAGAACAATTTTTAAAAGTAGAACTACAGTCATCAGTAAACATATTTTTAAAAGTTCAAACTAAACATTGATCAAAGACATAAAAGACACCATCAACAAGATATCAGTTTTTACTTATTTGAAGATTTTTTTCTTAATGATAGTGATAGGTAGATGGCAGGAAAATGGAGACTCATATGCATTAATTTATGTGTTAAAAATTTATTGAACACATTACACATGCCAAGCACTATTGCAGGTGCCAGAAATATAGTAAAGTAACAATCAAATCAAGCAAAATCTTTGTCCTCATGGAGCTTACACTCTGTGAGAAGAAGGAAATTAATAAATTATTAAAATACTTTCAGACGGTGATAATCCTATAGAGCATAAAACAGAATAATTGGATAAGCAGTGACAGGAGAGAGGTCTACTTTAGACTGGTTAGGGAAGGCCTCTCAGAGGCGATGACATTTGAGTCATGATGGCAGTGTGAGCACAATTCTATCTCTAAAAATATATGTTAAGGAAACTATGAATGTCTAAAATATTTAATTGTAAAGATGTTCATTGCAGTCTATTTTATAATTACAGAAAATTGGAAACAACATAGAAGGCACCGAAATGTTCTGCCTTTTCTTTGTCTGTCTTGGATCACTGGTTACGGAGGAAGCCAGATGCCATGTTGTGAGCTGTCCTATGGAAAGGTCCACATGGCAAGAAACTGAGGCCTCCAGCCAACAGCCAAATGCCTAGGCTTGGGAGGGATCCTGTAGCCCCAGTCAAGGCTTCAAATGACAGCAACCTTGTGACTACAATCTTATGAGACCCTGAGCTGTTCACAGGTTCTTGAACCATGTGTTGTTTTAAGATGCTAATTTCCTTACGACAATTTGTTACACAGTAACAGCCAACTAATATACCCGGCCAGAAGGATGCTTTTAGAAATTTGAATTTAAATGCTTTTGGATTGGGAAAATATCTCCCAATTTGCCACAGACTCTCTCTCTACCCACCTCAGGCTTTCACCCAGTTCATAGAGACATCTGAGCTGAAAATACCTGTATGACTTTCATCAGATATTCAGTGGAAGTTGCATATTTCAAAGAATTGACCCAGGCCATATGTTTTTCTAATTCAAGCCAAAAAAAAAAAAAGTTTGGCTATAAAAAAATGTTTGGGAAAGGCAGACATGAGCTAATTCCTACTCCTATTGCATCCTGACATCTTAAAGTCTATAGGGTGTGCTTCATGAAAGAACTCTGTTTAACTTTCTTTAGTCTAATTTTTCGTCTAATCTTGGTCTAATTTTTCCCCAAATTTAGTTAGTTTCTTTCTTTGTTTCTCTCATCCTTCATTGCATGATAGCTCTCACCATACCAGGGAACACTTCAAGAAATGCTGTGCCACTGGCATATCAGAGCTCCTAACATTGTGAGGTTTGCAACATCACCCGTGGTGGACTAACAGAGACATGAATTAGAGTCTTAGCGTTTTTGTCCTAAGTGAATAGCTAGTGCAAAGTGAATAGCTAGAGTCCTGCCTGACCTGGTGTCCTAGGAATTTGCCTTGCCTGCTTTTTTATTATAATCCATTGCCAAACACAGGTGCATAGGGGAGTCATTCTTTAAGCATTAAATTGCTACCATATTTTAAAATCTTGCCTCACTTCCCTCCACTATCTAGCTGACACCTAAAACAGGAATGCATGTTTATTTAGAGGTTAGCTTTAAGAAAACAAAACAAAACAAAAATTAAAATCAAAACAAGAAAATAAGAATGGATATAAACCTGATGTTGTGTTACTGACTACTTGGATGTCGGTAACATAGTTCTTTCCCCATTAATAAGGATTATGGCAAACATAATCAGTTTCCTAAAAGCTTTTATCTGATGGAGATTTCTGAGAATTACCAGAAGGCCTAAAAACTCTACTAAACGTTGTAAATATAGCCCACCTACGAGGACAGGAGAACATCTTGGCCACAATGCAGAGCCATGTCACAATCAAAAAGTCATTCCGTCTAGTGTGGCCTGGCATAAGGATTGACAGCAACAGAACAGATAGACCTGGAGGGGCTAAGGCCTGAAAAGCCCACTGGTGCAGGGTCAGCACTTGGTTACTGGGAGGTTCTGGTCCAATTTTAAATCCTGTAGTGCAATTCGATGAGGCAGCAAGAATCCATTATCTCAAGAGTGCTACGACCACAACCTACTGGTGGAATCTAGGCCAGCAGCTGATGTGAGAAACAACATAGTTCAATGCCTTGCTGCTCAAAGTGTGGCGCCTGGCCTATCAGCATCAGCATCTCCTGGGAGATTGATGGAAATGCAGAATGGCAGGCCCTTTGTGAATGTTATTTGTTAGCTGGCCTATAAAACATATAATAGTGGTCATTCATAAAGATGAGCTAAACTGGGGAATATCTAAACACACACGCACACACATGCACATTTGTTCTCATGGCAACATAAATCCTGTACATCCTGCCTAGTGCCTGCCTGTCACTCAAGGAAGCAGAAACTGGCACTTGGAGTAGATCACCCAGATGGTAGCAGGAACAGGGGCAGCCAGGTGTGGCTTTCCTGGTTGGTGGCAAGGCAGGCAACCTGAAGCATACCTCAGCCGACTAACCACAGAAGGAAGAAGTTGAATGACACCAGAGACCATCAGTCCTTTTTTTCCAATGGGAGAGACTTAGAAGGGCTGCTATAGCTTAGAAGAATTGTGAATGGTATTAATTTGCTCCCATCTGTATCCATAGGTGGCCTTTGTGGAGAGAAAGAAGGAAATGTATGGACATGCCATTTTCCATCTTCTGACAAAGAGTGTCCTCTTCTTCTCCAAGTACTTTGCTGGGTTGAGTTGTCTTAGTTTGGATTCCTCCTGAGGCCGACCCTGAGACAAGAGTCCAGTGTAAGTAGTTTAGCTAGGAGGTGGTGCCAGGAAACCCTGTAGAGCGCAGAGAAGAGAACAAGAGGGAAAAGGAAGCCAGTGAAGAGGAAAGATCAAGCCAGTTACCACCGCAAGCAAGTGGCACTTATCCCCACTGGGAGCTCTAAGAGTCAGTGAGGACTCAGCTCAGAGATTTCCCTGCAGGGAGCTGGGCATTTTGTCCACAAACTCCCATGAGTGATTGGAGGGAAATAACTCCCCTTTCTGAGGGGCAATAATTCCCCTTTACTTCCAGCCTCTCCTGGCAGTCAGAGAGCCTGCAGGCAAGGACCAATGGTGCCAAGAGTTAGAAGTCAGGCCTGGGTGCATGGAAATGGTAAATTGTCTACTACAAAAGTCAATTTCTGTCTTTCCTGATGGCTTCCTCTTTCACTTTCATTTATGCCTGGGCTCTTTCCCTAATCCCTCTAGTTCTTCTAAGTCACTGAGTGCCTCTTTCTAGAAGAGCCAAGGCTCACCTGTCTACCTGATCTTTCAGGCGAACTTACCTGCACTGCTGCGAAGGTCTGGTCAGTCTCCTCCGTGTCCTTTTCTACCCCCGTTGGACTCTGTTAGGAGTCTGGGATGCAATTAGATATCACATGGAGGATAGTTAATAGAAATCTAGTTTCTTCACAAGCATGCATATTTTAATAACTTTTGGTAGCAACCAACCACTTGGAAAACTTGACCGTTGCTAACTGTTGCCCTGATAAGCTATTCAATTTAATTCACTTGGTTGTAGTAACCATTTGGCAATTAATCAAAGAGGAAAAATATTTGAACCACTTAAGTATGTGCAAACATTTTCTCTTCATATTGACTTTAATCACAAATCACTTTCTTTCTGTTAAACATCAGGTAAGCAAATTTTCCAAGTCTGATATGTAAAACCTCTGAATTCCCATTTCTTCATAGTTGACTAAAAGTTGAGACTGTTGCTTCAAATCTTGCTGGGGTTTTTTTTGTTTTTTGTTTTTTTGCTGATGAGATAAATGATTTTATGTGTCCTATGACTTTAGAAAGATCACACTGTTTATTCACATTAACTATTACATTTTGGTTACTAGTTAAAGTAAAAATGTCCACCCAACCTTTCCTCCCTCCAAGACTTTGTTGGGGTTCAAGGCAGGCCACCCCCAAATGCACCTCAATGGCACAGTGATTATTTTGAATTAAAGGAACTTAAGAAATGGCCAACACAAGAGGGACACCTTGACCCTCCTTTCTATCGCCCTGAAACAAGAATTAAATCTCTCATGTGAAAGGTACACTCTTTGCATCTGGAGGTAGAAGGGCACCCTTAATTGCCAGAGACAGGGAATTCAGGCCAAGAAGCTTATATAAACAAACACTGTTACTTCTTTAATCTACTACCTCAAGCCCAAACTCTGTTTAGATTCTTCACTAACTGAGCACTCAAAACCTACCTTTCTTTGTGCTGTCAATTTCTCACAAATTTATATTTTGTCTATCTAAAAAGGATAAAAGCTGCCTGCTTTGGCCACTTCTTAGGTCCCATTTCTATGAGACCTTCATGTGCATGAATTAAAATTTGTTTCTTTTTCCACTGTTACTCAGTCTTGTGTCAATTTTATTATTACTCAAGAGGGAAATTTTCCCCTTCCCAACAACTTCTTCCAGGGAAATGTTAATCAATGAAAACTAAATATGTCTTCCTAGGGAAAGAAACAATTTATGCCTTTTCAGTACCTAAAGGGCATAAAGTTATCTATTGCTTCACTCTGAAATGTCAAGGTGGGGACGGGGGGAAGAGAGAGGGAGAGAGACAGAGCAATAAAACTCTAGCATCCTTGAAGGAGAGAAGAGTTGCCAGTTTAATGACGTAGGCTCAAAGGCCTAAACACAAACATTACTGGAGGCATTTATCTGGAAATTACTGAGAGGGTTTTGAGTTGTTTTTGTTGTATCTTTCGAAGTACTCTAGAAAAATATTGAAAGGAAAACAGTCCAAGATGTCTAATTTACATCTTAAAAAGAAAGTAATTTTTTGACAGTTACTTCTAAAGCACATCAGTTTAAAAAAAATCTCACTGTGTTTTGCTATAATAACCTCAATGCTGCTTCTAAATGTATCCAACAGCCCAGGGAGCAGTTTGCACATTCTGAGATCCCTACTGACTCGAAAAGGAATATTGTAGTTCTCAGATAAAGGGGAGAAAATAACATATAAAGTAAAGGTTGTGTGTTTTCTCCTTTCTGACTCAAATGTTAGGAAGTGAAAAGTCCAGAATACAATGTTAACTCATCTGTTCCTCTGCAATTTGATTTGGACAATGATTGAATTTTCATCTTCAATAAAGCAAACTTGGAGCCTCTGTGACATTACTATGACAATAACCATTGAGCTCAGATTTCTTAAGGCCTATTAGTTTTGAAGTTGCAAGCTTGATATTTTACCAGCATAGTATCTCTCACTCTATTTTTTTTAAAGACTTTAAAGCTAGATTACATACTGTCCTTGGGAGTAGCAAAAGAAAGTACTTTGTTTTCCCCTCCTCACCCCAAATTCTCCCCAACACCTGTATTTAAGATGAGGCCTACCCTCTGGGTTATATCACTTACATGTTTCTGAGTATTTTACATATATTTACTCACTTAATCCTCATGAAGATCCATGAGGTATGCACTATCATCATCTCCAATTTATAGTTGAAGAAACAAAGGCACAGAGAAGGTAAGTAATTTTTCCAGGTAGCACAGTAAGTAAGAGATGGAGCATGGATTTGAACCCATGCCACCTGGTTCTGGAATTCAAGATTCCTAGGAGTTGGCCTTCCCTAGGTTCATCAAGCATCCTAGAAACAACTGTGAAGGAGGCAGGGTGGATTTGTTTTTGTTTTGCTTTGTTTGTTTTGTTCCGAGGGTTTCTTCATTGTTTGGGAAGCACTGATCTCAGTGTCTCCTTACCTTTTCAGGACTCCCTTACCTAGAGTCTAAAGTCTCCTGATTCTTTGTAAGAGTCCTGGTCATTTTCTAACCAATGTTATTAAAATGTTTACCTGCCTCCCTCCCCAAGCACACTCTCTTATTCGTCTTTGCAGTTCTCACAGAATCTAGCACCCTGATTTGTATATAGGTTATCTTATTTATATATTGATATGTGGTTTTATAGTATACTTATATTTAGTTATATAATGCATATACATGCATGTAAATGTATATATGTATATATGTCCATAGAGAGAGTATCTACCATAGCTTAATTCAGTTCAACAACACAATGATCTGACTCTGCTCACTCTGCATGAGAAAACCAAGCTATTTCTCATGCTTGAGTTTGACCATACGGCCACATAAATATGACAGCACCCTCAGTTTATCACACACTGGAAAATCTTTAGACTCTCCGAAGTTCTCATGCTATTTATCAAAACCCAATACTAAATTTAAGTCTTTCACGTACATGTGTTTTCTAATATATCTGCCCCATTTTTGAAACATCTCAGCTGTTGGACATCACATGCCACTTAGAAATAGGAAATGATTCCAATATGTTTTAAAAAGTATGATATGCAGATACATTGTCATATTTCTAGAGTCTTCAAAAACAAATGGTGACAACTCACCAATTCCTGCTGAAGATACATGCATAGGCACACATGATTTTCTCCCCCACGATAATCACCAAATCTAGTTAGTACGAGTAGATTCTTCCAGGCTAGTGAGAGAGGGAAACGAAGTTTCACGATTTCACGAAAAGAATGTAAAGCAAAATAGTTATGATGAAGGAATGGAACTAGTAAATAAAAACTTAAGACTCTCAGGAACATTCTTTGAATCCCCCAAATTATAACTCTTTTCTAAAACTATAAGTTTATAAGAAAAAAAACTGAATATGGCAATTTACAGACATCATGTCCACACGGTTCTTAGGAAATCAAGGAAAGGCAACTTCTTATACTCTTTTAAGAATACGTATGGATCTCAAACCCTTTCATCGGAAATGTTTCAGGTATCGCTGGTGGAAGAATGTTTTACTGGGCAGAGAAAGAACATGGAGGTGTATTCCGAAAATAATCTAAACCTAGAAAGGGGTGATATTGGTGAGAAGCTTGATACAACATGGTGAAACCTGGCCCCTCGTTCTAGTCGAGGTTCTGCTGGGTATGGGCTCTTATCTTTTTACCTTCCTTCTGTAATAATTGTTTCAGCCACCAAAAAGAGGTTGAGCTGGAAGATCTCTTAAGCTCCTTTTCTTCAGGGTTGTTTCAAAAGAATCTGAACTTTGCAGCCCATATTCCAAAAGTGCCTTTAACAATCACAATTTATATGTTTGACTCAAGTGAGATAATAAATAGTACAGTCATGACGACATGTATGTGATCCCAAAAATGAATTTGACTACTCTGATTTTTTCTCATTATATTGGCTAGCTATTTCCCTAAATTGACTAAAACTTGTCTGTTGTTTAGAAAATCATGTAGACATAGTAGTAGTAGTCATGTAGTTATGCAGAGTAGGGGAAGACACCTTTGAGGTGAAGATGGCTTTAGTAAGTTAAAGCCAGGGATCAACAATATTCTTTTTCCTCCTAACATTGCTGGTTTAATGACATTTTATTTTGACTAAATTATAAAGCCAAGGATATGGTGGTATTTAACAACATGATATTAAAAGTTAGCTTGGAATATTATTGTTTTATGCTCAATGAAGGAAATTAGTTTACCTGAAAATGATGATCTGTATCCTAGAGCTAATAGTAGAGTAGATTTGTCTCATCATTTTAGGGACCTTCTAAATTGTTAATGAGATTTTCTGATGACACAATAATAACAGTAGCATTCAGGCTCCCAAAGCTGGCTTTAAACATCTGCTTTTGCTGTTAAAGTTATTGTTCCTTTCATCTTAAAATAGGAATAATACAACACTCAGCTTTTCCAGAAATAGATCTATCACTCGTAAAACAATAAGTGAGAACACTATTCTATAGATAAAGAAAATTTATATTTAACTATTCAATAAATAGAACCCAGTCTTAAGATAAATCACAAAGATAGACCCTACTATGGGCTGAATTCTGGCCACCCAAAATTCATACGTTGAAGCTCAAGCCCTCAATGAAACTGTATTTGGAGATAGGACCTTTATTACTAAAATAATTAAGATTGAATGAGGTCATAAGGGATTTTAGGATTAGAGTCCTTATAAGAAGAGGAAGAGAGACCAGATCTCTCTCTCTCTCTTTGCCATGTGAAGATATAGCAAGAATGTAAGCCAGGAAGAGAGTCCTCACCAGGAACTGAATCAGCCAGCACCTTGATCTTGGACTTCCCAGCCTCCAGAACTGTGAGGTTATTGTTTAAGCCACCCTGTCTATGGTATTTTGTTATGGCAGCCTGAGCTGACTAATGTAGACCCTATCATGGGTGAAGAAAATCAACGTTTTTAAGTTAGGATAAGTAGTAGGTGAATGTGCTTTTTAATGTCTTCTTGCCATTATTGTTCACTTGTTTGTTTTTCAGAAGTGGAGCTCCCCAATATGGCCCGAGAATAGACTATTCAATGAAAGGCAAGAAGCTAGTGTGTAACTGACATACAATTTACAAGATCTCCTGTGTTCTTGAGGAACCCAACCTAAGCTTCTGACCTCTAGATTAGCAGCTAGGCTTATGCCTTTTCTTCACATTATCCAGTGACACCTGTCCTTGTTTCCTTGACCTGGCTCGAATTGCTGTCTATCTCTTTCCAATTTGCCCGCAGGACCTGTTGAAGAAGCTAAGAGTACTATAAATTTACAGATCTCATGAGATTGGTAAATATAAGAAAAATAAGTCCATGTGAACACTGCTGTTGTTTGAGCCCTGATGTCAGATTCATTTTTATCTGCCCAAGTGGGAATACAATAAAAATGTTCCAGAAAAAAAAAGTAGTGTTTGTTTCTTCTCATAAGAGTCATAGCAGACAAAATAGCTGAGTGAGAACTGAAAGAGTCATAGCAGAATTGCAAAGATAGAAATAGATTAAGTAACAAACATATGCTGTGGATAAGATTTCTGGAACACACACTATGTAATGCGCACTCTGGGGGCATAAAGAAGTAGAATCTGACCCTGCATGTGGTGTAAGATGATGTCATGAAACAACACAGAACAAAATCAATCAACTTGTATTTACTCAACCCCAACTATGCTCAAGGCGTCATACTTGATGCTATGGCATATACTCAATTTTTCTATATGCAAGTGCATACATATGCATGCTAGCAATAAAAAATAACAGTAAATTGACTGGAAATTTGTTATACTTACATGGAGACAATAATTCTTCCCTCACAGCCTTTTAGGGGTTAGGGAGTGAGGATTAAATGGAAAGCAAAATACTTAAGTGCTCCAGACAAAGTTGGGTTTGATTCGTTGCTCTGCTGCTTATGAGATAATCTTAGGCAGGTAATTCACCTTTTATTAAGCCTCAATATCCTCATCTGGTAAGAAGGGATAATAATAGTAGCTTCAAATGATTGGTGAGAGGGTTAAATAAGATGATCTGTATAAAAGTGTTTAGCACAATGCCTGGCATTTAGTAAGCACTCAATAAATATTAGCTAATTCATTATATGCATTTAAAGTGCCCAGCACAAGGCCTGATTTATATAGTTGTTAAACACATGTTATGTCTTATTGTTTTTTCCCTAAGTGTCAAAGGAAGAAGATTATTAACAAGAAATAACATGCACAACTGTTATATATAGAGTGGATAAACAGCAAAGTCCTACTGTACAGCCGAGGGAACTATATTCAATATCCTGTGATAAACCATAATGGGAAAGAACATGAAAAAGAATGTATATATATCTATAACTGAATCACTTTGCTGTACAGCAGAAATTAATACAACATTGTAAATCAACTATACTTTAATAAAATCTTTGAAAAAGAAAGAGCATGCACAACAAATGTTTAATTAGAAATAGATGAAGAAGGAGAGAGCAAAGGAATGGGGCTATAGTCTTACCTAATCTGATCTACTGACAGACATACCCAAAGCCAAACAGCACTAGAGGAGTGGTCCCAAAGGATTCCACTCAGGAGTCCTGCAGGGTCTGATGTAATCAAATCCATAGGAAATCCTGTTGGCAGTAACTTCAGAATAGCTCTCACCACTGTCACTGCTACTAGCAGGTCCAGGCCACCTCATCCTGTACCGGATTATCAGAGCAGTCTCCTGACTGCTCTTTCAGCCCCTCTTCTCTCCCGCTTATACTCTATCCCCACGTAGCCAGGGCGATTCTTTTAAAACATAAATCAGACCGTGTCACGCCCCTTTTTAAAACCCTACTGTGGATTCCAATTTCACTCACAGTAAGCGCCCCAATCCTTGTAATATCCTATGGGGCACTCATGATCAGCTTTCCCACTCTGCACCCATTGTTTTTTGGTTCTTGACCTCATCTTCTTTTACTCTCCCCAGGCCCCTCTGTGCCAGCTGCGGTAGCCTCTTTGCTGTTTGTTGAACAGTCCAACTAGCTCTTTGCCTTATGGCCTTCGCACTGGCTGGTCTTACCACCTGGATCTATTGTCCCCCAGGTATTCCCTCTTCTCCTTCAAGACTTGCTCACACTCAACTTTGCGGTGATTCTTGCCTCATTTAAAATTGCCTCTTTCCCCTCAGCATTACTGATTTCCCTTGTCTTGCTCTACTTTTCATTTTTCCGTGGCAGTCATCAACTATTTAATTTACTTATTTATTATGGTTATTGTTCATTTTTTTCCCCCAGTAGAATGGAAACTTCTGCCTTCACAAGGATTCGTGTCTGTTTTGTTAAGTTTGTTTACAGATCTCAAAGAATGTCTGACAAATGAGTATTCAAAAATTATTTACTGAATGACTAATCTATTACTAATATTTATATTTATAGTTTATATATTACTACTGTTTATATTAGTAATAGATTAGTCTTTCAGTAAATATAATATATTCAGTAAAATATATACATTATACATATTTTTTATATTAGTAATATATTACTAATAATTCTAATATGCCTGCTACCTTTAATTCTAACATACTATTTAAAGTTATTAATAATATTAGTAATTACTAAAATTACTAATAATATAGAAGTACTAGTAATTCTTATATGCTATTAATATAAAATGGACAAGTAAGGGTTTGCAGTATCACAGCCCCTTGAGTCTGTTGGACTGTGTATCACTGAAAGAGAGAATCAATCCTTGGACGGCCTGGCTAGAGCGCTTAGAGGTACCAGTAGAAGGAAGCAAAGAAAGGGGAAGGGGTCTCCCTAGCTGTCTCTATGGAGACTACTAATGAAGCCATTTAGGGATGCAGTGGTTATATCTTAATCGTCTGGCTCTTTGAATAGGATTTTTAGGTAGACGACTTAAATCAGGATCATCTAGCAAGTCATTGAAAAATAAATCCATTGATCTGACAGATTATGTGATGGATCATTAATGTCTGGATGTAAACTTTCCAGAAATTTAGCGGCAAATGCACACAGAAATGCTGCATTTACTGAACTCACCAAGAAGCACAGCTCATGGAGTCAACATATCCATCATCATTATGTGTGTCAGTAAATGTCTTTAGAGAGAGATCCAAGGAATGCATCTGACCCTGTGTGCCCATCTTACCCCTCTTACTAAGGGAATTCCTTTGTTTTTGTACTTCCCTCCCCCTACCCCCAATCTGTGGCGTGGACATGCATCCCCTTCTTACTGAAGCAGCAATATCTTTCCCACTTCTTCCCCACACACATTGTTTACCATGTTCACCTTCTACCTAAAGTGTGGAATGTATATTTTCCTCATACAAAGGCCAGGTCCTGTTCCCAACAATTTGTTTCAGCAGGCCACAGGGGAAAATAGGTGTTTTTTCACATAACTAGATGTGGAATATGGAGTTTTTCTTTTGACAGTTTACTGAGTGATATATTTTTTCTCTCCCTCTTCTTTGTTTTTTCTTGTTTCAAATCTCTTATGGTGACCCAAAATCTTGTGAGCAAAGTAAAACGTCTAGAACTTGGCAATGGAATGTACTTGCAGGAAACCTCTTTCTGAATTCTAATACATATATATTTTTTAAATTTCAGTCAAATAGAACACTGAATTCTATTCAGTTTTCTTTGTGTGGTGGAGGATCTCTTTATTTAAACAGAGGAAAGTAATACATTTTCTTTACTATACTCTGGACTAAGTACTATATGAATGTAAATTGGAAAGGCCTGTTTTCTAATAGAAACCATGTCTAAAATAAGAAGAATTTAAAGGAAAGTTCTGAATGCAAAACAACCACAAAGCATTTCAGACTCTGTTAGGGGGATAGTGACTTCTCTGTTTAAAAGTTTTATGTTACTGGGGACTTCCCTGGTTGTCCAGTGGTCAGGACGCCGCGCTTTCACTTCAGGGGGCCCAGGTTCGATCCCTGGTCGGGGAGCTAGGATCCTGCATGCCTTTTATGTTACTGTAGGAGGGTAGCTTATTGAGAAGGACTTCTCATTGGTTTCGGTTGCTACTTAGTGACTAGGAGCATTGTCACCTTGTTCTGTTATTCCAGAATGACGTTCGTTGCAGCACGTACGCCTACATTATTAAAAAAAAAAAAAAAACAAAACTGTGGCCTTTTCCTGAGTTGAGGTGAAGGCAAGCTCTATCAGTTTGGAAAAAAAGGACTATTGCCCATTCCTTTCAGCAGAAGCCACCTTTATAGGGATCTAGAGCATTGCAAAATCATCTCAAAAAACATTTTGTATTAGATGGCATATAAATAATCAATACATTGTTATCAAAAACACCAGGCAGGATGGCTAGCTATGTAACGCAGCACCGGGCTATGGGCAGAACAAGTGAGAAGGAAGAGTCCGGAGAAGTTAAATAGAAACGATGCCTCTTTAGATCACTGAGAACGGGCTGTGAGGCGCTCTCACACCTGGTCTATGAAACGGCCACCAGCCGCTGTGTGGCATGGCTAAATCACACGGGAAAGACGTACGGTCGCACGTGGTGTCAGAGGATCCCATACATAACAGCTGACAAAGCGTTTTGGGCCCCCTGGTTTTGTCGCTGTGCCCAGAGAAGCAGATGCCAAAAGGAATGAACTGTCAACAGCTTAAAGAGCAGAGGGCCCCTTGTCGAAGGGCACACGCAGTAGCAGTCTTCAAAGACCCACAGGTGTTCGAGCCACAGAATCTTGAGTTTGTTCCGATCCCATGCACCTTATAGATTTGCTTTAACTTCTAACAGTGAAATGGATCAAATCATAGATCTTTTTTCACTGACTCTAGAGTTGAAGAAAATGATGCATTTCTTCCAGATTTGGTCTGAGGAAACTTCTTTGAATAAGAGATGAAGTGAGGGAGGTTTCCATTTCACCTTGACAGTAGCTTGGGTTGATTTGTTTACTTTTAAAGGGCTCTGTCAGAGCACGGCTTTGACTATTTCACATCCTACTGCCCTGTATGGTATCGCATACTTGCTTTTAGGCCTGGGATGGGAGGAGACGAGAATCAGCCCTGTTGTTTCACAGGTGCATCCCCCCAAATGCTGGAAGATAGTGACATGTGACCCCAACATTAACAAATAATAGGGAAAATATGCTTCTGTCACCAAGAACAGTATTGCCAGATGGTTGGCACAGGAGGAAAACGCCAAAGAATCATTTTCCTAGTTTGTAATGAAACCTTGTTTTTGAAAAAGAATCTTAAAGGTGAAGGAAACCTTAATGAAAAGGGTTGAGATTGAAGATTTTATTTGCCCTACTTGCTCTACAAATTCACTTTAACTTAAGTCATCCTTAGATCTAACCCCACATCCACCCCAAACACTATAATACTTTGTTATAATGAGTGCCAGAAACAAGTCTCCAGTACGTGCTTTGGTTCCAGTAATAAACATCATCTGTGGAAAGAGAAAATATGGATGGTAATCAATGGCAGAGTCTACATTACACCCAGAATCCTCTCTGAGATAGTAAATAAAGCCTGTCTGACCCGATATGGCTTGCCTTCATGACTTGATTCAGAGTTATTAATTTCACCCTATTAATAGTATGAGGCAGAGAAACAAAGTCACTGGCCTATTCAGTTCATCGCCTATACCAACTTGACTTTAGTTAAAGGACAAAGATCCCCACCTAGGTAGATGAGGGACTGTATCGGGTGTCTGGGAGACTCAGGAGCGTTAAGCCTAGCTGAAGAAAAACTTCCACGGTGGCATTTTGGATCTGCAAGCCCTAGAGCTGTTGCTACGCCAGGTTCAAGTCTATAAAACTCACACCACTTTCCACCTGCTTCATTCCATCCTTCTTCAGTCCTTACTTCTTTCCTTTTAAGTAACGTCCAAAGGCCTCAGGGAGTGTAATGTAAACTCTACTTATATCATGAGCCTGATCTGGCTGGCTGGACTTCCATTCCTAGAACGCTTTCTGCCTATGCAATTCATCTGGCACAGGAACCCTGCAGTGCGGCCTTGCTTTACCATTTAATTGCAACCTATTTATCCATTACCTTCTTCAATAAGTCTGAGAGCCTGTATGGAGCAGATCGTAGACTATGTTAGTACTTTTCCCCTCTTCTTCATCACCCCTCCCACAGTGCCTTATCCTGTGTACAATTTAAGTGAATTGCTTTGAAATAAATCACTTTACTGAGTAAGACCATATTCCTTTATAGGGAAAAATGCCTTACGACAAACTGGTTCTGTGACACTGGAAGTTTATATTCTAGCCCCTTGGGCAAATTTTCCAAAAAAGTTTCCAACTGTAACAAACATTTCTCCTGAGGAGCAATTAAAAACCAAATCTGAATGGACACAACTGTCTTACTAATGGGCTAAAGAAAATAGTGATGTCTTAAAAATTATTTGATTTGGGAATAATATTACTATTTTAGAACTGAACTACTTCATTTTCCACTTCTAATTTTTTGAAGTTTATATCCTCACGTTGGAAAGAGTTGATGAAATGTTTAATAAGTAAAGACTAATTGTAAAAGAGGTTTGCTGGCTCAACTCTGTGTAAACATAGGACCTTAAAAGAAAAGGAATTGTATTTATGAAAGACCCTCTGAGACTGTCCTTTGTACAAGAAAACAATTTGTAAATTGAGCTTACACTACAAACTCTCTGTCTTCTTAGTCTAACGTGCGGTGCCAAGCTTAGCAATCTGTAGACTAGAAAGGCACGCATCACGGCTGGATAGTAATAGCGACACCAAGGTTCTGTTGGTCTGGAAGGCGAGCATTTCATTTTTCTGCCTCACAAGCAAGCGAGTGTTCTATCACAGGATCAAGTATATTTCCCAAACAAGGAGGAAAAGCAAGACAGCATATCTATTCTATGTTGTCTAGAAGTCCTGACTACAGCTGTTAAGGCTCACCTTTTTAAGGATGGAGATAAACTTCATTGCTGCTGTCATACGTACTCTGGCAGCCAGAAACTAGAAGGATGTAATGACAGCAATCCTCCTGTTCTCTAGGGCAGGGTCCCAAGTTCCTAAACAGTCTCCCAGACCTGAAGAAGTGAGTTAATGCAGAGCAGTTACATTCTCATGGTCAACATTGTGATCTTGCTCTAGTTCTCCCCATATTTATAAACCTTTAAACCCAGAGTCCTGATAAACACTCCACCCCCTCCACACACACACACACACCAACCTCTTCCACTACCTACCCTCACACACTGCCCAGCATTTTCTTTTCTCTTGGGAACCAACAGAATCAAGCATACAGAGTCTTGGGGTTGTCTTTTGAAGCAGATCTTCCCTTTATGAAGAGAATTATTAAAATGCATGGATGCTATTTTATGGCATGTTGCCCCAGAGTTCTTCACATTTAGTTGGCATGATTATGTCCAGCAGTTGCAGCTTTCAAAAGTTACCAGCAAGTGTAAAATTTCTGCTAAAATCATTGATACTAAATTCCCTACCATTTCCCATATGAAAGTCCTCCTACAGGCAGGTATAGAAAGCTTTACCAACTGAATGATATGCATTGATTATTGAATGAAACCTCTTGCCATGTTGTATCACGTTATATGAACTAGCGTCAATTGAGCTTATTCTATATGCTAGGTACTATGCCAGCTGCCTTTGCATGTTATTTTATTTAATCCTCCCAACAGTCCTAGGATTTACATATTACTCCAATTTTTGCCAATGAAAAGTAAAGGCTACAGAGGTAATTAGTAGTAATATGAATTCAAAATCAGGTTTTCTAAACCTAACGCCAGATTCTTTTCAACGATATCAAGATGCCTCTCATTTATTTAACTTCTCAAGCTCTGAAACAAAATACCAGCAAATTCAAAGTTAAGAATCATTCAGTAAAGGACCAGGCTCTCTAGACTGAAAAGACAATATGTTTACTTCATCAGTTAAAATCCCAGTATGCCCTCTTTGCTTGGAACCAAAGTTAAATTGGAGTGTATTCAAGTTGTATGCTTAAAATACACAACAATATTGGTGTTCAGTAATTTTTTTTAGAAAAAGAGTTAAACTAATAACTCACTCTCACTGTAAAACGAATGGGAAATGTTCTACTCATTTCCTGTCCTCATTTTATCCTATTTCCCATGACTCAGATAGAGGTCAGGAGAAAAGCATTTCCTTGTGTCCTGCACAAACATCCAGCTCATGCGAGGACACTAGGATCCACTAAGATAGAAACCTGAGGCTGCTACGGGAAGCTGAAAGGAAGGAATTATGCCTTCACTGCGTTTCCCTACAGCAAGCCCTAATCCCACTGCCTCTGAAGAGCAGGTGTTACTTATTAAATCATTTACTTTATATCTCAGTTTTTAATCTTTCACTAATAAGAACACTGGACAAAGTTCATCAAGATTTATTGGGCTGTCCAAATGTTTAGTCAACAGGTCGTATGATGTTACAGTCATCCAGAGTAGCCTGTTTCCATAGATAAAGATAATAAAAATTTATGACCATGCATGCTTTTAGCAAAAGGAAATTGAATTGCATCCTCAAGTCCAAACAAAAGCACTTCTATGTAATTGAATAAAGTAATATGACAGTTAATTATTTTGTTATGATAACTCATTCTTGTCTAAGTATCATCTTCTCTGGGTTATTTTATTGAAACCAATCAGTGCGTCTTACCTATAGACAGAGATTTCTGGTGTTCTTACCTTCACCATCTCCTCGGAAAGCCAACCTTCAGAGATCAGCATGAGAGCCATGGAAAAGGGCATGAGGCTGCTGAAATTTTCAATAATTGTTCAGAGGAAAAGCAAATGAAGAAAGCTTCAATAAGCAACAAAATCTATGAAACCTTTGGAGAAGAATGTTTATATTTGTTCTTTCTTATGACATATAGTGCAACACAAGGAATTTTATTTAGATCAGTGATGCTCAAACTTTGGAAGGCAAAATGAGCCCATGGGGAGCTCGTTCATAATTCAGATACCTGCTCCTCAAACCGTTGAATATTCTGATTCAGTAGATTGGGGTAGAGCCTATAATTTCAATCCCCGTTTCCAGCTCTCCCTGTGACCTTCCCTGCTTTACCTTTCTTCCCAGTACTTATCACCTTCTAAGATCCTAGATAAGTAAATTACCTAGTGTATATATCCTTTCTTTGTCAGTTTCCTCCTACGTGTTTTGTTCACCAGAACAGTTTCTGGTACAGAGTGGTGCTCCAAGGTAAAGAAGGAAGGCAGACAGGGCTATCAGCTATGTGGTCTTCTCAGAGCTCTTTTAGTCTATTGTTAGAACCAGATGGCAATCTCAAGATTGAAATGTCCATTTAAATTCCTAATAAACTGTGTGCCAGGCCTGGCACAGGCTATTGATGATTCCTTTGAGAACTGGCACACACCAACCCCACTCTCCTCACTCTTATCTCCTGGCCAACTCCCCTGCCTCTCACTACTGCTCTTCAGACTATGTCAAATGTCAGGAGAACCAGGAAAAGCTAATGGAAATATTGTCAAGGACTAAGACAGGTTCCTTCTCATCTAAACATGAAGGAAGGAAGGAAGTGTGAAAGAAGGAAATAAGGGATTAAAAAGAGAGAGAGAGAGAGAGATAATTTTCTAGATTGATCCTGGAGCCAATTGAGTGGGACTTTGCCCAGAAACTGCCTAGTTAGTTACAAGTGCTAATCAACTTTCACATAAGAAGCCTTAATAAACTCTACAGAGCATATCGTTTTGGATTCACGAAAAGCCAAATCTGAATCATCTTAGAGCTCTCCTTTCTATAGAGTTTGATATGCATTACATTTAAGGGGAAAATTATGAGAAACTTAGATACACTTGGGCATTAATGAGCTGGGAACTTGGTCGAGGCTCACATGAGACTTAACATCTTGAACTCACTCCACCAGGCTAATTAAAGGGAGTCAGAAAAAAACAAAAGTGGGCTAAACTGGGAAAATCTTAGGTTATACTTTAGGCTGTGTCATTTAACTATTTGAATGCCTGTCTTATTTAAAAGAGATCTAATAATGTGATAAGTATGAAAATCGTGTAATGGATATTTGTTATTGTTTTTTTATAGGCATTGTGTTATTTATAGAACAGATGGGCTCAATTGACTTAGATCATAGAGTAAGTTTCTATAAGGAAAATTTCCCTTACTGACTTCTATTACAAATTGGAGGATTCCCAGAGAAAAATAATAGTATAATACTGAGGACTGCAGCTTCTTTCAAAACTCTATAACCCAAGAAGTGCTTACAACTGTCTTTCTCCTATCCTATAGATCATGTTTGGGTTTTCTGACATATTTGCAACATGTAGTGAACAAATAAAAATTAGTCTGGAGAAAACAAGTTATTTTTTAAAAAGCTATTCTCTGGATAGGTTAATCTTACCACTTAGTCATTCAATAAATAATTTTTATAAAGCCCAATAACACTAAGCACTGGAGGGAATTAAATAAATTTGGTCCCTGACAAGCTCTATATAGTAAATACACTGTAGAATGTCAAACAGACAATATCTATTACATATATAACATAAACTCAGCATTATTCTATAGCTGGGAAGGGTCTAGAGAAATAAAAGATGATTCAGTCCTTAGGTTATGAAATTAACAAACGCCAATACCATGCTGTATTCGTCTATGAGGCTCTGATTTGCAGCTTGAAGAATCCCATCAAGTGCCCAAACAAAATGAATGAAAAGCAAAGAGCGTAACATTAAATAAAAAGGTAAATTTAAGACTGAATATATATGTCATATCAATGAACAAATGGTTAGAAGTCACCTATAATAAGAAAAAGATTCTTAGACTGGATATAGACTACAATCCAATAAATGTTGATATGATACATTTAAAACAAAGTAATTTGGAAACTCATTTCAGAAAACTTAAAAATGCAGTTCTTAAAATTAAAAAAAATAGTAATAACATGGTTGGATGATAAAGTCAAGAAATTCTCTTGTAACAAAACTAAAGGAAAATGAAAGGTGTAATGAATGGTCAGCCCTTTAAATTGAAAATAAACACACAAAGGAATATTATTTTGAAATTTTAGAATGTTAGGAATAAAGAGGAGATCCAAAAACTTCCAGAGAGGAAAAGATCAAACACAAAGGTAAAAGAAAGCAGACATCCCAATAGCAACATGGGCTACTAGACAACAAAGGCGAAGTGTCTTCAAAATTCCAAGAGAAATAATTTCAACATCAAATTCTAGAATCAAATGCAAATCGAGGTGGTTTGTGGAATTTTAAGTGCTCACTGTAGTAAATCTTTGTTTTGTAGATTTGAAGGGACATAGGTTTTCAAGTTTATGAAATCATCATTAGTTATAAATATTAAGTAAAATGAAGTCAATATAAATGATTATTCTCTATTTGAAAAAAAATTTAAGTGAAAATTATTTAATCATTTTGGGGCAGAAAAATACAATATAAGATTGGTATCTTGGTGTCTGAAATCATTTTATGGTATGCATTTTAAGAATATTGTTTCTTATATTGCATGTTGGTCAAAGGGTACAAACTTGCAACTACAAGATGAATGAGTTCTGGAGATCTAGTGCATAGCATGAAGGTTATAGTCAGCAAGACTATGTTGTATACTTCAAAGTTGCTAAGAGACTGGATCGCAAAATGTCCTCACCAAATAAAAATGATAATTATGTGAGGATGGAGGTGTTAGCTAACACCACAGTGGTAACCATATTGTAATACATAAATGTATCAAATCAACAAGTTGTACACCGTAAACTTATACAATCTTATAGGTCAATTATATCTCAATTAAAAATCATTCTGTCGTACATCTTAAATTTAAAATACATTGTTTCTAACTATGAAAATAACCACCAGAAGAAACAGTTAAGAGTTAAAAGCAGTTGCCATGTAGAGTAGGACTGTATCCAATTGGTTTTGTGGTTTTTTTTTTTTTTCCTTTATAAAGCTTCCCCAGATGATTCATTTTTTAAACTCTCATATATATTTAGTCTATTTTAAATGTTTAATAAAATAAAAGATATTTATTACGAAATAAATGAACAACAAACAAATCAACATCTTCTGAGCTCACCATTACTTAAAACACTGACCCCAGCCAATTTTATCCCATAAAGGTACTTTTGCTAGTGTCCAAAGTGTAAATACTCCCACTATGATTGGTTTCAAGCTACCAGCATGACATCACTGAGTGTGGAGTTGGGAAGAGAGGCAAAGCAATTTACCATTATCTAATATTTCTACCATACAGATATCAGAAATTTAAATAACCTTAACAACACAGATAATACTGAAATGTAGTAAAATTATTAGGAAATGACGAGTTTTGAGTACTTATTTACTTTATTTGTAATTCACTGCACTGTAGATTTATATAATTTAATATTTTTTTAAATAGCTGTTTTTATAACATGCAAATTCCTGGAAATTTAACAATTGTCACTCACAAGCCTCTGTGAGCCAGATTCAGCACACAGCTGACAGATGACATTAACATGCCATCACACTCTTGTGAAGTTCAATGAATGTTAGATGGATGGATGGATGGATGGATGGATGGATGAATAGATGGATCAAAACATAACTAACTGAAAACACTAGCCATTCAAGAGGAAATTCTCAAAGATGGGTTTTCTCTTTTGTAATTAACATTTTGAAAATTGAAGGTAATGCATCCACAATGACAGTCATTCTGTGTGGTGGTATAGTCATCTATACAAGCACTGCTGGTTGTTCTTTTATTTAAAGCATCATTGGTTATTTTCTGACAGTTTTGGCTACATTCGTAAAAAATTGGAATGTTTCATCAGGAAGCACTATCTTGAAATCTAAAGAAACTACCAATAGTCATCAGAAACCATAAACCAGGAACCAGAGAGGATATTTGCCTGGATTATCTGATGAGGCTGTGTTAATAGAATTCAGTTCTTCAAGTAAATTACAGGTATTTGAGGGCAGATATTGTACCTGGCTAATTTTTCTAGCCTCAGTAGCACTTGCACAATGTTTAAAACTAGACTGGGATTTACCACTCAAGTATTGCAATAATCTTTTCTTCTAATAAACTGTGCACTCTCCTTGAAAGTGAAGTTTTTATCTTGTCAACTCTATGGGCCAGTGCCTGTTTGCTATTAACCTCTCATTAAATATTAGTTCAGGTAGATTGAAGAGTTATCTAATAAATATTTATTGAATTAAATTAATTAGACTGAAGCAGAGCCTAATTTAATGTCATGTTGGCATAGTCCAAAAAGGGCTATCAAAAAAGAAGGCTTTGTATCATTAGTCAGTATAATATATGCTATTTGGATTCAAATTCTATCTCTGTATCTTACATGCTTCCAGAACTTCATCAAGTACATAATTCCCATAAACCTCGGTTTCTCCATCCTAACATGCAGATAATAACAATACGATCTATTGTTAAGTGTTTAACATAATACTTGGCACACAATAAGCTCTTAATAAATGTTTGCTGCTATATTATTATGGCTTTGTGTCATAGATAAATCTGATATGTGGTCATAAAGCATGATTGGCCTAAAGGGTAACTTACATCTTTAAAACAGTGAAACATACTTCCAATTGCCACCCACAAAGCTTCTCATAAAATTGAACTTTATAATGCTCATCAGGTTGTCACAGTTTCCCTTCAAGATGTAATCTGTGATTCATTAACCTAAATCCAGACTGGATTTTAAGGGACTGTTGAATTTTGATCTTTTTCTGCCTTAGGTTTGCCTTGGAAATAGGGCATGCTAATAAAAGCCACATATTGGTCTTCACATTATTTCGGTGGATCTTCATGTTAACCATGGATGTTAACACATTTTATTAGCCCTGACCGGAAAATGGATCCTTGAAGGCAAAAAGCTCAAGCATATAATACAGGATTTTGACTCATCAGTCCCTTCCACGCAAAGCCCTTTTTAGTACAGAATATTGCCTCTCTTAGATTGCATAAGATCTCATCTCGCTTTTCTCACCAAGTTTTCTATCTTGAGATGTGTGGTCCAGGGAAATCAATTATGTGCATTTACCCCTGATCCTCAGTTGTTAAAGTGAAGTTGCATACTGAGGCAGTTCTTTAAAAAAAGCTGAAAAATTTTTGACACCTTTTCAACTGAGAAATGGGATCTGTGTTTCCTTTCTTGGCATCTGGGTGGGCTTATAACTGCTTTGACCAATAGAGTATGACAGAAGTGACACTATGTTGCTTCTGAGGTTGGTCATAAAAGGGCTCCCATCTTTCACCTTGTTCCCTGGAGTGCTGTTTCTTGTAATCCTAAACTGCCATGGCTGCCTTGTTTAGAGAAGGCCCAACCCGTATGCAGAGGCCAGAAATAGACTTTCTGGTCAACGGTTCCAGGTGAAGCCAAACTTGAATCCCTGCAGCCCAGAAGTCAGATATGTGAGTGAAGAAGCTTCCAGGTGATTCCAGCTCTCAACCATTCAAATCACCACTAGCTGTTCTACTCTTCCCAACTGAGGCCTCAGATTTATGAAGCAGATAAAAGGGTCTCTACTGTGCTCGGTCAAAATTCCCGGCCTCCAGAATCTGTGAGCATGATAAAATGGTTGTTGTTCTATACCACTGAATTAGAGGTGGTTTGTTTTTCAGCAGTAGTAACCGGAACATTTAACATGAGCCACAGGGAAGTCATAGTGGTGGAAATTCACTGCAAAAAAGAAACACGCTGTTTGAGGGTGGGGCATGGAAAGATGATGTCGCCAGGAAACCAGACTCAAGTGCTTACTGTACAGGTATGCAGCATTTCCTATCCTTATCTTTTTAGTACCAGCAAATGTTGTCATCTTCCTCCTAATGCTCTGGCTCTACTTGTTGTCTGATCTCTGATGTTACACTAGATACCTCAAAGATGGCTCCAAGACAATTTCCCTGATTAACTATATGTGAGATATAGCTATAAGTGGGGAGAAATTTTTTAATTGAGAGAAGGAGAAGTCTCTCCTTCTGGGGTAAGAAATGAAAAGAGCATAAGCTTGGGAAAGCTCTTTTTATAAAGGTTACTCTTTTTTTTTCATTTTTAAAAAAATTTTTATTAGATACACAGACACAGAGAACAAACGTATGGATACCAAGGGGGAAAGTGGGGGGGATGAATTGGGAGATTGGGATTGACATACATACACTATTGATACTATGTATAAAATAGATAACTAATGAGAACCTACTGTATTGCACAGGGAACTCTACTCAATGCTCTGTGGTGACCTAAATGAGAAAGAAATCCAGAAAAGGTTACTCTTGAATTCTATTCTTTTGAAATAAATGATAGAGGAGTGAAAGAATAAGGAAACACATATTTTTTAAAAACCTGGTAGAAAAGAAAGATGCTTTATTAATTTGTCTTGCCAAATCATGCATGAAATTTTATGATGCCTACAAGGTCCTGGATATTTAATAGTGTCTGCTATTGTTCTTTGACCTGATGTGTCTTCACAATATAAGTGATGTGACCAAATATTTAAGACTCTGCTACATGTATTGCTGTATTTCTTATTTATATTGCTCAAGCTAAAAAATCAGTTACAAAACTAAAAGCTGGTATAATATTCATGGCTGCAAAATAAGTGTATCTCATACAAATGAAAAGTACAAAAATATTAATTAGTACATTTTAATAAAAAACAATACATTAATTTAAAAAGCTCTCTGTAACTCCCTGTATTTCTTTAGAGACATTATTTGACATAGATCTTGGTAATGAATAACAGCTCCAATTCAATAATAATAATGGCGATTACCCATTTAACGCTTATAACAAACTGCCCTATGAATTGGATATGTTTTCCCCATTTTTACAAGGGAAGACATGAGTAGATTCAGGAAAGTGTCACTAGTAAAGTAGAGCCAGAACATAACAGAGGGTGGTCCATTCTCATAGTGGCCTGTATGCCAGGCTAACTGTTTAAATAGCACTTGATAATTTAGAACATATTTCCGTGTGCATCATTTAACCTCATTGAATCTGGAAAGCAATGCTGTGAGCCAACTTGTGCTTTCTATTTTATAGATAAAGAATCTTCAGCTCAGGGAGGCTGAGCAAATTTCCCTAAGTCAGACCATAACTATGAAATGCTTCTGTACATCATAACTTCTCAATAAATAATACTTGAACTGTGTTCTTCTGTGAGAATGATAAAGAATTTATCAGTTGGAAATATGGTGGCTTGTGAAGGGAGATTTTAGTTTTGTGGGAGACATTAAGAAAAAGAATAAAAGACTGCAATATCAAAATTAGATAACAAAGTGAATATTAGTTCAGAATGAGAAAATAAATCACGACAAATTATAAATTTTAGGAAGCTGAAAAGTACCTAGGACATTGCAAAAATTCAGAAAATAACAAAAAGGTTTTTTTTTTTAATAACTGTTAACATAGTTCTGTAATAGCTTTTCCCTACGTTTTTGGTTGCATGCTCCTTTATCACCTTTTTATATGTTAATTTTAAAAAATAATCTATAGAAAGAACAAAAAGATAATTCATTCTTCTAATAAGACTAATTGAAATCTGTTTTCTTTAATTAATAGCTGAGATGATTAAATTACATGACCCGCCCCTCCCTGCCACAGGCCTTCTCCCTGTTTGTAAAAAACGAGTGCAGCTTTTTGTCCAATAAACACAGATAAATTCTGATAAATTCTATTTCAGCAGCTCCTATTAACAGCATAGTAGGCTGACAATTGTATATGTTGCATTATTGAGTATATTCTGAACATGAGAGAACTTCTATTTTGACTAGGAATCAACGAGAATGAAATCCTCTGTTTAAAATTGTACACATCCAGTGATTGAAATAATTTTCCATAAATTAGCTTTTGAGTCTATATATTTCAAGCCATGTTTCTCCTTAGGACCCACCTGCTTCCTGTGCTAAGTACTGGTGTATCACAATACACCTCCATTCCTGCAACTTTGTGTCGCACACCACACCTGAAAACCACATCACAGAGGAAAAACCAGCTATAATTTAACTGATTGTAAACCCTATAGATAATACCAACCTAAATCTGCTCTCATCTCAAGTCCCCAAAATGTTCACAGACACTCCAAGGCCTCCTGACAGGAGAGTAAATATGACAGAGAGGAGGTCAGAGAAGAATAACTCAGATGTCTGAACAGATTACAGTTAAATATTATATTTTTGTGAAACTTACAAAAACATGTGTCCATAGGAAAACATTGCTTGGGCTGCTTCAGGGCCTTGAAATTGAAGCTTCCTCAGTGTCATGGTGAACTATCTCTGTCTTCATGAAAAGGGTGGTAGAGAAGAGTCTGAAGAAAGATTGAAAAATTATTAGCATCTCAAAAGCTTCCCTTAATTCTTTGACTTGGACTTTCTTGGGCCAATCAGGAGGGAATCGAAATTCTAATTGTCTAAGGATCTGTCCACAGCGCCTTTTTTTTGTAGATGAGCCTCATCTACCCTGGGCTGTAAAGGGACAAACCTGAGCACTTAAAGTATCCAAAGAATTGAAGCTGCAAAACCGTATTATGTAGATCAATTAAAAAGTGTTCTTGGCTAAGTTCATTTGCATATTTATATTAATTCCGCACTTCACTTCAACTGTATGATCTACAGGGCTTCACTTAGTTATAATAACCCTTCATCTATCAACCACAACTCATGCTAACGGTAAGTGTTATCTATCTATTCAGTATAAAGTACATTATAATCCACAAGGAGCAGTCATTTTCAGGCTGGAAAAACTTGAACAAGCATGATGGCAAGGGAATGGAAACCCAGAATAAGTGGAAAGCAGTTGGAAATAAAGCTCTTAGTGGCTTTAAATAAACACAAATCTCCAGACAGAGATGAATTCCTTCCTGAAGAACTGAGAATTGCAAATGTGAATATTGCTCATTTTTGTAACTGTTGCATAATTACAGAAAACAGAGGCAATGTTGAGAATCAAGAAGTAGAAAAGTTGCCATTCCAAAACAGAGGAGATAGACATATTTGGTGTCAATTTCTAACAAAATGCTAAAACAGATTATTATTTTATCAAGTCGGAATTTCACAATTACCAACTCAATAATCAAATTTGATTTCTGTCTACCAGCCACAATTCTAGCTGATAAAGAGAACAATCTACTCGTTTCTAAGCTGAACTTGATGCAACTCAGCTACTTTCTCATTTAGGTTTATGATTCAGAAAGACCCTCTCTCAGGGTTTTTTTCTCTTCCTTTCCTCCTTGAGGTTGATTCTAAGCCCTAGGGGGCACTTTAGAAATTTGCATGTTGTCTCCCTTCCCAGTAGGGAGGAAGCTGATTATATCTGAGTTAGCTCTGTCTGCCTACGTCCTGTGTGATGCTCCTGGTCCATATATAAATCCTTACACAAGGTCCTCGAGGAAGACCATGGACACTGCCCCCTTCAAGAGCAACCTAGTTGGTCCTCGTGGAGTGGGATGGATAGGTTGCCACTGGAGTCTAGAAGAAAACCCCATCAACCTCAGCCGGAGATATGACCAAGGCCCAGGGTCTCCTCTCAGAGAGTTCACAGGAGTCACTAACTTGATTATGTCAGGATAACCTGCTCCATTCCCATGTGTTTTTGTAAAGAGCCTTTAGAGCAAATTGATGCTGCTCTTATGAATTCTGAATGATCCTCCATTTGCAGAAGTGAAAATGATAGCACACAAGCCTAGATGTGTCAAGATGAGGGAAACTTCTGAATTGCCTGAGAAATTGCAGAATTCAGTGGAGCTTTCTTTGATTTTGTAAGATTACATTTGCTCCTAGAGAGCAGAATGGGAATTCAACAATGAAGTGAAGCTTAGTTTTAGAAAACAAATGTTCTGTTTTTGTACAGCTAAGCTGTGGCTTATAAAATTCATACCACTGTCTTTTAAGCACTTAGAAAAAGAAGCATTTATGGCTCAGAGCCCATAGAAGTTTACAAACTATAACTCCTATTAAACTAAACACCATTTCTCAATTAAAAAAAAAAAATCTGAGAAATCAGGGAAATATTGTACACTTGCATCTTTTTTTATTGAAGTATGGTCGATTTACAATGTTGTGTTAATTTCAGGTCTACAGCAAAGTAATTCAGATATATATAGATATATATAGATATAGATCTATATAGATATAGATATATCTATATCTATATAGATATATTCTTTTTCAGATTATTTCCCATACAGATTATTACAATATATTGAGTATAGATCCCTGTGCTATACAGTAGGTTCTTGTTGGTTATCTATTTTATATATAGTAGTGAGTACACATGCATCTTGATTGAAGAAAATTAATATTTTTTAAATAAATACTTTTTTTCATAACATCTCAGAGCCAGAAATGACATGGGAACAGAATTACTTTAAATTCTAATATTTCAGGGACTTCCCTGGTGGTCCAGTGCTTAAGAATCCACCTTCCAAGGCAGGGGATGCCGGTTCAATCCCTGGTCTGGGAACTAAGTTCCCACATGCCACGGGGCAACTGAGCCCACATGCGGCAATTAAGACCTGACACAGCCAAAAATAAATAAAATAAATAAATTTAATTCCAATATTTCAAATGAGGAAAATGAGGTTTAAGTGACATCCTCAAGGACAAACACTCAAACAGTAATAGAGACCGAATTTAGAATCTGGACTCTTGTCTTTCAGACCATTTACAGGCATGCTATGTGTCAGACGCTGTGCTAGAAGTTAAGGACATAAAGATGAACAGTCACAGTCTTAGCTTTAGGAAGCGTGAAGCTAAGGCAGGAACATTAAAATGAACCCCAGGTGGCCCCAATCTCTGGGCTCAAGGGAGTTCCTGGCACTTTTCTTTGCGGGCACGTGCTGCAGCTAGCTCTCAACCAGCTCACATAGCCGAGCGTACGCAGCTCTTCCCAACTGCACGTTCAGTGACGTTATGTCAGTGTATTGAAATTGGCAGTGGTGAGAAAATTCACACCAGGAGAACTGGCAAATCCACAAACGTTACAAATCAGGGCTCTCCCCTACCACCACAGCCAGTTTTAAAACATTTACCAGTTCACCACTGCCTCAGGGATTCTCTTGTTTTTCATCTTCTTATTGTTGCCACCTTCTTCTCCAACCCTGAACTCTGTTCTCCACAAGGCTCCCCAAATTTTCTTGTGCCCCTAAAAAAAAGTTCTTATCATTCTAAGGGAATTGAGGGTAATAAAAAGGTAACAAGAAATCCAATAACATGAGGAAGTTACATCAGCTCCTATAGTTTGCATTTTTCTTACCACCCTGGCCTCTAGTCTTTTTCCTAGTTCAGCTCTGAGTTCATAAACGAATAAGATAATGTATGTAAAGCCCCTAGTACAGCGCTTGGCACATCTGGATAGGTCTTCTGGCTCTTGGAAGGGCACTTAAATGATGAGGCCAGTGAACAAACATTCTGTCTTTGAAATATGATCTGGTGAACACAGGCCCACGCCATGACCTCTGTGCCTGCCTTGTTCATACCTTGCCTCTTCCAGTCCTGGTGCTCTGTGCACACAGCCTGTGGCTATTTCTTTCCATGCAGTTATCTGGCCCTTGAAGTTACCGAGCCTGGTTTTGACATTAAATGAACCATATGCTAATGAAGTGAATTAACCAGTGTTTAGAATTTGGATTGGGAGGGAAACTTGTATTGAATTTTCTCAGCAACTTCTCAATTCTTTATTTAACATTGCTTGAGTAGTAGCAGATAGAGTACCAAGAGTCTTTTTATCCCTTTAACTAGTTAATTAACATCTCAAGTAATAATCCAAGACAGGCTCCAAATGTGGCATGTGAGAGATGAATTCTAGACGTTAAATTGTTCTTAATTTTGTCTGTTCATAAAGATGACTTCCTGACCAGTTCTAGGAAATGCTTAAACAAATGAACTTCATTACATATCAGTTGTCATCTTCTGATGAATGCATATTTTAAATAGCCTGCATTTAAATACATTCTTTAGTGAATGCAAAAGATATTTCTATATTTAAATCCAAATGGCCTTGTCTGCTTCCCTCAGAGATGTAAATAGGTTCATTATCTTCTCAATGAGATTTTGTCCATTAGGGTATATTATTACATTATACACTAAGAATTGGCACAGGATGTAAATCACACTGATTATTTTTCTGAAAAGCATCTGATCTAGATAATACTAACAATTGCCCTCGCATAGGAAGAAGATACTACAAATCCACCCTCAGTTTTTAAACATAATCTCTATCCAAATATGTTTAAAGGTTTAAAGATACATTAAGGAAATGTATTCACTCAATAGAATAAAGAAAGCAGGGTTAATATGGAAGTATAGTTAAACTATTTTTGATAAATCGGGGGAATATTAGAATAAATACATGCATACCCCAAGGTCCCATCCATTTAGTTCTGAATTTTCAACCCAAGAAGAATACAATCAAATGTTACATTCAGAGTGTCCATAAGATAAACAATAACTAGTTGAAGAAAAGTACAGTTCTTACCATATACAAATATTCTTCTCACGGATGCTCAGCTCATAAACAGTAGACCTGTAGTTTAATGAGTTTAACAGGCTTCTCTAGCAATTATAAGAACATGGTTTAATCTATCCTCAGGCTCTGGTGCTATTCTTTCTGGGACCAGTGATACTGGTGATAGAATCTGTGCCAAAGAACAGTGGTGTGAACAGATCCATCTAGTGATTTTTTTCCTCCCTTGAGTAATGGAGAAATGGAAAATTATTTGTAAGAGGTTTTATATATATATATATATGATAGAATACATAGATGAGACAGTTACAGAAAGAGGAAAATAGAATGATTTTTAAAATATATATTTATATATGTTACAAAATATTTGTTATATTTATTTATAGCACTGGAGTTGACCTTCTTATTGAAAAACCCACTTATCTGGGAGAAGGGAACAAGGCAAGCTCCTTCTCAAAATATTCTGAAAAGCAGAATTGATTTCTGAGGTAAAGGTGGGATTTGTTTGCATATTGAAGCAAAGAATTTGGGGGCAAGGAGGGAGGAAGATTGAACTCATGGTTACCTAAGAGTGTAACTTACTTAGAGAAGCCGGTGGGCCAAGTGGGCTTTGACTAGGGTTTACTGACAGCAAAGATGATTAGAGGCTCCCCATTGTTCAAGGAAAGTCAATTCTGATGACCTTCATTCAGCACAAGGTCTTAGGAATGGGGGGAGGACTGGTTCCAACATGGGGGTAACCAAAGCCAGAAATCACTCTGAAGCTTAGCTCAGTGGCTGTGCTTTTGGTAACAGCCACTGGCCATATGCGTATGCGCTAAAAAGAGCCTTAGCCTAGGAAACTAAGCAGAGGTCTCCAGTGAGTCCTTGGACAGACAGCAAGCCACTCCCCAACCATCTGACACCAGATTGTAGTGGCCAGAGACAATGGCAGCCACGGACTGATCCATTTTTCCAATTCTCCTTGTACCTGGCATTTGGAAGCAGGGCTAATCCCAGCCTCCTTCCCCAAACTAATTACACCCTCAAGGTTGTTGGACAATTTAGTGAGAGAAAGCATTAAAAGTGTGATTCTGAAAAAAAAAAAAAAAAAAAAAAAAAGTGTGATTC
This sequence comes from Balaenoptera acutorostrata, assembly GCF_949987535.1. Taxonomy (NCBI): domain Eukaryota; kingdom Metazoa; phylum Chordata; class Mammalia; order Artiodactyla; family Balaenopteridae; genus Balaenoptera; species Balaenoptera acutorostrata. The sequence continues at coordinate 45,647,946 of NC_080068.1, read as the reverse complement.
TGGACTTCTAATGAATAAGAAAAGTGGTCTTCTCAAATGACTGTTGGGAAAAAATGCAAGAGATATGACCATATTTATTCCCCAGCCTTGTGAAACATGTAGTAGCAACTACATGGGACTCGGGTACAGCACAGTGATCCAGCAGGGGGAGCTGGTCAGCCTCACCGTTAGCCCTACACTTGCCAGTTGACTTCTGCTAAGCTATGTACAATGAAGGGAAAGGAATCAGGATGCACATTTACCCAGCGTCTATGTCAGGAAAATAGATAAATGAATGAATGAATGCCACGTCTAAAGGATGGTCAATATAAATCTTAATGCCTAAATAGCTTCCCATAACTGAATGTTTGATGAATTAATTTGGAGAAGCCATTTTTTAAAAAAATATGTGGTGTCCATCCAAAGTGCTTAATTAGTGATTATTAAAACCATAAACATATTGTGCGCTAGTCGTTTCCCTCCTGCACACTGCCACCAAAGACGATGCCCACGATAATATTCAACACTCCTGGGTGAAATATTCTCTACCAGTTAGTGCTAAAGGGAAAAAAACTTACAAATAAAAGGAAATATATTTTCCTTGATATCCTGGCTTTCATTCATTCTCTCTTATTCATTTAAAGTACCAGCTATGTGACAGGCATTTACTGTGCACTGGGCATATAAAGAGGTGTAGAACACAGTTCCTAACCTCTGGAGATGCCCAGTTATAATGGAGGAGGAAGACAGGCACGTACAGTGTTACAGGATGCTAAGGGTGGGGTGGGTGCATAGCAGAGGGAGTGTTGATCCTGGAAGAGGTTGAGAAAGACCTGTGCAGGAGGAGACCTATGAGCTGAGTCTTGAAGAATAAGGGAGAAGCAGGTACCAAGATGAATCTGGGGTTTCAGACTCGACAAGCTCATGAATCATGGTGCCTTTAACCAAGATAGAGAGTGAACAAAGGAGGGCTCATTTCTGGAGGAAGATAAAGAGTTCATCTTTGGCGTTTCACCTTGATACTGCTGCCTTGGTTTTGATCCCAGTGTGTCACAGTTGACAGGCAAGGGCTTTCACTTCAGTTGAACCAGGGTCATATCCTGGCGCTACCATGAACTAATGATATTTACCTTGGGCAAATTTCTTAAACCCTCAGGGCTGTGACTTTCTCATTCATAAAATGGTACTGATGATACATACTTCTTAAATTGCAAGGATTAAAATGTACCATAGTAACTAAATTTGTAATCCTTTTAGTAATTTTTCTACAGACCTCCCTGAGCCCAATCTGAACCCAAACTGAAACCATTTTGCTCCTGCTTGGTCTTTTTTTTTTTTTTTAGTTTAGTTAATGTGGATTTTTTTGTTTTTCTTCTGAGAGTAAGAAAAGGACTGGAATCAGTCCTCCCCCTGTTCCTGAGACTATACTGAAGTACAGTTGATTTACAATGTTTCAGGTGTACAGCAAAATGATTCAGTTATACATATATATCTATTCTTTTTCAGATTCTTTTCCATCATAGGTTATTATAAAATATTGAGTATAGTTCCCTGTGCTATACAGTAGGTCCTTGTTGGTTATCTATTTTATATATAGTAGTGTGTATCTATTAATCCCAATTTCCTAATTTATCCCTCCCCCTCCTTTTGCCTTTGGTAACCATGTTTGTTTTCTATGTCTGTGAGTCTATTTCTGTTTTGCAAATAAGTTCATGTATCATATTTTTAGATTCCACATATAAGTGATATCATATGATATTTGTCCTTCTCTGACTTACTTCACTTAGTTTGATAATCTCCAGGTCCATCCATGTTGCTGCAAATGGCATTATTTCATTCTTGGCCAATGAGTGGTGAACTTCTTTCTATTGCCTACAATCCCATCCTTCATGCCATACAGGCTGGTTTCCTAGTGACCCACCTTCTACCTAGAGCTGAATCCCTTATTCTCACCATGCTTCATAGCCAGTATTGAGAAGTGTACCCTATCTCAATGTTGTCTTTAAGCCTCAGGACAGGGAATGAATAAAAATAAGGATACATACTGTCTCTCCGGTTCAAATCTGTATCACCTGTTGGGACCACACCTTGCTGATGGCTTGGGTGTTTACAACTATGAGTTTTGTCCTAACTTCCTTCGTTCTTCAATCCTCCATCCTCCATGTGGAGTGATGTCCTCCCCCAGTCTTGGGGCGAAGCCAGAATACAGAGTAATGTCACTCTGCTGGACTGCTCACATGCATTGGAGGGTGACAGCTGGACCCCAGACAGCTGTTGTATGGCAGACTGAAGTGGGATAATCACAAGCTGGGAAGGAAAAGGAAATGCTTTCCGGATTCACTGAAGCACAACTTCAAAAACACAGAAAAACTGGAGACAATTAGGAAACTCAGGCTGAAGCAGTCAAAAACAGCAAAATATCTTTCAGATAGCTGCGGCCAGTGGTAATTAAAGAACATTTCCTGTGTGCCCAGTTTAGCAAGGATTGCTAGACCATGGAGGGTATTTTTGGCTAAATGCTCATCCAGATTTCAACACCGCCTCTGTGAGTGGGATGGCCACATGACAGTCTGTTAATCTCCCTGTCTATTTCTCAGGGCATGCAGAAGTAGGGCCTTGCAGCCACTCTTCATTCAGATAAAAGGACTTCAGCAGCCACAAGAGAAAGGATCACAGCACATGAGGTTAGTGAGCGGGGCTATTGGGCCAAACAGTAGACAACCTAACAGGTTGACACCTAGGGACGCAATGTACTTCAGCAAAAAGAGTCAAGAGTAGGTTTAAATCCCAACTCTGCACCAGTGTGAGACATTGCTTCCTGGCCTGTAAAATGAAGAGGAAAATACCTCTAATGGTTTTCTAAAAATTAAATGCAACAGTATGTAGTGTGTTCATAACAGACGGTTTAAAAACAATTAGTCCCCTACTCTTTATATACTGAGGGAAAACAGTCAGGTACAGAAGTGACTTCAGCTGTGCCTTTAGCTATGACATCTGTGACTCCCCCAGTGCTCAGGTTTTGTTTTTTTGGTTAAAGAGTTAAACATGATGTTGTCATAACCTAATTGCGTCATTCCACTTAATAAGTTCACTGGTAAGTAATGCAATTGCTTTATCATCTAGCTCCCTCCCTCTGTGAGGAAGTAAACTTGTGGACTACTCACAGTTATGATACATCTTATAAAAAGAAAAAAGTAACCTCCAAGTCACATTTCCTAGCTTGATATCAGGAAGGGGGAAGGACAGGGAGTAGGCAAGGCTCTGAGACCTTCCTCAATCAAAACATCCTTACTTTGAAATGTTACATACACTGGCTTTCCCATAAGGTCTTTCTATACCCAAAGGATTCTATGACTGAAAAATTAAGTTTGAAAATCACTTTTCTATAACATTTATGTTCATGAGAACACTTGGATAAAAAGGCAACAGTATTTTTACGTCCTAGGTCAATTAACATGGCTACCCCATTCATTCAGTCTATGCAGGGCTGGAAATTGGTATATAACATAGAACGTTCCTGCCAGAAGTGTCTCTGAAATGAACTAGTTCCTGAAATGATATAGGGAAAAGGAAACATTTCAAGGATACTGGGTTAGGGGTTCTCAAGACCATCCACAGTTTTGATGATTCCCTCGGATGACTCACAGGATCAGCACGTAGAAATACTTATGGTTATAATTATTACAGCCAAAAGATACAAAGCAAAATCAATGAAGGAAGAAGACCCATGAAGCAGAGTTTGGAGGAAACCAGGAGCAGACTTTCAAGAGTCCTCTCCCAATGCAGTCACACAGCAACAAGCTGGAACAACATGTGCAAAATGTTCTCTACCAAGAAAGCTCATTAGAGACTCAGTGTCCAGGAGTTTTGTTGGGGGATGGGCACATAGGCATCCTCTGCCTAGCACTTACCAAAATTCTAGACTTCTAGAAGAAAGCAGGTGTTCAGCCTAAACCAAATTGTTTATACAAACAGTTTAGAAACTGTGAGCCACCCTTACCAGTTAGAATAACATGATCCATCCCAAAACATAAGTTCTCAGATGCCAGCCAAGCCATTCATAAGACAGGAGTCAGGTCTGCTATGTTAACTCTTTTTGTGCATAGATATCCATTAAATAGCTTGAAAGTCAATGACGTAAGCATGATATAAACATCAGGATGTGAATGACTTTAAATCATCTGTTACCATATAAATGCCACTATAGGCATTCCTCCAAGAGGAAAGATATATGGGAAAGACTGGAATCAAGTGAGAAGATTCTGTAATTAGTTATAACCAGTGCCATAAAATGTGAACTTTGTGATTCATAGATCAAGGTATGTACATAAATAGGAAAAAAAGGGCAAAGCCATTGCAATGAGATGACTGTAGTTAAAAAATCTTAGATCATAGTTTAATCCTCTTATTTTACAAGTAAGGATAGAGAACCCGAGAGATTATTTGACTGATCCAAGATCACACATTTGCCTATGGGCCAAGCAGAGCGTAGAACCCAGCTGCCAATTCATAGCAACACTCTGTCCCCCTTCACTTCATTGCACTAGCCATATTCTGAGGTCCCTGGGAAAGACAATCTCTAAGTGTAAACATATTGATTAGAAGGTGTTACATCAGGGAAAATACAACGTTGCTGTAGGAATATTACTGCATGCCCCCAAAATTAATCAATCCATAAATTAACAAATACCTTCCAACCCCACTGACGATATTGAGAAATGAGCTCCAAAAACTTTTTCAAACATGTAAAATAGGAGTGTTATTGTGACAAGGTTAATGAAATGAGAACATGGCAGGCCTGGGACAAGTGGTCATTGCCAGTTGGATGTTAGGTTGAATTTCCCAGGGTATGTTCTTGGGGAATTTCCTCTGTCTTCAAATAAGGTTTGATGTTTTTGCGTTTGGTATTCATATAGCTTTTACCTTCACACATTCTACATTGATTTTCACAAATCTCCTTTCTTCAGTGGATTTCAGTCTTTCATTTGGGATTGGCCTGAGTTAAGTCACCATGGGCTGTCTCTAACTGCCAGCCATGGGTGAAGGCTCAGGTACTACAGAGACAGAGGTGGGCTCTGGGAAAGGGGCTGGTGTCAGAATCTGAGCCAAGGGGGAATCGTCCTTCAACTCTTCATTTTGTTCCCTCCCCACCTTCTTGTTTCTCAAAAAAAACACCTTTCAGGGTGAGTATGAAGGGACATTGCCCAAACTCAGACTCACAGAAGCCCTCACTGCCCCCTGGGGGTGAGGGGTTGGGTAGAGTGACAGGCAGAATGGGCGTAGCCCTAGCCAGCTTTATACAAGATGTTAAGAGCTATGAAAATGTTAAACCTTAGAGAAGGAACAAGAGTAAGCAAAACACAGGTCTGGTCCTTGGAGGAGATGGATAATATAATGAATAACTACCAATTGCCCGTTTCACTTATGTTTCTCTATCAATGAAAGTGATGATTATTGGAGCAAAGTCCAAAAGAGGGGAGGAGATTGTAAATGGCTGTGCAAGTTCCCTTAGCCCCCATACATTATGTCCTCCTGCTTGAAAAGAGCATGGAGCACCTACAGGAAAGCAGGTGGTCTTCTAAGAAAAGATAGAAAAGATATGAAATGTCGAGATCAGCAAATGTTGTCCTCATTTTTAAACAGGAGAGAAGGTAGCTATAGCAGATAAAAGACTGTTTATCTTGAGATTCACCCAGAGCAAGATTCTAAAAAAGTAGTAATAAAAAATCGTGGTATTATACTTGCCACATGGCAGACATTGTTCTCAGTCCTTTATGACAGTGGTCCCCAACATTTTTGGCACCAGGGACCGGTTTCGTGGAAGACAATTTTTCCACAGACTGGTCGAGGGGTGGCGGAAATGGTTTGGGGATGATTCAAGCGCATTACATTTATTGTGAATTTTATTTCTATTATTATTACATTGTAATATATAATGAAATAATTATACAACTCACCATAATGCAGAATCAGTGGGAACCCTGAGCTTGTTTTCACTTGCCACTCACTGATAGGGTTTTGATATGAGTCTGTAAGCAATGATTTATTATGGTCTCTGTTCAATCAAACCTCTCTGCTAATGATAATCTGTATTTGCAGCCACTCCCCAGCACTTGCATCACCGCCTCAGCTCCACCTCAGATCATCAGGCATTAGATTCTCATAAGGACCGTGCAACCTAGATCCCTCGCATGCACACTTCACAGTAGGGCTCAAGCTCCTATGAGAATCTAATGCCGCCACTGATGTGACAGGAGGTGGAGCTCAGGCGGTAATGCGAGCGATGGGGAGCGGCTGTAAATAGAGATGAAGCTTCGCTCGCTGGCCTGCCACTCACCTCCTGCTGTGTGGTTCAGTTCCTAACAGACCACAGACCGGTATCAGTCCATGGCCCCAGGGTTGGGAACCCCCACTTTACGAGACTTAACATCTCATGCTCACAGCAGCCCTCTAGGTAGGTAGGGAACAGATCCCCACTGGCAGGTCCTTTGGGATCTCACCTTCTCGAAATGGGCTCATTGAAAATTTTCTCTGAAGATGACATTCTCTGCTAGAAGGAAATTCTGATAAATACAATTTTTTCTACCACATGCTATAGAGGAAAGAATGCAGATGGAGGGAAATAGGCTTCTTTTCTAACTGTTAAAAAAAACTATTAAAATCCTATTCTATGTTCTGAAGGTGCTGCCTTCCCTGGCCCAGATGACCTGAAGTTTGTGGGAGAATCATTGAAGGGCCAGATCAAGTGTCCTAAAGTGGGGGACAGTTCCTCTGCTGTCACTGTCATTTATGGTTCTGGGAAGGTGAGCCTGGTCTGTCCCTTTTCCAAATGTCTGTAGCCTTTCCTCCAACCCCAGCCCAAGAGTGGAGTTAGAGTCTTTTAAATATCTTTGTTGGATGTGTAAGGCACTTAAACCAGGATTAGGGAGCAGTCCCATAAACCTTTGTTTATTCTGAATAGTGGCCTATTTCTTATTGATCTTTCAGGTTCTTGTAACTCCTGGTACAAGCATGTTCCTCCTTTTGCATCTTATTCCTGATTTTATGAAGCCAAGATTTTAGAGAGCATTCTGTACAGCTACATCTCTCCTCATATCTTCACGGACATTTGGAAATCTGAGATCCTAACTGTGCCTTTTGCTGAACTCTGAGGATACATCTGACCATGGACAACCTCCTCTTCTTGGGCAGTCAGATCCTCTTTCTTGTTGATCAGATTTTGATCTAGAACAGTGATTCTCATGGTTTCCTTCATCATCTGAAACTTGATATCGACAAGAAACTAGGATAAGACCTGGGTTTTTTTGTTTATTTGGTTTTGTTTTTGTTTTTAGCAGAACAGGACTTACAAAAGCTATACGAATGGCTGAACTTTAACATTAGTATAATTAATATATTTGGGTGTTTTTGCTCGTTTTACAGTTTATATGTATAATTATGAAAGAGCAAGAGAATAGGGAAAGGGGGATGAGAAAGGAATTTCATTGCTTTTGTTTGGTTGAAAATGATGCTATTTTAATGGACTGTACAGAAAGGCATGCTAAAAAAAAATCTGAAAAACTCAGTCTTTTAGCTCCATTAAGAGCAGAATAGGGCTTCCCTGGTGGCGCAGTGGTTGAGAATCTGCCTGCCAATGCAGGGGACACGGGTTCGAGCCCTGGTCTGGGAAGATCCCACATGCCACGGAGCAACTGGGCCCGTGAGCCACAACTACTGAGCCTGCGCGTCTGGAGCCTGTGCTCCGCAACAAGAGAGGCCACGATAGTGAGAGGCCCGCACACCGCGATGAAGAGTGGCCCCCACTTGCCGCAACTGGAGAAAGCCCTCGCACAGAAACAAAGACCCAACACAGCCAAATTAATTAATTAATTAATTAATTTAAAAAAATAAATTAAAAAAAAAAAGAGCAGAATAAATTAGTGGTTCAGAGCATGAGCTTTGGAGTTATATGGGGCTGCCTTCAGATGCTGGCTCCTTTACTTACCCACTATATGACTTAGTGGCTTTAATTTTTCTAACATACAATTTCCTCATTTATATAATGTAGTTATTAAAAGATCTCATTGTGAGGTAGAAATTATATAATACATAAAATATGATTATTACTTTGCTTGGCACATAGTAAACAGCTAAAACTTGGTAGTTACTATTTTAGAAGGGACTAGATAAGTCCCTGCATTAATTCAGGGTCAGCCTCATGAATAAAAAGCATAGGACTTGTGGTTTAATATAAGTTATGTCCTCATGATTTGCTCGCTTATTCTCCCACTGGCCTTAAGGCAGTAAGGCCCTTGTGTCTAGCTTATTAAATAAGCTGGATTCCATAGGGTACAGGCAAAAGGCAAATTTTTTCTTTCTGCCACTAACTCTTTGAACCCACTCCCTCAACTCGTTCTTTCTCTGACCCTGGATGAATGCTGGGCAGGTCTCACAGCTCTCCTGGTTACTATTAAACGGGAAGTCACTCTTAAATAAGTAAAAAGTTCATCTTATGTGGTAACCACATAACTCCAAACTCACATTCAATTTAAATCTCCGCCATACAAGCTTAAGTCTCCTTTAGGTTTGCAATAATATTGGGAGGTGGAGGAGGGACACTGGCTGCTTCTCTATCTCTCTCTTTGGTCTTCATTAAACATTGTCTGAAAGAAGGAAAGATTAAGTCAGTCCTAGCTTCCAACATCTGCTTATTAAATATGCTCTCAAATCCTGGCTTCCCCATGGCAGCCTCAGCTGGTGTCACAGAATCCCTTTAGCTATGGGTACAGTTGTCCCCATTTAGGCAAGGAGAGAAGTATTTGGAGTCTCATCCCCATCGGTCTGGCTTCCCTCTGCACAGGGTCTTAGGCCGTGCTAGCGAATCAGGGGAAAGAAACCATGAGAGTGAGCCAGGTTGGCTCATGGCCATGTGTCATGGACAAGACAGGCTACACAGTTTGCGGAATCCTGTGCAAAACAAAAACCCAGGATCCTTGTTCAGAAATTATTCAGAATTTCAATATAGTGACAGTAGAGCAGTAAACCAAGAAGGGGGTTCTTCTGAGCACATGGCCATATGTACTTGTCACACACCCATGAAGCCAGCTCTGATCATGGAACAAATCCAAAATGACAGGGTGATGGGAAAACAGAGCTTCTGCTTCCAGGCAAGGGTGGAGACTAAGGACAAAGTCCCAAGAAAGATGAAAGGAGGCCATTCAGAAAGAAAAGGCTGAAGACTTCTCAGAAACAGACTTGAAGGGTGCTGGGCTGGTTAATAAAACCACAAATTCGTGCTATCATAAACCAGTGTGCAGGTGTCTGAGCTGAGCTCTGGGCACCCAGATGCAGAGTGAGGGGTGGCCTTCCTGCAGAGCTTGCCTGGCTTTCCCTGTGGACAGAGGGCTGCTAATCTAAGCCCCAGTGAATTTTATGAGTGGAGGAAAACATTAAATGGGAAATGGAATACTGAAATCTGATGAGGAATGGCAGAAGGAAAAGTCCCCCATCTGCCTTCTCCTAATTGACAATAAGAAAGATGATAATGCATAGGACTTCAGACTTTTCAGAGCAATTCTGCATCCATTGTTTCACAGCCATGGTATCTGTGGCCACAGAATCACAGGGCTGAGTTTCAGTTAAAACACTCACGGGTAGATGGGCACATTCAGAGTCCCCTTCCTGAGAAAACACGTGTGAGGAGACTGGCCATTTGCAGTCATAACTTCACTGAGCCTCAAATCCACTCTGGGCTCACCCCTGCCTGTGGGCAGCCTCACCCCCCTCCTGCTGATGCCATTCCTTAGCAAGACAGGGTAGAGCGTGTGAGCAAGGGAATGGGCACTGATCTGAAGGACCAGCAGTCCCTTTCCCTCAGTGGGAGATTTTATCTCTTTTGCAGAAGTCAAAACACCTTCTTAATCCTAAAATGCTGTGAGCTGCTTCAGTGTACACTCTCCTGCGATGTCACTGTGGCTCAGATTATTTCAAAAGGGTCACCTGATATGGAAAATATCAGAGGCCCTCTCTAAAGTAGTTCAAACACTTGACACTTATAACTGAGAGTGTAAACCATGACAACTCGATTTCTTCTTTACTTTCCTCTGGATTGACACCCTTGTTTAAATCTAATATAGTTTATTTAACTATCCTCACTTTAGATGTTTAACACATCAAAAAGATACTTTAATGTTGAACACTGTGTTGTCACTAATATGTTTTTAAAGCTTATTTTTTAAAAAAGACAGACTTTATGTATATATATTATTATATAATGTTAGTATTAAATAATATAATACAATGAAAATAATATTTTATGTCTGTGTGCATATGTTTATTTCTGGCAGCAGAAGGAGTTAATTTTTTTTTTTAATCAGTTAGATGTGAGAAGAAAAAAAAATCCTAAAGTCACTTTGTTACAAAAATATCCCCAAATCTGGGAAACTGGCCCAAAACCTAGGAAGATTTGAATTTCATATTGAACAAACAAGGTCAACCAGAGAAGAACTTTCTGGTAAACATTTGTGCATAAGAATGCAGTTAGAATTCGTTCAAAGAGAAAAACTGAAAATAAATGGAGAAGGTAAGAAATCATGACCCACACTTGGTTTATTTCAAAGTTACCCTTGAACTTCATTCTTAAGTACAGTGTTTGCTGACTCTTGCTGAGGTTTAAATGCCTTAATGAAGATATGTTTTTCTAAATAACAGTTTAGTTAAAACTTTGATTAAGCACTTAAGCCTTGTTGTTTGAATTCTAGGACCATACTAGTATTCCTGGAGTTTGCAGCTCACCAGCACTTCAAAATTTAACTCTGATGAGTTAATAAACCTAAACCTAGATATAAACGTAGGTACAGAGCAACTATAACCATCATAATGATATATACATACAAAAGCATAGATAAAGAAAGTTTCTCCACTCACTTTTCCTTTCAACACTGAACTGAATATACTTATTTTTTTCTTTACTGTTCCCAGAATTTTCCTTGATGATCTATTATTAAGATGCATTATTAGAGAGTTCTTAGAGTTTATGAAAAAGTGTTTTGAAAGGCAAATTATTTTCTAATGATATCAGCACTTTTTCTTGCAGCAGATTACTGGATATTACAGACGTTACTCATAAAATACCTGTCAACAGACCAGGAAGGAAATCTAATTGTGTCATAGATAGAAGCTACATTATGTTAAATGAGAGTTTCAGAGGAAATTTAAGACTTTTGTATAAACCAAGGTGCTGTTTTAGTAATGATATAGACACAGAAGTAAGTCAGTCTAAAATAAATAGTTAAATCTTATACAAATATATATGGACGACTCATTTGACTTATACTAGTTTTGAAGGCAAATGTACAATACAGCCATGGTTGTTTCCACCTCTAGGAAAACATCTAAGAATCTAAATGTAAAATATATTATTTAAGGGCTATACTTTGCTGATGTAATGTGTTTGTACTACAAAAAAACAGGACAATAAACATTGCTAGAATAAGCTATTGTTGAACTTTCAGTTTCAATATTTATCCCTTACCAAAACTTTTTCTATCCTTCTTTTACTGTTTTCTACCTTCTTTCTTTCTTTAGTTTTCCTTTTCATCACCTTGCCAACTCCATGAAAGCAGATACCTATCCTCTGAAACTGTTCTTTTTTTAATAGCACAGTAACTGTGATACTTAATATCACAGTAACAGTTAACATTATTTAGACATCTAATCAGGTTTTCTTCTTATTCAAAATGATTCATCTATACACCAAAAGCATAAGCAATGAAAGAAAAAATAGATAAATTGGACAACATCAAAATTAAAAACTTTTGTATTGCAAAGGACATCAAGAGAGTGAAAAGGCAACCCACAAAGTGGGAGAGTATTTTTTAAAATCATACATCTCTTAAGGGTCTTGTGTCTAGAATATCTAAAGAACTACTACAACTCAATGATAAAAAGACAACACAATTTAAAAATGGACAAAGGATTTGAATAGACATTTCTCCAAAGAAAATATGCAAATGGTCAATCAGCATATTGAAAAGATGTTCACCATCATTAAACATTAGAGAACTGTTAACCAAAACCACAGTGAGACACCACTGCATACCCACTAGGATAACTCTAATCAAAAAGTCAGGGCTTCCCTGGTGGCGCAGTGGTTGAGGATCTGCCTGCCAATGCAGGGGACACGGGTTCGAGTCCTGGTCTGGGAAGATCCCACATGCCGCGGAGCGACTAGGCCCGTGAGCCACAACTACTGAGCCTGCGCGTCTGGAGCTTGTGCTCCGCAACAAGAGAGGCCGCGACAGTGAGAGACCCACGCACAGCGATGAAGAGTGGCCCCCGCTCGCCGCAACTAGAGAAAGCCCTTGCACAGAAACGAAGACCCAACACACCCAAAAATAAATAAATAAATAAATAAATTTATTTAAAAAAAAAAAGTCAGATAGTAACAAGTGCTGGTGAGGAGGGGGAGAAATTGAAAGCCTCATACGCTGCTAGTAAGAATATAAACTGGTACCACTGTTTTGAAAAGCGTCCGATAGTTTTTCAAATATTAAGACATACAGTTATCATATGATCCAGCAATTCTACTTCTTGTTACATATCCAAGAGAAATGGAAACCTATGTTCACACAAAAACTTGTACACAAGTGTTCATAGCACTATTCAAAACAGTTAAAAAGTGGAAAAAACCTAAATGTCCATCAACTGATAAATATAATAGATAACCAAAATGCAGTAGTACATCTTTACAACGGAATGTTATTTGTCAATAAAAAGGAATGAAGTACTGATGCAACACGGATGAACCTTGAAAACATTATGCTAAGTGAAAGAAGCCAGTCACAAAGGAGCACATAATTGTATGATTCTATTTACGTGGAATGTCAAGGACAGGCAAATCTATAGAGGCAGAAAGTAGATTAGTGGTTTTCTAAGCCTGGAGATGATGGGGAGATCAGGGATGATGACTAAAGAAGCTTAATAAAAAGAGGTTCATCCTCTACCCACCAGCTCTGCTGTAGCAAAAGATCAGTGAGGCTGCAAGTTGTTGGAAACTCCATCTCTCTAGTCTCCACACATTTGTGTACTCACCTGTTCCTTGTAGTGGAGGAGTTCTGCATTTATCATCAGAAGTCCTGGGTTTTGCATCCTGTCTGCCTTTAGCTATATGACCTTGAGAAGTTCACTTAACCTTTTCAAATCTTAATAAAATAGAGATCATAATAACTATCTCACGGACACATTCTGGAAGCTAAATGAGATGACACGGCTTTATTAACTGTAAATTACTGTATGAATGTAAATAGTTGCTATTAGCATTTCTAATAGCAACACCTAGGGCCTTGATACTTAGCCTACCACAGAAGAAGACCTGACACATGTCACCCAACTACATCGCATGCAGGAGCCAGAGTCTTAATTTTACAGTGAGAAATCACACTGCCAAGACGACTGGAGAGTCATGTCAGTTTGTCCACTCATATCCTTCCCAGAAGAGAAATCTATTGGGGGAAACTCAATTACCATCGGAAGGTTGCTTGGAGAATACAGAATCAGAGTTGCAGGAGTTAGATGATCCTGGGAACATTACCATGAAGATAGGGAAAACTAATGAGTTCCCTTCCTTCTCTACAGAAATAGATCTGTCGAGCAGACTAGACATCCTTCCTCCTTTAGTGCAGGAAACTGCTCACAAAGAAGCCCTTTCACCCCTATTTTTGCAGGTGGTCCTCTTTCTACTCAGGGTGTTTGTAACTACCTCAACTTCATCACCCGTCTTCATTTCCCCCATTGTTATAATAAACCAATTCGCAATTTCATACTTTTCTATTTGTTGTATTTTGTATGTAGACTGCTTCCCTGGAGACTATTCGCGACCTACAATTCCCCAGCTCCTCCACAGAAACTTGGATCCAGTCAAGGTTCCCCCCACAATCCACAAAGAAAGCTAATCTAATCTACATGGCATAGCTTCTTTTCTGACCCAGTTAGTTGTCTTCTTCTAGATAATTTATGTCAGGCCTAAAAATAGAGTTCTCTACAAATGTGAATTATTATGATCGCTGTAAGCTCTGCAGATCGATACCTTGATGGTCTGTCATCATGGCATGATTAGAACCTGCTGGTAAAGCACAGGCCTCAGTCTCTCTGGCCTTTCTCCAGCACATTCTTACCACTATATATTTTTTAAATCAGCTTTGCTTTGGAAGAATTTCAAAAGCAGATTAATGAAATAACCTTCAAGTCACTAGACCACCAATATCCATTTTACTCTCATTGTGAGTTTTCTACTACTCTAGGATGAGAAATTAATTATTAATAGATTGATCTGGTCTTTCCAGAAATGCAGATATCATTATGGACGTCACATGGCATAGTAGTGGGAAGAATGTGGACTTCAGGGCCAGGGAGTTGGAGAGTTCTGACCCAGCCTCTTATTAGTAATGTATCTTGGTCCAGTTACTTAACCACTCTGAACCTTACTTTCTTCATCCACTATAAATATCTTCATTGCTGACGTCCTGCAACAGTGAAAAATAATCCAAGATGACAAGGATTGTGACTGGCATGTTGTAGGTACAATGTAAAGGTACCTTTCTAAGCTATTATTATTATTTTCTTAAAATTTTTATTGGAGTAGAGTTGATTTACAATGCTGTGTTAGTTTCAGGTGTACAGCAAAGTGAATGAATCAGTTATACATATACACATGTCCACTCTTTTTTAGATTCTTTTCTCATGTTTATTCTGCCTATATAGGCCATTACAGAGTATTGAGTAGAGTTTCTGTGCTATACAGTAGGTCCTTATTAGTATCTATTTTATATATAGTAGCGTGTGAATTACTACTGAGATCTTTGCATTCTTTAAAAAGACCTCTATCAAACAGACTTGTGGTTGCCAAGGGGAGGGGGGTAGGAGAGGGAAGGAGTGGGAGTTTGGGGTTAGCAGATGAAAACTATTATATATATATAAAATGGATAAACAGCAAGGTCCTACTGAATAGCACAGGGAACTATATTCAATATCCTGTGATAAACCATACTGGAAAAGAGTATTAAAAAAAAGATGTATACATATTTATAACTGAATCACTTTGTTGTACAGCAGAAATTAACACAACACTGTAAATCAACTATACTTCAACTTAAAAAAAAAAAAGATTATTTTCGTTAGTTTAAAATCAGGATTAGTCATGGCTTGCTATGTGGCCTTCCAAAACTCTGGGTCTTTCCATTCATTATTTGGAAAGCGAAGAAAAAAATGACACTTTTAAAAAGTAATAACAGTGTGGTTAAATAAGATTTCCTCAGCACACTGAATTTTTTTCTTATACATTTCCAAAAAGTGGCTCAGTGTATTATAGAACCTTAGTAAGGCTTATAGGGCAGACTCTTAAGAAATTATCTTCTATGTAGAGAAACACAAACAGTATCTGTACAAATTTTCTCATCTGATCTCACCTACTATTTCAGGAGAGAGACAGAGAAGTACCCCACAGCATTACAGGCCTCTGACTTCCAAGCCTCTAAGTTTTTATACTACTGTTTGACTTGGAAAACCCATGGTCAGATGCCTAACCTTTTAAAAAAATCAAACACCATTTAAAAGTCCTGCTAACTGCATTTCCAAGGTTGTATAACCTGATTCTTTTCCAGAAAGGAAAGAATGATCTGCAGAAGGAATATGATGTAATTAAACATTTTTTCTGAGTCAAATGTTTTGATTTCTAAAAATGTTCTAAGTGTTGATGACACTAGTGCAACTCTTCTGCTGAATGAAACAGAAGCGGGAAACAAAGAAAAATTTCAGAAAAAAAGCCTGGTATGGAATACCAGGTGCAACACAGTGCTAAAAAAAGCAAAGGTAGGTTTTCAGATTTCTTCTCTTTAAGAATCCTGTCTGGGTTGTTCATATTCTTGGGATCACCTTTCAGGTTTCTTGAGCCTGTCCTGCCCCAGCCATCACATCTCTCAGTCACTCAAAGAAGAGCTGCCTGCCTGTTTTCCAGTGAACACTTAGGAAAGGAGTATTAGTCTGCTCAGCGTGTCATAACAAAATACCATAGACTGGGTGGTTTAAACGACAGAAATGTATTTTCTCATGGTCTAGCGTCTAGAAGTTCATGATCAGACTGCCAGCGTGTTCTGGTTCTGATGAGAGCTCTCTTCCTGGCTTGTAGATGGCCATTATCATGACCTCTTTTTGCATGGGGAGGGGATTGGGGGGTGGAGTAAAGGAGAGAGAGGAAGCAAGCTCTCTAGTGTTTCTTCTTATAAATCCCATCATGAGAGCCCCACCTTCATGACCTCATCTAAACCTAGTTACCTCCCAAAGGTCCCATCTCCAAATACCAGCACATTGGGTATTAGGACCTCAATATACAAATCTGGCGAGGGGGGCATAATTCAGTCCACAGCACCCTTCTAACCTGCCTTTTACCATATCAATTCACTGAAATTTAATGTCTTCATGGTTTATTCTGCCTTATAGCACGACAATCATTCACAGGTGAAGTGAACTGATATGCTTAGAGAAGTTAAGTTTTTTTTTTTTTTTTTTTTGAGAAGTTAAGTTTTAAAAGTTAAACTCCGCAACAGGTAAAGACACAGACGTAGAGAATGGATTTGAGGACACGGGGAAGGGGAAGGGTAAGCTGGGACGAAGTGAGAGAGTGGCATGGACTTATATACACTACCAAATGTAAAATAGATAGCTAGTGGGAAGCAGCCACATAGCACAGGGAGATCAGCTCGGTGCTTTGTGACCACCTAGAGGGGTGGGATAGTGACGGTGGGAGGGAGATGTAAAAGGGAGGGGATATGGGGACATATGTATACATATAGCTGATTCACTTTGTTATACAGCAGAAACTAACACAACATTGTAAAGCAATTATACTCCAATAAAGATATGAAAGAAAGAAAGAAAGAAAGAAAGAAAGAAAGAAAGAAAGAAAGAAGGAAAGAAAGAAAGAAAGAAGGAAAGAAAGAAAGAAAAAAAGAAAGAAAGAAAGGAAGAAAGGAAGGAAGGAAGGAAGGAAGGAAGGAAGGAAGGAAGAAAGAAAGAAAGAAGGAAAGAAAGAAAGAAAAAGAAAGAAAGAAAGGAAGAAAGGAAGGAAGGAAGGAAGGAAGAAAGGAAGGAAGGAAGGAAGGAAGGAAGGAAGGAAGAAAGAAAGAAAGAAAGAAAGAAAGAAAGAAAGAAAGAAAGAAAGAAAGAAAGAAAGAAAGATACAGGGGATATTAAAGAAAAAAATCTGAATAGAAAAAGGTCAATTGTTTATTGCCCAAAAGACTTCCTGTGATAACTCTACCTTGATGAGTCTGCCAAAATTCAGAGCTTGGTGTTCAGTCTTTCAGACTCAGATGTCAGATTTTTGTAGATGTGGCATTCAAAGTCAATTTCTAATGAAAAAAATTCACATTCACATAAGTCAAGAAACCAATGTATAAATAAGAATGCTAATACATTGGAAGACAATGAAAAACAAAAACTGTCACACACACACCAGCATACTCAAATTGACAGACTCCAAATTCTAAGGGGTTCTTTTTGGAAAGTCAAATGATAATCAGAAAGCTGCTTGCTAACAAAGACCTCAGAAGACGAGAGATTATTTGCATAATTAAAATGTTTAATATCGTGAGGCTAAGTAAACTTGATACATCCAGCCCCACTGTAGAAACAGCCTTAAACCAAAGGAATGATGAAAACCAGAATCTATTGGCAGGATAGATCCTCTCCCTGAAGAGTGCCTGATTTGGCCCTCCCAAGTTGCTCTGATTTTCCACACTTCTGCTGTTAAATAACAGCATGTGCCCTCCAGTTTTGCACAGGCCTGGGAGCCACTGGACCTCTCCAGCCGAGGGATTATAATGAGGGGGTTCAGAACAGAGACTTGGGAGCCAGATGACCTTAGTTCTGCCACTTCTTGACCACATGACCTTGAAGACTTTATTGAAAATACCCTAAACCTCATTCCTCCATTGCAATATTAAGAACATAATCCCATTTAACTTGCAAGGTTGTTGTAAGGGTTATGCTTGTAAAGCTTTTAGCACATTAGCCTTAGTAAATACTAAATAAACCTTACCTATTATTTAGTAGAAATTTGCAAATCTCTGCTTTAATTCATTATCTGATTTTATAGTTTAACTCCCAGGGTACCATCTCATGTCTCTTAAATCCACCTTTCCTACAGCTGAGGTTTGTCTCATGTTGGCCCCTGGAACCTCCCTCCTATCAGGTTGATGGTAGAGACAGTTGGTATAACTCCTTCTAGAGCACACACTGACTTCTTTTCTACCTCGCTAGATTAATTTTAACAGAAGACTTCTGGAGACAATGTTATTTACCACTTTTCTAGGACAAAAGTTCACCATCATTGTGGAAAGCTTGCGATGGTGTTTAAAAGAGGCAGCAGGAGAAGAGGACCACAGAGATAGGAGGCAGAGGTGAACTGCTTATGTTCTCATGGGTTTTTCAAAACCCACAGTTACCCCTTTCCTTTATCTAATTCTTTCTTTATTGCAAAATATAATACATCTACTCAAAAATGCATGTACTGGCTTTATTTGTAATTATTTCCTTGCCTTTATTTATACTTTTACTAACTAAACAGTATTCCCTAACTACTTTATATAAATGTGATCACACAATATTTTGCATTTGATGTCTTTATCTTAATTTTATGTTTTCAACTTTAGTTTTTGCTGTTGGCTATAGTTGGGTTCATTCATTTAACTAGTATATGATATCCCATTCTAGGAATACCATTTATTTACCCATTCACTTTTGATAGAAATTATTTTGGTTTCAGTTTTGGTTATTACAAATAATGCTTTTTTTAAAACATACTTGTACATGGCTTTGGGTGAATCCATTAAAAAAAATCCAGTGGACATTCTAAAATTGAAAAAAAAATGTAACATATGAAAGTAAGAGCTCTACAGACTGGTTTAACAGCCGATGGAACACAATAGAAGATAAAATTCATCAGCTGAAAGATCAAAGCAAAGGACCCCAACTGAAACATAGAGAGAAAAAGGACTGGGGGAAAAAAAAAACAAAATAAAAAGCTCTGATGTTGGATTGTGTGACCTGCCCTAGACCCAACCTGTCAGAGGGTTCGTCTTCCCTTGACCACATGATTGGCTCAAGAATTGGTGTGTAGTTCAGTTTGGTGCAATCAGAGCTAATCTTGGAGCTTGGGCTTCAGCGACCAGCATGAGATATTCTCTTTTCTACTGGGCTTGAACCTGGGCCTCAGATGTTAGTCTGGAGCTTCTGGGCTGGTGTCCAGTCAGGGCCAAGAGAAGAGCGTAACTGAGTCCTGGTAACATCATTTGAGGCCCTGGAGAGAGAGCTAAACCAGTCCTATCCCTGGACTGGTCAGTTCTATGAGCAAATATTTTCCTTCTTGTTTTAGACTAGTGGAGATTTTGTTTTGTCACCTTCACTGAGAGTCCTAACTATAAATGCACCTTCACTCTTATGCATTCTCCAAATGCCCTCATCCGTGCCTTCCACAAGGAAAGGGAGCTCCCATATTATGGAGAACTTTAGACCAATTTTCTATCTATCTCCCAGCTAATATATAATCTTCCTTCTGGACCTTCCCCAATAAAGCAACAGCATTGATCTTGGAACCTTGCTGCACACAGGACATTTGTACTAAGCTCTTCTTCCTCCTTGGATCACAGCTGACCCATATTCATCTAGCAAACCTTTGCATTCTTCTGCCCCTTGTTCATTTTTGGACCCCTAAATTTAATATATTGTTTTAATTAACATTTTAGGAGCGAAACTCTTAGCTCTGATTATTTCTGAGTGGGAGGGTACATGATAACTCTTAGAATGGGATCGTATTCAAAATGAGGAACTGACTGTAAATTTCAATTGCTTCTGCTTTTGAATCTGAGGATGAACGTAACGCTCAAAATGGCCATCAGAAAGCCTGCTTGCTTAAATCTCTATCAATTGACTTCTCTGAGCTTCACAGCCTGCTCCTACTGAGTTCTCTTTCCTCTCCCCTTTCCTTTTCAGATGTAATACTCCAGACCCTGGGCTCTCTGTGCTCTGAAGTCTGGGCAGGACACTGTTCATTGCGTGGCTGATTATTTTACACGTAGTAAGAAACTGCCCCCATTTGAAACTAGATTGAAATCTCGTTTTCTTCCAGTTTTATACTGTTCCTTAGTTCCTCTCCTTCACTGGAATAATATTGTTTTAAACTCACAGATAGGACCTCAGTTCCAATACCTCTTTTTATTCTTTGCTTTGTCCTCTGTGTCCTCCACAGCTCCACACACATAAAATTAACTAAGCCAGAACATACAAACTGCCAGGCTATATGGCTGGCCCACAGGTAAGTGTTGTTTGACATTTATAGTATATTTTTAAATCGTGTCTTTGTTACACACCGTTAATATCGGGAGAGCCTACGTAACAATTCTCACCTCAGGACTCTCTCACAATACCAGGATGTCTGGCACCCCAGCCCATATTCCCTCATGGCAGCAATTAGCTTGAGCAAAGTAACGGCAGCCTCTTTTGTCTTAGAACTGGTCCACTTCCCCGATTTATTCTCTCCTTGAAGCCCGAGGAAGGCGACACGATGCAGAGTAGTGACCAGAGGACTACAAACAGTGTGTTACTGTGCCGTCCTAAGGAGGGACGGATGGAGCTCAGAATCTGGATGCTGAGGGACCTTGTAGTTGGAGTTGGAGACTAGAAACCCAAGCAGTGATCTCTGTTGATGGACATGGGACCAAGGAGGCATCAGTGGATGCTAAAGAGTGACCACATGGTGGCCAAGATCAGAAGTCCCCAGTGCCTCAGCACTGCCAAGGAATGGAATGAGGAAAGGAACAAACTAAGCTGTGTCATCAAATTTTTTCAACGTTATTTCTCCGATACATCTGAATAGATAGACTAAGATTCACGCTCTCCACATTATGGATGGAGGCCTCATATTAAAATATTTTTCCTCTGCATCTCCCTACTGACCACTATTTTCTTTTTTTTTTTTTTTTTTTTTTTTCCACACACACACACTGTATTTTATTTTTACAAGAGATAGATAGACTGACACCAAGCATTGTACATGGATGACCACAACAAAAGCAACAATGATTGCAATTACCTATTTTCTTTTTATTTATTTATTTATTTATTTATTTTTGGCTGTGTTGGGTCTTCGTTTCTGTGCGAGGGCTTTCTCCAGTTGCGGCAAGTGGGGGCCATTCTTCATCGCGGTGCGCGGGCCTCTCACTATCGCGGCCTCTGTTGTTGCGGAGCACAGGCTCCAGACGCGCAGGCTCAGTAGCTGTGGTTCACGGGCCCAGTTGCTCCGCGGCATGTGGGATCTTCCCAGACCAGGGCTCGAACCCGTGTCCCCTGCATTGGCAGGCAGACTCTCCACCACTGCGCCACCAGGGAAGCCCCACTATTTTCTTTAATAGTTTTTAATCCCATTCACTCCTGCATAATCTCCCGACACAGCCGATTACCGGAAAGAGTATTTTTCAAAAGAGGATGAGTAAACCTGGAGAATTTGTCGTTCTGGTTAGTATTGCTGTTTAGCAAACAACAACAATTGTTTCTTAATTTGGGCAGAGCATGGCAGGCTTGGCTTGTCTCTGCTCCACAAAACGTCAGTAGGTACTGCTTAAAGGTGACCCATATCCAGGGACTGAAATCTTCAGAACACGGGCTCGGTCACGTGACTTGGGGGTGTGGCTAGATGTCACCGCTCAACTGGGGGGTCAGCTGGAACACTTATAAAGAGCCTCGCCATACGGCTGCTTGGCTTCCTTACAGCACGGTGGCTGGGTTCAAACAATAAGCATCCCAAGAGGCGGGAAGTAAAAGCTACCGGTTTAAGTCCTGGGTCCTGAAATCAGCACAGCATGCCGTCCACTGTGCTCTATCAGTCAAGTGATGAGGGCGGCCAGAGTCAAGGAGAGGGGACGTGGACCTCAGCCCTCAACGCCAGGAGTGTCAAAGAATATGGGGCCATGTTTTAAAGCTGCTACACTTCTTTAAAAAGCAGATCGTTAGATTTTACCCTACACCCACTGAATCAGTATTTCTGAGGCTTGAGGCTGGGAATCTAGTTTTAATAGACACCTCAAACGTTTCTGAAGCAGATAAATATACACTTTATATATCATCTTGGAACTTCCTATTTTAACATAAAAGTTCCACCTCCCCTATGTTTCTTTAGCCAGGAGTATTTCATGGTATCCACAACCTCATTGCTTCGTGTGATGGGAAGGGACATGCTAAGCGGTCTATTCTAAACTTGAATTCCTCCCACACTGCAAGAAGAGCCTGGCACAAGAAGGTGGAAGGGATTGAGTAAGGGCAGGGCTGGTAACACTAAAGTCTTCATGGATCTGCGGCCAGTTTGCAGCTGCACAGATGACAGGAAACTTCAGCTGATGTTTATCCTGCAGCATCCCTCGTTTTTTAGGAGATGTGCTTCCTTTCCATATAAATGTTAAGGAGA
This sequence comes from Balaenoptera acutorostrata, assembly GCF_949987535.1. Lineage (NCBI taxonomy): Eukaryota > Metazoa > Chordata > Mammalia > Artiodactyla > Balaenopteridae > Balaenoptera > Balaenoptera acutorostrata. The sequence goes on along the minus strand of NC_080068.1, from coordinate 45,625,475 downwards.
GAGAAATTATTTCAGCAGGGGTGTGTATTAGTCGGGTTTCTCTGAGAAGCAGACCCCAAGATGCGGACTGAATGCACGGTTTATTTGAGAGGTTCAGGGTTAGATGAGACAGAACAAGTAAGGCAGCCAATAGGAGCTCAGAATGAAGCCAGCTACCTCGGGGGCAACCAGAGCCTAATCCAACGAGAGGCTCTGGGAAAAGGCATCAATACACACACACACCTGAGTTATCCTGCCAAGGGGCAGGGGAGCTGGGATATTTGTATTCCCACCCTCGAGTAATTTGTAAGAATGCCCCTAGGGAGTCATTAATTCCTAGGCATTTCAATAGGCAAAGCAGGTTCTAGCAGCCCAGAGTAGGTATTGGCCGCTGTACATGGAAATGGTAAGGGACCCAAGAAGGTATGAGGAGAACATACCCACAACGTGTCAGAAGATCTTACATCCGTGCACAGGCTTAATCAAAACAAGTCGGAGTAAGGATTTTGACATTGGAGAAGTTCCAACTGGTTCTGTTGGAAATTATAATTATTATTATTCTCTGTTCTATTGTTTTAGATTATACCTGGAAACTACTTATTATTCTTGGAGATAAAGAATCTGCCTAACTGGGAAACCTGCACTATTTCATCCTGAAGAAAGTAACATTCTTATCAAAGAAAGAATTAACTTTTGAAGTACTTTTGACATTGTTTCCAGATGTGTGCTTTCCAGATATACACTGGCCAGATCTGGAGGAGCCCAGGCAATGGTACAGAGCAGATGCCTGAAAGCTTTAGGGATGTCTTTGATTCCATGAAGACCCTGGCTTTGCAGACTACTTTGATGTCATCTTTCCCAGTTTACTGTGGTGTATTTTACTTTACAAGCAGGGGGAACGTCTGAGTTATTTCAGCTGGCTTCACTCTTTTAGGTAGTGTTTGGATTGTTGTTTGGCAGGGCTATGCTGGAAATTGCCAGTGATAACATACGTGCTGTCTTTGTACTTCCTAGTACTCTTTCACGTTGCTCCGCCTCATGTCTGAGCCAGCCCCAGTGTTGCCCAGAAGACCGTTCAGATGTTAGTCTCCACATTCATTCTCTTTAGAAGGCGAGGAAATTGCAAGGCAAGAATGAGTATAATTATTCACTCAGGAGGGGCCTTGAGAGGAGATCCCAATTATTTTGGTTATGTTCCTTTGATTTGTAAATCTCTCTGCACATCATTTTCTTCCCCCCACAGGAAGCAATCTTCTTCCCAGGCCATTTCTACTGAGTAGAAACCCAAACTGCAAAACAGATAGAAGAAAACATAAGACATTATCTATGACATCGAAGGAGGGAACGCTTTATTAAGACGTAAAAATCACTCCTCTTTTGCTTTAGAAGCAAATTCAGACTCTAACCTGATCTCCAAAGGCTGACAGGCTGACATGCTGAGCTGACCTCTGATGTCATCTGTCCCCACTCCCTGTCTCCTCCCAGGGGCCTTGGTTCTGTCCCCCAGTGCAACAAGCCCACTTTGGGGCCTTCATCCTGCCTGGCATGCTGTGACCTGTGCCTGGGTGGCTTGTGTTCATCATTTAGGCCTTGGCTTTAATGTCACCTCCTCAGAGAAGCCTTCCCTGACTGCACCATCTTATGCACCTCAACTTTTACCTTGCCTGAGACTTAACCATGACCCAAAATTATCTGACTTTTTGTTTGTTTGTTTACTGTATGTTTTCCCCACTAAAGAGTTTCATTAGAGCAGGCTTCTGACCTCCATTAAGCACTGTATTCCCAATATGTGGAACACAGTCAGTCCTCAATAAATTCTTGTTGGATAGATGAATAAATAAAGGAGATGCTTGTTGGCGGAACAGAGGGTTTGATAAGCTTAGAGCAGGACTGAAAGAAGCAAGAGAGGAAGGAACTAAGGAAAAGAGTTCCCAAGGGTAGTAAGAATAGAAAAAGAGGCAGGGGCTTCCCCCTGGGCTGGGCAGGCTCCTTAACTACTCACCCCATCGCCTTACCCGTCATTGTGGCTTCAAGCTCAGCAGAACATTTTAAAGGCAAAGATACGAGGGGTAGGAATCAGCCACTATCATTCCCTCCAGCCCATCCCTGAGCTGAGCTCCCAGCCTGCTCATTCCTGCAAGGAGCCTGGAGGACACAGCCAGCCAACCAGTGGCCTCAGTATCCTGCCTGCAGCACGGCAGCTTGCCCAAGCCCATGGGAGGACCAGGGTCTTGGCCACAGTGCTGGCCTTGTCGCCTCTGCCTCCTTCTCCTGCTGGCCCCATTTATTCCTGGCTCCTGTATCTCCCTAAGGAGCCTGAATCCAGGATTTAAAAGACTTGGGAAGGGCAAAGTTTATTTCTAACAATGAGCTGTGGGGTGACCTTCATCATAGCCAGAGCCTATATGTATGAGGGCTAACTAGCTGAGTTAATCTCTTCAAATACAAGATTCCATTTAAGCTCACAACCCGTCTGTGAGGTAGCTATTGTTATTATCCCCATTTCTCAGGTGAACAAACTGAAGCTTAGAGAATTAAACACTTTCCAGCAACACAAAGCTCAGCAAATGATAAAAATGACATATAAACCTAGGTGTAAATACGTTAAAATGTCATGTCCCCAAAATGAGTGAAAGTATACTTTAAACTTTCTTCCTGATTTTGGTACCTTTCCCTCAGTTTAACTGAGTAGTCGGTTCCTTCTTCCATTATTGGTATGGGAGATAAATATCTAAATATATTCGTGTATTTTTCTCTAGTGCCACCAGGAATTCCAAAGAAATGTGGCAATCTTTGCACATCTGTTTAATTTTTTACACGAGGTAAAAAATTGTAGGGGTTATTTTTTGATTGTTTGCTTTTTGGGAACTCCCTCCTTGCTTGCCCTAGGCCGCGGAAAGCTTCGCATCCTTTAAATCAGACAAGTGTCTTCTACCTGCCCCTCACTTTCTGTGCGGTGCTGCCCCCTAGTGGCGAAAGTAATTGCAGCTTCGGCTCAAGCAGTAACAGCCGTCTTAGGGGCTCAGAAGCTCTCTTAAGGTGCCCGGAGACATACGAACGTAGGGTCAATCCTACACTCAATGGGTTCTTCAAAATAATTTGCCTGCCTGTATTAAATGGCACATGGGCAAGCACATGCTGTCCCTGCCCAGTAACTCAGGATGGGGGTATGGGTTCAGAAAGACGGAAAGACACTTCCGAAGGAATCATGCTTCACTTCATCAGCTTCGGGTATGGAAGCATTTCTCAGTCTTCCTCCCCCCATTGATCAGAAACTAGGAAAAAGCTGTAAAGTGCACAGAGAAGACAGCGGTGGCAATTAACCTGTGCTCTACAAGCAGGGCCTTCCTTCTACATGTCCCAGAGGGAATGCAAATCAGACGGCACTGTTGTTTTCACAATGAAATATAAATGTGGAATGCAGCCCACTTCTTAGGAATTCTGGCATTTTCATCTGACTCTGAGGGAAGGAGTGGGGCCTTTGCAGGAAGAATGGAGAGGCTGGTAATAATTCTCTAAAAAGCCTCATGTTAGAAGGAAGTACAGGTGAAAGATGTGAGTATATTCAAGATATTGTGTTTGTCTGTTGTGGGCCCTTTCGGAGTTTGTGTATCAGAAAAACAAAAACTCTGGAAGTTGTGTGTACATAAGTTTACGAGATTGACCAGGATGACTGAATTAACCCGTGATTCAGTTAGGCAGGTTTAACTGATTATTTTCTTCCCCGAAACACACCAGTCATTTCGACGATTCATAGAGCAGCAAAACCAGCCCCATGAGTTAGGCCTGACCACAAAGTCTAGTCTAAGTTAGCAAGAATTCAGACTTGGACTCAGTTCAAGGTTGCTTTCACTTAGGTTTTATTACTAAAGCAGCAAAAACAGTGTAAACATTATAGATGACATCAAGGACACAAATGCATAGATTCACTGGTGCCTCCCATTTTCATCCCCGTGGTACAATCCAAAGGTCAGTGGTCAGTGCAGCCCATGTGGGGTGATGGGCCTCCCAGGACAATGGGACCACACGCAGATCTGCCAGGGAGACCTACATATCAGCTAGACATCCTGAGCTTGAAGAGGAATACAGCATCAGGCGGAGAACTTGGGGTTATTCTCTTGGAGAGGCTGGAAATGCATTCAGTATAAAGTGCACTTATGTGAAGAACAGTATGGATGGATGGCAGATTGTCCAAGGAGTACAAGTGGTAAAATACATTTTCCCTACTAAAGGATCCCTGAATCTATAGACAGATATACAACATTCTCTGCAGGTCAGAGTGGTCATGTGACCCAGCCAAAGAGAGGTAGAAGTCCCTGGTGAGGGCAGCCTTCCCCATGTAAAAAGACAAGGCCTCGTTAGTAGGACAGGAGAACATTCAAATTTCTTTCACCCCTTTGCTCACACCTGGAACACAAACAGGAGGCTAGGGGGTGCAGCAGCTATCTTGTGACCATGAGGCAACAAGCATGGAAATGATGGATTATGTGTTAAAGATGTTGGAATGGGTCACTGATGGTACTGCTGAGCCACCACACCTGCCTTGGACTGGCTTCCTTTCCCTGCATTTCTTTGTGTGTCAAAAGAATCCTAATATTTAAGTCCCTTGTTCTGTCCTGTCGGTCCCAGCCTATTAATGGTAATGCTCTGGGCTAGGAAGGCCTGAGGCACTTGCACTGGGCCCTGTCCCTCCTAGCAAGGGCCACAGACATTTCCAAGCCCACACCTGGGCTCAGGGTTGTGTCTAGGCCCACACTTGCCGTGCTTATTATGATCACAGGAGACACTTCAGTAAAAAAAAAAAAAAAAAAAAAATTCAGGGAACTTTAAGGAACAAGATTTATTACTCAGAGATCCTGGAAAGTATACTGCACACCCGAGGGCCACACAGCGAGATCACGAGGAGAGAGTCAGAGACAGAGACAGAGAGAGAGGGAGACAGAGAGAAGGGACCTGGGCTCTGCTTTGGTTAGGGTCTGAGGGTGAGGTGTCTGGGGTTTTGCAGGGTCACTCATTATGGGCTAATATGAAGCATGAGGGGGAATCAGGGCTCAGGAGAGTAGAGGGAGAATCACACATAGGGTCTGTTATCCAGGCGGCACAGGGAACTTCAGGGGTGTGGGTGGCCTAGTTCCTTGCCTGGTTGTTCTGCTAGGGTCATACAGCTGGGGATATGCTTCATCAAAGTAGATGTCTTTTGAAATGGATGCCTCCACAATCACAAGCTTAATGGCAGGCACTTACACTCACCCATTCTCATTGAGTTTTCTGTTGGTTATAGCTGAGTAATACATTCCTAACAGATTATCTCAGTCTGCTCAGGCTACCAAAACAAAATACTGTAGACTTGATGGCTTAAACAAAAGAAATTTATTTCTCACAGTTCTGGAAGCTGGAAGTCCAAGATCAAGGTGCCAAGGATTCCGTGTCTGATAAGAGCCCTCTCCTGGCTTGCAGATGGCCACCTTCTTGCTGTGTCCTCACATGGCTTTTCCTCAGTGCTTGCTAGTGCAGAGAGAATGAGATTTCTCTCTCTTTCTCTTTTTGTAAGGTCACTAATCCCATTATAAGGGGCCCATCCTCATGATACAATCTAGACCTTATCACCTCCCAAAGGTCCCACATCCAAATATGATCAACATATGAATTTTGAGGGAAATGTAAACATTCAGACCATAACACAGATATATTTACAAATAAACATGTAAGTTATAGAAGCTTATCAATATTCCTTTAGTTGCCCTGTGTTTTTACCTGGGATATACAAAGCTGTCCTATAAGTCATAGTATAGAGCAACTCCACTGGCAAGGCTATTCTTGGGGGCAAGAATCAAAGGTTAGCATTTGATCCATTTGAAAATTGGGCATAATTTAGCTTGCTAGGCTATGCCCACTTAAGAGACAGAAAACAGTTTGATAACAAGTATCCATTTAATTATTTGGGTCATAAAATTTCACTTTGTTTTTTGGATTCAGATTGTGAATAACCAAAAAATAATTTATATGTGGCTATCAACTTTAGAGAGGCGTATCAGTTAAAAAAAATACACATAGACATATAGACACTTTTTTCTTTAATTTCATTTTATTTATTTTTTTATACAGCAGGTTCTTATTTGTTATCTATTTTATACATATATACATAGTGTATATATGTCAATCCCAATCATATGGACAATTTTGATCTTTGTTTCAGTTCCCAGCCTGTTTCCAGCACCTCTCTTTTTTTATTGACAGAAACTCCTCCAACATATCATGAGGAGGAATAACCCAGGCTGTGAATAGTTGTAAAATCATCAACATACATTAGACCACTAGGAAATGAGCTATAACCGTGAATTCATAAAAATTTGTAAAGAAATAGATTGGAATAGTACACTTGAGAAAGAAATTTTACAGTAAAATACAAGATGTCTTTGTGTTCATTCAGCAAAAAAGTATCTGGGTATCATTGCAAGAGAACTATTAACATCATGCGTAAATGTGTGCCTAATAGTGACTCACAACTGTAATTTTAGATCATAATTATGCCATGCATTTTTATGTGTTTTCGTGTTTTCTGTTGAGTACTTCTATTAAAGAATCAAAGCAAAAAGAAAAGAAAAAAAAAGCAGCAGTGAGAATATTTTAAAACATTTCATTGGACTCCTGAATTTTTTTCATTCCTAACAGTTACAGAGAGCCCTAAAGATAGAATACGTTTTAAAATTTCACTTTCACATCCATAAATCAGTCAGCATGATATAAGAATCCTCTAGGTTTGTAACTATGGCTTTATATCCCACAAGAGGTTGGGTTTTTCCTTGCTCAGTAAGCTAACACCTTCCTGAAATACCAGCTGGGGTCCTGGCAGGGCTTTGAACACGGTGTCAGGTAATGAAGTGGCAAATATGTCTAGTTTCAGTGTTAGAAATTATGTCCAGGCAGAGAGGTTTGGGTTTTTGTTTTGCATTTTCTTATTCTTTTTAAAAAGATAAAAGATCAATTTTAATCATAATATATTTGGGAAGTGGTTAGATCAAAATGTACCACATAGGTTCTGTAAATGCCACACCCTACGGTCTGTAAACAGTGCTGAGCTTCGGACAATACTTGAGCCATTGGGGATTACAGTCAGAGTTAAGTGACCCCAGAAGCCATGTCCTGCCCTCTGGGGACTCCTAGACCTCTCTTTTGTCCCAGCTTCTTCTCCGAGACACTACAGAGATTATCCAGATTTTCTGTTGATGTCTGAAGTCTATCCTTGGAGTCTAGATCAAACTAGGTTTTCTATGACCACTCTAGAAATACTTAGAGCTCTATGTTGAAAGGAAATAAAACTTCAGTAATGCTTTGGACAAGTAAACAAGCCTGCCCTGAGTAGATGTCATAGGTGATTAAAAACGCCTGGTCCTATTTCTTTCCCCAAGTTTTTTCTCTTCCCTTCCACACATGTCCCCAAGGGGCCAGAGATATTAATACAGACTCAAGAAAGACCTCTCTTCTAGGACTTAGGGACAGAGTAGTGGTTCATTTTTATTATCCATACTGTAGCCTCTTCCTTATAAGGAGTTTAAGTCTGTCCAAATAGAAATTAATAATCTGAAGTTACAAAACAAAATGGAAGGAAGGAAGAAAGGAAGGAAGGAAGGGAAGGAGGGGAGGGAGGGAGGGGCAAGAAACAGAGGGGAGGGGAGGAGAGGGCATAGCAGAATATCCAGCTACAAATGACCTGTTGCATTTCACAATAGAAGATTTGAATTTTGCTGATTTATTTCTTGGTAAGACATATTTTTACATCCCATGACTTACATCGTGTCATGAATCTTTGAGTCTCTACTTGTATCTAAGAAAGCTTTGGCATCAATCCCCCTGAGTTTTCTTCTATCATCATAGCTCTCATTCTAAGCAGTATCTTTGAGGCAAAGGGGCTACTGGAGCTATTACATAACTCAGAAGCTTGAAGACTGGAAGTACTTCCTGGCATTTGCTTTGAAAAGTTCATCACTTTAAACCCTTGAAATTGTGACCTCCTTCACTTTATATCTTGCCTGATTTTTCTCTGAGATGTCAACTATATCTAATAGTAAAATGTCATGTAATGTCCTCTAACTTTCTAGAAAACATGTGAAAATAGCATGGCTTGCAAAATAATACTCTAATCTGGTGAAATGGACCTCTACAACTATGTATTCCATGGTTATAATTGAAACTTCATTTCAAATAATAAATATATTTTAGAATATTTATCCTGTCTCTAACAGAATTTGTTATACAACTTGAAAATAAGAGCAAGTGTATGAAGTCCATTTTGTTGTATGTATGTTTATTTAATAAAATATTTTTACAAGAAATATATGAAATAAGTTGTAGCTATCTGAGTTCACTTCTGTTAAAAATATTTATCTTTGACAATTCAAATCTTTCCCAATTAAATGAGAATCTTTGGGATTCATAGAACCCTGGTATATAGTTTAAGTAGATTTTCTACAAGTATGGCGATGATGACCACTCTTTGGAAGTACTGAGATTACAATTTTTATTCTGTGCTTATGAAATACATTGTACTTAAAACTCTAGAGAGTCAAATCTATAATTTATTCTTTTTAACATCTTAATTGGAGTATAATTGCTTTACAATGGTGTGTTAGTTTCTGCTTTATAACAAAGTGAATCAGTTATACATATACATACATCCCCATATCTCTTCCCTCTTGCCTCTCCCTCCCTCCCACCCTCCCTATCCCACCCCTCTAGGTGGTCACAAAGCCCCGAGCTGATTTCCCTGTGCTATGCGGCTGCTTCCCACTAGCTATCTATTTTACGTTTGGTAGTGTATATATGTCCATGCCACTCTCTTACTTTGTCACAGCTTACCCTTCCCCATTCCTGTGTCCTCAAGTCCATTCTCTAGTAGGTCTGCATCTTTATTCCCATCTTGCGCCTAGGTTCTTCATGACCATTTTTTTGTTTGTTTTTTAGATCCATATATATGTGTTAGCATACTGTATTTGTTTTTCTCTTTCTGACTTACTTCACTCTGTATGACAGACTCTAGGTCCATCCACCTCATTACAAATAACTCAATTTCGTTTCTTTTATGGCTGAGTAATATTCCATTGTATATATGCGCCACATCTTCTTTACCCATTCATCTGTTGATGCACACTTAGCTTGTTTCCACGTCCTGGCTATTGTAAATAGAGCTGCAATGAACATTGTGGGACATGACTCTTTTTGAATTATGGTTTTTTCAGGGTATATGCCCAGTAATGGGATTGCTGGGTCGTATGGTAGTTCTATTTTTAGTTTTTTAAGGAACCTCCATACTGTTCTCCATAGTGGCTGTATCAATTTACATTCCCACCAACAGTGCAAGAGGGTTCCCTTTTCTCCACACCCTCTCCAGCATTTATTGTTTGTAGATTTTTTGATGATGGCCATTCTGACCAGTGTGAGGTGATACCTCATTGTAGTTTTGATTTGCATTTCTCTAATGATTAATGATGTTGAGCATTCTTTCCTGTGTTTGTTGGCAATCTGTATATCTTCTTTGGAGAAATGTCTACTTAGGTCTTCTGCCCATTTTTGGATTGGGTTGTTTGTTTTTTTGATATTGAGTTGCATGAGTTGCTTGTAAATTTTGGATATTAATCTTCTGTCAGTTGCTTCATTTGCAAATATTTTCTCCCATTCTGAGGATTGTCTTTTTGTTGGAGGCAAGAATATATAGTGGAGAAAAGACAGCCTCTTCAATAAGTGGTGCTGGGAAAACTGGACAGCCACATGTAAAAGAATGAAATTAGAACACTCCCTAACACCATACACAAAGATAAACTCAAAATGGATTAAAGACCTAAATGTAAGGCCAGACGCTATCAAACTCTTAGAGGAAAACATAGGCAGAACACTCTATGACATAAATCACAGCAAGTTCCTTTTTGACCCACCTCCTAGAGAAATGGAAATAAAAACAAAAATAAACAAATGGGACCTAATGAAACTTAAAAGCTTTTGCACAGCAAAGGAAACCATAATTTATTCTTATAACTGGTACCACCTGCAAAGTGGAAGCACCACAGCCCCACCCATGGCTCCTTCCTGGGTTTCACCACTAACAAGGATCCTGGGAATTAAGGAATCTTGATTTGCAGCATACAAACGTGTGATTTAATCACAATTAGGAAAGGAACTTTTACCCATTTGTAAAAGTCAGAAATGGTTATAGGGTTTTCCAAGGACAATTTCCTCAAGGTTATGTGTTCATGAGTCCCAAAGTATTGATTCAGGCATCAATCCCGTATCTTATTTCCTCTCCTCTCTTACCTGTGTGTGATGTGTGTGCAGTTGTGCCTGCATGTCTGGATATATACAAATTATTTCATATGCAGTCAGGAGAAAGTTGTTGAAATCAGCATTAAACACTTGTGTTGAAGCAATCATTAACCAGTAAGTGTAGAACCATACAAGGTTAAGCTGTGCATGGACTAACCAGTATTTCTCAAAGTGTGTCCCATCTCCTCAGACCTATTAAATGAGAATCTCTGCCATTGAAGCCTGGGAATCTGTACTAAAATAAGCTCCACAAGTGATTCTTATTCTATTCTAAAATTTAAAGAATGTCTAGGCTTGATCATTTAGTCATTAATATGTTCATTCAACAAACATTTACTGAGTTCCTACAAAATACTGGGGGATGCAAATGAACAAAACAATCACAGACCCTGTCTACATGAAACCTGGAATCCAGCATTTCCTGAACTGTGTCTCACAGGTCCCCAGTGTCCTACAAGAACTTAATAATGGTTGCAAAATGTTGAGCAAACTTTTCTGCTGAACAGGACACAAAGTCAGGAACAATCCTTATTCTAAAGGATAAAGAGAATTGTAAGCAATTGGAGACCAGATTCTTACTATGTCTAGGCTTAGTAAGTGACAGCTGAACTAGTAAGTGGCAGCTGAACTACCTCCAATAACTGCCATCGTCACCAAAGCCCAAACCCATTTTCCATGCATGAAGAATAGGGAGGGAGGAGGGGAAGAAGAGAAGGCATAGGTTCAAGGGCATGAAGTGCCAAAGCTCTCCCCATAGAACTATAGCTCTTCCCTCTCCTCTCTCTGAAAAGAAGGGTTGCTTCCTCACCCCAAAAACCAAGTAAAGAGGGCGCTGGTTGAGACTCCTTTAGAAATTGGCAGATCCTTCTGGAAGGAGGGATAGACATCTAAGTCCCTGGTCAAATGTCCACGTATGCGATGGACTTGCTAGTCTACTATCTGTGGCTGTCTGAGCTAGGTTGCAGAGAGAGAGGAGCCAGGGTGGAGAGAAGGGGCAGTGGAACAACCTGCACTCCCATGAAGATCACTGGACTGGAGCCAGTGCTCCACCTGGGAGGGCAGCCAGTTGATGAGGGGTCCCCAGAAGCAAGAGGCTGTAGGGTCTACCACGCAGGTGGTAACTGAGAAATGTTGGAAGAGATCAATCCAGGAGCTCATCAGTGCATTATGCTGTGAAGATCCACATCTCAGAGGAAGTAAACAAGGGCCCTATGAGAGAAGTAGCATTTGAATATCTGTCTTGCCAAGTCACACATAGGGTTTCACAGTTCAGCAGGTCACCCAAAAGTGACACACAATAGTGTATTAAATTACATTTCCATTTACACATACACAGAAAGAACATTTGCTCTTTGTAACCTTTAATATTTCTTTCCTATCCCAACACAGACAAAATAGAACCCAGAAGTTAGAGAAAAGAGGTGAAAGGGTAAACCAAGCCCCCTCCCTATTTTGAATGCCTGTGCTGAGGGAAGAGAATGGTGTATAGTACCACACTGGAAAGGAGACTGAAGTTTTTAACTGGACTGGATTGGACTAGACTGACTAGAAAGCTATGGGATCTGACCGTATCAATTCGGCACAAGGTATGTAGTTGAAGAAGGTAACTAAAAAAAAAATTATTTCATGTTTATACCACACTGTTATAGACCGAATGTTTGTGTCCCCCCAAAATCCCTATGTTGAAACCTAATCTCCAATGCAATGAGATATAGAGATGGAGCCTTTGGGAGGTGATTAGGTCATGAGGAAGGATCCCTAATGAAGGGGATTAGTGCCCTAATAAAAGACACTGTAGAGAGCTCCCTTGCCGCTTCTTCTATGTGAGGACACAGCAAGAAGACAGTTATCTATGAACCAGGAAACGGGCTCTCATCAGACACCTAATCTGCAGGCACCTTGATCTTGGACTTCCCGGCCTCCAAACTGTGAGAAATAGATTTCTGTGTTTAAGCCTCCCAGTCTACCATATTTTTGCTATAGCAGCCCAAACAGACTAAGATACACACCCCAAATTCAGACCATTTAATAAACCACATAGATGGATATTCTGAGAAAAACAAACAATGAAAAAGTGTTCTTTGGTAAAATAAGATTGGAAAACGATGTAAAATGTAATCCCCACCATCCCCCCGTTAAAGTAGCCACTGCTGCTACCACCACCATGCTGAAATTGACAATCAGTATATTAAAGACTCTGTGAAGTTCTGGCAGGAAAGACTATTTGATTGTATTCATCCCAGCATTTCTCTATCTTGTTTATCAATAGAGAAAGTGGGAGCTGTTACATCTTATGGGATTCTGATGTTCTGTGAAGGACAGCTTGGGAAGTAAATGCTGGAATAAACACAGTTTGTGCTGTGTAGTATAGGATGCAGTGCTATGAGGTGACAGATCAAAGAGATCACCTGATCACTTTTTCATATTTTATTATATGACATCATGGTTAATAAAAGTAACTTTGGACACATTATCATTCATAAAGATAATAATAACTAATCTTTACTGGAAGCTAAATACCTTCTGGAGATTTTCCATGCATTATCATATTTAATCTTCCCAAGAAACCTGAGGCAGGTACTATTCATATCCCCAGGTTATAGTTGAGAAAATGGAGGCCAAGTTTACACAGCTAGGAGAAGGCCTTAACCCAGGTCTGTCAGATCCAAGCCCTTCTCTGGACCACTGGGATACATTGTTCTATATCCCTATTTTTCTCTGCACTCTTATGGGAAATTATCCAGACTGTGATTCTAATATTACTCACCACCACATTGAGCAATCAGTCATAGCAGTGAACTTCGTGGCAATTAAATGATCCTTACGTTTCCAACCAGCGTATTCAGGCTCAACAACAATGTAAGGGTCTGCGTAATAAGTGTAGTAGAGATTTGCAATTGATATGAACTACAAGAGAAAGGCCAAAGGGAGGCCGAGCAGCTGTACACTTCGGAAATGTTAAGGTTCCTCTGGGTGGCATGTTATACGAGTCTCTGTGTGTGCTTGAGGGGGTGGGATGGGTACAGGGATAATATTTATCTTCAATATACACTGAGTATGAGAAAATTGGTTGCAGATGGCTCACAGCTGTGAGGAATACCTTTGTTTCATTTGAAACTTGTTATAAATCTGTTCCTTAAACTACCTGCTCCAATGACTTTTAATTTAGAGGATGTGGGGTAAGTCCCTGGATCTGACCCCCATATATCATCATAAAAGTGGTGGGGTGGCTTGGCCTGTAAACCCCTGGGAGAGGCCTTAGATTTATCGAAGGACTAGGTTACCACCTGTGCTTTGGGGAGTTTAAGTAAAGGCTTTTATTGATTATCAACATTGTAAAGAAGAAATCAATTTTTACCAAGAGGGAGACTGAGGGAGAAAAATCCCCTTTGGCTAATAAATTTTTAAAAAGAAGTTATGTCAAAATTATTCTTTTTTTTTCTCTGAGAGCATTTTGGAAAGTGGAACTATTATTCCATAAGTTAAAGAAGTGTGGACAGAAATGGAAAAGATACAGTTTTTGTGGGTAAGCAGTTTAACTGGTTTCTCTCTAGAAGGGCAGGTAAGATTGAATCAATATCTAGCGGTACATTTTTAGGGGGTCGGGGTGGGGTGATGGGGGGGGAGATAAGTTGATGATAATCAAATGAGTTCTTTGGTTTCATAAAGTCCAAATTAATGGATCTCATGTTTGGAAAGTAAAACTTTTTTTTTCAGCTATGTTTTTGTATCCTACAGCAAATTGTCATTAAATCTTATAAAGTGACCAAAAAAAGTGTCTTAAATGTTGGCAGTTGCTATAATTTCTATATTAAGTTTTTAATTTCAAGGGTCCTTTTACACTAACTCTTTGAAAATCAAAAGCTTTGAATTTAACATTTTCTTCTGACTCCTTGAAAGTTTTGAGAAGACTTTTAGTGAATAGGGGTGTACCCTCTACAGCGGCCTCCCATTCTCCCCATCATAGCCAGCAGATCAGTCTTCTCAGAGAACTGCTCACGAAGTCAGTAGGCAATGGACCTCCCCTAGAGGTGCATCAAAATAGAGATCTAGATCTTAAAAAACCCTATGAACCACTTACAAGTTTTTCTGTCACACACAAGCCATCCAAAGGAAAAACGAAATTCATCTTAATGAGCAACCAAAGAACGGAATGCAGAAGGCCACCACAAGGTAACAAAGGACCCCAGCACTGCCCTGGCATTTCTCATTCAAAGATTTTCTCCAACATTTATATGCATCAAATTTGCAAGAACTTTTTTAAGAGCAATTTCCATAATTTTGAATAAAATTTAGAAGTCTGGAGCAATGAAGAATACCTCTGTTTGCAATACAAACGGTTGCCAGGGATAAAAACCTATATTATGTTCCCAACTTCACTGGATGTGTACTTTAAGATATATCATCAATTCAATCCCTACAGAAATAACCTCAAAAGACAGCAAAAGATGCTTGGTTTTACCAAATAAATATTTTTTTCCTAATAGTCTAAAATTTTTAATTTCTGTTTTATATTATGTTTCTTTATTTTGTGATCAGATTTGCTGCTTTTATGGTAGAAATTTGCTTCCAGGGACAAATCCTTAAGTTTATTATTGCACTGTAGAAAATAAAGGTTTTATTTATTATGGCCCAACTTATGTCTGTCCAGGAACTATTTAGTCATATTTTGGGGAAAGATATCATCCATCAATTCAATTCAAGGTGTTAATACATGTTTTTATTTCCTTCTAATATGACAATTAAAAAAAATTTCTAGTTTGCAGGAAAGATAACCCACATGTTTTAGCACAATACTTCTCAAATTTTAATGTGCCTGTAAACTACCCAGGGATCTTGTTAAAATGCAGATTCTGATTCATTGACTTGGATAGGGCCCGAGATTCTACTTTTCTAACAAGCTAACAAGACGATACTGATGTTGCAAGTTTAGAATCTCTGGTACTTGGATGAGGGGGAGAAAAGGAAATTTCCTAAATAAAGGAAAGAGCACAGCATAAAACACTGAGTACCTTGATGTCTTAGTGTCCACCTATAAATGTCTTTAAAATGAATAAAAATATATAGTTAGAGACATAATGATAATAAATATATTCGGTTAAGGACTGTGTAAAGAATTATAGCAAAAGAGCACCAGATTGGAAATCAAGAGAGTCTGGTTCTAACTTTAGCTCTACCACTAATTATGTGAACTTGGGCAATTCAACCACACAATCTGGTTCTTGGTTTCCTTATCTCTATAATGATGTAGGCATGTCCTCAACTAATTATAGCACCAGAAACAACATGATTTGCACGTTTATGAAAGCATAAAGTGCTGCAGTTAAGAAAGATAAATTGGCATCTTCCTCTACTGCTATTGTATTTTCTGAAAAGCAGATTAACAATCCCTACCTTTCAACAAGAATTCCACCTCTACAAATTAATCCTGAAATATAATCAGAGGTGCACACAAAGAGAGGTAAGCACAGCTTTATCATAACAAAAATTCAGAAAAAAATCTGTGTCCAAAAATGTAACTAAAGTATTAAATGAAGTATGGTTCATCCACATGATGGAATGTCCCCCAACAATTTAAAAAACATTTTTAAGGGTATTGTGATAAGACATTATGTAATAGGTATATGGGAAAAATTCTGGAAGGAAATAGACCAGATTTAAATAAGACTTTGTACTCATCAAATTTTCTTTAGTGTGCATCTAATAGCTTGATAATCATAAATAAGATTTTTTAAGTCTCAATGAAGAATTGGGAAAGCATCATAGATAATAATGTGTCATTTGCTCTCACCCTCAAAAAGTTGAGTGAAATCATTTCTTAGGTCCTTTCCAGCTCTAAAATGCAATTGTTCTATAACTGGGCCTCTTTTTCTAACAAAGCACACTGAAGAATTGAAACAACCATCCAGATAACCATTTAAAAGTCAGAGTTTTTCTTTATATTAAGTTTTCAGTGAGTGAAAAAATCTCCTTATGAAGCTTATGTAATACCCAGCTGATTTACTCACTCATCCATCTATACACTGACCCTTTGGGAATTAAATTTCACAATCCTGTGTGAGCTCCAGAGGTATCTCAGTTTTTTTTCTTTCTCAATCTTGTAGTCACCAAAGTGTTGTTTGACTAATGCACATTTAAATATCTATCAAAAAGCACAAGTATTAAGTGTTAAAAATCTACAGACTGCCACAAATTGCTGGCATTGGGGTATAGGACGAATTAGCCTTGTAGGTCGAGAGTGGTACATATATCAGGCTTTTACTTAGATAGTAATCTATGAAGGCGCGTTTTGGTGAAATGTTTGACTGACAATGTAAAGGAGACCGTGCAATAATGGACTTTGCTATAAGCAAATGTATATTTTCTCAAAAACCAACTGAACTGTAAATGCCTTATAATTAGAACAAAATCCTAAGATGAGTTCTGACTTAACATCTATACATCAATCTATGTTAACCTCTCTCTCCCTATGACCTGAAACAGTCAATGTACAGTGTAATGTCTGCAGCAATTGTTAGTTTGGGGCTCAATGGTCGAGTGCTTGTTCATTCTCCTGAAGTTGGGCGAGCACTCAAAGTCTGCATTCCTCACACTATCAGGGTGCCCAGGGCCTCTTCACACGTTTGCAAGATAGTGTGGATGAGTAGGTGGTGAAATCCCAAATAAATTGATACTGTTAAAAATGTTTTAAATGTCTTAAGTCAAAAATTAATAAAATGCAAATTTAATTAGAACATTTCTTGATAAAAAGATCAATGATAATGTTTAAGATATGAATGTAATATTATAGTGCATATAATTGATACATTTTCTATTGAAGCAGTGAATCTGTTCTTTTGATACTAATATGCAGAAAAGGTGATTTCCTTTTGAAAACTCACTGAAAAACCGCTGACACCACTTCCTAGAATACGGGGCCATCAAGATTCCATTTTGAAGCAAAGTGGTCATGTTTAATATTAGGTTCAAAGGAGTGATGATATGCTTGGTTTCCCTTAATCTTTGTTGTAATTTTGAGTCATACCCCGATTAGCAATTTTTGTGGTCCTTGGTTTAAAAAAAAAAATGCTTAGTATTTTGTAAACTGATTAATAAGACCAAGTTACATGTGTGTGTAATTATATGTGTTTTCTATTATAAGTAAAGCCATTTGTACTTTGAAAAAAAATGTTTTAAATGTGTATATCATTTAGTGTTTGCCTATTAATTGTTTTTATTTCTCACTTGGATAGAAAGAAGCCAAGTGGAAAGTTGCTGGATGTGTGAATCTCAGACCTGTTTTAAAAAGCTTAGAAAATTATTGAGATGATTGACACCATTTGACTTGCTGGTGTTAAGGAATTAGACTTCAGTTTTCACTTTCCAGCTGGTTCAGTCATTTGACTTGGCCTCAGAAATGAAAATGTTTAAAAACTCTCGCAAAGGGAGGGTGAGAGGGAGATGCAAGAGGGAGGAGATATGGGGATATATGTATATGTATAGCTGATTCACTTTGTTATAAAGCAGAAACTAACACACCATTGTGAAGCAATTATACTCCAATAAAGATGTTAAAAAAAAAAAAAAAAACTCTCACAAAGAATTCACCTGGACTTTCCCACTGTCACGTGGAGTCATTGTGTGTAATGAGACTGCATGGCCTCCCTGTAACTTGTGTTCTACGTGACACTTAGGATATCACTTTGCAAGTGACTTTACACCTATAATTTTTTAGAATGATGACTTTGTTTTTATAAAAATGATACACATTCATGACAAAAAAAAAGTTTTAAGCAACAAAGAAAAGTAAAAAAAAAGAAAACCACAGATGATCCCAAGTCTTACCACCTGATAATAAACATTTTTAATATTTGATGAATATTATATCTCTATACATATACAGCTGAGCCTTGAACAATGCAGGTGGTGGGATTGCGGTTAGGGGTGCCAACCCTCCACACTGTCAAAAATCCATGTACAACTTTATTCAGCCCTCCATATCCATGGTTCCACCATACTCAGGGCTCTGCCTCCACAGATTCAACCAACTTCAGATTGTGTAGTACTGTGGTAACTACTTATTGAAAAAAATCCGCGTATAAGTGGACTTGCATCATTCAAACTCATGCTGTTCAAGGGTCAACTGTATAAACAAATGGAGAGAGAGAGAGAACAGAGAGAGGGAGAATGACAGATCATACTGTACAATATTCATGAATTTAAATTTGGGGTTGTCTTTAGGATAAATCCTGATTTTATTTTTTTTATATCTAAGTCCTGTTCCCAAGTTGTCCTAAATACTTTCACATTTTCGTCTCCCACTATTGTTGATCCCTCCATTTTAGAGAAAGTGCTTAACACTTTCTATGAGCTTTTCTGTCTTTTGATATTCACTCTTCCCCATCTCTCCCCTGTGTCCTCCCTGCCCACCCTGAGCGGAAGTGCTCTCCTCCTTTGTCTGGTCTCTAAAACCCACTAATGACCACACCTCTCTTTTGGCACTTACTGTCTGCTTCCTCTCATTGTTAGTTGTCTTTGTGTGACTTAGTATTGTCCCTATTAGACTGTAAACTTCCTCAGAACAAGACCTGTGTATTCTTTTTTTTCTTCTTCTTCTTTTTTTTTTTTTTCCAGTCTCCAGGGCTTTCCACACAGTGTGGAGGGCCATACAGGCAAGTGCTTAACCAATAGCTGTTGAGTGACAATTCCCAGACCATGCAGATGAAAGTCTGCATTTTGCAATCATTGGGTGGTTGTGATGTGCTGCCTGCATGCTTTGCAAGGCAGCTGAAGGGTCTGGAGGTATCACAGAAGTGGTGAGGTGTCACTGGAGGATTCACCAATGTGAACTTCGGGGCAGATGTTTAGAAACGCCTCACCAGGGAGGCTGGGAGCTTAGTTGAGAATCAAGAAACGTGCCTAACAACGGCACTGCCAAATTACATCCCTGAATCGCTTTATACAAACTTTAATTAAATAAGGATGAAGAACTAAGTGTAACATTTTTAAGGAAGTTAATGCATTATGATGCCTTGGATTTTAAAAAGAATGAAGGAAAAAACGTTGCAAAGATGAGAAGTAAACAGGAGAAAATTGCCCTTTGAGAGAGGGCAAAATAAGCAGAACTTCCTCTGGGGGAAATATGGGCAAAGAGAGGGCAAAGTGAGGGCAGGCAAGAAGGTGTAGTTCTTTGTCTAGCTGAGTGTCACAAACCTGCTGAAAAATCCTGCTTACCTGAAAGGGAGCAAAACCTTCGAGGGAGTGAGACCCATAATTGAGACCACATGTAAACCTGTTTTCAGGCTTTTCAGGGACTGAAGAATGAAGAGTATCAAGGCAATCTTAGGAGCCCATTTGCATTGCTGAATAATCCAAAGCAGTTCTACTTTTTCTATGTATGAAGATATATTTCGTTGGACGAGAAAAATATCAGGCTGATTTCTGAATCTTGGTTTCCAGATATCTTTTAAAATTTCTATCTATATAGTTTTTACGTGCTCCTGAAGATATTCATGATTCAGCCAGTCTCTGGGAGTACAGGTAGTTTCTGAAATCAGAAGGTACTATGGATGCCTCAAGCATCACCCAAGTCCATGCCACTCTGGACCAAAGACTCTGCCACTTCCCTTTAAGACAAGTTCCAGGAAAATACTCTTTGTTTTCCTCTGGTTCTGCTCTCAGATGAGAAAGGGGATAAAAGTGGGGAATGGCTAACCTACCATCACAACCCCTGTCATATCAGACAAGTATTCAGTCTACTTTGCCCAAGTATGTTACGGTCTCCCGTCTGAAACAAATTGTTTTCTCTCCAGGAACTGAGAGGAAATAGATGAGAACAGATTTGGGGTCAGATATGCTTGATTTGGGATCTTGACTTTGTGATTGGAGGATGTCATTTAGTCCCTCTGAACCACAGTTACCTCTTCAATAAGGTAGAAATAATAAGAGCTGCCTCGTAGGATTGCTGTTATACTAAGTGGCATAAGCATCATAGACAAGCTTTACATCTCTATTCCACCCCCATAGGATCTAAGAGGCTCACAGGAACTGCACTTGTTCTGTGTGACAGTAGCCCTATCTCCAAGACTGAATAGAAAGTAAGTTATCCAAACAAATCTTTCCACAATCTTGGCCTAGAAATAAGAAACCCTAGGAAATCTAGGTTGGTTACTTGAGCTGAGGAGATAAAATGTGGGTGGTGGTATTTAGCCTTGTGCATTGCCAAAGCAGGAAAAGCTGCCCAAAGAATAAGAGAAAGAGGTAAGGGGACGAAAAAATAAAATGAGAGAACACGTCCCCTGGCTTCTGGATAGCTGTCCAGTTCTTAGTCCCTGTTCTTCATGATATTTTGCTAGCTTCCTGACCTTATATCCAGGAGTTAATTCAATAGGCTCACATTGAATCCCTTTACACGTGAAATAGTTGGAAACAGATTTCCATCACTTAGCATTCAAAACAGATTTGACTAAAACCATATCTTAATGTCCCTAGAATAGCACCTAACACGTGGTGATTAGCTCTTTTGGTAACCGCTTTATGTGCTTGAGTGTGAAGTCCTTAGAAATCTTTAAGACGCTTGTTAGGAAACTCTAGGAAAGAACTGAAACATCATTTTTACTGGTTTGATGTGGGTTTGCCAAAGCAATTGATGGAGATGTATCTTTGGATGATAAAAATACTAAGACAATAAAATCGAGTTTACAATGAGAAATGTTGACTCATCCAATTTGGGGTTTATCCCTTCCTTGTTTTCCAAATTCATGTTTAGCCAAACAATATGGGCAAAATATAATAAGTGAATAATAAAATTATCCAAAAATATTTTTAGTCTGTGAAATTATATCAGATTCTCAAGATGCAGACGATTATAGTACTTCCCTCTCAAGAACATACTTACCTTCTATTAAAGGGTACCATCCATTGTGCCCTACACATAAAAGACATTATCTAGCTCTCTCCAAGAGTTCCAAAAAGGAACGTGGCAAGAGAATCTGGCAGGTTATGAAAAAAGAAATGAAAAGCAGGAGATCAGATGAATGGGGACTTTTCCCAACTTAATTTTACAAAAGTTTTTTTAAGCTGGTACAACATAAAAAGTACTGGTGAATACGTAAAAAGATAGTGAGACTCTGCTCTCTAAGAGATTACAGTTTAATAGGCGAGATAAGACAAGTGTACCAAATAAGAAGTACAAATTCAGTACAAACTAAGAAGTCTGGGAATGCACTACAAGGGAAGTATCGAAGGGTAGCAGGACATGCCACCCCAAAATATGCCGCTCCGGTATATTGATTACCTTGAGCTGAAGGCACTTGAAAAGCAGCACTTGCAGGGAGAGGCTTTCTCTGAACTTCCCTTATCTGCCTAAAGGCAGACCCTCCTCGCCCCTCGCCCCCCCTCCCCCAATACTCAATTGTCACAGATCCCCTGCCAGGGAGTTTCATCAACTGGGGAAGACTGACTCTCATCACAGGAGAGGAGTCTAGAAGTGGACACCACAGCCTGACTAACCTTGTCACAAACTATCACACCTCCCACCTATTCTTCTAAAGGCCCATTCAGCTTTCCTAAAAATCATTTATTCTCCCCTGAGAGTCCTACACCTTCCCTCTGCTTTCCCTATAAGATGCCGTTTGATCCTGAATTAGAGGTCACCTCTGGGAGTTACTCATTTTCCTCTGGGTAGCGCATGAGGTATATAGGTTAGTAAACTTCTGTTTATTTTTCTCTTGTTAACATGTCTTTTATTACAGGGGTCTCAGCTAGGAACTCAGAAGGGTAAAGGGAAAATTATTTTTCCTGCCCTGCAATACCAAGGTCTACAGGAGCACAAAGCAGAGGGCCACCAGGTTGAGGGCGTAAGGGAATTTAAAGCCAAACATAGCATTTGAGCTGAGCTTTTCATAGCAGGTAGGTTCTGGGACAGGAATGGGACAGAAGAGAATGAGAAACAGAATTCAGCTCAGAATACCTTGTTCCCTCTACCTGGAACACCCTCCCCCAACCCCCTTCCCATCCTAACCAGCTCCTACCTTAAGACTTGGCTCACATGTCTCCTCCTCCAGAAAACATTTTATAATCAATTTCTTCTACCTAAGTGCCACTGAGCTACTCAGCTCCGTGCTTCTTCCCATCACAACCTTTATCCATCACATTACAATGGCCATTTATTGGTCTGAGTCCTCCATTAGACCAACACTTCTTACACACTGATATGGATTAATTACTTTTCAGATGTCTCACCAGTTTGTTACTAATAATCATTAAAATTCCAAACTTTACCTTTTTTTTTTTTTTTTTTTTTTGATAGTTTAGAGAATACTCCTGGAATCCCCATGATACCTTCCACAGCACTTATGCCACTTTTACTTGGCCGGGAGAAATAACATGCCTACTTGAGAATTTAAGCCGTTGTTCTAATCTTCCAGCTCCTCACTTATACAGTGGTCCTGATGTTGCTAAACTTGATGTGTCACCGTAATCTGTTTGGCTTCAGCAATACTGTGACATTTACATCATGGCAGGCAAGACATTTCTTAGTGGCGTAGAAAATCGACCCACTTGTGCTGCAATTTGGATAGTGATATTCAAAATATTTAATAGCCCATAGGGTGTGGGCAGTGACCAGTTAGAACACACACAGGTAGTGTTAGAACATGGTCCTAGAGCCTCTTCCCCCCACTACTCTGCACATGATAACCCTTATTTATTAGAATGAGCAGAAGTCTGGACAATCTCAGGGAAGGAGCCAGGATAGCCAGGGCTGCAGGAGATACCTGAGGGCTCAGAGAAGCTGTTATTTACCAACTGATATGTATTTCAAGACATTTAACAACTGGACAAACTATACTGTTGTGTGCCTAGCAAATACCAGTGCTACCAGCTGAAAAAGAGAATTGGAGCAATGAATTCTGAAAAAAGAAAACACTCAGATTTCATGTGTGCTGGGACCCTGGAGAGGATTCCTAGACTGTGTTCCATGAGAAAATGTAGCTCATAAGATATCTCTAGATGTCCCAGAGAAAGGTTTCTACCGGCAAGTAAGATTTGAGTACAAATTATACTCCTCTTGTGTTCTACAGCACATGAGTGAATTACAAGTCCTAGAGTAAAGAAAACTCTTGAACTTTGTTTAGCCCAAGTATTTAATAAACTTACTTCCCCAAGGGAATCCCTTCGCCATGAAATGATTTCACTTTGGAAGGACACGAAGGTTCTACGAAACAACGTTTGGGAAACATAATTCCATATATCCTCTCCACATTTAGATACACCCAGGGTGGTGAGTTCTCACAGACAGCCCACCACTGATGTATACAAAGGCCAGATTTGTCCTGCTGCTGTCATTTTCCAGAGGTTTCTCTTATACTTTATTTCACAGGCTCAAGAGTTTGACCACTTGCTTGCTTGTTTCCAACACCCAGGAAAGTCCTCAAACATTAACCCCTAGTGGTCAGGGGTCAGCAAATGCTCTCCATAAGGAGCCAGAAAATTAGTATCTTCAGTGTTGTGGACCGTCACGCCTTCTCAAGTCTGCGTTATGACAGAGCAGCAATAGACACAAATACATGAGCACGGCTGTGTTCTAAAAAACTTTGTTTACAAACCTAGGCAAAAGGTCAGACTTGTCGTGTGGTCTACAGTTTACCAAGCCCTGATCTAGGCTGAAGAAACAGTAACCTCTCCAGCCTCCCCTCTTTTGGCCTCGGAATGGTCTTTGCTCTCTTTGTGTCCTAGATCTCAGAGATAAGTTAACTTGAGATTCATATATTAATAGAGATAAATGAACTGAACGAGGCCTTGTTACTATTCAAATCTATAAGAAGAAAGGAAGTTGGGCTACAGAGGCAAGAAAATTCCAAATGGCAATACAAACCATGCACCAGGGAGTACAAGTAGAAAAGACCTTTCCCTGAGCTCCCTGAGATATTTAAAATTAGCCTCACTTAAGCTACTTCCAAGAAACATTTGGGGACTGAAAGCCTAATGACAATTGTTTGGCTGAGAATCAGGTAGCTGTCAGTTCAGTAATCCTGCTGTTTGCTACTATTTTTATTTGATAAGCAGAACCTTGGACAATACTTGGGCCTAGATATGAGGCAAGATCATCTGTGATTCATGGTTTAGAGACGAGAGGGCCCCATCTCCAGGTTGACCCGTGTTCTGGTTTCTCTGGTAGAAGTATTATAGGTGTTTTCAATTAGGGGAAAGCAAAACCTCCAGAGAGTATGGCTTTAACCCAAATAAAACCTCCCCTTGAATATAATTTCCCTCTCTCTCTCTGTCTCTGTCTCTCTCTCTCAATCTGTAAATCTGTATGTGTGTGTGGGTGTGTATATGTGTGCAGAACTGTTGAGACGGCTGCATTATACAGGTGGCATCCTAGGCAGTAAATAATATGGCTTTTATAGATGGCTTGAGACACACAGTCTCAGAACAATTAATTTTACTACTACATATTTGACCTCAGAACACTTTTTATCACAGCAGGAATTCCTTATCAAATTCTCAGGTGCAGGTGCCCCATAAACACTTTGGAGGCATACGGACCTCGTGGCTGAGATGACTAGTAACTCAAGAAGAGAGTAAGAGGTGGCCTGGGAAGAAAGAGAAGTATCAAACACTGACCCCAGCTCAAAAAGGCGAACCCGAATAGTCAAAGCCACCCTTCAGTGAAGTTTGTATATTCCTCACCCAGTCATATTATTGGAAAACCTTAACAATTTAGAAGTCAGCCATCATGGGGAAGGATTTGCTTTGTTGTCATAAGGCATGCACAATCGAAGAGTTACAAGGGACAATATTTATATTTCCAAAGAATTGACAAAAATTACCAAATGGAGGACAAGGAAGTCAGTCTGCTTGCATATCGGGGCTCAGGAGTGCTCACCAACAAAGCCAGCCAACAAAACATTTCATAAAACTCATAGCGCTGGAAATATATGCATATATGTATTTAAATATATCTTTAAAAATTTATATACTTAAAGAAACAAAGATATCCATCTGTCTCTGATACTAGTGACAATTAGTTTTATTTATTCATAAATTGTATCTTATCTGCTGAAAACTCCTAGTCCAATTTTCTCTACTTGTATTAACTAAACAAAGATTTACTCAACTGGACACATAATCTATAAATTAGGGATTCCACCAGAATTTATATGTCAGGGTGTTTTACTGCTTGTTCGTTTTTCTATTAAATGGCAGCTGGGGCATGACATTCTTGTTAAAAAAACAAAAACAAGGGCAAAAAAAACTATTACAATTATTTTCAAGACCCATCCAAACCCTGACACTTTTCTAAGTTCAACAAACATTTTCGATGGGCCCGAATGACCGTGAAATGAACAAAAATCACTACAGTGAAAGCAAAGGTGCCGGAAAGCATTTATTCACTGACTGTCTGTGGTCTGTGAGCCTCTCCCGAGACAGAGATCCTCATCTTCTGGGAGAGAGGAGAGAGTTGGAAGGACAGGAAAAGCATTAAATGAGAAAAACCTGACAAAAACTACTCTTCTGAATCTGAGCCCATATGTAAGTTTCATGTAGAATCATAAATTTAGAGATTTAAAATCCCTTTTCTGCTAAAAAATGGTAAAGGGATTATATTATACTTCTTTAGCTCTTACTTAAAATCTTCCTTTTTATTATGCCTTTTATATCCACTATGTCATTATAAATAAAATCGTTTCAGTTCTTTCTGACCAGAGAATCCTGACATTTGATGACTGAGGGCCTGATCTCAGGGGAGGAACTAAGTGACTGATGTGGGACACACATACCATCAACACATAACTAATTAGAAATGATTAGGAAAAAAAATCCCAAAGGCAGCTTTTAACCCACACCTCTTTCTAGGAAAATTTTATTCTTTCTTTAGAGTCTAAAGTGCCTATTTCAAGTACTTACTATTTCATTCTTTTTCTCAAAAGTTTGAAATGTTTGACACCTCATAAGCCTCACAATGATTCCTTCTCTTTTGAAGGGCAAAGCAGAACAGACATCCTCTTTTAAGGAATAACTGCTAATAAGATAAAAATGACATAATATTTTTTTCTTGGATTTAATTGGTACTTGGGCATCTGCCTTTTCCCCACAAATAATGGGGTACATCCATTCAAGAGGACCATAAATATGAGAATCTTCTAATTTATTTGATCTAAAGCCAAAAATACTTGCATGTCCGCCATGTGACTGGAGCTAACTGAACATGCCAGACACACAGATTTACAGCTTAATTCTACACGTGTTAGCTGGAGAAAGAAACCACGCTCCATTGAACTATGACGTCATGAGCACACCCCATACATTTTTTTAATTAAAAAAAATAATGGTGAGATTACAACTCTGTGTCCATTATACTTGAAAAACTGGGAAAGAGAAATAGGTTGAGGACATATCCTGAGGCAGAAGACACATTCCTTTAGCATGGCTTGAGGAAGCCACAAAATCTTCTTCTCTCTGCCCTCTTTATCTTTCTGTCTGCTTGGAGAACTTTCCCAGGTTCCCCTGTGTTTCTTCTATCTCCTGGATTCTCAGAACGACTTCCCCCAGGTGTCCCAGGGGCGTGCTGGAACCAACTCCTGCCTGCTCACGTGTGCTGACCCTGTGAGTCTCTTCCCGACTCCATGTTCAGTGACCACATTGTAGCTTGAAATCTGCCATGGTGGGAGTATTTACACCATGGAAATTGGCAAATGCTACAGATCGGGGTTTTTTTTCTCCCTGGAGATCCAGCCAGTTGTTAAACCTATACCAGCATACCAGTGTCTTGGACACATCTCTCTACTCTTTCTCCCTCCCCATCTCCCATCTCAAATCCTATCCTCAGACGACCACACACTTGAAATACTCCAATAAGTGAATTTACTAAGTTATTAGTGGAGAAAGAGGTATTTAATGCACTACCTCTGTCAAGCACATATTGAACACCATCTAATGATAATGCCTTAACCCAAAGTAAAGAATCTCTGTCTATTAAAGTCTGGGTGTTGCTGAGGGATAGTGCTTTTGTCTAGGACAAACTTCTCAGCATCCTTCAAAGTATGCCATCAAAGCAGCTAGTGACTCCCCCTTAAACCAGTGTTGACAAAGGATATTGAAAGCAGGGTCGGAAAAACTATCTGGATAGACAGCCCCATATTGATTGAAGTACAGAGACAACCTTGTTGAGATAAAAAGGAGAAGCTGATTTTCAAATAAATATCTTGTTACCACAGGAGGAAGAGTAAAGAAATAAGAGTGTTTCTTTGATGCTGTCCATCTTATAATCAATAATTTTTTTTCTTTTGAAAATATATTTTTTCCAACACTACATTGATACCATATTTCATGAAATCTATGATATCATTGGTTGCAAGATATACCATTATATTCTATATCACCAAGAAAGGAGATAACATTGCTACCTATTAAATGATGACGCAAAGTTTTCCGCTCACTTAGAATTTTTCTTTTTATATTTATTGCAAGAGTTTTTTTAGATTGGTTTGGACAGA
Source organism: Balaenoptera acutorostrata (assembly GCF_949987535.1). Taxonomy (NCBI): domain Eukaryota; kingdom Metazoa; phylum Chordata; class Mammalia; order Artiodactyla; family Balaenopteridae; genus Balaenoptera; species Balaenoptera acutorostrata. The sequence continues at coordinate 45,597,702 of NC_080068.1, read as the reverse complement.
TTTTATTATGCATTGCTCTTGTGCATACCTAAAAAGAAAAATCTATGCAAAATAAGCTGGTTAAAGAATGTCCAAAATTCCCTCTCTTTGAGAATTGACTTTTCTGAGTTACTTTTTGACTGAGAGTCATGGGAGTCCGTGCAACACATGTTATACAACATTTCTTAAAGGACTGCAATACAGTAAGTCCCCTACATACAAATGAGTTCCATTCTGAGAGCACGTTCGTAAGTCCACTTTGTTGCTAAGTCCACAAAGTTAGCCTGGTACCCAACTAACAAATTTGGCTATATAGTTCTGTACTGTAAGAAGTTTATAACACTTTTCACACAAATAATGCATTAAAAAAACAAACACAAAAAATAAAGAAAACATTTTTAATCTTACAGTACAGGACCTTGAAAAGTACAGTGGTACAGTACAACAGCTGGCATCCAGGGGCTGGCATCGAGTGGAAAGAAGAGTTACCGACTGGAGGAGGGAGAGGAGGTGGGAGATGGTGGAGCTGAAGGATCATCAACAATAGGAGACGGAGACGGAGGGCAAGCTCCAATTTCACTCACACCTGACACTGATGGAACTCACGTTTGCATCTTTGAAAGTTGGCAACTTGAAGGTTCGTATATAGGGGACTTACTGTACTGGTCCCAGCATCTTCCTCCAAACTGCTGTCACAGGTGATAATGCACACACTCAGGCAGGCTGAGTACCCAGCCTGGCTGACTACGTCCCAATTTCAGAGACTGTATATATAGATTTGGTAGAGGTGGGCGGAGGCTGAGGGCCTCTTAGAATCAATGAAATATGACCGTTAGGGTCTCTGGTTTAGACACCAGACCTAAGGTCTAGACCCAGAAGAGAAGGCACCTCTGTGGGGTCTTCGCTTGTCTTTAGATCCAACTAAAGCTGACTGTAGGCTAGAATTACCTGGTCAGGGGGAGGTGATTAAATCAGAATTTCTGAACTAAAAAACTAATTTACAGTAACACAATTGGTTGAAGACAATAAATTTAGTTAGCAATTAACATCCTTTAATCACCCTGGAAATATTTAGTTTTATTAGTCCCCAAAGATCCTAAACTACAGGTCTCCCTCAAACTGATTTTCCCCTCCCTTCTTTTTAACAGAATCTTAATTGCTGTTCAAGTGTTCACCCCACTTCTAGCCCTAGAGGGAGACTCTTGATTATTCTCTGTCAATTAATGAATTCTCCGGCTACTCTTATTATTCCAGAGACGGACAGGGGGTACTTAATCAGACTACAGGAAAGGACTCATACACCATCTTTGAAAGTATAAGGTTTCTCATCTCTCTCTCCTGCTGGGTGTGGCAAGGATGCTTGCAGCCTTGATTACCATTGGCCACCGTCTGAGACCACGAGGGGAACCAACTTGAAAATGAAATAGGCACGGAGCAGAGCGGAGGGGTAGAAGGAACCCAGGCCCATGAGGGCACCACTAACCTCAAATTATGAGAGTTAACACATTTCCTGTTTGAGCCACTTTGAGTCAGATTTCTGTTACAGCTAAAAACATCAGACTACATGTCCTTCTCTGGGCATTGTCAAATAGCGGGGTTCCAGCTCTGTTTGAATGCTGATGGGCCAGGGATAGAATGAAACTTTTACTGGTGTCTGACCACTTGATTTTTAGGATATTGGGAGGGCAAAGAGTGGAGGAAGGAGCAGAGACAGAATCTACAGAAAAAAGGCTCAGAGGACCCGGCTTCCTCCTCTCCCTGACTGTGCGTCAAATCCATTCAGCATTTAGAGCGTAGGTTCCTCGTTTAGAGGATAAGTCTGTCATGACATAACCACACTAAACCAGGGATCAACAAACTTTTCTGTTACAGGCCAGATAATAAATATTTTAGGCTCAGTGGACCATACCATCTCTGTCACAACTACTCAGCTCCACCATTGCAGGGCAAGAGCGGTCGTAGATAATCCTTGAAGGAATGAGCTTGGCTGTCTTCCAGTTACGCCTCATTTACAAAAGTGAATGGTAGGTGGGATCTGACCCGTGGGCCGTAGTTTATGACACGAGTTAGATGACATTAAATCACCATCAAAGTAGAGCAGCCAGATATCTTATACCTCCCCATGGTGATGCAACAGAACTACATGGTACCACCTGTAAAGGACTTTTGCACCAAACCCCCAAAAACATTTAACTTCATGTGATTAAAACTAACTTCCAGTTTACAAGAAATACAGGAGCTAAAGAATCAAGTTAAATGATACAATGAGAAAATACACAGAAATATCCAGAATGTGGGACATTCAAGTTGGACTAGGAACTGCTCCTGATTGAAAAGGATTAAAGTTCAATGCAATGGGTACACTTTGTTTGAAACCTGAGTCAAACTAACTGTAAAAAAAAGAAAAAAATTTTAATTTATTTTTATTTATTTATTTGGCCAAGCTTCACAGCATGCAGGGATTGAACCCGTGCCCCCTGCATTGGCAGCACGGAGTCTTAAGCACTGGACCACCAGGGAAGTCCCTAGAACTTTGTATTAAAATTCCGCCACTTCACTTCACTGGAATGTGTCCAGTTAAAAAAAAAATTTGTATTCAATTAAATTCAACACATAATGATTGTATACCTCCAATATTCCAGACACTCAATTAGGTACAAGATAAATAAGTACTATTTCCATTTAGGAGATTTTATTCTGGGCCACTGTCTGTGCTAATGATAATTTTACTTATATTATCTCATCTAATTGTTAAGATGCTTCTACAGTGACTTCTTATCCTCAGTTTGCCATCAAGGGACCTGAGGCAGGGGGATTAAGGGACTTTTTCAAGGCCACACAGCTATAAAAGGGCAGGGTTTCTGCCCAGGTATGTCTGACTCTAAGCCCGTGCTCTTACCTCTTTTTTCATGCTTTCTCCTCTCCTCAGGATACTCGTGTCTAGAAAACTGGTTGAAGAATCTGAAATTTGAACTCAGACTCCTAAGGGCTGAATTTAGATGCAAGCAACTCCTTGTGACCCCTGACCCAGGAAGTGGTCAGGAGTCAGATTATTCAGTCTCCTCTGGCTCATCTTTTCCAACTGATGATACAACACTTGCCTTCACTAATGTTTGACAAAGTGCTCTTGAAAGGTATTAGATGCCCAGCAAGGGACTCCCTTTGACCCGAACCATCAAGACTCCATTTTAATGAAAGCACCCATGTTGGGGGGATAACAAAGCAGTTCCCTTTCTGTGGCTTCACCTCACCTGGGCCCAGCCTCTCAGTTCAACTGAGGAAAGATTAGAATGTTTCTAAAAGAATTTCACTACAAAACAACAGTAGAAGAGCAACCAAAGGTAAGAAAGGAAAACACAAAAGCAGAGAAATGGATGAGTTTCAGAGCATGGGTTCCTGGTGCTAATGAAGCCCAAAGTGGTTTTCAGCTCATATCCTTTCAAGCACAGATTCTGGTTCCTTCTCATCAGCCCATCAGGACCAGGGCTGGGGCATGCTCTCAGCCATGGTCATTTGCATTTGGCCGCCATGCTAGGTGAGGTCTGGGCGGGTCCTCAGACCATTCACAGAGCCACCTTCTCTGGTCCGGCTGCAGGTGTCAGAACTGAAGCAGCCCGGGGTGGGGACCAGGGAGTGGCATATTTGTCCAATGTGGGACCTTCCCAACAAGTGTTTGAAGAAATGTGTTGGCATAACCATTCTTATGTCAATGATGAAAAGATACTACAGAAGTAAAAAGAAGACCTGTGGGCAAAGGGAACCAAAGGACTGTGCCCGTTTTACTTGCCCTCCTCCTCTCCCACCCACAGTGCAGACCCCACCTCAGGCTCGCTCCTCCTCACACAAGGTCTCAGACATCTAGAGCTCTGAGCTCTGCCAGACTTGACTCCTGCATGCTCTGTCCACCCACCTCCCGGCATTGTCCCCCTGTTTATCTCCTGTGTGAGAAAGGCACTTTTTGATCTAAACTACAACGGTCCTGAGTGGCCTGGGAAATCACCTCCTTCACTTCCCATCATGTTGCTCTGACCCGGGTCCACCCCCCCCCCCAACTTCGCTCATGAATCTTTTTGGCTCAGTCCTGCTCATTTGCCTAAAACCACGGGTCTGCAATAGCTAGCTCTACTTTCTGGGAAGGCTCAGATGCTTAATCTGTTCTAAGCGAGTATCCATTTCTAATCCAGCTAAAACCTGTGTTGGCTTCAAGAACATCACTGGGGAGGCAGCATGTACAGGGAAGGCAAGAAGACCAGTTAGATGGTACCCCAATACTTAAAAGGGGAGGCAGGACACCAGGCCAGGGGGCATGGGAGACAATGGCAGCGCCAGGGAGGACGAATCCACCTCGGCCACTGGACCTCAAAGGACCAGATGGGGACTGACATAATCCATTCAGTGCACTTAGAATAATGCCTGTTATATCAGAAGTATGCAATCAATGTTAGCTATTATTTTCATTAGATATCTCAATTTGCCTTTCAGGCTGAATAATGCTCTCTATTATTGGTATTCATTATTCAGTCAGGGAAGCATGTCTTCATTTCCAGAAGAAGTATAAAGTAATTTGCTGTAAAACGTTACTCTCCCACTTTCTGCATCAACTTAATATCATTCCTACAGCAGACCCTAAAATTAATTCATATTCAATGACAGATTAGAGAGACACTTTGCTATATTGGAGCAGAATTTGTAAAACCAAATTTGTTAAGGGTGAGTACATGATGGTCATCTTGGAAATAACTTTCCACATCCCTGGCTTAAAAATTTACCCTAATCCATATCTCTAGTCACCTCTGGCTGGTTATCCCACTCTCGTCTTTGTTATAACATGTTAAAACCACTACACCACACTCCCTGATTTTTCCCTCTGCCTATTTTCTTGAGTTCCTGTCATAGCCTCTGGAAGGTGACAGAATTAGCTACATTTCCTACAGAGGTGAAAGGGAGCACATTGCCATCGCCATGCAATGCTTGACTTCCAACAGTCTTTCATCATTAAGAAAAATAAAAACTGTGGCCTTTGCCCCAGGAACGAGGAAGGGATTTTTTTCTGCGTGTCTGCCTCCTCTCAGCTCTCAGGTCTGCTTTAGTCAGTATTTACCTGTCAGCCTTAATCATGCTGATGTTGAGATCCAGGGAATTGAACCAATCGATTTTTCAACTTCCTTGTCGGACCCTTTGTTAGCTATAGCTTGTGTGAACTGCGTATTTTTTTCTTTTTTTTTTTTTAACATCTTTATTGGAGTATAACTGCTTTACAATGGTGTGTTAGTCTCTGCTTTATAACGAAGTGAATCAGCTATACATATACATATATCCCCCTCTCCCCTCCCTCTTGCGTCTCCCTCCTACCCTCCCTATCCCACCCCTCTAGATGGTCACAAAGCACCGAGCTCATCTCCCTGGGCTATGCGGCTGCTTCCCTCTAGCTATCTATTTCACATTTGGTAGTGTATATATGTCCATGCCACTCTCTCACTTCGTCCCAGCTTACCCTTCCCCCTCCCCTCTAGGTCCATCCACCTCACTACAAATAACTCAATTTCATTCCCTTTTATGGCTGAGTAATATTCCATTGTATATATGTGCCACATCTTCTTTATCCATTCATCTGTCAATGGACACTTAGGTTGCTTCCATGTCCTGGCTATTGTAAATAGAGCTGCAATGAACACTGTGGGACATGACTCTTTTTGAATTATGGTTTTCTCAGGGTATATGCCCAGTAGTGGGATTGCTGGGTCATATGGTAGTTCTATTTTTAGTTTTTTAAGGAACCTCCATACTGTTCTCCATAGGGGCTTTATCAATTTACATTCCCACCAACAGTGCAAGAGGGTTCCCTTTTCTCCACACCCTCTCCAGCATTTATTGTTTGTAGATTTTTTGATGATGTCCATTCTGACCGATGTGAGGTGATACCTCATTGTAGTTTTGATTTTCATTTTTCCAATGATTAGTGATGTTGAGCATTCTTTCATGTGTTTGTTGGCAATCTGTATATCTTCTTTGGAGAAACGTGTATTTAGGTCTTCTGCCCATTTTTGGATTGGGTTGTTTGTTTTTTTGATACTAAGCTGCATGAGCTGCTTGTATATTTTGGAAATTAATCCTTTGTCAGTTGCTTTATTTGCAAATATTTTCTCCAATTCTGAGGGTTGTCTTTTCATATTTTTTTATGGTTTTCTTTGCTGGGCAAAAGCATTTAAGTTTCATTGGGTTCCATTTGTTTATTTTTGTTTTTATTTCCATTACTCTAGGAGGTGGGTCAAAAAGGATCTTTCTGTGACTTATTTTTTCCTCTAATAGTTTCATAGTGTCTGGCCTTCCATTTAGGTCTTTAATCCATTTTGAGTTTATTTTTGTGTATGGTGTTAGGGAGTGTTCTAATTTCATTCTTTTACATGTAGCTGTCCAATTTTCTCAGCACCACTTACTGAAGAGCCTGTCTTTTCTCCATTGTATATTCTTACCTCCTTTATCAAAGATAAGGTGACCATAGGAGCGTGGGTTTTTCCCTGGACTTTCTATCCTGTTCCATTGATCTATATTTCTGTTTTTGTGCCAGTACCATACTGTCTTGATTACTGTAGCTTTGTAGTATAGTCTGAAGTCTGGGAGCCTGATTCCTCCAGCTCCGTTTTTCTTTTTCAAGATTGCTTTGCCTATTCTGGGTCTTTTGTGTTTCTTTACAAATTGTGAAATTTTTGTTCTAGTTCTCTGAAAAATGCCATTGGTAATTTGATAGGGATTGCATTGAATCTGTATTGCTTTGGGTAGTATACTCATTTTCACAATATTGATTCTTCCAATCCAAGAACATGGTATATCTCTACATCTGTTTGTATCATCTTTAATTTCTTTCATCAGTGCCTTATAGTTTTCTGCATACAGGTCTTTTGTCTCCTTAGGTAGGTTTATTCCCAGGTATTTTATTCTTTTTGTTGCAGTGGTAAATGAGAATGTTTCCTTAATTTCTCTTTCAGATTTTTCAGCATTAGTGTATAGGAATGCAAGAGATTTCTGTGCATTAATTTTGTATCCTGCAACTTTACCAAATTCATTGATTAGCTCTAGTAATTTTCTGGTGGCATTTTTAGGATTCTCTATGTATAGTATCCTGTCTTCTGCAAACAGTGACAGCTTTACTTCTTCTTTTCTGATTTGGATTCCTTTGATTTATTTTTCATCTCTGATTGCTGCAGCTAAAACTTCCAAAACTATGTTGAATAATAGTGGTGAGAGTGGGCAGCCTTGTCTTGTTCCTGATCTTAGTGGAAATGGTTTCAATTTTTCACCACTGAGAACGAAGTTGGCTGTGGGTTTGTCATACATAGCCTTTATTATGTTGAGGTAAGTTCCCTCTATGCCTACTTTCTAGAGTTTTTATATAAATTGGTGTTGAATTTTGTCAATAGCTTTTTCTGCATCTATTGAGATTATCATATGGTTCTTATCCTTCAATTTGTTAATATGGTGTATCACAGTGATAGATTTGCATATATTGAAGAATCCTTGCATTCCTGGGATAAACCCCACTTGATCATGGTGTATGATCTTTTTAATGTGTTGCTGGATTCTGTTTGCTGGTATTTTGTTGAGGATTTTTGCATGTATGTTCATCAGTGATATTGACCTGTTATTTTCTTTTTTGTGTGACATCTTTGTCTGGTTTTGGTATCAGGGTACTGGTGGCCTCATAGAATGAGTTTGAGAGTGTTCCTCCCTCTGCTATATTTTGGAAGAGTTTGCAAGGATAGGTGTTAGCTCTTCTGTAACTGTTTGATAGAATTTGTCTGTGAAGCTATCTGGTCCTGAGCTTCTATTTGTTGGAAGAATTTTAATCACAGTTTCAATTTCAGTGCTTGTGAGTGGTCTGTTGATATTTTCTATTTCTTCCTGGTTCAGTCTCAGAAGTTTGTACTTTTCTAAGAATTTGTCCATTTCTTCCAGGTTGTCCATTTTATTGGCATATAGTTGCTTGTAGTAATCTCCCATGATCCTTTGTAATCTGCAGTGTCAGTTGTTACTTCTCCTTTTTCATTTCTAATTCTGTTGATTTGAGTGTTTTCCCTTTTCTTCTTGATAAGTCTGGCTAATGGTTTATCAATTTTCTTTATCTTCTCAAAGAACTAGCTTTTAGTTTTTGATCTTTGTTATCATTTCCTTTATTTCTTTTTCATTTATTTCTGATCTGATCTTTATGATTTCTTCCCTTCCTCTCACTTTGGGGTTTTTTTGTCCTTCTTTCTCTAATTGCTTTAGGTGTAAGATTAGGTTGTTTATTTGACATTTTTTTTGTTTCTTGAGGTAGGATTGTATTGTTATAAACTTCCCTGTTAGAACTGCTTTTGCTGCACCCCATAGATTTTGGGTCATCGTGTTTTCATTGTCATTTGTTTCTAGGTATCTTTTGACTTCCTCTTTGATTTCTTCAGTGACCTCTTGGTTATTAAGTATTGTATTGTTTAGCCTCCATGTGTTTGTATTTTTTACAGATTTTTTCCTGTAATTGATATCTTGTCTCATGCCGTTGTGGTTGGAAAAGATACTTGATACGATTTCAATTTTCTTAAATTTACCAAGGCTTGATTTGTGACCCAAGATATGATCTATCCTGGAGAATGTTCCATGAGCACGTGAGAAGAAAGTGTATTCTTTTGTTTTTGGATGAAATGTCCTATAAATATCAATTAAGTCCATCTTGTTTAATGTGTCATTTAAAGCTTGTGTTTCCTTATTTATTTTCATTTTGGTTGATCTGTCCATTGGTGAAAGTGGGGTGTTAAAGTCCCCTACTATGATTGTTTTACTGTCGATTTCCCCTTTTATGGCTGTTAGCATTTGCCTTATGTATTGAGGTGCTCCTTTGTTGGGTGCATAAACATTTATAATTGTTATATCTTCTTCTTGGATTGATCCCTTGATCATTATGTTGTGTCCTTCTTTGTCTCTTGTCATAGTCTTTATTTTAAAGTCTATTTTGTCTGATATGAGAATTCCATTTGCATGGAATATCGTTTTTCCATCTTCTCACTTTCAGACTCTATGTGTCCCTATGTCTGAAGTGGGTCTCTTGTAGACAGCATATATACGGGTCTTGTCTTTGTATCCATTCAGCCAGTCTATGCCTTTTGGTTGGAGCATTTAATCCATTTACATTTAAGGTAATTATCGATATGTATGTTCTTATTACCATTTTCTTAATTGTTTTGGGTTTGTTATTGTAGGTCTTTTCCTCTTCTCATGTTTCCTGCCTAAAGAAGTTCCTTTAGCATTTGTTGTAAAGCTGGTTTGATGGTGCTGAATTCTCTTAGCTTTTGCTTGTCTGTAAAGGTTTTAATTTCTCCATCGAATCTGAATGAGATCCTTGCTGGATAGAGTAATCTTGGTTGTAGGTTTTTCCCTTTCATCACTTTAAATATGTCCTGCCACTCCCTTCTGGCTTGCAGAGTTTCTGCTGAAAGATCCGCTGTTAACCTTATGGGGATTCCCTTTTATGTAATTCATTGATTTCCCCTTGCTGTGTTTAATATTTTTCTTTGTATTTAATTTTTGATAGTTTGATTAGTATGTGTCTTGGCATGTTTCTCCTTGGATTTATCTGGTATGGGACTCTCTGCACTTCCTGGACTTGATTGACTATTTCCTTTACCTTATTTGGGAAGTTTTCAACTATAATCTCTTCAAATATTTTCTCAGTCCACTTCTTTTTCTCTTCTTCTTCTGGGACTCCTATAATTCGAATGTTGGTGCATTTCATGTTGTCCCAGAGGTCTGTGAGACTGTCCTCAATTCTTTTCATTCTTTTTTCTTTATTCTGCTCTGAGGTAGTTATTTCCACTATTTTATCTTCCAGGTCACTTATCCGTTCTTCTGCCTCAGTTATTCTGCTATTGATCCCTTCTAGAGAATTTTTCATTTCATTTATTGTGTTGTTCATCATTGTTTGTTTGCTCTTTAGTTCTTTTAGGTCCTTGTTAAACGTTTCTTGTATTTTCTCCAATCTATTTCCAAGATTTTGGATCATCTTTACTATCATTACTCTGAATTCTTTTTCAGGTAGACTGCCTATTTACTCTTCACTTGTTTGGTCTGGTGGGTTTTTACCTTGCTCCTTCATCTGCTGTGTGCTTCTTTGTCTTCTCATTTTGCTTAACTTACTGTGTTTGGTGTCTCCTTTTCACAGGCTGCAGGTTTGTAGTTCCCATTGTTTTTGATATCTGCCCCCAGTGGGTAAGGTTGGTTCAGTGGATTGTGTAGGCTTCCTGGTGGAGGGGACTGGTGCCTATGTTCTGGTGGATGAGGCTTGATCTTGTCTTTCTGGTGGGCAGGACCGAGTCCGGTGGTGTGTTTTGGGGTGTCTGTGACCTTATTATGATTTTAGGCACCCTCTCTGCTAATGGCTGGTGTTGTGTTCCTGTCTTGCTAGTTGTTTGGCATGGGGTGTCCAGCACTGGAGCTTGCTGGTCGTTGAGTGGAGCTGGGTCTTTGTGTTGAGATAGAGGTCTCTGGGAGAGCTCTCACTGATTGATATTACATGGAGCTGGGAGGTGTCTGGTGGTCCAATGTCCTGAACTCGGCTCTCCCACCTCTGAAGACTCTGTCAGCCATATGGCTTAGTTTTGTGATCTTGGACCAGGCACTTCTCTGTGCCTCAGATTTCCTTTTGTGCAGCACCTCCTCACTCCAGAGGCCCAGTCAGGTGTGAGCGAAGGGCTGTCACTCACAGGCTGTGGAGGGAGGAAGCCCACAAGGCTGGCGTGGGACCAAACTGTGAACTTAGTATTTTTAAGTGACAGACACAGTAGAAACTCTTTAGGCCACAGACAAAGGAACTGGATTCACACTTAACCTAGGAGCTTAACAATTGTGATCCATTAGGCTATCATCCTCTGTAGCTGCCCTGATTCCAGAAACATCAGACCTACAAGGTATTGAATGCATATAATCAATAGCTGTTATGAGAAGATCCTTCTGTACTTGAAGACAAATAGTGCTTAAAAACAAACACATTTATACAATGGAATATTACTCAGCCGTAAAAAGGAACGAGATTGGGTCGTTTGTAGAGATGTGGATGGACTTAGAGTCTGTTGTACAGAGTGGAGTAAGCCAGGAAGAGAAAAACAAATATCGTATATTAATGCATATATGTGGCATCTAGAAAAATGGTACAGATGAACTTATTTGCAGGGCAGCAATACAGATGTAGACATAGAGAACGGGCAAGTGGACACAGAGGGGGAAAGGGAGGGTGGGACAAACTGGGAGATTAGGATTGACATATATACACTACCATGCGTAAAATAGATAGCTAGCAGGAACCTGCTATAAAGCACAAGAAGCTCAGCTCAGTGCTCTCTGATGACCTACATGGGTGGGATGTGGCGGGTGGGAGGGAGGTCAAAGAGGGAGGGAATATAGGTATACGTATAGCTGATTCACTTCATCGTACAGCAGAAACTAACACAACACTGTAAAGCAATTATACTCCAATAAAAAAATAAATAAAAATTTTAAAAATTAAAAAATAAAAAAAAGTTAACGCAAAAAAATTCATGATGAGCAAACAATCAAAGTTTTAAATAAAAGATAAGACTGGCCTGTAAACAAACAAACAAAAAACACATTAGGCAACCATAAGTACTACATAACCAAACAATTTTATTGTTTTGGCTTGTGGGATTTCTTTCCCCTCCTCCTCCTCTTCGTCTTCGTCTTCTTTTAAATTGAGATGCCGTACGTCTGACTGTAGTGCATTCCCTAGTAATGCATTATATCCTTTAGGCATGAATACGACGATTTTTAAAATATTTATGGTGACTTCAGTTGTCCTGGGGCTTTATCTTTATTTGTCCTCTCTTCCTTGGGGGTCTGAATGATTTTTTTCCAACTTATGAGTGGTTCTCTATGCACTTGCCCTCTGCCTGTCACTACACTCATATAGGAGCTATTTGGAGAACAGAACAAACCAAAACTCACAGTCTCTTTCCAGAACCTTCCCCTCTCAATGTTCCTGAGGGGCACAAAGGAGACCCCTTCCCATCAGTGAACAAAAGTTGCACGCATGCAGAACAGATTTCCTGTAAGACCTCAGCAGGAATATTCAAGGAAATTGATATGGTGAGATATAATCATTTCCAACAATGTAAGAAATTGTATGTAAGAAATTTCCAACGGGCTGATGGAACATCAGTCCGGGCAACACACAGGTGGCCAGAGAGTAGCCTGTGGGATGGACGGCTTGTTTAAGAATGAAAAATAAAGACCAAAAGGAAATTTTGCAGTGGAAAAAAAAAGAAAGTAAGAAGAAAACAAACACAGAGTTTTTGGGGCAAAGGAAACTCTCAGTTCTATCAGTGGTAGTAATCCCAACGAATTGCAAACATGGCCTGCTTTAAAAAACAAAAGCAAACAAATAAGACATATTCCACCTTCATCTTTATAAGATAATCACCACAAAAGTTTCACAGTGGGGTCCTCTAAATGCTTTTTTCCTGGTGCATTTTAAATGATTATTTTGTAAGAATTCAAGTTGGACACCACTTGAGAAACACATAGCATTTGCTTAAGGTAAGGCCCACCCTCTTGCAGTCCAAGATGAGAAACCCACCCAATCTGGAACAAAGGAACCCCCATAACTTCTAAAGTTGTAGCCACAAATCAGGCCATCAGTCAGCACATATGCATGGAGTGCCTGCTGGGCAACAGACACTACCCCTTCTCAGCATTCACAATACAGCAAGAAATAAGAGAGGCAGTGTTCCTAACCTTCACTGACTGCATTACCAACAGAACATTTCATTTCTCAGTTTTGAGTTGCTTCACTGCATTTAGTTTTTCTTCCAAGAACAGTGATGGCTACTTTTCAAGACGAAACTGGTCTACCAATAAAGTATTTCTGCTTTGTTTTAGTTTTGCCCAGAACAAAAGGATAGTATGTCCCAAAGGTAAATCCAACCTGCCATTTCTAATAAGGCAGGAAATACTTGAAATAATTTTAAATGACATTTTTCTTGGTTTCTCCTCAATCAGAGTTTCGGGGGGAAAAAATCAGGTCCAAGTCTCCTGCAGGATACTCTATTATCTTCCCTCTGAAGAAAGAAGAGACAGGATAAAGGAAATGAAAATGAGACAGGTTAGGTGACAAAGGGACCCTTGTTAGAAATACTTTTGGAAATTATGGATTTAGTGTGAACAAAACTATTAAACAAACACTAGATGACACTTGTCTCTTGTCTTTGAAAAGTCCTCCTCCGGGGAGCTGGCCGAGGGGGATAAGAAAACCTGAAGCACCATCAGGGCTCTGCCTTTCCTGGAACCGATTCAGAGAGCTCACCTGGCCACACTTTGTGAAGTCAGCGCCAAGTGGCCTTGCCCAGTTCCTGCTCTGAGGAATAAAGTCACGGAGAGATGCCCTGAAGACACTGTATGTCCGCCCATGCAGCTGGGTCCCACTTGAAGGCACAAGATCATAATTGTAACAGAAGTTCCAGAACCACCTGTTCTGTATTATTGTGCCACATCCATAACGTCTTACCTGTTCCACTGACTAAAAGAAGAAATTTAGAGATAAACATGAACTAAACTGTCATTGCCATTCAAAGCTTCACCTTTTTCCAGATGCATATTAGGTTATTCTCCTTCCTGTGAAAGAACTGTTGTCCCCCAAATCGTGCCCTCAGCAGAGTTCTAGAAATTTCTCTGGGGGAATGCAGGGCAGAGTCAGTCACCCATGAAACCTGCTCTGTGGCAACAGCAGACTCTATCGTACACTCGGTTGGCCACGGGGTCGGGGATAGCTGTTTCCACTTTGGTTGCTGGGTAGATTAAGCCTGGAAGAATGTGATGCGAGCCGGGGGCCCTCTGCCCTCTGCACAGGCCAGATCCCATTTCTGTGGTGTGGAGACATTTAGCAAGGCTTAGGGCTGGAACAAGGGCTTCTTAATCCCCGTGCACTGGCTACAGGTGTTCCAAACCCAGCAGCCTTCTGGGGCTGCAGAACCTGGTGGGTCCGATCCCAAGAATGCCGTACCTAAAAATCAGATGAAGCTGCTTTGGGTGTGACAGGAACAACGGTCATGGGGCTGCACATCTAGCGCGGAATGCCTCTTAGTTGAGAGTTACAGGCAGAATGTGTCTGTCACACAGTTATAAGTTGGCTTGTTTTTATTGGGCCAGATCCTTATTCTCTGAATGCAGTAATAACTCTCTCCTAGAGCTTCAGAGGATAAGAATCTGGAATCCGGCCTGGGGTTTAACCCTTGCTGAGCATGAGTGTTTGGTCCCTTACGGAATGTTGCAGTGGGACTTTCGAAATCCTTCATTCCCACGTTTGAGGAGTGGTGTTCGCTTCACCTTAGGTAGCACGGGCAGGGCGAGCTCAGATCAGCCCCGGTTCCTAGAGGAGCTGGCTACATCACTGTGCTGCAAAGAGGCTTAAATTTTGAACCGTGGGTAGAAAGGGCAGGGTGGAGTCGGGGGAACGCACCAGTGCCTGATCCCCACAGCTGTTGGAACATTTACCACTCCCGGAACATCTTTGACACCAGCATTTGCTGTCATCTATGGCACGGATTTAGCCAGTAATGTCAGAGTATCATCATCGACATCTGTGCGGCTTTTAATTCAGAATGCTAAGGTTCAAGCCGTAACTATGGTAACAACACTACCAATAACAAAGACCCAAACATAACCCTAAGTAATTGTTGCATTTACTATTCTCCCACAGCTGTATGCTTTTTCTGTTATGCAGAACTTAAAACTATTCCTTGAATTGTAGCTATTGTTTATGTACTATCACCCATTCTACACTGAAAGCCCCTTGGGGACAGAGGCCATATTTCAATCATTTTTGTAGCAAATATGGGACAATGAGAAGGACACGCATAGCCTTTGATATTAAATCTACTTGTGTTTGAATGCCAGAGCTTCCAAGGTTGGTGGCCCTTTTATGATTTAATTAGCTTCTCCAAGCCTCAGTTTACTTATGTGTAAAATGGGAATAACACCCTCATCATAGAGTTCTTGGTTTCTTTCTTTGCTTTGCGTGCCCTCCCCTACCCCAGTATCTACTATAGTGTTTTACATGCATGTGGTAGATATATGAAATATTTGAACTACATTCCTTAAAAGAAGCAGTTAATATTTTCCAAAAAGAAAGACACGCTTTGTTTAACAATCCTACATATGAGTGCGTGAAAGAGAGAACTCGAGAAGCCCAATGAACAGTCCGAGGCCATAGGACACATTGGTGGCAGGTCTCAGGTTGAAATCAAAACTCTTGAACCTTAAATAAGCTCTTCAAGGTCAGGTAAAGCGTTCCCTGAAGGTACGATTTCACAGTGGGCAATGGTCCATCAGGAGACAGAAGAGAGCAGACAGATGGCAGGTCTTCTGGAAATCTTTATCAGGTCTCATGCGATTCATGGACACACCACACACCAACATCAGGGCCTCCGTCAAAGGCATTAGGAGAGCAGAGACAGGCTCCACAATGCCTGGAAGGTACATTTTTTTAAAAATTATATTTATTTATTTATTTATTTTTGGCTGTGTTGGGTCTTCGTTTCTGTGCGAGGGCTTCCTGTAGCTGTGGCAAGTGGGGGCCACTCTTAATCGCGGTGCGCGGGCCTCTCACTATCACGGCCTCTCGTTGCGGAGCACAGGCTCCAGACGCGCAGGCTCAGTAGTTGTGGCTCACGGCCCAGTTGCTCCGCGGCATGTGGGATCTTCCCAGACCAGGGCTCGAACCCGTGTCCCCTGCATTGGCAGGCAGACTCTCAACCACTGCGCCACCAGGGAAGCCCTGGAAGGTACATTTTGTTCCCTAGAAGAATGATGTCCACTGTGGCCCACAAGCGAAGAGAAGGGAGTTCAGACAGATGAGAAGAAACCACAGTACAGGTAACTCTCTGTCCCTACCTACTCCTCCATACACTGGCCTTCCATGTCACGCCGCACTGGAAACTATAGAGCAGGAAAACAAGGAGTGCTTCAGACTAATACCACCAACGATATTTTGCAGACATAGTGAAGCGGCTGCTGCCAAAGGATTCCCCTGCGGGGTCCTCTGCTGGTGCAGGGTATGCAGGGGGAGCTCCACCTGGGGGCAGTGCCCCGCTGCCACCTTGTTGTGTTCTCACACAGTTTAGCCCATCCTTCATCATTCCATCAGTAGTCAGTACAGACTAGTACCGGCAGTGCTAGTGTCCTGGCCTCCTGCGCTAACTTAGCTACCCTCGGGGATCTCTAGTCTTCAAGTTTAAAGTCATGGGACCAGCTGATTTCGTTAAACGTATGAGGTGTAACCACGATGGAAAATGTAATGAAGAAATTGGTATGGGTAATTAAACTTAGAGGTAAGAGCCACTATCTACTAAAGATCAGCCAGAGATTCTGATTAAACGTCTCTGAAGTGGGATGCCCACTGCCAATGGGAAAATAGGTTTCCATTCACCAAACCCATTGCAATGACATACAATTTAGGACAAGTCTATTGAACAAAGAGTGGGGCACTGAAGGCCGCACTGTGTGTAAATTTGGCAGGGGCAAGATGACAGCCACTAGCAGGGTCTTGTGGGTTTCTTCACAAATAACATGTGCCACTCCCTCCCCGAGGGACTGACCTTCCCCTCTTCCCATCCCTGAACTGAGCAGGAACTTTGACCCTAGAGAACTTGATAAATGCACTTTTGCCATTAGGAGGGGAACCCTTAGTACTACTCCATCCCCCAGGGCATCTTTCCCCCTCATCTCCTGCTTCCCAGATTTGCAAAAGAGAAAGGGTGACAAGTTGGAACTTGAGCATAACTTAACACTAAAGAAAATCTCCATAAAATGAGTCCACGCGGTGGCACAGCCAATCACATTAGCCTTGAGAAGCTTAACTCAGAGAGTGGAATGCTAAAAATCAATCACACACCCAGCATCCCAGAAAAAGCCTTCAGCAGCCAAGAAACCACAAATGTCTGAGTGTGTGACAGGGTCCAGAAGATGGGAGGCACAGACGGAATCAATGTACCTAAAGTTGTTTCCTCAGTACCTCCGATTTGATCATTTTGCTTTTTTTTTGGTTTGTTTTGAGAGGCAAGACAGTTGGGATAAAACTGGCATCTAAAATGCTCATGTGTGTCAGGTTGTTCCTTTTCTTTTTAAAGGAAACACTAGAAAGGAGATGATATTAATTGACCAGGGGAAGCCCTGGGCCATTTCACCCTACTTAGTGCCTTGCTCAGACGTTCTAGTGGAGAGACGGCATTGTCTCCATTTGTCTCTCCTTGTCTGTGGTTCTTTATTAGGATAGAAGGGGAAAGAGAGCAGAGATGAGCATGAGAGAGAAAGGCAAAGACACCCAGGAGTTTACTGTGGGGAGGGAGAGCCCGTAGCTGGGTGAGTATGGAAGCCAGAGGGAGGGAGAAGAAGAAAGCAAGAGAAGGGAGAAGACAAGAGTTGAATACTCAGATGCCGAAGGCCCCCAGCAGATGACGTGGGGGAGTGATGCGCTGGCCAGGAGGAGAGTCCAGAGTGGGTGGTGGGGACCGCGGTCAAAGGAAGAACACCGGCCTGTCTACTCAGCCCCAGCCCGCGCTGATCAGGAGAGAACGTGGGCTTGGTGTTGCCGGATCTTCTGATTTTTTTCCAAAGCAGTCTGGCATCCAAACTTTTATGTGAATTATTCTACTTCCTAAATATTGGTAAAATACTGTTTATCGTAAAAAATACCTGCAGGGCAGATTTGACCCAAGGCCCACCAGCGTGTAGGCAAATAATGAGTGAGGAAAGGGTCAGACACCCGCCAGATAAGAATGAGTTGATTTTCACAAAACAGAGGGTGGCTGAAGAAGCAGAATAAAGAGAGAGTTGACAAAGAAGCCAAGCGGGATGCCGGATCATCAGTGCGTGGGGTTGGCAGCTGAGGTGTGCATCTTGGAGTCTGGAATACAGGCATATCTCTTTTTATTGCACTTTGCTGTATTGCCCTTTGCAGATAATGCTTTTTTTTTTTTTTTTTTTTTTACAAATTGAAGGTCTGTGGCAACCTTGCGTGGAATGAGTCAATTGGGCCCATTTTTCCAACAACATTTGCTTGCTTCATGTCTCTGTGTCACATGTTGGTAACTCTTGCAGTATTTCAAACTTTTTCTCTATTATTATATTTGTTATGGTGATTGTGATCGGTGATCTTTGATGTTACTATTGCAAAAAGATTACCCTTTGCTGAAAGGCTCAGATGATGGTTAGCATTTTTTTAGCAATAAAGTATTTATTTATTTATTTATTTTTGGCTGTGTTGGGTCTTCGTTTCTGTGCACGGGCTTTCTCTAGCTGTGGCAAGCGGGGGCCACTCTTCATCGCGGTGCGCAGGCCTCTCACTATCGTGGCCTCTCTTGTTGTGGAGCACAGGCTCCAGACACGCAAGCTCAGTAATTGTGACTCACGGGACCAGCTGCTCCGCGGCATGTGGGATCTTCCCAGACCAAGGCTCGAACCCGTGTCCCCTGCATTGGCAGCTGATTCTCAACCACTGCACCACCAGGGAAGCCCTAAAGTATTTTTTAATTAACGTATGTGCATTGTTTTTTTTTTAGACATAACGCTATTGTACACTTAATAAACTACAGTATAGTATAGAGATAACTTTTATAGGCACTAGGAAACCAAAAAAAATCGTGTGACTCACTTTATTGCAATAGTCACTTTATTGCAGTGGTCTGGAACCAAACCCGTAATATCTCCGAAGTTTGCCTGTTCTCACTTGAATGCCAGGTTTTGTTGGGCAAGTTACTTGACCTCTGTGGCCTTCCACTCCCCCATCTGTGAACGGGGGAATGGTAGTGACCTTGCGTGGTTGTTGAGATGATGAGATGAGCCACTCTTTATGGACGTGCCTGGCATAGAGATGATGTTCCGTAGATGTTGGTTGACTTTCATCTTTTCCTTTTAGCAGATGGAATAGTTGGGTCCCAAGAAGGTAACTCACTGGTCTGAAGGACCAGATTGGTATTCTCTGGAAAGCCATTTAACAGGCCATTGAGGAATTATGAGTCCTCCTGAGAATTCTAGGAAATATATGGAATTTCTCTTCAGAAAAAAATACATAGCAAAACACATACAAATACACATCACTTACAATTTCAGGAGGTCACAGATCCTCTGAAACCTATCCATGAACTCCAGGTCAGGATCACTTACTTATAATAATTCTATCCCAAAGCATCAGAAAAGAGGAAGTGTCATGATCATTGGTCCCTGGTGTTGGTGAGGACAGGGTCAGACCCAGACGCAGAGCTTGGGATGGGCGCCTGGAAGGCGGGAGCGCATGAACACGTTTCACGTGCCTGCTGCTGTGGGCTGACTCACCCCCGCCCCTGCATCAAGGAAAAGGAATTGTCCATACCGCCTACCTGACGACCCGCCTCTGATCGAAATGTTTCCAAGGAGCCGAAGGGCTGCAGAGAGATGGAATTGAGTGGGAGGCAAAGTACCTTTGTCACTATTGGAAGGAGATGAGCTAAAGGAATGCTCCCCCGCGGGATTCCTGAGCGACAGGCTGACGGTGAGCTCTGCTGGGCCCACCGGCGGGCACGTCGAGACATTCGGAAACACCTTTCAGAAACAAAGTAGGAACCCAAGGCGATAATGGAAACCAGGTGCCCTCTCCCTGAAGGTAATGCCCTGCACGTGTAGTAACAAAACACTACCAGGTAACAGGTAGCAACCCAGCCACAATACCCACCCATCTTACCTGTGTCTAAACTTTGCAGAGTAATTTTCGGAGACGTTTTGGAAATCCCACCTAAACCCATTCCTCACCCCTCAGCAATTAC
The DNA here is from genome assembly GCF_949987535.1 of Balaenoptera acutorostrata. NCBI lineage: Eukaryota > Metazoa > Chordata > Mammalia > Artiodactyla > Balaenopteridae > Balaenoptera > Balaenoptera acutorostrata. Next base: position 45,577,891 of record NC_080068.1, on the reverse strand, counting down.
TACACTTGTCACAGAAATGACTTTATTATGTAATTGCTCCTTCTTCCACATTTACCTAAAACTCAAGGTTGAGGCCTTCTAAGTGTTTCCTAAGAAATATATTTGTAAATAGGGCTGGTCCCTCTGGAGCTGAAGCATCTATGATTCTATTGTTCTTATATTGTAAATTAAAGATAAGCAAAGCTAAGAATCCTGCAGGGAGAAGGATCTGTGGAATGGGAAGGGGCCAAGGAGACCCCAAGCTGAGGCCAAGCCTTCCTCTCAGAGAAAGCCGCAGGCCTCCCCCTGCTGGCCACCGGGAAGGGCAAGATTTCCCCAGAAAATCCAGAGCCCTCAGGATCTGCCACATAAGGTTTGGGAATCTGTGTTTTCCTCAACTACCATACTATTAAAGAAGGCAGGTGGCACTTGGGACCTGCAGGAAATAAGCAAAATGTCTTGGGAAATTTAAGTCATGTAGGAATTTCGCAGGTTTCCGGTTCACAGGTTCCCATCTTTCGAGGTGTTTATTCTGGAAAATGGAAATCAGTGGGCCTGTTTCTTATTCATTGTTTAAAATAATGATTTCCTAAAAAGCATTTTTCCAGTTTTATTATCTGTCTCTCCCTTTACCACTGTAAAGAAACAGGAAGAAAAATAATATATAAGCCAGGGTTCCATGTTCTTAAGTAGATAGGATTTAGGCAACGTCCTTGAACTGTTTTCTGGGAGACCTGTGGCTTGTGAGTCCTGTGGGCTCCCCTGCGCTCAGGATCTGCCGTGTGTGCAGGACCAGGACCAGAGTAAATGATGACTGGCCCAAGGTGACCTGTGGGAGGAAGTGGCCGTGGGGGTTTTAAACAGGGACCCAGTGGACTGAATCATCACTTTGACTGGAATTCTACCGAGTGGAACTCAAAAAGCTAGAAATTGGCAAAGAGAGGGGTGGGGAAGATTCAAGGTCTAGAAGATTATGTTCAGTTGTAAAAATAAAGATTTATTTTTGCACCCCTGCACTTCATGGACTGCCATAACTATAAAAGAGCAGAGCGGTTATGCATACTTTAGGAGAATTAATGTAAACAGGGCGCTTTTTTTCTTTTTGGGGGATAGAAAAAGACAAGAAGCTCTTGTAAGAAAGAAGACAAAAAATAAGGAAAATAATACTTATTGTGTTATATATGTGTCATTGTGTGTGCTTTACAGACAAGGAAAGTGAGGCTAAAAAATTCAGTTACCTATAGCCACACAGAAGTGACCAAACTACAATTCAAAAAATAGTGTATGTCCTTTCCCTGCAAAAAGGAAGACAGAAATGTCAAAGGTTCTTTCTGCCAGCCTCACAATTTTCCCTCTCACAAAGCTAAACCATTTCTTTCTTGCCCTCAGTGCTTCTTTTCACATTGCCCACAAGGTGGCAGCATTTCTCCAACCATACAGTCGTCAGCAACTAAAGCTAGAGGAATCAGCTGATCTAGCTAGAAGTAGAAATCAGAGGACAACTAACACAAAACATATAAAAAGAGGAAAAGCTCCAAAATTGTGATGGTGTGCTAAAGGAATAAAGACTTTCAAACTCTACTTTCAAATTTCATAACTTCCAGCCTCTCTGTGGCTTAAAAAAATTCACAGCCGATTATTTTAGAGCTACCTTGTTCCACCACTTGATGGCGATAAAGACCCGTTCAACATCTAAAGCCCATTTTCTTTTTTGACACTTGGTAATTCTGCACACTACTGTATGTAAAATAGATAAACAACAAGGGCCTACCGTATAGCATAGATATATTCAATATCTTGTAATAACCTATAATGAAAAAGAATCTGGAAAAGAATATATATATGTATCTGAATCCCTTCACTGTACACCTGAAACTAACAACATTGTAAATTAACCATACTTCAATAATGAATTTTTTAAAACTCCTATTGTTCCTGAAGTTATCAGTGGAGTTAAAAAAAAGAAAGTTGGTAGTTCAGTTCCAAAAGTTCAACAGTCTGTGCCTTTATCCATAGCTCCCAGTCTCATTCTGTTCAAGATGCTGTGAGTAGGTTGCCTGACCTTTCACAAGGCCCTCCCCTTCTGTCTGAGCTGCCTCTGGGAGCTAGCACAGGATTCTCAGACTCACACTTTCTCTGTGCTTGGTCTAATACATTATTAATTTTCCCACCTCTAATCCGCATCCCTCCACAATTAACTAAGCTTTCTTGGCTTCTTCCTTCAAACTGTTTCTGAATTTCCAACTCCTTCCTGTCTGGCCCTATGCCATCCACACACCTAACTCCCATGACCCTCCATCACCATCATTCCACACAGCCTTAGACACTGACACTGTGTAATGCAGTTCCTAACTCAGTGTACCTAGTGGTGCACGCAGCCCTCAGACAGCTCCTTGAAGCTGAGACCACGTCTCGGGCATTCCTCGTGAGACCAGCTTTAAGCTTTCAGCAGAAAGCCTAGCGTGATGTCTGCACTCCATGTGGGTTTATTGAATGAACTGGTCATTGTGCAACTGCGATTTCCTTTGCTTCAGTGATGTTCATGATAAATTTCCCCAGAGGAGGCGCACTGTCCGTACGTCTGCTTTGACATGGGTCTTGCACTGGTCCTGGTGATCCATGAAGATGATGATTGTAGGTGTGACTCAATGTCACACGGGACAAGGGGAGAATTTGTTCATGACGGGGAGTACCGAGCAGTGTGCTGATCTGGAGTCCGTGACACAAACCTTGGTGGGCTTTTACAGTGGTGGTGACCCCCCCATGCTGAACCTTCATCCTTCTAGGATGGCATGCTTCCAGGATCAACAGGCAACTTGAATGCAGTGTCAAGCCTTCTGTGGATTTTTTATTTTCCTGAGATGAGTTAAATTATACATCAAGATGCTATTGCTTTGGCCTTTTTAGCAATAATTTCTTGGCCGAACATTGAATAGAGAGGATTCAGGAAGCCACTCAGAAAATGAAGGAAAGGTTAGCAACTGGGACCTCTGAGGTGGGATGGGGAAAGCTGAAGAGGTGTCTAATTCATAGCTCCTTAAGTATTTCAAGTTTGTTAAAGAAAGGAATTAATTAATTAATTAATAGGAGTTGTCCTTAGAGAAAGGAAGTAGTCTTCATGAAATCATGTCAATCTCTACTCTTTTTTTTTTTCTTCTGTGACTGTAATTAAGGATGCTCTATTTTTCTTTTTCTTTTCTTTTTTTTTTTTTTTGTCTACCGTGTTACCGCGCAGACTGTAACTTTGTGCCGAATGAGGCAATGACTTCTTGGCATTCACATCATACACGTGGGTGTTTGTAGACAGTTATCATATCATTAGTCACTGCCTAGTTAGTCCTGCTTTCATGTTTCCACATAAATGAATCCCTCCTACTCCCTCAGTCATGTCTGTCCTTACCCTCTGATCTTCTTCCAGTATTTCCATCTCTTTTGGGCCCCAGAGCACCTCACTGACAATTTATTGTCTCAGGTAAAACTCCACCAGAGTTACCCAGAAGGAAGCTATGGTGTGCAGACTCGGGTTAACCCTTTTCATACCCTTTTCCAAAGTTGGAACCAGGAACAAAGAAACTTCATTATGGGCCACCTTATTTGTACAAAATGTCCAAACTGGTTTTAAAGTGCTTGACTATTGGGGCTTCCCCTGTGGCACAGTGGTTGAGAGTCCGCCTGCCAATGCAGGGGACACCGGTTCGAGCCCTGGTCTGGGAGGATCCCACATGCCACCGAGCGACTGGGCCCGTGCGCCACAATTACTGAGCCTGCGCGTCTGGAGCCTGTGCTCCGCAACAAGAGAGGCCGCGACAGTGAAAGGCCCGCGCACCGCGATGAAGAGTGGCCCCCGCTTGCCGCAACTAGAGAAAGCCCTCGCACAGAAATGAAGACCCAACACAGCCATAAATAAATAAATAAATTTTTTTAAAAAGATAAATGTTATAAGTTTAAAAAAAAAAGTGCTTGACTATTTGCCAGCTGTATTCATAACAGAAATTTTGCAAGTGTGCCTCTATAATATATTATAATAGATTTAATGTCTTTGTCCCCATAATGCTCAAACTTTATAACAGGGACAATCACCTTTTGTAAAAGGAGATAGAGTGAGATTCAAGGAGAGCAGAGAAGATGGGATGGCGATCACAGGTAGAGGTCTTAAGCTTGGGTGGGAAGAGACTGTCCTTGGAGAGCCCTGGCAAATAGTCACACTGGGTGCAAACACAAACGAGTTAAAGAGGAACGTGAGGAGTAGATGGAGGAAGATGGAAGTTGGGTTGATGGTCCCCTGTTGACCTCAATTTTCTTGGTGAATCAGGAGGCAAGATGGTCAGCTGAGAGAGGACAGGAGTGACGATGGAAGGGGTTTTGAAAGCGAAGGCTGCGGGGGCAGGGAAGGGACGGAGTGGGAGTTTGTGATTAGCAGATGCAAGCTATTATATAGAGAACATATAAACAACAAGGTCCTACTGTATAGCACGGGGAACTATATTCAATGTCCTGTGATAAAGCGTAATGGAAAAGACCATTAAAAATCATTTCTTTAAAAAAGTGAAGGCTGGACCGACCACGGGAAGAGGGAATCATTGAGAGCCCAGATAAATCCGGAAAGCCTGACCGGGAAGTGGCTTCAATCTGCACTCCCACAGTTCTCTTTTCCAGCCAATTACATCATCCATGATTGTTCATTCTGTTAAACATTCCTGACCCTGCCCTCTCTTCTCCATCCTAACTGCTGCTCTCTTGGTACAAGATTTCATCACTTTTCACCTGCACCTGATTGTTTCCCATCTCCCATCTCACGCTGCCAGTCTTCTTTCTTGCAGCTGCCACAGTGACATCTCTCACCACCCAATCTGATCATGACTCCCTAGCTTAAAAGACATCCACAGCTCCCTTGGCCATGGGATGGAAACCATGTTCCTTTCCTCTGCACGTGAGATTTTGGTAAATTGAAAAGTGGCAATGAAATTTTCCCTTCCCTGTGTGTATGCACCTTTGCAAACTGACTTTGCAGTTCTTCCCATCAAGAGATGGAGTCTATTTCTCCACTGCTTTAACTTGGGCTTGGGCCTGTGATTTGCTTTGGCTGATGGGACAAGAGCAAAGTTGACACATGACACATGAAAAAGCCCTCTCTTGCTTTCCTTTGAGACCTTTAGACACCCACATGAGCAAGTCAGTGGATGACAGACCACATGGAGGGAGGGTCCAGTCATCCTAGACATTCCAGCCAAGGCCATCATCCACCCGTCAAACCCAGCTGACCACAGACACATGGACAAGCCCAGCCTAGACCAGCAGAAGAACTGCCCAGCTCAGCTCACCCCAGATTACCAACCCACGGGATTGTGAGCCAAACCACTCAGTTTTCGGGTGGCTGAAGATTGGAACTAGGGTCAGGGAAGTGAGCACCCAGGGTGCAAAATGTAAGCAGGGCTTCACTCATATTTCCGCGACCCTGAACATGAGCTTCCTTACATTTTGTACCGAAGGCGCCTTACTCACCTCCCTCACCTCACCCTAGTCCTGGTCCTGCGTAGTTGGTTACACAGCCGTGGATAGTGATACAAGGATCTTCTCCATCTGGCTCCTGGAAGGTTTAGTCTGACCAATCACAGCGCCCGTACCACGGCCACCAGTCCTTTAATTTCCCTGCTGTGTCCTGTGACATGTGTCTGGGTAGCTGTGACCTATGACATATTGCCCTGTACTCCTGGTGACAGCTGCTGGGCACCAGGGTCAGGTACCTCCCCAAAGCTTTACAGCAAATTCAGAAGTGTGCTGATACAAAAAGTTCTGCTCGGACAAGGTTAGTGATGTTTATTTAGGCCAAGAGATTCTCAACCCTGGATTTCTGAACCAGGAAAGTTTGAGAAAATCTGTCAGAGAACTAAAGTACTAATCCATTAACTCCTGCCTGTGAGATCCTCAGGGTATCCTCGAATCTTGAATCGCCTTCCAGAATCAGCCTCCATCACGTGTCCATATACTGCAGTTCTCCTTAGACTTACTTGAGATCCCTGCCTCTCCTGAGCCTGCTGGCATGTTTCCCCCTTGGCACCACAGAAGTCTAACCACACTGTAGCTCTTTAGCCTGTTGTCCCTTATGTTCTATTCACCCTTTATGTTGAGGAACACTGAGTCCATTTTTCTAAGCACACATCATTTTTTACACCTTCGCTCAACTAGTTCTTTTGCTAGAAGGTCCTCCCTTCCATGGCTCTGAGAGAGGACTTTGTTGGTGTGCACCCAGATCCCTGGAACCATATGTGATCCTTTAACGGTACCTGGCACCCTTCCTCTGACGTCTGCCTGCCCTGCAGCAAGTGGCTCCCTCCCGGCACCCAGGACCCTGGAGATGCCCTGCCTATTCCTCAAATGCCTGGGAGTTTCATCCCCTCCCTCCGCTCATTCATCATTGTAGCCCGTTACCAGTGACAGACTGGTGTGGAAGTAGAGAAGCCCAGCTCTCTCACTCCAAGGAGGACAAACACTGAGGTGTCATTGACGCTCCAGAGCTCGGGGTGAATCTGAGACTTCACGTGAAATGGAACTCTTGCTTAGCTTCTTCCCATCCTTATATGATACAGTAAGTCCCCTGCATACGAACCTTCAGTTGTGAACTTTTAAAGATGCAAACGTGCGTTTGCATGCCCAATCACGTAAGTTCACATGTCTGGCGTACAGACATTGTCCCATGCGTCCATCCCCTACAAGTGGTTGTGCTTTTGTGTACTTTACTGTACAGCACTGTATAGAGTACAGTAGTACAGTATCTTTATTTCAAGGCCCGGATGTCTGGAAGCAAGCTTTAAAATCAGCCGTGATGTAGCTGGTACTGCTAAGAAGCACCAGGAATTGGAGGCCCAGAGAAAGGACGAAGAGAGACAGGAGGAAGAAAGAACTGAAGAACCGAAGAGATTCACAACGCAGGGAATGGCGAGGGGATTTTCTTTATTTGAGGAGGCACCGTTAGTTTTTGAGGCACAGGACCGGAATGTAGAATGGTACACGAAGGTTGCAGCAGCCGTTCAGAATGCAATCCAGTGCTACCGTGTCATCTGTGATGAGAATAAAAGAGCTACTACCCAGACATAACTGGGTCATTGTTTTAAGAGGGTAGATAGAATAGAATCCAGCAAGGAACCAGAACCTCTGCCATCAACGTCAGGCATGAGTGAAATTGCAGCTTGCCCTCCATCTCCTATTGCTGACGATCCTTCAGCTCTACCATCTCCCACCTCCTCTCCCTCCTCCAGTCGGTAACTCTTCTTGCCTATTCACTCGATGCCAGCCCCTGGATGCCAGCTGTTGTACTTACTATTGTACTTTTCAAGGTATTGTACTATAAGAGTAAAAGTATTTTCTTTATTTTTTGTGTCTGCTTTTTATGTATTATTTGTGTGAAAAGTATTTTAAACCTATTACAGTACAGTACTATATAGCTGATTGTGTTAGTTGGGTACCTAGGCTAACTTTGTTGGACTTAAAAACAAATTGGACTCATGAACGAGCTCTCAGAATGGAACTTGTTCGTATGTAGGAGACTTACTGTATCCCGAACTCCCTTACTGGCTTCTCCTGGGAACACTTCCCTCGCACGTATTCCCCTGCAAAACTCATACCTGTGCTTCTAAGTTATGCTTAATTATCACTTCTGTGAAGTGTCCCTGACCACCTAGGGAGAGAGAATCAATCACTCCTTCCCCTGTGCCACTGCTGACTTCTCCAGCAACTTCAAAGCTTGTATTTAAGCAAGTCAATGTTTACGAGTCAACGAACTGTCTCTCTTATTGGTCAGTGAGCACTTTGAAGGCAGGGGTATGGTTACATCACTATCCATGAGAATATCTCCTGTAACCATTAGGGACACAGGACATATTTGTTCATTAGAAAATTATTTCCATTGACTTGAAATCTTCTTCCTTGTAATCTTCACTTTTGGACCCTAATTCTTCTCTTTTACACAATAGACTAAAACCTTCTGACAGTGGTTATTTCTCACCAGGTCTTCCCTTCAGGCTCAATAACTCTGGGTCCTGCCAAAGTCTCACCCGGCTTTGATTCCTAAAACTTCACTATCCTTATCACTGTCTTCTTGGTGCTCCGGAGTTTATCAATATCCCTCTAAAAGCTTCAGAACTGAAAACAATAGGATGAAAAAATGTTAGGATGGAATAATACAGATACGGTTTAGCAACCCAGTTGGCCATAGACCCTTAGTCTTCCTCCAACTGGATGCAGGATTTTTCTTAGTGAGACTGAGATGGCTGCTGAAAGCACCTGTGTGATGTCACACTATTGGTCCAGTGAAGAGACAGGTCAATTTAAATCACTAGGGTCCTTTACCTGAACTTTTGTAAGACCCATTTTCTCCACTTGAATTTACAAGAGTGAGTTTTGAACCTAACAGTCTGTCAAGCTTCATCTGATTTGTTTTTATTCCTTATTGCAGCAAAACAAAAATTTTTGAGTATTGAGGCCACATTGGTTTTGTGACCTTTTCAGTCTTCATGCTGGTCAGTGATAGAAACGAGAGCGGACCAGGACAGAGTGAGAATGCTGTCATTTCACTCCAAACCTGTATCCAGGCTACAGTGACACCCATCCACACAGTCTGTGGGCACCGTTGTTCAGCGAGCTCTGAATTCTGTGCTGTGAAAGGTCTGAATTTGTTCACCAATAGAATAAAATGAATATTTATCTTAAAAATTGGCAAAAATCAAGTGTTCTTATGACTTCGAAATTTTCCTAATCTATGGAACGAAATTACAGAGCAATTAAGAACATGAATTTAGAGTCTGACACAGATAAATCTGAGTTGTGGCACTCAGTTTTTGTGACATTAAACAAGTTTCTAACATCTATATGCCACAGCTTCTCTACCCCTTCAGTAAGAATAAGAATGGTTTCTATTGCATAGGATAGTTTTAACTAAATGAATTTATCTCTATCAAGAGTTTAACAGAGAGCCTAACATAACAGCAGTAAGTTCAATACACTTTATTACAAACTAATGGGCACATTGGGGAGGGGCTTGCTGCTTTAGGGGAAGCAATTCTGGTCACAAATTCAGTGTGTGGAGGGGGGTTTCCCACACTTACCAAGCAATTCTCCAACACCAACTGGGGCTCCTACAATTCAGCTGAATTCTGAGTCAGATCCCACAGGCTAAGGGCACAGTCCTACAAGGCTGCCTGCCTTCCCCTCTTCAGATGCCAATCGCAAGTCTGGGCTGTCACCTGTATTTCTGACCTGTTGCCTCTATTTTGAAAATTCCCACAGCCTCCTCCTTGGGTTTGATTAATTTGCTAGAGTGGCTCACAGAACTCAGAGACATATTTACTTACTAGATTACCAGTTTGTTATAAAAGGATATGACTTGGGAACAGCCAGGTGGAAGAAATGCAAAGGGTAAGGTATGGGGAAAGGGCGGGGAGTTTCCATGCCCTCTTTGAGCACGCCACTCTTCCTGAATCTCCATGTGTTCACCAGCCTGGAAGTTCTCTGAAGCCCCTCTTTTGGGTTTTTATGGAGGATTTATTTCATAGGCATGATTGATCAAATCATTGGCCATTGGTGATTGAATCAACTTCTAGGCCCTCTCCCCTTCCCTGGGGTCAAGGGATGGGGGTGGGACTAAAAGATCCAACCCTTTAATCCCATGATTGGTTCATGGTTGATTCTCCTGGCAACCAGCACCCATCCTTAAGTTTGGTCCAAAAGTCACCTCATCAATACAAGGAAAGACACCTTTATCACTCTCTTCACTTAGGAAATCCTAAGAGTTTAGGAGCTGTGTGCCAGAAACAGGGATGAAGACCAAATATGTAGTTCTTACTCTAAAGCACAGTATCACAGGGGAGGATCAATCAGAAGGCCTCACTGAGAAGGAGACATCTGAGCCGAGCTGATGAAGAAGAGGGACTGAGCCATGGGGTTGTCTGGGGAAGAGTGCTCCAGGCCAAGGGAATGGTTAGGACAAGTCTTAGTGTGTATGAGGACTAGCAAGGTGAACGTGACTGGATCCTAATGAACAAGGGGGAAGATGGTGGGGGAGAGGCAGGGTTATGTCTTTCTTACAGGACCTCAGATTTCACTTTGAGTGAAATGTGAAACCACTATAGGAATGTGAATGATGGGATGGGTGGCATAAGGGGACCTGTGCTCTAAACCACCACCCTAGCTGGTATGTGGCATAGAGGCCATAGGAAGGCAAGGGTTTGGGACTCTTGCAATAATCCAGCACCACATGATAGCATCTTGACGGGGGAAATGTTGGAGGTGGAGAGAAGTATTCAGTCTCTAGATGTATTTGACCGTGCCGTCTACAGAACTATTGACATACAGTGAAAGAGAGAGGGGTCCAGGGTGAGGCCAAGTGATTCGTTCTGAGCAACCCAGAAGATTGAATGGTATTTATTGAGTGGAACGATGAGAAGAGGCACAGATTGGGGAAGTGTATCCATCAGGTTATGCTGTGGTAACAAACAGACCCCCAAGTTTCACTCGATTAACCCACAAAATTCTCTCTGTCACTCATAGTGCATGTCTGCTGCCATGGCAGGGAGCTCTTCTCTGATTATTAATTTGCGGACCCAGGGGGACTGAGGCTTCATCCTGACCCTCTTCCTCCATCACCACTGCAGTCGGAAGGGAACCTAGTGAATTGTATTCTGGCTTCTCAAGCTCCTGCTGGGAAGTGAAGTCACTTCCCCTCACATTTCATCAGACAAAGCCACCACAGAGCTCTGCCTAACTTCAAAGAAGATGATGGGAAATGCAACCCTACCACATGCCTAGGAATCCGAGAGGTGGAAATATTTGGTGACTAGTACAAATGACTACCACTGAAGAGAAAATCAGGAGGTTTTTTGTTTTTGGTTTTTGGACACAGCCATCCAAGTGGAGGTGTAGTACACAAGTTTGAGGTCCAGGGGACAGTAAGGGGTGGACCCTAGCTTGTGGAACCAAGAGTTATATAATTCTAGGGGAAGTTTTTCTAAGTTAAAGAATTCAAGGGGGCTGGATAAATTAGGAGCTGGGAATTAATATGTACACTACCAAATGTAAAATGGATGGCTAGTGGGAAGCAGCTGCATAGCACAGGGAGATCAGCTTGATGCTTTGTGACGACCTAAGGGGTGGGATAGGGAGGGTGGGAGGGAGACGTAAAAGGGAGGGGATATGGGGATATATGTATACATATAGCTGATTCACTTTGTTATACAGCAGAAACTAACACAACATTGTAAAGCAATTATACTCCAATAAAGATATAAAAAACATTGTGTCTCCCCCCACAAAAAAAAACCGGATACACAATACTATGTATAAAATAGATTAACAACAAGGACTTACCATATAGCACAGGGAACTATATTCAATAGCTTATAATAACCTATAATGGAAAGGAATCTGAAAAAGAATACGTACATGTGTATAACTGAATCACTTTGCTGTATACCTGAAACTAACACAACATTGTAAATCAACTATACTTCAATTAAAAAAAAAAAAGACAAAGAATTCAAGTCTCAATTCAAAATTAGGTACAGTATCTTAGAAGGGGTTGTACAAGTGAGAGGCCCTAAAGGTTAAGCTATGCAAGCTTCGAAGTGAATCCATCTCTGAGAAGAAGGCGTAGCACTGCAAATGGGGAGTCACCCGCTAACAGTCACCGGGTAACAGAGGATTTTAAAGCAATGGGACTGAATGAAGTCACCGTTGTAGTGATGATAAAGGAGTCTCTGATCCCTGGGGTAATCCAGTGTTTTGAGATTAAGAAGCAATCAGCAAGGGAAACTGAGAAGTAGCCAATGAGATAGATTTGATAACAAAAAATTATTTTCTCTTTACATGGACTTTGTGCTTGCTCCCTTATACGCTGCTATTTATTTTTCATTACATCTCTTTTCTTGAACTACTGCAAAATGGAGAGTCCTGGATCATTTGACTTTTCACACCTGCATTCAAAAACCTGGGGTGGCCTCAGACCAATTCAGTTCAAAGAGAAATTCAGCATTGAACCAGCAGTATAAGGAGAAAGAATAGACTACAGGTCAAGAGATGAAATCTTAACTTCTAGCCCTGTCACCAATTTGTTAAGTCACTAGCTCCGGGTCACATAAATCCTCTGGACCTTAGTATATGCATCTATAAAATGTGGGATATATTATTTTCTCCAGATTCCTTTATGACTCTGCCATTTCGCCCACATATTCCATGTCACCATGGGTTGGAACTCAGGACTGGATCACATCAATTTTCGTAATATGTATTTAATAGCATTCACTGATTTGTGTAAACATTTCAAGTTCCCTATTCATTTTACATTGATTAAGATTGATGCACTTGAAGGTAATAAATAAAGTATGGAACCTTAAAAGGATGTTTGGCAATAAAACGGAATGATTGTAGTTGCAGAGTTCAAGGTAAACTGTAGGAAGTATTACCTAATCCCTTTATAAACCTCCTCTTTATTAGAGGGATTTAATTAACGTCAGACTCCAACTAACACATAATTTAATCATAAAAGAGACAGCCGGTTTTCTAGGGCTGCTGTAGCAAAGTACCACAAACTGAGTGGCTTAAACAGAAATGTGTTATCTCTGGGTCCTAGAGGCCAGAAGTCTGAGACACAGGTGTCAGCAGGGCTATGATCCCTCGGAAGACACAAGGGAAGGCCTCTCTCCTACCTTCTGGTGGTTCCTTGGCTAGTGGCAGTGTAACCCCATCTTTACATGACGTTCTCCCTGTGTATGTCTGTCTTCACATTTCCCCCTTTTGAAGGATACCAGTTGTATTGTTTTAGGGCCCACGCTAATAACCTCACTTTAACTTGATTATCTCTGAGAAGACCCTCTCTCCAAATACGGTCACATTCTGAGGTACTGAGACTAGGAGTAGCACGTAGGTACCAATTCTAGGTGCCAGGATTCCAACACATCTTTTTAGGGGGGACACAATTTGGCCCATAACACAAACAACTGCTGCCCCCAGCCTCAGTTCCTCTTCATCCTCAAGGACACCCACACTGTGTGTCTACTTCTCCCAGGGCTTTTATCTCTGCCTTCTTAACATTTTATGAATCTATTTCCTCCTCTCTATCTTCCCTGTTTCGGCTCAGACCCTCCTAATTTATTGTCTGGTCTAAGACAAGACTTTCCTACCCAGTTCCTCTACGTTATTCTTATGATCACCGCTACCCCTGCCCCAACTCCCCATCCTCCCCACGCCCTCCCCCCAGCACCAGTTCATCCTCTACTGAGCAGCCAGTGTTTTCTTGCTAAAATGCACCTCTGACCTTGTCACCTCACTGCTAAAATCCCTCAGTGGCTTCACATAGACCTTTTGGATACAGTGCAATTTCTCAGCACAGATCTCCCATCTCTCCTCCAGATCCTGACAACCCCTCAAGCCTCAGCTTGAACCCTAACTCAGCCGTAACAAACACGAGGTGGTTCTTTGAATAGTGCATTTTGTTTGTGCCCTATAGGAAGGCTGCTCCCTGCATATCAAGAGTCTCTGTGTCAAGCGGGAAAAGGTACCCCATCGGGGAGGATGAATTACAATAAAGTCCCCCTTCCTCTTCTTGGAGGCTGCCTCCGTATAAGTTCATACGCAGCTTGGGGCTGGATTTCAGGGCCCAGCCTTCCTCCTTCTCCTCCAGTACAGAACAAAATAATATAACCATATATGGCTGCCCGGCCCTGTACACACATGCAGTAGGAATTCCCCAGGCAAACATTCATAAGATCTCAGGTTTGCAACAGCCAGGAAAAGCTCTCTGATCTCCCAAGCCGATTAGCTAAGAATAGAGGATTCTGTGGGAGCATCAAGGCAGGACCGACTTCCAACACCTGTTGCACTGCAAGGTGGTTTCCTCAGTGGAAGGTGAGCTCCTTCAACATAGGTGCTGGGTCTTAGTCACACCCCACTATGTCAGTACTCAGCATAGTGTGTAGCATATTTGGTACATCTCAAATGAGATTTTTCCATTTTTTTTCTTGACAAGTAGAGAATCTATGAATTCAGAAGTGCTGGAACAGCTGAAAACACCACAAGTCGCTGATGGTGTGAACCTGGGCAAAGTCCCACGCAGGCTGGCCTGCTCTGGAGGGAAGCTGCTTAGTGCCAGGGAGCAGTCCTAGATTGTGGGTCTGGTCCCAGGCCATTCACCAATCAGCTTGATGGCTAGAGGAATCAATCACTTGGTAAAACCTTTAAAGCTCTTCTATTTTGTGGTTTTATAAGGTTCTCTTGTCCCCATTTCTCCCCTCACTGCCTAAATTTAAAAATTTTTCTCTACTATACGTCCTAAAACTCCACCAGCTAGAAAGTGAACATGAAATGATTCTCAGTCACACAATCATATGAGTTAGATTGATAAATTTAAACCTTCAAATCGCTAGTTAAAATCAACAGTCCCTGAAGAAATGCACATCTTGATTTGGAGAGAGGAGAGAGGGGAAGCTCCAGGGCACAGACCACATTAAGGTGGAAGGATGGGAGCTGGGACTGTGCCAGCCTTACTGGGAATAGTGTTGTCTGTTATTGACAAGGCTGAGTTTCCTCCATTCATCCCCTATCATCTAGGGCACATGACTGCTGACCTCCTGGGGCCCAGGCCCATTCCAAGCAAGGATAATTGATAGGACTCTTTGTTAAGGCAAAGAAAAGAGACCCTATAGATACTACAGCACCTGGGAATTGTACTGAAAGAGGTGGCCAGTCTTAGCGGTAATAAAACTCTCTTCCTTCATGCCTTCCATGAAGGCAGGGTAAAACTCCCTTCAGGTTCTTTCCAGAGTGACAGAGGACAGGCTGAAAACTTAACGCGAGAAAAACCAAGCACTGTTTGCATCATACTCTGAACTCTCTGAATAGAGGAAGTTCTATTTGTAAGATTATCTTGGTAATAGGCCTGCACCCCCATCTCCTTATAAAATTTAAGGGCAGAGCTAAGGGATCCTATCGCAGCAGGGCTGGATTTATCTGTAAGCCAAGAGAATACTCTGAAGGAAAAAAAAGCATTTTACAAATCCCGAGCCTTTGTGGGGACACCTAAGAACCCTGTGGGTTATCCTTATTTCTCATCTAAGTCTAAACTGGCTGAGAAAGCAAGCCCCCCTGCTAACTCTTCTCTGCCCTGCCCAAAGGCCTTGATCATTTTTGAATACGTGGAGAAGGGTTGGTGATGCCTATTATTTTCCAGCATTTTATGAACTTTATTTTATGGAGTTGGTTCAGGAAAGTACTGTAATTAAAAATAATCCTCCGGGACTTCACTGGTGGCACAGTGGTTAAGAATCTGCCTGCCAATGCTGGGGACACGGGTTCGAGCCCTGGTCCAGGAAGATCCCACATTGCCGCGGAGCAACTAAACCCGTACACCACAACTACTGAGCCTGTGCGCCACAACTACTGAAGCCTGCAGCCCCAGAGCCCATGCTCCGCAACAAGAGAAGCCAATGAGAAGCCTGCACTCCACAATGAATAGTAGCCACCACTCGCCACAACTAGAGAAAGCCTGTGTGCAGCAACAAAGACCTGACACAGCCAAAAATTAATTAATTAATTTAAAAAAATCCTCCTAGTTATCTAGTTCTATCCATTCACCTAATACCTATTTTAACAGCTAATAGTTTGTAGTTTCCCAAGAGAACAGAACTTCTTATTTCATTGTTTTCTTATTAGATCTTAAATGTTTGAGTATTACAGAAGCTCCAACACTGCTAATGTCACACCTCTTCTTAAACTCTCCCGCTTGGCAAAGATTTGTTATTTACATATCCCTCTACAGTTTTCTCCCTCTTCTGAGTTGTTTGCCTTTTTCTTCTCTGATCTTTTCTCTTTTGCGGAGGTCTTCCTGGATTAGGATTCATGGAGCATTTGTAGCCCAAGGAAAGAAGGTATCCAGCCTCACAAGACTGGTGCATGCCCTTGCTGGCTTCCCTCCATGTAGGACTTCCTGTAAAAGGCATGTCAAATTCAAGAGTTTACCACTGTCTGGACAGTCTTCAGAGAAGGTCCCCAATCATTTTCAAGAAATGAAACTTGACAAAATGCAGAAGTGGCCTCTGATCATCACGTGTCTGAGTCTTGATATTTTAAGCCAAATAGTGATTCATTTGTGAATGACTAGGTGTGAACAGGCACTTTATTTATGATTTTATCTACATAAACCAGCATAATTGCAACAGCTGCCATGGCAAAGATGTATTCTACACAACAAAGTATTTTTGTAGTCTTTGGAAACTATGCTTTCTTCATCTAGCACCTTTGAAATCATACAACTGGTTTTGCACAGAGGGTATTTTCTGGTTTCTGGTCTGGTAGCAATTTCTCTTTACTATAAAGTACTCTATCCAGTTGTGTGGCACGGGATTGGAGGGGGTAGCTGAGCCTTTATCACTTCTTTGTCTCCAGTCAAATAGCAATTAGCCTCTTATCCCTTCCCTCTTCAAACACAAGAAACAAAACACAAAATTGCCAGGCAGGACGAAGGGAAGTTTGAAGCACAAATGCAGGATGCTGTATTTACTTGCTAATTCACCTTTCTGTCCAGCAAGCTGAGAAAGTGCTTTCCCAAACCGCAGACTCTCAGATCCGGACCGGCCAGCCCACATCAATTAGTCCAGACCCATTACTTCCTGATGAGGACATTGAGGTCTAAAAGGTGGGGAGACTTCCCCCAAAGCCCCAGAAATCTAGGGAGGGTGAGGTTTAGCCCACAGTCTTCCCATTGCTCATCTAATACCCTTACGGAGTGTATTTCAGACTTATCCCATGACCTTAAACAGTCAGTCCCAGTTTTTCTTTTAATGATGGATTTTTTTGTTAATGTTTCCAAAGAGGAACTTTATTAATTAATTAATTAATTTATTTTTTGGCTGTGTTAGGTCTTCGTTTCTGCGCGAGGGCTTTCTCTAGTTGCGGCAAGCGGGGGCCACTCCTCATCGCGGTGCGCGGGCCTCTCACTGTCGCGGCCTCTCTTGTTGCGGAGCACAGGCTCCAGACGCGCAGGCTCAGTAGTTGTGGCTCACGGGCTTAGTTGCTCCGCGGCATGTGGGATCTTCCCAGACCAGGGCTCGAACCCGTGTCCCCTGCATTGGCAGGCAGGTTCTCAACCACTGTGCCACCAGGGAAGCCCCCTTAATGATGGATTTTTATATTATTTTTAAAGATGGAGTTCTTGTCATGATCATTAGCTGTATACTAATAAACACAGAGGTGTGTTAATCTAATTAATAATCATAATAAAAACAAAGCCCTCAGTGCTTTGAATTTCCTTTGCTGATCTCTGAGGATAGTACCACCCATGAGAATGGATCAGAATCACTTGAATTTCCACGCTCATTTCCAAAGTCCAGGTATTGTAGGGGGACGTGTGAGATTTATTCAACTCCAATAAAGCAAAAACCTGTGAAGCTCCAGTACCAAGACTGATAACCGGCTTGCTCATGGGTTCAGCGTAGATGTACTGAGCACGCATGAACTCCCCACATGGCTCACCTGCACTTACGAGGGTCCATAATCCCATTGCAAGAAAACGAACAATGCCTATGGGTCCTCCAGCTGCTGGGTCTCAACCAAGTTAACAACACACTCTGTTGAACTGACTTTCCCACAGTGATTCATCCAGAGAAAGATGATTTCACGCTAACTTTCATTTTCTCCAAGCCGCGTAGGTGGAAAGAGGGAAGGAAAGCAAACTTGGTTTCATGGTAGAAAACCCAATGGTTTGGCACTCTTCAAGGAACACATACTTTTCTTGCTTATTCTGAGAAATATTAGTTCCCTTCTTTAATTCTCTAAATTGTGTTCCATAAACCATTACCTAGAAGTCCTAAAATGTTGGATGTTGTGCACGTTTAAACTTAAGTACGCTAACAACTAACTATTCTAAGACAGCTGCCTCATGCTGCCTAAAATGTGAGTACACATTGGGATGTTTCATTTCTTATTAGATCGAATCTCAGAGAAATGAAGCAGGGTTTTAGCCTTGTGGAGTGGGATTTAAGCCTGCTGAAGGCTTCTAGCACTAAAGAGGGAATTGGCTACCTGGGAATTTCCTCATTGCATTAAGAAAAAAAAAATGCATCCTTTAAGACGAGTTGATTCTTAAGTACAGAATTAAGGCATATTTTGAATTAGGGTCTATTTTGCATGGCCTTATTTGCTAGTTGTGAATGACAGGTCCTTACTCTGCAAGGTTTGGATACATACACCTCAAACCACAACATCTCTTCTGTTAGCCTTGTGTAGAGTCAAATGATCTTGATTACATGAAGCCGAGAACTGAGGCAATTATCTAACCGTCCAAACCCAGAAAAAAATTTTGGCTTGACTTATCCAGGAAGTGCCCCAATTTTCTATTAAAACTCTGGAAGCCCAGGTCTGACAAAAGTCTTTCCTTTTAAAATGTCTTAAGGGTAAAGTTAATAGAGTCACCATCAGAATCTCTGAGTTTGATATGTTTAGTTAGTTTCCAGGTCACTAAGCACATTTTTCTTCAGGAAGCAAATTCAGGAATTCCTTTGTACCCTTAGCTGCAAAAAAAATTAGCCTAACACTCTTTTCTATCCTCGGTTGTGTGCTCTCCATCAGAATATCAGGACACGTTTGGAATAGAGGCAGAGGCTTTTGTTGAGATGGGCCACAGGGTAAACAGAATGCACTGAAGTGGAAGGCAGAGCATGTCAATCATCTACAGTTGAACATTCCTGTATAGTTTAGCAACTCAGCTTCCAGTGCTGGGCTGTGCTTTCTTGGGATCCTAAGTGCAGGAGGCAGATGGGCGGCAGTTGGAAAAAGGAAGTACAGAAAGAAGCAAAAGTGTGCTAAAGGTACGGGAGGGGTGAGGAAATGGCAGGGGTGTCAGAGCCGGGTCCAGTGGAGAGGGAAAGCTGAAAACCTTCAAAGAGAGAGGCAAGTGAACCCTTTTCCAATGATTTTCTTTGTTAGATGAAAGGCGGGCCACAGCTGGGGAACTCGGGCCTGTGTCCTCAGAAACAAGGGACACTTCAAATTGTGAAAGGAGCTCTCTTCCTTCCCCACCCAACCCAGCTTGTTGTGAGGTTCCCTCCAGCCTCAGCTCAGACCCCGCTGCTTAGGCATTCAGGGCGTACCTGGACAGAACTCTTCCTGAATCCACATCTAGGGGCTGACATCACGTGATGTTGCTTATGCTTGTGTTTGCCCAGGCTTCCACCCGGCCCCAGAAATGATCTACGCGCCTAGACCCAAACCCACAGACGGTGCACAGAGGAGAATGGTGACTGATTTCCACAGGTAAGTTAGTACCTGGTTTAAACCGCTGGCTTATCTGGACATGAAAACAAGAGACAGGTATGAAAATGGTAACTCTTTCTGGGAAGACTTTTTGTTTAAATAGCCTTAGAATCTCTAGGAATCCCTAATTTGTTAAGCCTAATACCACTTTAGGAAAAAGTTTCTCAGTAGCCACATTTATGTTATCTAATGCCTTAATAGAGACCTTTTAGAGCATTTTTGCAAACTCATTGTAATGCTCAGAACAACCAGTTAGAGAGCAGAGGTCAGCAAACTTTCTTTCTGTAAAGGGCAGAGAGAAAATATCTGAGGCTTTGTGGGCCATCCAGTCTCTGTTGCAACTACAAGACTCTGATTTGTAGCAGAAAGCAGCCATGAGAAAGTGTGTAAGCAAATGAATGTGTCTGTGTTCCAAACACTTCATTTATGGACATGGAAATCTGCATTTCATGTAATTTTCATGTATCACGAAATACTCCTTTCCATTTTTTTCAACAATTGTCACCTTGTGGCTCAAACAAAAGGGGTAGACTTGGCCAGCAGCCCATCATTTGAAGACCCCCCAGACATAGAAGGCTGAAAGATGAACATTGTTGCTGTCATGGCAACACACGCAGGGTGCAGAGTTCAGGGAAAGGCGAGGAGGCAGGGACCAGGCGGCAGTGCTGCAGGGAGCCCGGCTCCCAGGATTCCAGGACCAGCACCTTCAGCATCGCCTGGGTCCCACCCCAGACCTACAGAATCCACATCTGCAGGTCAGCGAGATCCCCAGGCTCCTGGCAAGCTTGAAGGTTATACCGAAGTCTCAGAAGGCTTGGCGGTGTGATCTCAAGGCTGGGCTCCGGAATTAAAGGTCTAGTTCAAATCTTTGTGTCTCTCATTAGTTATTCGGCCGCGGACAAGTTATTATTATTATTAATACGCCTGTTTCCACGCCTAAGAAGCGAAGATGATGATCCAGGCCAAACACTTGGAAGTGCCTGGCAAGTGACGCTTATTAACTGTTTACTATGATTGAGTTTCAAAAAGTCAAGGCCCACATACATACACCTAAAGGCCACTTCCCCAAGGACAGACGCATTTTCAGCCAGTCACTTGAGTTGAACGACTGAGACTGCAGCTCCCCCCATACCCCCCATCAACCCCATCCATTAAAGAAAACAAAGACACCACAACTCCTGGCCGCAGAGTGTCAAATATATTGATGGTTGTAAAGGGACAGCTTGGAGACGTTTTAGGTCTGCTGAGATGCCGTGCTGCATACAGACATGCTCTGTTTTTGAAACCATGTCATTAAGTTTGCAAATACATCTCTGTTTTGAACATGATGTCGTTGTTGTTTTTTTTTTCATTAGCACAGTTTACTACTACAGTTTTTCCTAGAGTAAATAAATATAATGGCTGTTTGCAGAGCCACTACAGATTTATTTAGATGTTTAACAAGGTGAACTATTTCACAATTAGTTCGACCTCTGAGTCAACAGCAAGATGTTTTTCATTTGTTTTGTTCACTGCTCTCGTGGGCGGGGGTTATCTTTTCCAATTTGTTCTCTGTTCACATGTTTAGTCGCCAACAGACTACGAAAGGTAGTGAAAAATAAGTCTGTTTAAAAAATTAAACTGTAATTAGGCCATGGGCTTTTTCCCAAGACCCTTAAAGTCAGATAATTTAAATTTACAAGAGGAAAAAAAAATAGGCATCATGGAAAACTAAGTAACAAAAAAACGACTGAAAAACACATCTGTAGAACACAGTGGTCAGTAGTAAAGAAAACAGAAGGTCCTTCTAGAATGTTACACAGTCCAATGACAAACTCTGCTTTTTTTTCTAGTGGCTATTTTCCTACCACAGTGTTAGCTTCATTATTATATTAAATAACTTATATGGGTAAAAAGGAGTTTGCTAACCAGCAGCCAACTCAAAACCTTGTAGGAAGAGGGAGGAGGGGAATTCACAACACAGCCCGCGCTCAGGGAAACAAAGTCCGCAGTTGGCATCCAGCCAGCCTGACCCCTCCCGGCAATGCCGCTGAGCTGCAGTTTGGGATCTAAATGGAGGGCTTGCTTCCCCTCCCTCTTCTCCCTTTTTCTTTTAAGTTAACAAAGAAACATGGGCTTCCTAAGAGCCAGCACTCAGCTGGGCAAGTCCCATTAGCAGCAAATGTTGAACCAAATTAAAACACACACACACACACACACACAAAAGAAAGCTCCATCCAGGTGCAGAGCTGTGATTCACATGGAAATTCCAGGAGATGAATCATTGCAGAGCTGGGATCTTTAGAGGATTCTTTCTCAAGTGTCCTCAGTGAACATTTCAGTCTCGCAACATTTGAGTCAATCTGTCAGCTGTGGGGAATAAGGTCCCCATCTGCTCCCGAGGGAGCGTGCTTGCAGGGACGTCACGATTTTCTGTGGCGCTAGATGCCCGAAAACAAAGGCCAGCCCCTCGATGATCTGCTTGAACGCAGCAGCCAGCATCCCGTGTGTTAAACTCTGCCCAGGAGGCTGGACCTGAGTAATAAAGAAGATAAGATAAGAAGGAAGGTGGCAAATGATCTGAATGAGGATGAAGAGCCTCACCTAATACTAGTTTCATCTTTCCCATGTTTGAAGTTTGATTTTACATAGTTTAAAGTAAGTCAGACAAAGACAAATATCATATGGTATCACTTGTATGTGGAATCTAGAAAAATGACACAAATGAACTGATTTACAAAACGGAAATAGACTCACAGATGTAGAAAACAAACTGATGGTTACCAAAGAGGAAAGGTGGGGGGAAGGATAAATTAGGATTTGGGGAATAACATATACAGACTACTATATATAAAGTAGATAAACAACAAAGAACAATACTCAATATTTTGTAATAACCTATAAGGGAAAAGAATCTGAAAAAGAATATATATATAACTGAATCACTTTGCTGTACACCTGAAATTAAAACACTGTAAATCAACTATACTTTAATAAAAAATAAATTAATTCAAAAAAAATTTTAAAGAAAGACAGAAAAATATTAAGCAGTTTAGTCCTTCAGGTTTTCTGGGAGAACTGCTAGTCACTTAAAATAAATATATATTAGTGGAGATGGCCAAAACTTTGTTTACAGGTAAATCTATACCTTGAGCGGCTTTATATTAACACACACACACACAAACAAAGGTCATTAATGATAAAAAGCTTTTAGAACCATACTGGTCTCATGGCAGATGGGATACTTAGTAAATCTGAATGAGTTCACATTCGGTGCCCACTGAGAGCATTTAAGCGACAAGAAAGGTGTCTCCCCTCACAGGTGTATTTGTCATTGCCACTGCTGAACCCAAGTGTCTGAATGAGTGACTCTTGGACCAGCAGGAGAAGCATCTATGTAAAAATACCTACTGCCTGCAAAGCTAATGTGTGTACACGTTTTCAGGCAGGTACTATCATTCTAGAATGATGAGCCTTAGTATCTACCCACTTAGCATATGTGGATAGATCCTTTTGCAAAGGATCACAGGGTACTTCTTTTTTATCCTCTTTGGGGGTGCTCGGCCTCGGCCAACACCTGCAGTAACCCAACGTCCTTCCTCAACAGCACAGGAGCAGGTCCAGAGCTGCGGCACATGTGAGGGAAGACCCTGTGCTCCCCCTCAAGGGCTCACACAGCGGTAGGGAAAAGAAGAAACATCTCCAATCCTTTGCCTTTCACCGTGACCTGTTGTAAGCATAATAATTCCAATGCCTCTGTACCTCATCCCTCCTCAATGAAAGGTTCAAAGAACACCTAAATTCTCCTTTGAAACAAATAAAATCACACAAAACCAAATACATCTTAGATACCCTGGCTCACGAAACCTAGCCCAAGATCAAGTTAATGAAGGCTCCCAAGTGACTATGGGAAGAAGAGAAAATGGGCTTGTCAACCTGGTACAAAAAGGCACATGGGACTTCCCTGGTGGCACAGTGGATAAGACTCCACGCTCCCAGTGCAGGGGGCCTGGGTTCGATCCCTGGTCAGGGAACTAGATCCCACGTGCATGCTGCAACTAAGAGCTCACATGCCACAACTAAGGAGCCCGCGAGCCACAACTAAGGAGCCGTCCTGCCGCAACTAAGACCCAGTGCAACCAAATAAATAAATAAATATTAAAAAACAAAAAAGAGGCACATGTTCCCAGAGTCTCTTAGTAGAAATACACATATAGCAATTTTGGTTATAGTAATACTATATCCTGGGCTACTTTTGCCCATTAAAGCATCTCAGATGGTTAAAATACAAACTTACCTATCCTAGTTTTGTTTGAAAATACTAATAGATTAACAACATTTTTAAATTTGGAGAGATTCTGTATTACATTTAAAGTCCCAACTCTCTCCCAAACCAAAGAGGGGACCAAGATCTAGTCGATAAGTGACACACTCCAATTTACTGAACCAGCTGGTACTTGGGTCTCTTTGATCTCAGGTGAAATAAGATTTTACTGTTAGAACTATTCAGAAGTACAGTCTGAACTTCTTATCTTTTAGATGAAGAAAATGTGTCAGTGCCCTTTTTAACATACCACAGGGTAATTTCAGTTCCTCATTCCATAAAATAATGGGAGAAAGAAGAACAGAGTCACTATGTATCTGCCAGTACTAAAAAAAAAAAAAAAAAAAAAAATAGACAATAAAACTGAAGGATGGCGATGAAGATTCCAAGCCAGAAAGATTCAGTTAACAGGAGATAAGCTACAGAGAGGACTTGGAACACACAGGCAGGGACTCCCTATGACAAGCACGCGGCTTTCTTCACTTAAGGCCAACGTCTTTATTAGATCTGTACAGCAATGAGAAGCAATGAGACCCACCTTAAGGACTTCCATCTGTCTTTCTCTATATGGTTTTCAGGTCCTTCACTCTCATAGGAAGCCAAGTAGAGAGCTACAATCAACCAAAAGTACGAATGCATTAACGCTGAAGCCTTTTCCTGATACATTACCCACCTCCATCCATCCCCCATTCAACCTGAACCAAACCCTACAGCAAAACACACTCTTTAAAATATCAAATTACAACCGGGGAGCTTTAAGAACACAGAATACCACACTTTGCCCCTGACTGGCCATCTCAACAAAACCCCAAGGGCCTCTTAGGCCAAAAAGGCACTTGGTTAACTAAGACAATTTATGAGGCAAAAAAAGCTTAAAAAGGCAAGCCACAGGATGCGATCATACACTCACATTTATGTTCTTTATAAAGAAGGGGGATGGGAAGGGGAGCCTTTCCTGTTAGCTTTTTAAAAGACATTTTAGCAGGTAAAAACTCAGGTTTTCTAGGCCAATTTCCCACTCTTCTAATGTTTTTCTCTTTAATATTAAGTCAAAAAGAATTCCAAAAATTTAAAAGCTTGTTATTAATCCTGTTTGTAGAGGCTAATAATAATCAAGTCCCCTCTGGAATGGGTCATATTAATTCAAAATGTTCTTTGTCATTATCACAAACACTACCAATCTATTATGAGAAATAGTTAATAATGCTATTGATTTCTATAATATTAGGATATAACAGATTAATATAATCAATCCCCAAGTCTTTGACAAACTTTAAATTTCTGGTCAATTTTTTTTGTACACAATCACTGTTTCTGCCTCAAATTCCCCTAATGTTTTAACAGGTTAAGACTTTCCACTGTTTGTTTTGACAGACAGTAGGGGCTAGCAATTGTTTTGTTTTTCAAATTACCTTGAATGTCAACGTATCATGAAAAACCTTTTTTCTCCATTAAAGCAAGCCTAAACAAGGGCAAATAATCCTTCAATAGCTTTCCATTTGTGCCCAAAGCTCTGCAGATCTAATATTATAAAGAATGTTTAAACACAGAAATGTACTGCTTATTGGTGAATAGTGAGTGCCTGACTCAAATATTTTAGGGATAAATCATACGGTTTTCTGTGCAACAGAAAATTCTTAAGATGGAATAAGTCAGAAGACAGGCCTCATACTACATGAGGAACCAGGCACCAAGCATTTATATGCTGATTTCCTGATCGTAGGGTCTGTGGATGCTGGTGGCGGCCCCGGCTGAACAGGCTACCCACCATCTTCACTAAAGACTGGTATTGTGAGCAGGTACTGTAAGATCTTCCGGTCCCTCTCAAATGGACACTCCACTTGCTTCCACGTCATGAATTCACTCACTTGTTTGGCCAGTTCCCAAAATTTCTAGAAAAGAATAAAATGAAAGTTGAATTTAAAGGCAGTTATCAAAAATCATGAGCTTGGATGAGATCACTCCATTTAATGTTCTCCTCTGGCTTCTAATCCTCTGAACTCCACAATTTTCTTAATTTAATAAAAATTAGCAATAGATATTTGCTAGGTAGAGGTAAAAATTTACTCAAGTACCTCTGGATAATAATTTATAATAATGGTGCAGCTAATTTATTCTAGTCAGCAATGTTATCTTCTTACAAATAAGTAGGGAAAGAGAAAACTTGGCTCGAGAAATTCAGAAGCAGCTTAGATGGCCTGGGCTCTCTACAGTGGCTGGAGAAGCTAGTCCTTCTCTGGGCTCAGATCTTGCAGCCTTACCTCAAAGTTGACATGGCCGTTGGGCAGGCGGTTGGCACACCCCTCATTGAGGAAATAAATATCTTTGATTAAAAGACTGAAGAATGGTATCACAATCTAGAGAAAACAAAAAGCTCTGGTTTGTTTTGGGCAAATACACATTCAGACTCTCATCAAACAATATAAGAAGTTAATGAACAGCATTGACTCTGGATTACAGAGTGGGCTATAATTAATTAAGACAGGTACAGTGTTTTCTTTGCCTCCCATGAGAGCAGTTTCCTTCTTTATATAGTTTTGCATAACATGAAAATGCTGTTATAATAACCAAAATGCAGCAAAGATGGGTGGCACCGGGAGGCGGATTGGCTTCACCTTGTTGCTAGTTTCCCCCATTTTTCTCAGGGCAATAGCATATAATCAAATCTGAGAGTTCTAGCTATAATCAAAGAAAAAAGATCTAAAAACTCTTACTTTTCATTTAGATAGAGCAAAATATTAATAGAATACCTGCCACTGCAGGTACTAAGAGCTTAAGATGTGTGACCCATCTCTCTGTGAGAATCTGTACTGTTTTTATCATTTAGACATCTACATTTTAGATGAACTTTTTCTTAGAGGAACATTTTCTTTTCCCTTGAAGATACTGCTCAAGATAACGTGAGAGCTCAGGGTTTTTGGTAATAGTTGCCACAAACTTCCTGTTGAGTAAACCTGGCCTTCTTGTGACAGAGCAAGTAAGCACCTGTTCTCGTAGGAAATCACCGAAGTGGTACCTTGCACAATATGTTGTGAGGCAGGCCCAGGTGAAGGAGGAATATAAATGTGCAAATTAAAATTAATGGTTGTTTAAAAAACAATGAGCCTTCTTTAGTAAGACTTTCCTGCCTCACATCTTTGGTTTGATATGGTGGTATTTAATTAATTAATCTAAAATAATAATCTGTAAGAGAGTACTCTAAATTCTACAAAGCCCAGAATGAACAAAGAACAAAGCTCTTTGTTCTTCCACTTTGTAACTTCCACTTTCTCTCAAACGCTGACATGCTTTTGAAGATTCTAAATGTGCTACAATGTAAATAATGCTGCAGACACAAACCTTGGACCTATGTTGTTTACCCAAGAGCAGGTTTTTGAAGGTTCCCTAAGCTTATGACTCATGTGGTACACCTATACTAGATGAATGACAGGTCTGGAAAACATACATTTTGGCTCATACGCAAAAACATTAAGTATCAATTTTCACTTCTAGAGGGAAATTCAGATTTTCCACTAAAGTCATTTAAAAAAAAGATAGGGATTTCCCTGGTGGCGCAGTGGTTAAGAATCCATCTGCCAATGCAGGGGACATGGGTTCGAGCCCTGGTCCGGGAAGATCCCACATGCCGCAGAGTAACTAAGCCCGTGCGCCACAACTACTGAGCCTGCGCTCTAGAGCCGGCAAGCCACAACTACTGAGCCCACGCGCTACAACTACTGAAGCCCGCGCACCTAGAGCCCGTGCTCCGCAATGAGAGAAGCCACTGCAATGAGAAGCCTGCGCATCACAACGAAGAGTAGCCCCCGTTCGCCGCAACTAGAGAAAGCCCGCGCGCAGAAATGAAAACCCAACACTGCCAAAAATAAATAAATAATAAAATAAATTAATTAAAAAAAAAAAGATGGGCTTTGATTATTTTTTGTTTCGTTGATCTCTGAAGATAGCCAAAATGAATCTTCAATTTCGACAACCCTTTTGAATATACTTTTAATTATTTGCTATTGTCTGGAAGTCTCTAAACTGAATTCGTAAAGATCCCCTGATTACCTTCTCCTTCAAATATTACTGACTATATATCTCTATTATTTTTCTCTAAACAGCCATGGTAATAGGATAAAAGCACACCCGAACTTCACTTCTTTGCAAGACCACTTGTCACTGGGGGGTGCTGGGCTTTGGCTCTGCTAGACCTCAGTTTAAAACGTGGTTCCACAACTGACTGGACGTACAAGCCAGGAGTCCGCCACCTGTGGCCCGAGGGCCAGCCCACCTCACCGCCTGTTTTGGAATGGCCTAGAAGCCATACATTTTACATCTTTAAATGACTGGGGAAATATCAAAAGAATAATATTTCATGAGCATGAAATTAAATGAAGTTAGAATTCCAGTGTCCAGACAGCTTTACTGGAAAACAGGCATGCTCATCCCCTCCCCTGCGTACCGTCTATGTCTGCTCTTGTGCCACCACACCTGAGCTGAGCAGTTGCAACAGAGACCGTATGGTTGACAATGCCTAAAATATTTAGGATCTGGCCCCTAAGGGAAAGAGTTCGCCAACCCCTGGTATAAGGCTAAGAAAGCCTAGTTTCCTCACCTTAAAGTGGGAACAGTACCTCACTGACTTGTGGTGAGGATTAAATTCAACAACACAGGTTTGACCTCAATTCAGCATTCCCCCAAAACCAATGGGCCCCATACAAGGGGACAAGTATTACTGATGTATCATCATAAGGAAAATGAGGACTGAATTATTATCAAGATGCAATATCTGCCTAGTGTAACAGCTTTTAAGCAAGAACTTTACTTCTGTGCTCTGTTCTGTAGTGCTGGGCTGTGGGATTCATGTGGTGCTGATCACATGAATCATTTTATATACATATATATATACATAATGGAATAAAGAAACTGTAGTATATGTACTTGTATGTATATGTACTATATATATATGTATATATATGTGTCTATATATAAATATACAGACACACACACACACACACACACAATTTCTTCATCCATTCATCCATCAAGGGACATTTAGGTTGTTTCTATATTTGGCTTTGTAAATAATGCTGCAATGAACAAGGGGGTACACGTATCTTTTCTAAATATGTAGTGTTTTTGTTTTCCTCAGATAAATACCCAGAAGTGGGATTGCTGGACTGATCCAGTATTAATTGTCTGAACCACTCTTCCAAGAACACAGTGATAGAAACAATCTCCCTTATGATAATTCCTGCGCTGTTCCTTATGCCCATGTGCCAGACAGAAGTCTCACAGTCTTCCTCAACTTGTCATTTCCTCAGGGATGGCTCCCTTCAGGTGTGCAGCCCCTACATAAATCTACCACTGTAAAAATCAGGAGGGGCTTCCCTGGTGGCGCAGTGGTTGAGAATCTGCCTGCCAATGCAGGGGACACGGGTTCGAGCCCTGGTCTGGGAAGATCCCACATGCCGCGGAGCGACTGGGCCCGTGCGCCACAACTACTGAGCCTGCGCGTCTGGAGCCTGTGCTCCGCAACAAGAGAGGCCGCGACAGTGAGAGGCCCGCGCACCACGATGAAGAGTGGCCCCCGCTCGCCGCAACTAGAGAAAGCCCTCGCACAGAAACGAAGACCCAACACAGCCAAAAATAAATAAATAAATAAATATATTAAAAAAAAAAAATCGGGAGACTATAAGGACTTTGGATTTCCAGAGTGAAGGTGAATGTACAGGCTACGAACAGGGGCAAAAGTTTGGTTTCTGAGAGGTCTTTCAATGAAGGCTCTAGTGGGAGAACGTCTCCAGTAGTAATGTTTTTTTCTAATTCCCTTTCACAATATTCTTGGCAACTACACCTTAAAGGCATTATCAGTTCCACAACTAGAAATGAATGCTGATGAGCAGGAACAAGTTCCCACGATCAGAAATGGAATGGTGAGAGGACTGAAAACCACGTACCCGTACGAGAAGTGGTTAAAAACCAGGAGACACAAGGACTCACAGAAAAAAACAGCTATTTAAAGATCATTTAATGGCCCCGATGTGAAAGACAGATTTTTTTCTATATGGTACCTACAGACGTGCCACATTGGCCACCTCAACATAATTCAAAGAATATCAAAGATTATATTACTTTATTCATGCTGCCAGGAAGACTTTAAAATAGGAACTGACTTAGGAATAAAGAGAGTCTACCCTCACTTCAAAAAAGAAAACAGAATCCCAATTCTCTTGAATAAAAGATGATTTTTTTTTAAAAAATTTATTTATTTATTTATTTATTTATTTATTTATTTATTTATTTTTGGCTGTGTTGGGTCTTCGTTTCTGCGCGAGGGCCCTCTCTAGTTGCGGCGAGCGGGGGCCGCTCTTCATCGCGGTGAACGGGCCTCTCACTATCGTGGTCTCTCTTGTTGCGGAGCACAGGCTCCAGTCGCGCAGGCTCAGTAGTTGTGGCTCACGGGCCCAGTTGCTCCGCGGCATGTGGGATCCTCCCAGACCAGGGCTCGAACCCGCGTCCCCTGCATTGGCAGGCAGATTCTCAACCACTGCGCCACCAGGGAAGCCCAAAAGATGAATTTTTATCCCCAAATGTTTTCATTCATAGCCTTTGAGACCAGTTGTGAAAAAGGAATGGCGTATTTCTTTAAATTGGTGGTGGGATCATTTGACGAACTAGAGAACACAATCCATACGCTCACACGAAACTGGTTAAAAAACAACAAAACTAAAGCAGACAGGGGCTTCCCTGGTGGCGCAGTGGTTGAGAATCTGCCTGCTAATGCAGGAGACACGGGTTCGAGCCCTGGTCTGGGAGGATCCCACATGCCGCGGAGCGGCTGGGCCCGTGAGCCACGGCTGCTGAGCCTGCGCTTCTGGAGCCTGTGCCCCGCGACGGGAGGGGCCGCGATAGTGAAAGGCCCGCGCACCGCGATGAAGAGCGGTCCCCGCACCGCGATGAAGAGTGGCCCCCACTTGCCGCAACTGGAGAAAGCCCTCGCACGAACCAAAGACCCAGCACAGCCAAAAATAAATAAATAAATAAATAAATAAATAAATAAATAAAATTAAAAAAAAAAAAAAACAAAAACTAAAGCAGACAGAATTTAGTAAATGATGGAAAGGGTAAATGCTGGGAAAAGCTATTAGAGTCCCACAAGTACAACACTCAGGGAGATCTTTGTGGGAGGGCTGGACTTCAGAATTACTTTGGCCAGTACTACAGCTCCTGACCAAGAGAGATGATTCTACAGCCTCTTCCTCGCTAAGGCAGAGGCCCTCTAACTCACGGAGGTCCTGCAGAGAAAGCCTCGTATCCAACACGGAGAGGTGAAGAAAAGGCTGCAGACAGCCCCCCACAGGTCTTCACACTTCAGGGTGCTGGGATCCTCCCATGCATGTGATCATTTCCCAAAGCTTGAAAAACTTCTGATTAGATTTTTCTCAAAGTAGTCACAGGAGTACTGGGATGTGGGCAAAAAAAACTTTATTTTTTTCTTTTTCATCTTCCTCATCCTTGTTCTTTCTCAAAGAGCTTTAACCTTCTTTTTATATTTTATTTATATTTTGGCTGCACTGGGTCTTAGTTGTGGCACGCAGGATCTTCCTTTCAGCATGAGGGATTTTTTAGCTGCAGCATGCGAACTCTTAGCTGCGGCCTGCATGCGGGATCTAGTTCCCCAACCAGGGATTGAACCTGGGCCCCCTGCGTTGGGAGCTCGGAGTCTTACTGTTACCCACTGGACCACCAGGTAAGTCCCAGGCAGGTAAACTTTAAAAGCTGGTAAACTCCCTCAGGCTAAATCGAGATAGTTATCTCTGCTTCACCCCTTCTCTGACCTTGATTCTTTATCAAAAAAAAAAAAAAAAAAAAATTAATGTATTTACAATATCTCTCAAACATTATCAGAACTGATATTTTGGATTTTGTTGAGAAGCAATTTAGCATGTTTAAAAGGTGGGGTTTCTTTTTGTGTCTGTTTTTATTTTAGATCATGGTGGCTGAAGCTTTTTGGGGGAAGTGATTGAGAGGCCCTGAAATTTTTTACCCTCCTTTTCTTTTATTTGTTGAAGATATAGTTTCAGTTAGAAGATGGACAGAATCTCAGCAGAAAATAGCTGTCATCAAGCAACCTTCATCAGCCCATTTACTGCAACCAGGTATTTACTTCTCAAATAACATGATCTCCAAATGTCAAAATGACTTCTCCTTCCCATGTATGCAATGTGCCAATGAAGGACCCTCTGAGTCAGAAGTACAGTTGATCCAAGATAATGTGAAATTGTTTAAGGGCACGGCAGATAGGGTGAGGATCATTCCTCTCCAGACATCATCGCTGTACCTTCTCTGCCGCCCACATATCCAATTAGTAGCAGCAGGCCTAATGCTACAGCAACTAACCTACTTTCTGCACATAGATGACTTAACCATGGGAGGTAAGCTAATTCTTTAAGAGAAAAGGTTACATTAAGTCAGCCACCTTGTGCAGAGTGTAAATGTCTGTTTCCCATTAAATCAAATTACTCTCCAACGCTATTAGTCATCTTAACATAGGACTTAATACTTACTGCTTGAAATGCAACTATGACACATCACAAAATAATCATTTAAATAATGCAATAATAACACTTGCAAAGTTCTCCACCAAGTTCCCTTTCCCTCTCCTCCTTCCACCCTTCCTTTAGCGCTCCCCTTCCCTCTGTGGCAAGTGGTAAAAATGTCTACAGCACGCGGCCTTGCTTTCTTAGATCTAAACTAAAAGCAGCTCGGTACGGTAGTTCACATTTCAGTGCAAAACATGGCAACTCTACTATGAATAAAACTCCTTTAAACACATACCTTCTCTCTGCTGCTATGAGCAGTTAAAGACCTTTGTGCCGCCCCACGAAGAGCAGTTCGATAATTGTAGAAATTGCTTGAAGGGTCCATCTGATGCTGCAGACAAAAGAGAGGAGAGTATTAACTACACACTTCTCGCCCGAAGAAAGTTTACGAGACCTTACTTTTAACGCCACATAAAAAATTCCAAATAATTCAGGCGCAAAATGTTACGTAACAGCAAAACAGCAGCTCCACATACCTCAAGAACATCAAACTTGGCTGTCTTCACTTTGGCCCAAGTTTTTTTCAGTCGAGAGACTGGGCTCATATTCATGCCAGCTTCCAATTTAAAATGGAGGGGGAGAAAAAGAAGGTGGAAATTGAGAAATAAGAGAGGTCATTCTAACCTATGTTCTGAAAAAGTGTTCATTACTAAGTGGAAGGAAGTTAACTTTATACAGAAAACCTGCCAAACGATTTTCCAGAGTAGTGGTCCCATCTCATACCACCACCCATGTCTGAGAATTCTACTTGGTCCACATCCTCACGATATTTGGTTCAACTAGTTTTCTTAATTTCAGTCACTCCCATGTGTGAAATGCTATTTCACTGTGATTTTCATTTTAATTTGTATTTCTCTGATGACTAATGATGTAGAGCATCTTTTCATATACTTACTAGCCATCAGTATATCTTCTTTTGTGAAGTGTCCAAGTATTTTGCCCTTTTTTTCACTGGGTTATTTGTCTACTTAGTATTGCTTTGTAGGGTCCTTTATAGATTCTGAGTACAAGTTCTTTTTTAGCTAGATGTATTACAAATACTTTCTCCCGTGAAATGGATTGCCTTGACATTTTCTTAACAGTACAAGAGGGGAATTAAATAATCTTCTATTACCTAGACTGTGGATCTTTCAGGTCTTTGATGTAGATGAACATCTGTTCACTATTTTCATGGAGTAAGCCAGATAGAGACCTGAAGCTTGGCCATTATTTTTATGGGGGAGATAAAAGGGAAAAAGAATCTTTTTAATGGAAAAAAGAATTGGTGAGAGGAGGGATTTATTAGAATCAAAATTATTGAATTAAATTTGGTAGATTCTCTGGCTTCAAACTGACCCTGACTCTGAAGAGTCAGGCAAATATTCAAATATTTACTGAGTACCTAAAATGTGTAGCATAGCCATATCATTTACCATATAAATTAGAATATTTTTTAATGAAAGAGTCATTAACCATAATTGTGGCAAGAAAACAGGTATGAATTGGGACTGCCCTATGTTTATAGAATGAACAGTCACTGGCATTAAAATCCCCATGATATAGAGGAGGAGCAAAGTTTATATGCTAGGCTAATGAGGTCGGCGGATGGTAAGTACTAGTGACTTGGGTAGTCAGAAAATGTTCCAGTTTCTCAGGCTGCCCTCTTGTCTTGCTGATGGAATCATTTGATTTAGTCTCAGATCATGTATTTCTATAATGCTTGATACACAAGCTACACAAACACTTTCTAAAATCCTTAATTTAGGCACATATCTCACGTATAAGCCTTTATACATAAATATTCAGATGAGGATAAACTGACTAAATGTATTCCATGAATTCTTATATACTTAAAAAAGATTATACATACTTGTACCAATTTGGATATTTAAAGCATTCTGGACATTCTGAAACAAGTCTAGATTAAACAATACAGTTTTCATTAACAAAACTGTACTATCTGCAAATTTTCAGTGGATACATTTCACAGGATCTATAAAAATAAAGGACTCATATCTCTCAGAAAACACTCACAGATTATTGCCATCAAGGAATTAAAGTTGCCAATGTTAAAACACTCCCGAGCTACGTCAATGAAATACTCAATCATCCTTGCTCGGTGCTTCTTCTTTACAGGCTGTATAGAAAGAGAAAAAAGAGGGCAGTTATCCAACACGTAGACCCAACAGATGTAAAATAAGTATGAAAAGATAATATAGAGGGCTAGAAGAAAGAGAAAATTCATTTTCTCACCATGCAGATTTCTGTAGCAACCAAGTAGCTGAGACGATTAAACCATTCCACGTAAGCTTCTAAGTTTCGTGTTTTCTTCCGTTCACTGTAGCAACTCTATAGAGAAAGTAAAGTGAGCAGATGAGTTGGAGAAAAAAAGAGTGTATTAGGCTCTCATTTTTTTCAGATGTGGGCCTTTATTCTCAGTGTGTGAATTAGGAAGGCTTTCTAGGATGAGAGCGGGGGTTGGGAGGGGAAAGAGAGAGAGAGAGGACTACTAACATTCTTGACTCTCCTTACAGAAATATCAAATCTCTTAGTATAGCCCAGTGAAAACCCGAAGGTCTAGAAATCTATTCTGCTGCATTCATGACAGTGCCTTCTCTCCCAGGAAGCTAAGTTCCTCTCGGGGGAAACTGTCCTCAGAAGCACAATTCAAAAACAAAAAAAGGGTCTTGGCTGCATTCTAAAACAATCTTGACTAATTAATGGGGTATGAATACCAATTGCTGTCCGCACAGCATGGAGAAGCTGAGAGCGCAGAAGACTAGAAAATTTTCTCTTAAAATTAAGTCTAGGAGAGAATTTTGGAACTTTGTGCAGCAAGAAACTAAATATCTTCCAAGGTAGATAAACGGAAGCCTACATCATCCTGGTCTTTAGTAGGGTGAGTGACATACTGTTCAAAAACAAAAAGAAGTTAAGCTCATCTCGGAGTTCAAGGCCAAACTTGAACAGGTTAATTACACCCCTCTTTCCTTCCTTCCAAATGAAACAAACAAATTTCAAAAAAGTCCACTAGCCTCCTATTGCAAAACCTAATCTTCACTTCCTGTACTGAGCAAAACTATTCTAAGGGCGGAAAACAGCTGCTGCCCCTACTCCCAAAGGGGGGCTTTCATTAGTGGGTGATGCAGTCTTTGCTTAACAATTTGAAATACTTCCTGGAGGTCACTAGGGGAAAAATTTCTTATGTGTGTGTATACCGGTTTTACAGCCCATGCCTAGTGTCAGTTTCTTTCCATATGGGCTGCATCAGGCAACAAACCTGTCATGAGGGATTCACCTTAAAACAAAAAGCAAGGCAGTAAAGACCCATCCTCAGCACACTGGATGTGCATCCTGTCTTTACAGCCCCTGCTATTGTTGAATCATGAGCAGAGCATCCTTTCGTATTTTCCTTCTGACTTAATCTGCTAAAACCATTACCCTTTTATCTCCTACCTTCACCACCACAAATGCCCGCACCTACTTGCTTATTAAATTTCCCAATAAGGAGGAAGAGAGGTTAAAAGTTGGCAGTAGGGTAAGAATATTGTCAAGGCACTTAGAGACCAGGCTCAAGAAAAAAATGCAATGAATCAGATATGGCTAATGAAAAACAAAAAACTTTTTTTTAAAACCTAAAACAAAATTGTTCCAATTTCTGTCTCTTGTACCCACTACCATAGACTAAAGACTCCCATTGCCAATTTCAGGGCTGACCTCTGGGTAGACCAATTACCTTGTCATTGTCCAAAGGGTCCTTCTGCACAAATGCCTGAACAAATTCTTCTGGGCCAATATAATTGAGCCTCTCCTGAAACACAAACCCAGCAGGTCAACAGTATTAAACAAAAGGAGAAGAAATGGTCTTTCCGTTCTGTCTACTGACTTTTAACACTACCCTCATTTTTTAATGTAGCTTGTGAAATAAGCCTTTAACCCTCAAAATTGTCATCATCTTCAAGGTCTGAGCAGAGGCAGTTTTCTGCTTGGGTCAGTGTTACACTAGAGAGTAAAAGGCTGAGCGAGTTATGGAAAAATTAACTAGAGGGGGAACATGAGGCAGGTCAATAAACTCTTTCCTCTTCAGTCTTGCTTAGTACTTATTTTAAAGTGAACTCCCAAAATATCAGAAATAGTCATATTCAAATGTCTAAACAAAACACGTTCCAGCTATTTCATAGATTATTTCCCATTTGGATTATTCTAACCTCTCCCTTGACATTACTGCTGACGAACACACTGTCTGGCTGTCAAAGCGGATCAAGTGTGGGTTATAAAGGACAAGGATGACCATGGTCTTACTAGCTCTATGTGAGTCAGCTGCTGGGCCAACGTGTAAGGGTCACTGCAGACAGTAATAATGTCCCTTTGTATGGACTGTGGCTTGGTCTTGAGAACCGTGAGCCGATCTGTCGACGTGGAGCTGATTTTTGCCAGGACCTCCTCATACTGGCTGAGCGCGGCAAGTTTGCGGATTAGACACTGGATCATCTGCTGGACGTTCTTCCTATATGTCTGCCAGGAAACAAGCAAAGGATTACCTCCTCGCTCTGCCTGTCTATTTTCACCACTACGCAAACTCAGAGACTCTGTACTTCAATGCTTTTACCTTCACGTTGGACAACCACCTTGGTCGAGGGCAGTTAGAGGATTCAGCTTCATGCTAACAGTTTAAAAGAGACACATACACGTAAGGTGTCTTGTCAGACTTGTAAGATTTAGGCCCACAACAGCCCTCATTTAGGCCCACAACAGCTTCTTTTCTCAGGCTGCTCTTGAGAGTACAATTCAAGCTGGGCCATGAAAACACTACAATGATGATTTAGATGAGCTACTGAGGGAATCCAGTATAATAAGAACCACATATAACTAATGTTCTCTGGGCTGGCATAGGAATGTACTGGTTTTCTTTTAGTAGGTTAAAATGTGTTGATCTCAAGTCAGAGCATTCTTTTCCTAATTCTTTTTCTTTAGGGTCCCCTTCTAGATTTTTCTCCTTCTAGCATTCCCAATCTCATTAGTCTAAGGGTACAGACAGCTACTTAACAGAAATACACCATCACTTCCCACTCAGCCCCCAACCACCTTCCTGACTTCCACATATAACGTGAGTTACCACCAAAACAAAGCAGTGGATATTCCTTTTTGGCATCTGACTTCCAGT
The DNA here is from genome assembly GCF_949987535.1 of Balaenoptera acutorostrata. Lineage (NCBI taxonomy): Eukaryota > Metazoa > Chordata > Mammalia > Artiodactyla > Balaenopteridae > Balaenoptera > Balaenoptera acutorostrata. The sequence goes on along the minus strand of NC_080068.1, from coordinate 45,540,588 downwards.
TGGTTCATGTCCATTTCTTTTGCATTCATGAGTCAGTGCTAATGTTCACCACCAAACTCTTCCACATGGCGATTCTACCCATAATGCTACTACCAGGTGACACCTTGTTTGTTACTACATCATGCTACCACCACAATACTTAAGAGAAATTGGTTTTAAAGCAATGTGTGTATTATAGATAAATGTCAACCTCTTGACTTTTAAAATAGTTGTTAAGTCCAAGAAAGAGCTCCACAATCAACCAATTCCTAAGGTAGAGTTACATGTGTTAAGTTAGGGTATTCTTTTATTCTTCCTTTTTCAGGCAAAAATTGCCAAACTAACACTTATCCTTCTGGGTAAGCTGTGACGACTGTTATCAAAGAAAGGCACACAGGCTGCTTCAATGCTAACGTGGTCCTTAGATTAACAGCTCCAAAGGAGGACAGTCCTAGTGAATTTACAGATGAAAGCCCTATGTCCATGCTTTACTAACTTATCAGCTCCTTTTAAAAAGGTACCACAATATCATTTTCTGAGATTAATTATCTGAAAATTAAATGGCATCTTACCTACAAGTCTAAGAACCATCTTTTTTTTTTTTTTTTTTGAGAATCATCTTTTTTTACAGAAGTAATTTGGTTTACCAGAGCATATTATAAAACTTTAAATGAATAGATATTTGCATACTTAAGCCAAGGAAAATTAAAAACAGGAGGAAATGATCAATTCTCATATAGTCAAGGCAAAAAGGCACACACGACCTTCTTTCTTTTCTTCTTCTCTATTTGTCTGGTGTATATTCCTCTGAGTTCTTTAAACTGGTCCATTAGATGACCTTTTTCCCCTCTACATTCACAGACCACCCTAAAGTCACTAATGAAATACCTAAGTGTTTAAAAAATTGAGCCTTCAAAGAAGCTATCTTCCACACAACATTAAGGTTATCAGTTTAGAAGATGGTATCTATTTGGTAATATGGTTGTCACTCAAAGAAAATGCCTCTTTCTTTGGAATTCGAAGCAGTTAAGGCCAAATTGAGGGCTATTTTAAATCCCTCGCTGGGGGTGAGGAAAATGGGTGAGGAGGGTCTAAAGGTAGAAACTTCCAGGTATAAAATAAGTAAGTCATGGAGATGTAATGTACAAGATGGTGACTATAGTTAATAACATTGTATTGAATATTTGAAAGTTGCTGAGAGATTAGATCTTAAAAGTTCTCATCACAAGAAAAAAACTTTGTTAATTATGTAAGGTGACATGTTAACTAGACTTACTGTGGTGATCATTTTGCAATATACACAAATACTGAATCGTTATGCTGTATACCTAAAACTAATAGAATGTTACATGTCAATTGTACCTCAATAAAAATAAATTAATAAAAATAAAATAAAACCTGCATCCCTATTTCCCTTGCTTCTTCTACATTCATAATCTTGAGTTACATAAAAATCTATGAACTTAAAATGATTTCTTCAGTCTTCTGTCCCAAATGTCATAATAAATGCTCCCCGGGTGATTCTGACATGCAGCAAATCATATCTGGTGAAAGACTCTTATTCTACACTTTAAAAAATGCTTTTTAGGGAAAGAGGTAGAGTAATGTATAGTGGAGGATTCAGCTAGTGAGCAAAACGCAGCAAAATATGAGGAGAACATGTACGCAACAGGGTATAGGGGAAAAGCTATTCAAGTAACAAAGAACGTGAGTGTGTGTGTGTGTGTGTGTGAGTGAGAGAGAGAGAGAGAGAGAGAGAGAAGAATATGTATGTGTGTGACCTCTTTAAAAAGTTTGCTGCTGCCACTTGATTCCATTCGAGAAACCAAAGCTTCGTGTTGCTAAGCATGCTTTTTTACTGAATCATGGATTGCCAAATATGTACTTATTCTTTTTTATAACTTCAAATGCCAGTGACAGTAATTACCTGGCAAATAAAGACAGAATAAAGACAGGCCCCTTAAGGAAGAGAAAATTACATTGTACCCACTATAGTCATTTGTCATGTAATTGAATCATCAGTTTCATTTCGGGTTTCTTGCTGTCAAGTCCTAATAAACCTCTTCATTTTGGGCAAATCCTTAGGGGGGAAACATATTAAGCCATACTATGTGGAACTGTTCTAGCAGATTCAGAAGAACTCAACTAAATTATGTAAAGGGCACACCTGGATCCACTGACTGCCAAAGAAAATCCCTAAAGTCCCAGGCAAGAAGCAGCAAGTCCCAACCCAAGTGCACACTCCTTCCCATGGAGGGAGATAACTTTTCAGCGGAGGGAAATATTTTTTTCCTATTCCAGTAACTGATTAGTTTGTTCACTCACTCGTTCATTCATTCATTCATTCATTCAAACACTCCTGAGTGCCTATTAACTGCCAGATACTGGGCTAGGAGTTAAGGATGCTATCTGAACAAAAGGAGCACAGCACGGAGTCTAGTGAGGAAAAACAAGTCATAAAGAAAGTAATTACTAATCACAGAGTGCTCTGAAAGAAAGGGTGGTGAGAGCCAGTAATGGGGGATGACCATGGCTGGGGAGGCCAGGGAAGGTGTCTGCAAGAAAAGACACTTAAGCACATGGCAGATAAATGGCCTCCCAAGCACAGAACTGAGGAAAAGAGCATCCACCACAAAATTTTAGGGCTGAAAGGGACATTACTACAGGGAGGTTACCTCTATGATTTAGAAATGAAGGAGGAGCAGAGACTTTCGGGGACTTGCCAAAGCACTCAAATCAACCACTGCCAAACGTGGACCCGATTCTGAATACTGTCTAGAAGTGACTGAAAGAATACAATCTCACTGGAAAACCCAACCTGATCATGGCAGGTGACATGTCTCCACTCAAGCCCTAGGCTTATCTTCTCATCTCTTTTCACACTCAAAACCGTCTGAAGATCTCAGGTTTATCAAGGATTTGTTATTAACACAGGACGGTTGATAAGAAGCCCAGGCACAAGACTATCTGGTCCCCATGCTTGGTTCCATCCAATTCTTGAGTGGCTTGATCCTGTTAAAAAGAGATTGGAACCAATCTGGCCAACACAGATAGAAGTGACCCCCCTCATGGATTCCCATGACAAGAAGGACAAAAAGCCATCCATTTGGCATTGTATCTGAAAAAGATTTTTAAGGTGTTCCTTTTGGGAAAAACAAGTTGTCATTTCTACCTTTTAAAAAGGCCACAGGGCTTCCCTGGTGGTGCAGTGGTTGAGAATCTGCCTGCCAATGCAGGGGACACGGGTACGAGCCGTGGTCTGGGAAGATCCCACATGCCGCGGAGCAGTTGGGCCCGTGAGCCACAACTACTGAGCCTGCACGTCTGGAGCTTGTGCTCCGCAGCAAGAGAGGCTGCGACAGTGAGAGGCCCGCGCACCGCGGTGAAGAGTGGCCCCCGCTTGCCACAACTAGAGAAAGCCCTCGCACAGAAACGAAGACCCAACACAGCCAAAAATAAATAAATAAATAAATAAATAAATAAATAAATAAATAAATAAATAAACTGTTTAAAAAAAAAAAAAAAGGCCACAGAAGGAAGGGAAGCTGACTGCCACATCAAGTTAAGTACTGAAATAGAACTTAACTGAAAGGAAGCACCGCCTGACTTAGAGCTCAGCCTCCACACAAGAAAAAGCCCTTATGATGCCACTAATCTTTTGAGCAGCTTGCCATAAACTTAGGTCACGGATCCAGCATTGACCCTGCCAAGCAACACAACAGCTTCCCTTCTAAGAAAAGATTTACTACAAAACTGTGATGCTTAACTTTTGCCTTTGTGAGTGACGGACCTACCAATTCCTACCTTGCTAGAACCTGTTACACGCAAACTAACAAAATGATTAGAATAGTCATAACTTGCAGAAGGACTCAGGGAACCACTCATTCAGCCTTGCAGAAGTAATGGCTCTCTTGAGCACCAGTGTTCAATATAATGTCACAGGGGAAGTGTAAAAGGGTTAATTCCATTTTCATGGAAACATAATGTGGGAAGCAAATGTATATTTTTCAAGTGCTAATCTTATATAATTTGTCTGATTTTTTTTTTTTAAGTTGGGGAAACAGTATTAAAATGTTTTCACCAGAAGTAGACAGACTAGATAGGTGTCTTGTTCCGTGATCTTGACAGCACAGCACTGAAAGAATGATTTCTCCAGGTAGGTTATTCATAATGGGAAAATGCATTTTAAGATGGATGAAACAAGACATCACAGCCTTTGCCAAATGCTTCATCTACCTTTTTCTAACACTGTATCTGTGCCTAAGTACAGAAACTACAAAGATATCCTTGCCCAACAAGCCTCAAAACAGAGTAACAGCCTTCCAGGCCTGTTTCAAAGAGGATAACCTTGAATTTGTCACAGCTAGGTAGCTCAATTGAGGGAAGTGATATTTATGAAAGATTATCTAACAGACTTAACTTTCCATCTCCATCTAAGTCTAGGTGCTAAGCCTTGAATCAACTTCCAGGCACAAGACTTGGATCCTTTTTTCTCTGTCTTCTCCACTCCTAAAGAATTACCTTTAGCTAGTTTATATATTAATCTTATGACCTCAGTTTTTATCAAGGAGCATTTGTTATAAACACTATACAGAGCAGTTTCCATGATCTCATTCACAAAGTCCTTGCAGGAAATTTTTTAAAAATTTCATTTAATTTAATGCTTTGACGGATTACTATGCTTTTTCTTTTCTGACAGTGAAAATTACATAACCAACTGTATTTCCCTTTTACCTGGAGCTTACAGTTAAAATACAGCAATCTTGTCCTACTCTACTGATTCTCAGTATTAGCACATTTGTTTTCTCCCTTCCATGATACAAACTCTCTATTTCTGATTTATTAATATATTACTTATTACCTGTTAATATATAAATATGTTATTTTACATGTATTAGTGTTTATATCTCCTAATGTGATATTTATAATCTAACTTGCTAGGTCAAATCTTTTTGGAAGGAAGAAAGTTATAAATAAAATAAAATGAAAACACACTTGCATCATGAATCCTGTGCTTGAGTTGACATGAACATACCCCCAAATTAATCACATAAAACTCTAGATCACATCCCTTTGAAGTGGGATTGTATAATCATCCCCCTTTGACACACCAAACAGACCAGTATGCTATGGAGAGGACTTGCCCAAAGGCAACAACAGAAAAGAAGCAGCAGAGTTACCGATGCATAATTTAGCACCACTTCTCACCAAGACCCTGCCTGGAAATTCGAGTAATTGTACTAAATTCAGGTTACCAACCTCCTCGCCACTGGCTATTCGGTGAGCCAGATCTTTTAAGTTTCTCATCATTCTTTCATCCCGAAAATCATAAGGAAATGTTTCTGTCCATTCTGTCAGGAGTTGAAGAATCTTGGGTGCAATTTTTCTTATCTGATTCTAGGGAGGAAAAGCAAATCAAATTCAGTGATATCTATCAAATAAATAATTACAAACAGGGCTAATGGTAAACTTCTAGTGCAAAGTCTTTGGGGTTAAAGAAGACTCTAGTCTTTGGGGTTAAAGAAGACTCTAGTCCCCCTTTCCCAAGTCAATGTCAAGTGCTACCAACTTAAGGCAGGACGGAGGGATCTTCCATGGCACTAGATTTATATTTGTTCTTCATACCTTTCCAATTCCCTCTGCATAGCCATGATACCATTTATGGACCTCAGCCTGGGGAGAAGCTATGGTTACTTAAGGAAACCAACTTCACAAAATCGAAGCCATAAAGCTACCAAACTTAATGGAAAAAAACGTTAAGTTCAAATAAGGTATCATTACCTTATCACCACTAGGATCACTTAGTCTCTGGTGCTCAACACATAAGTGGCAAACTTTGGCCATTAGCTCATACGGATGCATAAATAACCGAGAACTCAGTAGGAAGGTAAATATGTACGTTCTCTGTGGCAAGAGAAAAAAAAGTCATCATGGTTATATTCTCTCTGAAACTAGTATCTTTCCTATATATTATACATCATATATCACTAAGTTCTCTTTAGCAAAGTTAAAATGCTACAGTTTCAAAAGTGACGCTTACTAATAGTAAAACAACCTAAGATGGATTTCTCCTTTACCTTGTGATATATATTTTCCCTTAAACCATACTAAAAATAACAGAAGTACAGGGTAAGTTTAGCTACTAAATTATTCACAGTACATTTTTACATCCATCCTCTGGGAGCCAGGATACCAGGACATATAACAGTCTAGTAAAGAAGAATCAAATTCAGCCCAGGGAGATCAATCTAACTTAAATATACCACCCGTACAGAATCTTGTTCTGTGTCCAAATATTATGGTAACTCAATGGAAACCAAAAAATCACCCAACCCACATCAGCTCAAGAAATCTCCAGTGGGTCCAGTATGACACACTGGAGCATTTGTGTGCTTGTGTCAGAACATTCAAAGACAGACTTTCAAGTAATCTATTTACTTGCTCAAAGCCTAAGCAATTTGATAAAACATAATATCACACTGTATGCTTTTCTTTAACCACAATGTCTCCTCAGAAGCCAGTAATGAAGTAAAGCTTATTTGTTACAATAGTTTCATATTCCCAATAAGAAGAAAAATTCCATGGGTTTTTCTTCCCCTTAGGTGCCTTTTGTAGCTCATAAACACTTACAGGGCTGAACAAGGGATGCCTTTTACTTTTGATTAGAAGTTTTCCCTGTATGGCAACATATTTGAAAATGCTACGTAACAAACCACACACACACAGAGATACCTCAGTGAGAAACATTATGGTGAACTACGGTGGCAAGCACAAACTACCCTCTGCACACCAAGGTCATTATTATATTCATAAAAACATTCGAATCTAGTGTCTGGATATTTTCATGAAATCTTTATCAACAAGCAGCTGTTGCATAACAGGGGCAGCCGTAGCACAAGGGAAGGGGGAAGAAACATCACGTGCCCCAGAAACAGAAAACCTGGGTTTGAATGTTGATGCTGGGAGTGAGACCATGTGCAAACTCCTCAACATTCTGAATTTCAATGTCTTCCTCTCTAGCCTCTTGGAATTGCTATAAAGACTGAGAAAATGTAAACGAATTCCTTAAATTAGAAAGGATTATCCATACAAATGTCAGTTATCAAAACATATTCAAAAAAAATAATAAAATAAATAAATAAATAAATAAAACATAAACAAGCGAACCTGTCATCTGATGTCGAATCTATAACGAATTGCGTCTTGAATGTAACTCTTGCTCTCTTTTCTGTGAAGTTTCCCTGTGTAACTTCACTTTTCTCAGCATAGTTTTGGAAACCAAAAAGGCGCTAACCATTCTAGGAGCATCTAGTGTTCTCTGGCATTTCTATGTAAGGACCAAGGTATATGCATGAGTCAAACCTTACAGGTATTTCATTTAGATGGTCTCTGACTGACTACAATGTGATACCAACCCTGAAAGGAAAACTGATACACAGACATATCATATCCAGGCTCAATCTGATCTCAAAGCACTCAATAATCAATATGCAATTTCTTATTAGAAAAATTCTTAGGAACCCAGATAGAATTCTGCAGCATCTAGGGTCCCTGTCTATTCTATTGTAAATTCTGCTGGATACCAAGGACGTGTTTCAGGGGCACATGGATACCTACATCTGGATAGTAATCCACATTAGGTACTAAGTGCTGGATGAGTGCTTCCAGGGATCCGGAAAGGAGGTTGTTGTCATGGTAATACAACCCTCCACAGCTGTCCTCTGCAGACTGATAGAGGTTTCGGTTGTAACCACTGCTGTCAAACATTGCTGAAAAGGGAGGAGTCTGAGGCATGCTTTCCTAAAATGAATAAAAAAGGAAAAAACAGTGTCAGTAATATGCAAAAGAAAAGTAAATTTTAATAGGCATTAGGCTTTCATAATCACGAGGAAACAGGCAATTTTTAAAATAGGTTAGGTTCTGATACAATCTGAGAACCCATCAAGAAGCAAATTGCTCTTTGAATAACACATGTATGCATATTTTTGAGTACCAATGTCATCCAATGAAATACCATAAAACACTTGGATCAAAGGCTCCAATCTGTACTTAAATTCAAGTCTCTGGCTGCGGTGTTTAGATATCATTCCTTCACATTCGGTTATGAAGTCAGGGAGGGGAACTGAGCTTTAAATTGCTTTAATCCCCTGAGTCAAGTATTATCCTAAGGTGGAAATGTGTAGGCCTTCAAAGTTGGATGGGAAGAATTACATAACACTTAAGAAATACCAGACTAGCATTGGGCATATGAGGAGATAACCAAAACAGAAGTTGAAAAAAAAATGAAATTGTAAAAGAGGCCTAGAACTAAAGTGTGTGTGTGTGTGTGTGTGTGTGTTTATAGATGCACGCATATATCAAGAGATTTAATGCTGACTCCCCAGCTTTCACTGGAAGATCGGATGCTATTAATTTTCACCCCTTTGTGTCAAATTCTTTTGGGGTGGAGAGCTCTATAAAGCCTCAGTTCTCAGTAAACACACAGGCTGAGAAAACACCTGATTTGGGGAACAAGGAGCACTGCCTTCATCTGTGTGCTCTGCAGCTCACAAAGCCCTTGTCAGAGGATACTTGGTAGACGCCAAAGGCTGTTAAGTTATTACTTGGATTCCTAGGGACAGAGCTCCCGGCCCCAAAAACAGGCTCCGGTTTCTGGCAGCACGTCTGCACAACGGAGGCATTCCGGAGGTGCAGAGAGTGAGGGCTTCAGAGGCAAACAATGAGGGGAAGCCAAACCCCAGGGCTTGGACTCACAGAGACATGGTGTGCAGAGGCTGCAGGAGGACACAGCCTGGGCTGATCGCTCTTTTCAAGATGCTGAAAGATACCTGCATCCGAAAGGGGGAGGGGCGTGGGGCCTGTCTGAGGAGGTACATCCATTACTCCAAGCGCACCTGTTCCGGTTCCCACTAATGAGGCCCACAGCATCACACTGTGTGCGCATGCCTGGGCAGGGGGGGGCCGGGGTGGGGTGCTGGGAAAAAACAACGTCCATTATAAGGCGACTTGGCAGGTGAAAGTGGCATTTAGGGAAAGAAGCATCAGCAAAGAGAAACAGTAAGAAAAAAAAGCTTCCGTATTTTGTGCTCTGTCCCATCCACAAACCAATGCTGAGGGAGAACATAAAAGGATCCAGCACAGAGGAAGAAAGACACACATCATACGATATCACTTATATGTGGAATCTTAAAAAAATGATACAAATGAATTTATTTATAAAACAGAAACAAAAGACTCACAGAGAGAGAAAACAAAGCTTTGGGTTTACCAACAGGGAAAGTGGCAGCGGAGGCGCGGGGGATAAATTAGGAATTTGGGATTAACAGATACACACTACTATATATAAAATAGATAAACAACAAGGACCTGCTCTATAGCACAGGGAACTATATACAATATCTTGTAATAACCTATAATGGAAAAGAATCCAAAAAAGAATATATATATGTATAACTGAAACATTTTGCTGTACACCTGAAACTAACACAACACTGTAAACCAACTATACCTCAAATAATAGCTACAGGGGCTTCCCTGGCGCCACAGTGGTTAAGTATCCGCCTGCCAATGCAGGGGACACGGGTTCGAGCCCTGGTCTGGGAAGATCCCACATGCCGCGGAGCAATGAAGCCCGCGCGCCACAAGTACTGAGGCCACGTGCCAGACTACTGAAGCCTGCGCGCCTGGAGCCCGTGCTCTGCAACAAGAGAAGCAACCGCAGTGAGATGCCCGCACACCGCATCGAAGAGTAGCCCCCACTCACCACAACTAGAGAAATCCTGCGTGCAGCAACGAAGACCCAACGCAGCCAAAAATAAATAAATAAAAATTAAAAAAAAAAAAAAGCTACAGATGGGAAGAAAGTGAGGACTGAGAATCACTCTGTCTGGGGAGACTTGTCACTACCAGAGTCATCAATGCCATCCCTCTCGCTTGGGCAGGACATGGTCATAATGGCCAAAGGATCAGGAACTGAGAATGTAAATGTTAACACAAATGCTCCCCACTTAGTTGCTAAGACCTCACACATAGGAATCATGGTTAAATGAATAACTCAATGTTAACACTGTATAAGGCAACGGACAAAGTATGTTTCTGTCCTCTTCAAATTGCCAGTTTTCTATGAGTATGTTTCATGTGCAATATCATCTTTGCAAATGGGTTGTCCCTGGTGGGAAGAAAAACAAGAGCCTGTCTACCCTTGCCCTGAGAAACTCAAAATGTCCTTAAACTGGGACGCCAGGACCTGAGACGAGAAACACCTGAAAGTTACTTCTTCCAGCCTGGAAGGAACCTTCCCTCTGGATGTGGTTTTCCTGCCTCTGGCTTAAAAAAAAGCTTTAGGGGCTTCCCTGGTGGCGCAGTGGTTGAGAATCTGCCTGCCAATGCAGGGCACACGGGTTCGAGCCCTGGTCTGGGAAGATCCCACATGCCACGGAGCAACTAAGCCCGTGAGCCGCAACTACTGAGCCTGCGCGTCTGGAGCCTGTGCTCCGCAACGGGAGAGGCCGCGATGGTGAGAGGCCCGCGCACCGCGATGAAGAGCGGCCCCCGCTCGCCACAACTGGAGAGAGCCCTCGCACAGAAACGAAGACCCAACACAGCCAAAAAAATAAATATAAATAATAAATTTAAAGACTGAGTATGAAAAAAAATATTAAAAAAAAAAAAAAAAAAAAGCTTTAGATGGTTAAAACCACACAATATCCTTGGTATCCAGGATGACAAGTGGAACTCACTCTATTCATGCCCTTGAAGTTGTTTTTCTTTTTGTTTTTCTGCCAAGAACCATGAATTTTCCTTGATTTCTCCACTTACTCATTACTACTGAAACCGTCCTAATATTAAGTTGCTTTGGGGAGAAGGTTGGCCAGGATTTGGGAATTTCAGAAAAATCAGAAAATGTTAAAAGTTCAAAAGGACCATAGAAATCAAATGGTCCAAGATGGAAAATAGATCGCATTTCACTTCCTAACTGCAATCAATCCAAAGTGGTTGCCAAAAGGCCGGATGAAGCGTGAGGGCTCAAAGGCTGTAACCGGGTGGGGAACGTGTGCTAAGGGATTAGCAATGACCGCAAAACAGTCACGGAAGAAGCCAAGGCCCAAGCGTCATGACAATCAGGCCCACTCTCCTCTGTCCATCAGTGTGCAAACTGAGACCTTGGGCAGTGAGGTGAAGTGACCAGGCTAGGACCACACAGCCACATGGCTACAGCGCCACGTGAGCCCCACGGCACCCCTCTGAATCTTGCACCCCTGCTGCCTTTGGTTGATTGACAGGAAGCAGTAGCCACAAAAGTCACAAGTCACTCAGAGTTCCCTTGCGAAGAATCAGCACCAAAAGCCACCAAATATTTGTACTTATAATCATTTACTCCCATAAAGGATCTGGACAAGGACCCAGATTTAATGAAGCCCTAATCTAGGGCTTAAGAGCTGTGAAAACTTCGGAAAGTCACTTACACAGCCCCTGCCCCCAGGTATGTTTTTCATCTGGAAAATTATTTCCAATTTTGCTCACTCCTTCCGAAATTCTAGATGACAACAAAACTATCAATTTTCTTTATAGCGAAGTTAGAGCATTTTTAGAGCAATGGCAGGAGGTCTTTGTATTGTTCCTTGGAAATGTGTCACAGGATTTCTCTGAGGAGGCATGAAATATCAACAACCAAAAAAACCCCTCCAACCAGGCACCAAAAGAAAATACTACGAATAGCAATGGACACCAAACTGAGATAAGTTAATTGAGGTTATAGTTTATTATACTTAAAAATCAAATTTAAGAAGAGAATCTATCATAGGTTGTTTTCTGCCTTCTAATTAGCCCAAAGTTCTGTTGCCAATCAGCTGATTGACCACAAACAAACTTGATTGTTGAATTTGCGTAGAGCAACAACCAATGGCTGAGATTTAAGTCACTCCAAGAGACCCAGCCCCTTACTTACATGCACAATGGTCCTATTTTCCCACCTTGCCATATACTGTCAACTCCTTAGGCCTCCACCTTCCTTAGTGTGCATCCTTCTACTATGGGATCCTGTGTGCTGGAAAAGGTCTCCACAGTCCACAGTCCTTTACTTCTCTGATTCCTGCTCAAGGCCGCTCCCCTGAGAAATGCCTAGATGCACGGTGTGCAAGGCTCTGAGAATGTCAGCAGCTCCCGTCCGTGTAAGGTTTACTGCCTACAAATGCCTTTTTAGATATTATATCTACCTTGTTTGGCAGGGATCCTTACTCTGTTTGACTGCATAAGCACGGGTTCAGAAAAACTTCATTACTCAGCTGGGGTTACACATCGGATAAGGGACAAACAGGCAGGGTTTCAAACCTAGCCTTCAGATTCCAGGTTCAAAATTTATTACACTACATCATGTTATACTGCAAATGGTCTTCTTTGAACTTTTAATGTTTAACCATAAAATGAAAAGCCTGTCAGTCTGTCCCAAATTGCAGGCTATTAGAAAAATTTACATGTTTTACATGTTCTACATAAATCCTTGCCCCAAAGATGTACGAATGTCATTAATTACTCTTATTAAAAAGCAACACTATCAACAAAAGTATTTAAGCTACTGACCTTTGCAATCAAAGCACAGTCCTATCTAGACAGAGCCTTCAGAAACTCTAATATACATTTCTTCATATTTTACTTTCTTTGAAACTGGGATGAACATAAATAGTTGAGTGATAAGGAAACCTATTTAACTGACAGTCTTTTTTTAAGCAATATATAAAATAAAAGAGCATCTTACAATGGATGACATCTTAGATTCAACGAAATACAGTAATACTTGCTTGTACGTACTTTACAGATTTCCAGTAAAAAAGATCTGATGAGACAAATGACCAAAAGAGAGATCATGGATCACGGTACATGTAACTAATTTCTGGACAATCTCGAGCAAGTGGCCAGTCTAACCATTTTCCAGAAAGATCAACTGCCTTGTGTAATAGATGCATTTGATAAACAAGGGGAAAGGTCAGCAGAATGGCACAGAAAGTACTGCTTGTGAAGTGGATTTTTAAGCACCTAAGAAGATAAACATAGTAGATTTTTTTTCCTCTCAAGTACCTTTCTTCTTATTACCCACATCAAGAACCACTGTTTGTTCAGCATTACTCAAATTTGACATCCAAGACTTTAGTTCTACCTGCTTCGGTTCTGGAATGATAGAAAGTGAAGTTCAGAATATTAAATATTGGCTTGGTTCTTGTTTAAGAAAACAAATTCATAGAAGATCCAAGTACTGCACATGAGAATCCAGAGGAGCATTTAGCCCCAGATGCTATTAACTCCAGGAACCATTTGCTAGAGCTTCCCCGGTGGAAGAAGGGCTAAGTGTAAGGCGGTTCCTACCCCGCAGCTTCCATTTATTTTCTTTAATCTCAATGTAGCTCTGACTTCTTATCTGCGGCAAACCTTCTCTTTACAGCTCTCACAATTGCTATTTTCTGTCTGTTGGGTTCTGTAAACTCTCAATTTACTCTTCTCTACCCTTTCCAACATAATCTCAACATCAACTTCTCCACTGTCTGCCATCCTTCTTTAGCACAAATTTTGCCCAACCCAATGTACCTGCTATGGGGACCTGCTAACCAAAACTCTGGTTTGGGAAAAACTGACTATTTCCAAAATGAGAATATGTGACAGCATTAAGTACTGGCCTTAATTTGCTGTTAAGTCAAACTTCAAAGTAGCTAACTCCTTTGGAAAAGGTGAGATTTATATGAGATGCTTGAAAAAGCTGCTGACTCTATTCAAATCACTACCAGTAAGATAAGACAGAGGACAGGTTAATCTCACAAGCAATTCTCACCTTGCAAAATTTCATTTGTAAGCCAGTTGCTGGAAACTCAGAATATATTGTTTGGCCAGTAGCTCTTAACTTTTTAGGAAGATCACAAACTTCTCCACACACTGCCCCCAGAGAAATCGACCAACAAGTTTGTATATACTTTCAGGGAGTTCAGACCCCAGATTAGGAAGCACATGTGCTGGCTTGTACAGAACCTGGATCATATTTATCTACTTCCTCAAAGAAGGAGAACATAGTGGTTCTGAAGGGAACCTTGGGTTAACACATTGAAGACTGACTCCTTAGAAATCAACCAATACATGTAAATATTTTCTAGTAGTACTGATCCAATGGCGTTGAAGAGAATGAAAAAGACACTTCTTTTGGTTTGCGTAGAGATATTTAAATAGCCCCTCCCCCCCCCAAATTGAGGGAGCACTTTGGGATAAGGGGGAGGCAATGAGACAATGGGAAACAGATTTTGGTTTTAAAAACAATGACCCAGGCTAAAAGAAAGCTCTGAGCTGCCAAAATTAGCATCTAGATTACAGGTTCTTCTGGAAAACTTCCCAAGGGGAAGTAAAAGATATCCAACCCATGTATACAAGATGAATGTTCTTTCTTAAATTTAATTTGGGAAGCTGAAAAGTTGGTTGACAGACAAAGTATCTTACGGGGGCAGCTAATTCAGTCACAAAGATATATCATGTCCTTCCAAGGACCCTGCAAAAGTTCAGCATGACATTGATCCAGCAGCAAGGAAGCAAGCTCTAGGTGATTTAAGGGATGAATGGATTTGAAAGGCATGCCTAATGGTTTCAAACCAACTAAAGCACCAGATGAAAAGCTGCCTTTTTCGAAACAACAGACTGTGTTTGAATTACTGACTGCTTTTGCACAAGGTTATTTACGAGGAGGCAGGTGCATCAGGCTAAGGTGGTTTCAGGTGACAATTCAAATTGGAAGAGGGCCAGGAAAAGATGGGTGTGGGAACTAAATCAAAAGCCATCCTTCAACATCTGCTTTAGGTGTTTGGTTAATCTCTGCCAGGATGTCAAGTCAGCATTTCCTTTATACTCAGGAGAATGAGATAGCAAAGGTAGGAGTCCAAGAAAAAAAAGGTTTATTTCAGCCCCTATTTCATCATAGAGCGCCTCAGTGAAATATTTAATAAATCCAATGTCTTTATATTGATCGCTATCCTTTCACTTCTGTTCAAATGCTGGGCATGTGTCCAAACGAGGTAGAGGAAGGACTCCCTATCACAGTTGAACTTTGAAAGCATATTTGTTTAGGGAGGAGAGGCTTAATTTAAGATCCGGCAATGACTGGTTCCCAAATTCCCATCTAAATTCCAAAGGAACTTTGCACTTTGGTGAGATGCAGCCTCTTTCCTTTTTTTCATTTGAGGCTCCAGAGATCGGAATGAGAAAGAGTTCACATATTTCAACTTTACTCCAGCTGGGATCTCAAGTACTTTTAGCCTCCTTTTGGCAAGGCTGGATCTCAGAATACAAGTGCTGACTGTACGCTCAGAGAGTGTTTCTCTAACTATGGATTCAAGTTGGGGGAAAGTAAAAGTCAAGTCTCCCACACTGTATAAAACATGCTTATTTTGAGCTTGAAAAAAGTCTCAAAGATTACCTTCTCATTTCTTTCTAGCAGCATCTCTGGACACTAGAAATGCTACACCTCTGCTAACCTCCTTGAAAAAAGAGGTATTGTGTTAAGATTACAAACAAAACAGAGTAGACGACTCAGAATCAACTCACTTCTTTGGCATGTGAACAAAAAGTAAGTAACTCCCAGATAAGTACATTCTTTGGAACTGAGCCCCAAATGCTTTGTAGATTTCACGGTCAAGGGGAAATAATCAGTATTTTTGAGGAAAGAAGGTCCTATTTCTCTCTACAATGATGAAATGGTGGTATTTCCTGATTTATTATAGGATTCCACATTAAAAAATGAATGTGCATTTTGCTTGATTTGTCCTAGATGCTACTTAAATTTTTCTTCACTAATTCCTAATTAATGGAGGAAAGGGATTCCGACTCAAATAATTACCATCTTTGGTTTCCCTGGAAGAAAAACAAAGCTAAAATTTGTCATCTTTTGTCTTGGGAATATCTTGTCAGCAGTTTAAGACACAAAACAACAATTCAGTACGTGGCAACCAGAAATGGGCCTGGAGAATCATTTAAAACTTTTCTATGAGATAAATCTTTACTAATTTTTTTTTGTAGGAACTGATCACAGCACATGTTGACATTCTTCCTGCAATGTTTTTAATCGGCTACAACTTCCATGCAGTTCCTGAGCTTAACAGTAGATGGCTCCACGTGCCTTGTCTTTGAAAGGATTGGTGCTTTCTATCAGGAACAGTAGGTGCTGGTTTAGAAAAGTCAAAGGATAATTAGAGTTCTGGGGGAAAAATGTGAGAAATTGGTGTTTGGGATCGTGGAATATTATTGAACTGTGGAAAGTGGCACTGCTCATGATATACAGTTGAAAACATATAAAGCCAGTCAGTCTTATCTCCTTATGTCTTGGGTGCCTGTCTATGATGAGAATTAATTGTCATCTTCCCAGAGGAATAAAAGTGATCTTCTGGAAAATCAGAATCATCATTATCTAATTATGTGCTGTCAAAACAGAACTTTCTGGAATATTGGAAAGGTTCCTCTTCTGTCCAATACAGCAGCAATTCACCACACGTAGCTATTACTGAACACTTAAATGTGGCTAGGGTAATTTTTGTTTGTTTAATTTAGTTAAACTTAAGCTCATATATCCCCATGTGGCTATTTACTGAACAGCACTGGCCATTACTTTGAACAGCAAAGATATAAGTAGTTGAATCATTTATACGTGATAGATCTCAAGCCAAATTATAGAATATCAAATGGGGAGCATCCTTTACTAAAAGGGTTTATGTTTCTAAATCCAGTTCACCTCAGCATACTTAGTGAGGACATTCAGTAAACAAGTAGAATTTTCTTTTTACAATTCATTGTGGAACATGGTTACCGGGATAATTTTATTTTTTTGGCTGCAAGTTCTTGAAAAATTACCCTTATCCCACACCCCCCTCCATTCTTCCCTTTTAGATAAATAGAAGGATACTAGCATTCTATAAAGTCCTTTCCTTTCTTACAAGACTAATTTGTACTTTCCCTGTGTTAAACTCATTTTCATGCCAGGGCTTACTAATAAAATTTGAATCAATTGAATGACTTCCGGATATAAATGTACCTTGAAATGAAATAATAAACACACAAACCTAAGAAAAAATGATTGGTCAAAAGACTGGTTTTAAAATGACAAAATAGTAACACTGACTTAAAAAGTCCAAAAAATTTTCCTGACTCAACC
Organism: Balaenoptera acutorostrata; assembly: GCF_949987535.1. NCBI lineage: Eukaryota > Metazoa > Chordata > Mammalia > Artiodactyla > Balaenopteridae > Balaenoptera > Balaenoptera acutorostrata. Next base: position 45,523,439 of record NC_080068.1, on the reverse strand, counting down.
TTCTTGAAAATAGTATTTTTAAATACACTTGTAGGAGAAAAACAAGAGCAAAAAACAGTTCAAGCAAATAATAAATCTCTATATAATTTTCACCAATAAGAAGAAATTTCACTCTCCTCTCTTCATTTCCACGCACCAAGTAGCTGAACATCTAACTGCAGACCATTCTTCAGCCTTCATTGTTCCACAGCTAATAAAGGGTGCAAATGAATGAGGTGATAGTACAGCAAGATAAATCAGTTAACACAGAGCTAAAAGAGACTCATAAATCATCTAGTCAACACCTCATCAATTTCACAGATACTGCAGGTATAGGGAGAGAGTAAGTGACTTGTTAGGGCTCCAGATTGATTAGAACCCTAGGCTCTATTCCCAAGGCAGAAATCTGCCCACAGCGCTAGGCTACATCTGTCATCCTAGGATAATCAAGGGTTGCACAAATCTAATTTTTATAGATTTAACTGGAAACCCAAAAAGGACAACTAAAGGGGAGGTAACACCTGAATTCAACCACGAAAGACAAAAATCTCATCAATCTTAAGCAGTATTTTCAACAGTACAATTTGTCTCTTTAAGACCTTACAAAATGTTATAATGGTCTTTCCATTTATTATTTGTGGCACCAGAATCAAGATTCTAAGTCCCTGCTTCAGGGATTCCAGATTCTTCTCCCAAGTAAGGGAGGATACCCTCATTTTCTCATCTCCTGTCCAAGCAGGTACTCTCTTTGGGGTCATCCAAATGCTCCTCCAAAGTCGAATTCTTCCAGGCCACCTCTGGAGATTGATAAAGTTGATCCCACCACCTCCAGTGCCATATTAGGTAACTTACCAACATAAACAGTCACCTAGCTTTGCCCCTTCAATTTTCTTACTTTTTCCTAGATAGGTGTTATTCAATTGATTTTTTTTTTTTTGGTCTATTGTAGTTTATTGGCCAGTATTTAGACTGTAAGAACGTAATGTTAGTAATAATATAAGAAATGTGAATTATTACGATAAATAATAAACATTTAAAATATTTAACAATATATGCCTAAGAATAAATTAAATTAAAAAAAACAATAAATATAAATAGTTTATGGTGATTTTCTGTTCCACTAGACAGAATGATCTCAGGAATCAGATTAAATGTCTAGTGGAGCATATAAAATAAAGCAAGACTGAAAATGCACCAGGGGAGAAATCAATTCTAAGAATTTAACACTCCATTAGACCACTGAAAAGTACTACACTTAGTAGCCAGAAATATTGCCACCTCCAGGAAAACAAAGGATTGACCCGCATGTCGTGGAAGAATGCCAACAAGACACTTGCTGATCAGTAGCTGATCTTCTCCACTTTGCCAGAAAACCTGCTTGAAAGGCATAACAGAGCACCACTTGTGAACCCCCTGACTTCTGTCAAGTGCCCTAGGTCCTGCTTGCCCAACCATTGCCCCCCCCAATAAACTAACCATTAATGATAGGACCTAACAAGCTGCCACACTTTTTAATGTTATGAAAATCTCGACAGCCAAGAATTTTTCTTTCCTTTTAGAAGTCAATTCTACATTTGCTCTAAACCTCACCTGACTAGTTGTTTTCCTTCCAAATCTCCAAGCAGTCATATACTCTGGTTAACTGTAACCTTCTTGTTTCTTAGCACAGGCTTATCACCATGGTCCATGTTTTAAACTAAGACACAGCTATCACATGCCAAGCTCTAGCTACTGTTTTCGGGAGGAAAGAAAAATTATTCACCCCATCTGAGAATGACTGTACCAGACATTATTCAAGAGTGCAAAACCCTGATCCCTGAACTCTTCCCCTTTATGAACTCAGTTCAGAGACCCTCCCTCGGCCATTAGAGATCATCCAGGGCTAAATATAGATCTACGCACACCAGCGGTCCTCGGCCATCGTCACATGGTGCTGCTGACGAAGAACTCCTTGGAGACGCCTTCTGCCCAAACACACATACACAAATTTCTGTGCATATTCATCCATACACACTATACCCACCGAATTCGTCGGCGAAGACGGACACATCTACATTCAGAAGAGAAAGTGGCTCCCCAGAGATCCCCTCCTGCGGTTTACTACACTTGTGCCGCCCTCCGCACTGTCAGAGGACCTAGCTACGCTGCTTTCGCCTGAGCTGCGCGGATCAGGTTGGGGTAAGGTGGGAATCAATACTCCAGTGGTTCGCAGACAGACACACACACTTACACTCCAGTCCCCCTGTTCCGCTTGTACAGCACTTAAGTTGTTTCCCCGGTTCCCCTAGAGAGAGGAGCCTCCCCCCGCTAGCAGCCCGAGAGTCTCCCAGGTACCCACAGTTCACGTTATTATCGCCCGGCCAGGTGACCTGAGCTCAGGCAAGAGCAAGGCGACACGTTGTGTCCCAAGTTACCAGGTGAACGGAGAAAGGAAAGAATATCACCTCGTCAGTGGCAAGCACGTGACTTCTGTTCCCTTGTCTCTTCCTGAGAGTCAGACCTTAAATTATAAGGCTCCGTCACCAAAAATAAGCAGGACCCCCACCTGCCCACCCACCCCCCAACACACTCACGAAAACTAGCCAAGAAGTAGAAGGAAACAGCCTAGCTGTGCACAGGAAGGGAAAAAAGGATGAAGAAAGGATGAAAGCGACTAGAACTCAGACAAATCCTCTAAAACTGTACCAAGATCTCGAGACAGAAGGCCTGGCTGCCGGATCGGGGCGAGAGAAGCGAAGATAACCCAAGCCTGTCCCCGCCCGGGCCCCAGCGGCTGGGGCCCGCACCTGCTGGCACCGTGTCCGCTCCCGGGGTGGCCCCAGAAGCCCTCGGCGGCCAGGCAGGAGGACTCCCCACTTCCCCCGCTTTTGCGGGACGCTCTGTACCAGCGAGCGCTCGCTGGCCGGAATCTCCCGCCGCCTCCAGGGGCACCGGCAGCCGGGGAGCAGTCAGAGATCCGGGCTGCTCTGCGCGCAGCTCCCGGGCCGCCTGGGAGAGCGCAGCGCGCAGCAGGGGGGCGCGTTCCCGCTGCCGGGCTCCGGTTTCTCCAGTGAGAACTGCTGACCAGGGAACAACCCACCTGCAGATGGACCCGGGGTCCTCGGCTTCCCGGCTGTTTTCCGCGTGCCCACCAACGCAACCAAAGGAGAGGAAGCAAAAGCGCGCAAAATATTCCGTCCAACCAGTCGGGTGCCTTGTTTATACTGAAACTACTGCCGCCGTTGCCGCCGCCGCCGCCGCCGCCGCGCACACCCCCTTCTCTTCGAGTGCCCGCCCCCGCCGCCAGCCCCGCCCCCTGCCGGCCCCCGCGGACCAATCACGGCGCAGCTCACCGCCCACTCCGCCACCGCCCCCGGCGCCCGCGGCCAGCCCACGCGTCCCCGGGGGCCCGGGACTCCAGTGGCTCGGCTGCGGGTTGTCCTCCCACGCTGCGGAGGCCGGCGGAGCCCGGCGCAGGCATGTTTAACTACGCTGGTTCGGCTCGCTCGGACGGCGTGCGTTTCCTCCTGAGGGCACCTGCTGGGGGCTTGTTTGTGCAGTCATGTGTTTGCCTGTGTGTGTTCATTTACCTGTGTGCTACCTGTAAATACCGGCCCGACTTGTTATACAGTATCTATTAACATAATTATGAGCTAGAGGTTACTACTGTCCGTCTAACTTTCAGAAGAAAGCTGAGAGAAACCACAAGAACATTCGCTCAGCAAATATTTACAGGAAGCCTGAGTGCTAGGCTTTGTGCCAAACGCTGGGGGCACACTCCAGGCTGGTCCCTGCCATTAGGAAGCCTACAGTTAAGTGGTGGACAAACGTTAAGCAAATGGTCACCCAAACAAAATGTAAAATTGCGGCTGTTAACAAGTTCCACAAAGAAAGGAAAACTGCTGTGAAATATGTTTCTGGAGGTAAAGAGGGGAGGTCTGACCTCAGTAAAGGCTGTGCTGTCATGGTAACCGCATGCTCTATCATTGGATACTTGATAACTATTTCAGGAAAAATGGTAAAACTTTTTTTCTAATAAAAATTTGTACGAATAAAAAGAGGCTGGAGGGAAGAAACGATGAAAACAAATAAGGGAAGGAAGAGACGCAAGGAAAGAACAAAATCTTAAATCATCAGGAGCCTCTCCTGCCTGCCATGTGACCTTGAGTAAGTAAAGTAGCTTTTCTGAGCTTCAGTTTTCCCATGTGTAAAACAACACTCTTCATACCTATCCTGTAGGGCTATAATTAGGATTACTGAGATAGAGGGACTCTTTTTGTCCCTGCTCCATCTTCCCTCCCGCCTCCTCCTTGCTGGGTTGGAAACAGCATGAAGTTCACCTTGCCTATTCTTAGCTGATTCCTCCCCTTATTTTCTTCATCTGTGCCTCCTCTCACTTCTCTTTGCCTAATTATACTCCCTTCTTCTCTTCTGTAAATGGGTCTCCTGTGACTCTGTTGTCTACTCTCACCTATCTGAGCTTCTCAGCAGTTTGAAGAAGGAGCCCTAAGACCGAGAAAGCTTGGCGGGTCCAGCTGTTCAGAGTAAAGCACCAAGGCTTGGGTGGCTCGGCCCAGCCCAGCTGTTGTGGTTGTGCTGGTTGGCTAGTCTTTCGAGCTCAGTTTTCCACCCTGGTTCTGCAACAAACAAGCCGTATGAGGTTGGGCAAGTCATTGACAATCTTGAGGTTCCTGGTCCTGTAGCAATAAATTAAGACTTGGACTAAATCATGATTTCTTAATGGAAATATTTGACATATCCTTTGTAACCTCCGGTTACACCCACCAGCCCAGAAGATTTTGCCCAGTTTTACATTCTGAAGTTTTTTTTCCCACCAAAACAAAAGATGTTTATTTTAATTTCTCAAAAATATAAAATGGATACCGTGAGACTGTTCATTCAATGCTTTACCAAACCACATTCCTGCTCCCCATTCTGGCCGATCCCCCAGGACCCCTTCCATCTCCCTATATGAGAGATAATATATATGGAGACAGCTCCAGAGTTAGATGGCTCAAACCCTAACTCTGTCTCTATCACTTAGCCAGCGATCAAACCTTAGAAAATGCACGGACAGATTCTGGGCCCCCGTTTACTCATCTGAGAAACAGCAATCGTGGTTTAGAAAAGCAGATTCTTCACAGAAGAAGATTAAAAGAGATAATACACGAAATGAGTTTGGAACGGTGTCCCTCAGAGAAGCCTTCCCTGACCTTCCTACTTAACAATTGCAATCTCATCATCCCCACTCCATCTCGTCATTCCCTTCCCTGATGCGTTGTTTCCTCCATAGGCCTTATACCACCATTTAGCATACTGTCTCTTTAACTGATCATTCCCTCCCTCCCCTCACTGGAATATAAGCTCCAGAAGAGCCGGGTCTGTTGTCATTGTAGTTGTTGTCTTCCTGCTGTATTTCCAACGTCTAGAACAGTGTCTCACGCACAATAAACATTCAATAAGTACATGTTGGTTGGATTACTTAATTAATTAATTAATGCCTAGCCCATGGTAAGCACTCAGTAAATAATAGCTGTTATGAGTATGTATTAAGTATTCTCTATCATGAAAAGATATTCTGTCTATTCTTTACTTGTCATAGTTTCTTTCTGGTCTTTTGACTCCATTGGCTCAACGCTTGTCTCTGTAAATCTTGGTAAGCTCAGTAATACTGGTCAAATAGATGCAAATAAACCCCTGCTGAGTAAGACCTTACTCCAGTAATAAAAATAGCCACTTGTATTGAGCTTCTGCTATGTGGCCGGCTTTGTGCTGAACATTAGTTTTCTTCTCCTTTCCTCTTGGACCCGAGGTTCACAAAATTAGAACAATTGTTGTGACTGATTCATGTCCAACGTTCTTCCTTTTATTTCACTTTCTTTCATTTCCCATCTAAGATCCTTTTCACCATCCCAAAGGCACTTACTCCTTCACACTGTATTTAGTGTGAGTTTTTCGATCCGCCTTTCATGAATAATGGTGTATTGTTTTATGTGAGCACAAGAGTATACTTATCTAAATGTTATTGTGCAATCTGTCTCATTCTGTTTCTGTTTTCTCTCTAACTTTTTTTTTTTTCTAACTTTTGATTTTGATCATCCACCCATGTTGACATATATTGATGTTGTTCACTCCGTTTACTCACTGTTGAGTATTTCACCATATTTGTGTTACGGTTTTTGCTTACATGTTCTTTCATCGTCACTAAAACTCTGAGATATAGGTACTGTTTTCTCCATTTCTGAGATAAGGGAATAAGGCTTAGGAAGGTAAATAACTGCCAAGGCCATTCAGCTGGAGAAGCCATGAATTAAACCCATATCTCTCTGATTCCAATGTTCCCATCTTGTCACTCTACAAAATGGATTTAATTACTGTAAGATTTTTGAAATAATGTCTGAAAAAAATCCTCTACCTCTTGGTCATTTTATATGTCCAAGATATTGCTGTTAAAACTAGTAGATATGCGTATTTAAATTAAACCAGAGTCTTTTCATTGCTGTTAAAACTAGTAGATATATGTACTTAAACCAGAGATCAGTTCTTGTCATTGCAAAGCAGCGTTTATTATGTCTCAGATGCAAGTTTAATATCATTATTTGTGATTTATGATCTTAAGACACAAGAACTTTATTTTTTTTAAAGAGATTGTTGTAGACTTTTTTTTTAAAGGTCAGTGTGAACTTTTTAATTTAATTAATTAATTAATTAATTAATTAATTGGCTGCATTGGGTCTTCATTGCTGTGCATGGGCTTTTCTCTAGTTGCTGCCAGCGGGGGCTACTCTTCGCTGCGGTGGGCGGGCTTCTCATTGCGGTGGCCTCTCCTGCTGCGGAACTTGGGCTCCAGGGTGCACGGGCTTAGTAGTTGTGGAGTGCCAGCTCAGCAGTTGAAGACACAAGAACTTTAAATGAAAATCTCACAAAGCATAACGACCTTCAAATATTTAAAAACTGTCCTATCAAAGAGGAATGAGGCTTCAGACACCAGATAGGACTAAAGAGGGAAAAGTATAAGGGAATGGATCAAGGCTTCAGGGTAAGAAAAACATTAACGATGCTCCAAGTAGAATAGCAGCTTTTTTTGGTATTGAATTCCTTCTCTCTGGATCATAAAGGGCCTTGTGAAATGGCCAAGTAACTCTCCAAAACACTTCCATGTATTCTCTTTCATTTAGTTTCTTAGTGTCACTCTGAAATATGAAGATGAAGAGTCCAAGGATACTGAATCTTAGCCCCAGTTTATAAATGGCAGGAAATGAAGGCATTGGTCACACTAGTTATCAACAGCCAATCTAGACCTCAGCCTCAAACTTCTCACTTTCAAAGCCAAGGAAGACAAACCCATTTTTTATAAGTATGAAGTATATTGCCTTTCATGTATTCCAATAAAAGATTACAAGAATTTCATAAAGCAAAAATGTGAAGAATGATCAGATGCAATTTTGAGAAAATCATTGAACAATTCCTAAGCAAGGTATGTAAATATAACTTTGTAGCTGGTTAACTTGCCCTTTAGCATCTCTGAACTAATCACAGCTTCTCTGGAACACACAAACCCAATTATTTTTTTTAAACCGGTAAGAAATAAACCCTAAAATACCTAAGTACTGCACAGATACCAAAGTATTTATTTTATGTAAAAGAAAGAAAAAAGCAATTGCTTTTGCACAGAGAATAGATTTAAAGGAAGAGGAAGAAAAAAAAAATGCATGATTTTCCCCCCAGCCCCACCCCTTTCACAGAGGAGGAGGAAATACTGTAGCGGTGTGGCTAGGTAGAGACAAAGATATTTTGGAGCCAGAGGTCTCATTTCTTGCGATCTGGGTTCCATGCCTTGGGATCCTCTCTCTTTGGGCTCTCTCTCCCACGTGGCTGCAATGGTATGATGGGGTGTTAGGTCAGTTAGACCAGCCTGGCTCTAGACCTTAGAGAAAACCCCTTATATTCCCTTGCTTTTTAGCATGATTTTCCCTGACTTCCCTTTCCTCATCATCTGAGAGCCTAGGGTGAAAGGGGGAAGGAAGCTGCTTGGCATGCTTTGGTTTCATGCCCTCTTCCTCATTCTAGCCTGAGTAAAAGGGATTCTGCCCATGGGCCAACCTAGCTTATGAGGGGGCCATGTTGGAATTTCATAGTAATAAAGCCTGTATGTGTTTGACATTGACCTCTATTCATACCTTTCCCTGGAACTTGAAAGAAGGATGATGAATGCCAGACATGAAAATTTAGATATTCAAGATTCCGAGTCCTGGGCCCTTCATAAATACAAAATGAACCCTGCCACTTAGGAGGAATTTTTGTGATGAAACACATGATTGGGTCAGCCTTGGAATGGTCTCCTCAATAATAATTCCTAACAATTGTTATCATTTACCGTGTTCTTTCACATCATTGTCTCATTTAGGGAGAATATTGGGTCTGTGAGGGTCATCAGTTCTAATGGTAGTCATTACAGAGGCATGTATTTTCCTTTCCTGGGATCACTAAAAATATTACAGAGAGCCATTCATTTAGATTTGCTAAGAAGATACCACTAAATAGAAGGGAATCGACTAGAAAAGATAAGTTCAGGGAAGTTTCTTCCACACATCTAGGTGATCCTCTTTCACTGTCACTTTTTGTCTACCAGATCTTAAAGTTGTACAAAAGAATGTAACAACTGCATGGGAAATTCCACAACAGATATAGTAGGTTTTCACCATCCCCTAAGAAGATGTACAAAGTTACCATATGTTCATTTATACTAGACAAGAACTGTTGAACAGCAAATTTATTATTTTTCCTTTATAAGCATCGTTGTTTTGCTCATTTGCCAATTTTTACTTACTCTTACAAAGTAATTAGTTGTAATAAACTCAGGAGGGATATTGATATTGAGAAATAATAGTACTTGGACTGATCATAAGGTTATGAGACAGTCTTATCATCATTGATTATATAATGCATAGTGACTTATTTTTTCTATACAAAGAAATTAATTTCTTTGAAATTAATTAGAAATTAATCAGACTTCATAACTATATTCAAAATATTTCATAACCTTAAACACGTTATTTTGATACAATGTAGCATTCTTTTGAGTGGAAATTCAATTATATTTAACATGACTTTCTTTGGATAAATATTCTTTATCCTGTAAAACCTTTACAGTGAATAGTAAATACACATATATTTCTCTAGTTCTCATTTCTCTTTCTAGCGGTTTTTGTCTGGTTTCTTGTGAGTGAGTTGATCTTATAATGAATTAAGAAAAGGTTTTTCTGTTGCAAATTCTTATAGCCTTCAATGTTAAGTCTGATTATTTTGCTAGAAGGTCCCCTCAGTTTTGACTAATTACCAATCTATGTCCTAGAACACTGAGTGGGAGGGAGAAAATGAATAATAGAATAATAAAATTTTAGAGCTGGGAGAAATATTAATGATCATCTCTTTTCATCTTTCCCCACCCCAATGCCACCAACCAAGGCATTTTTGAGGTGAGGAAATTGAATCCTAGAGAGATTAAATGATCTCTCTAAGGCCATCCAACAAGATAACAGCAAAGTTACACAAGTCAAAGAGCCTGGATGATAAGCCCAAAACTTCAAAAACTATGATTTTGCTTACTAATTATTCCTGCAGGGCTGAAATTTATGGAGCTACTTTGACGTTACAGAAGTACAATTTGTTTTCAAATACTTATGACAAATATTCTCTACTAAATACTTCTTGATGAAATGATAAAGGAGAATTCTTTAGGTGTTGCTAATAGCTTTTATTAGAATTCTCTAAATATTGCTAATATCATTTATTTTATTTAATAGTCAAGATAGTAAAATAGTAAACTCTTGGTTGCTTTATCATTAAAGTAACCATAGTCTAGACTATTAATCAGACTTCATAAACTATATTCAAGAAATTATGTTGATCAAAAACGGTATTTGCTGTTGTCATCATGAAAACATATACCTAAGGTATTTTCTGTTTAATGTAATAAAATGATTGACTTTCATAAGACTGTATCATCTTTCATAAATATTATAGCATTGTTGTGATTTCTAGATAATTCTGTGAAGTTTAATTTTTGTAAAATGTCCAAACACTTTGACTCATGGTTAATCATTGTTTTCATAGTAAAATCAGCATTTCAGTACAATATATGTAAATATTGCTGTGGAAAAACATAATGCTAAGTATATTTTTCTGCACAAAAACAAATGGAGCAGATCACATAGTTTAACTATGTCACTGAATTAGAATGTCCGTCTCTGGGAAGGGGTCGGGGTGGGATTGGGGATGGGAGACAAAGGGGACTCCAACTTTATGTGTAGTGTTTGTTTGTTTCATAAAGAAAGACATAAAGCAGACATGACAAAATGTTCAATATTATCATTTGTGAATGGTGGGTACACACGTGTCAATACTTTTTTTTTTTTTTTTGGGAATTTCTCCAAAAAAAACCAAAAGATTTTTCTGGTCAAAATTGGACGTTGTCATTTAACTATGTTATATAACCTTAAACTTCTATATTTAAAGCTTACATTTTAAGGCAATATATACTGGTAAAGTTATTGTTTTACCTTTTCCTGCTCACTGATTAATCACATTTATAAAGTATGACTGTTCATCAAAAGTCCGGCGAATTTGATTTTGTCCTACTATACAAAAGCATAATATGTGAAAAGTTTGTTAAAAAATGTTATGCATCTCACAGAGTTTATCCAAATTAGCCTCCTCTTGCTTTTTGATGTGATGCTGTGTATACTCTCTCAGACTGTGATGTGTATTATGAGTAAACACACAAAAGAGCTTTGATTTTTTGACTGAAACCTGCTTTAAAGTCAAATCTTGCACAGACTAACACCATTAGTGTATGACTAATATTTCTAGGGCTTGGAATTAACTAGTGATAATTTTGGAATCTACAATTACCCACATAATTATCTCCAATTAGCTATCTCCGAAGGGTAGTCAAGAACTAAAGGAAAGGGCTTTCCTGGTGGCTGGCACAGTGTTTAAGAATCTGCCTGCCAATGCAGGGGACATGGGTTCGAGCCCTGGTCCAGGAAGATCCCATATGCCGTGGAGCAGCTAAGCACATCAGCCACAACTACTGAGCCTGCGCTCTAGAACCCGCAAGCCACAACTACTGAGCCTGCGTGCCACAACTACTGAAGCCCGCACGCCTAGAGCCCGTGCTCCGCAACAAGAGAAGCCACCACAATGAGAAGCCCGCGCACCGCAACAAAGAGTAGCCCCTGCTCGCCGCAACTAGAGAAAGCCCACGCACAGCAACGAAGACCCAACACAGCCAAAAATAAAAACAAATAAATTAATTAATTAAAAAAAATAAAAGAACTAAAGGAAAATGGAGGTTGAATATATGGAAATATATCCCTATTAGTGGAATAGTCCATTTACTTCAGGTCTGTTGAGAGAGTCAGGGTGTATGCTTTTGAGATGTGTTTGGATGAGTAAATGAGGTGGAAAGACATGTCTGTTGCCTGCAGAGGTGAAGTTTGGAAAGAATTGGAAGAAATAGGAATTTTCTGGCCCAGGCTGTGTTGCTCTGTGACTTTAAAGAGATTATCTCTGAAGAAAAAGCATGTAAGGAAATAAGCCTAAGAAAGACCAAGGCCTTCTCTGTGGAGGTATGAATTTAACACCTCTCACAGCAAGAAATTCATAACGGAAGCTCAAATAAAATGTCTTAGTCTGGATAAAGTTTCCCAGATAAATAAAACAATTGTCTTAAGTTAAGAACTCATACAAACTCTCTTTGAAATGCCCTGCCTTCCTAAGTTAAAAGTCAAACACCAGCTGTTACGGAAGGCAGTTGTGAGCCCAAACTTTCTAACTTCCAAGATACTAACAAGCTGTACTTTTCCACCCAAAATAGTTGAACTAGGACATACTGTTTTGAAAATACTTCTAAATAGATGCGATTTTGGTTAGCCCTGCCCCTGCTCTTGCATTAAGGCTAATGGTAGACAATTGTCATTTTTTGATTCAGAACATACAACAAAATAAAAATGAATGTGTATTTTGGACTGTGCCTTTCCATTGGTGAGGAAAAAACCTGTATATATTGCCAGAACCAAGACTTTAAAGTATGTCACAGTGAAATAAAATCCAGGACTATCTAGCCTGATGAGATGCCTATATTAGGCTTCACAAATTTATATCGGAGTTTTTAGACTTTCTTTCCTTTTATTTTCTCTTCTTTTCTTTTTCTTTATTTCTCTCCCCCTGCTCCCTTCCTTCCTTCCTCCTTCCTCTCCCTCCCTCCCTCCCTTCCTCCCCATCCCTCCCTCCCTCTCTCTCTCTCTCTCTCTTTCTTTCTTTCTCTGCAATTTACATAGTGGTGAATTTTTTTACTCTAAATCTCGGAGTAACTAACCCATGATTCAACAAAGAGGTAATGTTTGAACCTGTTAGACAGTTATTTTAGGGACAACCAACCAGTATATTGAAATAAGTCATTTGCAAAAAGGCTAGCAGAACTTGTTCCAGAGCACACAAAATGAGGAAGAAAATGCAAAACAGGACAGCCTGTTGAGAGCAAGCAATGGAAGCGACTCATTTTCTCACCTGTAGAGTGAAAGCAGTGACCATTCTTTCAAAGGGACCCTGGTCAGTGTAGGAACAAATAACAAGGATCCTATAGAACTTGGCTCTCTGTTGGTGAAGTTAACATCTCAGATTCTTAGTTTCCTCAACTGTAAAATGAGGGGATTGGAGATATGATTTCAGACGTGTTTTCTAGCTGGCAAATGCTACTTCATATTAAGACTGTTTTTAATTGTCAGCTTTTAGACTGGTTCCATCTGGATACCTCAGCAGCCGGCCAAGAGGCTTGAGATGGCCCAGAAGTGCTGGACTTGACCCAACTCCACTGACTTGGTTATGGTTATGGTCATGGTTATGGGCTATCTTTCCCTGGAGTTCAATGTCTGTCTTATTATAGTGATTATGATGCTTGAAAGAGTCCCTAGGGATCTGCTTTCACTTTCCCCTAAGGCTCGGCCTACATTACAGGCAATAACTGCAACTAAACATCCCATGGCATAGTGATACCTCTGCTCTGGGTCTGGTTTAATAAGACTTGACATTCAGCTTCAGTGATGGAAGGCCTGTGACGAATTTTGGGGACTAATTTCTTACCCAACGGATATGCATTCCATATCGGGTGACTGACCATCTCAGTTTGCCCGGGACTAACTTGGTTTTAGCCCAGAAAACCCTATGTCTTGGGCAAACCCCCAGCTCCTGGCAAACTGGCATGGTTGCTCACCCTAATTCCACAGATATTTACTGAGGACCTTCTATGGGCCAGGCCCTGGAAAAAGGAAACCCAAAGAAAACAAAACAGATGAGATTCCTATCATCATGGGACTACCATCCATGTGGGCAAGACAGACATTAAACAAGGGAATAAATAATAACCAATCACTACAGATGGTGATCAGTCCTGGGATGGAGAAGAGCTGTGGGGCTCTCCTTAGAGGGGTCAGGGAAGATTCCTCCTAAGTAAGACCTGACGGATTCGGAGTCAGTCATGAGTATTGGCAGGACAGGTAAGTTCTAGGTCATTTCTAAGAATGAAGAGGCACTTCAAGAAAACCTTAGGGGAATATTATCACTCTCTAAAATTATCTTATTTATCCATTTATGTGCTTACTATTAGAATTAGATTTAGAATACAAATGCTAATAGAATAATTAGACTAAAAAATGCACTCGAGCAAAGACCCAATCTATAATGCCAACAGTACTCACAATACTTGGTATTTAGTAGGTGTTCAATGTCTATTGAATAAATAAAGGAGTGAAATATTTCGATCTACTGTGTAGCTCCCTGAAACTTACTTTCCCCCAATTATATCCTTTTTCTCAATCAGACTGTCCATAAAGCAGATGGAGATATAGATCCTATGGAAACACCCATAAGCTTCAGGCTAGGGCTATTCTAAGCCAGTCTGTGCCTACTGGCTCCAGGAGAGACTTTTCAAGCCCTTTCCTTTGCTCTGTGCTGAGGTATCAGCTCATAGGATGTTAGGTGTTTTGCTACCTAAGTTAAGGAGAGATAGGTCTCATAGTTTTAAGGCTTCAGCTTTATGATGACCTGCTTCTATCAGTGGGTGGTGGTGGTACTAATTAAAAGAAAGCAGAAGTCTAGCAAACTCACCCTTTCCATTAGGACATTTCTCACATCCCTTGAAACAGCTCTCCGTTACGACTCTCTCACTTCTGATCATGGTACCTTTATTTTCCCAGTTACTTAGGCCTGAGACCTCAAGGCCAGCTTGGCCTCTTTATCCAGGCTTGTTGCCTATAGCCAGTCAGTGGCTATATCCTCTTGTTTTTGTACCCCCCAAATTTCCCTTGTTTTCCCTTGCCATTTCCAGTCCCATTGCATTCAGAGATTAGAGAAATGACCACCTACTTGACTGCCACCCCTGCATCTGCCCAAGAAGACACATACAGATACAGATACACATACAGTATACTTCTAGATTAGACTAGCCCTGATATGTGGTATCTCAGGAACCTGAGTTGTTCACTTGCTCCAAAACTGACGGTGGTCTGCTATATTGAAGCATGAAGGTTTTCAACCAAACTTTCCAATCTTACCTCTTTTTAAATTTAATTTTATTTATTTTTGTTATATAGCAGGTTCTTATTAGTTATCTATTTTATACATATTAGTGTATATATGTCAATCCAATCTCCCAACAATCTTACCTCTTATTTATGCTTTTATATACATAGGAATCCAATTGAGTTCACTGCCTCTCTCTGGAAAAAAATTTTTCATTTTCCCATTTCTACGATTTTTCTCATACTCTTCCATTTACCTGAAAGTTCCATTTGAACTTTAATAGTCCCAAAATATATTACAAATAACTGTTTCTGCCTGAATTTTAGAAACCCATTGAAAATATCTTAATCTTAAGTTCCTAGACGGAACTTTTAATACCTGACACAACCTTGATAAAGTCACAATGGCTATCATACTGATAATTTAATACTAACAAACACGTTTTGTTTAACACTAGTTGAGTTCTGTTGTAGGTTTTAGGGATTCAAAGCCATGGTCCCTGATGCCAAGTTGATAGGTAATGGATACAATTGCAGGATCCAGCATTGGCAATCACAGAGCATCAGGGGTTTCTCTGTATAAGCAGAAGTCCTTTGTGGCCATCTAAATTAAATTTTTTTAAAGGTGGGGAGAGGGGAGACATTTACTGAGCATTTACTACATGCCAGGACTGTGCTAAGTGTTTTCTCTAGATATTTATTTAATCTGCATAACAATCCTATAAGGCACTTAATATTATGTCCATATTCATAGAAGAGGAAATGAAAACTGAGAGAGATTTTCAAAAATTGCCTAAGAACCAACATCTCATAAATGACAGAGCCAAGATTTGGATCCAGGTGGGCCTGACTCCAAAGATCATGGTCTTTGTATGACAAGGAGGACAGAGTCTATAGAGTAGACACATGAGCATTAGGTGGGTTTGCTTGCATTGTAATAAGTGCTGTAATGGAAGTAGATACAAAGCGTGTGCACTCCCCTTTACCACATAAGTGGTTATGGTGCTGTTTGGGGGCGGAGCAATGCTGCTGCGTAAAGATCAAGATCACCCACAATGGAAACAGGAAGAGCTTGGTTCCAAATCTGGCTCAGTGTGAACTTGAACAAGCTGTTTATTCAACCTTCAGTTTTCTCATTAGTGAAATTAAAGAAATAATGCTTGCTTTAAAAATGAAATAATACCATACGCATAAAGTCATTAGTACAGTATCTAGAAAAGAGAAGTCAAGAAAAAGTAGTTAATTAAATATAATTATCAACACTATTCAGCAGCCTCTTTCATCTGTAACACCTCAGGCTCTTCCACACTTCCTAAAAAAATATGACTGGGGCTTCCCTGGTGGCGCAGTGGTTGAGAATCTGCCTGCCAATGCAGGGGACACGGGTTCGAGCCCTGGTCTGGGAGGATCCCACATGCTGTGGAGCAACTAGGCCCGTGAGCCACAACTACTGAGCCTGAGCGTCTGGAGCTTGTGCTCCGCAACAAGAGAGGCCGCGATAGTGAGAGGCCTGCGCACCGCGATGAAGAGTGGCCCCCGCTTGCCGCAACTAGAGAAAGCCCTCGCACAGAAACGAAGACCCAACACAGCCATAAATAAATGAATAAAAATAAACGAATTCCTTTACAAAAAAAAAAAATGACTATTTTTTTTATCTGTATGGGTGATTCCATTTTGGGTTGTTGAAGAACCATTTGAAAGTTGCTGACACTCTTAAATACTTCAGTATGCATCACTTAAATATAAGGACATTCTTGGCATAAATATTGATATATCTAAACTCCTAAGCAAAATCAGCAATATTAATTAATATCATCTAATTTCTAGTATATAATTTAAATTTCCTAAATTGTCCCTCAGAATTATCCCCAAGAATTCTTTGAACCAGGTTATAATCAAAGTGTTGTATTTGGTTGCTGTTTCTTTATTCTCTTTTAATCTGTACCAGTCTCCATCCCACTCCCAGACCTTTTCTGCTTTTCTTGACCTTGCCTTTTGTGAAGAAACCAATCAATTTGTCTTGGGGAAAGAAGCACTTTCTGGAATTGTCTGATATTTTTCCTCAAGGTGCCATTTAACTTCTTCTATCCTCTAAGTTATCCATAAATTGGAAAGCGGGTCTTAAAGCTTTATTGTTTTTAAGTTACACATGGCAAGAATGCTTCAAAGTCGATGCTATGTAGTTCTTATTACATCACAGCAAAATTTGCATGACCACTTCCTCTTCAAAATATTTTGTGGTTTCGTAGCTACCTCTGGGGGTATGGTTAAACCAGTGGTTTTCAACCCCGGCTTCACTAGCGTCATCTGGGGAATTTTAAGAAATATTTGTTCCTGAGTTGCATCCCTAGAATTTCTTGTCTCAGGCCCAGGCATTGGTATTGTTGTGAAGCTGTTCCAGATGATTCTCATTGTAATCAGGGTAAAGAGAGACGGGTTTAGGGCACCAGCTCTGAGAAGGCAAGGGGCACACCTTCCTTATTTACATATTCGCAGTGTTCAGTGGAAGGCCTGGTGGCTCATAATTACTGCTCAGTAATACATGCTCGGGCTTCCCTGGTGGCGCAGTGGTTGAGAATCCACCTGCCAATGCAAGGCACACGGGTTCGAGCCCTGGTCTGGGAAGATCCCACATGCCGCGGAGCAACTGGGCCCGTGAGCCACAACTACTGAGCCTGCGCGTCTCGAGCCTGTGCTCCGCAACAAGAGAGGCCGCGAGAGTGAAGAGGCCTGCGCACCGCGATGAAGAGTGGCCCCCGCTTGCTGCAACTGGAGAAAGCCCTCGCACAGAAACGAAGACCCAACACAGCCAAAAATGAATAAATAAATAAATAAATAAATAAATAAATAAATAAATAAAAATTGTAAAAAAAAAAAATACATGCTCAATCAATCAATCAATCAGTGAATATTCAGCCTCATAGGCCACCTCATCCTCTCTTACTCCAGCTTTTCCTTGTTTTCTACGTGGTGTACTAGGAAGCCAACAGGTTAATTTTACAGCATGTTTAGAGAAATCAGAACATGCCATTATTTTTCCAAGTTTCTAAAAACTGTATATCGATTGAAAAAACATTGGTTTTCAAACTTCTAAGGGAGGAAAAAAGAGCAAGCAATCGTTTAGTGATAGTGTTAGATTCATTCTGTTGTAGACAGTTCCGTGTTTGCTTTTTTTTTTTCTTTTCACATTTTCAGTTCTTCCAGTTCTTATTGTAAGAACGGGTGAAATGATTTTAAAATGACTTACAGAGGAAGAAAGACTGGGAGTTTGTCTTAGTTGAAATTGTTGTTTCTTTCAAATATACTGAGCAGATTTCAACCATGTGGAGGAATGCAATAGAAAGAGAAGGACTTTGGGGATAATTTTGCTTCTATTTGTTCAAATTCAACTTTGGCCAAATCTTAAAAACAGAAAGAAAAGACGCAGGGTTCGTTAGGGCTTGCTGAAACTAACCACCTATAGCTTCAAATACAAAGGAGGTAAGAATGGCCACCTTCTCCTAATAAAGATGCTTATCCCATAGCAAAGTTAGGAAATAGTGAATATACAGTTATTTAATTGTACTTGTTCTTAATGAAAATCATCATCAGCCCAATAGAAAATCAGCAAAGGATATGAACACACAGTTTGTATCTGAAAAGGCTTTTACACAAATGAAAAATGCTCAGTTTGACTCATATTGACAAAATTAAAACTATACTGAGATATCTTTTTCTTTCACTCCTCAGATTAGCAAAAATCCACTGTCATGGAGGATTACAAGCTCACACAACTTTTGATCCACCCATATGAGCTAAGGAAAATTATCCTATAGATACACTCCACTCAGTATGTGAAGTAACACATGAACAAAGTAATTCATTTCCTCAGGTAAAATATTAGAAGCAACTGACTGTCCATCATTAGAGAACTGGATAAATACGTTTTGATACATTCACAGAATCAAACACTTAGCTAGTATAATAAACAATAGTAAAGAAACTATGTACTGATATGAAATGTTCATATACTATTTAGTGAAAAAAGGTATAGATTATTATGTAGTGTGTGCTATAATGTATATAAAAGAAGGAAACAAGAAGGAATATATATTTGTATTGTATTATTTTTTACATAGAAAAATCTTTGGGCAGATAAACAAGGAACTGATAGTGGTTAGCTATTTGGGGGAAGAGATGGGAACTACATAGGTGGAAGGCAGTGAGAGGGAGAGACAGGAAGGGAACTTCTCAAGACACCTTTTCATACTTCATCATGTTTGAATTGTGTGAATACATGACACATTCAAAATTTTAAATGTTCCTTAAAAGTGCTACCAAAAGTCCTAAGAAAATGTAATTTTTTTAATAGAAAAAAAATCCCAGACATTCTTTTAGTGTTTATTCTTGTTGTGGAGTTTCAAAGTCAATCTATTACTTCTCAGTTTCACTAAAAATGAAACTGAAACTCTGCATACTTTTCATACAACCAGACCTAAAACATGGGCTCAAGAAAAAACTCACAAGAAAATTATCAAGATAATTTCCAACGTTGATTTTTGTTGTGCTACAGAATTTCAAATTACGTATCAAAACATACACTATTTAAAGTCCAAATAGACCATTGTTGAAAGATACCCATCCCAAGGCTAGTGCTTTCCTAAAATTGAAGTAATAATATAAAGTAAAATTAATCTCTTTCTCCCATGGAGCTTTTCATGGAATCCGCCAGAGATAGGGCTATGTCATACAACAATAGGAGAATTCCACCTAAGGAACAGAAGGGATTCTTTCTTCACAGGCTAATCAATAAGATGAAAAGGAATTGTGGTTTACTCATTTGGCTCTTAACATCTATTACCTTAGGATATCCGTTATCTTTGTGTGTGTATTCTATTATAAAAAAGTATGGGACTGTTGTTTTATTGCTAGTGCTTGGCCCAGCGCAATGCATACCATGTACCATAGAAGTCTGACAGACCACAGTCAAATACATCTGTGTTCTAGGGTCTCTGTGACCTTGCCAAGTCATATATCCCCTCCCTGTCTTAGCTCACTTTCCTTATCTGGAAATGGAGTGATAGTGTCCAACTGGAAAACCTCAGAATTTTGATATGGTGACCAAATAATATGAAAGATTCTGGAAAGTGTAAATTGAAAACAGTACTACTATTACTGCTGTTATGACACAGATCTAAACAGATAGGGCAGAGGAAGGAAAAAGCAATTCCAGAATATGCTTCATGGAGAATTAGTCTCATTTTCACAGATGGACAACAGGAAACCTAGAAAAGTTAAATAACTTGCTCAAACCCAAGTAGCCAGTCAGAGCAGACCTGAAGACAAATTCCCATTCAGGCGTTTTCACTGAATGTCTCATTTTTCTTTTCACTACTGTACTTCTGTCACTTTGAGCCTTGAGAGCACATGGAAAATATGAAGAAGGGCCACCTGATGACTCTTGTCCTAGGAAGACTGGGGAAACATTAAGAAGTGATTAGAGAAGGTACAAAAGGATAGCAGAGTATTGGTCCAGGTCCTAGTTGGGATGGTTATGGGAAAATAAGAAGGAAGTAACAGATACACACTACTATATATTGGGTTGGCCAAAAAGTTTGTTTGGGTTTTTCTGTAAAATCTTATGGAAAAACCCAAATGAACTTTTTGGCCAACCCAGTGTAAAATAGATAACCAACAAGGACCTACTGTATAGCACAGGGAACTATAATCAATATTTTGTAATAACCTATAAGGAAAAAGAATCTGAAAAAGAATATATATAGTATATGTAAAATATATATTTTATATTTGTATATATATATATATATAAAATGGAATCACTTTGCTGTACACCTGAAACTAACACAACATTGTAAGTCAACTATACTTCAATAAAAAATTTAAAAAAAAAGAAAAGAAAACTTTTACTAAGCATTTCTGACTTACCAGGGCCTGTAGAACTTTATCTCACATAACCCTCACAACCATCTAGTAAATATCATCTCCACTTTCTAGTTGAGGAAACATGACAAGAAGCAGTTACCAGACTTACACAAGACCAGACCGCTAATCGGTGGCAGGACTGTGATGAAATCTGGGACTGTGGGACTCTGGGTCAGGTCCCTGATCACTCTGCCTCATTCTATGATCATTGATAAAAGATTGTAGAGGATTTGGACCCAGCTGGGAGAGCAATAGATATTTTTAAAGGGATATTTATAATACATGCTCCAATTTTTAAAATAATTTCACTAAGTATTTTCTTTCTGAACTTAAAAGGTGAAAGATTAGTAAAAATCTCAAGATGAACTCATGTTGGGTATTTTCTGTTTGAGATGAAAAACCTGGAAGGACCAAAACAGGGGGTTTGAGCCAATGAATAAACACTATGACACGGGAGTCTTTGAGTGAAATTAGCCTGGCATTTTATTTTTCTGTACTAAGTTCCTGAATAATGATAATATCTAATGTATATACAGAACTTTCTAAGCACCATGCACTGTTCTGCACTGTTCTATGAGCACAATGCACACATTCATTTAATCCTCATAACTGTTTGAGGTGGGTTTTATTACTATGTTCATTTTGCAAATGAGGAAATAGACACAGAGAAGTTAAGTAACTTGTCCAAGATCAAACAGCTAAAAAGTGGTGGAGCTGGGATTCACACCCAGGCCATTGAGCTAGTACTTCTCAATGTGGCATATTATATAGCACTTTGAATATTCTGTCACCTAGGACTTCATTTAGAAAGCAATTTTGCTGCCTAATCTAAAACTCTCAAATTCTGGGGTTAGATAAAGACTCATTTATTCACTAATTAAGTCATTTCATTATTTATTCATTCAGTATGTATTATAATCCTACTATGTACCAGGCTCAGTAATAGCAAAAATAGACATGGCTTCTGCTATCCTAGAATCAGAGTGTAGTGGGGAGAAATACTTTAATCAAATAATTATACAAATAAATGTAAAATTACAAACTCTCATAAGAAGTATGAAGGAAAGGTACAAGATATTATATGATTATAAGAACGTTTAAAGAGGTATATGTCCTAATTGAGGGTGGTTCCCATGGAAATGACCTTGAGCTGGGATTACAAAACCTGAGACCTTGAGCTGTTTAACGTTTCTAAGCTTCAATCCTCACCTGTAACATAGGGGTAATGGATTGTCCTAAAATCTTAGTGAGACAATGTGAAGAGATTAACCCTGTACTTAGTAAGTCCTTAATTAATGACACAGTTGGCCTCGTTATTTTCATTTTTCTCATTACTACCTGACCAGTATCCAGTTAGAGAACAGGATAAAAGGAACAAAGATTTATAGTAATAGGAGTCATAAAAGTAGACAGACGGGAAAAAAAGAAAATATTTTGAAAATGCTATGGATTTTAATTTTTTAAAAATCGAGTGTTTCAGTAAACGAGCAGTATATTGTAAGTAACCAAATGGGAAAATAAATGCATACAGGAAACCCAGTGCTTTGATAATGTTTTACTGACACCTCCAGAATTTTGTCCTAATATTGCTTAGGTCGGCTGATAGCATGTTTTCCTGTATTTTTAAGTATTTCTTTCAGCTTTAGTCCTGGATTGATTGATTGACTGATTGATATGCTCTTTTACCCAGAGCTTAATATTGCAGCATATAGGAGATGGGGTTAGACTGACTTTACTTGGGTGTGTGAAGGTGGAGGGGGTGAGGATAAGGAACCTGTAGCACTAATGAGGAAAGACGTTTCAAAGCTGATATATGGATTACAGAGCATCCATTCTGTTGCTCTCTGCGTCAACTGAGCAAGGAAAGGAAGGAAAGCTGTTGTAAATTCAGCCGATAGAAACTATTACTCTTTCCTGAAATGTGAGGTGTCCCTGGAAGAATGCCTCGGGGGATGGGTTAAGTAATGCCACATTTTTCAGAGAGAAATTTGCAGATGCCCCTTTGGGGAGAGCACGTCAAAGGTTCAGAGGACACTTCCAAAGCCCAGGGGCCTCACCCACCACTAGAGCGTGAAGGTATGCGGTATGTGCCCTGGAAATCCACGAGTACACAGCTGGAGCGGCAGGGGTCGGGGCGCTCCTGAGGGGCTGTGATGATGTGGACCGAGCACATTCTTGTCCAGAATCCAAACTCCACACTGAGTCATCTGAACAGTTGGGACAGGAGGGGAGGCATGGAGGGGCCCACGGGAGCCATTGGGCCACTTCTCTGTCCAGGCTAAGTCTAGACTTCAGCTTTCACCCCATTACACCCAGCCCGTTTCACCCCCATCGAGTCCAGTCCTTGCATCGGCATCTTTCAGGAGCTTAGTCGACTCAGGTACTGTGGGAGGAAGTTCCCTGTCCTTGATTCCTGTATTCCTGGGCACTTTTAACCTTGGAGTATCCATCAATAAAATACTTGCTTTTCTTTAAGTAGTCCAAAGACAACTAACACATGTGATTAACTTCCTCTCTTCTATTCCTCTGGGAGAGTTTCTATTGATAAAATATTAAAGGGAGCTAGGTTACAATAGCAGATATGGGAAGTTAAGCCTAGATAACCCTTAAAAAGCCACCATTAACTACGAATGGAATTGCCATATTCCCTTTAAATGCAATGGTGGTTTTCTCATTATCGGGGATAAACATCAGAGGGGTCTCATGTTTCCAGGGTGTTTCTGCGGGACCCATCCTTTCACTTACAAAAGGTAAGTTTTATAAGCGTGTGTGCATTTCCCCCCTTGTGATTAGACTGTTGTACTGACATCAGTATTTTTGCCCCCTCCTCTTCCAAGCACACACATATACATACACAGAGGGATGGGGTCTTTACTGGTCTTTATAAAGACCAGTAAGACAGGAGCAGAGCTTTACAGGCACAAGGGGGCAATAAATAGAATCAGCATAGCAAATCCGGAACTAAGAGAAGCTTTTAAAGGCAAAATGGCCTTTAAGGCTCTTTCTCCAAAGCTGTATTCCCCAAGTCTCCTCACCACACAGGCAAGAAGACAGGCAGGCGCTGTCAGAGGTACATGGGTGGGATTCTACTTGATTCAAATTCTTATTTATTTATTTATTTATTTATTTTTTGGCTGTGTTGGGTCTTCGTTTCTGTGCGAGGGCTTTCTCCAGTTGCGGCAAGCGGGGGCCACTCTTCATCGCGGTGCGCGGGCCTCTCACTGTCGTGGCCTCTCTTGTTGCGGAGCCCAGGCTCCAGACGCGCAGGCTCAGCAGTTGTGGCTCACGGGCCTAGTAGCTCCGCGGCATGTGGGATCTTCCCAGACCAGGGCTCGAACCCGCATCCCCTGCATTGGCAGGCAGACTCTCAACCACTGCGCCACCAGGGAAGCCCTCAAATTCTTAATTTGAAAACCACACAGCAAAGAGGAAGCCTTTGCCTCCCCAGCATTTCAAGAATGTGTTTTTAGATACATTTCTGTGTACATGGAGTTGTGGGTTACCTACCACGCCTGGCACAGAGCAGGTAGTGAGTAAGTCGTTGCCTAATGAAATATAGAACGTATGGAACACCATATGTGTTTCCTGATGACCAGGGAACTGACTCTTGCGGCCTTCTCGGGCAAGAACTTGAATTATTTGTCATGTGTCAAAATCAAAAGCCCCCAGCCATGCAGCGCTTATCCTTAAGGTCTTCAGAAATAGGAAACAACTGCTTGTTTATTTCTTGACCTATGACTGCTGTATCTGGTGTTTAGCTCTAGAAATAAAAGGCAAATAAAATATCTTGAAACAATTTATATTAAAAAAAAAAAAAAGGACCCTCCCCCAATGCTGTTTGCTGCCACCTTCTTTTTTTCTCTGCTTCCTCGTTTTCAGCTTGACATCCTGCCAAACGCTACCTGACAGACTGCGGCAATCACCCTGTGAATGTAAGTAATTTCCTTATTGACAGCCTCCCATTCTCCCTGACATCTGCAGCACTCCCTGACACTTGAATAAGCATTAAGACATTAACAGTCTGGCACAGGCTTAAGGGCTGGAATAGTAATGCTTGGCAGCCCTGCTGAACAAAGCCACAATTCTAGAGACCCCACTCATTCAACTCTGCCGTCCTTCTGGCTAGAAAATGTGGCAGAGCCCGGCCTAAATGTCGATTATTCGCTCGACTGCTCTGGCATTTTGGTGTTTCCTTTGACAGGCCAGATCGTACATTCAAGGAAAAGGAAAGGAAAACAAGAAAATGCCTGCTTGGGAGACAGTGTAAGTGGAGTGGATGTTCATGAAAAGGCAGGTCTCTGCTCTCTGCAATGAGTTAATATTTTTTAAGAGATTGACTTAGAATGAGAAACAAAGTCAGGCTTCCCTGACTTATACAGAGAACAATTTGCCTCATGCTTTCTTGTGATCATATCAAATTCTTCCCAAATACTAGCTGACAGATGCCACCTTTGTGCAATGGATTTTGGAAGCCAATTTGTCAGATCCTCACACAGAAAATTATTAGAAAAGAACACCACCGTAGACTTTGTTGCCAGAATCTGTTCACTGAGAAATGGCAAAGCTTGATATTAAACTGTTAAGTCAGTCAGAGAGCTGCCTCCATTCTATCCTAAGTAGGACTTGTTTTGGATCAGAAACCTGTAATCTGCACAGGTAATGCTAAAATTAACATCAAAATAGAAGGGGCAGAACTGTGAATGTGACACTTTTTCTTGAGTGAAAAATGACTCAATATAGCTGCACTTGGGAAACAAAAGAAGAGTTGAAATAGATTGTACACAAGTTCAAGGTGTCTAATTAAAGGGTCAGGAGAGATGTTTCCCTTGGGAGCATTCTGTGGCTCAAGACTGACAAAATCTTCTGGGGGCTAAGAGCCTAGATTGTCCCTCTGCCTCCAGTTGGCCACCGGTAGGACAGAAACGTCACAGGGAACAGCCACTATTTACTTTGTGATTCCTTCGGCAAACCACCTTATTTTTCTCTGTTGTTTGATCCGAGCCTGGGGTCATTACCTGATTTGCAAATGAGGGAGAGAGACAGGCCCAAAAAGGATAAGGGACTTTCCCCAAATCACACAGGTAGTAAATAGTGAAGGCCCAAATTGAACCTGGGTCTTGACTTCTTGGGCTAGTATAGTATATTTTCACTGCATTGGCTCCCAGCCCCAAGGAGCTTGGTCAAAATTACTAGAGAAAGATATAGTACCTTTCCAGAGCCAAAAGAGCTGTCAGTGATTGTAAGTATCTGAGTGGAACCACAAAATCTGCTCCAGTCCACAAAAGGTGCTGTTCAGATGGGCAGGGTGGTTCCCTTCATAAGTACAGCAGGAGGGGCTTCCCTGGTGGCGCAGTGGTTAAGAATCCGCCTGCCAATTCAGGGGACACTGGTTCGAGCCCTGGTCCGGGAAGATCCCACATGCCGTGGAGCAACTAAGTCTGTGCGCCACAACTACTGAGCCTGCGCTCTAGAGCCCACGAACCACAACTACTGAGCCTGCATGCTGCAACTACTGAAGCCCGCGTGCCTAGAGCCCATGTTCCGCAAAAAGAGAAGCCACCGCAATGAGAAGCCTGTGCACCACAACGAAGAGTAGCCCCCGCTCGCCGCAACCAGAGAAAGCCCGTGTGCAGCAACAAAGACCCAACACAGCCAAAAATAATAATTAAAAAACAAAAAAAAGCACAGCAGGAGAATCAGGGCCAGCCTCGTGGAGGTGTCTGAGTGTGGGTGGGCAGGGGAGTTAACTGTTCTTAAACTAAATGAAGTGCCACCTCTGGGTTTGCCACTCCAAACTTTGAATGTTTAAGTCAAGGGGACCCAAATTCAAGTTCATCAGCGGTGTAGACTGGGCTAAGTTTAGAAACGAAATCTATTTCTTCATTTTAAAATAGTGATGACAACCATATCTTCCTCACAGGCTTGCTGGGAAACTCATTGAGTTAAAGGTTGTTAAATGTTTAGCACAATAGATGCTCACAAAATAGACATGAATGTACTGTCATTATTAATTTAGGGGCTTGTGTAAGGCCTCCCATCTTTCTGATTGTCCACTCAACACCTCTCTTTGGATGTCCTGCAGTTATTTCAAATGCATACCCCAAGCCAGTTCATCTCCCATGTAACCTTAATAATCACAACAAAAAGTGATTGAGAGCTCAGTCTGTGTTCTGTGCATTATATTTACCATCTTATTTAATCCTGCAAGTTAGGGGTTATATTTTGCTTTTCCAGATGGGGCCATTAAAGCTCAGAGAGGTTAAACAATCTCCCCCGGGCTTCCCTGGTGGCGCAGTGGTTGAGAATCTGCCTGCTAATGCAGGGGACACGGGTTCGAGCCCTGGTCTGGGAAGATCCCACATGCCACGGAGCAGCTGGGCCCGTGAGCCACAATTGCTGAGCCTGCGCGTCTGGAGCCTGTGCCCCGCGACGGGAGGGGCCGCGATAGAGAAAGGCCCGCGCACCGCGATAGAGAAAGGCCCGCGCACCGCGATGAAGAGCGGTCCCCGCACCGCGATGAAGAGTGGCCCCCGCTTGCCGCAACTGGAGAAAGCCCTCGCACGAACCGAAGACCCAACACAGCCAAAAATAAATAAATAAATAAATAAGAAAATCCTTTAAAAAAAAAAAAAACAATCTCCCCAAAACTTCACAGCTATTAAGAGTCAGGCCAGACTTCAAAGCTAGGGTCATCTGGTGCCAAAGCCCATTCTATATACTTCTGGCTTCAACCACCTTGCTCCTAGCAGAGACTAGGCTGTGAACCTCTCTCTTCCTTGTGGAAGACCTTCGATGACACTCCACAGTCTTCAGAAGAAAAACGAGACTAGTCAGCTTGACCATCAAGGTTCGTCTCCTCCATAAATGTACAATCTAGTTTTTTGGTTTTCACTAATCTTTGTGTATTCAGCAGACTGCAGAGTCCATGGGGGCAGAAATTTGTGCCTCTTGTTCACTGCTTCATCCCCAATACCCAGAATCAAGGCTTGTTTATAGTAAGTGTTCATTAAATATTTGTTGGTTGAATGAATGAATGAATGAAAACAATTTTCCCAGCCAAAATTATGTAACTTTCTTTCCACCAGGCTTTTTACTGTAGAGCCTGTTTGGCATTGAAAGATATAAAATCTGCTTTCAATTTTTGAGGCTGTTGTTATATTTTTTTTTGAATGAAGAAAAACCAAAACACAATTTTTAAATGTTTGATTAATTTTAGAAGGGAATGTCTATCAAATTAATGCTTTTCCTGTTTATTAAACACAATGGAATATAATTGTGCCATTCAAAGATAATTACAGGAGTTATAAAAATATTCCTTCTGAGTCACTATAGGCAGTGTGACCCAGTATTGGAACCAGTTTAAAATAGGGTAACAAGGTCTTCTGTACTTTTGCCAGGGTATGCGTTGCTGAGACAGGGCACGGAGTCTTCTGAGGCCCCAGCTGAATGTGTGCCTTGAACTAATGGCTCTGCTGCCCCACTGCATCCCCTCAGGCCCTATCTTCCTGCATCCCGTTCCTTCCCCTCCATCTGCACACCTTCATACTCAACCCCTCCTTCAAAGGCCAAAGTAAATGCCCCTCTCCCATCCTTTTCTAGGCCTCCATCCTCAGAAGAAATCTCTTGTAACTTCCCCATAACAATTAGCAGTAGGTTCATACGTGTTGATGATTTCTTACTTTATTCCATGCATTTTAGTTATATATATCCTGACTAGGTTTCTGAGAACAGGGCCCATAATCTATTTCTGATTTATCTTTGTAAGCACTCTCTGCCTACTGCTTTGTATCATGTCATGTTCACAGATGCTCCATATATATTTTTTGAATAAATAAGTGAATGTGGCAATGCAGGTAAAAATAACAGATGGCTGAAGTCTCTGCGTGGGGCATTAGGCAGACTTTACTAGTTGGTAGAGGGAGAGGGGGAGAGGGGAACCGTGTCAGAGGGTTATCGAATCAAAGGCATCTTAGTATGAAAAGTGGCACAGCCTATTGATTAAGTGTGGGCTCTTGAGCCAGACTGCTTGGATTCAAATATCAGCTTTGTCTCTTAAGTGTTGTATAAACTTTGAATATCAAATGATATTTTTACCTACCTCACAGGTTTTTTATAAAGATTAAAGGAGATAATAAATGTGAAGTGGTGATTCCATTGTGGTAGATTGCAATATTGTTTCAAATACTTTGCTGCCTTTCATGTTAAAAAGGTACACACACACATACACACACACACACACCACACCCATTGTCACATGACTTGCTGTGTTCCTTTCATTGGCATCAGGCTTGGCCTTAAGACTTGCTTTGACAAGTGGAATTTTGATGAAATATGCCATGACTGAGCAGAGGCTTTCAGGGCCATTGTACCCTTTTTCTTCTGCCACAAGGTTGATCCATCTCAAATAAGGTCATCTCATTCATGCTGGATCCTGAATGAAGAAGCCATGTAGAGCAGAACCTCAACCACGACAACCAACATACAACACACAAGAAATAAGCCACTGTGTTATAAGGTCACTGAAATTTGGGGTTGTTATTGGAACATAACCTGGTGAAGTTGACTCACTGCCCAGTGATAGAAGTTCTCCAACCATGTAAAGCACCTAGAACAGTGCCTGGAACATAAGAAGGACTCAGTAGTGATTCTCATTGCCAGTGTGCTCTGACTTTTGACACGACTTCCTAATTTGCCCTTGCTTGTCTTCAATTAAAACCCTCATCTTTGGATCCTTCGAAGTATTTTGTTGTAGACAATCATCTGGCTAAAAGTCAGAAAGTATGGGTTCCAGTCCTAACTTGCTTCTCCTGGGGCTGTTTTCTCATAGATAATTGTCAAGGTTCCTCACAGCTCAAAGAAGTTTCAGAGTCTGCAGACAATCACTGTGGAATTTTACAGACCAGTAAATGAGGCTTGGCTCTGCTAGTTACAAAGCCGGGTGATTTGGGGACCTCCTTTTCCCTTCACAGGGTTTATGTTAGGCTATTGCCCTTGTCAGTTTTCAAGGCAATGGCATTTGCACAGGCTGCTGCATCACAGCACTGTTTGTTTTTTTTTTTTTTGGTTTGGTTTAGTTTGCTTTTCCTGAGATTAAGTTAGGTTGCAAAACTCTTAGCCAGAGAAAAAAGTGATTTCCTAGAAAAGGTGTTATGAAAAATCTTTGGCTAACCAAGTATGTATTTAACTTAAAGAACTTAAAATAAAAAGCAGGGTGCAACTGGAGAAGAAAGCTAGGTTGCTGTGACGGGCAGAGCTCAGGCCTAAAATCTAAAGCTTTGGGTTCCAGCCTTCTTTCTGCCATCCGTCAGCCCAGTGACCTTGGGCAATCATTTATTTTTCTGGGTTTCAATTTCCCTATATGTAACAATCAAGGATCTCCAAATTCCTGGCTAGCACTAATGTTTTATCACTATGATTCCATCAGAATTAATTGACAAGGTAGTTTTTGACAAGCTTTAAGTGGCAGTTCTCTTAATGTGTAGAGGTGGGGAAATACACTAAAGAAGGAAAATGTTTATAAGGGAGCCCAGCCCACACAAATCTTCTGAACTGCTAATAAATTCTGATCCTAAAGGAGAAACAAAAGAAAGAACCTGATTTTTCATCATTTAACAAAACAAGCACTATTTGGTTTGCGAGAAGAACAGGTGGTCTACTATCTTTTCCTGCCCACTCATGGGAGATTTTCTGCTCCAACTAAGGAGAGCTGATCTTTGCCACATTCCTCCAGCTCTATTGAAATGAATCCAGATCCTAAAAGTCTCACCCAGAGGTCTGTCAAGTAGAGTGTGGGTACCAAAGCTGGTCCATGGATTGATGTATTATTGGTTTCAAAAACCAGATCCTGGGCTTCCCTGGTGGCTCAGTGGTTGAGAATCTGCCTGCCAATGCAGGGAACATGGGTTCAAGCCCTGGTCTGGGAAGATCCCCCATGCCGCAGAGCGACTAGGCCCGTAAGCCACAACTACTGAGCCTGCGCGTCTGGAGCCTGTGCTCCACAAGAGAGGCCGCGATAGTGAGAGGCCCGCGCACCACGATGAAGAGTGGCCCCCGCTTGCCGCAGCTAGAGAAAGCCCTCGCACAGAAACGAAGACCCAACACAGCCATAAATAAATAAATAAATAAATAAAATATTTTTTTAAAAAAACAGATCCTCCTCCTATCACTTAGAATGGTAAGTGCCTGCTGTTCCAATGCCACTGGCCTTGGCAGAGTGACAGATAGTCCAGCTTCTGTGCCCCCCTTTCCGCTGATTCCCGCCACCATCCTTCCTCAACCAATCCCATTCTTGCTTGTGGGCAGGGATGGCTGTAAGATTGGCTTTGGTAAATATACAATCTGAGTAAGACCATATATTCTAAGATAAGTCCCTAGGATCTCCCCTTGAAAACATACTGTCCCTCGCATATAGAGATTCTATGATTATCAAAGCTTGTGAAAGCCAGTGGGCTTTCCAGAAGCAGAAGGGCGTTCTAGAAGAACAGGGCATGGAGGTACCCTGCTCAGAAAACCTGTCGTGGAGTGTAGCTGATTGACAGCCTCAGCTGCCAGGTTTGGATCCATTACAGTGTTTACTCTGAAGCCACACTTCCCCAGGGCTGCTCCCAGCCATCGTCTGAGCACAGTGGGGGAGCTAGAGCTGGGTCATTCCTGTCTCAAGGGGGCTTCCTCAAATGGGCAATTTTGGCTTGGGGACTCTCCATCAGGATGACCAAAAGTTTCTCAGAGCTGTGCTGTGGTCTGAAACTCTTCCTACTCAATCCTTCCTTCCTCTTTCCTTTTAAAGATCTCAGACCTGTATCGTGGGCTGAAGGCTACCCCTGGCTACTCCTGCTCCTTCCCACTTTACCCCTCATCCTTCACAGGCACTTCCTTCAGTTAACCTCTTGCACACTTAATTCCGTTTGGCGTCTGCTTCTAGGAGAAGCAAGGCATAACACTTTCCAAAGTGTGTATGCCTGTCCCACTGTTAGTCAGTGTTCTCCAGAGAAATAGGACCAACAGGAGATGTATATTTATTATAAGGAATTGGCTCATGTAATTGTAGGGTCTGAGAAGTCCTAAGGTCTACAGTTGACAAGCTGGAGACTCAGGAGAGCCAATGTGTAGTTCCCTTTGGAAGCTGAAGGCCTGGGAGCTGATAGTTTAAGTTCCACTCTGAAAGCTGGCCGGCTCAAGATCCAAGAAGAACTGATGGTTCGGTCAGAGTCCAAAGAACAGAAAAGACCAAAGTCAAAGTACTCAGGCAGGAGGGGTCCCCTCTTACTCCTGGGGGTGTGGGAGGGTAGGGGGGTTGTGCTGGTGCTGGTGCGATATCAGTTTTTTTTGTTCTAGTTAGGCCTTCAACCAATTGGATGAGGCCAACCCCATCAGGGAGGACAATTTACTGTCTTCAGTCTACTGATTGAAATGTTAATCTCATCCAGGAACACCCTCACAGACACACCCAGAATAATGTTCAACCAAATATCTTTGTACTCCGTGGCCCAGTCAAGCTGACATATAAAACCAACCATCCCACTATGGTGCTCAACAGCTAATCAGTTAAATCTCTTTTGCTAAAGTCATGAATACAAGTCAAATTCTCATAGTATGAGTTGTACTTATGTTTATATCTGTCTCTCCAAAAAGCCTATGAATGCTTTGGAGGTGGAAGCCATGTCTTATTCATTTTCAGATCCTAAGTACATAGTAGTGGGAATTCACTAACTTATATTTATTGAGTTCCTACTATGTGTCATGCATAAGGTGCTAGGGGTATAACCATGAACAGAACAGACCAGGTCCTTGTGCTCAGAGAGTTGATATTTAGGCGAGAGGGCAAACAATATATAAAATTATTGAATATATAATATAATGTGGCAGTGATAAGCATGAAAAGGAAAGAGTAAAGCAGGGCAAGGGGCTAGAGAGGGATGGAGGTGTCATTTTATATAGGTGCCCAGAGATGGCTTGAATGAATAACTGGATGAATGAAGGTATGAAAAATGTTGTATAAGTGTATTGGGGCAAAAGCAAGAATTTAGAGCTACACAGAACAGTAGGAAGCTTCACCTCCACCCAGGGCATCAGCTCAACTAAATTGTTTTTCCCCAGTTCTGGCCTGTAGAGTGTTCTTCTGTGCCTCCTTCATTCCCATTTTTACAACTTTTTTTTTTTTTTTTTTTTTTTTTTTACAGAATGGGCCCCAAATGCTTTTTCTTAAGAGGCTTCCTCACTGGAGTAAGTTTTCAAGTCAACCTCATCACTTGCATTGACCTTCCCCCACATGAGGGCTTGGGGCCCATTTTCACTTCTGAAGAAATTCCTCTAAAAGTGGTACTCTGGAGACACTTCAGAAAATGAAGGTAGACTTGGCAAAGTAATTCCAAGCCTACAGGCAGATAATTAAGAGAGACGTGCAAAGCATAGGGGGAAATCAAAGACCATTATATAGGTACAGTTGGCACTAAACCACTTTTATTACAATTTGAGCTTTGTACAGCTGTGCAGCAATTGAGAGGTGACAATACACAGCCAATAAAAAAATAAAAGCCACATGGATGCCAACCTTCTAGCGGCCTACAGGAGCCACACGTAAGTTTCATAGCTTATGAGGAATTACAACAACTGAAACAGGAAATTTTATTGCGGTTCTAAGAAGGAAATGATTACGTTGCAATTGAGAAAAAAAGTTTAAAATTTTTCTTTCCCTCTTCCACCTCTCTGACTCAATCTTTACTCTCAACAGGGGTGTGGTAATAGGAATGAGATTTTGTATGGAGTCATCTGAAATCTTTGAGAGGTTTAGGGGAGGAGTCTGGACTTTGGAACCAGGCAGGCCTAGAAATGCAATTTAGCCAGTTAAGAGTTGTGTGTCTTTAAAAAACTAAAAATAGAACAACCATACGACCCAGCAATCCCACTACTGGGCATATACCCAGAGAAAACCATAATTCAAAAAGACACATGCACCCCAATGTTCATTGCAGCACTATTTACAATAGCCAGGTCATGGAACAAACCTAAATGTCCATTGACAGACGAATGGATAAAGAAGATGTGGTACATATATACAATGGAATATACTCAGTCACAAAAAGGAACGAAATTGGGTCATTTGTAGAGACGTGGATGGACCTAGAGACTGTCATACAGAGTGAAGTAAGTCAGAAAGAGAAAAACAAATATCGTATATTAACACATATATGTGGCATCTAGAAAAGTGGTACAGATGAACTGGTTTGCAAGGCAGAAATAGAGATAGATGTAGAGAACAAACATATGGACACCAAGGGGGGAGGGGGAGGGTGGGATGAACTGGGATATTGGGATTGACATATATACACTAATAAGTATAAAATAGGTAACTAATGAGAACCTGCTGTATAGCACAGGGAACTCTACTTCACCTCGCTGTACAGTAGAAACTAACACAACATTGTAAAACAACTATACCCTAATTTAAAAAAAATACATAGACATATATATATATATTTTTATATATACATATAGGCAGGTAATTCAAACATTTGTGAACATCACAAAGGCTAAATAAAATACACCTATGGGCCAGACTTAGCCACATGCCACCAGTTTGATCTCTGTGGTGAAATGTTTTTGAAAATTATGTGATTAAAGAATTTTTAATGAAAAAAAAAAGAAGAAAAAAGAGTTGTGTGACCTTAGGCAAGTTATTCAGTCTCTCTGAGCTCCACTTCCCTTGTCTGTAAAATAAGTACTTGATGGAGCTGTTGTAATGACCACATGAGATAGGGTAAGAACAGTTCCTGGCACATGGTAGGCACTTAATGAATGATGGTGCACCTTCTTAGAAAGAAAGCCACTTAAGGAACTCAAAAAAAGCATTTATCAAAGTTTCTCTCTTGTTACTGCTAATTAAGATTATGATATCAAAAAATTCTTTGTCAAGAGCAGTGATCACAAAAGTCTTTGTGTAAATGTCTTTGGTAACCCTACAGTAGGATTTGGTTTGTGATTTGTGGAGCACTGTGGCAAACTAGAGGGCCCATGCTCATCCCAAGGGGGTGACTGGAAGACCCGTGTCCCATTTGGAGGGGCCAGTTAAAGGATTTACGCCTGATATAAGGGGGTCCACCCCCATCTACTGGAGGGGCTGAGCCCCATCTAAAGGGCAGTTGTTACTTCGCTCCTACCTCGAGGTAGTGCAGACCCACTATTGACAGATTATTTTTTAATCCCAGAATCCATTTTTATGTGAAATCTCCGGTTCACATAAAAGGGCTCCGAAGTCACTTAATTAAAAAAACACATAGACCACAAAAAGCATGTCTGCTGGCTGGATGTGGCCTATGGGCCACCAGTGAGCAACTTCTGAAAGAGGAACTTTCCATGATTGCATTCTCACTCCTTGTATAGTAAAATATTTTAGTTTAAAAAAAAAGAAAATTCTTCAAATAATTCCACACAAAGCAAAAAGTTCAACATACAAATAAATCTCTTCCTGCATATTTCTATATCTAGGACACCAAGGGCCAAAAATAACCTTAAAAACCTAAAAACCAAAAATAACCTTAAAAACCTTAAAAATCCTATGAAGGATTTTGTTGTTATTTATTCCTCAGGATTTAGCCGATTGCTGGTGGACAGACTGTTCCAAGTCTATGCGTAGGTAGAGATAAGTTGATGCCTGCTGATAAAGCTGTTTTCTAAGTATGTGCTTATAAAATGTGATATTCACCCACATTTTCCACGGCATCGTAGAGGGGTTAAAGCATTAACAAATAGTCCACAAAATTGTTGCCTTCAGATCTTAAAAGAGAGGGCAGAAAGAGCGTCGAAGAAATTACTGTGTTTGTGAAAGAATCTTTCTATCGGCTCCGGATGAGCTTCACAATAACAAAGAATGTTCCCGAGAGGTGTTGATTGGAAACTATCAGTGGCTGAAAAGTATTAAGCCACCAGTGTTTTAATTAACTTGTTCC
This sequence comes from Balaenoptera acutorostrata, assembly GCF_949987535.1. Taxonomy (NCBI): domain Eukaryota; kingdom Metazoa; phylum Chordata; class Mammalia; order Artiodactyla; family Balaenopteridae; genus Balaenoptera; species Balaenoptera acutorostrata. Next base: position 45,488,032 of record NC_080068.1, on the reverse strand, counting down.
ACTTCATTTCTGAGCTTACAGAAGAGGATAAAAATGAATCCTATTTCAATATCAAAAGTCAAGGTAAATGTTAAGCTCCATTTTTGATTGACAGTCTCCCACACACTCACACACCCTAAAACTAGCAACTCTAAATTTAGAGCATTTGTAAAACCCAACAGGTTTCTAGAGCATGTGACCATCTAGATATCTCTGCATCACTTATCCACCGAAGCCATCTCCTGTGGGGGAAATGTACTGTGACATCCATTTTGAAAGCTAACAGGCACATTAAAACGGGATTACCTCAGTTAGAACAAGAAGAGAGAAACCTTAGACCAGAAGAGCTACAGGGCATCTCTCAGAAACACACTCAGTTCCCTTTATACATACAGGGATTTGTTCAGAATTGGCTGAGGGGAATTGAATTATCGATACATCTTCCCAAGGTATCTATGTGTTCTGCAGACATATCTTCATGTGGCACATATATACAATGGAATATTGTATATATATTCATTGTATGTATATTCCATATATACAATGGAATATTAAACCAAATAATTGCTCAATCTGTAAATATGCAAAAAGTTACTGGGCACCTGTTGGATCTGAGGTCCAATTGATTCTGGCAACCCTAATTCTGGCATTAGTGACATGCAACACAATGAGTTAATTCTGTATTCTTTGGCTTCTTTTTCCATGTTTCTGATACTAAACTGAAAACAAATTTCCTAAGGAGACTGTGGCCTGAAGATGTTCATGCTTCAGACCATTCTAGGCAGTATAGGATTTCTTTCTCTCTTGAAATATTAGGTTAGGAAACAGCAACAAAGATCCCTAGAAAGGGACAAAAAATTATTCTACCAAAATGATGTTTCAGGGATCTGGTATAAAAAATTAAGGGATTCTCTTTTATTACCGGGAAAAGGCATATTTTTGAAGCTACAAAATTCGGAACCTGAGACAAAATAATAAAAAAGGATACCTTTGGTAAAGTATATTGAGATCTTTGAGAGGCAGGCACTAAAATAAAATACACTATCATAAAGTAGCATATAGAATAGAATTTCTACTTGAAAAACTAATTTTCAGTTACTTCTCTTGGTTCCTACATTCTTTTTTCTTGTAACCCCCCTATCTCTAATACTATAATGACCCGAATAATAAGCATGTTTTGCCTCAGAAATCTACTCATTTGAATATTGAGTATATTTTAATTACGATATTGAATACACCTTAGTGTGAGAAAGGCTTTTTGGAAAAGATGAGTCAAATTCAAGTAGGTGTAAACTGATCCCTTTGCAACCATGTCCCCTAGGATTATGATGTTCCCAAGATATTTCATAATATCAATTGGGTCAGCACTGCAGTTGACTTGAATGGCAGGACTCTAAGGGAAATTGCTATGCTGAGTTTGACACTTAATGACGCTTTAGTTGTGCTTTCCCTTGAGAGAGCGCCCCATTACGGAAATGCAGTTCCCAGAGTGGGATTTAAGGGGGTGGTCAAAACATTGCTTTGCAAGGTCAGTGAAGGTCTGATTGACCATTTGGGTAGAAAACAGGACACAAACTCTAATTGGCATGGCGGTAACATTTCAATGCAGACTTGCATTCTGCTCAAATTCCTGCTGTCATTTCAATTAGAATCAATGGTCTTCTTTCTTACCAATTCCCTCAAATGTATAGTGTTGCTGTGACCTGCCAGCCTGTACTAAGTTTCCTTAATAAAGATAGATACATCACGGCAGTGGGTTAAGTAATAGAGCTAACAGTGAAATCTTGCTTCATTAAGCCAAACCAAATAATTCTCATTTAAATGAAGAAACCCATCCTGCTTCCCAGTAAATATTTGGTATCAGAGCAGCAATGAAAGCTCATGCTATGTAAACCTTACTTTTCTTTGGGGGCTCCTAGGACATTTCCATAAGTACTGCATTGAGAATGATAAACATTCAAAACAAAATGACACTTGTCCAAATAATTGGGTAAAGGAAGCTTTGTGAAAGCTCTTCCTAGAGTTTGTGGTTTTTTTGGTTTTGTTTTTTTTTATAAAGTGTGTCTTCACTCTCGTATTCAATTGTGAAAACACTGTAATTCTCCCTGCCACTCTCAGCCGTTAGTATGGATTAGAAAATCCTACTGAATAATCTCTATAAATCATCCTATAGAAAGTGCCTGGGCTTTTCAGGCTAAGTGCACGTTATGCATATAAATCATGATCACTTTGGGGTTGATTAGAAAAGGACAGGTATTTTGCAGTCTTGGTAATGTGTGTATGCCCGTGGCACCTGATTGGCTATTTCAAATTAATAGCTTAACATTAAAACAAGCCCGAGGTTAGAATAAAAGGAAATGGTTTTTCCTCACAAAGAAAGCTTCAACCGCCTCCAAAAAGCCCCTTCCCTCCCCCTCATCCTTTCCCTTCCTCTTATTATCCAGCCTCAGGATGATATCTGTCAGCTGGAGAACTTCCAGGGGTATGACTTATCACGTGAGTTTCCAGATCTCACTGGAAGGAAAGGTGGTGGGAACAACTAGAAACAATGATGTCCATTAAATATATTTTTCTGCAGTCATTTCACAACGGGGGCTTCAAAGTTTCTCAGGGGGAGTTGCCCAGATGTGAGTCAGGCTGAATCCTTCCTTCTGTCTGCCATATGCCACCCTGCCTGGGTCAGGCAGCTTCTGGAGATACTGTCTGCCTACACCCAGCACAGCCGCCACAGGACACTGGGGTCTGAACCACAAGAGGAAGAAAAAGCCCAGCAGAGGAAACAAACACAAACTCCGTTTCCAGGGTCGGTGGAGGGTCCAGGGGCAGAGAATGGGTAATGTAGCTGAGGTTTATAGGTGGAAAGAGGATCTGGGTTTCAAGAAAGAATTTTACAAGATTTTTTTTTTTTGCCATTTTGCCCTCCTGGCATATTGGGCCTAGATTTTATTTTGGAAAATATTAGAAATTAAACTTGTACTACTATCTTAGTTTGTCTTCTAATGTTAAACAAGAGAGAAAGAAAAAAAAAATTTCTGTCTGTGAAAGACCCTTTTGCAGGCAGTAGAAAATGTACCCCGATATTCTTGATGCCTCTCCAAGAAATTGGGGAGCCTGAAGTTTGTCTGAACTCAGGACGTTTGTGTTAGTTAACTAAGGTGAGCAAGGCTTTATTTCTCTAACTACTGACTTTATTTCCCTAATGATCCCCCCTTGTTTCTGTATTTTATTTGATAAAGAGAAGCTGTCCCTTATGCAATTTTAATTTTAAAAGAAAGATAAGAATGCCACTTTATAGGCAAAACTGATTTTTTCCATCAAATTACCTACTAAGAATGCATACTAACATTTTATACCCTTCAGTCTTAAAGATGGCTACCACATCAGCTACTAGGAAAAGATTAAGTGGAAAGAGAGAGAAAACAAGCTTTGATACCAAGCAGATGTGTTTTCAAATTCCAGTTCTGCCACATACGAAATGAGTGATGTTGGGTGAATTGCTAAATGTCTGTGAACATCTGTGTCTTCATCTCTAAAAGATGGGGCTAATAATACATACTCGGCAGTATTTTGTGAGGATTACCTTAGATAACAAAGAATAAACACCTATCATGTCAGGTATTATATATTCATTTTATTCCTCCCAATTAGGAAATACTTTATGGAGATTCAGTTTAATTGGTATCCTTAGAATGCCTCCTCAGTCCAGCTAGCTCTGTGGTTGGCGTTGTGAGAAATAATAAAGGAGTAGAAGGCCCAGACTATGTCTCAGAAGAACATTCCTTCTGTTTGAGGAGACAAGAGGTATAAATAAATTCCTATTTACAACTGGGAAGCAATGAGGGCACCTATAGACAAGTATTAGATGTTATGGTATAAATAGCCAGTGCCAGGGAAGATTATGGGAAAGACATGGGTTTTATTTAGGCTTTATGACATATAGAATCTTAATTGGCATTAACAAAACAAACCACTTTAAACACAAACAAACCTAGGAGATTATTTTAATGGGAAGAATATGGTTGAAGACTTGAGGGTAGACGTGAACAGAGCATATGTCTTCAGGAAACTGACCGACCCAGAGCAGAGCGCTTTATGGGGGGAAATGGCACAAAAAAAGTAAACTGGGACCAAGTGATAAAGAGCCTTGAGTATTATCCTAATTGATAGAGTATGATCTATGAGGTCTTCAGAAAGAGAGTGAAAGCAGAGTTCTGGAGAAGCTGTGGCTCTTCAGGGTGGGCTGGGGACACGGTGTGGGCCCAGGGCCTCTTGAAGAGTCATGTGAGGGGAGGTAAGTTGTTTGTGCTTCTCAAATGCTTCCTTCTGAAGCGTCTGTTCCAAGCCATAGGCTCAGTGGATCTTGAAACTTGTTACCACCAATTTACCTATAGATGGTTTTATCCATAGCAACTAAACTCAGAAGAGATTTGTTCATAAAAGCCAATGTAAGCATTTAGGAAGCTACACACAATTGTGAAGAGGAATGGCTTGTAGGTACGGTAAGTAATTTAGCTTATCTCATTCCTCTCTAATAGGAAGAGCATTCTGGAAAATTAAATCAGTATCAGAGAGTTTATTGGCCGTTCATTCATCAATTTATCAGATATTGATTTAGCATCTACCAAGTGGCAGGCATTTAGGTGAGAAACAGCATGAGGAAGCTGAGTGGTTTAGGGATGTTGGAAGCACCAATCAGGGGCCTCAGGCTCTGGGCTGCAGAGAGGAAGGCGGAGTCTAGGCCCCAGAGGGCTGTGTACTTACAGAGCTAGGACTTGAATCTCTCTATAATCACAAGCCATTGACATGTTTTAGTAAGTTTAGAAACACTTCTTTTAACTTCTGAGTATGTTATTATTTAATTTGACATAGCATTGGTAAATAGTCAGTATCTTACCCACTACAGAATACATGCGGTTGAAGCAATAATGCTACTGGATTGAAATAGTAGATAAAAAGGACCTGAAAACCAGACGTAACAAGCTCTCAGAAACTATGTTTTGGTTATAAAAATAAACTACTGGGCCTTCCCTGGTGGCGCAGTGGTTACGAATCCGCCTGCCAACGCAGGGGACACGGGTTCGAGCCCTGGTCCAGGAAGATCCCACATGCCGCGGAGCAACTAAGCCCGTGTGCCACAACTACTGAGCCTGCGCTCTAGAGCCCGCGAGCCACAACTACTGAGCCCGCGTGCCACAACTACTGAAGCCCGCGCACCCTAGAGCACGTGCTCCACAATAAGAGAAGCCACCGCAATGAGAAGCCTGCGCACCGCAACAAAGAGTAGCCCCCGCTCACCGCAACTAGAGAAAGCCCGCACGCAGCAATGAAGACCCAACACAGCCAAAAATAAAATAAAAATAAAAATAAATAAAAAAATTAAAAAATAAATAAATAAATAAATAAATAAATAAACTACTGGCTAAGAATCACTATTATGCACAGGAGTTATTTGTATAACAAGGAAATTGGGATACTTACATTTTCAAATCAAGGAATCAATTAATTCCAAAGTAAATAAATAAAACAAAAAGAATAGGATGGAATGAAATCTATATACAGAAGTGAACCCCTATCATAAAACTGAGTACGCTTGTCAGGTAGGGAGGCTCTAAAATGTATAGGTCCCAAATTAAACCTCATTACATATTTTTCATTTAATTTTTGATAGCAAATATATTTACATGGTTGAAAATCAAAACAATATGAAAATAATACGTAGAGAAGCAATGCTCCCACTCCTGTCCCTGTCTGCCCTGTACCCTGCCAAGTCCCTACCAATAACCACTTGTATTCATTCCTGCTGTAATCTTACAGTCTTTCTTTATGTATAACCCACATACATTTTGTAAATACGAAATTTAATTAGAAAAAAAAGGGGAAGAAACTAAACCAACATTTGTTGGGCAGCCATTACTTGCCAGACACTGTTAGTTTTTCCGTGAGTTAGGTTACTGATTCCCTATGACAACTCTGTAAAGCTGATCTTCTTAGCTGCCCCAAGACCAGACCTCATGTCAGGTGGGCAGAAATCTCAACCTTTGGCCTTGTACTTTAGAAGCACTTTCTCATGGCTTTCCAACCTCTAGAGTTTTATGTGGATTGAACACATCTTTTGATTTTATATTTCAACTCATTGCCCTACCTTCATAACATCTTTAAAATACCTACTTTTCAGGGTCTATTTTTTAAAAAACATTTTTTATTTATTTATTTGGCTGCACCAGGTCTTAGTTGCAGCAGGCAGGGTCTTTAGTTGTGGCATGTGGGATCTAGTTCCCTGACCAGGGATCGAACCCGGGTCCCCTGCATTGGAAGCACGGAGTCTTAGCCACTGGACCACCAGGGAAGTCCCTTCAGGGTTGTTTTGAGGATTAAATTGAGTTGCTAATGAAGTATGTGGCATATAGTAAGGGTTGTCAGTGGAAGCTATTATTATAATGTCTCTGGGAGCAATTCCTCAGGCTAAGCTCATTCAAAATGTATTGATTTCTGTTTAACTCATAGAGATGGCCCCCTTTTTGGATTTCATTTATTCTGATGCTGACCTTACCCCTGGGTGAGTAATAACCTTTGTCTACTCCTTATATAAATAGAAACAAATCTGGGTATTAAGTAACCAGATCCTCTCTTGGACACCCAGGTTTAAAGCCTAGGAACAAGAATTACCACATTCACTCTATATCAAGGGTCAGCAAAATTTTATAAAGGGCCAGGTTGTAAATATTTTAGGTTTTTGGGGGTCTTTTTGTTGCAACTTCTCAACAGCATTGTCACACAAAACAGCCGCATAAATAAGTAAGGGTAGCTATGTTCCAATAAAGCTCTGTTATGGACACTGACATTTGAATTTCATATAACTTACATGTCTCACCAAATATTTTTCTTCTTTTGATTTTTTTCAACCATTTAAAAATGTAAAAATTATCCTTAGCTCATGGGCCATACAAAAGCAGGTGGTGGCTGGATTTGGCCTGTAGGACATAGTTTGCCAACTCCTAACCTAAACGACAATGATTTGATAAAACATCTCTTGAACTTGGTCAGTTCTCTCTCTCTCTCTCTTTCTCCTTTTCTTCTACTATAACTACAAGTAGACAAGGAAAACAGAAGGCCCTTTTGGAAGAAATCCTCCTACTTACCCAGGGAGCTACAATTTTATTTCTCTTACAAGCAGCTTAGGGTTTTGTAAATACAATTTAATGATTCACTTACAAATTTAGATACAGATTTGAGTTGATGTCAACTAAACATCATGAGTGATCCTGGAAAAAAAACAATAGTAGACAGTATGTCTAGCTGCTAGGAAATTAAGCTACATCAGCATCTGAGGTGAGTAATTACCTTATTTGAAAACCAAACTTCAGAGGAGAGTAAGGTGGTCTTGCATTTTGCTATCTGTGTCCCTTGCAGGCGGGGTGTGTGCACTGTGGTACCAATCTGGGCAGGGGATTCAGGGAGCTCAGGAACACCCTGGTCTAGCCTTCCTGGGCCTTTATCCTGGCTAAGAGACTATAAGTCAGACTTGTTGAGGACACATAGAGCCACAGCCACCTCTCTGGAATGCCCTGTAGCGGCCTCTGCCCCCTCTTGAGTCTTTACCGTTTCTTCTCTTGCCTCCAATCACCTTCACCCCTCCTTTCACCACCACCATGATTTCCCCAAGAATTTGGTCCTCTAGAAACAAAAGTCATGAAGGCAGGTTGTCTGAGGAAAACTTCTGCTTTCCACAACACACCCTTATCCTGAGGCAAAGGAGCCCCAAAGCCTTGCTAACTGTTGGAAAATGGTTAGGGAAAAATACTTTTATAATCCTATAAATTATCCTGCGACACCAACATCTCTTTATCATCTGGGAAAGTCAATCATTTCAAAGGGGCAAATAGTCAGCAGCTGTCCACTCAGGAAAATTCCAGCTGCTCCCGTGGATTTTTTAGAGTTATGGATTCTTGAGAAGAAGATCTGGAATGCGGGGGTGACCAATGAACACTTTCAGACTTCTTTTTAGAATCTTTGTTGTTAGCACAGAACCTAGCCCATCACAGTACTCAAAAGAAGTCTAAATGTTGCAATTTTGAAGAAGAAATATTTGGGACTGGGGCTTAAAGAATTACAGTTGTCAAGAGATGAGTGAGGAGTAGGGAATGAACAAAAGCATGGGGACATGAAAGCATGAGATGGTTTAAGCTCCAAGAAAGCAAGGACTTCATCCATATTATTCACCTGATGTTCTTCACCACCAGCCTTGGAAGAGGACCTGGCTAGTGAATATTTGCTTAATGAATGAATGAATGAATATGTAGAGAGGAGAGGGGAATAAGACCAGAAAGACAAAGTTTATCAGGTCTCAGCAGGAAACAATTTCCCCCAGATAATTCAAGCTCCACTTTAATGAAGGGGTGACTTCAGGAGGCATGGTTAAGGAGAGGAATAAGGGATGAGACTGGCAACAGGAGGCTGATATCAGCACTGAGGCTGAAAGGACAGGGCTCACCAAATGAGCAGCTATTTGGTGGAAAAGATGCTGTAATTACCAGAGACAAGTACTGAAGTGGGGAGAATGTGAGGAAGAAATACCCCGACCTCTCTCTCCTCCAACACTCCATTCTCCTGCCAGGGCCTCCCATTGGCTGAACCCAACTAGAAGCCAGAGGACATGAGAGCAGGAGAGAGAAGGTTGGAGAATGGAAAATAGAATCACTAGCCCACTGGGTGAATTGAAACTGAAAGCTGTTTCTCTTTTTATTGAGATATAATGGACATATAACATTATATGAGTTTAAGGTATACAACTTAATGATACGGTATTTATATACATTGTGAAATGATCACCACAATAAGTCTCGTTAACATCCATCACCACACAGAGCTACAAAAAAATGTTTTTTCCTTGTAATGAGAACTTTTAAGTTTTAATCTTTTAGCAACTTTCATGAAAACTGAGTTAAAAAAAAAATGTGCCTTCACTTCCCTATGCCTTCGTTCATTCCCTATTCTCCCAAGATATCTCCAAAGAAATATATCATCTCTTATCATTTAGATTGAAAGGCTATTAGCTTCCATTGGAGATTTTGAAGGAGGAAGTGACAAAAAATAAGGCATTGGGAAACCTTATCTATGTTCACATTCCAGCCCTGCCACTCCTTAACTGTAAACGTGGGCTAGTTACTTAAAAATTTCTGTGCCTCAACCTTCTTATCTCGAAAATGAAGGAAATTATGGTAGATATCTCGTATGGTTGTTACGAGGATCAAATGAGATAATCTAAGGGAAGTGCTCGGGTCTAATATTATTGCTTTTTAAAAGCCTATCTTGGATCAGATTTAGGCAAATTTGTCTTATATTGAAGAATTTACTATCAAATCAATGTTAGAGCAAGGTTTTAGTGAATGTGGCAATCATAAGGAAAAGACTAGACTTTTTTTTATGACTTCATGACCATGCAATTTTACTCTGCTTTTGTCTACCCAGGATAAGAAATTCCCTTCCTTAAGCACTGATTTTTCTGCCTTTAAGTAAAATTAGAATGTTACAGAGGCTTTAGGTAACACTAATGAAGTCCACCTACATGTGATCTCAACATACAGCTGTGATTTAGCTACCAATGCATTTCTGAAAATAGCTTCCTTAGCATTTCAGCATTTTATTCGAAAGAACAACTGAAGCAGAAAGAAAATCAAGCAACAACAGGAGGGCTTCATTTTTAAACTCATTAGTTGGCAAGCAAAAAATATGCTCAGATCAGTTGGGGTTTCAGATGTAAGAATTGGCTTCTGATAGGAAAGTCAGTAGCTACAGTTTAAAAGTCTGAAGCACATTTTCTTCCCCTTCCCCCACCCACTTCCTTATTTTTCTAATAAGACTTTCATGTGCCTTCTTAATAGATGAGATGTGTAATCCATGGAGTGAAAGGTACTCCTGTTTATACCACCATTAAAATTTAAACAGACATACACTTTATGGAAAGACTGGCCCTAATTATGATTTTTTTAAATCCCCTTCCCCCATGGCCAATTTTTAGCACTGCTGTGAAAGAAACATTATTTTCACTGAGTTCTTGATGAATATTTGTGGAGCCTTCTAAAATTATAAATGCATTTACAATTCTGATGCACCAATTTAACTTGCCTAGGTTAAATAGCAAGAGGATGTAAATGTGTTTAAATATCATTTTCATACCCAAGACTTCTAGTTATTTCAATATGTAGGTGAGGCTTCATGATGATTCATACAGATAAATTGCTTATTTTTATAATATACACCTCATGTAAGTAAATGAATACTTTCCCAGTGAATTAAGTTTTTCAAAGGTAGTGTAAAAAATGGTATCTTGGGCCATGAAAGCCCTTAAACAATGATTCTCAAGGACTTCCTCTGTCATTGCTTAATAACATTCAAGGCATACAGACAGACTTCAGAATTACATGTTAAAAAGTGTACACACAATATGATTACAGCTATTTTTTTTTTAAAGCAGCAAAACCAGGTGCATAAACTGGTTGAGATGAAAGTAAATTCACCAAACTCTTAACAGTAGTTATATATGGGAGGTAGGATTAAAACAAAGGCTTAACAACAGTGCTAATCCCTTCCCAGGGATTCCTGAGACCCTTTCTGTACCTTCCTTTCAGAATATGGTATCAGAGGCAGTGGCGAAGAGCGTGGGGTCTGGGTTTGAGTCCGGACTCTATCACCTACTACCGTGTGACCTTGTACCAGTACAAACATCTCTGGGCATCAGTTCAATCATCTGTGGAGAAGGATAATAATAACACATACCCCATATAATTGTGAGATTAAGTGAGCGAGTGCATGCAAATCATTTAGAACAGTAACAGGAACTCACTTGGCATGAGTAAATGAGAGCTATTATTTTGTTATTTATATTCATTCTCTTCCAGTAGAATGTGACCTCCTAAGGGCAGTGATAATCCTGTTTTATTTATCTTCTGAATCCCTGGACCTTAATACCATGTCTAGCAAGTAAGAGATGCTCAACAAAGATTTGTGAATACGTGAATGAATGAATTCCACATGGAGTGTAAAGTGACATAGAATGCCACCATTTCATCAGTAACGACTGAATTGTAATTGTTCTGCCCCTAGTCCATAACCTTTTTTTATTTTAGCCTTCACTGGTTAGCATCTGCTCAGAAAGTGTCCCAAGGCTGTTTGTGCAGATCCAGGTCACTAGCAAACGGTTTGCCTCATGATAACACTAGACTAACAGAGGGGACGTAGGAGGGGTGTTACTCTAAGACCTATCAGCCTTCTTAGTCCTAGAAACTTTAGTCACCTTTCAGATTCTCATGTGGGTTTTAAAGATTAAGTCACATCTAAAGGGTAGATTTGATAGAGTCGAAAGGCACTCAGTCCATGTGTAAAGTCAAGGTTTATAAACCAATCTGTTTTTCTCCTTAGTTCCATGCTCCTCTTCAGCACCTGCAGCCCAAAGCTATTGGGCAAAGTTTCCCTTGCCTCAAGAATTTTCCAGGAAGGGTAGGAATATCCATAAATGGCTGAAATACACCCTCATAGAGAATGAGTTTGATTGCCTGAACTTTCTCCAAACCCCGCTGGATTCTTAAAACTGATAGTATTTTACAAAAGTGTAACATGCTTGAAGCCTATTCAGAATTTCTGGTGATGAATCGAAAATGATCAAGTTCAGTTAATATATACTGTCATTACTAATATTTGTCTCTCCTCACAAAGTTAGTCTTCGGTAGGAAACAGTCTCCTCAGCTTCCTTCTGTGTGAATTTCAGTCCTATTTCCTGCCCTCTTGCTTATGCAGAGGCCGAACTTTAAAAGTATTAAACACACATGAACCTGCCACACCTATATCTTCACGTGTTTGAGTAAAGAAGATATGTGTTATTATTACCGCCCTTTAAGATGAGGTGCCCAAGGCACCCAGAAGTAGGAATGAATAAATCCCCTTAGGGAAGCTCCTTACAGATCTTCAAAGGGCTGTACCCTAACATCCTTAAGTGCTCTTTATTAACCCATTATGGGTTATTACTTTATTAAATGAAACTATTAAAATACGCAACGGATGAGGTGGTAGAAATAGATTGGTAGGAATCAGTTGAGAGCCAAGTAAATAAAGTGCAATGGGGGGAATTCAGTACAGGAGAGAAGGGTGAGCGATTAGATCACACAGACTAGTATTTACACAATGTCTAGTTATTTACAGAGTGCTTTTTACATACAGGAGGAGACTAAACAAAAGGAGTGAAGAGGATAGTGAATTAGTATAGGTAGGAAGGCTCCACTAACACACACAATCTTTAGACCTTAAAATGCCTTATTGTGATTTTGTTACACTGAGGTAAGGAAAATATATTGGGACTACAAAGAAATCAAGATATCCCCTTAATTAATTTAAACTGTAACACTGGTAGATCAAAATTTGCCTTACAGTTTTATAAACTTTGATACCCTTACCCCTTCTATTGTACGGAAATTTGTTAATATAACTCTAAATCTTTGGTACATAAAGCAGGTTTCCAAAAGCTTTCATTCATCTGTTTCACAAGGCCCTCTCCTGTGCCCTGGACACGGTACATTCAGGTAGCACATCAGAATTGCAGCACAAGGACAAGAATGTCCCTTGGAGGCCTGAGGTTGACCAAGAAGCAACTTACATTTCTGAGCACTTATTCTGAGGCAGGCTCTCACTCAAGAAGCTGGCTTAAGAAGCAGAGCAGTATTTGTACTGAGAAGACCCAGGCACCCCTTAACTCAGTGACCGCTTGTCTTCTCAAATCTCAGCCCAGAACATGGCCCAAATCTACACCCCCTGCATCCCTGCTCTGAGGTAAAACATTATTCCGTAGAAAACTTTAAATGAAGCAAAGTGAGAAAGTCTGAGAGTCGAGCCTACCCCCCACCCCAGGGGGCTATCAGGTACCATTTTACTGCAATTTCTCTCTGCTTTGTTTTTTCCAAGGATGCATTTAGCTACAGCAAGTAGGAAAAAAAACAAAAACCCTATTCAAGAGAGTGGAGTCATTACCCACACACAAAAGGCCATTTAGGGAAAGAACAGTTCAGTCAGTTCAAGCTGTGGCTGCAAGAGTCCAGACCCATTAGGAAAAAGGTTAGCTGTTTAAGTGGGGCCGTGAAACACAATGTCATAATTAGGGCTAACTGGGTATCCTCCCCCGCTGCCGAGAAAGCTGCCTGGGATCGTAAACTAATTCCCTGAAAGTTCTAAGCTTTGGGGAAAGCAAATCATCAACTCTAAATGACAGTTCAGTGATAACCTTTACCCTGGAGGCTAGGTTTTCATTCTTTCTTTCTTTTTTTTTTTAGGTATGTTTTTTATAGATGTCATTTTTATAGGGTTGGACTGTTCTTTTTCTAGCTCACCGCTGTTGGCATGTTTCAGATCACAGTGGTGTGTGTGTGTGTGTGTGTGTGTGTGTGTGTGTAAAAACCATGAAAAGAAACATGTCACCAAATTAACAGTAGCTATCTTTAGTGATGAACTATGTGGGAGAATAGGGAATTAATTTTTCTTCGTTTCCCTCTCTGTACTTCCTAATTGCTCTTTTATTAACATGTAAGGTAAAAGGGAGAAAAAGAGACATGTAAAATATTCCAGATGAAATGTTCTACCATGTTTCCCTTAAAGGAGAAAAAACGATTAGAGCTTCGACACGATTAATCATGAGGAGATAGGAGGTATATGCCTCAGAGAAGAGGCAGCGTAACGAAGGCAGGAGAACCGACAACGACTGTTAACCCAGCTTCACCTCTCCTTTTCTTCAGCCGTTTAGCGGCATCTGGGTAAAAGTAATTTCAGACTTGGATATTCGCAGTTGTTAGTAATACAGTAAATTTGCAGCATTTAGCATGCTCAGAGGCACGGTGTTTTGATTGATAAAACAATGTGAGAATAAGCACATGCTAGTCATTTAATAGCTACTTCCTGTCAGATTGATTGGTTGGAATATTCTGGTTACCAGAGGGTAACCATGTATACAGGACATGGATAACCAATATTCAGTAAATAAGATGAAGCCTAAAATGTTCTTGAAAATTTAATGCTTAATGATTCAGAAGGCATTTTGGGATCTTTTAGAGCTTTGACTAATTGTTTTGAATATCGATGATGAATATAACACAGAATGGCAGAAGTACAAATTCGTGAGAGGTTTCTTTTGCTAGATTATGTGACAATTTTGCTTTTTATGCAGTATTTCTAAAGTGACTTGCAGATAAAATGGAGAAAATTGCTTAGCAAATAGAAATTAGGCATTTTACTTACCCCTTTATGGACTTTCATTAACACTTGCTTTCATTTTTATTGCCCTCATAACACAATATTTACTGAGTATAGGACATTTAATGCAAAAAAGCATGATTTGTGTGTTCACGTGGCTTAAATAATAATTTAAGAAGTATGTATGGTAAGGGCATTTCCTTTAAATCACATGAGATTTCTTTTAAATTTTTCGCATAGGTAAGGTTTTTGCCTAGGTAGCGGAAAGGGCAAGCGAGAATCATTAAATCTAGAGTTGCCTTTTGGTTTGTGAGAAAAGAGTAGATGTGAATGAAGAGGTGCAGGCCAGTCAAACATTGAGAAAAGGACACTGATTTAATTCATGCAACAAATATTTTTGAAGGCCTACTATGTTCCAGGTGCTGTTGTAGGCACTTGAGATGCAGAGATTTTACTAGAGGAGACAGACAATAAGTAGGCATTATAAAAATATAAATGATGCCAGATGATAATAAAAATTATCAAAATATGGAGCAGGGTATGGGAGACTCGAAGAGAAGGTTGCTTCTGAAATTTTAAACAGTGTGGTTAGGGTAGGCGCCACTGAGGACACGTTTGAGCAAAGCCTTGAAGGAGATGAAGGAGTTAGTCCCATGGATATAAGGGGGTGGGGGCATTCCAAGCTACAAATAAGAGAGAATGGAAAGCAGAAAACTATTTATTGAGAAAAATACAAAGAACAGAATATGAGAAGAAAAAGAAAGGGACAGTCATCGGAGGCAAATAGGCAACCAGGAAATCCCTAAATAATGTGATTTTGAAATGCTTGGCTTTGGAAAGTGTGATTGGGAGAAATAATAAAAATAATCTCTTTGTCCAAAGTATGATTAACACATGGACATGGATCTACAAAATAAACAGGTAAATGTGCTCCACTTTTACACACCTGAAGATTGGCATATTTCTAGTTAGCAGTTAGCATATTGAATGCATTCATTCTTTTATCGTTTATGTTCTGAGAACCACATGTGTCAGCCTCTGTGTTGGGAACTAGGGTATAGTGATAAGCAAATCAGATGTGATTCCTACATTCACGGCAGAGACGTACTTTAATTAAATGATGTATTTGTTATCTTATTATAAGTGCTGTGGAAAATTACATAGAAGTAGGAAAGCATGTTGTAGAGTTACTTGACCTACTTTGGGAGACAAGAAAAGCTTTCACTACAAAGTTGATATTTGAGCTGAGATCTGAGGGATGAGTTGGTGTTGGTGACTAGGGAAAGAGAAAGGTTCGTCTAGGCAGAGGTGGAAGGTAGCATGGAATATTCGGAATCTGAAAGGCCAGGGCTTAAGGAGTGAAGAATGATTCAGTCAGCAGAAACAGGGCACACTCAAATAGGGCCATCGAGGACAGTTTAATAAAGGGACTCTTTGTAATGGTGTCTGAATGGTTAAGGGAAGTCAACAGGGTTGTATGGTACCCAAGAACGGAAAGCTGTCCCTATGCCTGGGATTGAGGTGGAAGGCAGGAGTATTTATCAGAGAAAATAGCTATAGGAAAGATATACCTCACAGTAGCTGTGGCTGTAAGGAGATGCAGTAGTGTGAGACTACACAGCAGGGAGAGATTCAGGGGAATAAATCCTGTGCTGCAATCTCCAGCCACCTCATCATCTCCGACCTTTCTTTACTGGAATGAATTGTAGGTCAGATGATGAGGCAGCCCTGTGATGCAGCCTATAACAAGTCAGCTCCCAGGGCGCAGAGTGGGGTAGAGAAGAATAAAGAGGATCTGGAGGGGCAAATGGAAAATATCCTGCAGAGAAAGAATGGGCCAGGGCATACCAGATCTTATCAGCCAAGGGAAGGACTTGGGTATTTGTCTTTCTGAAAGTGATGGGCAGCAAGGGAAAGATGTAGTCAGATTTGCGTTCGTAAAGGAAGGTCACTTGTGTCCTATGAGCGATTGGGAGCTCCTTTGGGGGTGTCGTGGTGGTCCCAGAGAGAGGTGATGGGAGCTTTTACTGATCTGGGGTTTGTAGCATGTGGGGAGGTGTGGGAAGACTCCGGAGGCAACGAGTTTGTGCTGGTTTGGAAATGGGAGGTGTGGAAGAGGGTACGAGAGGTGTGAGGTCTAGATTTCGGTTTGCGTAAGTGGATGGGTGGTGGCGCCATTCTCCAGCAGGTTTGGGAGCTGGCGAAAATCATGAGCTTGGCTTTGGACATACGGAGTCTTTGCAAACACCAGCTCTAAAGTTCAAGTCAGTACCTCCACTTAAGTCGGTGTTTACCGGCCTACTTTTATCGTGCCCCAGCAAGGTGCTGTGCTAGGCACTTTACGTAAAATATTTTATCCAATCCTCAAAATAAAGTGGATCTGGAGGGTCCAGACATTACTTTTCCCATTTTATTGATGAGAAAACTGAGGCGCAGGGAGGTCAAGTATCCTGCTTACATTTAGTACGTGAAACCCAGACACTTGAAACCCCAAGAGAAGCTCTTTCTCTTTTGTGCTGCTCTATCTGCAGGTCACAGAAGCATCAGAGGAGCCTGTAGAAGAGGCTGAGGAAAAGTGAAAAAAGATTCTGTTAGGAGGCCTTGTTTCATGTGGGGATAATACGGGATTTGTCTCATTGGATTCTAGAGTGGACTCGTGAATTTCAATTAGTCAATCAATCAGCACTCCCTGAGCAATCATTACATGCTTAGGGCTTTGCTGGCCATTATAAAAAAAGATTATGAATAGTATAAAATATGATCCTTGATTTCAAGGGCTTAAAGTTTAGCTGAGGAGGCAAATACACTCAGGAAATAATTTTACATATGATAACATTATATGCTGATAACGAAATGCCAGGTTGTGTAGGGCTGACAGCCTGGGGAAAGGATAATATACATCATGATAAGGTCCTATTTAGGGGAGACTTGCATTATGTGTACAAAAGGAAATTGAAGAAGGAGAGAATACTGTGTGTTGATGGTCTAAGAAATTTCAGCAGTTAAGTATTAGTCTGCAGATTGGATGTCTCCTTCCTAGGAAATTTCTTAAGATACACAATTAATTACAGTTTTACAGTTAGCTAAATGAAGTATGCATGAAATGGTCTGAGAGTTGAAGTTTCTGCGAACCTATCTTATTTAACATTTATTTTTGAAATTCCTGCAACCAAGAGTGCTTTGCTTTTTTTGATAGACAAGGGACAGCAATCTGTTCATATCTTTGTCGAAGGAGAAGCCGAAACTGCAAATATGTTTAAATCTCATACAATCTAAATCCTTATCCCAATAATGAAAAATGCCATCAACAAATCTTAGTCTAAGATCTTTGAGGCACCGTAAAGATTATTCTTTATGGGAAAATCACCTCAAATTTATTTCCAGAAGGAAAGATAAGACTTCTTAAATAATGGCATGCAGAAAATAGACATTTTCCTAATAGTAGGTATTATAATAACTGACGTTTGTATAGTGCCTTATGATTTACAAAGTACTTTATAGACTTTCTCTCACTTGATAACTAAGCAAAGCTAAACTTTCATCAGAAAGTTATGTTAGTTATAGAGTTCCTCAAAGAGAAAAAATGTGTTGGTTTTAACAAATTTGGAAACGAAAAATCAGTCTTAAGTTGCTACGTATAAGAGAGAAATTGTGGGTTACCACATAATATAATAACTATATTATAATGTAGTAAGGACAATAGTTACAAGAATAATATGTATTGAACCTTTGCTATATATCTGGTGCTGGTCTACACACTTTATGTATTAACTTGCTTAAGCCTACAAAAGTCCCATGCAGAAGATATTATTTCCATATTACAGATGGAGAAACTGAGGCACAAGTGTTTAAGTAACTTTCCAAGGTCCTACAACCTGTAGGTGGAAGAGCCAGGCTTTGAACCTGAGAAATCTGGCTCCAGAACACTCACTCTTAACCACTGAAGACTCCTTCTAAAATGTAAATTGTCCCTTATATAAACATTGTTTCTTAAATAAAAACTGTAAAACAACCAATGATTTACAAACAAAAATAAAGGGGAAAAAGGGATAGGCGCTATTTGAAAGCTAATCAAAACTCCTTAATAAAATCCTACAGAAAGGAAGAAAGATCATGAAAAATTAAAACTCTGCTTAAAGATTTAGAAATGGAAATATTTCTAACTTTTTCACTAGTGTCTGAAGAAAGGAAGGTTAAGAAGGAAGAAACTAATTTATGATCCAAGAATAACCCAATGTTATTATCATTATGAAAATATGTTTTTAACTCTTCCTAAAAATATTTTCTGCTTTACTTGGAGAGGACACTAGTAATTCTTCTGACATATAATAATTCCATTCCTAAGCAAGAGAGAGAGGGTCTAGAGACAAAGAGGATATTCTAAAATCTCGGATACCTCGCTGAGGCCCCCAAACTCTTTAACCCGTTCCTCACCCTGGGTGTATGAGGTGCAAAGGGGAAAGTGGCAACAGAATTCATTCTTTTAACTCTGTCCTCGTTGGGTTGAGGATACCTGGCATGCAGATCTACCCAGCTTACCAGAATTCTCTTGTAACAGGAAGGAAATTGTGTCCCTTGAGGTTTGAAGATGTCTGTAATTTGGGGTAAAAATGATAAATTCCTCATCAACTCTGATAAAGTATAAAAAGGAACTCTTGGGGCTGCTTTGCATTTGGGGATAGATGGAAGAGATTCTCCTCCAGCGTCCCCTCAGGAGGCTAAAATATAGAATTTTTCCTAGTGTCTACGTAGTAAGAGGAGTGGGTATAGACCTTAAGATATCAGTATCTCTTGCCAGCCGCTTAGAGTTGGAAACTCACAGGGGACACAATCAAGTACAAGGTCTGTGAGTGCTTAGCTTTCTGACTCCTAATCTGGAAAGCCACATCTTATCTCCTACAGCGAAGGAAAGGAAAAAGTATTTTGCTTTTTCTGATCACAAAATTAAATTTTCTAAAGGGATATGAAAATTTACTTTATGAAAGATTCAATGTCGTGCTGAACATTTTCAAAATTTAGTTTTGATAAAAAGACTCTTCTAGAAATGTTTAAGCCTGTGGAACATTTTAAAATCTCATTAACGGGGCTTTATTGATTAAAAATCTTATAATGATCATAATAAAGAACACTGTGCATGAATGTTATATGGATTTTGCTATATTGCTTTTCCTGACCCCAATAAAATTCATAATATTAAAAATAAGCATGCTATACTTTTGGACCTACTAATTCATTCTTCGCTCCAAGACTTAGAGCAATGTGCTTCAAATTGTGATCTGCAACACAGAGGGAAACAAAATCAGTTTGGTGGGCCTCACCGAAGGCTAGTTAAGTATTAAATAGTAAAAATGAAATAGAATGGATTAGAATAGAAATATTAGAGTACATCACACATGATGAAAATAGTATTATTTCACTAAACTTTTTTTTCAATTATTTATATGTGTATGTGCACTGAGATGCAATAGGAAGTATTTGTTTTTGTTTTTGTTTTGTTTTGTTTTTTAATTTTATTTATTTATTTATGTCTGTGTTGGGTCTTCGTTTCTGTGCGAGGGCTTTCTCTAGTTGCGGCAAGTGGGGGCTACACTTCATCGCTGTGCGCGGGCCTCTCACTGTCGCGGCCTCTCTTGTTGCGGAGCACAGGCTCCAGACGCGCAGGCTCAGTAGTTGTGGCTCACGGGCCCAGTCGCTCCGCGGCATGTGGGATCTTCCCAGACCAGGGCTCGAACCCGTGTCCCCTGCATTGGCAGGCAGACTCTCAGCCACTGCGCCACCAGGGAAGGCCGAAGTATTTGTTTTTGATAAGAGTGAAAAAAAGGTTTTTGAAAGCCTCTGACCTGGAGAGATTTTTGGACAAGCACGTCAGCCCGGTCCTGATGATTGATCCTTTACGCCCAAACCCACAACTCCACTGTCAAGAGCACCTTGCTAAATTTTGATGTAGTCGCACGATAAATATTACACCGCAGTGAAAATGAGTAAACTGCAGCTTTTGTGCAACAATATAAATCTTAGAAACACAACATTGGAATGAAAAACTTAGATGCAAAAAAATACATACAATATGGTACCATTTCAATGAAGCTCTAAAAAAAGGAAAATTAATATTACACTGTCTAATGATACATGCTTATTTAAAACTACTATTCAAATAAAGCCACAGAATAGACAAACATAAAATCCAGGAGCATGGCTACCTCTGTATGGAAGGCAGGGGGGATGTGGAGGAGACTGGGAAAGAACATACCAGAAGTTTCTATGGCATTGTTAATGTTCTAGTTCTTAAGTTGGGGGGTTTATTATGTTTCATAACTTAAATATATTCCTCAATTTGTGTTACATTATTTTTTTTTGCTTGTATGCAACGATAAAAAGTGAACTTGTTAATATAGCTTTATAAGGAAAAAAGTCTATTTTTTTCTTAAATTTTGTCCTTGATAGAAGTCTGATAACTAACCTTATTCCTAAAACACACCACCTTTCCCAACGACGGAGTGGCCAATAATATCCCAGACAACTAAGCTTATCTAAAAATAAGATTAGCTTTCAACCAGCTGCCTGGAAATGACAGAGTAAATGAAGATCATTTTCTCAAAATTTCAGGCTCCCCTCTGTGACCTTGCATAATGTTCTTCTCTTCATTGCTTCAGTTTCTCCAGCTGCAAAAAAAAAAATTATGTGTAACTCTGGATTCCTGCTCCCTCCTTATCCTGCCCTAATCTTCAAAGAATAACAGCAAGTATTTCTAAGCAGTACTTTACAAACTTGCAACTTGATGGACACTCCATCGAAAAAGACTTTTGAATGGCTGCCAAAATACCTAGCCCCAGTCCAGACAGCAAAGATCATTTCATAGTTCAGCTCCTTTGCTGTAAAGGAGCAAAGTGCTTCTTGAATGGTGGAAAAGCAGCTGCCTGCAGCTTCCTGTCTTTAGAGAATTAAATTATGAAAAAAAGTTAAGTGCTCACTCAGCAGTCAGACTTTAGTTTATATATGCAACCCCACTTCCTCAGTGTAAGTACACACAGTCCCCAAATCAAACACAGTCTGCTTTCCAAATTCATTGGAAAGCTGATTATTTGGAATTTCATCTACCTTTTCCAAAGGAGACCATGTTAGAAATGAGGGACAGAGTCTCTCCAGGTCTCTAAAGGAGACAGTGCTGGAAGTTCCCCTGGAGACCCTCTTGCTTTGAAGGCCCCTCGGGGTGAAGGGTTTGGTGGGGAAGACTGTAGAGTCAGCAGAAACATCCAACAAAGGGAAGCTGTTACACCCAGGCTGGGGAGTCCCTGCGGGGCCACCTCTAAGTGGCCCTCCATCCTGGGCAGCTGACAGTGACAGGGGGTGGGATACGCAGGGGAGGGCCCCTCAGTGGAGGATGCCAGTGGCAAAGGAGGCTTTCAAGGGAGGAGGCCAGATGGGACTTCAGTAAGTGTCAGAGGACCCATTTGTAAGTCCTGAAGAAAAGTAACCTTCAGGACTGTTGGAAATTAAAAAGCACGGCTAAACATTTGTCTAGCACACTGTTCAAGGCTCAGAGAAAGGGAAAACTACTGTCTGGACGATGTGTACTTTCCTTGTCCTTTTTTCTTTTGCTCTACTTTAATGAAGGGGCAAAAATCCTGAGTGCTTAAAGCCATAACAACCCCATTCCTGGTGGGATGACAGCCCAAGGCCAATGGAAACACGGCAGTAGCAGAGAAAGAATGATCCTGGCAGGAGGAGACCATGGGAAGACTTTATATATGCATTAAAGACTATTATTTGTTGTCACCAAAATGAAATGATTTCTTTTGAACTAAAGAGTCCCTTCTGTTGACAGAGCTGATGAAGTATGGTCACTGAGTAACAAGACCAGGAGATTCTGGGCATTTATGGAAGCAGTTCCATCCCTCAGAGCTTGCCAATTCCACTTACCATCTGAAAAGGTCCAGGTAAATTTACATCAACAACTGAATCAATGTTAATAAAACACTTTTTACATTTTTTATTTTATATATACTTTACATATATTATATATATTTCTTATATTTCCTGTCACTAATCAAAGTAAAAGTATTATATAAGATAATTTTCAAAATTGACATTGTAAAAATCAAAGAGTTTCATGAAAAAGGGGAAAAAACAAGATATAATCTAGGTCTACCTCAACACAATCATACAAATTAGCAACGTCGCTAAGACTAGGACCTGAAATGTCAGACTACGACTTAAAGAGATACATTTGTAGGAAAGAAAGAATTTTAACACAAATTCACTTTTGTCTCCAGCCTTGGGACAACTTGCAGGCTACGATTTTGAGCTACCAGCTGAGTCGTTTTCTTTTCTTTCTCTCTCTTTCATATAATAATTACTGAGAATTCATACAGTATTTGGGACAATGTAAAGGAATGAAGAGCAACAACAACAAAAGCTATAATCATTTTCTTAAATGGAAAAGAGTAGGTAAGAATTTTGCTGATGATAAAGAGACTTTGCATCTCCAAGTGATCTGACAGCTAAAGGGAACAGTAGAAGTTGTCACTGGATAGTAAGTTCCAAGCTACAACTCCATGTGATTCTTTACAAGTTTTGACATTGAACTGACTATTAATAGCAGAAAAGTTTTAGAGGAAAAAATAAATAGTGTTACAGTTAATAGATCTAGGAGTAAGGATATATTGATTTAATAGCTTACGCTCCAGAAAGTCAATACTTTAATTAACTCAAGACTGTACCATCACTTTGAAACATACCGACATCCTCAGGTAAAGTCATGGCAAAGTACAAGAGATTCAGCAGTAATAATCCACTAAGACAGTTAACAAAGAATTTTATAGGTACCAGGATATTTCTGGGCCTCAAACTCTTCAGTTACTCAAAGTTGAAATCAGCACACTCAAAGTTTTCATTAAATCAGAAGTATAGATGGATTGATTCATTTGTTCCAGAAATGTTCACCTAGTGGCCCTATTTGAGATTCTGTGAAGGATGCAAAGATAAATCAGATACATACCTCATTTTTCTAGGGAGCTTTATGCCTAACAGGTGAGATCAGACATGCACATACAAACTAAAATGTAAGGTCAAAAGTGGTGAATGTCAGAGGAGATGTACAGATGAGAAATCAGAGAAGATCTGGGAAAACTTTAGGAAGGAAAGAGATGCACTGGGCTATGAACAAGACATCTAGGATGGTCAGGAAGCATAGTCCAGATGGAGGAAAAAATACAAAGGCATGGGTTGGGCAATTTCAGGTTGCTCAGTTTAGGTAGCTGGAGAGTAGCATGAACGGGAATGCCAGGAAACGTGGTAGAAAGGACTGAATGAGTTCTTCATGGAATGAAGCAGTAGGAGTGTCAGGTTGAGGAGATACGTTGGACAGCTCAGCTCTCAGCTCACAGGCATCTTGTTTATCTCCCTACAGTGGCACCATCCCAGCCACTGTTTAAAATCTACCATTGAAATAACTTTTTTTTTTTTACAGATTGAGAGTTTAGCACATAAGGAAGTATATCAGGAGATTGTAAACTAACATGTAATTGACTCTTTTACCTACCTTAAACTCACAGATTGATTTTGCTTTTATTTCATGTTTGCCAAGAAACGTCATATAAATATTGTGGAACAAATTGATATAAAGGAATGGATGGGCAGACGGATGGGTGGGTGGGCATGTGGTGAGCATGTGACTGAAAGGATAGGTGGAGATTGGATGTGCAAGTGGATGAGTGTATCGTTAGACAGGCGGATGAATAGGTCAACAGTGGTGGGTGGATGCGTAGGTGGAAGAGGACTGAGTGGCTGGCTTGCTGGATACTTAAAATAGATGATTTTCTGTATGATCCCATGATTTGAACAGCCAACAAAAAATGTCAATAATATAAATCCAAACAATTGTTTGCAAGTAAATTTTAGTCTGGCTGTAAGAGTCAAGTTTATTTTTTAGTATGCTTATAAAGTGAGCACATCTTTCACTGCACACTGGAATAGAACTCAAGAGACACATGTCCTGTTACTTCCTTCATCCCTTCCTGCAATGGTATAAGATTTCAAGTTTTCCCAAGCACAACCCAAGACAAACAAGGCAAAGACACTGAAAAGGTAAAAGTTCATTAGTTAAATTTAGGGTGATTTTAAAAAAATGACATCTATAATGGCATCCTATAAATGAGAGGATTCAGCTATACTAACAGTTTCAAAAATTGTAAATCACTGATGTTTACTTTCAAAACCAACAAACACTAACTAACAAGCCAGCCATCCAATCAATCAAGCAACCAAAAATTTCAAAACACCAACTATGTGTAAGTGGGATACAGTTCACTGGTAAAATAAGGTTTTAAGAAAGACACTCTTGCTATTCAAAGTGTGGTCCTTGAATCAGAAGGATTAGCATCACCAGGAGTTTGTTAGAAATGCAGAATCTTGGGTTTTCCCTGGTGGCGCAGTGGTTAAGAATCTGCCTGCCAATGCAGGCAACATGGGTTCAATCCCTGGTCCGGGAAGATCCCACATGCCACAGAGCAACTAAGCCCGTGTGCCACAACTACTGAGCCCGAGTGCCACAACTACTGAAGCCCACGAGCCTAGAGCCCGTGCTCTGCAACAAGAGAAGCCACTTCAATGGGAAGCCTGCGCACCAAAACGAAGAGTAGCCCCCGCTCGCCCCAACTAGAGAAAGCCTGCGCGCGGCAGCAAAGACCCAACACAGCCACAAATAAATAAATTTATATTAAAAAAAAAAAGAAATGCAGAATCTCAGGCCCCGTTCCAGACTTACTCAATGTGCAATTTTATATACATATTAAAGTTTGAGAAGCACTGATGCATGCTCTTCTTGGAAATCAAAATGCATATAGTGTTATAAGTTAAGTTTTGTTTAACCCAGTGTTTACCGAAGTTATTTGATCATGGATCCCTTTTTCAATGGAACACCCACTCAACATTGCATGGAAATTGTGGAACACAATTTGGATGGTGCTGAGCTCAATGAACACTGAAGTCCTCCGAAATAAAGCATTCTATGTCTCTGTTAATTATATAATTGTATATATACATACATATATATTATGTGTGTATACTATATTTATCTCTCAATCTCTCTATCTATCTAATAGAAAATAGCCATGATTCTATTTATATATTTAATGAAAACAAAAAAAGAAAATGCACTTACTAGATTTGAAAGAAATGGCAGAATGAAATTTGAAGTTCTTGGTGAAGAGAAGGAATTTCATGAAAATGAGCAATGAACCAGTTCAACCAAGAGATCAGCGTCTACGGGGAAATGTGTATGTGGGTCTGAGATTACTCTCCAAGATCTTTTCCAAAATATACATTCTTCATTAATGAGGGCTAATTTTTTAATGTACTTTCTTCCACTTGTTCCTATTCAAAGATTTTATTTTTTGAAGGAATGTTGTTTTAGGGGCTGTTACAATTTCCATAGGCTTTCAGGAATGTTACTAAGAATGTTAGTTTTTAGATGAAATCTTCTTGGGTAAGTACAAATTGCTATGAAAGATTTGGACTTAATTTGATGTTATTGGGACTAATCTGAAAATAAATAATACTTCCTAATGGTGGTGGGTCAATCCTTGAAACAATATTTTAAACAGGAAATTTTACTGGATTTGGCTGCATGTTCTCTTAGTGTCTATTCCAAAGCACATAGATCCTACCCTGAGCCTCTCCATCCTCAAAAAACCAGGATGAACCCAGGGTGATGGCTTTTTTTCTAATACCAGAGACTAAACACTTGAGCCTAGAAAGGGCTTTGTCATTGCAAATCTTACTTCATTCTGATGAAACTTGGGGATAAGCAGGAGTAGGAGGTCTGTAAAGAAGCCAGCATGATACATGAGATGATTTTAGGTGGTATATACAGGAATCTTTTATTTTAGTAGTCATGAAGTTACCTTTATATTAGAAAAAAAATAGAATCAATAAGCAAATGTGCCACTGCCCAGATAATATGTTTAGGATTAGGTTAAGTTTACAAAATGAGGCCACTTTAAAACAGCAAATAACATTACAGGTGTGTTATACAATGAAAACTGTCGCTGTGGTAAAGGATTGCAATGTGGGAAATATTCCTCTAAGTCAATTCTTTTGTTCTCCAGTTTACGGGAGTTAGGGCCTAGGATTTATTACTTCTCAGAATCAAACTCATAGTAATAATAATTAGCCTCAGATAAAAATATCTCAAGTGTATCTGAAAAACCTTTGGGATGTAGTGTTAGTAATCACAGTGAATATACTTCCTTAGATATTGAACAACTGATTATAGACATTCAGTTCATAATTTTCAGGACTCTCCGAAGCATTCAGATGCATTTAAAATAGTAAAGTGAAGTAACCCTTCTCTCAAAATAGGTTGGCTTTATCTTACTTTAGGTGTAAACTGTAAACTGTCATTGAGGCTTGCCTCATACCTGGTACCACCTTTGTGAGGGTTGGTTTTGCCTACCTTTTTCAAATGGAAACTTGAGCAAGTAATGATTCTGTCTCCAATTTCTTTATTATACAAAACATATAGAAAAAGAGTCTTTGCACCATTTAACTTTCTAGTGCCACACATTCCCCATCTGTGAAATATTACTAATTAATTGATCTCTAAGGTAACTTCTAGCCCCAAAGTACTATGGCTTTATAACTATTAAAAAGATGAGTAGTATATTAAATCCATAGAAATAGCTGAGCTTCCAGGAAGAAATGTTACTAGATAATACAACTGGCATTTTTCAGTGCCTACCACGTTACAAGTATTCAACAAACATTGTCTTGTTTCATCTGCCCAGCGCAGATGCATGATTCCTATTTCACGTATGCAGAAACGGAGGTTTAAAGGGGTGCAGTAACTTACTCAAGATCACACAGCTATTATTAGTATGTAGTAGAGCTGAGATTTGAACCCAGGTCTGCTTTTCTCAAAAGTCCACTCCTTTCCTCCACCATATCAAGCCACCTTTCCATGATCTGAGTAGAGCATTATTATTATTACCTTTGAGATAAAGCTATTGGGACAGGATTGCAAAAATCTATTTGTCAATTTACCAACACAGCTGGAAAACATCCCAAGGATTGCCTAATTGTTGAGAATATTGAGAACACATGTCATTTTTTAACTAATCTCTTAAATATATGGCATAGATTAGTGATGTGAAAGTTTATCAAACACAATTTTAGATGCAAGTTTGCCATTTGAAAAACCCAAAATTCTAATACTTGATCCAAGCTACAGAGAATAACTGATACAAAAGTTATTCTTAAAAGGAAAAAGAATAGAAACCATATGAATATTATAATACAAATACAAGTATTTCCGTGGTTTCAGGATTATATTAGTTTCCTTTTTTTTTTTTTTGATTTTGCTTTAGTTTTTTTTTTTTTTTTAATAAATTAATTTATTTATTTTTGACTGTATTGGGTCTTTGTTTCTGTGCGAGGGCTTTCTCTAGTTGCGGCGAGCGGGGGCTACTCTTCATCGCGGTGCGCGGGTCTCTCACTATCGCGGCCTCTCTTGTTGTGGAGCACAGGCTCCAGATGCGCAGGCTCAGTCGTTGTGGCTCGCGGGCTCTAGAGCGCAAGCTCAGTAGTTGTGGCGCATTAGTTGCTCCGCGGCATGTGGGATCTTCCCAGACCAGGGCTCGAACCCATGTCCCCTGCGTTGGCAGGCGGATTCTCAACCGCTGTACCACCAGGGAAGCCTCTGCTTTAGTTTTTTTATTGAGGTATAGTTGGTTTATAATATTAGTTTCAGGTGTACACATAGTGATTTAAAATTTGTATAGATTATACTCTACTTAACGTTATTATAATATTATTGATTATATTCCCTGTGCTATACATTACAATCCTATGACTTGTTTTATAACTGGAGGTTTGTACCTCTTAATCCCCTTCACCTATTTCGCCCATCCCCCTTTGCTTCCATTTCAATGAAAATAGGAAACAAATTTTGCCACTACTTGGAAAAGAATAAGTAATTGTTTATGATAGAAAAAAAGAAAATGTCATAAAATTTGGGAAATGTCTAAAATTACAACCATAATATTGGCAGGTGAAAAAAATGTATTTTAGAGCAAAATAAAATTTTGTGTATGCATGTGCATATATGAATATATTTAGGTGGCAAATCAAATTCAAAAAATGTATTAAGTAGCATCTACTTGTTGGGCCAACTTTCAAACGTAAACTGTAGGCCGATTTGGCATTATCTTTTGAAATAATAAGTTAGCTGAAAGATACTCAATTTGAAACTAAACAGTTTATATCGGCAACATGGTTTTGAGGTAGGAAGAAAAAGAATTTCTTTAGGACATAGAGAATCAGCTTTAGATAATCACACTGGCTTAAAAAAAATTTTTTTTTTAAGGAATAAGCCTTCATTGCTAGTTTGCAGGACTTACTTTTCACCATACTCCAAAGCCAGGGCACATAGAAATGAACAAAAATTTAAAATTCTTGAAATAGCACATTAACACCTTATAACAGTAGCAGCTTTCTTCTTTCAGCTGATAATCCTTTAAACAGCAACATGTGAAATGGTTGGCATTTCAAGTAAATTAATCAGTTCCTATCCCTACGATAATTGCCCATTTTGGACAAGGTGCTCTAGTGAACGAGTGCTCAGAGAGAGAGTAAACTGGGGGGAACCACGATTTTCCCAGCAGCCATCAGGTTGTGACTATGAATGAGATCACCTAAAATCATCATTTAATTTACACTGGCTTCACCTACATGGTGTATGTATACCCTCAATAGCCAGGTAAGACTTCCCCATTCTCAAACATTTCTGGAAGCCACCAGTTGGTACGGTATCTTGTATTCTCACATGTGATCATGAATAGACTCCTGCTGGGCACTTGCAGACCCACCCTCAATGCTCAGCTGCTCCACCAGGCCCAGCAACTCCTGTTCTTCATCAACACTCCATCAGGTCAATCATGCTGCCTTTTCTAGGGTACATGTCACTCCTCTGCCACTACCCTGCAGGGCACAGCCCACTGTTTCCCTGGGCCTTGACAGAGTCAGAGCAATATCTGGGTTGTATGGGAGAGGAAGTTATGATCCACTCTGACTCCCCACCAGATTCCAGTGGAGAAACTACAGACTCTCGGAACTGATAGCTAATTGATGATCACTTGTGGGTTTATTAATGAACCAAATTTATTAATGAACTGGGCAAGTGCCCAAGAGGCTCTGCAAAATCCAAGTAAATGTTGGATTGGAGAATGCAATTTGGACCTAAAGCCAAAGTGTTTCATCCCATCCCCCTCCAAATGCAGAGTTTGGGACCATCGGAGCCTGGGGTGGGCTCAGGGGTGGGGGAGAAAGGAGAAATGAGTCTGCAGCACAAACACACCACCCAGCCAGGTATGCAGGAGGATCACAGGCCTGCCTCTTCAACCCTGTTACTAGCTGACCAGAGAGTGAAGAGGGAAGGATAAGAGGTGAATTCTCTCCCGTACTGCTTTCTCATATAGAAACAAAGAGCTAGAGAGCCTGAGTGCCCACTGTTCCCCTGCAGGTCCTAGAGAGCAGGAAACTTGTGCAGGAGCTGTCACTGTCAACACAGGGATGTTCTCCTGAGTACTGCCCTTCCTCCTTCATGGGGAAGCAAGTATGGGGTTGGGAGAGAAGCTAGATGCCTTCTTTCAAAGCCACGGCTTTGATGAGAAGAAGGGAAGTTCCTTCCTCTGTGAAAACATGAAGATGGGAGATTAAGTACTGTAAAAATATACTCCAGATGTTAGAGAGTTTATTAAGAGTCCTTCTGGCTTTGGCTCATCGTCCTTCTGAGTTCCCTGGGTCTAATGGGCGGGCAGAGACAATCCAAGTGGCGGACCTGCTTGAGCACAGAGCTCCCTTCCCTTCCAAAGTAAGGAAGGATGTGGCCTTGGCTTGGCCTGTCACGCTGAGCTATTTTCCCTTAAAACTAATTCTCTTCCAGAGGATATCACCGTCCCCCAACCTGAAAATCTTCTTTGGAGCAGACTCAAGAATTTGCCAAACATACCCACATGTGTATGGGTAAATAGAGTTGTAAGCAATAAATACAGTTGATCGATTTGTCACCAGGAGTCTCTTCTTTACTCAACACAAAAAGGCAGCTGGTGGTCTGTCCTCCGAGGTAGCCAGAAACTGCCAACCATGCCTGTCCTCCAGCAGGGGACCTGGGCCAGGCCCAAGCTGTCATTCCCCAACCTTTACATAAATCATAATCTAATTTTGTAAGCAGGTATATACTGGGGAGCTGGTTAACTTAGGTAGAATTAAGCTTTGAAGCAATTCAAACATGAAACTAATAAAGATAATAAACAGGAGTTCAGGATTTAATTTAAATGGAAGAGCCCATTAAATCACTTATTCATTCTTTGTTTTACTCAGCATTTATTTAGTACTTCGTAGGCACCAAACACAGTTTCTGGGGATCAAAACATAAACAAAGATTTAGTCCCTGTCCTTAAGGAGCTCACACTCCAGGTATAAAGGCGGCCATGTAAAGAAGCAAATGACACCTGTCATAAATCTTTTACCACGAAAAGGCAGGCACAACAAATTTTATAAAAAAAATAACAGGCACATAAAGTGCTGTGAAGTACAGAGGAGGGAACAAGTATTTTTAAATATAATCATTAGGTGATCTATAAATTGGAAAGATCTGAGAACGTATAAAAGATAAGTACTTAGTCTAAATTTTTTGATACATGACTATTCCCAAGCCTGGATTTCTACCCTAGTTTTTGTTTAATGTGCTTATCTGGGGATTTATTTAGGGCATACTCATAGTAGCAATGACCAGTAATGACCTTCAGCTTATGAAAATAGATCTTTAATAAAATAAACTCATTTACTGGGAAACCATTAGAACATCTTGGTCCTGTGGAAAAACACAGTTATGTGTTTACTGGTAAATTATTCCCTGCTTATGTAACTGACTTGCCACGTTAAAGCGTCATTCAAGCAACATTTGGGAAAATCAAACAAATATCCTTCTCTGAAAAGAAAAGATTGATTTCAAGCTTTTAAATTTGTTTCTTGCTTTTGTTCAGTTATCCAAGATAAAAATTAAAGAGTTAAAAAACACATTAAAAAAAAAAATTCTTTGTGGGCGGTGTTTATTTATTTATTTATTTAGGCTGCACTGCGCAGCTTGTGGGATCTTAGTTCCCCAACCAGGGATCGAACCGGTGCCCCCTGCAGTGGAAGCACGAAGTCCTAACCACTGGGCCACCCGGGAATTCCCAAAAACACATCTTTTAGTTTGAAATTTTTAAATTATTTGGAAGACGCTGTAGCTTATTTGATCTATATTATCTCTCTGAGCTGGTGGGACAAATCGCTAAAATCATTCATAATGTCAGCTCCTAAATGTCAATGGATTCAGAGATTTGGAAGTATGCTCTATTGAGTCAACCATGTTTCCTTTATTTTTACATTATTTCCCTTTCCTTTTCTTTATTCCACCTTACTTTTCAAGGCAATCTCCTGTTTTTAACCTTGTCTGCTCATGCGTTGGACTTCTCAGTGGTTCATTTGAAGGTTGCTCAGCTCTTTGATGGACCTTAGTCTTAGTAAGTGATTCTGTGTGTTCATCTTGAATAGTCTAGTATAGACCTCTCCTTACGGACTATATTAAAGTATAGAATAGATACATTTGGTATAAAGTAGAAATTGATATAGCATAGAGAGTTATTGAATTTAATGCTTATGGTAGTGCACGCTTAATGAGCTAATTGTTTAATATAATTGATAATCATATATGGTGGACATCTGTGGCTTCTCTTGCTAGTAGCACCCTGATTTTTCCTTGGAGACTCACCTATCCCTAACTAAGTCCATTTCACCAAGTAGTCAATTAGAGTGGCGTACCACAGAACCATAGCACTTACATCAGAAGTGGACACGTGACTCAAGAAAGGTTCATTAGAGCCAGCCCTGGGACCTTTGCAGGAACTAATGGGATGAAATTTCTGTTTTGGTGGGAGTAAGCTTTGAGCCATTGGAGCCAATCTGCTGCCTAAGAATGACACTGTCTCAAAGAAAGCAAAGCTGACAGATGGAGAGAGAGAAAGACACCCTGGCCCTAATGATATTGTTGAGCCCCTAGATCTAGCTGGCCCTGAGGCTAGTGTAACATTATATGTTTCAGAAAAAAGAGTCAAAAAATTTCTAAATTTATTATAGCATATTGTCCTTATGCCTAAAGTTCATATTTATCAAATTGAATTCTTATTGTTTCTTACCTATTTTCTCCACTAAACTATAAATGCCTGGAGATGAGAATTCCTTACTACCTGGCAAATAACAGATGCTCAATAAATATTTCTTTGAATGAACAATCCAGAATCTATCCTTAAAACAAAAATCACACAGCTATAGATTTTATAATGATCAAAGTACCATGTTTCTGGGCAGGAAATTTTACAGTACTTAGTTAAAAAATATTTGGGGAACACTTTGCACCAATAAAAATTCTGCTTGTAGAATTGCACAATACATGGAGAGAAAAGATACTTTCTATTATAATTAAAGTTATTGGTCTTATAGGTACATACTACTAGATACTTACATGGAGTTCACAGTCTACTTCCTATTGTGCTGACCCTAATACATCAATTGCAAAGTTATATAATATGAAATAAGCCTGGTATACTGCTTCACTTTACTCTCCTTAACTCTGTTAGGGAAGTGAAACTATAATGGTAGAAATCATCCTTTATTCAAGTAAATATGTATTTAACAATTTGGAATTTCTCCTTATGACCCAGCCTTGAAAAGTCTACAAATAGAAGACTAGGACTATCACTGCCCATCTCTGCTTAGACTGCCTATTGGAGGGGTCTACTTTTCCATGGATTTCTGGATAAATAAGAATTAATAACTAAGAAAGATCAATGACTCACAGAACGTATAATTTACCATTCAAGACAAGCAGTGTTTAGAGTGGCAGGAAAAGGTAGAGGCTAATCACAAAACCTGATTAGAATGAAGAAGTATATAATTAACCTACACTCTACTTCCTCAGTCATGAAAGACTCAGATCTGAAAGAAACAGCCATACAAAACCGAACAAAACTATATCACACCATACTTCTCTGGCATACCCAGTATCTTTCCTGCCCTTGCCCTCAACCAACATAGCTTTTCATCGACAAGGGGGTGAGGCTCACCCCCTAGCAGGTGTGGAATTATTGGATGTGTCGCTCAAGGAGTCTGCCTCTGGGTTTTCTCTCGCTGACTTGGAGGCCTACTTTAACTGAGCTCTACCTGAAAGTTCAAGGTCGAATGGCTTCTTGCCCGCAGAGTTCACCTTCAAGATTGCTTGGCCTCATTTTAATAAAGAGACTCTTTACTACCTCAAGTCTAAACCAAAATTTAAAACACAAAACATTCTTTATTTTACAAATGCCTTTATCCTTCCTGATTTCGGAAGAAGTTGATTTCTGTGAGATTCTGTGGTCTGATGTTTGGCATGCTTTGTTCTTTGGTGGTAAGCAATTATACAGCAATTCTTGGTATTGTTTGTTTCCTGAATTCTAATTACTACAATTTTAACTTTAGAAAGCAAGGAAGGCTTAGTATTTCTTTGAAAATTTCTGCTTCACATGGCCAATCTTAATTTTTATGAATATAAAAATTGTTTGGGTAAAATTCTATTTGTTTAGTTCGTTTTAATCCTCTGGATTTAGAATAAATTCTGCAAGCTTATTACTAGTAAGATAAACCAATTCTTTACCAAGAGGTTTCTGTGCCACGCCCTTGCAATGACAAGCAGACTCTTCTTTTCTTAGCATAGGATCATAGTTTTAACAAATAAGTAACAGTTTATAGCAACTGTTTTTACTGAAATATTGTAGGAAGCATGTTGGTCTCAATGATCCTGGCAAAAGTGCCTTTGAAAATATTTTGCAGAAGATGCTTTTACCCACACAAGTAGGAAACAAATGTAGACATCTATCTTGTTTTCCTGGGCACTGTTGAGCATTCTGACAAGCACTGCAGTTTCTAGGGGCCTCTCAGCCTGGATACTTTCTTTTTTTTCTTTTTTTTTTTTTAAGACATCTTTATTGGAATATAAATGGTTTACAGTGGTGTGTTAGTTTCTGCTTTATAACAAAGTGAATCAGTTATACATACACATATGTTCCCATATCTCTTCCCTCTTGCGTCTGCCTCCCTCCCACCCTCCCTATCCCACCCCTCCAGGCGGTCACAAAGCACCGAGCTGATCTCCCTGTGCTATGCGGCTGCTTCCCACTAGCTATCTATTTTACATTTGGTAGTGTATATTAGTCCATGTCACTCTCTCACTTTGTCCCAGCTTACCCTTCCCCCTCCCCGTGTCCTCAAGTCCATTCTCTAGTAGGTCTGCGTCTTTATTCCCATCCTGCCCCTAGGTTCTTCATGACCTTTTTTTTTTTTTTAGATTCCATATATATGTGTTAGCATACAGTATTTGTTTTTCTCTTTGGATACTTGCAATATAATCCACTCTCCTTTCACTGATATATCAATACTTAAGTGACTTGTTACCAGGTGATAGGAATGGCTATAGAAATCCTTGAACTTCATTCAGATAAATTTTGAACCTCATTCACTTTCTTTTTTATGTGACTTTTATCTTATCACATAAGATGCTTCCTGTTTAAACATTAGAGAGACGCATAAATGAAAGAAAAGTCACCTGCAATCCCACCACTCCCTCTTTACATTCTAATGTCTGTATATCTAGATTTTCTGTATTTTGGAATTTGTCTTTTCACTTAAAACTAAATTGTGAACAACTTTCCAAAATGCCATATTCTTTTAAATAGATTTGTTGCTTACAGAATCTGCCCCACAAACTTGAATCTATGAGCAGAACCTTGAGGTCATCCCTCATGGCCTAAGTAGGCATGCCTAATTTTTTGGAATAAGTCCCTCTTGTTTCTGAGGACTTTCCAAGAGCTGTCTTCCTACATATCATGGACAAAGTAATTTGGAAGCTATCTTTGGATTTGTGAGTTATTTTATGATACTGTCTCTCCAGCTCAGGCTTTTCCTGAATCAATAAAAACTTCCAAAGTAATTGATTCAGCCAAAAGAAACCACCAGAGAGCATTATTATTATTATTTTTTTTAAGAGCCCCTGACTTATTTATTTATTTATTTAATTTTTTTGGCTGTGTTGGGTCTTCGTTTCTGTGCGAGGGCTTTCTCTAGTTGAGGCAAGCGGGGGCCACTCTTCATCGCCGTGCGCGGGTCTCTCACCATCGCGGCCTCTCTTGTTGCGGAGCACAGGCTCCAGACGCGCAGGCTCAGTAATTGTGGCTCACGGGCCCAGTTGCTCCGCGGCATGTGGGATCTTCCCAGACCAGGGCTCGAACCCGTGTCCCCTGCATTGGCAGGCAGATCCTCAACCACTGCGCCACCAGGGAAGCCCCCAGAGAGCATTATTGATATTCGACAGGAACTCTGTCGAATATCAATAATGGTATTCTGGGTTCATGAGTGATTCAACTTTGTAATAATACTCATGCCTGGCACGAGGTAAGCCAGGAATAAATCCTGAATGATAAATAAAAGAAAACAAGTTACATAAGAAATCCTAAACCTACAATGTCAATGCTAGTGCTGACACCCCATAGGCTATTGACTGTTTTTGTTTTTTTCAAATTTAAACCTCTGAAAAACGTGAGATACTAATAAAAAATTATTTAACAAGGTAACAATTTTATATAATAACTTGGAAGTGATGATACTAGTAATAACCAACATTTTAAAGATTTATCTGACATTTAATATATATGAGACTTTACATATACTCTTTTATATACATACATGTTTCATGACAATTCTATGAAGCAGGTGTTTTAAATCCTGTTTTACAGATGAAGTAACTGAGGCATAGAGGGAGAGTAACATCTCCCAGGTAGCAAACGGCAGAGGGGTTAATCAAGCTTTTTGTGACTCAGGTGTTCTTTGCATTATCCTTACAATGTATGTGGCATTCCACAGACGCTGGAATATGGCTACAGAGTCCACTCCATTTCCATTATGCTAAATTTCCTGACGTCTAGCAAAGCAGGAAAGTGAGTAACTCTAATATGACTTATATTTGCGTCCCACCCATTGGTCTGTCCAGAGCTGTCCTTCTTGTGTGGTTCAAAGTAAAGGAAATACCTCTCAGATTATGAATTCCAGAATGCATATTGACTGATATTCAGGTTTTGCACTGAATATTTGAAAATAAACTTTAATTGCCTTCTCATTGCGTAAGAGGATCCTTTCCTGGCTCTGTGAACATTGCCAACGGTGCGGTAACAATAGCAGAGAATAAGGAAACTGAAATGAATTAATAAAACTTTATTAAAGCTAATACATACATAACTAGTTTTAAAGGGTACAGAAAACCATAATTCAAGAGAAATGAGCAAATCAACATAACGTGAGTTATCCAACCCAGACAATATTATGGCAGTAAAATTGCTGCAGCATTAAAGAGAGAAATGGCATTTCTAAGGCTGCCTGATGAGTCATTGAACGGAAGTCCAACTGGCTCTAACCTTTAGACGATAATAGTTTTTTCTAAGATACGGCTAATAAGCTTATATAACTTAATTCCACACCAAAGATGAGCTCTAAAGAACAACCCGACTCTAAGAATAATTTTTAATATCTAGGAGAAATAACTGTGGTTCTGTTTGTTCACTGACCCTAGCAAGAGCCATTCAGTGGTGGGTATAGCATTTCTCTCAAATTTATTTTCTTTTCGTTTTCCTGGGACAATATGAACTCACCACGCATTAGAGTTGCCAGCGCCCTTCTAGGTGCCAAAGCTTCAAAGAGGCTCCCTGGCACCTCTTGTCAAGTACCTGTCAGGCTAGTTGAGAATGGAAACCTGTGAGCAGACAGTTATGATACAATGACAAGTGCTAAGATGGGCCATAGCTGCTCAGGGCTCCATGGATACACAGTGAAGGGGACCATGGACAGAGCGGTGATAAGACAGAATTTCTCTTGAGAGATTTCAGAAAGAACACATGTGACCCAGGTGAAGAAGGAGGCAAGGGGTGCTCTAGGCTAAGAAGATTACCAGTAAGGGCACAGAGGTGTGGCAAAGCATCACTGCAGAGCTGGACAGTTAAGTATGAGTCAAGTATTAAGATGCAGATGGTGAGTGCTGGGAGAAGATATCAGAGGCTCTACTTTAGTCATATATTCTGCACCCTCGGCTGTTCATTAGGTGATGAACTAACCCTTTATGAATGAACATTAATACAGTTTTGCTGTTTTGTTCATATGTTCCTTTCTGTGTCTCGGTGTGGCGTGTGTGTGTGTACCTGAATATTCCTTCCTACTAAGCATCATCTGCAAAGTTATGGGCAACGCAAAAGTGGTACCTTTAAAAGAACACAGCATGTAAAAGTTGAGATCAGTTAGAAAGCACCTTTGGAGAAAATTTCTGAGTAAAAATGAAAGGAATGTAGAATATGTACGTAGGGACCACAAAACATTAATTAAAGAATGTTTTCCAGAGGGGGGTAAATATTGGATTTAAAAGGAAAGATAAACAGGAATTGGTAAGAGGAACATTTGTAAAGTAATGGAAGTGAGAAGCCTCACATCATGCAAGGATGATGGCAGAGGGGTTTACTTAAACAGCAGATTGGGACTTTGTCAGGAATCAGTGAGAATAAGGACAGTGGGACTGGATTAAGTTAACTAGGTGGGAAGGCTGAGATCCAACTAATCCTTATGGGAAATGGGTGGGATATAAATTATAAATATAGACAAATTCGGTTGCTAGTGGAAGATCTTGATGGCCTGACAGAAAATAAATAATCAGATTGAAACCAAGGTAGCTCTTGCATTCTTGAGGAGGGAACAATGTTGCGACTAAAAAGATGTTTGAGGAAGACAGCGTCTGGCAATAATTTATCTCTCTTCACAGAATGGAGATACTGGGTCCAAGAGAAAGAAGGGACCAATGGTCCTCCTTTTAATGACCCTGTTTTTTTTTTAATATAAATTTATTTATTTATATATTTTTGGCCGCATTGGGTCTTTTTTGAGGTGCACGGGCTTCTCAGTGAGGTGGCTTCTCTTGTTGCGGAGCATGGGCTCTAGGCACGTGGGCTCAGTAGTTGTGGTGCATGGGCTTAGTTGCTCCACGGCACGTGGGACCTTCCTAGACCAGGGCTCGAACCCGTGTCCCCGGCATTGGCAGGCGGATTCTTAACCACTGCACCACCAGGGAAGTCCAATGACCTTGTTTTGATATGATCAATTTTGTATCAAACACTGAGGAGATAGACTAAATGAACCAGAGGCTTTTGCTTTCAGCCTTGATTTTCTCTGTCCTACTCTTTCTCCTTTCCAGTCTGACAACCTAGATTTTTTTGTTTGTTGGTGTTAAATTCTTTTTTGTCTCCACTTTGGTATGTTATCTGGGGTAAGTCACATCATCTCCCTGGGTGTCAGATTCTCCAACTGTAACATGAGGAGGAACAGTCCAGATTATCACTGAGAATGCCTTTCAAGTTTAGAATTCTATGAAATTGCATGAGATTCATAAAATACAATCCTAGGTAATTTTCCCCATGGATAAGAAAACCCCTGTTGGTCTCCTCAAGGAAAAAACAAGGGACCTAGAAGACTTGAGAAGAGCGCTCCAAGTGATTAATCCAGTGTTGATTTTAAAATGTACATATATTTTTATATTGTAACATATCTGAAAGAAAGATAGGTCATATATAACTGCTGGCACTTTACAATCATAATTGACAGCATTTTCTCCTTCTTCGCAGTTCATAAAATAACAGTGTGCTATACAACTGAATTTCCTTTTAACTCCTAAATCCAGTTAAGATGAGAGAATATATAAAACCAGATCTTTCAAACAGCTAATGCAGCACTACTTAGATGAATCAGGAATGCAGGTGGGTTGGGGACAAAACCTCCCAAATTGTTGTCAGCTGTTATCTCAAAAATTCTCCTGGACGGGAGGAGAGTTCCTCCACAGCTTCTATGCTAGGTCATTCATAAATAACTCTTATTCTTCTAAATAAGGCTCAGGGTTCTGGTTGATGCTTTTATTGTATTATTATTATTATTATGTACTATTATTATATTTCTTATCATCATTATTATTAATGTAGGCCAATGTTTTTCAAACTGTGGACTGCAATGTATTTATGGGTTTTACAGTCAATATAGTGGGTTGTTATAGCATTTTAATAAATAAAGCAGCATAGACTAAAACAGAAAGTTTCAGAGTGCATCCCATATGGTGAGTGGATCACTTCCTGGGACTTTTTTCAGATTTACTTATACACATACATGCGTACATTCACATATGTGAGAACTGGTTTATGGTTTAAAATGTGTTTCTATTGTGGGCTGTGGTCAAAAAAGGTCTAAAAATGCTATTCCAGACACAGCCTTAGAGGTGGCCATGGCTCTGGAAAACAGCTTGGAGCGTGAGCAACCAAGCAGAGAGATGCTGAATTTGGGGAGTGTCTTTGGCCCTCATTAGGAGCCTGTCCATACCCATACCAAGTCACGTATTTGGCAAAATAAAATGGTACTTTGCAAGGGCTTGAACTAGCCACTCATAAATAAATTTTGGATGAATCTATTCTCTTTAGAAGACATCCCTATCACCAGCCTTGTTCACAAGCTTTTCTATATACTTGATGGCTCCCCAGTTTATTTAATGGTACATCTATAGGCACTTAGAACAAAAAATTCCAGTTGACCTCTGACAGTTGGTGACATTTATTTCTCTTATAAGAAAGTTCCTAGGGAGGTTTTACCTTGAAATTTTTGACTCTTATGTTTAATATCTTTTAGGCAGTACATTCACTTAAAGAAGGTATTAGTTGAGGAAGTGGATACTGTTAAATACCTTTCCTTCCAAACTACTCAGAACAATAAATAGCCGGCATCCCCTTGCAGGCATATAAGTTCACCGGTGTTTCCTATATTGCCTGGAGTTTCTGCTTTCAGCTGCATTTCAAGCATCCTTTCTGTATGTCACAGCAGGGGGTTCCTACAAAGGGGGAAATGAAACCAGCAGCTGAAATAATGAAAGTGGGACAGTCTTGGATTTTCCCCTACAACTTCTATAGGTAGTTGAGTCAGGGTCTTAACTGAAGGATATCCTTAGCTTAGCTTTTCAGATGGATCAAACTTCTAATGCTGACTCTCTTTGAGATTCCACCCAGTTGCAGCATACTGTGATTCTCTGAGATCTGGTCATGCAACCGTTTCATTTTACAAGTGAGAAGACAGAGGCCTAGGCAGGCTAGTGATGAGCCTAAGGTCAGAAAGCCTGTTCCTGGCAGATCTGAGATGCTAAAATGCCCCTCAGCAGATTAGTTATGCTGCTTTGACTTATTGTGTTTAGACTCTTTCTCAAGGATACCTTGAATCTTTGGGAGAGGTGTAATATCCGACTTAAGTATTTTAAATCTATTACTGAGTTTCCAAATGAAAGTTTCTCCTTTTATGGAAATTCATGCTAGACAGTTAATACAATTCTAATAAATGTGATAAGACACATAATCTGATTTTAAATTCCTTGCTATTTTTTTTTCATGTACTTCCAAAGCAGAGAAGTAAAAGCTGTGTTTTCTTTCTCAAGAAATTTGTGAGGAAGATCTATAGCGAGCAGATTTCTCTGCAGCATATACATTCTATAATAGCAATTTTCTTGTTTCATTTGGATGCTGTGAAGTAATATTATCTTCAATTACCAATGGATATATAAACAATACACCTGTTTAAATATAAGTATTGTGTCACTGCTATTTGAAATTGAGTCAAGGATTTTGTTCATAAGTTGGAGAATATGATAGAGGCAGAAAAAGGGTGGCCTTTTAAAAATTATTATTTTGAATAAGAAAAAGAAGACAGTTTAAAATAAACAACAGCAAGAGCAAGAGAGAAAGAAGTTTTTGACATCTGAGTGAGCAAAACAACCTCAGATGTCTTTGATTAGTGTGTTTTCAGAGTCTGCTGTCAACAAAATTTCCATCAAAATGTATTCTATTTTTTAGTTTATATTTGTAAAATATGTTTTGCTAGAAAAATGAATTTACCATTTTGAGTAGTATGGTTAAAACTAACTGACAAATTAAATATTAAGGAATGATATTACAACAATCTGATGAAAGAAAACTTATGTTCAAAATACCAAAATAGATAAATTCATAAAATAAGTGGAAAAATACACCGGGATGTATTAAATATGCACATTAATGTACATCCATTCAATATATTATGCAGTAATTGAACTCAATGGAGATTGTGTAGTAAGGCAAAAAATATTTATGATATATTAAGCAGATAGGCTACAAACTGGTATATACAAAATGACTAGAATTATGTAACTCCTCTGTCTTATTACTCCTTTGTAAAAGAAAACCAGCAGTTATTTAAATGGTGCTTCCTGAAAGATAGTAATATTAATAGTGGGTACCTTTGATAATATTTTTGAGATACTTGTTTTTCCTTTTTCTTTATTTTTGAAGTTGTGTAAAATTACCGTGAATTTGAGTTTTGAGAGTAATAAACATGTTTTGTTTGGGAGTGAGTGGGGGGGTTGGAATCTGCCCTCCCTTTCTACAAATATTATTTTCACTGTCAAGTTTGTGTTTGATAAAGCTTCAACAAGATTTAAAGATTTCCTCAATTTATGCTCAAAGTACTTCATTTTTCCGGAATTTACCTGGCAGTCTCTGTTAACAAGATCATAAATGAGAATATCAAATAAAACCAAAACAGCCATGAGCATCCAAATGGTGTCACAAAGGTCACACAGTAGAACCAACAGACCAACAAATCTGACACGCTGAAGTTCAGGTGTTTTGCTCCTGTCCTGATTTAGAGCTATTTCCTGGTATCTCATCCATAACTTTTGTACACATAGCTATTTGACTTTCAAACCCTCAGTTGATTACAGACAACAAGTTTGAGGCAGGAGGGGGCGGAGCAGCTGCTGACAGCTGGCAACAAGGAAAGTAACAGAAAGCCATAAAAAGAAAATTCAGGAGAAAAACCTTTAAACTTCCATTGATCTAGAAATTGAGCAGAGGGGCAAACAAGTTTATATCCTTCCGAGGGACCCACATCATCACTCTACAATTGTAGAAGAAAATAATTTTAACAACAGTGAGCACTGAGTAATAAAGGAAGGGCAAAAATATAATCAGAATATACTCTTTAGGAAAGAGAAGAATGAATTGTGTTGTTTCATCTGATTTCCACATAAAACAATTACAATAAAAAATATTCTCGTGCTTCGAGAGACAAATTGTCAACTACATTGAATGACTCATCCCCAGATGTTTCAGGATAATTTATTTTTTTGTAATCTTTTAACCTTTTGCTCACTTTTCTCATCACTTGAGAATACTTCCTACTTGGTTAGTGTTAGCCAAGTATGAGGACTGTTACATTAATAGTTCCCCTATAGACAAATACCACGTAGACAAAAGATAACAGCATATAAAGACAAGAGTGTTACTAAATTGTCCCATCCTTGCTTTCTATATATGTTCATCCAGTAGCCATTGTAGGCTAATAAATGTCTTACACTAGCAAATCGGTAAGTTACTCTTGTGCGGCTAGTTCTTTGGTGCCTTGACACAACTAACTGCTTGCAAACAGCAGATCATGGTTAGACTTACTCTGGTTGCAAGAGCTCAGCCTTAAAAGATAAAATCGGGGGACCTAGGATTCAGGAGTTGATAACAACACTGACAAAGTGCTGACCTAGAACCCCCAAATTCTTTATCATCCCAGAATAAATAATATTCCTGAAAAGGAATAATAAGCATATCCTTAAGTCAAAATCCAGTTGGGTGTAGTTTGTTTGATGATACTCTGATCACGTGCTCCCCTTGCTACCTTTGTTCCCCAAGTTAAGTACTCAAGTTTTTCTACTGTGGAAGTTTCACTTTTGCTAATGGTCATCCTCTCTTTCCCCTTTTCTCTCAAAATTTCCATTTCCCTAATATTCTAGTCTAGAGGTTATTATGCTTACTCCCCACCTTCCACAGCTCCTGGCTGCAGCCCAAGGCTGGTGGGCGTACTGCTGTGTGTCAGGGACTGTCTGAGTCAGAAGTGACTGGGCTGACGCTCAGCTGGAGAGACAGAGTCAGGCTCCAGCTGCAAGGCCAGCAGATAAAGGGTTCCCCTCCCTTTCTCCTCCTCCAGGATAAGGGATCACAGAAGTTTCTTTCTCGGTTTCTGCATCCCCTGGCCCCCCAATCACAGTTCAGCATCTCTTTCGCTATGCTGTCAGCCTTCCAGATGGTGAGGGGACCCATCATTTGTGCCTGTAAAGTCTCTACTCAGAATTTATATCTTAAAAAAAAGTCTCATCTAAATCAAAATACTCTAGATCCCCTCCTGTCAAGTGTCATGTCCCACTCCATGTCTCACCTTCCACTGAATTTCTATCTAGTGATTTTCACTCCCTTTTCTCTTGGAGCCAAAGTCAGCCATCCTTCGGTTACTTGCGGACAAGGCTATTTCTTTTCGATTGATTAGTTTTTGTTTTTAACTC
Organism: Balaenoptera acutorostrata; assembly: GCF_949987535.1. NCBI lineage: Eukaryota > Metazoa > Chordata > Mammalia > Artiodactyla > Balaenopteridae > Balaenoptera > Balaenoptera acutorostrata. The sequence continues at coordinate 45,444,276 of NC_080068.1, read as the reverse complement.
AGCTTCCCCTTGTTTGGATTTCTGCTTTTCTTTCCCGTGTCCTCTTATCTCTAAGCACTTGCTCTTTAACCTTGTACTAACTCTGTCTCCTCCTCTCCTGGTTTCTTTCCAGGATGTTCTGGACTCTTTTTCCCAGTTCACTTTCCCTGTCTCATTCCCTTCCCACTGTCATCTATTCCTTTCCTCAGCTTAATCCTTTTCCTTATTCTTTTTAGTAACTTCCTTGTCTTTTCTGTCCTTCATGTCCTATTTGTCTTTCTTCCCCTCTTCCAACAAACTGAATCTACGACGAAGAAAGGACATTTCTTGCCTGTGAAATTTTGCCATTCCACTTTAAGAAAAATAAGCACTGCCAGTGGAATTGCTTAACATTAATGAAAAACAAATATTTGCAGAAAGATAAGAAGCAGGACAAAAAGTACTTATTTGCTATGGTTGAAGTTAACATTTGAAACTGAACTCAAAAGGAGACATTTCTTTTAACAGATAGTGAGCCAAAGTTGGCCAACTCAGCATTAATATACCTAGGGTCTATTTCCAATTCTGTCCTATTAAGTATTTTTGTCTAATATTGAATAATTTATCACCTCCTTGTATGCGTTTTGTTTTTTAAAAAACCATTAAATAGCTTTCTTAATAGCATGCATCCATTGTAAAACAGAATTTTTTTAATACAAAAGGATATACCGTGAAAGTTATTCTTCCATCTACTAAAATCCTAGGTCACTTTCCCAGATGCAACCACAGTTTAGGATATATAAGAACTCGCCATTCACAAATAAAAATACATGTATTTGTATGTATATGTAACTATACTCTTATACATCTTTATTCCCCTATTTTTATACAAATGGAAGAATACTATACATATTCTAATGCAATTCACTTCATTTGCTTAACAATACATAACGGAGTGAATTACAACAAGCACTTACAAATCTCTCCCATTCTTTTCCACTGTTGCAAAGAACTCCATTTTGTTAATATACCATAACTCAGCAGTTCTCAAACTTTTTGGTCTCTGGAACTTTTTTTTTTTTTTTTTTTAATATTTATTTATTTATTTATTTTTGGCTGTGTTGGGTCTTTGTTTCCGCGCGAGGGCTTTCTCTAGTTGCGGCGAGCGGGGGCCGCTCTTCATCGCGGTGCGCGGGCCTCTCACTATCGCAGCCTCTCTTGTTGCGGAGCACAGGCTCCAGACGCGCAGGCTCAGCAGTTGTGGCTCACGGGCCTAGTTGCTCCGCGGCATGTGGGATCCGCCCAGACCAGGGCTCGAACCCGTGTCCCCTGCATTGGCAGGCAGATTCTCAACCACTGCGCCACCAGGGAAGCCCCTGGTCTCTGGAACTTTTACACTCTTAAAAATTACTGAAGTGTCCAAAGATTTCTTCTTATATTGATGCTTATATACAATACTTATTATGCATAGATATCTATGTATTATAAATTAATGCTGAGAAAATCCATCTCAGCATTAGATGGATCTACGGATCACACTTTGAGAACTGCTGTTATGACATATTTAACCGGTCCCACCTTGTTGGACATTTAGATTGTTTCTGGTCTTATGCTAATACAAACTTTTGTACAATTTATATTCTCAAATCAATATTCCTTAATATTCCATTTGCCAAATGATCTAAACTTCAAGAGTATTAAAGAGCTAAAAACTATTTATTTTCTGTCTCTCTTATCATTTGACAGAAAGTATCTATTGACAGAAAGTATGAGATCCTGTTAAAATGAAAGATCAATCAGCTTCTATTGTTAAAATGGCACCCATGGGTATATGAAGATGTGTACATTCTTAGATTCATGGGATGAGAGAGTTTTATTCTATATATCCTATATACAAGGGAAAAATAGAAGAATTTGCCTAGAATTGTGCTATGATCCTCATTATTTTGGTTATTTGGAAATTTTCAGACACAGTAGGAAATGGGAATTGACTTAGAATGGTTTTTATTTAGGAATAATTGGATTAACACAGAAACTAAATCATTTAATTATTCAAAAGTATTTTCTGAGGAACATACCATATTCAGTACATGGTACTAATACTAAGCATTGTGAAGATAGTAAAAATGCACTAAGGACAGAGTCTGACTGCAAGCAGATTACCAACAGTGGTTGAGAAGCTTTCGCCAAGTAAACAACTGCAAAGACCACATCCAATTCTCCCAGTTTAACAATGTAGAATAGATTCGGGTAAGGCAGTATAACTATGTGTTCTTTTATCTTATTAATAATTAGGGTGACTACACAGTTCTGGGTTTACACTGGTTGTCTCAGCATAATTATTAATAGCATCTTTCATTCTCAAAAGTGTCCCAGTTTGGGCAATAGGTTACATAGTCATGTACTAATAGTAGATATAGAGTTCCCCTCAAAGTCTCACTGTTAGATCTTTGATATAACCCACCAAGGACTTTAGGTAGAAAACAAACATTTATTGAGCACCTAGTAAATGTCCCATGTGCTTTCCATACAAATTTCATTCTATATTTAACTATCCCATGAGAGTATTATATCCTCATTTTGCAGATCAGGAAACAGACTCAGAGAGTGTAGTAACTTGCCTCAGGCTACAGATAAGTGGTTAAATTAGGATTTGAAGTCTTCTGTCTGATTTCAAAATCCATATTCTTTCCTCAGCTTTTCAAAATGTGTTTCATGAAACCAGCATCAAAATCATCTGGGTGCTTATTTTGAATGCAGATTACTAAGCCTCACCCCCAAACTACTGAACCAGAATCAATCTCAGTAGGGCCTGGATATCTGCTCTTTTAAGGAGCTCTTTAGGTGATTCTCATGCATTGGAACACTTGAGGACCACTGTTTTAGATTATACCACCTCCAGAGCTCAGCCATCAATTATTTCTTCAAACAAAAAGATACTTTCTTAATATTCAAATGAAGTAGTGAATTGGTGGGGTCCAAACGTAATAGCACAATCCTACTTATAAGTTCCAATTTTCTTTGGTAATAGCCAGGTATATTTGTTGGCTTCTTTGTACAGTTGGTCTCTTCTGATGATTAAATTGACCATTTATTCTCACTGTGAACTGCTTCCCTTTCTGAGAGGTTTTCCTAGGCCTCTCAAAAGGTTAAGTAGAAGCTGTTCTGTGCAAAAGCCATTCTGTATGTTCACACTGCAGTTTCAGCAATGTCAATTGTGGTTACACAGTCTCTCAACTTCAGCAGAGGACCTTGGGATAAATTATTTTTCTGATTATTGATACACTATAATTAGAAACAAATTCATCTGGCACTCATTGCAATAAAATCATTTAAGAGCTATTATTAAATTTTTTTGAGATGTATTGCTCTATACCAGCTGAATACATCCAATTCACATATCTTAATATTAAAGAATAATAAAGATCAACTAATTCCATGTGATGTGACTTTGACAACACACTTCTGGTTTACACTTTAATGGATTTTGAAAGGCATATTTTCTTAAGCTTGCCATGTCCTTGCATCTACAAACAGAATGTTAGTGGTTACCTACTGAAGTCTCTCATCTGTAAGAATGCCTGAAATGCCTTAGATCGCCTATGCTCTTGGAAAGCTCCCTTTACTTTGGGTTATGCAATATACTTCTAAGTCTCATACATGGGTCAGCCAAAGCCATGCTGCAATAGAAGCTTTTGCCTAGGAGAAAAGACTAACCCAGTGCCAAGTCAGGGTCCTTGAAAAAGCTGGGAAGTGTTGTTGGATCAAAACAAGTGTTAAAGGAGGGTGAGGAACCCCAATCTAATCTGGGTCAGATTCAGTGATCAAAGAGAAGACAGACTGAGGGTGTCAGGAAGTTATCTTGTCTGGGTTTCACAGTATTTGGCTCTAGCGGGCCATGGTACGAATATGTAGTTAACCTTGGAAGCCCATGATGAGGTAAATAAAGGTGGCGAGAAACAAAGTCCTGTTCAATGGAAAACGATCATAAAGAAACTGAGTAAGAAAGTTATCTAGGGCTAAAGAATTAAAAGAGGTATCTAGGCACCAGGGACCTAGAAGATGGGCCAGGTACTCAGAGTTGCCATGCTCATAAAGTTTAAGGAGGCTGTGGCTTGACGCTCACAAAGCCGTTAGACTTCAGTTCAAGCAGAGGTACAGAGGAAACACTGCTTCCAGACTCCACTCGCCAATGAGCAGGAATGGGGAGCAGCTCTAACGCAACACCCCTTTGGCTCTCATTGCCCTGAGGCCTTGGTTGGTCTGAGTTTGGAGGTAACACCATCAACAATAGCTATTAATTCATTTGTGCTTTTTAATACAGTATCATGGCTGGTGCCTTTTTCTTAGGCGATTATCAGTGTCCTACTCAGATTCATCATCAAGGATGCTAAACGAGAGTCTTTTGTGAAATGCTTTACTGAAGTTGGAAGAGCTATTATATCCAATGTTGATATCCTGAACCATCTGTAAAGGTGGACCTTAATTTATTGTATGCCAGTTCCAACTGATATTTTGATATTCAAAAGCATCTCTGATTCACCCTGTTATTAGAGTCAGAATGTACATTTAACGTGTAGGAGTTCAGATTGATTCCTATCAAACCAGGAGACACAAGTGCATTCAGAAGCTCTTGAGATAATAGCATGATTTCCTCCCTAGAATTCATTTGTGAGCAAGGCATTTATATTGATGGCTTAGGGACAGTTTTAATTCTTGACACATTCATATTTTATCTTGGCCTCACCATAGCAGAACATCTGCAAACCATTAAAAGAAGGAAAAGTTCTGGCCAGAATCAATGTCTAATGGTCTGAAATAGAATTTGAGAAAAATATCTATGTGCAGGGCCTCAAGGAGAGCCATAGAAAGTGATTAAGAATCCTAAGACAGGGATCTCTACTGATTTTGCAGGACTGTAGAACTTTCTTAATTATGATGCAAAATAGCATCAGCATTTCTTGTTCCTTCCTTCACATTAGCAGTTACAACCCTGTTGGTATGGGAGTGATACTTGGGAATTTCTGGCAATGAATTTTGTAGTTCTCTCAGATGGCTTTCAGAAATGAGTGGCACTGAAACTTACCTGGGTTGATAGTATCATGCTGTATGATACGAACATGAAAGGATGCTGAAAGGATGAAACAGCTTGGTAAGGATACCAGGACTGAACATATTTCATTCCACACTGAAAAAGACAAGCCAGTCTTGAAGACGTATGTACATGGTCTCTCTCTGTCCTGCCTTAGATGAAAACTTATAAAACAAATACAGGTAAAATGGATTCTTTTGAGTCTGCTCTTAATCTTTGCTCATTTTTGACACAACTGTTAAATATTACAAGGAACCATGAGCAGATCAATGTGCGTTCTCGCTACTGTGAGCATGACAGGCCTGTCTTCTACAAGAGCCAGGGTCCAGATACGGCAGCAGGGAGGACTGTGAAAATGCTTTTTCCAGGGTCATCAAGCAAAAGTATTATTAGGAGGAACTCCTCTAAAGTCACCAGGCCTGGCTAGTTCAGCCCCCTCTACCAAAGGATCACAGATCAGTGATTCTTCTCAGAACCCAGCAACTGCTAAAGACATCTGATATTTCTGTTCCAACTAGTATATACAGACACAACTTTGAAAAAGGGTCCTTCCTGCATTTCCTAAGATTGCATTAAGTAGGCAAAAAGGGGGGTATCATATAATGTGATGATTTGTGGTCCACTGTTATTATTATGCTCCATCTGATTTCCTACAGTTGTACTTTTCCTGACTGAGTGTGGGTCTCACCACCAGTGGCTCTGTTTCAGTGCTGACACGTTAAAACCAAAACAGTCGTAGGTTATCATTATTGTTTTAAAATAGTTGTTGGACATTCTGAAGTAAAGTTATCTACACTCAGTGGTGCTGTACTGTCTGTTTAAGAAGATGGGCACTCAGAAAAGTGGATATGAATCTTTCTAAGAACATGACTCCTATGCTTGGGTCCTTAGAACACGGATTCTTAAGATAGCCAAACCGAAATAACAAGAAATGATAAAGAGGCGGTCAGCTTGGTAAGCAGCCTGGCTTTTCCCCGTTGGGAAATTAATCTGCCTGTTCTTCTGTTGAAAAGGATCACATTTCAGTCCAAAAGTACCAGAACAGGCTGGGTCAAGGATCCCCTCCTCCATCCTTCTCATCTGTATACACAGATGGTTTGTGGTGGTTTCAGCAAATAAAAGGCAACTTTAGAGGTTACTTTTTTTAAAAAAAACAACGATGTAATTTGTAAAAAATACAAAGAAAGCAACTAGCTGCAAAGTAGTCAAGGAGCAAATAACACTGGAACTTAATTTGCCAGTTGCCTCTTGGCTAAGCAGAAGTCCAAAGAATTGGTTGGATACCACTAAAGACTTCTGTAAAATTAACCTCCCATTTAACTCTTTTTTGATCTGAATGCTCAATGCAGGCCAACATCTGCTAACACATTAACTGTGGAATACTCCAGATCAAAGGGCCTCTAATTATCAGCGATTTCTTCAGAACTTGAATTTTACCAGCTCAACTTGTAAGATAAAAAGATACCTTAGGTATAAGTACTGAATAAATCCACGAGGTATTCAACGACAGCAGCATAGAGGACAAGGCTTGTATTAAACACACACTTCTTTGTTTTCTATTTCACTTAAATAGAATATAAGAAAACCATTTTCTTAACTTGCATGCATCGAAAGGGTTCAACTGAAAGTTACTATGTTAGGGGTGGCTCGCCAAGGTATACTTGAACAACTTGCATCTAAGGATGTCAAAACATCTAACAAAATGAGGGAGCATTAAATTTAAAAAAAAGCTTAAAGCGAAGTTCATTTCAGCATTAAGAACATAACACCCTGCGCATTATATAGGTTATAACCCCAAATACAACTGCATGCTGGGGAACCATGTCTTTTTCATGTTTGTATCCTAGACCCTGGCACAGTGCCTGCCTAGCACAGGACAGATAGATGCTCAATAAATGTTGGTGGAGAGAATTGTAAGTAAATATTGTAGAGGTCTCATAGCATCCCCATAAGTGTAAGCAAACTCATTACTTAAGGAATGCATGGGGCAACCTTGACTGCTGGTGTTTTGCTGTTAAGTCATTTTCATGTCCTTATTTTCTCAATATCTACCTTGAAGTAACCAGGGCAGGGATACCACTAAGTTAATGCAGAGGACAATATAAAAAGAGAAAAATAGCAAAAAAAAAAAAAAAGAGAAAAATAATTTAAATGACTAAGTTTTCAGTACACAGATTCATATAATTAGTCTTAGGAGAACCCCCATCATAAACTAGTACATTCTTTAGCCTCTGCTTAAATTCTTCTACTATCAGAGTACACAGTCCCTCCCAAGGCAGTTGGGGGATAGCTCTGATCGTTCTAAAGATCTTCCTCATTTTGAACTGAATTTTACCTCCTGTAAATTCAACCCTTTGGTCCTTTATCAAAGACCTCTAACTCCTCGAGGATCCCTCAAGCATTTGAAAACCTTTATTATACATTCCTCCTCCTCTCTCCCCCATACTGAATATCCTTATTCAAGTAAATATTCCTGATTCCTTAAGACATGGTTTACAGACCCTCCTCCTTACTTTGGGCATGTTCCAATCTGCTTGTGACATTTTTCTAACGTGGAATACTAAGACCTAAAAAAAAATTATTTTGGACTTTTTTTTTTTTTCTATTTTCATTGTCTTGGGCATGCTTAACTCATATTAAACTTGAAATTGAGACTTCAAATATTTGTTAATTAATTAACTTTTTAATTGAAGTATAGGTGATTTACAATGTGTTAGTTTCAGGTGTACAGCGAAGTGATTTAGTTACATATATATATATTTTTTGGATTCTTTTCCCATACAGGTTATTACAAAATATTGAGTACAGTTCCCTGTGCTATACAGTAGGTCCTTGTTGGTTAACCATTTTATATATAGTAGTGTGTATATGTTAATCCCAAATTCCTAATTTATCCCCCCCTTTCCCCTTTGGTAACCACAGTTTGTTTTTATGTCAACTTCCATTAGACAACATTGGCCTATCTTTTATTTGTATGGTTCATTTTTGTTTGTTTCTGAGTTTAGGACTTTTTATTTATACATTAATTTTTTAAATTTCATTTTTGGGAGGAATAATTTTTCAAGATATCATTACAGACTATTGAGACTTTTTGAATCTTGAGCCTATCATTCATTTGACATATGTCATATTAGCTCATCCTCCCCTAAGCCAACAGTGAAATAAATATTAAGTGGTCCAGGGGTTTCTACCTGAGTCATATCTCAAGCTTCTCTGAGGTTCGATGCAGGAGGAATTTACACACCGTAAAGCACACTGTAAATGCTTTAGAGCTGGGATTATCTCTGAGCATGTTGATGCCCAGAACTGACTAAATCCCTCAGGGCTTTTGTTTCCTTTAGGTTAATCAGGAGCCAGTTTCAAACTGTGTGGGAACCTTTTCCTGCCAGGAAGGTATTTTATTTCAGCTTGAAGTCCTGTTTTTGAATGAAACCTTAAGAGACATCTAACTTTTCTTTCCTTTTCTCCCTTAGAGTAGATCTGATTTTATGCCCCTCCCAGCCTCTACTTCACTCTCACCCCAAAAGACTTTATACTCTTCTTAAGAGATCACGTTAATCCATCAAGAAAAAACACATTGGAGGGAAGGAAGCCAAAACCACCGGAGTAGAGAGACAGACACAAGCGTAGAGGGAGCTTGTACTTTACGTCTGAAAATTCCCTAATTCCTCCTTTGCTTCTCTGCTGCTGGTACTATTTTAATATAAAGCAGAGCTGACAATTCGGAGTGTGTAGTAGAAGCCCTTAGCAAAATATAGCTCATAGCAAAATGATGGTTTAATGAAACCTGGGGTGTGTTGTTCTGTTTCAAGTCAACTGGGTATTATTTTAACAAACTTGCTCAAGTCCTAAAGATTTAGTGCATGGTTTACAGTTAGATCTCACACTCAGAGATCCGTTACCCACAGGCTTTGACTTGCAACCAGGGGTGTCGATCTCACTTGGTTCAGACAAGGCAGTACCGTGTGGGGCTGAGGTCATTTAGGAATAAGTCAGGAGACTTGGAGCTTAGTCACTCCTTTGCTCTGTGACTTTGGTTAAGTCACTTAATGATGTGGGCCTGTTTCAACTTTTGTAGATTGAAGTGGTGTTGAATTAAATTATCCTGAAATCTTTTTTCTTTTTAAGGTCATCATTCTTAAAAAAAATTTTTTTTTTTTTAGTATTTTGAAGCTTATTAAGTTTGTAATTATAAAATAATATGTATTCACTGAAGAAAAGTTTAAAAAAATGAAAAAGAACTCTGTATTATCACTGCTCAGAGACAACTGCTGTTAATATTTTGGTTTATTTCCCTAATTCTACTTTCTATCCACACGTATATCTACATAGCATTTAAGTACTAGACACATTTATGATGCTTCCTACCTAGGATTCCTTTACGTTAAGCGTAAAGCGAGCTGATCTTTCTGGCCACCAGACTCAAGGGTGGCCCGTTCTTAGACTGACTCAGGACCTGTGAGTTGTCGTCTGGCTCAGAAAGACAAGCTGAGCCAATCAGTTTAGGAATTTGGACTTGGAAGACTGAGAGGTGAAGCCAGTGAGTAATGAAGCTGAGATGAACACATGCAAGATGATAGAATAGAAGCTAACAAAAGCATTTTGAACTATGTGCAAGCTGAATTTATGAGACAGCAAAAAACTATGCTTAAGGAGAGATGGTTGGCTCGGTAGAGAGAGAAAGATGGAGAAGAGGCCACAGGGAAATCCAGTTGCCTGAGAAAGAAACCTTATGCTCAGTGATTTTCCAGATTCAATTTTCAAGAGATCTATCTGTCCTTGATTCCTAAGCTTTGATTGTCATGAGAATTCTGAAACATACTCAAAGCCCCTTTTATCTGAGCTGGGTCAATGTTACAGACAGCCAAAAGACACCTGACTCAAACAATTTAAATTTGAATTGACATTTTTTATTGACTATTTCCCCAAGTTATTACATATGTTTTAAATGCATAGTTTTTAATGGTTAAGTAGTATTCATAGTATGAATACACTGTATAAGAAACCTAAATGACAACAAAGTTGATTACTTTAATGCTATTGAAATTATTACCTGGGCATTAAGAAATCTAAGACCTGTGGTTGCCCAAATGATCCAGGAAGACTTCCAATATTCTTGCATAAATGCTTTTACCTACCAGATATGGCAACACACACAGGCACACACACCAGCTTAGTCAGTAGAATTTAGTGTGGAGAAATCTAGCCTGCCTTCAAAAAATCCCTTGAGTACTATTTTCCTAACTGAACCCATTATAAATATTTTTATGAGGGCTCAGTGGGTGTTTTTCCAGCTTCACCATGCCATTGTAACTCATAATAAGGCAGGCATAGCCCCACCCTAACCTAATCTTAGTCACAGGACAAGAACATCTGGGATAAAGGTCACTGAGAAGTCCAGACGAACAGGTTAGACACACAGAATTAGCACATGCACCTACACCCTAAGTCTACCTATTCTTTCTTTCTTTTTCTTTTTTTTTTTTGTTTAAATTTTTATTGGAGTATAGTTGATTTACAATGTGTTAGTTTCAGGTGTATAGCAAAGTGAATCAGTTATACATATACATATATCCACTCTTTTTTAGATTCCTTTCCCATATAGGTCATTACAGAGTATTGAGTAGAGTTCCCTGTACTATACAGTAGGTCCTTATTAGTTATCTATTCTATTATAGTAGTGTGTATGTGTCAATCCCAGTCTCCCAATTTATCCCTCCCTGCCCTTACCCCCTGGTAACCATAAGTTTGATTTCTGCATCCGTGCTCTATTTCTGTTTCTACATATTCTTTCTAATGGAAAGATTGAAAGAACATAAAATGTCATGATTGCCCTTTGTAAGAAAATGATATCAGCTCATAGACTGGCACCAATGCTTGGTAAAACCTTGGACAAGGTGTGAGGGATCCTGACTCCATTCTCTGTTTCGAAATATAATATCAAATGCTGCTCCTTGTGGGTTTGGAACTTGTTTGGGAAAAAAGTTAATCACCTTCCCTCGTACAAATTTTATCCACATGATAATTTGAAATTTCTCCTGTGTAGTTCTCCTTCCCAACATAAGAAGAAAATTACTCTTTCTAGCTGGGTTTTTCCCAAACCCCTAAACTCACACCAATTTTCTCACAAAATTACACCAATTCAGTATTATCAAATTATATGAGAGAGAAAACCCACAGGTGTAATTAAAGTAGCAGGGGCAACTCTGAATTCGAAGTACCTTTATTTGAGTGTTTTGCCTTATCTTTTTTCAGGGAATGGGTGATACTCTGATGTAGCTAAACCACCTATGAAGTAAGAGACAGGGTTTTAGTGTTTATTTAGTATTACTTAGAAATGATCACGGGCCTACTTTACTCAAAGTTTAGTTCTGAGAAAATGTGAGATGGAGTGTATAAAAGCATGTTATTAAATTTTAAGCGATTAACAAATAAAATTACTTCCTTTTGCTGGAAGGTCAAGTAAGCAAAAAGGTCTAGTGAACAGAAAAGACTGGAATATCACAGACCTGGATTCAAATCCTATCTATTTGACCCTAGGCAAGTTCCTCACCACTCTCTTTTGGTTTCCTTATCTGTAATATGGTAATATTGATGTATATTTCATCAAGGTTAAATGTATTCTGTGTTAATAATGCCTTCTACAATACACTAAATTAGTGAGATTAAATGATGTTTGTAATGTGGTCTTAATGGATATTCCTGTCTTGTTTCTGAATTAAATAGGAACATCTCTGGTGTTTCATAGTGAGCTATGACCTCGCTATTGTTTTTCAATATTATGTAAAAATATTCCTGAAAAAATTTCCAAACAAAATATAAGAAATGGAATTGATTTTATCTCCTTTCTGATATTTTATTTCTAGTTATAGATAATATAAATCTCTGTTTAGAAAACCCCAGGAGAATCAACTAATAAAACATTAGAATTAATTTTTAAAAAAGTTCAGTATGGTGATCAGATTCAAAATAAATATTCCAAATTCAAAAGTTGTTCTATGGGGACTTCCCTGGTGGTGCAGTGATTGGGAGTCCGCCTGCCAATGCAGGGGACAGGGGTTAGGGCCCTGGTCCGGGAAGATCTCACATGCCGCGGAGCAGCTGAGCCCTTGTGCCACAATTGCTCAAGCCCACACACCTAGAGCCCGTGCTCTGGAAAGAGAAGCCACCGCAGTGAGAAGCCCATGCACCGCAACTAGAGAAAGCGCGCATGCGGCAACGAGGACCCAACCCCAACACAGCCAAAAATAAATAAATAAAATTAAAAAAAAAAAAAAAGTTGTTCTATGTATTAGCGACAGCCAGTTAGGAAATATGAAAGGGGAAAATTCTCATTTATAAAAGCAACAGAATATATAAAATAATAACAATAACTTTGATTAAAATTCATGTGGTACCTTACATAAGGAAAAAGTATAATTTTTTCTGATGGAACAGAGAGAATATTGGAACTGGGAGCTATTCTTTATTCTGAACGTGATGAACAAATGTGATAAAGATGTCAATTCTCTGCAAAGTAATTTATAGTTTTAATGTACTTTTGATACAGTTTCAAAAAAATTTTAAAACATTTCCAAAATAACTTAGAAAAAGTGATGAGGGAATATCAAAAGGTACTCTAAATCTACAAAAATCAACATAGTATGCTACCAAAAAAGAAGAGACAAAGTCCACTGGTTCTAATACTTATGAGAACTTGATATGTAAAAAAGTGAGTGACACATACTAACAGGGAAGGAATGAACTCTCCAATGATGACATGAGAACAAACGGGATAATTTAAAAAATAATCAACATAGATATTCATCTCATCCTACAAATTAAAAGTCATTCATCCCATAATTATTTAATATTGATGCCACAGAAAAACTGGAAAAAAAGAAAGGTGATAATGCTGGGTCACTCCAACACACACACAGACTTGTAAACATAATCATATAGAGACAGAGATATACAGCTACAGATATTTACTTAAATGTGGAGAAGTATCATAATAGTACAACTGTATATGAGCAGACTTCCTGGTTGTGACAATTGATTGCCTGGGTTGACCCAAGTGATCTGCTTGGACAGGAGGGGTCCTCTCAAACATCACTATATTGTATGTGTGTCTAATACCACACATTTGGTTAAAAGAAAACATCTTTCCCAGACAGAGGACTGTTTTTCAGTCTCAGTTTTGTAAGTTGCTATTTCCACCTTCCAAATTCTCATACACACAATTAAACAGCCAGTAGGGGAAAATAATTGTTTAAAAATATGACAGGATTATTTGTATTAATTATATAAGTTTAACCTTAATAGTAAACCTGGGCTATCTGACCCTCTCTTAAGACCCATCCTTGCCCAGCGACACATCCAACACAAATCTAATTCCACAACTTTGAAGAGTAATGTATATACTTTATTGAAGATGGTTTTATTTGGTTGAAGGGCAGAGGTGGCAGCAAACACAAGGTTTCACTGCATAAAACACGGCAAAATATACTAAAGACCCTCTTTGCTTATCCTTCCCATCAAAGCCTCATCTCCCTTATCATCCTATCCCCAAAACCGTAGTCCATTCTGGCTATTTTTCTCTTCTCTCTGCTGCCAAGTGTCTCCAAATTCTTGCTATTTTCATAACTCACCCCCTTCCATCAGTTATCTCCATATTTCCACATTTAAAAATATATTTCCATGCCTTTTCTCATCTACATTAATTTAGCCTGTATTCTCCCAACCATGACTCAATCCAATTAGCTGAGATAAAGGCTCATCATTCCTTCTTCTGAGTAGAGAAATGGGGAGTGGAAAAGAGAGAGATGGAAGGATTACAAACTTTCGTGATTTAATATAATTTCCTTTTACCTCTGTCATACATATAAAAAGTCAGTATAAAAATACTAAAGTTCCAATAGAAAATGAATAAAGGATATGAACATACACAATACAGAAGCAGAAATATAAAAAACAAATGGATATAGGAAAAAATCAACCCCACTAGTACACAATGAATGAAAACATACCATGATTTAACTTAGCAAAGATTAAAAATTATAATAGTCAAGCTGATGGAGGTATAGTGAGGTTAATATTCTTATATAATGCTAGTAGAAATACAGACTGAACAATCTTTTTGAAATGCAACTAGGCAGTACACATTGTGAAATTTTAAAAGTTTCCAACCTTTGCCATTTCTAGGAATAGTTATAAAGAAATAATCAGAGAAACACACACAGATCTCTCTATAATTATGTTCATTATTTATTTTAGCATTATTTATGACAAAAGTTAAAAACAACCAGAAGGTTCAGAGTTGGCTTGTTGTAAAGATAATTTAAGCTATAATGATACACTCAAATCTCACTTATTAAAAATCATGATTTAAAAAACCTATGTAATGATGTTGTAAATGCTCACACAATAATATAAAGTTAAAGGTTATTGAATACTGCATATGTTGAATAATCTCAGTTATATAATACAAGTGTATGCATAAGTAGGAAGAAAATACACCAAAATGTTAACTGTGGTTATCTTTGGTTTGTGGAAATCTTTGTTTCCTTCTGACTGTCCCTGAATTTTCCAAATTACCCATAATGAGGAAGAATGAGAGAGTATTACTTCCATAATCAGAAGAGTTTTTTTAAGAACCAAGAAAAGACATCCAAATTCTATTGTTGATAATCAAATGTGATTCCTGTTTGTCATTAATTGATATTTCAAACTCATGGATGAAACTAAAAGATGAAATCCCTTATCCCTGGGAGAGACTTTCTTGAGGACAGAATATAATTGTCAGGTTCCAGGTAACTTGATAAAGTTGGGGAGAATTGGAGAGAGATGTGGAGAGACAGAATTATATTAATAGAGTATAATGTGAGTTGTATGGTTTCAGGAAAAGCCTTAGTGCCTTGTTCTAAATGATAAAGTAGGCAATGAATTATTAGAAGCCATTAAAGGTGAATTATTATTGTATTTACATTTTCCCATTTGTCTGGCACAGTAGGTTTTTTAAAAAGCTCTTTCTAACAGAATACCTCCACAATTTGGCCAACAAACGGTCCCATTTTTCTTTGATATTTTTGGGTTGTTTTTATCATTTATCTTTTTTTTTTTTCCCCTTGCATGACCATGGACAAATCGTTGTTGGGCACCTGATGCTAAGAATAGGATTTGATATTGACCAGATACGACTGCTTAACATACAAGCCTTCCGGCAATTACAAACGGGACACTGCATCTTAAAGCTGAAAGCTAATGTTGGAGAACTAACTCGGTTACTTTTTAAGATCATAGATTAACCAAATCATCCATTCCTTTACCCCTGCCATCTACCTTGCAAACATGCATTAGTCACCTGGAGGAATTAGGTAAGAAGATGAAAATAAGTAACAATAAATCCATCTTCACTGTCAGAAAACCATCTTAGAGTCTGCTCATTCTTAGAAAGTCCAGATGCCAGTATTTTTATGGATAATGTACACAGATTTCTTCTGGTCATTAAACATATCCCATATGGTTGGGATTTTAAAAAGAACAAGAACAATGTCTCAGGGGATTCTTGGGTTTTTCCTACGGTATTCTAACTTTAGGGTAGTTCCAGAGCTGAACACTCCTCCAAGAGCCAACAATGCCTCTGGGGAACCCCTATAGCCAAACATGAGTTCAGAGTGCATCTTGGGAAATAGCTTCTACAATTACAGAACCTCAAGCCCACTCCATTCCAAGGCGGTCATGCTCCCCTTTGCTCAATCAGGGTGATTTCAGAACAACACATAAGGCAACTCAAGTCATGTGAGTGACTACACTTTTTTGGAGTTTACTTTAAAAAAAAACACTTTCATTATAAAATATATTGCATATATTTTTAAAAGGGCATGAAATCTGTATGTACAAATAAGAAATCACTATTAAGCAATAGTTATAAAGGAACATCCGTATGACTATCAAGTGCAGTAAGAACATTGCCAACACCCACAGAAGCACCCCGTGAAGACTTCCTTGTCACAAGCTTCCCCTGAGTTCATTTTTTTCAAGCACTCCCTCTTTGGCCCCAGCAGGGATTCTTGGCCAAAATTTTATCAGCACCGAAGTAGTGTTAGAAAGGCTTTCCAAAAATCATCCTTACTGTACAGTACGTGACACTATTTTGGCATTTAATAAAAAGGCTGCTACTATTTTAAAAGATTTCTCTATTGATCATAGGAAATGACTGTTTTCCAGGACATAAAAGGCATATATGTTCTGGAGAATAGCTTGCTTTAGCAGTTCAAAAAAATTTCATCTTGATTTTTTAATGATTATTTCTAAAGGGATATTTTAAGCAATTTGCATTTCCCCTTTCAAATTCTGTTTATATCATTTAGCTGTTGGACTTTTAGATTTGTCCTATCAGCTTCTATATATGTGTGTATATGAAGATATATATACATACATATATATGTATATATACGCACACACATATGTGCATTTGTATGAAAAAGAATGTTAACTCTGTCTGCCATATTTGTAACAAATATTTTCCCCAGACTGCTGTTTAAGAAGGCACAGAAATTCTTAACTTTGTTTATGTCATAGATTGTATTAACTTTTGCCTTCATGAATTTTCCAACAATTTTAAAATAATTTGAACAGACATTTCCAAACATTCACGAAAGTAAAGGGAATATTATAATGAGTCCAAGGTACTCATTACCCCGCACAATAATTGTCACCATTCTGCAATTCTTGTTTCATCTATTATCTCCCATCCCCTCATTGTTCTTTTGCTGAAGTATTTTAAAGTAAATCTCAGACATAATATTATGTCACATGAGAATACTTCAGAATATATCTCTAGCTGATAAGAGCTTTTCAAATAACAACCAACACACCCATCAATATTGACAATAGTTCCTTAATATCTAATACCCAGTCAGGCTCAGTTTTCTCTAATTTAAAAAAAGTGTCATTTCAGAATAGGATTTTTGAACCCAGATTCAAATAGGGTCCATGTGCCGTATTTGGTTGATATGTCACTGAGGTTTCCCCTCCCTTTTAGATTCCATGCCCTGTATTTGTTGAAGAAACTGGGTCATCTGTCCTAAGGAATATCCCACTTTCTGGATTTGGATGACTGTATTCTTGTGATGTCATTTACCACATTCCTCTATCCCTTGAATTTTCTACCAAGTGTACCAAGCGATAGTTGGATCTACAGATTTGATAAAATTCAGGTTTAATTTTGGGGGACATAAGGTACTGTGAACCTCCTTTTGCATCATGTCATGGGACACATGATGTCTGAATACTATCCCACTTTTAGCGATGTTAAAATTAACTACTAATTGCAGTGACTGTAAGCCTGATATATCCTTTATAGAATTCCTAATCAACATTTGAGCTAACATTTTTAATGGTCATTGATAACTGTTTTCTAGATCCATTAGTGCCCTAGGTCTCTGATGTTCTTAAGCTTAGAAAGCCTTAATCTTTTACAATATCAGATCACTAAATATTTTCTCAGGACTTTATTGTGTGTGTGTATGTGTACTTAAACATTCAAATCTTGAATCAACCTGAAATTCACTTCAGTGTACAAGGGAAATGAGGATTTAAATTGATTTCTTCTAGAAAGGATGTGTTGCAAGAAGGTCTTTGGACAAGTAGTCACCATGTAACTAGCAATGGAATTTCTGACTGGCTACAGTGCTTTCCTAAGGGGGTCCCAAACTGTTTTCCAAACAGTTAATAATTTTTCCAATACTCTTGGTGTCCTGGCATTGGAACGTTGATTAGAGAGAGATTTCATTATTTACAGAGACAGTAGGACTCAGACTAAGAGAGTGTCTGAGAAGGTTGGGATGCTATTACATTTTCTCACAGTAAGTAAGTACTTCTATACCAGACGGAAAACTAAGACTTTTGTGAGTCCTCAGGGTTTTGCTCCATCACTAAGTTTTCAAATTTTGAAAATGTCAGCTTTTTATTTCCATAAACAATCATCTTGCCATTGAGGGAAATAACCTTGAAAAATCTGTACACATGACATAATGACTCAAATCTAAGCAGAAGTTGTTATACTTTCTTTTCTTCTTCTTTAAGAAAAAGAACATAGTCACCTCTTTCCAGATATTGGCACCTCTGCTTCTCCTTAAATTGGCAGGGTAATTATTTAGGTCATTTTTTTTTAAACTAAACTACTGTAGCATAAATGGTATTAGGTACTTGATTTTAATCAGGAATAAAAAAGCTGTAAGGCTTTTCTCAATGATTTCCCTGACTACAAAAATATCCCATTCAAACTAATGCTAGGCTAATTGTGCAAAACTTTTAATCACTTTATCTCTTTGTTCAAGATCCATCCATAGAGCCCAACTGCTTCGAGTCAAATTCAAATTCCAGCTCCTAGTTCCATGTTCTTTCATTACGGATTACCCACCAACTAGCCATCCTTTCCCCTACCACTCATTCTTCAGAGTAACTCTTCAATATTTTCACTCTAGTCTATTCTCTGAGCCTATTGTGCTTTTTCACTTGCTAATCCCTAATCTGAACACTTTTACAATTTCTCTTACCCAGTACAGAGTCTAGCTTTTTTTTTTTTTTTTTTTTTGGCTGCATTAGGTCTTCATTGCTGCGTGTGGGCTTTCTCTAGTTGTGGTGAACGGGGGCTACTCTTCTTTGCAGTGCGCAGGCTTCTCATTGCAGTGGCTTCTCTTGTTGCAGAGCACAGGCTCTAGGCACGTGGGCTTCAGTAGTTGTGGCACGCAGGCTCAGTAGTTGTGGCTCACGGGTTCTAGAGAGCAGGCTCAGTAGTTGTGGTGCACAGGCTTAGTTGTTCCGCAGCATGTAGGATCTTCTCGGACCAGGGGTTGAACCTGTGTTCCCTGCACTGGCAGGTAGATTCTTAACCACTGCACCACCAGGAAAGTCCCAGAGTCTAGCCTTTAGAAAAAAAAATCCATACATAGCAATTTAAATCTCATCTACAAGCATTTGCTTGGTGGTGGCCTTTGTAGATCTCTTTGTTCTTTAAATATGCCTCTTTAGAAACAAAATGGTATAGTTTAGCATGTAAGTTTTTTTCTTTTTCTGTTTACAGTATATTTGTTATATTTGTCTAACTAGATTGTAAGAGCAAAAGTAGTATGCTACATAGGACTTTATTTTTAGATCTTATTAAAATAAAATTCTTAAGAATTTTTAAAGGATCATTTTGATGATGTGCTTATCAAATCCACAAATGGCATAACCGTGAGAGTGTGGTAGATTTTAAAAAATGGACACAATTGTCATGTTTTCTTTTCCTATCTAGACCCTTTGTAAAGTGACTTTTGAAGCTCCTCACATCAAGATATGGGGCCTGTTTCTCCAGCCTTTGAAGGTTTCTGGCCTTAGAATTGTTTTGGCCCACAGAATACAGGGAAAATGATGGCGTCCCTGTTCTGAGCTGAGGACTCATGGGGCCTCTCTTGGTTTCATTTGCTTTCTTGGGACCCCTCTTCTGACATGTGGACAAGAGTAGGTTAGCCTGTTGGAGAAACCATGAGAAACCATGCAGAACAGAGACTAGCCATTTCAGCTGAGGTTCTTCTAGACTCACCAGCCCCCAGCTGACCTAGCAGCTGATTACAGATGCATGAGTAAGCCCAGTCAAGTCCAAGAACCACTAAAGTGAGCCCAGCCTAAGTTCAGACACATAGAATTAGAAGCTAAATTGTTTTTTAATCCACTAACTTTGGGATGGCTTCATACATGGCAACATTAATGAATACAAAGGGTAAAAACTTTTACATGGCAGACTCTTGATCCTAGAAGATTTAGCATTCTACAACCATAAACTACACTATTGAGATAAAATATAACTGACTTAAGTACAAAGCTCTAAATTCAAGTTCAAAAAAACCAGCTGTGTGAATAGAGGATAGCAGAGATATAGCTTACCAACATATATGCAGAACGCTTAGTGGCTTTGGTTGACCACAAGCATATGACTCAACCTTGTGTTTCCACTCTTACAACAAAGCTTATATGATTTGATGCTGTGTTAAATGTATAAGACCCCAGAGTGGGGTTTGTCCAGAGGACAATAATCATGATGCTGAAGGGCCTAGAGACCATCTCACACAAGGAAAAATGGAAAGCAATGCAATTGCGTATCCATTAGAGATACCGAAGGGGTAGAGTGTATAAGATAACTGCCTTCAACTATTTGAAGAGCTAACATGTGGAACAAGACTGGAGATGTTTAGTGTTATCTCATTAAAAATTAGGACTTATGAATAGAAGCTATAAGAAGGCAGATTTCAGGGCATCATAGGGAAGAAGTTGAGTTAGAGAGGCTGCATGTGTATACTGTTTAAGAATGCAAACTACACAGTCAAAGCTGGGTCTTCCACTTGCCAGCTGTGTGATGCTGGGCAGTTGCCCAGTTTCCCCATCACCTGTAAAATGGAAATAATAACAGTACCATTTCATAAAGTTGTGATAAAGATTAAATAGGATTTTTGAATACAAAATGCTTAGCTCAGTGTCTGGCATATAGTAAGCACTCAATAAATTTTATTTATTATCATTAATAATAAGAGCTATTTAAATATGACATGAACTGCCTCAGGAGGTGGAAAGCTCCCTCTAAATGGAGATATTCAGAGGAGATTTGGCAGGTATTTGTATGATAGATTTAAGCATTAGATGAGAAGTTGAGCTAGAGGACATTTAAATTAGCTTCCAGTGCTGAATAAGTCATTCTATATCCCTTAAGACAGGATAACTTCTTTAGTATCTCCCAGAATACTTAGCACTATATTTAATAAACATTTTTGATTATATAAGTGTATATTTTTCTCATAGTAAGAATCGTTCCATGCTAAAATGAAGTTGTGTGAGAATTCTTGATTTTTTTTTCATCTCTTCTCCTCTAAAAGAAGCATACCACTAAATTTTATTTTTATGATGGCCATATTGACTAAAACTAAAGAGTACAAATTTTAGTGCTACAAATTCTCCATTGTGGGACATTTAAATTGGTATATTCAAAGCTCTCATCTTTTCACACTTGGCATTTCCCTATCAGAATGCATAATTTTAAACTGGTCAGATATTTTCAAGGTACAAAAGGCTGAACTTTCTTTGGTAACTGACCTGCCATCCAAAGTCCAAGCTGGAGCCAGTAACCATTTTTCCTTCCCATTGTACAGACAGCATCTGGAAACACTGACCATGATCACTCTTGCCTTCTAAAGGCACTGCGGGCACTTCTAACTCCCACTGCAATTCTATTTAATAAAATAGATCTGGTTGATTTACCTGAACAAGGTCATATGTCTATCTCCTCAGTTATCTCACTGCTACCAGTTGAGAGGAAGGAATTCACATAGGCCAGGGTGCTGTCTTCGTGGTTTCCAAGTGATAAAAATCTCCCCTTTATTATAATGAGCTTCAGCATAGGAATCGGCATTAATCACCCGTGAGTAGTGTTTACTTTCCTCATTAATGAAAGTTTAGAGTCAGGTACACTAGCCAAGAAAATCTTAAAATGTGTAAGTGGGGAGAAGAGTTCTAAATTGTGGGTTTGAATGAGCTCTGAATTCTGGGTTTGCGGTGAAATGGACAAGGTATTCACAGACACCAACAAGATTTCTGGGCCGTCCAATCCTGGCCTGTGCACGCATTGTGCCACACCCGGAAGAATACAAGATAAGAAACATGCTCCATTACCAAGAGGAGGCAGAGGTGCAAGCAATTTCAACAAAGTGAGAGCAGTGCTGTAATAGGAAACATATAAAGTGCAGTTTAACTCAGAATAGAGGTTGTAGGAGGGACAAAAGAGAAGTAGAAGTAAACTGTTAAGACAGATTTTAAAAAAGAGGAGGGGATTAGGCAGGACCACGTAGAAGGAACAGCATGCACAATGGCAGAGTCGTGAAATAGAGTGTCGTGTAGGATTTGGGGGAAATGAGCAATGCGAGCTGAGGCGAGAGGAGGGGGAGTATTTCACACATGCCTCCCCCGACCATTCAGAGAGATGCAGACTAGCTCAGTAGTCAGTGGAAAGCCATTCCACCTTTTAGTCAAGTAAGTAACTTGATCATATTTGCAATTTGAAAGGTTAACTCTGTAGTGATATTGATGAGGTACTGAAAGAAGAGGATGAAAGTGAAGGTAGGGAAACCAGTTAGAGGGTTCCTTTAGAACCAGATGAGAGATGAGGAAAGCCTTAATTACAGCAATCACAATGGGGAAGGAGAGGGTGAGATATTAAGGCTTTAGAACCGTCCCAATTGGATGGCCGACTGAAAGGATGAGGTAGGGGGGAAGAATTATGGATGATACCCAAGAACCTGGCTTGAATTGCTGGGTAGAAGGTAGGAACATTCACTGAGAGAGGAACAGAACATCTGTAGAGCAGGGGAATCAGAAGACCAGAAAGAGGCGCTGACTAGTTTAGTTTCAATCGTGTTGAGCAAATGAAACAAGAAAATAAAGAATATTGCTCAAGGAGAGAGAGTTGATTTTCTTTTTTAAGTGCACCAGGAATGGAACACTGGGGAACACAGAATTGGAGGTATTATTGAGGGAAGATGAAATAGCAAAAGAGACTGAGAAGGTCAGATGAGAATTAGAACAGTCAACTCTCATAAAATCCCTCCAGAGAGGAACAACTTTCGAGAAGAGGTCAACTGAGTCAAGTTCGAGAAGAATTGAAGTGTACTCTGGGTTTAGCAGTTAGGATTTTCCTGTTGACCTTGGCAAGATCACTTTCACTGGTGCAGTGAAGGAAGGAAACAACTTCCATGCCACAAAGCATGAGAACATTTTCTCTCTCTCACTCTCTCTCTTTTTCTATTTTGTTTTAATCTCAGCATGTCTCTTATATCTGATTCTCTTTGAAAGTCCTTAGTGTAAAAATTGCAGTTTCTGCCTTTTGCAAATGAATAGAGCCTTTTAAGAGTTATTCTGTTAGTAAATGTCTTTGAAGGTAAATTTGAATTTTTTCACTAAGCTGTTGGTTAGAGAGGTTTCAGAAGGCATTTAATGAAAAGCAGCCTGAACCCAGGTAATTTGAAAACAGCGATCTCAGATAAACAAAATGAGAATTTCTTTCCCTTTCTTTTTCTACCACTTCCCCCTCCTCAGTAACCAGCTAAGATATGGAAAGAGTTATGCTTGGTGCTCTGGGGACATAAATAATGAATAAGGCACAATTCTGCCCCCTCACAAGGAGATTACAAGCCCCTGCAAAAAGGCAGACACGCAATCAGCCAACCCTAAAGTAAGGTAAGCTGAAAAAAACGTTCATAGCAGTAAAAGCAAAGTTCTATGGGGGCCCAAATGTAATTCCCCATCTCTCATAAAACCCAGGAAATGACCTTTAAAAACATAGACACAATTGGGGAGTTCATCCCACCACTAATTACCTCCCTACTTTTCAGACCATAAACTTTTATGGAATCTGCTCTCTGTTCACTAAAGAGAACAGATGCCTTTATTTTACCAGGCATCCAAACTGCCTACCTGAAAAAGGCATTAGTGGCAAGTGGAGATTTCAGCTCTACCCTTGTCTGTATGGTGATTCTTTTGTTACATTGTACTTTAATAATACCACTTTGACCCTTTTCATTGAGAGTGTTAAAGTTCTTAAAATTAAATGCATTGCCTCATGGATTAGGTGAGTACCAAGCCTCCTTCTTCCAGAGGAGATAAACTGGGACACCCAAATATATGGAATGGCTTCTGAGGAATACTATTTTGATCTGAGTAACCTCATGGTGTTATCTTTGCAGTTCATACCCCCTTTAAAGTCCTTTGTAAAGCAACTGCCTTTACAGGGGCAACCTAACGCTGCATGCTCACACATTATTTCCCACTTGTGCAGGGTTGCTATTTATAATGGGCCTTTTGGAAACTGAAAATCTAAGGTTGGTTAACCGTAGCCAGAGTGACCCATAATATAAACCGGGTCATACTGTTTTTGGAATCCTTCTGCATCCTCTCAGGAAACTTTGATTATATTTCAACTAGGAATAAAAAGGAGATTGTCCAAATAAATTTTTAAAAAAATCTCTCCAGCAGGTGGTTAAGGCATAGGTTCTTAAGTCAAGCATGCTGGTTTTGGATGCCAGCTGTACCATTTGCCAGTCTGTGACCTTGAATAAGTTCTTTACCCTTTCCAGGCTTCATTTGTAAAACGATTTAATGAGAGACTGGATATTAAGAACTCAGGGTAGTGTTGGGCACAGAGTTCTCAAACAATGGAAGCTATTATAATAATGATTATTGCTGTTATTGTTTATACCCAATTGCCCTGAATTACTGTTTATAGCACACGGCCTCACACTTGGAAGACATTCAATGTCTGTTTATTTCTTAATGGAAATAAGCAGCTGGCATAGAATGCTTAGAATGCAATATTTCCAAGAGGAGCTTCCTTTGGCTTTCTCAAGGGTACCCCGAGTACTGAGAAGGTATCAAAACTACATAAATTCTGCTGATAATTCTGTAGTGCTATGTCTCAGAATATAGTGATATTATGTTTTTCTGATCTATGTGAATAGAGTACATGCATACTATGCCAATCCCAGGTCATTTTTTCCCCGTTTCCAGGTGGGACAAATTAAAGTTTCTTTTTTGGTCAATAACAGAACAGGCAGTATTTTTACTTAGCATTTTTCCATCAAAAGTTCCACATGGTATTTTGCAACCAGGTTCTGAGAGAGAAATCAAGGCAGCATTAATGGGGAAGTGTCAGCACATTGAGACAAGGAAAGAATAAACAATAGTTCCATATAATAAAAATATGACTCTGAGACCTTTGATAATGGCGCGGTCCCCAATAGTAAGGGTCTGGTGATTACGTGTGTATGTATGTGCTGTTAACAAAACATTTATCTCACATTTAAATTTAAACATCAAGTACTTTGCAGTTGGGTCATACATATTGTATCATACATTTCAGCCGTTAGAGATAAGCTGTAAAGCAAGATCAGAGAACAAGAATGATTTTTAAGTTTGCTATTTCCCATTTTTATACTGTATAAGCATCTACCTGTTTCTGAATTAATGAATTTTATAAGCCTAATAAAATATATTCGATAGATATTGTTTCACTTATTTCCTGTAGGCTTTGGGATCTGGAATTGAATATGTTTCTGTGCTTACAGGAGGACATAAATTGAACTGCCATTGGTTTAATCATATTTGTTCAACCTTATTCCAACTCTTTGGAGCTTACAAAGTCTGTTTATATAGTCATCTTGCCTGTTAGGAATGTTAGGATGGAAAGACTTCTTGTCCTTGTGAGTCAGGCTGCATTTCTTACCCAGTTGAACTCTTACCAATGGACCTAATGTAGTAAATTTCAGCCTAGGTTTTGCTTGAGTGGTAGTGAGAATCCAGGAATCTAAATTTAGGGGAAATATATTTTCACCTCTAGTTACTTGATACTTATAGGACAGTGCTAATGGTATTGATTAAAATTTTTTCTTGTCTTCTGTAGATATAGTAGCCCACTCACATAGAATACTATTCAACAACCATTGTGAACAAGGATAAGAAGATGAAGATAGCTGGATAACAAACTAAAATTCCATATTCATGTAACCATCAGAGGACAAATACTACCTGCCTACTGTGTGAATGTCATTGTGTCAGGCATTTTGGGGGAAGAGATGATGGGGGAAAATGACACGGACTCTAATGTGGGGTAGCAGTAAGAGTCCTGATGATGTTGATGTTTTAGAGGGTTAATTTACTAAGCCAAAACAATGTGTTATTTTATGTTAATAAAAGGAGAGTTGATCTAGAATGAGGTATGAGATAACAATGCATTTGTCCCATAAAATCCTGTGTAACTTGAGTTAGAGCAAAAGCTGAAACCCAAGATGATTCCCTAGAGCCCCGGGGAATCCATACCTGCTCCAGATGATGAAAGAATAGAATATTATGCCAAATACATGAAGATATTTATACATATTTCCAAACTAATGACAGCTCCTACATACAATAAGTATCAATAGAAATGTTATTTGACCAGATAACGGGTTCCACTACAGCGCTTGAATTTGAGTATTTTCAGTAGAAATTTGTTTCCCTCAGTTCTAAGGAGAGCTTCTCCAAAATTCAGGATATGATAGATATCTAGGTTTACTATGTTAGAGCTCAAAGATGGGGCTCTCTGCTGAGTAGAGTTCTGTTTATCACCTTATCCTCAGAACCAGAAGCTAGCCTCCTTATCTCTTCTTCCTCATCCAGGCTTGATTTGGAAGACAGGTGTCAGCAACTCAGCATTTTCATCCCTTTAACTGATATTTACTGTACCGGGCTCTGCCTTCTACTTTCACTGGATCCTAAGTGACTTCTCATAGGGCATGCAGCCCACTTTCTCCCCTGCTTTAATTGTGTGCTAGGATACCACTGCAGCTGCTGTACCAATGGCCAAACTAGTAGTGGTGTAGACAAGGTGGAGGTTGATTTCTGTCTCAGGCAATAGCAGTCGGAAAACAAGCAGGCAATGGTTCTATGTTGTTTCTCTGCCATCCTCTCTTGGTCTAAGGTGGCTGTTTCAGCTTCTGCTACCATATTTGTATTCCAGCCAGCAAGTGGGGTCTGCCTTTCTTATGAAGGGCATGACTGAGAAATTGTATACATCACCTCCATTCATATCCCACTGGCCACATTCTCATCATATGGCCACATCTAACTGCAAGGGAGGCTGAAAAATGTGCTCTTTAGCTGGGTGGACGTATGCCCAACTAAATCCTCCACAATCTTAGAGGAAGAAGAAAATTGACCCCTTAACTTGAAAGTTTCTTTCGCCTTGTCACAAGAAGGCCTAGAAGAAAAATATTTGGCTTAATGTATTTTGCCTCAGTGACCAGAAGCTAAATGTATAAAGAAAGAGATCCAGTAAAATCAGGGGCACTTACCCTCAAAAAATTATGTTTATCTACAACTGTAGCAATTATAGTGGCTTCCTGAGCTCAAAATTATTATTATCTTCTGATTATTCTATTCCTGACTTCTGGTATTGTTTTTGGAAGCAGCAATAGGCCACAGAGTAGCTTGTGGGTTGGCTTTTCCATCTTCCTGGGTCACTTATAGCCCTAAATATTAAGTCCCAAGCTACTTCTCATAGAATTGGTGCTGTCTATTCAGACCCAGCCATGATATAATTAGTAACGTTCAGTGATTCTCAACGGGCCATGACTTAGAAGACTATTCTTAAAATGGCCCTTGTTGGCTAAGCTAAATTTTCCTTTGGTAAGAAAAATTCTCCAGTGCTAAAAGAAGCTAAAGATCAATCTGCAAAAAGGGACACCTCTGTCTGTTTTCTTCCCATAGATGCCTCCCAATTTTGAAATAAAGCAGCTCTATATTTTGTTGATTCTGAGTTCACCAGTTCCTTTCTTTTTATCTGTTGTTTATCCAGTTACTTCCATCTAGCTCCTCCAGTTTCCCCTTCACTCACCCAGAAATACAGAAGGCCCAGGGAGCCTCGATAACTTTCTTAGCCACCCTTCCATGTAATAACACTGCTATCCTGCAAAGCTGTTTATCTCCCTCCATTTCCTTCTGGTAAAATCAAATAATGCATTAAAGTTACATTTCTTTAGACCGAGGACAAGTTTACCTGTCACTTAAATTCTACTGAGAAAGGTAGGCTGGCACAGCCATGGTCATGGGCAGCTCTTAATTCAAAACAGCTCCCTCTGCTTGTGTATTCTATGCAGCTTTCAGAGGTCAAGGCACTTTATTGGGTCGTTTTGACTTGGCATGAGCTGCGCAATGCTTTACTGAGTTGAACTAATACTTCTCTCAGCCCACTCTCCTGTCTTGTCAGCACCAGTGAGAATTTTGTGGGAGAGCCTGGAAGTTGAATTTTATGTCATCTTCCAATGTTACCTATCTCCCTAAATCCCTGCTTTTGTTTCCATCATTATTCTCTAGTTCCCTTTCAATAGTCCACTTTGAATCTGCCATTAATTTATTGAAATTCTCCAATCCCTTTTGCATTTACTGTTAGCCTGTGCAACCTCTTGGGGGGAATATGTTTACTGTCAAATACATTAAAGTAGTCTGTCTTAATTCATTCTCCAGAGTATCTCTTACAAATTACAAAGAAAGTCCTCTACTTATAACATTGTGGCATTTGGGGAAATAAGTTCATCCTGAGTTTTCACAACAATATTTAGCTGCTGCAAAGTCAAGAAAGAAAAAGCTGCCAGGTCATCCCCAGGAAATCCCAAGACACATATTTTTATCATTTGCATTCTTATTTACATAAATTTGTATGCTCCATTCAAAAGGCTCTGATTCCAATTATGTAAAATAAAACAGGAAACTCTTCTATGTCTGAGAGTGGATAATCACACATCCCAGGCTTGCTTGTTGCCCAGAGTGATTTCCAAGGCTTCTCCCCTGAAAAGAAGGAAGTTTCCCTCCTTTATTCCTATCCTCTAATCATAACCACTAATGAAAAGAGTTATCATTTAATGGTAAGATTGGAGTTGGCCCCGAAATATTCTTTTTTCTATTATGAGCTCACATGGGAATCCTCTGTTTTCCAACTGGTGTTTTCTCAACACCTTTCCTCCCCTCCACCACCCATAGGAAGGAAACACTGGTCCTTGGTTCAGCTTGGTTCACCCTAATGTGGGTGGTAGACATTGCCTCTGGGTCCAGCTTGCAGCTTTTTACCCAACAGAAAGTTTCTTGGCAGTGAGGAAGAGAGTTTGGATTCTGGGCAGATTAACCATAGGTTTTAATTATCCACCCACAATGCTGGCTTCCATTGACCCCTATAATTAAAGCTTGACTTTCTTACATATTTGGAATCATTTTCCCCTCCAGGTGGATGGATCACAGAGCTGATTGCAAAACGAATTCATTAGAGTATTTTACAGAACATGTGTTAAGCCCAGAAGCCAGAGCTATGGGGAGAAAAGAGAGCAAGAGTATCCTTTGGGAGCAGCCCCACTCACCCCAGGACAGTCCTAGTGTCACTGTGCAGAAAGACACCTACATGCTCACTCCGCCCTGGCAGGGAGGGAGACCTGAGGAACACACAGCAAAATATCACTGAACCAAGAATGGTCATACTGCACTTGACTTCCTTCTGCTTTCTGACAAGCATTTCCCAAAGTTACTCTCTACCGTTTCTATACTGCTGTTAGTGTTTCTAATCAGGTCTAGGAAAACATCCAGTAAACTCAGGACTATCTATTGGATTGAAGTGCAATTTAGTCAGAAAAGACCCCTCCAGCGTTCACGGACTTCTGACCTCAGTCTTTGAAACAGCTTCTTTCCATCCCCACAGAGTGGTGTTCTGTTTAGAACCTATATAAAGTCAAAGGAGGCGGGGCTGGAGGGGACCGAGGCCAGGGGAAGGCAGTGAAATGGAGCTGTTGCCAGCACATTTTGTGATGTTCAGGGAGTGTTTTGTTTGTTTGTTGTTTTAATCGTTGGGTCAAAGGATACTCTTCTTACTTGGAACTGAAGTCAGCAGAGGGGAAGTGCAGACCTTACTGAACCCGAAGTACAGAAAGTCAGTCCCTAGAAGCTTGGGTTGCTCCCCTGCTACGCCTGCAAAACCTCAGCGGGCTGACAGCGGGCAGGAGACTTCCTGTTCGACGGGGAGTTTGCACCCTGCAGAAAGCTGTCTTGGCAGGACTTGCCGCCAAGGCAAAATTACCAGGAATTGCTGGGAAAATAGATTCATTTCCTTTTAAAAACTACAAAAGCTTCAGTTCTGCCCACATATATATAAGTTGGAGAGAAAAGCCCTATTGAAAGAACTTTTGTTTGTGTTTGACTTGTCTGCACAGTGAGCATGTCTCATCCGAGTCGTTGGAGCGTGTGTGGTCCAGAGACGCACCACTGTAGCAAAGGATAGGAAGGTGGCTGCTATCCCAGGTAGACTGGCCCTTCAGTTAAGGTGTGCCTGGAAAGTGTCCTTGACAAACTCGCCAGAGTTTTGCCTCCCTTCCTGATGTAACAGGGAAGACCCAATTCTGACTATGTGTTGGATCTGTTTCTTTTTTTTTAATCTTTTCTTTCCGCTGCTTTTGTTCACTGAAAGGATAATGTCTATATGTAATGGCCTGCCTTGGGGAACCCTGCCCCTCTGCCTAAATGTTAAACCAAAGTGCCTTTGTTCAGGGAAGCATCCTGACCCTGTCCACCTGTGGATGGCTGCAAGAAAGAAGAAATTAACACATCCCATCCTGGAGGCTGGCCATTCCTGGGGATATTTGCAAAACTTACGGCCTTTTTTTACTTTACTTCCTCATCTCCTCCCCTCTCTCTGTTCTATAAAAGAAACTGGCATCCAAACCCTGATAAGATGGTTATTTGGAGACATTAGTCTGCCATCTTCTCGGTCTGCCGGCTTTCCGAATAAAGTCGTATTCCTTGACTCAACACCTTGTCTCCCGATTTATTGGCCTGTTGTGAGGTGAGCAGAGCAAGCTTGGACTCGGTAACACTGACATATAACACGCCCCAGCTCCCATTTCTTGGGATGAGCAAATTGAGCACGTGTTTCCTCTAAGTTTACCATGTGTATAGCATTTCATTTATTCATTCATTCAACTCATTTGCATAATTCATTGAGTATTTGGATACACAGTGAACAAAATGGGTTAAAAAAATCCTTGCTCTTGTGAATTTATATTAAATTGTTTAATTCTTTTTTTTTTTTAATAAATTTATTTATTTATTTATTTTTGGCTGAGTTGGGTCTTTGTTGCTGCGTGCGGGCTTTCTCTAGTTGCCGTGAGCGGGGGCTACTCTTCATTGCTGTGCGCAGGCTTCTCATTGCGGTGGCTTCTCTTGTTGCGGACCACGGGCTCTAGGCGCCTGGGCTTCAGTAGTTGTGGCACGTGGGCTCTAGAGCGCAGGCTCAGTAGTTGTGGCGCACGGGCTTAGTTGCTCCACAGCATGTGGGATCTTCCTGGACCAGGGCTCGAACCCACGTCCCCTGCATTGGCACGTGGATTCTTAACCACTGCGCCACCAGGGAAGCCCTAAATTGTTTAATTCTGATGACAGTCCCGTGAGGCAGTATTATTATGAAGTCCTCTTTACAGGTGATTTGCTCAGTCACAGAGCCAGTGAACGGTGGAGCCGGGATTTGAACCCAGGCAGCTGGACGCCATTAAGCCCACACTCTTAATCATCCAGCTCCACACTCCCTAGTGGGACTGATGGGTGTGATTTCAGGTTCAGAACAGTTGCAGTTCAGGCAAATACCTGTAATTCTCTTCTAGAGGCAAAGTCTTTCATTCCAGAGCATAATTTAAATAACAAATATGTTTGAAAGAGATAGTATGGTGGTTGGATTTCACACTAAGACGTTGAAGCAGATCAGAGTTTGCACACCAAAATATGCCACTTCAGCATAAGGATTATCTTGAGCCAAAGGCAATTGAGAAAGAGCAGATGTAGGAAAAGCTCTCTGCCCTCTCCCTTTCTGTCTAAAAGTAGAACATAAATTTCCCTTTGTAAAGGTAACATAAATTTGTAAAGGTGTCTTTCTTTCCCATACCAGGAAGAAGATGACTTTTAATCACTGGAGATGATTCTTATCAATAGAAAAGTTACCAACGTGAGTTTGCATAACAAACCTTATGAAATAACACTTAATCTTCCATTAATTGTCCCCACATATTTACCATCTCACAATTTATGGCCCAGAGAAGCCCAAACCCCTTTTCCTTTCTCTTGTCACTTCTCCACAGTTAATCACTCTTTGTTAAAATGGTATATAAGCCCCAAATACAATTGCTTCTTTGGGTCTTCACTTCTTTTCTATGAAGGCCTCTTTATTCATGATAATAAATCTTTCCTCCTGTTTACCCATTTTTTTTTGTTTTGTTTTGTTTAATTTCCATCACCCCAGGTACTAAGCCTAGAAGAGAAGAGGAAAAAGGATATTTCCCTCTCCTACAATGTAAATGACTAAAAGCCACCTCTTTCTTTCTAATAAGTTCTGATAGGCGGGGAAGGTGGTCAAAGAGCTGAGAAAGCAGGGCACTGAAGGGAGTTGGGGAGGACATCATCAAAATGCAAGTGGGGGCAGAAGCTGAGGCCAGGGAATCTCAGATCAATGTCACTCAGCTCAACATTTTGCCTAGGGCAAATGCAACTAGGGCAAACCAAATAGGTCAAAATTTGGATTTTTATCAGCCACTTTTATGAGATCAATTTGATTATGTCACCCAGGTAGCTCAAAACAAACAGAAAGAAGAGCCAACAGGCTCAAATCATACTGTTCAACAAGAAATGAATTCATTCTTACTTTGCCAATTGGCTTCTCAATTGGAGGGCTTGTAAAGCAGATTGGAGTAATGCTGCTGTACATTGAAGATTTCCATTGCTGTTCCTATGAGAAAGGAAACAGAGAGAGAGAGATTTCAGGGACTTGGCTGGCCTTTCTGCTGCATGAAGCCATTTCCCTGCTTCCCACAGTAGTGCCTCAAGCACTTAACCGTAATGGTTGTCACTTGAAATACCTGAGTCAGCATTTATGCACAGGCATCTTCAGTTTGCAGTCTGTGCAAACTCATTTAACCTTTTACAGGGTTATATTACAAAACCTTTTATGACATTTTGAAGGAATGCTGACAAAAGTGCAGAATATTTTCAGCCTAATCTGTTAAGGCATCTTCCTAGAACATAGATTAGACTATGTGAATCTTTTTTTAAAAAATAACTTTATTAATATCTCATCTCATTGCATAAAAACACTGACCACAGTTAAACTTCTGGTTTTCAAATATCTGATTCTATATGGGATACTGTCCAAAGTTCTCTACCTGCTTTTCAGAACACTCCAAAATGTGGCTCTTTTTCACTTTTTTGCTTTAGTTCCAACTCTGTCTTACAGTTTAACCTAAACCTCAAGCCACATTTGGTTTTTCTTAAATAGACTCCAATCTATGCCTTTGTTTATACTATTCCTAGTTCCTAAAAGATCCTTTCCTCACTGTCTGTCTTATGACTTCCTACCTGTCCTAAAAAGCCCAGCTCAGATTCCCTAAGAAACATTTCTCTATATTCCTCTGCTCTGGTGAGAGTCAGAATACATTTCTCCCTAATACAGGATCCACATACAGCAAGTCCCCTACATATGAACCTTCATGTTGTGAACTTTCAAAGATGCGAACATGTGTTCGCATGTTCAATCACGTAAGTTAGTTCACGTGTCTGGCATACATTGTAATGTGCGTACATCCTCTACAAGTGGTTGTGCTTTTGTGTACTTTACTGTACAGTATTGTATAAAGTACAGTAGTACAGTATCTTTATTTCAAGCCCAGGATGTCTGGAAGCAAATGTAAAAGCAGCGGTATATAGTCGATTGTGTTAGTTGGGTACCTAGGCTAACTTTGTTGGACTTAGGAACAAATTGGACTTATGAACGTGCTCTCGGAACTGAACTCGTTCCTATTTAGGGGACTTACTGTACTATTATTAGAGTACTTGTCACTATTTGCTGGGAAGGTGAGCTACTGAAGACAGGACTCATGTCTTAGTTATCTTTGTATCCTTCACAATCTAACACAGATCTCATGCATTGCTCTGGTCTGAATGTGTCCCTCCAAAATTTATATGTTAAAATCCTAAGCCCCAAAGTGATGGTATTAGGAGGTGGTGCCTTTGGGAAGTGATTTGGGAAGTGAATGGGATTAACGTCCTTGTAAAAGAGGTCCCAGGGTGCTTGCTGGCCCCCTTCCCATGTGAGGATACAAGTAGAAGTCTGCGACCTGGAAGAAGCCCCTCACTCGACCATGCTGACACACTGATCTCAGACTTCCAGCCTCCAGAACTGTGAGAAATAAATATCTGCTGTTTATAAGCCCCCCAGTCTGTGGTATTTTGTTATAGCAGCCTGAAGGAACTAAGACACAGATGTAGGTGCTTTCCATTAGAGCACTCTTCCCTTTCGTCAGCTGAATCTTTTCTTTATGTAGAAACATCCCAGCAGATCCGGCTCTCTCCAGCCCCCAGCTTTGATTCTCACTACACACATTTTTCAGTGTCATTAGAGGAAACATCAAGAGACTTGTTATTGAAAAGAAAACATAACTATAGGTACCAACAACCCCATAAAATAAAAATGACCTTTAAAAATGAATCAGCAAGCATTGACCCATCCCCACCTCCCGCTGTCCATTAATTGGCCATGTTTCTTGAGTGAAAGGAAGATTTTTCAGTGGTCTTAGCAAAGGAATGGAGTATGACCCTCTGGAATCTCTACCCCTGCTGTTACTAATTATCTTACTCTGGGCAAATTACTTGTACTTTCGACCAGGGTGGCCCTGCCTGTAAATGTGGTTTGTGTTATTTACACACATCTCGCAGGGTATTTTGAGACTAACTGTGGAGCTATCTGTGGCCTGGAAATGCAAAGCATAATTCCTGAGGAAGAGGCCCTGCAGTCTACCCCCAGGAGAAGCCATTCAAACCTCTGACTTCTTCCCGTGGTCTGGAAACAGGGGTTATGGTTGGATTCCGAGGGATATGGATTTCCGTCCATTAGGAGTTAAACTGAGACGAGTAACTCATTTCACAGGTCATGTTCCAGCCATCAAAGTTTAATTGCTACCAAACCCACTGGCCTAGGTCCCAACCATGTTAATGCATGCATGAATGAAAGTTCCAAAGGATCCAGTTACCCAATCCCACCTTTCAGAGATAAAAAGACATTGAATGGCACCAGGGAAAAGGCCAAAATACATCAACTGAGACTGCAACTTTTTTTTTTTTTTTAATGAAAATAACAGGCTCAGTGCTGATGATCAGGACACATGATTGAGTTTCAAGGAAGTCAATCTGCAGATGCAGAAGATGAATCTGAAAAACTCTGCCCTTCCCTCTGAGGCTGGTCCGGTTGCTATGGCAACATGTAACTCGTTTTCTTAGGTTGTTGTGGAGCTTGATTTTCTTTAGACCAAAGAGTCCCTTGATACGATTGCACTGGGTATACTTAAGACAAAAACAACCCAAGAGTCACAAAGCATAGACTTCTTACCTAGAAATTATCTGTGTGGTGGGAAAATATGTGATGATTCTGCACCATATATAAAAGGGTATTTCTGAAATAATGGGTTCACACGCAAAATACAGAGTAGTCAGGGGTATATAGTTATTACTAAATATTATTTCCCTTTCCCTATCTCCTTTCCTCATTTCAGGCTTTCCACACAGGGTTTGGGGTTGCTGCTGTTTGGATGGTTGAGTGGCTAGTGGTAAGAGTTGTTCCCCATCTAACTCACCTAAATATGGGGACAGGGCACTGAGGATGGACTTGGACAAAGTGGAACAAGAGAGAATTAGAGAAAAGTTGTTGAAGCCTCAGGCAAGTCGGCCATCCTCTCTAGCTCTCTGCAAAATAAGGGCAAAACTGCCGCTTTATCTTCTTCCCATCATAACTTCAGAGCATTCCTGAGAAGCTACAGAACCACTCAGAGCTCTCCACGTGACAGGTACCTGGGGT
Organism: Balaenoptera acutorostrata; assembly: GCF_949987535.1. Taxonomy (NCBI): domain Eukaryota; kingdom Metazoa; phylum Chordata; class Mammalia; order Artiodactyla; family Balaenopteridae; genus Balaenoptera; species Balaenoptera acutorostrata. The sequence continues at coordinate 45,408,760 of NC_080068.1, read as the reverse complement.
CACTTTTCTGAGACTGGATTCCTAAAAGGAGACCAAAGAAGTGGTTAAGGCTGTGAACTGTAATTACAACCTTCAGTGTTTACCCTGGAGTCTGAAGTATAAGGGCAATTCCTGGCGCCAAAGGACAGAAATAATCTAGGATTTTGATGAGGAAGGATGCCGGGATCATCTGGCAACTCAGCTACCTGGCTGAGCAGTGGAATCTGTCCAGGTGGCATCTGCCTAAGGGTGCGTCCCTGGCCAGCTCAAACGACCCTAATAACTCCCAAGGAAAGAACGCGTCTTCCCTCAGAAATCTCGATCTTATACCCTACAGAAAACATGGAAGTGGATATCCATCAACTGTCTGTCCCTTCTCCTCCCACCTCAGGGCTAGGAACAATGTAATCTGTTTTGAGATGGAAGCAGGTTCTACTTTAAAGACTGCCATTCTTCTGTCCAGCCTCAACTTGTCACCCATTCTTTACCTGGAATAAAAACAGCTGCACCTTCCATCTATAGAGTGCTTTCAAAGAACTGCTGACACCGCAGTTTAGTTGCTCCTCACAGAAACCTGAGCTGTTCCTGGGACCTAGGACATTGAGAGAACTGTGATATTTCAAACACTCACTGGGAACCAAGGAAGGAGAAAGTTCCTGAAAAGGGACATGATATAGATATATAGAGAGGAAGGGCCAGACCCCATTGCTCTGACTCCTCTTCTCTCTGGCCCCCCAACCTAATGGTTGAGGCCAATGAACAGGAATTTGGGTTCGCCCCACCCACGCCAGCTGGAGTTCCTTCTTAGCAAGGGTCAAGCACACAGACGCAGAGGTGAGGTGGCCTTGGGAAGGGAGGAGAGCTGGGTGGAGGGCCATTGAATGTTGACTCACTCAGGCTTGACCAGACTTCCTCCCTTTTTCCACATTCCAGTACAATTTTGGTGAACTTAAGTAAACTGTGCACACTGCTAAATGTTCCTACTTCCTTTGGGTTATTATCACAGACCTACACCAGCTCTGGCATATGAAAATCCCCTCCCCTCAAAACGTGTGAGCAGAGAGAGGCTCACAGGGGGAGAAGAGCCTCACAAGCATTCCGGGTTTTAAGTTTCTGGGCAGAATCTTGTTAGAGCCTGACCTGCTTATACATTTTTCAGCACCTCCCTCAATACCCATTTCCCATAAATGCTCCGCTGAATTTTTGCATTTGAATTTCTATTTCTTAGATTTTTACATGTGAATTTTTAAAATGTCCCTTGTGCTTTTTCCTTCCTTTCCTATGTTTTATGCATCGTCAGTACCACCTGTACCTACCACAAGGCTGCCATTACAAGAAACATTAAAACAAGTGCTTTCGAAACACTCAACACCATTAGTGGGACTTTTGAAAGAAAGTGGCACATCTCCTTCACCATACTCTCCTGTCTCCGAGTTTCCAGCCAGCCTCTATCCAGATGCATGTATGTTCAGCTACAATGCCATTTCGCATCACTCTTATACATTTTCCATTTAACGTCACGTTACATATTTTCTGTGTTTTTACATAGTCTTTGGGTTTATAATATTTAGTGACTACATCATGTTCCATCAACAGGATGGGAGTAGAATGTATTTGCTATCTTGATACATATTTCGATTATTTCCATTTTTCTCCCTAATTTTTTTTGAAGTTTTTAGAACAGTTCTATTGATACGATTCACATACCATCCACTCCACACATTTGAAGTGCACAATTCAATGTTTCTTAATACACTCACAGCGTTGCGCAGCCATCACCAGAATGTAATTTTAGAGTATTTGTGTCCTCTGCCAGAAGAAACACTTTACCTAATAGGAGTTCTTCACCATCCCTCCTGTCCCCTCCCCAAGCCCTAGGCAACCACTAGTCAACTTTCTACCTATATTTTTGCCTATTATGGACATTTTATATAAATGAAATCACACTATATGTTGTCTTCTGTGACTTTCATATAGTGTAACGTTTTCAAAGATTACCCACGTTGTAGCATGTATCATCACTTCATCATTGTTCACTGCCAAAAAAACTCCATTGAATGGATATACCACATTTTAGGCATCTGTTTATTCATATGAGTTGTTTCTACTTTGGGGCTATTATGAATAAGGCATTTATGAACATTCATGCACAAGTTTTCATTTCTCTTGTTTATACACCTCGGAGTGGAAATGCCAGATCATAAGACACCTCTATATTTCACATTTTGAGGAACTATCAAACTACTTTTCCCTGTAACTAATACCTATGAAAATATACTTTTTTTGGTCTTTTGAATCATTTCTTTAGAATATTTTTCTGGGAATAGGGTTCCTGTACCCAAGATATGGACATTTTTATGGCTCTTGCTATTTTCTACCTGTACTGCTTTTCAAAAGGATTGGACCAGTTTACACAGCTACCATATATCATATATGTATCATGTATGTATGCATGTATATACACACACACATTTTTCTACACAACAAACTTATGAGGAACATGCCACAGTTAACCTCATATTTATAGATGAAGACACTAAGGGCCACAGAGGTTAAAATGCTTATCTTAAAAGTATATGTCTGTATATACACTACCAAATGTAAAACAGATAGCTAGTGGGAAGCAGCCGCATAGCACAGGGAGATCAGCTGGGTACTTTGTGACCACCTAGAGGGGTGGGATGGGGAGGGTGGGAGGGAGACACAAGAGGGAGGAGATATGGGGATGTACGTATATGTATAGCTGATTCACTTTGTTATAAAGCAGAAACTAACACACCATTGTAAAGCAATTTTACTCCAATAAAGATGTTAAAAAAAAAAAAAACAGTATATGTCTGGCTCGAAGGACCTTATAAACAAGACAATAATGATAAAGTAGAAAGCGCCCTGGCCCCCCATTCCAAAGTCTTGGATTTGAGAACAGCTTTGATACTCACTTGATATATGACCTCTTTGGGGTTCCACATTTCTTTAGCAATAAAAAGTAGAGTATATAATTTGCTATTTTTTAGAAGATCCAATAAGGCAATATATTTGAAAACATTCAAATCAACAATACATAAAAATTGTACATCTTTTTGATACTTCAAAATCAAGATGTGGTAGTGACACCATACAACAGTCCATTCACTTGTATGATACGAACCCTAAATTCTCTAGGAGTTCAGAAAAAATAGGAAGGAAAATGAAAATGCAAAGTCATCATTTATTCAAACATGAGAAAACATCACATAGGAGAAGAAATAGTTCTCCACAGTTCCCATGTATCACTGGAGGTCAACTTCATGTGCAAAATGATCCCAAAGTATGGGCTCTGAGAGGTCCAAATCTAAAATAATTACATGGAGCTTTTCAGGAGTGAGGGAAGGAGCTGGGGATGCTGTAACTTGCCTCTCGGGAGATGGGGGCTGCTTGGAGACCAGCACCAAATTTAGGGAAAGGTATCAGTGGGTAAGTGCAAGTTATAAGTTGATTGCAAAATCATACGTTGAAGTCCTAACTCCCACCACCTCAGAATATGACTGTATTTGGATGTAGCGTCTTTAAAGAGGTGATTAAGCTAAAATGAGATCATCAGTGTGGGCCCCAATTCAAATAACTTGGGTCCTTATAAGAAGAGGACATTTATACACAGATACACACATAAGGAAGATCATGTGAAGACACAAGGAGAAGATGGCCATCTATAAGCCAAGGAGAGAAGTTTCAGAAGAAACCACCTCTGCTGACACCTTCATCTCAGATTTCTAGTCTCCAGAACTCTGAGAAAAGAAATTTCTGTTGTTTACGCCACCCAGTCTGTGGTAGTTGGTTATGGCAACCCTAGAAAACTAACAAAAAGATTCCTAGAAAAAAAAAAAAAGATTCAGTATCAGGAGGAAGGGCCTTTAGAAGAGATGCATTTTGGGAGATTTTAGGCAGTCGGTGTAGGAAAGGTTTCCAAATGAACTGGGGAGAAGATGTTGCAGTGACTGGTGACAAGCAGAGGCAGAAGTCTGAATGGGCAGCGTTCTGTACATCAGCACTGAGCAGGCCCTGGGGATATTCAGGAGAATAAGATGCCGTCTTACTCTCAAGGAGCTCCCCCAAGTCTAGTAGGGGAGAGAGATAAATAAATAGCATTCAAAAGGAGTGGTGCATATTCAGGACATTGGAGAAGATGTCCCTCATATAGAAGATGCAGTGGGAGCAAAGGAGGAACATCTAATTCAGCCAAGAGAGGAGTTCCTATGGTCGGAAGGCTTCTAGATGGAGGCAGTACAGGAGCTGAGGATAGAAGGACAGAACAAAAGTTAGGTAGTCAAAGAAGTGGAGTGGGGCAGGGAGGGGAAGGAGGGCCTGGGGATATGGAAAGAGGTTTATGGTGTTGCAGGAAGAGGAAATGTCATAAGGGCAAGAGGTATGAAATAAAAATAAATGTTGAGTTTTTATGTGAACCACAGATCATTTGGGGCTGTTAGATCTTAAAGAGTGAGACAGACGTGGAGAGAGATGACCCTGGAAAGGCAGGCAGGAAGCCCACGATTCTTTTATAATAGTGTTTGAATGGATTACCTGGCCAGGAGATGGGAGCATGCATTTGAGAGGAGGAAAGACTGTAAGCTTGGTAAACGTTTAGGCTACTGTTATCACAAACCAGGAAAGACAGGCGTCTAGAGAGTGAGGACGTAGAGACAAGGAGCACAGACTTGACAGACTCCAGGAGAAAGGAAGGACATGATGAAGGTGCAGGGTGAGGGGCAGTTCGTTTGCATCAGGTTACGCCCTGGGCACCAAAAGGCGCAAGGAGCGCTCACCACTTCAGAGTCCTGATTTTAAATGCATTATTCTTTGATGTAAATTTTGTACTACATTTTGGCCTTAACTTGCCTTCTTATCTCAACTCAAACTTTTCGCTGCCACCAAATTTTTTGGCTTTCTCCCATGCACACACCCTGGTGTGCAGTGGGTTCACCGTTCTGCTAAGAATGAAATACTCATACGTGCACAAGCTACTAAACATGCATTGTCTGCATACAAGTTAAATACTCTTATACGGACATTTAAAGCTGATATTGTACAATATAGATATAAATGATAAAATTCATACTAATAATTTAATATTTCTTTACTTAGAATGACAACAAGTAGCAAATAAAGAACAGCATGACAAGTTGAGAGAGAGACTGCAGAAGAAAGGAAAACACTTTATATTTTAGTATGTTTAACAGCATTTTTCCTGCTTTTTGAACCAAGGGGCCTGCTGAAAGTCTAAGCATGGCCAGGTACCAAAACAGCAGTAAGACAATCACCAAACCTGTTGGTAACCACTTAAAAAATTGCTAACAAAATTCAATTGCTAACAAAATGCTAACTGTGTTTTTTTTCATGATTGTGACATTAATTTAAGCTTTATTTTTTAATGACACATTGTAACGGACACAACATTAATCAGTTTAGGTGGAAAGGAAAAGTCATTGATATACAACTGCTTTATCTTTAAAGGAATAGTAAGCTACCTCCCTGACCAATTTTTTTATTGAAGTATAGTTAATTTACAATGTTATGTTAGTTTCAAGCATACAGCAAAGTGTTTCAGATTCTCTTCCATTATTGGTTATTATAAGATATTGAGTATAGTTCCCTGTGCTCTACAGTAGGTCCTATTTTACATATAGTAGTGTGTGTATATTAACCCCAAACCCCTACTTTATCTCTCTGCCGCCCCCAACCTCACTATCCCCTTTGGTAACCGTAAGTTTGTTTTCTATGAGTCTATTTCTGTTTTGTAAATAAGTTCAATTGTATCATTTTTTTTAGATTCCACATATAAGTGATATGATATCCACATATGATATTTGTCTTTTATTTGCATTTTAAAAACTGGTTTATCTATATATAACTGCCACAGTGTGCATGGCCTAATTACACTCTTAGGCAAATTTATCTTGATATAATGTTAGAGGACTATGACAAACTGTACTTGATACATTGCAGTGCTTTTTCCAAGTCGGGAGCTCAGGTAAAATACAAGTAACAAAGATAGTCAAATTGGATTCCAAAATCACTAAAAATGATCTGTCTGAAAATACATGAGCTTCATCTGTTCCAAGCACCTGGGAATGCTCTAACTACAGGCTCAAGGTAAGCTTTGGATTCTGAGACTACATAGACAAAATTTCTGTTCTCAAAGATAAAAATCTATTAATATTAATTAAATTTTATGCAATGTTAAAATAATTTTAAAAAGGAAAATATCCATGCATCCTTTATACTCAGATACAACTTCTAAAGAAAAGGGAATAAGCTTTTGTTCTCACATTTCTAAGAAGTGTGTACAGTAATAACATTTTCAAACAATATAGCCCTTAACTAGTCATCCTTAAAATTTCTTGTGTTACTAGAAATTAAGTGAGGTCAGTTGGCAGATCATAAATGGAACCATAACCCATGGGCCTAATTCTCTCAGAGAGCAGATAGGTGATACAATTTCAAGTGCAGAGGTTAAGGAAGCCCACCCTTTGATTATCTGCACCTGAAATTTCTTTTCTAGGAAAAGACATTCATTCTGTAATTAACAGTTAGCAAAAGGTTTAATGTGTGAAATTCCCTGGGAGAGATGGCATGTTGGTTTTAATTCACAATCAGGGGAACATGACTGAGGGAGAATAATCTCTTAAGATCAGGTTTTGATAGAAATAGAGTGAGGAGGAGTAACCAATGACTGCACTTGAGAGAGAAGCAGTGGGGTACCAGATTCCGCATCTGCCCCATCACTGCATCTTGGGGTTCCCTGTCATGTGTTACACGTCACATTGATTTATAAGCCAGAAGCAGTCTTCCCCATTTTAATCTCCAGTTTAATAGGGAAAAAAATCCTAAAATTGTCCACATTGTAGACTCCATACCATGCAATTTGTATTATTTCAGGTATTTAAATGTTATTATGGTTATACTTCTCAGGAACAAGAATGGTGTTTTATGGAAGTAGTTCTTGACTCATCAATAGATGAGCTTTTCCTGATGGCAGGACAGCCCTCTCTGGGCTGGACTTTAGAACAAGAGCAGAGGTGACTCCTACTTGGACTTGCTCAGGGAGGCATCTGGTGTGGGGTTCTTGTCACAGCATCATGTGTAATGTGTTCAATCATTAAATCAGCTGCTTGGTTTTCTTTATTAGAAGTTGTGAACCATTATCCAAATTGCATTCAGGTTGAAGGGCACAGAATTTAGTGTCTGTTTAGAAGATCTGGGTTTGAGCCTTTTTTCTTTTTGATTCCTCAAAAAGAAAGTAAAGACACTGCTACAACTTTTCTCTTACCTGCCCTGCCCACCTCAGAGCTTTGTTATGAATGGCCACTCTGGTCAGCACAGTGACTGAGGTTATGTTTGACATTGTCTTTAATTCCCAAAGCAATACTCCACATGAGACAAAGCCGAAGAGCATGACTTAAAAACTAGAATGCATAGTATCACACAAACGTTAGTTTCTCTCAAGCAAACAAAGAAATGGAATGTACAGTGGTATTTTAGTAGAGAGGATGCATGCCAGTGACATTTTAATCTGAAATTTTATTATGAAAGGTACAAATCTTAAAGCAGATATATTTTAGGACATGGAGTCACCTCTGCCCCTTGTCCCTTAGTGGGTCTGACTCTCCTCTCACATCTCTAATCAAGACCGTCTGTGGCTTCCCAGATCGCTTAGGACAAGGAGGATAGACGTTTTCTCTACCTCCCCTGGGAAAGATGGTCTCCTGCTCAGCAACCTGAGGTCCAATCAAGGTCCCATCCAGGTAGAATCTCCTCCATGCTTCCTCCTGGTCACTCCTCAAAGGAAGCCACTATCCTGATTTCTAACACCACAGTTTCCCACACTTGCCCCTCCCCGCCTTCTTGAATTCCATATGAATAAAATTACCCAGAATATATATTTTTGAATCTCCATTCTTTTCCTTAACATTATTTTTTGGGGGTTCATCATGGCATTGTGCATGGCTATAGTCCATTTACTTTCATTGCTGTGTAGTACCATCCTGTGAATATATCACAATTTATCCATTTCACTGTTAATGGACATTTGTATTATTTCTAGTTTGGAGCTATTATACATAGTACTGCTATGAACATCCTTACCCATGCCTTCTGGTGCACATATGTATATTTTTTCTATGTGGTAGAAGAACTGCTAGATCACAGACTCTGTATATACTCAATTTTAGTAGACAAGGCCAAAGAGTTTTCCAAAGCGGTTGTACCAACATGCACTTCACCAAACTTAGACTTCCTTTAGCAGTGTCTTTTATTTAGTTATTTATTATTGAGGTGACATTGACCTATAACATTATATAACTTTCATTAGAAATGTCTTTTAATACATTTCTTTTTCTGTTTCTATTAGCCAGAGCTGGTTCCTGCTGCTTGCAAATAAGAATTTCACAAGACACGTGGGAAAACCTGGAGGGGAGTGTTACAGGTTAAGAGTAACAAGGAGGGCTTCCCTGGTGGCGCAGTGGTTGAGAATCTGCCTGCCAATGTAGGGGACATGGGTTCGAGCCCTGGTCTGGGAAGATCCCACATGCCGCGGAGCAACTGGGCCCGTGAGCCACAATTACTGAGCCTGCGCGTCTGGAGCCTGTGCTCCGCAACAAGAGAGGCCGCGATAGTGAGAGGCCTGCGCACCGCGATGAAGAGTGGCCCCCGCTCGCCGCAACTAGAGAAAGCCCTCGCACAGAGACGAAGACCCAACACACTCAAAAATAAATAAATAAATAAATTTAAAAAAAAAAAAGAGTAATGAGGAGAAAGACCCTGAGGCCACTATGTAACTACCTTATATTGATTACTTACTAAGCAGATACTGTGCCTAAGTGTTCACACACACACACACACACACACACCTAGATCGATAGCAAGATAGCCAGAGATAACCCTAGTTAATCATTCTCACTCGACAGTGATACACCAGGCACTGGGTTAGGCAAAACCCTGTGAAGTAAGTATGATTAATATTTATGCAGATTGGGAAACTGGCATTTAATAAACTGAAGTAAATTGCTTAGGATCATCTATATACAATGATAAAACAAGAATTTGAACCCAACGTTGTCTGCCTCCAAAATCTATGCTGTTCACCAATATATCACACTGATAACTGCTCTTTTAAAAGCTAAGAAAAGAGTTGATTAATTTAGAAGGACATTTAGAGCAGATCCTGTTAACTCTAAATGACATCAAATAGCAGCAACCATCTTCCTGGATTCTTTATTTTTTCCCAGTGTCCGTTGTAGAGCATCCTAGGCAAGGAGGTAGATGTGTCTGAGGATGAACATTCCAGGGAGTGGTGAGCATATTACAAACTGTTTGCCAATATTCTTCAGTTACTGGCAGATACTGATGCTGCATTCCAGCTCTGCTAAACAGAGTCTTAGGTAATAATGGTAATTAATATTCATAAAATATTTTACACCCTTTCTAAAACATTATAGGTCAGAACACTGCTAGGTCGTAAAGAGTATATGTTTCTTCACCATCTAAAGTGTTTCTTTGAAAGATGCCCTTTTCTTCAGAGTGAGTACAGAGTAGAGAAGGAATATAATTGTTTTCTGTTGTTTCATTTTTTACAGATAAACACTAAATCTGACTCAGTTCAAAATATCGAACTGATTTAACCTGTGAGAATTTTACGATTATGAGACTGATGTGTTTTGGTTTGTTGGTTGGTTGACCTTGTTGCTGTTGTTATGCTGGTGGTAGTTTTTTGATGTTTGATTGCCATAGAGTGTTACTGATACAGGCACAGTTTATTAAAATAAAGAGGATCCCCCTTCGGTGGAATTCCCCTTAATTCTCTTAAGTTTCTACTATTCTAAAACATAGATAACATTAAAGGAAACAATTTAAATTGAATAGATTTGGCATATCATGTAGCTGCTGTTATAAAATCATGTCACATCAAAAGGCAACATTGGAATCCACTTAGAAATTGGTAGTAACAATCAACCCCTAAGAAAAGACTTCTGTCAGCCAAATAGAGAGGGGTAGAGTAGGGCAATAAGAAGAGTTGAAATATTTTTCTCTTGGCTGCTTATTTAATTACATTGTTTCCTAAACCAATTCTGTTTTTGAACTGCTCCTCTCTAAAAATTACTATCCAGCAGACAGTAACCGTATCATCTGCTGCCTGCTGCTTATAATTGACAAGTGATTGCTAGATACAAGTTGTGTCATTAAGTTCAAGCTTACACCAGGTAAGTCTGAACACCTTCATGTACTTCATCCTCAGTCGTATTTATGAGCAGGGAAACGCCTTCCAATTGTTGGGGAAAGGCATCTTCCTCTGGAGAAGGGCAGACATGTAGCAGATGCAAAACCCACTGGGGCATCACCAGGAAAATATAAACCCCACTAATAGTATTCGAGTAACACTCTCCTGACCCTCAATATTCTGGACAGTTTATTCTTCCTGAGTGTCTCCATTTAATTTATAATCATAAATATTATAAAATGACTTCTGAATCATAAAAGTGCACTTGAGAGATAAAGACAGATTGAAGTAGAATTCAGCTCTTGATGGAAAACAATCCATTTAGGATCTGAATTTAAACAAAAATCCATCTAAGAAACTCAGAGGATGAGGCACCACTGCTGGTTTGGAACCTAGTATTTAGGTGTTTCATGTGCCAGCCCGATGTTTTGTTTCTCTGAGTCACCCTCCCTCTAATTCCTTATTCTGCAAGGTATGATTTTAATGGCTTTTCTTTATTTAAAGTCTTAGAGAAAGTTAAAAATACAAATTAAACATGGCAACCCAGCCACTATATTCTTCTTAACCTTCTTTTTTTAACTTCAGGATTTACCGTTTAATATTAGTGTGTGTATACAAATAGCAAAAAGAAAAGAAAAACAGAAGTTGATCTACCTTAATTTATCATTACATTTGGTCTATACTTGGACTCACCTTGACCTGGCATGATAAGAACAAAGAACTTTCTGTTCCTAACCACCAAACAGATGAGAGAGTAATGGAAAACATGACAGAATTCATATGAAGAGTTGTTTTACCAATTTTTATCCAGGAGATTCCCCCTGCTCTCTCTCTTTTTTTTTTTTTTAATTTAGTTTTTGTTGCGTTGGGTCTTAGTTGCTGCACGCAGGCTTTCTCTAGTTGCTTCGAGGGGGGGCTACTCTTCATTGCAGTGCACAGGCCTCCCATTGCAGCGGTCTCTCTCATTGTGGAGCACAGGCTTTTAGGTGCGCGGGCTTCAGTAGTTGTGGCACACAGGCTCAGTAGTTGTGGCACACGGGCTTAGTTGCTCCACGGCATGTGGGACCTTCCCAGACCAGGGCTCGAACCTGTGTCCCCTGCATTGGCAGGCGGATTCTTAACCACTGCACCACCAGGGAAGTCCCTCGCCCTGCTCTTTGACTGAATTTGAACTCTGGTCTCATGAAATCTATTTGTTTTGGCTGAAATTTGTAATCTAGCTAAGGTCAGTGTTAGTCTGAACATTAACTAAGAATTCAGCTTAATATTAAACCTTGTCATGGAGTGAGAGGATGCACTTGCTTGGTTACTTTTTGAAGGTACCATCTACATACTCGAAATGTAGCTCTGAATTGTGTTAATTTAGTGAAAATCATGGGGCAGTTGCAGGTGTTTACCTGCTTTCTGTAATCTTATGTCAGTCCAATGCATGTGTCCTGATTTTGAGGGTCTGAGAATTCTCATACACTCTGACAATGAATTTGATTTGAAAATAGTCTACACTCAAAGCAGCTGTAAACTGCAGCCATGCCCATTTGCTTCAATCTCCAGAAGTGTGTGTGTGTGTGTTTACAAATAAAAATGAAAATCACTAGAAGGAAGCTACAGCAGTCAAGACAGAGTGATACTGGCAAAAGAATGGGGGAAAAATCAATGGAACTGAATAGAGAACCCAGAAACAGACCAGCATAAATATTCTCAACTGGTCTCTGACAAAGGAGCAAAGGGAAAATACAATGGAGCAAAGATAGTCTTTTAAATGGTGCTGTAACAACTGGACATCCACATTCACACCCAAAGTGAACCTAGACACAGACCTAACACCCTCCACAAAAATTAACTCAAAATGGACCCAAATGTAAGATCCAAAACTATAACATTCCCGGAAGATAACATAGGAGAACATCTAGATGACCCTGGGTATGTTGATGACTTTTTAGATATAGCACCAAAGGCACCAATCCATGACAGAAATAATTGATAAGTTGGACTTCAATGAAATTTAAAATTTCTGCTCTGCAAAAGACAATGTCAAGGGAATGAGAAGACAAGTCACAGACTGGGAGACTACATCTGCAAAGAATATACCTGATAAAGGATTGTTATCCAAAATATACAAAGAGCCTTAAAAACCTAAAAATAGAACTACCATATGACACAGCAATCCCACTACTGGGCATATCCCTGAGAAAACCATAATTCAAAAAGAGTCATGTACCACAGTGTTCATTGCAGCACTATTTACAATAGCCAGGACATGGAAGCAACCTAAGTGTCCATCAACAGATGAATGGATAAAGAAGATGTGGCACTTATATACAAGGGAATATTACTCCGCCATAAAAAGAAATGAAATTGAGTTATTTGTAGTGAGGTGAATGGACCTAGAGTCTGTCATACAGAGTGAAGTAAGTCAGAAAGAGAAAAACAAATACCGTATGCTAACACATATATATAGAATCTAAAAAAAAAATGGTTCTGACGAACCTAGGGGCAGGAGAGGAATAAAGACGCAGACGTAGAGAATGGATTTGAGGACACGGGGAGGGGGAAGTGTAAGCTGGGATGAAGTGAGAGAGTAGCATTGACAGATATACACTACCAAATGTAAAATAGATAGCTAGTGGGAAGCAGCTGCATTGCACGGGGAGATCAGCTCACTGCTTTGTGACCACCTAGAGGGGTGGCATAGGGAGGGTGGGAGGGAGACGTAAGAGGGAGGGGATATAGGGATATATGTATACATACAACTGATTCACTTTGTTATACAGCAGAAACTAACACAACATTGTAAAGCAATTATACTCCAATAAAGATGTTAAAAAAAATACATACAAAGAACTCTTAAAACTCAACAATAAGAAAACAACTAGGTTAAAAAATTGGCCAAAGATCTTAACAGACACCTCACCAAAGAAGATATACAGATGGCAAATAAGCATATGAAAAGATGCTTCACATCATATGTCATCAGGGAAATGCAAATTAAAACAACGAGATACCACCACACACTTATTAGAATGACCGAAATCCAGAACACTGACAATACCAAATGCTGGCGAGGGTGTGAAGCAACAGGGGAATGGAAAATGGTACAACCCATTTGGAAGACAGTTTGGCAATTTCTTACAAAACTAAACATACCCTTACCATACAATCCAGCAATCATGCTTCTTGGTATCTACCCAAGGGAGCTGAAAGCTTATGTCCACACAAAAACCTGTATGTGGATGCTAATAGCAGCTTTATGCATAATTGCCAAAACTTGAAAGCAACCAAAATGTTCTTCAGTAGGTGAATGGATAAATAAGTTGTGGTACATCCAGACAATGGAATATCATTCAGTGCTAAAAAGAAATGAGCTATGAAACCATGAAAAGACATGAAGGAAATTTAAATGCATATTACTAATCTGAAAAGGCTACATGCTATATGATTCCAACTCTATGACATTCTGGAAAAGGCAAAGCTATGGAGGCAATAAAAAGTTCAGTGGTTGCCAAGAGGTAGGGGAGAGGATCAACAGCCAGACAACAGAAGATTTCTAGGGCAGTGAAACTACTGTGTAACACTATATGTTGTTGGATACATGTTATCATGTTATTATACACCAAGAATGAGCCCTAAGGTAAACTATGGACTTTGGGTGATTATGATGTGTCAATATAAGTTCATCAGTTGCCTGCTCCTACAACCAGTTTCTGCAAACATCTCCCATGAAGCGTAGGGTGAATTTATGATAACTGAGCTTGTTTAGACTACACACAACTCCTCTTGCCAAGCCTGAGAGTTCAAGGTCAGTGACTGTTCGTATGATGGAATTTCCTTCACAATAAGATAAAAAGCCAGAATCTGTTGTCTTTAGAAGATAGTAAGCACTCGCTTTTCCTGCTTAATGGGGCCTTGGAGGTCAGGTTCAAATAGACATCTCTATTCAGAAAGATGGATTCTGCTGGAGCAATTTCACATTAAGAGCAGATAAAAACAAATTCCCTCTCAGTGAGAGGAAAGGAAATGAGTACTGAGAGAACTGGTTCAGATACAAATTTTCACAACAGGCCAGAGAGTCTTGACCCAATTACTTGAGTGGGTCAGTGACTACTTTTTGGCATCTTTGTGTGATTTTTTTCCTTTAATTAACTGAAAAAATTGCTTCAAGTGTTGTTCATACATATGCAGTAACATTTATGTAATTATCATTATTTATTTCTAGCCCTGTATTTCAAATCTTGTTAAACCAAACAACTTAACCCAAAAAGTCAATTCTGTGTTCTCCAAGGGCTTTTTATGTTAAACATTAGTGATAGTTCCACAGTATTGGTCACTGGCTGTGCTAGAGATGTGTGCTTACTGTAACTGTTCTCCTCTGCCTCCTGGATATGTAGAAAGCCCTCCCAGCCTCCCGTGAGGTCATGTTGGGAAAAGATGTAGTCCTACTAGAGAAAGGAGCAAGCTGTGAGCAAACATGAAGAGCATTGTAAATTATCTTTGTTCTCCTTTTTCTTGCAGCAGCAAACTCTGAAGTACCATTTTGAGGTGCTAGCGTCAAAGAATGGTGGAGACATTGTTAGCCTAGGTTCCTGAGTGACTCTATGGAACAGAACCTCCTGCTACCCAACACTGCGTACATCGTGTTGAGTTAAGCCATTGAGATTTAGGGGCTAATTTGTTATCACAGCATACTGTAGTCTATACTGATTAATATACTGGTAAACATGTTGAGACATATTTATGCCCAATAAGAGAGGAAAATCCTCTAATTAATACAGAAATGTATACATGCCTCATCAATGTTTCCAGGGAACACTCAGATAGTTTCTGACTTACGAATATGATCTCTCTTCTATCCTGCACAAGTAACACAGATAAATTATGGAATTCATTAATTTATTAAGCAAGTTATTTTTCAACAAGGCACTTCCTGGAGCTGAAAATGTAACACTGAAAAAGTAGAGAACATCCCTGCTCTCACAGAGCTTAGACACCATGGATCTCAGGTTCCAGGGAGGAATAAAAAATAAAGAAGTAAGTGGGGCTTCCCTGGTGGTGCAGTGGTTGAGAGTCTGCCTGCCAATGCAGGGGACACGGGTTCGAGCCCTGGTCTGGGAAGATCCCACGTGCCGCAGAGCAGCTGGGCCCGTGAGCCACAATTACTGAGCCTGCGCGTCTGGAGCCTGTGCTCCGCAGCAAAAGAGGCCACGATGGTGAGAGGCCCGCGCACCGCGATGAAGAGTGGCCCCCGCTTGCCGCAACTAGAGAAAGCCCTCGCATGAAACGAAGACCCAACACAGCCAAAAATAAATTTAAAAAAAAAATGTGGTATATGGATACATACAGAGAGAGGGTCTCTCTTTAAAAAAAAAAAAAAAAAAAAAAAGTAAGTGAAATAGGTAGCATTTCAGAAAGTTAAAAGTGGTATTAGCAAAAATAGACCAGGGAAGGGGGATAGGGAGTGTCAATGGTGAGGAAGAGTTGCCATACTCCCAGTATTTATGACAATGCCTGGAACCGAGTACTGAGTTAAGTCTTCAATGAATGAGGGCCATTGGAGCATACTACCTACATTTATATGAACCCTCAGCTTCCCTTCAGCTTTTATCTTGGATCAGCCCGATACATCTCTCTATATGTGTATGACCTTGAGGACTTGCCCTATTTCTTCCATTGCCCAATAAAATAGTAGTGGCAGGTGCTAGCTTGGAAAAGAAATAGATCAGCCTCCATTAGAGCTGCTCCTTTGACTCCTCCTCAGACAGCTCACTGCCTTCTGTTCCTAACTGGACTTTGCTGGACTTTGCTAAATATTGGTTTCATTTTTTCCCTCACAAGCCTACTTTTGACACTTAGCACTTAGGGATGATATTTAAACTCTTGAGTTAACTCTCAATTCCCCCTCAAGGACTCATCTCATTCTCCAAATAAGAGATGTCAATTGATGTCTCCTCACCTACACCATCTTTGGAGGGAAATTTTCCCACCCTCAGCCCCTGATATCTAAGCCACTACATTGTATACACACAATCCCTTTTCTTTATTTCCCTCCTCCTACCATCCAGGCTTCAGGTACTTAAGCTAATGGTGAGAACCTGAGCAAAGCTAAGCCTTTGGTTTGCTGGTGTTAAAAAAAAGATGAGCTGGGGTGACTAAGTTCTCTGTCTCCTAAGTTTGACTTAAGTCATGCAGACAGAGTATACCAGCTGGTGCTATGAATTGAAGCTGAAAAAAGCCATGAAGCATGGTTCATGGCAAGCCAAAGGCACATGCAATTCAAAATTATGAGGCAATAGAAACTATGAGCAAGCAAAAAAAAAAGCCTCATAGCAAAGAAAGCAAAACAAGCGGACACTCGGAGATGGGTCCCAAAAGAGAAGGAGAGACAGAAAGAAGGTGAGTGAGTGTTCTTTATCACCCCCTAGAGTTGTACCATGAGAGCTGTCCAGTTTCAGTTCTAAAGAGAATACTAAAGCAATATATATCCCTACAACAAACACTTCCCCCCAAGTCACCTTGAGAAGGTAAATCAGAAGAGACAAGTCAACGGCCAGACCCTATTGGTCCTGGCAGTTTCTGTGCTTCACCACACTCCATTTGGCAACTTGACCATTATTGGAAGAGGTCATGGAGAGGACCTGACCACTGATTTTTTTCTTTTTTTTGGCTGCATTGGGTCTTCGTTGTTGCACACGGGCTTTCTCTAGTTGTGGCGGGCGGGGGCTAGTCTTTGTTGCGGTGAGCAGGCTTATTGTGGTGGCTTCTCTTGTTGTGGAGCACGGGCTCTAGGCGCACAGGTTTCAGTAATTGCAGCACGTGGGCTCAGTAGTTGCAGCACACACGGGCTCCAGGGCATGCAGGCTTCAGTAGTTGTGGCATGCAGGCTCAGTAGTTGTGGCGCATGGGCTTAGTTGCTCCACAGCATGTGGGATCTTCCTGGTCCAGGGATCAAACCCATGTCCCCTGCATTGGCAGGCGGATTCTTAACCACTGTACCACCAGGGAAGTCCCTGACCACTGATTGATCTGTGAGCTGAACCCCAGCAATCGGAGGCTCCCCACCCCCTCCCCTGTCCTTGGAATGTTCTGCCCACTGTTCTCACAGCCAAAGCTACTTCAAGGACTCAGCCTTAAGAGAGCAGTGTGTTGTTGAGACCATGTGGACTGTGTATGTGGCTGAACCCCATTAAGATGGGCCTCTATATAAACGTTAAGATTCTGGTGGGTAGGCGTGGAGATCTACTCATCTTACGGCCACCCAAGACACAGCTCTATGTTAGTTCTCTTGCTTATTAAAATCACCACCTACCAAAGCGGAGCGGTCTGCCTCTATCTTCAGTCTCTCCCTGCCCTCCCTGTCTGGGGCCAGTTTCTAATCTCATCTGGGAAGCTCCCGGGGTGTGAACCAACAACTACGCCAGAGGAGATGTTTGATGGTAACTGTGCCAGAAACCAGAACAGAAGCGAGATCTTTACTGATTCCCACCTCCAGGAGGCCAGGAAACAAGCCTGTAAACCATTATTTTCAATGAGATGAGATAAATGGCAAAAGAGATTTGCAAAGTGAGTATCCGGGATGACGACTCACATCAGCAGCCACAGCCAGGGGTCAGCCCATTGTCCCTGAGTTCCTTACCCTCAGTGTGTTGAGTCTGTCCCTACAGCTAGGCTTCCAGCCTCAGTTTCCCTGTTTCAGGCCTAGAGACCCCATGGGACTTAACACTCCACAGTGAATCCAGACTACTTCGCTGGTGCTTGATGATACCCTGTCTTGCTTGCCAGTGTCACTGCCCAGGAACTGGACCATGACTTCTATTCTTTCTCCTCCCTCTCAGCTTCCGATGGCTAGAGTTCTACCCTGAAAAGTCTAATTGCTCATATCAGGCCTTGTAAATATTAACTGAGCATTGAAAGACTTGCTACCTTAGAGCTTTGTACTTGCTCTTCCCTCTGCCTGGAACACACTTTTTTCATCCATCCATCCATTCAGCAAGTCATGGACACAAAAGAAACAGAAAAGACTGACCCTGAGGCTCTTCCCCATACTTCTGCGATGTTTACTCCCTTACTTCTTTCAGGTTTCTGCTTAAATGTCACCTGTGACAGAAGCATTATGGGTTGATGGTATATAAAATGACAACTTGCCCATCACTCCCTCTCTCTTATTTTGCTTTATCCTTTTTCATAGGACTATCACCATCTGACAGACTTTATCATTATTTTTGTGTTTTTCCTGTCTCCACCACTGGTGGGTAAGCTCTGCAAGAGGGAGAGAGACATTACCAGATTCAGTACTATATTTCCAGTGCCTGAGATAGTGAATGACACATAGTAGGTGCTCAATAAATATGTGTTGAGTGAATGAATTCAGGGAAAGTCTCCTAGAGGAGATGAAGCCTGTGCCGAATCATAAAGGATTTTCATATAAATACAGATGGGAAAGCCATCCTCAGCACAGGGAACAGCACTAGCTAGAGCTCAGAAGTGAGAAACAAAACAGTGTACAAAGCCATGGAGTATGAACAAATTGGTGCAGACACATATAATGGAGCTGGAGTAA
Organism: Balaenoptera acutorostrata; assembly: GCF_949987535.1. Lineage (NCBI taxonomy): Eukaryota > Metazoa > Chordata > Mammalia > Artiodactyla > Balaenopteridae > Balaenoptera > Balaenoptera acutorostrata. The sequence continues at coordinate 45,389,981 of NC_080068.1, read as the reverse complement.
GGTGCAGAGCATAGGGTGACTAGAGGCAAGTCTGGAGAGAAAGGCCAAATTATTAGTGCCTTGTATGCCATACTAAGGAGCATGGGTTTTATTTAATAAATAAAATGAGTGCCCACTGAAAAGTAAGCATATATTTGGACTTTGTAATTCTAAGGTAGTCCCTCAAATTTCCAGCCCAATGTGTACACCTATCTTCTCTCAGCTACTGAATTAAACACTAATTTTGCAGATGTGATTAAGGTCCCAGGTCAGTTGACTTTAAGATAAGGAGATTATCCTAGGTGAGCCTGACCTAATCAGGTGAGCCCTTCAAAGGGACTGTGCTCATCCGAGCAAAAGAGATTCAAAGCATGAGATAAATTTGACGCAAGGGAGACTCTCCACTGCTTGGGGGCCATGTGAGAAGGAGTGGGAATGGTGCACAGGAGCTGAGAGTAGACCCTGGCTGACAGTCAGCAGGGAAATGGGAGCATCAGTCCTGCAACAGAAAGGAACTGAATTCTATCAGCAACCTGAAGGGGCTTGGAACAGGATCTTGAGTTCCAGATGAGAACACAGCCAACCAACACCTTGATTTCAGTCTGGTGAGGTACTGAGCAGAGACACCTTCTACTCCATCCCTCCAGCAATGTGAGCTCACAAGTGGGTGTGGGTTTACGCCACCACGTTCATGGTGATTTGCTCTGCAGCAGCAGAAAACAAACACAGGCTTCTGCTGGACTGTGTGGAAAACAGCTTTGCAAGGATTAAGACTAGAGACGGGGAGACCGTGAGGGGGTTGCAGCAGTTATGCAGATGTGGGCTGAATGCCCAGAATCACAGTGAGGCCTTCCCGGCTGAGCTGAGCTCACCGCTGCTGCCTACGAACTTGGTTCTGTAAAACACCCAGCAACTTGGGAGGAGGCTACTTTCCACAGACTGGCTGCCTTCCCCAGCTTCTCCATCTTCCTGCCAACACGGGGTACTGGGTCCCAACAAGTTTCCTGTCCGAGCCCTTCTGAGTTGTGAAAATTAGTCATACTTCTTACCAGTAGCTTCCTTCTGGAAGCATGTATATATAGCAGCAGTTCTCAGCCCTGACGGCTTATGAAAATGATCTAAGGAGCTTTTACAAATAATGATAGCCAACATAACCCCTCCGAGCCTCTCATTTAACTACGTCTCACTTGTTATTTTTTACTTGTTTTCTCAACTTCCCCAGTGATTCTAATGCACAGCCATGGTTGAAAATAGCTGAAATAAAATAGACCTCAGTTTGAAAGTGTAGGACTTAAGGAATAATAATAAAATATCATTCTCTCATCTATCTTTATTTTTTTTAAATAAATTTACCTATTTATTATTTATTTTTGGTTGCGTTGGGTCTTCGTTGTGGTGCATGTGCTTCTCATTGAGGTGGCCTCTCCTGCCACGGAGCGCGGGCTCCAGGCGCACGGACCTCAGCAGTTGTGGCACATGGGCTCAGTAGTTGCAGCTCGCGGGCTCCAGAGCACAGGGCCCAGCAGCCGTGGCGCACGGACCCAGCCTCTCTGCGGCATGTGGGATCCTCCCAGACCAGGGCTCAAACCCGTGTCCCCTGCACCAGCAGGCGGATTCTCAACCACTGCACCACCACGGAAGTCCATCTCGTCTAACTTTATAATAGCATGATAAACCCTTCTTCCTCCTCTTCTCTTCCTTCTTCATTCAACTTGACCACTAAGGACACTAGCATCATCATCACCACCATCATCATCATATTATTGTTATTATTATTATGTGAAGTTTGATTTGTTAATTTAACACTTTATTATGTAAGTGATTTCAGGTAGTTGATGAGAAAACAAAGGCTAAAAAAAGTTAAACAAATTGCCTTAAAATCACAGAGTCATTGTGGGCTAAGCACAATCTCAAACCCAACTCCATGTCCCAAGTCCTTTGTTTTCCATGAAAACACCGCACTATAAAGAACATATTTACCACTCTTTACATCAGCCACTGTGTGCTGATCACTGCCTATGTTCTAGACTATCGAGAATGTTTCTGATTTCATTTGACCCTTATATTGATGCTATGTGGTGAGAATCAATGCCTCCATGGTGATAGAACTGAATGGTTACAGAACTAGCCCGGGTTCAGACAACAAATAAGTGATTAATTCAGAATAGGTACCAATCTTCTGATTCCAAGTCCAGCGTTCCCAACCATACTCACTTGACCTTAGTGACAGAAGACTCTGGCAAAGGCAGAATATCCTTGAAAAGGATACAGAAAACTTGAGTCCAAATAAAGTAATGGAACCAATCCCTGCTCTTTCTTCAAGTTTCTCTTCCATCACTTGGAGTACTCATATAAATTCTCCAAAAGACTCTGAGCGCTCATTTGCCACATGAACAAGTAGTGGCAGGCTGCACTTCGTGACAAGTCTTGACAGTGCAGTCCGTCCCAGAGCAGTGATCCTGATGAGAGACCAGATGCCAATAAACCACACGAATATACAGACACGCATTTACACATACGCGAATATGAGTGAGAAACACACGACACCCACACCCCCAAAAGTTCATCGTGATTATTCTGGGAGGTGAGTGATCTTTTTAAGTCGTCTTCTTTTCCTATTGCCTATTTCTCTTCTAATTTTATACAAGAAGCATGTAATAATTTTTTTAAAGTTAATGAATGATGGGAAGAAAGAAAATGATAGTCTCTGAAATTTCTTTTTTCCCCTGCCTTATCTCTTCCACTGTCACTCCACTACTCCATGTATTACTTACTATCCAACCCCACTCCTCCAAAGTTTGCTTGGTGTTGGGCCCAAATAGACTCTCTCCTTACTACTGCTGTATTCATCCATTTATGATTACAGCTACACGCTTCTACTGAATGTCTATAAATGCCCCTGGCAATAGAAAAATAAGTAATACTCTTTCTTTGTCCTCAAGAAATTTTTATCTAGGGTACAAATGTAATTCATGGGCTTTTATTTTACAACTTAAGTATTACAATGTAAGGAAGAAGCAACTCCATTCTCCACTTTTCATCTTGAGAATCATGTGTTCATGGCGCCACTTATCTTTAGCCTGAAAGAGTCTACACCTGGCAGCTGCCACATTATGGGAAAGTGGCACAAATCTGTCTAGAAACAGCATGTAATATTTATGGAAGGAAATAGAGATAATGCCAGTGGTGGAAGACTAGACTTACATTTGTGGGTTTTAAGTAGGGTGACCTTAGCATTTACTGTTCAAACCTTTAAGATACTTTTGAGAATGGAAAGAGGTGGCATTAATCGTTATCCTGGGACACTAGACATGAACCTTAAACCTTCCAAGAAAACTGGGACCTATGTTCACCCTCATAAGGAAATAAGGAAGGGAGTCGTGACTTTTTTTCTATTGAGATGACTTCTCAGAAAATCGAGGGTATTTACTCAGACCTTTCTCCTTCCGTTTTGCAACGATGTTGAAATAATTTCCACTCATGTGGGCTTGTACCATTCCACACAGGGACCGACCCCCTGTCTGATGAGTTTGCCACATTGACACCAGGACACTTCCACTAGCTCTGCCTTCCCAGGGGTTCCCAGTTTCTCACCTGCACCCTAGGACATTCCTGCACCCTAGGTGCCCAGGGATTTGCTCCTCTGGATCCTTTGTCTCTGCAGCTACCCTTCCGACAGTACAGCTGCTGGACTGTGTGATGGCAGAGGCAGGCCCAACTGCAGCTGCAGAAACATAGGTAAAGGGCTCCCTGGAGCCGGCTGGTGGGGAAAGTGCAGTGGCTCAGGCTTTGCTGCTAGTCTGGATTCCTCCCGGTTGCTGCAGAATACGATTTAGGGGCGTAATGAGGGAGCCCTGTTGTGTTCACCGCACGCAGGTTCCATCGATGCAGAATTTCGCTCGGCAGATGAACACAGACAGATGCACATTTCCTCCACCAATGAAATATTAAACATGACAGGTGCGTTACCCATCAGGAAAGCTGCATACAAAACGCTTGTGTAACCCACAAGGTCCTCCCCGCTCCGTCTGCCCGCGCTGGGCTGGGTTCTAAGAGGTGATATTCCTCCTGCAACCCTGTTCAGGTATTCAATTCCAAAAGTTATGGCCGACAGTATCCTCGGGAAGATGATGTAAAGGCTTTTGCCGTTAAATTAAGACTCCATTAAGATAATAAAGTGTTTTCTTCGAGTTTATTATTATTCTGCCTAAGGGATCCGTGGGGGAACACAGGGTAAAAACTATGAGGAGAAAGATCTCCGTCACTATGGAAACAGATTCATTTATTTTTATGGGCTGATTTCTAATTCCTCTCCCTCGGCAAAGCTCCCACTAACTTCTGATGCTAGGAGATTATGCTCACTCCGAGGACATTTTGAAGCTTCAGGTGGTATTTATTTCCTGTTTTTTTGGGGAGGGGGGTTGCAGAGAAGGAGGGCTCAATAAAGAGCCAAGGTACATAAGAATATCTTTCCAAGGGGTTGACTCAAATCAGAATAGTCAACTGATTGCAGTGAGGAGGCCATGTTCAGAATTCACTACCAGTGGAGGGAGATACAGTCCCCTAACAGGTACCAGTTTGACATCAACCCTTAAAAACGCAGAACACACACACAGAGGGTTCAAGAAGCATACCTCCTGCATGAAATTCTATCCGTTGGCTATGTTCAGCCTGGAACTTATTGATATAACTATGTGTAGATCTCATCACAAAGGGTAGCATTCTTAAAAAAAAAAACCACAATTTGTTTCACGTCAATTATTTTTCACTTCTTGGGTCTCACTATTTGCAGAGTTTATGTTCTTTAATGGAATGCCAGATTCTATCTCTTATGAGCTATTCCCTATTCCCCTATTAGTAAAATGGCAATAGTGATAAACAGCAACTTCCAGGAACAAAGGAGAGTTGTGATTGATATTTGCTATTATGCTGAACCCTCAGTCTGAAAAACGTTGGGGATATAAATAGCATGCCGATGATTTAACTCAATCTGCTTTCTTGTTTATTCTCATGCCTGGTCATTCAATGTGCTGTGCGATCCCACACACTGTGAGGATGGTCAATCACAGATCTTTGTATCAGGATCTGTTCAAGGTTCTGAAATGCAGACCGAAATAGGAGCAATTCACCCATCAAGTCTGACTGCACATCAACCACTGCCCTTTCCGGCGACTTGGAAGTGAACCTTCAGTCCTGGAAAGCCACTGGACCTAAGCCAGTGGAATCATAATCCAGCAAGTTGAGGTTCAGGTAAAGTTCAATGCAGTGTGTGTGTGTGTGTGTGTGTGTGTGTGTGTGTGTGTGTGTTTGGCTGTGGGTGTGGATGTGGGTGTATGAAGGTCATGGGTGTGCTGAAAGGTTTCCTTGGGTGTGGCAAAATGTTCCCTGTATAACCTTTATTATAGAGATTAGACTATTTTAAGAATTGGTTCTAAAATGTCTGAATGTTGTGGTTTCATATTGCCAAAGCTTTGACATCAGGAGACACCTGGATGTTTGGACGAATTTCTTCATCATTATGTTTGACACGTGCTGTTCTTTGCTTATTTCAGTGCCAATACGCACATAGCCCTTCAGGGGGCTGTTTATCCCCTGTTTACCTGCCTCCCATCCAAGGAACTCTAAATGATACTGAAAGCAGGATGCAGAATTGAATAAGAATACACATAAAAGAAGATCAAATAAGTAAACCTGGGACGAAAGAGTACATGACGTAACACCTCATATTCCAAGGGCACATTTTCCAGAGCAGGGCTGGGGGAAAGCGATGTGTATTTGAGGGCTTTGGCGAAAGCACTGGTATTCTTCTGAATTAGAAATAACAGCTTAGGGATAGACATATAATAGAAATATGGAACAATGACACTAAAATCTTCATTTCACATCAATAACCATATACTGAGAGATATATGCAGGGTTCTGTGCAGAAGGCCCTTGCTCACAATGACTTTATAGCCTAGTGAAGGATGCAAACATAAAAACAATGACTCACTGGAAAGAGGAAGGGGGAAGGAGGTGCCTAAGATGATGCTAAGGTTCTTACTTGAGTGACTAGCGAGAAATACAGGAGGTTGAGCAATTAAATATTTTTCCAAGTATTACAAAAGCAACATATGCTCCGTCCTTCTGGCCGCTGCCCCACCCAGGGAAACAATACTAACAGTCTGCCGAATATCCATCTACTGCTTTCCTCGTGTCCATTCAAGCATGCAAACATATATACACATATAGGGCTTTTCTATATTTACTCTGTACAATAATTACATAGTATTACCTAATATAATAGATAATATTATACTTATTACTTTGCAAGTTGCTTTTTGACTTCAGAATACATCATGGACATCTTTCCACAGCAAATAGCTGCATAATGGCTCTAATTCACTGTCATCCATTCTCCCCGATGGGCATTCAGTTTGTTCCCAAGTTCCCACCATGACACCCAATAAACATCCTTACGTATATACTCCTATATAGAGGTGTGCTTTGATTTCAATAAGAGAACCCAAAAGTGGGATTGCTGGGTTAAAAGGTATATGTACTTTTCACTGTAACTGAGTCTTCCAGATTTCTTTTGGAAGAATGTGAAGCAATGTTTGCTCTACCAGCAATAAAAGGAATCTTGGTGATGATGTGCACTTGTGAGGAGTGGGGGCCTGGGTGGTACAGGGGAAAGAAAGGACCGTAGTTGAGTTCCATTGTTGACTAATTAAGTCTAAGAGGCCTGCTGGGCGTCTGCATGTTGATACCCAGCAGGCAGTGAGATGCTCAGCGCGGACAGGAAAGGACCTAAGTTTGAGTGAGGACATAGGAGTGGATGGAATCGCTCTGGGGAAGAGGATGGAACAGAGAAGGGAGGTGACTATAGATCCTAAGGCAGTTCCCCCATCACAGAGCTGAGTGGAAAAAATTAGGAATAAGCGAAGGAGGTTAAGGATGTGTCAAGAGGTAGTAGAGAGTGCGGGCTAAGGGAAATACGAGGAAGAGACAGTTTCAAGAAGCAGGGTGTGTACTATGGAACCAAATGCTGGGCCAGACCTTTAATCACAGTGACCTGGACATCCTCTTCTTATACCTTAGAGTTGGGGCACAGAAATGGGAGCTCCAACTTCCTGGTTTTCTAAAAAACTCATCTGTGTCAACTCTAATGAACAGAATGATGCAGATACATTAAATATCCTTCCTCCAAAAACCATTCCAAGGCATCACAGCTACTGGCAAATCTGCCAATGAGTTGGAACACAGACGTGTTTCGCTTTCATCTCGTTTCCCCTCCCTCTGCCCTTCTGGTGGAAGAAATGCTCACAATCACAGAATAAAAGGCCCTAAGTCACTCACCGAACAGAAACACAGTGCCTAAATTATCGAAAGCTGATTGCATCGGTGCCGACAGACACAGGCTATAATGCCGTCCTCCTCCTCTCATCAGTTTCTCTCTCTGGACCGTGGAAACAGAGTCCTTACCTGCCTGGCAGGCACAGTGCTCTTGGGGACAAGCTCTAAATATGTCCGTGCAGCACGTCGTGTCATGATCCACGTCACACACCTCCTGACGTTGTCCTATGTTCACAGGGGGCACCCGGGACAGAAAGGGGCTCTGACAAAGGCAGGCACACTTATGTACACACTTAAAATATTTAACCTCCAGAGAACGCGTACAACCCCCACTTCCACCCCCTCATTTCCTGTGTTAAGTGATGACCCACCAGGGGACACTCCAGGCAAGAACAGCCCTTTCACGATACGACGAGGCCCAATCCGTGCTGGCGTCACAAGAATGTGTGCGGAGGAAAGAGAGCTCTTCTCCTCTGACCTCATGGAGTCAGGTGACACCAAGGTATCAAATGCTGTTCCAGATAGGTTTTCAGGAGGATGGTGTTTGCACAACAGTGATAGAGGCACCCCTGGGAATTGCAAATTCGATCTGACTTACAGCAGTCATGTTTGCCTCTGGAGACTGGGAGGATTTGAGCTGCAGGAGGAAAAAAAAAAAAAAGAAAGCCAACTCTTTGCAGAGCCTGGAAATGAGTGTGGATTGACAAAATGAAACGGCACAGGAGACTGGCAGATCAATGCATCATTGCAGTCAGGCAGCCAGGGCTGGTCTAGCCCAGAGGAGAAAATATTTTGATTATGTTCAGGAGGATCTCTTTATGAGTATAGGTTTCCTGGCTGAGTCAGACTGAATATTGTTCCGGATTTAAAAAACAAAATTTGGATAAGACTAAACAAAGTTAGGGAAATTCTTTGATCTGGAGCATTTTCAATCCTTTCTGCTGGATGAAGAGTGGTCCTAAAGGAAAAGAAAGGCTGCCCATTCCTATCACAGATCATTTCCGCCTGCAACTTGGCAGAGGTTTTATCCCATTTTCCGGGAAAGAAAGGCCAGGTTTCCTCCTCTTCACACACCCACCCCGTCATGCCTGAGTCTTCTTTTGCTCATGCTTTCTTGGGCCACATGGCTCACCGCAGGTGACAGAGGACACTGCAAGAATGAGGAAGTGAAAGGGCTGTGGCGCGGAGGGGCTGGTACATAACGAGAGGGGTGATGATTTTGCATGAGGCAACCAGCAACTCATCAGACTTTGTGTTCAGACAGACCTGAGTTCAAATTCCCTTTCAGCCACTTTACAAGGTGCATGACCTTGAGTGAGTTATATAACCTTGTGTAAAATAGGGGACATCATACCCACGTCGTAAGATTGTGGTAAACATTAGAGAGAAAAAGAAACAAACGAATGAACCCACACAGATATATTTAATGTCCCTAGCATATAGTAGGCACCATCATAAGGTAATAACTATGTTGAGGATCTATATAATCCTATAAAAATGTGCCTGAGTTGCTGACTTCTGAGTAATGAACTGGTTTTCTTTCGTGTTAAATGCCAACAGCATTACTCGAGAAATGTCTCTTCTCTACTGTTTTTCTCATAAAACCCATAGTTTTTTTCCCCTATCAAGTCACCTGGAGGTTTTGGGGGGTAGGAACCCCATTGGATCCAGTTTGGATTTTAGTTTAAGGGCACAATACGGTTAGAGGAAATTAGTGGATCAGGAAGCCATTTCTACTTCCTTCTGTGGCCCAGGGAGTCCACATTATGACAGTTTGTCCTATTTGTCCCATAGGTCCTGCTGTGGGACCACAAATTCCCAGCCACCTCTCTCATGAAAACCCCTGCCTTTATATCCATCAGTCCTTGTCTCCCCAACCAAGCTCCGCTCATGCTTCCCGCTTAGAGATGGCCTGGCAGAGCGCCCCAGTCAAGAAGGCTAGTTGTGATCAGAGGGCTGAGGTTGGGGGTAGTACCCACGGAGACACTCGTGGAATGGTAAGAGCTAGAGGGGTGAGGCCAGGCCACCCTCTCCACACCCCACGAACATCCGTGTGGCACCTGGTCTGTGCCAGGCCCAGAGCTAGGCATCAGAGACAGAGTGTCGAACAAGCCATAGTCCCTTAGTGTCTAGTAAGGGGTGTAGACATGTGAACTGCGTTTATAACAGTGCCATTATTGCCCACGATTGGGCAAGTAGAGGGTGCACAGAGATGAGGCCCCTAACCCAAAATGGGGAAAGTCACCAAGGCTTCCCCAAGGAAGTGAGATTGGAAACCAAGTAGGAATCAGCCAGGCAGTGAAGGATGGGATGAGGATGAGGAAGGAAGAAGTCTCCTAACAGAGGGAGCAATATGTAGGGCGAGGAAGGGAGCCGGCAGCGGAGCCAATGCAGGGTCTGTCACCAAGAGACAAAGGCTGGGGAAGCAGCGCAGCAGATCCGAGGGTACGGTTTTGTAAGCGTACAGGTGTGGGAACAAATTCCAGCTCCGCATCTTCTCTGTCCCCTCTGTATGACTGTAAGCAAATTATTTAGCCCCTCAAAACATTTTTGTGAAGGATATTATAATGTCCTCTTGGGATTACTGTGGTAGCAAAAGAAAATAATATATAAAAAATCATCCAGCGTCTGCCCTGATGCCAAGTTAAGCACTCAGTAAATGCTAGTTGTTATTAATATCCTGCTTCAGATGCAGTATTGAGGCTGTGGAGGGAAGACGGTTCGACTGAGTCTGGATCACAGGGGAAGCAGGAACGGGAATAAGCACCATAGACCAGGTGATGCTGTAACTGCATCCGACCTCCCTGTGACTGCTTTTTATGGTTGTTGGTTCAGGATATGCAGACAAGTACCCATCAGCCCACTCGAAAGCCCAGGGATAAGACGCAGCCTCAAGTGAATGGATCCGCTTCTCAGTGCAGGGTGGGAGAGGGGCCTCTTGTTCACATTCTGGGTGGGAGAATTCTTTGTTGTGCAGGACTGTCCCTCAGACAGCAAGACGTTTAGCATCTCTTGACCCATCCACTAAGGTCCAGTTGTCCCCTCAGTCTCTGTGACAACACTTTTCTAAACACCGTCCACAGGTTAGACTGTCCACCATTGACAACCTGCTCATGAGTATTTTGAATTTGAAAGCATCTCTCAACCAAGGAAGACTGGAAACTCTTAGCCTAGAAAAGGTTTAGATCTAGAAAAGGGATCTAGAACTTCAGAGTAAAAAGCTTGACTGAAGGTAAGCGCTTCAGAAGACATCCACGTTACAAATTAAATGGATAAATACACAGTTCTTCAAAGGAAAAACCGAATTAAATAAATGATATTCACGTTACTTGTACCTTTCTATCCTCTATTCACCTACAAAGAAGAAATAACCTAAGTAAGGATAGTAAGTTCTCTTTTCTGATGTAGAGTAGACCAATTCCATGTGTCTGGTGAGCACTCACAGAGAAGAAAGCAGAAGTTGGCACAAATTATGTGAATGGAATAATTATAGTTGTCTTTCAGAATTGTCAGGAAATTAATTTCTCGGGCTATTTTAAAGAGTTATCCAGGCACTAGCTTCCAAGAAAACAAAACCTAGCATTCATTCCTTACCTCATCTCACAAAAATGAAACAAGGCTGATCAGATTTTGTCTGTCTTTTTAGTGCTATTACTGGATGCTTTAAACTTCATTTCCCCATGTGTCCACCTTGCTCCTCCCTACAGGGAAAGATAAAATACCATAGCATATGTCACTAAGGAGATAATCACTGAGAGTCTGGGCCAGGGGAGGGATCGGTAGATACCAAGTTCCATTCCAGAATCACTTTCTACTGTCCATTCTGGGTCCAAATCACCCTCTGCTCTGTTTGTCTGGGGTCCCGATACCACAACCTGGGCAGCTTGAAGATGTGGAAATGGTCTGTGCCCTTGGGGATACGGATTAACTCTGCCCCAAGGCCTGCGGCCACCGTCTGCCTCTCACACACTCTGCAGGCCCATGAAAGGCAGCCCCATGCGCTGTCTTCCCGTCAATGGAGAGCGGCTCTGCCCAGCCAGCCTGGCCGCCCTATTTCAGCTCTGCTCCTCATCCTTTAGCTGAGCAAATGAGGACGAGGCCCAGAGGAAAGACAATCAGTCCTTCTGTTCCTGAACTACTAGCCACGTGAGCTTTGCTGTTAAACAAGGTTGCTGTGTTTTACCTTCAGGGCAGAGAAACAATGCACATTCTCAAAAGGATTTTTGAGATATTTGGGGTAAACAAGACCGCCAGAGGTCTACTGAAAATCCACACTGATGAACATACAGAAAGAATTAAGTATGGTTACCTAGCCACAAATCCTACTGTTGGTCCAGTGGGGTTATCATTAAGGAAAGAATGCCAAGAGAGAGATGTTTGGGGAAATGTGTGACAGACGGTAAGCAGTGTGTGTACCACGGCTGTGACCTCAAGCCAAATCTCCACGGTTTGCTTTTTTTCTTTTCTCTCTTGGAAAAGTGAAAAAAAAAAAAACCTGGTAATAATTTTCTCACCACTAATTTTTCATGTGAAATATAGAATAAAGTCTAAGTCAGATCAATCAAATTTTTAAAAGGCAATGGTAGATCACTGAAAATGTTTCCATGGAATAAAATAAATCTAACAGAAGAGAATGGTAGCAGCAAGTCCTGTAAGATTTCCCAAACTTGTATTATTTTCTCATTCAAAAGATAAGGCAGCATAAGACTAGATATAAATTCTTGACAAGGGTGCCAAAATAATGGCATGGGGAAAGAATGGTCTTTTCAACAAATGGTGCATATCCATTGTAAAAAAATGAAGCTGGACTCCTTCCTTACACTGTAGATAAAAATTAACTCTAAATGGATCACAGACTTAAATGTAAAAACTAAAACTATTAAAACTCTTAGAAGACAACATAGGAGTTAATCTTCACGACCTCGGGTTAAGCAACATCTTCTCAGATACAATATCCCAAGGAACAAAAGTAAAAATAGATAAATTAGGCTTCATCAAAGTTAAAAAAAAAATTGTGCTTCAAAGGACACTGTCAAGAAAGTGAAAAAATGAACCACAGAATGGGAGAAGATATTTGCAAAGTACACATCTGATAAAGGATTTGCATCCATAATGTATAAAGAACTTGTACAACTCAACAATAAAAAGACAAATAACCCAATTTTAAAACAGGCATAGGATTTAAATAGGCAGTTCTCCAAAGAAGATTTACAAATGGCAGTAAGGACATGAAAAAATGCTCAACATTATTAGCTATTAGAAAAATACAAATCAAAACCACAACAAGTTGTGATGAATTGGGTTATTGGGATTGACATGTATACACTGATGTGTATAAAATTGATGACTAATAAGAACCGGCTGTATAAAAAAAAAAATGTGCCTTCTTGATAAAATGTTTAAGATAAGTCAAAAAAAAAAAAAAAGTTGAATACATAGAAGCAGAGAGTAGAACCATGGTTACCAGGGGTGGGAAGGTAGGGGAAACAGGGGAGATGTTGGTTAAATGGTACGAAGTTGCAGTTATGTAAGATGAATAAGTCTAGAGATTTAATGTACAACATGATGACTACAGTTAATAATACTGTATTGTATGCTAGAAATTTGCTAAGAGAGTAGACTTCGGGTGCTTTCGCCATATACAGTACAAAAAAAATGGTAACTTTATGAAGAGATGAATATGTTAATTAGCTTGACTATAGTAACAATTTCACTATGTACATGCATATCAAAACATCATGTTGTACATCTTAAATATATCTAATTTTTATTTTTAAAAAGTAAATAAAAGTAAAGTTTTTACTTTAAAAAAAAAAAAACCACAACAAGATACCACTTCACACCCACTCGGATGGCTATAATAAAAAACACAAATAATGAAAAGTATTGTCAAGGATGTGGAGAAATTGGGACCCTTGTACAGTGATGGTAGTGATGTAAAATAGTATAGGTGCTGTGGAAAACAAAATGTTAAACAGAGTTACCACATGATCTATCAATTCCATTCATAGGTATAGACCCAAGGGAAATGAAAACACATGTCCACACAAAAATCTGTACACAACTGTTCATAGCAGCATTATTCATAAAAGCCCCAAAGTGGAAACAACCCAAATGTCCATCAGCTGAGAAATGGATAAATAAAATACAGCATATTCATTCAATGGAATATTATTACTCAACCATAGAAAGGAAGTAAGTACTGATTTCACAAATGGAAAAATTTAAGTTTAGAGAGATTGTGTCCCTTATCCAAAGTCACTCAACCCTCAAGGGGCTGAGCTAGCTTTAGGTCACGGGTCTGTCTCCAAAGTGGATGCTTTTAACCAGCCAGCTTTCTTATTCCCTATAGGAAAGGTACCATAGATTGCTTTTTTTTGAAGACTCGCTCTATGCCAGGTACTTTGTATACATAATCTCACTGCTCTTCACCACACCTCTGCTAGGTCAGTATTATTATTTCTGTCTCTACAGCAGAGAAATGATACAAAGGAGGAGTTAAAGGCCTCGCCCAGGTCATAATGCTGGAAATTGGGTGGAGCTGCGATTTGAACCCAGGTCCATCCACTCCCAGAATCACCATTCTTTCTGCTAAATCTTGCTGTCCCTGTCATCAGGTTCCCGAGATGATTGTTTGATGTGTCTCTGGGGTCTGCCCTGTTCCTTCCTTTCCCACAGACACAGTGCTTGCCTGATGCTCAGATAGATAACTCACGCCAGGATTTTCTCCATGAATTTCTGGTTGGAGTCATTTCCATGAGCTTCACCCTCTTTCCAATCCACTTTTCGATCACCAGCCTCCTCTTTCTAACAGGTCACTTCTCTTTATTTATTCTATTTCTCCATCACCTAAGAACATGCGATGCCTATGGAGCCAAATCCAAATTCCTCAGCTTGGAATGTGTGGCTCTCCGTACTAAATCTGGATGTACGCTAGAATCATCGGGAGCTTTGCAAAACCCTGTTGCTCAGGACACATCCACACCAATTAAGTCAGAACTCCTGGGCATGGGATCCAGGCATCAATATTTTAAAAACCTCCCTGGGCGATTCCAAGGTGCAGTCAAGATTGAGAAGCACAGAAACAAACCAACTGACTCCCAGCTTGAGCCTGCCTCCTAATTGCTAGGCTAATCTCTTTTTTGTCCTTCATATCTACCACCTTTGCTCCCACAGTCCTACTCATTGGCTCAGGGCAAATGCCTTCTCCTCCCTTCTCTGATAATTCAAGTCTTCACCTGCCAGACCTCGGCCCATCTCCACCCACTCCAGGAAGACTTCCTTGAATATATTGACCTCTGAACATACCCTGTATCTAAATATGCACTTACAGTCCAGGTAATTGAGTTGAGAACATGATAATACAATCCTTTTCTTGCTCTCTAACTGCTTTACAAGTATGTCTATAGTCACTCCAATTGTGTAAAATATTAGTGCCAAGATCTTTCTGTGTGTGTGCTTTGTTATTCCGTGGATGTTCCCTTTTCTGCTCTCAGTACGCTGCATCTTTGGAGACCTAACTTGTGCATTTATTCCCTCCCTCTAAAGTTTTATCTACCCACGCAGTCCTGTTGTCCCGACCTCAGTGCTACCGTTCTTCTTTCCTTCAATAGACCTTGCATTTTCACTCCTCTATGCTCTTTGCCTTTGCCGAGAATTCCTTACCTTCCAACCTGGCAAGATTCTTCTCCGTTCATTTTCAAGGCTTTCTTCCCACTCCACTTGTCTAGGAGTCTTCCCTTGTCAGACAGAACGAATGGTACCTTATTTATTGGTGCTTCACAACACCGTTCCTGCTGCACTTCGTTTATACCAGTCATTAGCACTTAGCACAGTGTATTATAGTTCATAGGCTGCTGCAGATTTTAAATAAGAAAGCATGGCAAATGTGCATGTAACAAAAGAGTGGATTGTTCCAACATAAAACCAAACTTCTGATGCTGTATCCTTATGAGTCTGACAATAAAGTGCTGTTGACTTGAAAGACCATTTTCACGGCTCATAACATTACTGGGATAGGGGTGGTGGGTGGCCTTTGGAAGGCCCTGGCCCAGGACACCTGGTATTTTGTGCGCATGTCCTGTGTGTAGGTGTGAGCTGGCTTCCTTTCAACAGAAGCAGCAAAGAAAGGGAGTGGTGGGGAGGCAAGATGTGCAAAACGTGTCCCTCTCTTTGAAGTCCAGCACTGAGCAGAGATAAAAAGACCTTTGCACTGAGAGGGGGGAGCAAGCTTGAAAGCGTGATGCCTTAAGCAGGCCCACACAGTAACAGGTTATTTTTTAAGTTCAGATTCAAATAATCTTGCAATAATCCATGTTAAAAAGTCACCAAGAGAAACTGTCACAAATAAGAATTCCAGACCCAGGAGGATCTTATCAATAACGGACTCCAAATCCCTCCTCTGAGAAACACTCTTTTTGTAGAGGACTAAGAAGTTAATTACACATTTCAAAATCCCATTGTGCCAGGGTTGCAACTGCTACAAAAGTCTATGAGCTGAGTTTTTAAATTTTGAAATTGCCATTTTCCCATCTCCATACTAATACATTATACCAAGATAATAGGTAGAGAGCATCAGGAATTCAACAGTAAATAAAACGGTGCCCAACCCATCCCGCTTTTGTAACTAAAACTGGTTTTACAGTTTCTTATTCTAAAGTCCCCTTGAAAGACTCCAGATTGAACTCTAAGTTCCTCTCAAGTTCTCTCTTCAACACTGATGAACTAACATGCAGATTTTAGAAGAGATCTCAGATCACATTCCCATCTCAGCACAATGACTTTCCCCTACTTCAGCCAAAGTTCATTCAAACCCAGGTTTTGTCTAAACAATAATTCACACTGTGTGATGCCATGACTTGTCTATAATATTTCTTCGGCTCTAATCAAGTTATCCCAGGGCTCACAAGTCTTCAGTGATAAAGATGCATGCATATGGATTGAGGCAGAGTTCCATTGAAGTAGACCGGGAAGATGAGAAAAGGTGCAGGAATAGGATTCCTGGGAGAGGTGGGCTTCGGAATTTTTTTTTTTTTTTTTGAATGAGTGTCTTTTGGATATCTGGAGAAGAGAAAGTAATTCTGGATAATAAGGATGGAACAAATAAAGGCTCAGGGAGAGGTAGAAAGGAATCTGTCACTGGCAATATGACAGGTACAGCTGCTTGTCTTCTGTTATAGGCTGAATTCTGTCCCCCTCAAAATGCATATGTTGAAGCTCTAACCCTTCCAGCACCTCAGAATGTGACTGTATTTGAAGATAGGGCCTTAAAGAGCTGATTAAGTTAAATGAGGCCGTTAGGATGGGCTCTAATTCAACCTGACTCGTGTCCTTATACAAAGAGGAGGTCTGTACACACAGGGAGGCACCAGAGAGAGGAAAGACCACGTGAGCACAGAGCAAGGAGATAGCCAACCACAAGTCAAGGAGAGGGGTCTCAGAAGAAACCAATCCCGTCAGCACATCGGTCATGAACTTTCAGCCACCACAACGGTGAGAAAATAAGTTTGTGTTGTTTAAGCCAGCCAGCCTTGGTATTTTGTGATGGCAGCCTGAGCAAACTAATCAGCCACTCCTCCCCTCCCATCTTCTACCTGGCAGAGCTCACCTCCAGCATAGGGTCTCCCAACTGCCCTTGGTGCTAAACCATGGACAATTGCACCCATCCTGGTGCAAAAGGGAAAGTCTACTGAGGGATTCTGGGAAAAGTCTTCTTCTATCATGAACAAGGAGAGACAGGTGGGGGGAAAGTCCTGCCCAGCACACTGTTCTTCAATGACATAAGCCCTGGAGTTGTGGTGGCCATCTAGTACCATGAGAAAATTACAGAGAGATTCTGTACCACCCTTGACGATCAACTCTTTAACTGCCTTCCTTAGTTTTCCTGTCGTGTGAGACAATGACTCCTACTGTCTAAGCCCATTTTCATTGGATTTATTACTTGCTGGGTCCAGGGAAGAGAATGACCTGGCTAATGTAAGAGATCACATTAGTGAAACCATGTAGACCAAGGTTTTGGAAAAAGTCCTTTGAAGGTTTTAGAGAAGGAAAAATAGAAATGTGGGGAAGAGAAAGAAGAATTAGAAATAAATTCTGAGTCTCTAGACTGGGAGCCTGTGAGAACGGGACTACCTATAAGGAGTATGGGTTACTTTCTCCTCTGGGAGAACTTGTTCGTTTTCTAGCCCATCTCTCTGAGTATGTGGCTCAGTGAGAGGTCAGCTGGATAGGAGAGACTGTTTTCTAAAAGCGCTGAGAGTGAACCTGGGTCTGGGGTAGCAACTGAAAAGAGATTTGGAAGGGAATCCTGTCAGTGGGCCAAGTGGATGTTAATACCTGCTGTTGAAGTAGGTATACCCACTGTTCACATCAGACCTCAAAGCACAGAAACCCATGCTTGAAGCATATTCCCACGAACGCCTGCTATCTGTTGCCAGTGTGACAATAATTCAAGTAAAATTCTTTTGAGCTGTAAAAACCTTGTGCACTGTGAGTCTGGGGGACCTGAAGCCTGGACCTAAACCTACCACTAACCAAATGACCTCAGACAAGTCACAGCTTCTCTGGATCTCAGTGGCTTCAGCAACAGAACAAGGGGGTTTGATGAGAACAGTGGTCATTTTTTTAGCAGTGGAACTCTTTCTTGACATAAATCATATTCAAACCCCCAATATCTCTACTACTCATAATTCACAATAATTGCATACTTAAACTCTGCCAGGCTTTGTACTAAGCACTCCAGGTAGATGACCTGATTTTTAAAAATTTATTAATTTAATTGGAGTAGAGCTGCTTTACAATGTCGTGTTAGTTTCTGCTGTACAGCAAAGTGAATCAGCTATACGTATACATGTATTCCCTCTTTTTTGGATTTCCTTCCCATTTAGGTCACCAGAGAGCATGTGCTATACAGTAGGTTCTCTATCTTTACATACATAGTTATCTATTTTATACATCGTAGCATATATATGTCAATCCCAATCTCCCAATTCATCCCACCACCACCGCCCCTTGGCATCCATATGTTTGTTCTCTACATCTGTGTCAGACGACCTCATTTAAATTCTCACTCTTAACAGTATAAAATAGGAGATGTAATTATCATTCCTGTTTTATGAATGAGGAAACTGAGGCACAGAGAAGTTAAGAAACTTGCCCAAGATCACACAGCTAGGAAAGAGCAGGGAGTCTGACTCTCCAGTCTTGGTTCTTAACCCCCAGGCTAAATGGAAGTCCTGTTTGGTGTGTGTGTGTATGTTTGTGTGTGTGTGTGTGTCTGTGTTTATGCTATTGGGGAAGGGGGCATGTAAGATTCTTAAGAGTGCAGAAGGGCTTCCCTGGCGGCGCAGTGGTTGAGAGTCTGCCTGCCAATGCAGGGGACACGGGTTCGAGCCCCGGTCTGGGAAGATCCCACATGCCGCGGAGCAACTGGGCCCGTGCGCCACAACTACTGAGCCTGCGCGTCTGGAGCCGGTGCTCCGCAACAAGAGAGGCCGCGACAGTGAGAGGCCCGCGCACCGCGATGAAGAGTGGCCCCCGCTTGCCGCGACTGGAGAAAGCCCTCGCACAGAAACGAAGACCCAACACAGCCATAAATAAATAAATAAAAGAACGTGAATTTCTAAAAAAAAAAAAAAAGAGTGCAGAAAACTTGGCTCTTTCGCTAGTCCCTGAGGTAGCTCTATGGTACCTTCCAGAGAACTGAGGAATCACAGAATAAAAACCCACCAAACCATATGATCTTCAAAGCAATGATGTATTAAACTAACACAGTAGGCAGACCAAGGTTATCTAAATGGGTTTTGTGGGGCAAGGGGAGACGTGATACAACTGGAAAAGAAAGCATCAAATTATCCCATTGTTTTGATTTGTTTTTAGTTACAGTTTTGAATAAATTTCAATTCACATCAATAATCATATGAAGATCACACACTCATATACAAAAAAGAGCAAGGGCTGTAAAAATCTTGAGAACCACTGATTAGACAGCTCTTCAGATCTATGAATTTTAATTTCCCTGGTTCTGCCATCTGCTTAGTTTCTGCTCATTCTCACCACTCCTGGTTCAACTTCCTAATCCTGTGTCAGGTAAGGCAGGTCACACACCCTAATTCAGATGGGCACCCATGTGACAGGCCAATCACTGGCTCCCTGGGTGGGATAATAATCATTATAACAGCTAACATCTATTGTATCCTTAATACGTGCCAGAAACCACAATGAAGATGTGTATGTACATAAACTGGTTTAATCTTCACAGGATTCCAAGTATCTATTACATGCTAAGCAGAATCTCTTCCAGAGGCCTTTTCTAATCTCCTGGCCCGAGAGAAGTGGCCCTTTTGTGAGCTCCCATTACACTTGGCACACAACTCTAACAAAGCACATAGCTAATCATATCAATTCACCCGACACACATCTGCCTTCCTGAATAGAGTATAAGCTCCTGGAGGGAAGAAACTTTGTCTTATACATTCTGTGTCTCTAACACTAGGCACAGAGATTGGCATACAGTAGGCACTCAAGAAATGTTTGCTCAACACTGGCAGACACTTTCACTGAGCTACTGCAAGTGCTTTCCTAGCCCATCCCTCCTTGGTTACCTCCATTCTGGAGACTGGAAAAGCTAGGTAACTTAACCAGTTTTTCAGGAAGATTTTGGGAAAGATATTTCTCTTCCTGACACTATAAAGGCGTCTGACAAGAAAGCTTGTGAGGATAGATGCTTAGAGCTACTGCAGCCATTCTGTGATAATGAGGGAAAGACCAAGAGAATCACAGGAACCCAGAACCAGATCCTTGATGTCTTTGAGCTACTGAACCTTTTCCACAATCACCTCCCTCCAAGACTACCTGTTGTGTTAGAAAAATAAACTCTGTTTGTTAAAAACACTGAGAGTTTCTGTTACTTCAAGCTTAAAGCATTTCTTTTTATACAGGAACACTTTGAAATTGATAAAAACTGGTCCCTAACCTTAAAAAAGACACCTTAAAAAAAGGGTCACCAGAGTAAATACAGGACACCAGATTAAATATAGGACTTATTAAAAACAATGCACAATTTTTCAGTGTAAGTATGTCCATTCAATTTTGGGACATATTTATATTAAAAATACTTGCTGTTTATTAGAAATTCAAATTTAACTGGGTGTCCTGTATTTTTATTTGCTGGATCTGGCAGCTCTTTGTAGATAGTAGTAAACAGCTTCTAAGAGTAGCAGAAGAGATGCTTAAATCAGGGCATCTGATTTAGCAAACAAAACCACTCCCAGGATAACACCAATAGTAACAATGTACATTACATGACCTTTTACAGTTTTCAGAGAACTTTCATAGACATGACTCATTCAGTAACTAGCTGCTGTTTACATTTTATAAAAATACTCTACCCTAGTGGGTTATTTGCCCAAAGTGGCACAGTTGGTAAGTAAAGGAGTCGAGATGTGAACTTGTATCTCCAGATTTCTGGTTCCATGCTGTTTCTTTATACTTGAGGCTCTAAAACTTTAACATGCATCAGAATCACCTGGAGGGCTTGTTAAAATACTGATTGCTGGACCTTCACCTAGTAGTAGGTCTGGGGTAGGGCCAAGAATTTGCATTTGGAAACCACTGCTTTATACTATACCAAGGCAGCTCTTTTCTAGCAGGACAGAATCAACAATCATCTATCCTGTTTCCAAGAAGAGGAAAACCTAGAAGGCATATCAAAGCCAAATGATAACACATTAATTGCAAAGGCCCTCTTTTTCTTTGACTTATATCACCTGGAGCTTGCAAGTTAAATGCATATGTGGGGAAGCACGTGAAAATGAATGTGATGCCTTCTATTCCACTCTCTTGAACGCTGGTTTTTATTCATGGGTATAGATGCTGCCCAAACAAGCTGGAGGTCTTCCTCAAGCGTGGGAGGTGGGAGTGGGGATTGAGTGTGTGCGTGCGTGCCTCTGTGTCTCTGTGTGCCGCATTTCTGGAGGACAGGCTGCAAGAAAATTAAGGGTCGCTACAAAACCGCTCAGGGGCCTGGAAGTGAAAAATCCCTGGTGTCCTCATCCTTAAAATCACGTGCGGGTCAGGGCATGAAACTTGACCCTTTGCATGAGAAACCAAGAGATGTCCTTCCTTTATCCAGAGTTGATTACACTCTCCCTCTTTGTTTTCTCCTTTCCTTGTCTCCTTCATACTCCCACAGCAGGCCACCTACCAGACAGGAAGATAAAACCGAAATGGAGAAGAGCAGCCAACTGTAAAGCAGTCGAGCAGGGCTGCCAAACCACAGACGAGAGGGGGTGAGAAGGGGGGACGCGGAAGAGAAGAGAGAGAGCTCTTTACCCTCTGAGTCTCTGAGTGGTAATTTCACTGTCTACTTATACAGTAGCTGAGAGCATTAAAAACAAATATAATCATACTACAAACACGGTTCATATTCTTGGAGCCTCCCTCCATGGGAGTCTTCTGGGTACCTGCAACACTCTCCAGCCAACCCGGGACCCTCCGGTAGGTAAACCAGGACCCGTCACTGCATTCCAGGTCAGTGACCACCTCTTGTCTGTCCAGATAGTTTCTTCAGCCATGAGACAATGGAGACTAGTCAGTGTCATTTATTCATTTTCAAAAAATTAGTGTTGTATAAAACTACAAAGAATCACGTAACGACAAACCCTCATAGTCCTACTATCCAGACTTAGCAACTGTTACATTTGGTTGTAGCAACTGTTACATTTGGTTGTATCTCTTCCAGGTTTTAATATTTTGTTTTTATGGAATTACATGACAGATACAGTCCAAGAGCTTTAGCCCTACCCTTTTTCCATTACCCTTTCAGGCAACAAATATCATGAGTTTTGATTCCTTTTATTTTGTTAAAAATTTGCATACATAAACATGGATTATAAGACAACCCATAATATTATTATATTTTTGTTTTTATTAAGAATATGTTATTGTTTATTATTATTCATATATTTGTTAATAATATAATATTATTTTTGTCTTTTGTTTATATAAGTGATTCATATTGAGTGTTTTGTTCTTCTCCTTGTTTTCACTCCACATAAAGTTCTTGAGCTCTAACCAGTTGATTTAGATGATCATTTTTACCTGTTCATTATATTTGCCCATGTATTCCTCTACAGTGGAGTGTGAATTGTTTCCAACTTTGTTTACTCTTACAAGCAGTGCTGCAATGCCCACCCTATTACATGACCCTGTGCACATACACCAGAGTTTCTGTTGGATATATACACAGAAGTGGAATTACTGAGACCTAGGTATTATATCTTGAATTTTACTAGATGCTGTCAATATAGCTTGAAAGTGGGTGTATCCCGTTGTATTCCCAAGACTAATGAGGGAGGATACCATTTCTCCCACACCCTGACAACTGTTGAAATTGTCAGACTTGTTAGTTTTTGCTAATGTCAGTCTGCAATGAAAGGTGTCTGCCTCATGCTTGGTTTGATTCACATTTCCTTGTAACGGATTGAGGTTTTTTCTTCTGATTCAATTTCCTTCTCTGTGACTTGTCTGCTTACATCCATTGCCCATTTTTCTATTACTTGTCTTTTGTCTACTGATTTGTAGGAATTCTTTTTTTTTACACATTCAGAACAATAGTAATTTGCGTATTATATATAAATATTGCAAATATCTTCTCCCTGTCCTTGGCTTATGTTTTAACGGTGTTTATGAGTAAATTATTTGATAAAGAAGCCAAAAGGAGCGATCACACGTTGTGGACTTGGCACTGTCACATACAATCCTTCAGTGGGCTGGGAGATAAAGAAACTGAGACTCTAAACCAGAGCTGTAACTGGAGGAATCAACATTCAAAGCCATGTCTAAAAGCCACAGATTCAGTGCTCACTCCATCACAAACCAACATGTTTGCTCATGTGTTCCCTCTTTCAGAAACGTAAAATAAAGCCTTATCATGGTTAAAGTGTGCAATGAGACAATTTATGGTATCAGAAGTATTTGGGGACACTTGTTGAAAGGTCAGATATTTTTCTTCTGTAGGACATGGGTGAGTCCCAGAAATATATACTGCAAACAAGCTCCAGGAGACAAAGATATAGCAGATCGGTGGGCCAGACTTTGAGGACACTCTTGACAGAGTTGAGAAATCAAAGCACTTAGTGAAGCTGGTGGGGGCCCTTGGGAGGTCTGGGCCTCCAGCCACCTGTGTGAATATTTGATGTGCCTCTCTCCTGTGGGTCTATAGGCTCTGCAAGGACAGGGACTTTCCTCTTCTGTTTTCTCCCAGCATCTAGCATCGTGCCTGGCTCAATAAATAATTGTGGAATGAAGAAATGTTCCACGTATCACATTTAGTAGGTAACCACCCATGTCTAAGAAGAGTCTTAGGAAAGCCTGTACTTAGCCTCAAACTCTAAACTTTCCTCTCCTGCTGAAAGGGAGGTAGACAACAATAATTCATTCTATATGCCAAGTGCTCTTGACCTCAGTTAATTCACGTTATTGACCCTCTGCCCTGAGAGTTGTCACCTGAAAGTACATATTACGAAAATAAACATTCCTAGTTATGTGTGTCTATAAAATGACAGTCAATTGAGTGGAGAAGGAAATCTGTCTAAACTCTTTACCGTGTGAAAATCAAACACCCAGTCATTTCTTTGGAAGCTGATGTTCAAAAAGTACTTGTTAGGATACCTGCAATACCTTCTCTTTTCACCTTGTCACAAGACAGAGCAAGTTCCTAAGTCCCTATGCCTCATGCCATGTCTGTGAAGCAAGTATGATTCATCGGGCCTAACCTCTTAGTCCTGACAATTGCCTGCATCCGGTTTAGACCACCTCTGTCTTTGATCAAAACTGTCAGCATTTTCTTGCCTCTATACTTTAGTCATACGCTATTGAGATGATCAGTGGATCTTCTCTCCAAAGCAGGCCAGCTAATGACACCTTCCAGCTAGGCAAGAATTTTCGCTGTTAGATCTGGGTGTGATGCAATGGTTCAGAGACGTTTAGCAGGGAAGAAAAAAAGGTAAGCATTTCTGAGAGCTTTGTCACCTCCACCTATTTCTGATTCCTCAAAGGGACAGGTATCTCTGAATAGCCTCAAAAGACGTAACGAAAAGAGGCCCTGAGAAGTACATTTGAGCAACAGGTATGACAGAGCCACTGGGGAATGTGGTTTAGGGAGGTTCTTATTTCTCTTAGATGTTTCTATTTTTAGAAGTAACATTAAAACTTTTATAAGAAATACAAAGATGTTAAAACTCCTTATATGTTTAATCAAGAAACCCACGGAGATGTTACTGGTTTGAAGATAGAGACCGTGAATTTGTCTTCTCTTAGAGCTAGGGGAGATGATAGTCTTATAGTCTTATACCGAAGACTGTGGTGAGACTGACACACAGTTGACATAGAACAGAGGTGAGTAGAGTATCTTCTCTGGAGGAGAGTCTGGAATTCATTCTGTCTACCTCCCCCAGGCCAACAGCCAAGCTCACCACTCTTCTGATCTTCAGAGCAATTGCCTTCTCTTCACTTCTTCCCTGGAAGAACCAGACCGAAGGTGGATCTATACAGAACTGTTGTCTGGGCCTTCACACACCATGTGTGGTGCCAGGGTGGGAGGCACTCACAAACACAATGCATAGGGAGTATAGGAATTTGTCAGCTGGTTTTGTCCACTGACAGAGTTTTCATAGCTTGGGTGAATCGAATCCAAGGGGTTTTTTGCCTATAAACTTATATATAGCCTCTGAAGATATTTTAAGCTATACAGTTCTGACGAATTAGCACTTGACTCCTAAAAACATTTTTTTCCTATGGGCCTAATATTGTGTGATAATTCTTTTCTGATCTTTTTAAAGCTCTTGGCTTTGGAAACGGGAAGTGGGAAAATAAACCAGAAAATCAAAACATTCTGATTTCAGGCAAAATCTGAGTGGCACTAGTTCTGGCACAATGTATTTTCTGATCCTGACATCACAAATAATATCAGTCCCACAACAGCTGTGAAGAAAATAAAGACTAGATTTAAAACAAAATGTCTGTGGGAGAAAAAAAAAATCTTATCCCAATTGTTTCTTTAACCTTTTATAAATTGGTGTTTGAGAAGAAGCAGCAAAATGGAAGAGTAACTCTTGGTCTTCTTATGAAAGTTTGATTCATACGCCTCATATCTCAAATGCTCCAAGCTTCGCAAGCCTTATTCCCATGGTTCAATCTTTCCCACCCATTTGCTTCTCCTCTCTTCCCATGAGTACAAGTATATGAGTATGCGTGTGTGTGTACGTGTGTGTGTGTACTTTGCTCTTGCATCTTGTTTCAATGCTCCAGAAGCCAAGACATGGTGGAAACCCTTCTGGGACCAGTAGCTTTCTCATTTCCCTGGCCACCCTTCATGCCCCTACATGAGACATCAGCTCATGATCACCTGCCATTTCTTCAATGCCTTCTATGTCCCAGATACTGGCACCTTTACATTTATCTCATTTAATCATCAAAATAGGCCTGTGGTGTACAGAGTACATCTCCAATATACAGCTGAACAACCTGAGGCTCGGAGTACAGAAGCCACACAGCTGGGGAGCTGTGATTTCAAGATTCAGACTCAAGTCTCACTGATTCCAAAGCACAAACTTTTTCCTCTACATCATGCCTTCAGGAATAGACAAAGGCCTGAGAGTGTAATGAATCTAAGGCACATTTCATCTAATTTTTTTCAACAAATCATCCCTAACGGCAGAGAAGAGTGAAGGTATGTGGATAAGTGGGTGTGAGCACATGTTGGAGGGAAGGAGATAACGGTGTGCTTTTGAGGATGTCAGTCTGAAGCATTCGGCTGCATGCACATAATTTTTTTGAAGTCTTTTATTTACCTAAAAAATTCACTCTAACTTTGCATTCTATTCCATAATGTATTCATGCTTGCTGTAATGTTAAAGAAAGGGGTTTAAAAAACTTGCTGTTGGCTAAATTAATGCTCTAGGAAGATGTACCATATTTATCTTGCAGGTCTATGGGTCCCAGGCACCTTGCCATTGCCCTTGGAATTACTGTAACCCAGGGTAAAAAGTAGAAAAAATAAATCCATTTCCACTACTGAAGATACAACTGAGAGGTCCCTTCCTTCCAGAGAGTGCACCAATAGCATATTATTTGCACCTAAAAAGCAGCAGGTTACTACTAATGATCACAAGGTGGATTTCGAATGCTTAGGAGTACGACGAGGCTGATACATAAGAACAATAAAGGGCAATTTTTGATAACTGGGAATTATTTCTGCCACCCAAACCAACCAGTTTTTAAAAATCTAGCACAGGGAATCAGTTAAATGCCAAATTCCTATTAGGGCACAAGTAATTATGTGTGAGACACAGAGGCAACATCATAGAGTGAGAAGAGCTTTGGACTGAGACTCTAGACATGGGTTCTAGATTCAGCTCTGCTATCAACAAGTTTCGACAAGAGTTTTGATAGGTGCTTAATCCCTGTGTTTGCATCTGCAAAATAGAGTGTCTGGTAGTGGACTCAGTGATTTCTGATATTCCATCCATGAACACTCTATGAATCTATGGCATCTGTCTAATGAAGAGTGAACAGTGAGTAGAATATAGGCATTGGGATCAGACAGATCAGACCTGAATCCCAGTGGAGGCATTTAACAGCTTTGGGAGCTTCTACTTTTCTATGTGTGACCTGAGACATAACTCATAGGGTCATTGAGAAGGTCAAACGAGAAAACATTTGTAAAATGTGCTAAGAGTGATAGTTGGCACTCAATAATGTTAGCTATTATTTTGATGATATTTGTTACATAGATAAAAAAGAGATGGAGGAGAAGCACTCAGGTTGTTCTGCCAGAGTTATCAGTTTCATTACCAATATAAGTGTTACATCCTGCTTTGTATTAGATACTCTTGTCACTCCCAGCACCGTGTAACTTTTCTTCATGGCATTTACCACAAATTATAATTATGTACTTATTTTTGTGATTCTAGGATTATTTATTTGAAATCTTGCTTCTCATGCTGATCTAAGTTCCATGAGGGCAGAGACCACATCAGTTTTGCTCACATCTATATTCCCAGAATCCAGCGTAGTGCCTGAGACAAAGTAAGCACCCAATAATTATCTGCCAAATGGATGAATGAATGAGTGAATGAATGAATAGTCCTACGAAATCTTGCCCTTATCTCACCTAATCTACAGACATCATGAGGAAACTTACTTGTTCAGTTCCACCTGGATTATTGAATCTGACTCTTCTACATAGGCCATTTCATGCACAGTGTATAATGTTCAATTGTAGGCCATTCTGCTGTTGATTCACAGATCTACCAATTTTTAGAACTTACATCAAACTCCCATCCATCATGGCTCAGATTCTGTCACACACACTCACCTACATGGCTGCCCAATAAATATACTTTTATGAACTCACAGCAGTAATGAGGAAGGCTCTTATTGCAACGTGTTTAAAGAAAAATGACAGGGTATTTCTTGCATTTTGTTTCTTAATGTTTCAAATTGATGGTCTTTAGTCTGTAAAGTACATCAATGTCACCTGGGAACTTGCTAAATATGCAGATTCCTAGGTCCCGTCCTCGGATATTCTGCATCACAGTATCTAGTATCAGGCCTAGGGATCTGCATTTTAAACAAGCTCTCCAAGATGCAGGAACACTGGTCCACATTTTGAGAAACAGTGCTTCAAAAGACTGCATTGAAAATAATTACTGTATATTTTCTTAATGACATTCATACAGATAAAATATTTTGAACCAATACTCCTGAGATGTAATCGGATATAAACTCTTCTGAACTTTTGGGTGGTGTCCTAAAGGGTTGATGGGGACAAAGTTCTACATTAAGCACATTCGGACTCTTTTTGATCCTTTAAAAAAGTTGAATATAAATCTCTTTTGGAACCTCCAGGTTTTAAATTACTGCCAGTTACAAAAGTTGCTACTTAATTCAACAAAGAGAAAGGAGACCATTAAAAAATACCCAGAGCTGAAAAAATGGCCATTTCCAATGGCAAAGGAGATAACCTCAGTGCCGAAGGCTTGTTCACTTTGCTCTGGAAGTCTCTGAAGGAGTAATGAGGGTACCTGAGACTCTCGTTCCTGGTAGAGGTAATAAGGTCAAGCAGAAAAAGTGTAGGTAAGTACTGATAATCTCACCCATGCCAACAGGACATTCCACATGCTAAGGTCACAAAGGAATAAAAGTTCTTCTCAGTGTTGACAGATGGTCATCAGTTGTGCCTAAATGGCTTTGAGAAAATCCATGTTTACCCTAGTGGGCTGCAGGAAGTAAATCTCTGAAAAGTCAAAGTTCAGAGCATCTCTGCCTATTAAAAATAATGCCTGTGACGCACCTCCCAACTTAAACAGCACCAGTCTAACAGGGGCTAAAGCTATTTTACTTCCAGACATCTCCCACACACCTGAGAATAAAATATCAAGCTACAGAATGTAATTCTACCTCTAATTCAGAACCTGAATTTCATGTCTTTGGAGGTGTGTAAAAGGCTTATGTCAACCTTTAGCTTTCTGCAAAGATAATAACTTAGGCTATCACCAGACACTTGTCTCACCTATAATATTTTCCTTACTCCATTTTATTTTGTCTCCATGAATATGCAGAGAGCAGTGTTTGCCAGAGTGCTGAAGAGAAATACAGAAGAGCATGCATTTAATTATTCAGGTAGAGGTAAAGAGAGAAGTGACACAGGCGCTCAAAGGTGGCGAGTCCCTCCCATTGGAACCTACTGTTCATTTCACCCCAGGTAATTACAGACCATCTCTTATACTTGGTACAGTAAGCAAGGAGTTCCAGAAGGCAATCAGGGGAAAGAGGTAAAAGGATGTTAATGGGAGATGGGAGAATAACAGGGACTGGCATGAGGAAAGGCAACAGAAGGTATGTTCATTGAAGGAAAATTCATAATTGACTTTGTTCTACTCATTTATTCAGAGAGGGTGGTACCAGCAGGATTATCATCCAGCAATATAGGTGTTACTATGTGTCGTAAGCAATGGGAAGCCTCCCAGGTTCCTTTGGGTTCTATCTCCTTTATGGGCCTTGATTCATTTATTTTACTCGTGCAGAGAAAGTCTTTGTCGAACACCCATTACACAATCAGGATTTGCTCTCAGCACTTAGGATACAATAGAATGAGATACATTTCCATCTGTAAGCAGTTTTAAGTCTATTGGGAGAGACATACCAATAAACACAGAATGCCAACTCATTGTGTCTTCCAGCCAGGACTTGGGGGTCAAGGAAGGCTTCCTGGAACTGATACTCAAGCTGCAATTCCAAGAACAGCAGAAGTTGGGAGGAGACAGTGAGGGAGACAAGGCAAGAAAGAGACTTCCAAGTAAACGCTTGGCAAGAGGAGAGAAGGCAGAATCAACAGGATTTGGAGAGTGTGTGGCTTGGAGGCAGTTTCTGGAGGAAGAGAAGAAAGATATGTAGACTATAAGACCATTTTCACTTTCTTCTCCCACTATTGCTAGACACAGTAGAGTTCATGTTCCCTCCTGGAACCTTGAGCTATTCTAACCAAGCAGCCAAGCTTTGAAGACTGACTTACGGTGGTCTCAGATCCATTCACTTCCATCCAAAGCAGATACAAATTATATTTTCTTAATCTACCTACACACATCAGACTCTAAGGCTCTGTTTCCTTTTGGCCTGTCTTCTTTACTTCCTTCACTTCATACACAATGAACAATGATATCTACAGTGCTGCCTTCCCAGACAGATTTAATACTATCTCTGTGTTTATATTGTCTAGATTAAACTAACTTTAAAAAATCTCTCTCTCCAAGTTCTTCTGGTTTCATGTTCAGTTGTGTTTATATTCCTTTCAAAATTTTAAAGAGTCTTTTTGATGTTTTTAGGAGTGGCCTATCTGGCAAGCCTGGTGTCCCCACTCTTTGCTATTGATATGATCTATGCATTAAATGCACAAATGCCAGGGCTTTGTACTGGCACCAAATAAAGCACGTTAAGTGGATACATCCCTGCTCTTTCCTGCTCTTTAATTTACTTTGCTTAGGATGGGAGTTTAGAATCACTTACATTTCCCTGCCCAGTTTTTCAAGCATTCCCAGGGAATTAATAAACTTCAGTCTCTAAGTAACTGATTTGTACTGGTGTGCTGGAACCAATCCACGCCAGCTCATAAGAACCAACTTACATTTTCAGGAGATTGGTGAGCCGGTTGTTAAACATGGCTGTTATTAAAAATTAAATTATATGCACTAACAAATAAATTATGTTTAAAACAAGGGTAATATATACTAAAAACATCACTTCCTAATTATTTTACTACATTTTACTATTATCTATGCTCTCAGGTTCATTTACATCTATTGTTTTTGGGTGGTGGTAATACTATACAATGGTATCTACCGTGCATCTCTTCCCAATTCTGTGTTCAGTGATGCCATATTGGTAACACAAAAATGGCCATGCCGGGAGTATTCACACCACAAAATTGGCAAGTGCTACAGATCATGATTCTTTTTTTTTTTCTTCAGAGATCCAGTTTTTAAGCCTTGACTCACGCACCACTACTCATATGGAATAAAGAATGGGGAGAGTGGTTGGGAAGGAGAAAAAATGGATATTGGCAGCAAAACAGTCAATCAGTGTAATAATATGTAGAAAATCCACTAAAATTATAGTCTAGGAGAGGACCAGTGAAATAAAATCATATTCTCTGAAGATGTATGCGTCTGTCCTCTCGAAGTTAATAGATTTTTAAGGAAAATGAAGCCATGACACATTACTCCTGTTCCTTTTCGCCTTTAACAGAAAAAACGAACATAACAGAAGAGACTACAAGAGTCTGGAGGGTATAAAACCTGCTTAGGACATCTGCCAACACACCCTTATGCCCTGGTAGCAGCTTTTGTTGCATAAATTCTCCCAGACATTTGAGAAATCACAAAGTAGATGAACTTGTTTCGTGCATTAAGATAAAAACTGTAGTAGTACTTCCCAGTCAAAATGATTTCTTCTGAGCCTCTATAGTTTCTGGGTGATGTAAATGGCATCACTCTGCTCGGGAGAACACGCAGGGCTGTTGAAGATGAAGGCACAGATTAGGTAACAACAATGGTAATGGCATGAGTGACTCTCACCAGAGAGCCTCAATGGACCTCCTGGAACTTCTTTGATTCCTTGAATATCTTTGAGGTCAAGGGGCAAAAGCAAATATCCAATTGTTTGGAGAGGGAAGCAGACAGACTGTGCTTCAACAATTTTCCTAAATTTAGGAATAGATCTAGTTAAAAACAAAAAAACAAAAAAACAAAGGACCAGAAGCCCCAAACCCTGACTCTTAGTCAAATATTAAGTACACAGTCAAGTGGTATGAATGGTGATTCCAAAGCCTCAGCTTTAATTCAAGCAAATTAGTCTAATGGATAGATAAACAGTGGTCCAAATCTCCTTCAAATTTCTGAGATTTTTAGGAAGTAGTAAAATTAAACAAACAAACTAACAAAAGACAGACTTGTGTATTTGAAGCTACTCAGGGCACTTACCATGAATTCCAAAGTGTAGAAGTCAACATTACACTTATATGGCAAACTTTCTCCTAAAGCTTGTGTAGAATTAAATAATTTTATGATTTCTGCCTGATTTAAAGACCTCTCAAAGTTGATCCCATCAAATGAAAATTATATAAATTCTAGTTTACAACTAACTCTAAACACTTCATACTAATATATTATGAGTTCGTTGACTGGTAAGCAAAGTAAACCTTCCAAGTCCTGCCTAATCAGCGTGAGTGAGGAAGGAATTTCTGGGTGCTTCCATTTATTCCCCAGGCAGGGTGCATCATCTGGCCATTTGTTCCAACTAGTTATTAATAGTCAGAAGGAAACTATGAAATGCTGGACCAAGGAATTAGGAAGAATTGTCTCTGAAAACTTGTCTTGTTCAAGAGGATTTTCTACTTCTGATTCTGAAAATTATAAAATAATCTTGCTGCTTCTGAAATGTTTCTACCTTCTCTCAGATAGAGATGAAATGCACCTTAGAGTGCATTTCTGGTTGTGGTTAACACATACGAGGCATTCCTGCCATTACCTGTACAGGACAGACATAGCTTATCTATTAGGATAAGCCTGAGTCTGAATCAGTCAATAAGGATACTCATTCCCACTGTGCCTGGACACAGACTTACAATTGTTCTCAACATTCTCCAGCATACTACTACCAATGAATTTGAATTAGCACTTGAGACAAGCCCAGATCTGATCTAACATTTGTGTTTCATTAAAAGTGAGGTCCAGAAAGGTTAAATAACTTGCTTAAAGTCACAGAACTAGTTAGTGGCAAAACCAGAATTTGAAAGTATGTTTCTAGTGCTCTTTCTGCTATGATGGACTGCCTTACTTAGACCACAGAGGGTTCCGAGCTGATGCAACCTGAATTCTCACCCATAAGTGTAAGAATACTGTTGATGGGGCTTCCCTGGTGGCGCACTGGTTGAGAGTCTGCCTGCCAATGCAGGGGACACGGGTTCGAGCCCTGGTCTGGGAAGATCCCATATGCCGCGGAGCAACTAGGCCCGTGAGCCACAATTACTGAGCCTGCGCGTCTGGAGCCTGTGCTCCGCGACAAGAGAGACAGCAATAGTGAGAGGCCCGCGCACCGCGATGAAGAGTGGCCCCCACAGGCCGCAACTAGAGAAAGCCCTCGCACAGAAACGAAGACCCAACACAGCCATAAATAAATAAATAAATAAAAATTAAAAAAAAAAAAAGAATACTGTTGATGGGTACCATCAGGGCAGACTCTTTCTGAAAGGCATCTGCAGACATTTGGTAGATGGCGCTATTATGGGTTGCTGCTCAGCAAAAAAACATTAGTCCTTTTCTTTCCGTACATGAATTATCAGTATTTATGGTATTAAAGTCAAGTAAAGAAATCTAATTGGCCAAAGAAAGAGCGCTAGGATTAAGGAACTCTGCAATTATTTATCAGTTCATTTACTTAAGCAGAGTTATGAACTGAATTACAAATAAACGAATCATTTTCATCTTAAAGGGCTCCATCCTTGCCTTACAAACTGTGGAGACACAAGGTAGATGTATGGGGAATGTGGAGGTGAGATAGAAACACAGACTAGTAAAAAGGGAAAATTGACCTAGATTTCCTTGGAAGTAGTCTCTCTGTTCATTTTTGGGTGGGCATCAGTCAAGACCAAGTCTCTGTTATTCTGATATTCTTCTTTCTTTTTTTTTTTTTTTTCTTTCTAATAATTAATTTATTAATTTATTTATTTATGGCTGAGTTGGGCCTTTGTTTCTGTGCGAGGGCTTTCTCTAGTTGTGGCAAGCGGGGGCCACTCCTCATCGCGGTGCGCGGGCCTCTCACCATTGCGGCCTCTCCTGCTGCGGAGCACAGGCTCCAGATGCGCAGGCTCAGTAATTGTGGCTCACGGGCCCAGCTGCTCTGCGGCATGTGGGATCCTCCCAGACCAGGGCCCGAACCCGTGTCCCCTGCATTAGCAGGCAGATTCTCAACCACTGCGCCACCAGGGAAGCCCTATTCTGATATTCTTAACCTACAATGCCAGTTTTGATCCTGCTATGTGAGTAAACATTTTCAGCGTTATCAATTGTTGGAAACACTTGGTGAGAGGTTTCCATTTCTGCTTCTCCTAACCATGCTTTTTAGTCGTTTTGGCTCTTGATGACTGTGTGCAGCAAAACCAAGAGCAAGAATTTGTAGATGCCATCGAAAAGGGCTTGCATGCAACTACGCAGTTGGGATAGAGAAAAGGAGTCAGTAGCGCAGGCAGAGCACATTCTGCTATCTCTCAGAGGATTCCAAATGCAACAGCTGCTCACACACGTGAATAATATCCTGCCCTGGCCTCAAGGACACTGACATTTTTCTACCTCAGCCCTTGGCAGCAGACGTTTCACGGATATGCCACTTTGGTTTGAAATTCGCTTATGCTAGTTAGTATGACTCAGGAATTTCATATTTCCAAAGCCCAGTTAAAATTCAGACATTTAAGAGGAAGAAGAATCCAAAAGTGTTGGGTTCTCTGCATATACCTCCATTTTCATGTTGATGACATGACTCTTTTTTGCCTAAAAGGTGCCTTGCACAACTGCATCAACATAAATAAGACTCCAGGTGAAAACTATCAGTGCAGATAGTGGAATCTCATGTTCCCAGAATGTGATCCCATTTACCAGAAGTATAGCATTCAGTTGGTATTTTTATCAAAGGCATTCTTGTGAATTGAACAAACCAACTACAGTTCTAATACTACTTAGCAGGGCTATTTACAGACTTTGTCCCTTAAAAAAACCCACATCTTGTTCAGAGAGTATCTTGCTAAAAGAAAAGTCTTAGGTGTTTTTTATTTGATGCCAAACTACACAAATTATTTTGAGCTAAGAAAAATGAAGACACAAAGATCAGTGAAGAGAGTCCTAAATCAGTATGTAGAAGATTGAGGTTTAGACTAGTACATTTCCTCAATGTCTTAGAACTCCTATTCCTCCAGCCCTAAAACTGTCCGTGGTCCCTGGAGATGCATGTGAAGAATGGTGAACTCATGTTTAAGAATATTTGGAAGTGACCCTTGCAGCATGGAACATCATTTTGGCTCAGGAGATAATGAGAGGAACAGTGAGGGTGGCCCACATTTTTCACAGCTAAGATATAAAATGTTTATGAGAGATAAAGGCAGACACTCTATTTTTATTTTAAGCTTCTCACAAATTCTCTTCTCACGAGATTTTATGTTTCAATTGATAATGGCCTCATTCCTAGTCACACAAAGTCCTTCCAGATCAGGTTCTTCCCAGAGCAGTTTCAGCTCTAATTTGCTGTTTTGTACTAATTTGCTGTTACTACCTCCATAATAATAGAAATTGACGGAAAGCCCACTGTCAAAAAGGCCAAAAGTAAACCAATCCAAAGGGCTGTCTATATGTGGGCATCAGGTCTTCAGTCTGAGGCTGGCAGCCCACAGAGCACAGTCAGTGGTGAAGCAAGGGCAGTGATTAAGAGTGGAGGTCAAGAACACAAAAGAAGAGGAAGGAGAGTCCTAAGGTTCAGACACACAGGATTAAAATAGAGTGGTTGAAAGCAGACAGAGAGGGAAGGAGGTGTGTAGGCACACCTACAGGTATTTCTACCAACCTTGGCTTTGCAAATGAACTCCTACATTCTTAATCCCATGTAAGGAATGTGAATGTGGTCTTGATTCTTGATATTAGCTTCAACAGCAGACAACCCAATTCAAAGTTTCCCAAAGTTTAGTGCTACCACTAGTGTTACACGGGATGATTTTAAGTGACACACATATTTAAAAATTTAATTTTAGCTGTCATGGGTTTCTTTTTATATGTGTTAGGAAATTAGAACATAAAACCTATAATTTCTTAGATATTCCTCAGGACAGAGTTATATTTTTTTAAAAGTGCATCAATTTAAAGCAAAAAAAAAAAAACCTATGAAGTTATAAGAGAAGTGATACAGACAAGGGAAAAATCATGACAGTCTTTGAATAACTTAAGTTTGGGAAAAGCTGATCTAGTCTGGTTCATGTTAACAAAGGTTTGTTTTCTTGCTCTTCTTTGTCTCCCTGATAGGGGGTGATGTTCTTTGAGATCTTAACCTTATTTTACCCAAGACACAGTGTCACACTATGTATAAAATAGATAACTAATGAGAACCTACTGTATAGCACAGGGAACTCTACTCAGTGCTCTGTGGTGACCTAAATGGAAATCCAAAAAAGAGGGGATATATGTATATGTATAGCTGACTCACTTTGCTGTACAGTAGAAGCTAACACAATATTGTAAAGCAACTATACTCCAGTAAAAATTTTTTAAAAATAAAAAATAGAAATTTATTTAGCTTTTTATGCCAATAGAAAAAAGGGAAACAATTATAAAAGAAATAAAAATAATGAAAATGTAAAAAGAAAAAAAGAAAGTGTCACAAAGTAGCAAAAAGGAATGTTAAGAAGGGTGCCCTAGAAAGGGCACCAAAGCAAGTCTAAATTCATTCTTCTGACAGCAGAGCAAGAGTGTCAATATTTAATGAAATTTTACAAAACCTCTTTCCCAACAGTTGGAAACAGTAGTGTTTTTGGAGCTGGTGTAGGTGCTTGAATTGCAGTAAAGGAACATTCTATCCTGAGCAATGGAAATGGTACACAGCTGAGGATCAACACACGGTAATAAATGTGCCCAAAGTGAACATCCGTGGTTCCTGTTCTTGGCAAGGTGCCCTCTGCCGCCCGATCTGCAGCCCACATTGAAGAATGTACCCTCTGCTTTATAACCCCGTAACTGTCAGAGTACATCTCGGAATCACAGAGTCACCGTTTTAACCACCCCTTCTAAATTCTCACTTTTAGAAGGAGTCTCTCCTAAAATGCTGCACTGATTGAAAAAAAATGTTAAAAAGAAAAAAGGAAAAGAAACATATTCCAGCAAAGAAGAGGTTGAGAAAAGGAAAAGACACAGGACCAGAGTTTAATGCACTGCATCCTCATACATTAGAACGTTAATGTCAAGGCAGGATTTTTTTTTTTAATATTTAAAAACTATTTTAGTGATTTATTCTGCAATCACTCACCTTCATTCCAGCAGTGAAAATAAACATTATCTTGCTCCAAAATGGCTTTTGAAAGGGTGATGCCTTTTTTCAAAAGAGCAATGGAATTTATTTAACTTGAGGAACTTATCGGGATAAGCCTGAAAATATGCCCTACAAGTTTTCCCCCTGCATGCCAGGCTTGGTGGTCAAGTCCAACAAGGCAGTCCACCTTTTCCTCATGAGCTGACAATGTGAGAATCACATAAAGGAAGAGGCTGAGGTGGAGCTCTCAGGAAAGAGAGAGACACCAAACCACAAACTTCTTAAAAAAGAGTTTGTCTTTAAAATAATGTTTTGGGTCCGTAACTCTCTCATCTGTGACAAGATATCACAAAATGTCCCAATGCAGTGTCCCTTCTGATTAGCTGTCTTGTCATCAGAGAAGTCTATCAGGATCGATCTTGGCCAAAGCAGAGGAATGGCCAACAGGTCTAAGTGATCCGACGCCCAACTTGTAAGATTCCTGTTCTGTGTTTAGTCTCTATTCTTCCTTGTAGAATAACTGACAAAGCAGGTGACAGGCAGTAAGACAGAGAGATGGGTACAAGGCTGCAACAAATATTTATTAATTACTGTTATGTGCAAAGTACAGAGGAAGAGCTGTGTGGAATACAGATTTGTAAAAGTGGAAGGAACTGATAAAACATTTATTGTGCAACTACAATGAGTCAAGCATAATATTAAATAATTTACATATAATAACTTATTGGATGCTGACAACATGTGTGAGGTAGGCATTATATAGACAAGGCAAATAAGATGCAGAGGTGCTAAGTAACTTGCCTAAAGCCATGCAGTGCAATGGAGGAGGAGGGGTTGGTGACGGAGGCGGGTGTGTCAGATCTCAAGCCTGTCTGAGTCCCTAGAGTTTTCTGTTTACATGTTATTTGTCTGTTGTTTTTCCTATTATTTATTGAGCGCTTATTATGTATCAGGCATTATACTAAATGCTTTCATGGATTATCAGAGTAAATCTTCAGAACAACCCTATTAGGTAGGTAATGTTCGTTTCGAAACTTGATAGGTGATGAAACTGAGGCACAGTAAAGCTAAGTTAGCTGTTTGAGATTATACAGCTACCCAGTGGTGAATCTAGGACTTGAACCTAGGCAGTTTGATTGCAGAGCCCAGACTCTATTACAACAGTATATGGCCTCATTGCACTGTTGTGTTTCCAAAATCAGACACAGATACAAGACACACTGAGACCGAATTGAGTACTGGTGCTAAGAACACACACACACACACACACAGTGTGAACCGAGTTATCCCGATGATAGGTATTGCAGGAATTCAGGAGATAATAACTGGTTGCAGTACAAAGTGGCTAAGGAATGCTCAGAATCTCCTTGCCCCCATTAAAATGATTTTAAAGTGAAAGTCATTTGATTCAATTGACCCTAATATTCAGTATGATTAGGATGTCTTAATTCGGTGAGACCTATTATTTTGGATTTGTAGGTCAGACAAATTAGACAAGGAAAATATGGGCAGGTGTCTTAGAATTACCAGTTTTTAAAATTTTGCTACATAACTTAAAAACAATCGTTAGCATCCACTGTCAATATCATTTCATAAAAAAGAAACACCATATAAATTTAAATTTGTGAAAAACTAGCTACACTGTAATTATTTTACACTGTTTATCACAGAATGGTAAAATGGTGTCAAAGATCATGCTGATTCACAAACTGGCATTTGGTAACCATTTTTCTAATTGCAAATCATAGCTTATGTTTATTGAGCATCTATTATATGCCAGGAGCTTTGTAGACATTATCTCGATTCCTTATAGTAACTCTACGAAGTATATATCATTACCCCCATTTAAGAGATTAGGAATTTGAGTTTCAGACAATGTAATTGTCATGCCCAGAATCACCCAGCTAGTAAGGGGTACTATACAAATACAGGTCCTTCCAACTTCAAAGTTTATATTCTTTCTCTTGCATGGGTTGCCAATCAAAAATTTGCTTCTGTAGAGAGTTACCCCCTATACTATCACTGGGTTTATAATTTTCACATAATGAGAACAAACATATTTTGCATTGTCCTGAATTTTTGGTGAAATTTTCAAAAACAAAAGAAAATATTAAACATGTAACCTATGAACTGATTACAGAGACCCTAATCCTTTTCTGAAAAGCCATGGTGTAGTCAGGACACCAACATTCTCTGTTTAGTGATCACCAATCAGTACCTCAACACCTGCTGTCTTGCCTCTTGTCCGGTAGCTGAGTTGCCGTCTGACACAAGCCAAGCCTGTGGGAAGAGGTGGTGTGAGAGATGCAGACTTTGAGATGCCTAGAAAACTGGAAGCATGTGATGAGACCCAGCTGAATCTATTTGAATCCCTGTTGACGTATTCTATTTTAAAATATTCTGTCTACAGACTCCAGAATATTCACGTAGGATGGAAAGGATCTTAGAGTCCAGTCAAGCACACTACTTTTTATAGAGGACAAACCTGGGACCCAAAGGGATTCAGTGACAGCCCCAAACCTCCCAGCCAATCAGAGCAGTTACAGGACTAGAATCCATTCAAGGATTCTGTGCACAATTCCATGCTGGGAACACTGGTCCTTGTAGAGGGTAAGCACTGGGGAACTTTTAGGTCCTATAATAGAAAGGAATATTGAAGGAATATTGTAAAAGACAGGCTTCCCAGAGACTGGGAAGGAAATACCTGTTTAAATTATAGTACTCACAGCATAGTCTCCAACTCCAGAAAGCTACTCTTAGAAAAGAGGGTCCCTTTCAAGCCACTAACATCTGAGGTTAAGTGTATAATATTTAGACTAGAATATGTTTCTTGCATTTGAAGTCGCTTGGAAACTGTCTTTTAAGATGATGTTATAAACATGAGAACTCTAATTAATATAATTAATATAATTTAATTACTCTTTTATGATTTAGATGTTTAGGATCTCATCATTTAACTTAATCATTTAATGAGGTCATCATTAAAAACAGCAGTTACAGATCTGGAGGTTCTATTTAACGTACGGAGGTTCTGGTTAATGAAGTTTGGCTAGTAATCGAACGTGTGCTCACAATAATCTGATTTTCTATGTGCTGTCTAGTCTTTAAAATGAAAGCACCTGCTGCAATGTCTGGCACACAGGAAATGTAAGACATTTGGGTTTCTCTCCTCCCTTTCCTTTAGGTGCACACATGGGTATTTGGGACGTGGATGGCAGCACTCGTGCACACGTGCGTGTGTGTGTGCGTATGCGCCTGTTGATAAGAACTTGAGGAAGTGGCTGCCACAAGAGCCCAGGCCCTAAAGGACCTGCACTGTGGCAACCTTGTCAATGGTGGGAACAGAATGGTAACCACAATTCCCACGAGACACTTTGCTATCTGCGCAGGGTTGTCCTATGCTGTTACCTGCAGTAACACTTTTCTCCCCACCCACAGAACAGCCCCGGTTCTGACTACAGCAGACTACAGAAGGAGCCTGGGACGGCTATTCTCTGATGACCCCTTTTCCCTTTAGAGTGGTGATTCTGCTCTAGAGGGAAAGACCTATTAGACTCTTCTAGGACAGTGCTTCTCAAACTTATTATGCATATAAAATCCCTGAGGATCTTGTGAAAAGGTAGATTCTCATTCTTTAGGTCTGGGACAGAGCCTGAGATTCTGCATTTCTAACAGACTCCCAGGTAATGCCAAATGCTGCTGGTTCACAAACCACACTCTGAGTAGCAAGGATCTAAGGAGTTACTTCAAACTCCACATCGGTGTGCAAGCCACCTCCATTTATGGTGACAGTGAGTTCTCACACTGGTAGAGTGTGAGAAGAAAAAACTCCTTCTGGTGAGTGAGAGAAGAAAATTGTTTATAATCAGAAAGCATGGGAGTGAGAATAAAAACAAAAGCAAGAGAGAGATGAAGAAAGAGGGAGGGAGAGGGAGAGAGGGAGGGAGGGACGGAGGAAAAGAAAAGGGGAGGAAAAGTGGGAGATTTTAGGTCTTTGACATTCTCCGAATATTCAATCTGTGTTTGGCAACATCCATTTTGCAGTTTTCTTCCCCCCAGAGTACTTTTCAAATCCTTACATTTTATTATTTGATTTTCACAACTAAATGCATTTCTAAAGTTCTGTATCTAAGTATCTGCCATATAATGTACAATTATGTAGGGCCCTCTCCCTCGAACCCCAGACAATAAGAAAACCAGTAATCACCAACTTGTATTCTGGAACCCAGTATGAACATATCTGTGTGGGGGAAGGGAAGTGTAGCATCGCCTATTTCATTTGGTTACTAGCAGTAATGAGCAACTGTAACAAAGCTTACCTTGCTTTTACTGTATATGAACATAGTCTGTGGATGATTTTAATTTGGTAAACTGCTAGAAAAGTGGAAAGTGCATGGATTTTGAGCCTAACATTCCTGAATTCCTATCCTTAAAACCTTTGCAACTTGGGGAAAATTACTGATGTTCTTCAAGCTTCTGTTTCTGCATCTATAAGATATGGATAATTATGTCCATCTTTTGGGTTCTAAAAGGAAATAAATGAGATAACAAATGAAAGCATCTATTATAATGCTTAGTGCGTGGTAGACTCAATAAATAGAAGCTAATATTACTCTGCTCATTCTGAAAAAGAATATTATCTTTTTTTCAAAGTCTGATAAATAATGGTGACTTAAAAATTACATTAACATTTTGTTATTATTATGAATTAGTCATTTTAAGGCTATATTTAAAAAGAAACAGAATAAATCTTAAACATCTTCATCCACGCCATGATCCATTTCAAGCCCTCAGAATCGACCTGTGGTAGGTTGACTAGAGAACATCTTTGAACCCACCAAAATAGTATTTCAATTCTAGAGAACATCTTTGAACCCATCAAAATAGTATTTTAATTCTAGAAGATCTGGAGGAAATAGAAAGGAAGAAAAGTTAACATTAGCAATTTTGGTTTTTACAAAGTGTCCTATTATTTAGGGAGAAAGATACAGCCTCCCTTTAAGAGTTAAGAACATTAATAATTCAGCCCAACCTCAAGCTGAATATATAGGTGCTGTAATTATTTAAATATTATGTTAATTGGGTACAGACAATCCTATGTCATTCCACTTAATTCCTAGCCATACTATCTGAACATGAGGGCTACTCACTTTTAACTTTACAGAGAAATTTCTCTCTTGCAGAAAAAGATTGACTTTTAGACCATCTGGATATCATCAGAAATGAAGATCAGAAAGAATAATTTACTGACTGAACAGACACTGAAACAGCCAGTGTGGTGTATGACAAGAAGCCCATGTTTTTGTTTTTTTAAAAAACATTTTTGTCATTTGGCTCGCATGCATTTCACATTTTGAAATATTTTGGGACAAGCACTGAAACTGTGAGATTGAATTTCATCATTCTAGAGAAAGAAGCAGTCATAATGGAAGCTATTGCCAAGTCACCCCGACGTCTGACCCTTCCTCCAACCTTGCTGTGGGTCTCAGAAGGAAAACTCGGGTCAGAAGATACAAGGAGAAGGAGACAGCCCACATGGCAAACTGGGAGGTAATCTCGCCTAATCGATTGGAAGCGCTAAGAGTTGAGTTCTGTCTGCCTCCGCTTCCATCCCCATGCTGCCGTGGGCAGACTCTTTCACCTCCCAAACCTTTCTCAGTCTTTTCTGCTGCCAAATGTAAAAAGAAACTGTTTTAGCTCTCAGATTGCTTACCGGGCAGGGGTCGTTAGAAGTAAGAGGAGGGATTATAATTAGTGAACACTTGTCAACTACACGTATAACCTGGGGCCACAAATCATTCCCACTGGACCTAGTGATGCTGATGGAGAAGGGAGCAGCAATGACAAAAAGGCTGCCATGAAGACAGCTGTTGGCCTGCACAGCCCAACTACCCTCTCCTCTCTTAGCAGCCAGCAAGTAGAACTGAAGAATAGAGTCCCCGGCTGCAAGGAAGAAAAAGCGAACGTCTTAAGCATCTAATGCGGAATGGCTCCAGGAGGATCGCGTTAAGTTACATTCTGCTATGGAAACCACTCCTTTTGGAGTGATGTCGAAAGCAGATTGGGTCTCGTCTGGGAAATAGCAGGCTACTGAGTTTTCCAAGATTTTTCTTCCCTTCCTCCCCATATTTATGTTGTAGTCTGTGGCTGCCTCAGAACCTCAGCTTCCTCGACAAGGGAAAAGAAGGAAACCTACACCCAACCATTAGTAAGTAAAACAAACATTCAAGTGCATTTGTACCTAATTAGGGTTTTTCATCAAGATCCTTCAAATGGGGACCCCATACCCTGAGGCAATTCAAAGATGCTGTCTGGAGAGTTTGGTGGGTGAAAATAGGGCCACAATAAGTGATGAAGGTCATCTCATGTCATGTACAGTAGTATATTCTCTTTCTAGTAAGCAGACCACATACAAGGCACATAGAGACAGAAAAGCATAATGGTTATAACGGTTGTT
Source organism: Balaenoptera acutorostrata (assembly GCF_949987535.1). Classification (NCBI taxonomy): domain Eukaryota; kingdom Metazoa; phylum Chordata; class Mammalia; order Artiodactyla; family Balaenopteridae; genus Balaenoptera; species Balaenoptera acutorostrata. The sequence goes on along the minus strand of NC_080068.1, from coordinate 45,346,591 downwards.
CTCAACTCTGCCTGTCTTGCATCTTTGTGGTTCAGAAAATCTGGGATGGGCCCTGACATTAATGTTTGTTTTGTTTTCATCTCCACATATAAGAGTTACAGAGTTGAGTACTTGGCTCTGGAATCAAAACAACTTCTGTTCAAATCCTGATTCAATTGCTAACAAACTATGTGACAACCGCTGACACGCTACTACCCCCCCCAAAGATGCACACGTTACTTAATCTCTTTACACTACCAAATGTAAAATACATAGCTAGTGGGAAGCAGCCACACAGCACAGGGAGATCAGCTCGGTGCTTTGTGACCACCTAGAGGGGTGGGATAGGGAGGGTGGGAGGGAGACGCAAGAGGGAGGGGATATGGGGATATATGTATACATATAGCTGATTCACTTTGTTATAAAGCAGAAACTAACACACCATTGTAAAGCAATTATACTCCAATAAAGGTGTTTAAAAAATGGATAATATTGTATCTGTGTCAAAAGGTTATGGCAAAGATTAAGTGAATAACCTTAGGGTTGGCACATAATACACATTAAATAAACTATTAACTCATTTATCACCATTTTTTTCTTCTTATGACTAACGTAGCTGCAGTTAAATTCTTCCAGAAGGTTATCAGAAGACAGCACCACTGTTCTACAATATTTGGCTTGTATCAAGATTTACTCTGGGTTCTTGGTTAAGAAAATAAGCTCTGACCCACTGTGTAACAAAAGCCTTGTAATAGTGAGCTGCTTTTCTGAATATTGTATGTGGTGCCTGATCTCTTTATGATGACTAGAAATCCCAAGTCATAGGAAAGCATAACTTACATTTTGATACATGTTGCCAAACTACCTTCCAAAATACTGTACCAACACCAAACACAGCAGTTTTTCTAACTGAGCACCTACTGTGTGCTAGGCACTGTGCTGTTTCTTACTTAATCCTCAATACAGTTATACAACACAGATTTTTATCTTCATATACCACATGATGAAAATGAAGCTCAGGTTTGTCAAATAATGTGCTGAAATCATACAGGTAGTTAGTGATAGAGAAGGATCTGAACCAGATCTAAATTTAGATGGACCAGATACTTTCAAATTGCACTATGGGAAAATATAACCCAGGATAAAAATGAATCTGAGATGTCGAAATACACTCATCAGTCTGTCAGATTTGTAACTGAATGACATCTAATCCCTGCATTTGTTTACACATCTGTAAAATGAAGAGGTCAACTTAAGTGGTGCCTAAGATTGCTCTAACTCAATGAGTCTGTGTGCAGTGGGGAAGGTTGCTCTCGGGAACGAGTCCTGATGGATGATGAGATGTCTACATGTATTATTTTAAGATGATGAGAATATTAGTTTGTTCTCCATGTTTACAAAGTACCAACAAGAAGAAATGGACCCTAAGTAAAGCCGAAAGGTTTTCGAGTTGAAAGACCGCCTTAGAGTATCTGATTGTCTCAGTGATAAACCCCAGATATATTAATGGGTTCTCTGCCCTTAAACATCTCCAGCAAGAAAACAGACCATTGGCAGCCCTATGTGGTTTGGGTATAAATATGCCTGAAGCATAAAGCTTAATCAAACGGTCTTTTAAGGTCCTTTTATCTTTGTGTTCGTATGACTCCTTATTTCAAGGTTAAAGCCAACAGAGTGGCCTTGCTGACGAAGACATGCATGAATTGTAATCTGTGCTCCCCAAAGTCAGCCTTATGTATGCCGTGTCAGTTCCTAAACCTGTAATGTCTAGGAACTAGGCTGATAGTTTTCAAACGTTGGGCTCTCGTTAAAGACATAGTTCCCTAGGCCTCATCCACCAGAGATTTTAATTCCAGAGTTTCTGATGGGAGCAGGAATCTGTGCTTGTAGTTAAAACCCCAGGTGATTCTGAATGAAATGTTTTGTGTGCTCCACTCTGAGGAACTAACACTGCACCTGCTGATGTAGCAAAGGAAAGAGGCATTGTCTCTGAGCTTGCAGATGGCCTTGATGTAGACGCTCAGTATATGGAGAAGAGAAGTAGTTAAGAAGATAGAAAAGGTAGGAAAAGGGGCTCCTTTAAGGTATATTTTGCTGTTGCATGTTATCCCTGAGATATCAGAGACCATATACATGTATTTTGTTGTTGTTTAAATTATACTGTGAATTCCTATCTATTGCTAACAAAATAAATCAGGAAAAGTGGTCAAAACAAGTAGCAGCATAAAACCATTATAATTCCTTTTGAAGGGTTTTCTATATTTCACAAATAACACTGACAATTTCTGTCCCTGTTTTAAAATATTATTTCAACATTTATGAAGACATAAAAATGTGTCCACTCTTTCCTCCGGAGATATAAACAACCTAATCTTATCCTATAGAAATACATGACTCATCAATCAATAATACTTATTGAGCAATTAGCAATGAAGACACATAATTAAACAAAGTAGACAGAATCCCTGCTCTCATAAAACTTATAGACTAATAGGGAAAGTAACATTAAATGCAAAATTCTAAGTATGAACATTATCATAAATATAAGTAGAAAGTGCTATGAAAGTATACAAAGGAAGGACCCAATAGTTTAATGCATGGAATCATGGGATGATTTCCCAAAGAAATGTGTTAAATCTGAGACCTGATGAATTAGCAGGAGTTTGCTAGAAAAAGAGAGGGTACAGAGAAAAGCATGTGAAGGAAGAACACACAACATTCAGGGACCAGAAAGAAGGCCTGTGTGGCTGTAACATAAATCTCTGGGGCTGGGCAGCAGAGAAGGGTCATTCTTTAGGCTAAGTTAAGGATTATGAACTTTACCCTAAATTCAGTGTGAAACTATTTAAGGGTTTGAAGCAGAAGACAGGACTGATCTCTTTGTTGTTTTAAAAGATCACTTCTAGCAGTAACGTAGGGATAGAATTGTGAAAGGGCAAAAATGGATGCTGGGAGGTTAGGTATAAGGCACCTGAAGTGCTCCAGGTGGGAGATACTGGCAGACTAGACTGTGGTCATGGCAATGGGACAGGGAGAAGTGGGTAGATTCACGAGATATTTAGGAGGTAGAATTGGCAAGAATTGTTGGATTGGTTGGGTCTGGGTAGAATGAGGAGTCAAGAACACTCAGGCTCTAGCTTCAGCAACTGGGTACCATTTCTTCAGATGGGAAAAGGTAGAACAGGACAAGGTAGTGATTCAGACAAATGACTCTCCAGTGGAAATTCAAGAATATATGAAATGAATTTAATTTAATTGGCAGCCAGTCACATGAGTATCAGGCACAAAAAAATATCCACCTCTCTCATTCAGTTCACTCCAACTATTATCATTTCTAAAATATCATTTAACATGAGACTCCTTGATCTAGGAGCCAACACATGCAAAGTTGCATAATAATTCTCTGCCCAAGTTTCCACTTCCACAGAATCCTGAGCTTAGAGTCAACAATCTTCCAACCTAAACCATACATTAAAATCAAGCTGTTTACAGAGTATGTCTGTAATGATACTTGGCCTGCTCTTTTATTACATCTATGATAAACTCTTTCAAGGAGGCCAAGATTGAATTAATTGACCACTGTATATTCAACATGAATATATCTCACAAAGAAATATAGAAATCCTTAATGTTGGCGGCCCCTTTAGCTTGGAGGTCTCTTTGAATATAGATGTTTCTACATTCACTGTACAGTTATTTATTGAATTTCTCAAATAATCATTCTTAGTAATCCAAAACTATAACCCAGTTCAGTCAGACTACAATTTGGTAGGATTTAGAGTCATATTGGGTCAGAAAATATCTAATAATATATGCGATTCACTGAGTTCCTACTTCATGATATGTATTAATATTTTAACTTCATACCTTTCAACAAGCCTAGAGAACATTTGATGGTTAAGGAAAGTGGAGTTGAGTGAGGCTGAGCTGGCCAAGGTCACATGGTTAGTAAGTGGTGGCGATCGAGTTCACACCCAGGTCTACCTGGTATCTGAGCTCTTTGAACGTCTCTAAGATGCCTCTTGTGAACTCAACAAACGAATAAAGGCAGGTGACATTTTCAGGTTTAGAGAAAAAGTTTAATTATCCCCACCCTGCAATTGGGAAACAGGTTCTTAAGACTCTCATTTCTCTTTATGTGAATAACATCTGGCAACTCCTTAGTACACATCATTCATTTATCACAATGCATTCATGGTAAATCATGTGAAAAGGATACTTTTGATTTATCTCAACCTAATTGAAGAAGAGCCTGTACAGAAGCATACCTTTAAAAGAATACTTAAATTGCCCCAAACTAGAAACCACCAATTGTTCATCAACAGTAGGATAAAGAAATTGTGGTTGTTTTTTTTTTTAATATCTTTATTGGAGTATAACTGCTTTACAATGGTGTGTTAGTTTCTGCTTTATAACAAAGTGAATCAGCTATACATATACATATGTCCCCACATCTCCTCCCTCTTGCATCTTCCTCCCACCCTCCCTATCCCATCCCTCTAGGTGGTCACAAAACACCCAGCTGACCTCCCTGTGCTATGTGGCTGCTTCCCACTAGCTATCTATTTTACATTTGGTAGTGTATATATGTTCATGCCACTCTCTTACTTCATCCCAGCTTACACTTCCCCCTCCCCGTGTCCTCAAGTCCATTCTCCAGGTGTGAGTCTTTATTCCTGTCTTGCCCCTAGGTTCTCCAGAACCATTTTTTTTTTTTTTTGAGATTCCACATATATGTGTTAGCATACAGTATTTGTTTTTATCTTTCTGACTTACTTCACTCTGTATGACAGACTCTAGGTCCATCCACCTCACTAGAAATAACTCAGTTTTGTTTCTTTTTATGGCTGAGTAATATTCCATTGGATATATGTGCCACATCTTCTTTATGCATTCATCTGTTGATGGACATTTAGGTTGCTTCCATGTCCTGGCTATTGTAAGTAGAGCTGCAATGAACATTGTGGTACATGACTCTTTTTTTTTAATTTATTTTTTTTATTTTTGGCTGTGTTGGGTCTTTGTTTCTGTGCGAGGGCTTTCTCTAGTTGTGGCAAGCGGGGGCCACTCTTCATCGCGGTGCGCGGGCCTCTCACTATCACGGGCTCTCTCGTTGTGGAGCACAGGCTCCAGACGCGCAGGCTCAGTAGTTGTGGCTCACGGGCCCAGTCGCTCCGCGGCATGTGGGATCCTCCCAGACCAGGGCCCGAACTCGTGTCCCCTGCACTGGCAGGCAGACTCCCAACCACTGCGCCACCAGGTAAGCCCCATGACTCTTTTTGAATTATGGTTTTCTCAGGGTATATGCCCAGTAGTGGGATTGCTGGGTGGTATAGTAGTTCTATTTTTAGTTTTTTAAGGAACCTCCATACTGTTCTCCATAGTGGCTGTATCATTTACATTCCCACCAACAGTGCAAGAGGGTTCCCTTTTCTCCACACCCTCTCCAGAATTTATTGTTTGTAGATTTTTTGATGATGGCCATTCTGACTGGTGTGAGGTGATACCTCATCATAGTTTTGATTTGCATTTCTCTAAGGATAGTGATGTTGAGCATCCTTTCATGTGTTTGTTGGCAATCTGTATATCTTCTTTGGAGAAATGTCTATTTAGGTCTCTGCCCATTTTTGGATTGGGTTGTTTGTCTTTTTCATATTGAGCTACATGAGCTGCTTGTAAATTTTGAGGATTAATCCTTTGTCAGTTGCTTCATTTGCAAATATTTTCTCCCATTCTGAGGGTTGTCTTTTCATCTTGTTTATGTTTTCCTTTGCTGTGCAACAGCTTTTAAGTTTCACTAGGTCCCATTTGTTTATTTTTGTTTTTATTTCCATTTCTCTATGAGTGGGTCAAAAAGGATCTTGCTGTGATTTATGTCATAGAGTGTTCTACCTATATTTTCCTCTAAGAGTTTTATAGTGTCTGGCCTAACATGTAGGTCTTTAATCCATTTTGAGTTTATCTTTGTGTACAGTGTTAGGAAGTGTTCTAATTTCATTCTTTTACATGTAGCTGTCCAGTTTTCCCAGTACCACTTATTGAAGATGCTATCTTTTCTCCATTGTATATTCTTGCCTCCTTATTCAAAAATAAGGTGACCATATGTGCCATGGGCTTATCTCTAGGCTTTCTATACTGTTCCATTGATCTATATTTCTGTTTTTGTGCCAGTACCATACTGTCTTGATTACTGTAGCTTTGTAGTATAGTCTGAAGTCTGGGAGCCTGATTCCTCCAGCTCCGTTTTACTTCCTCAAGATTGCTTTGGCTATTCGGGGTCTTTTGTGTTTCCATACAAATTGTGAAATTTTTTGGTCTAGTACTGTGAAAAATGCCATTGGTAGTTTGATAGGGATTGCACTGAATCTGTAGATTGCTTTGGGTAGTATAGTCATTTTCACAATGTTGATTCTTCCAATCCAAGAACATGGTATATCTCTCCATCTGTTTGCTTCATCTTTAATTTCTTTCATCAGTGTCTTATAGTTTTCTGCATGTAGGTCTTTTGTCTCCTTAGGTAGGTTTATTCCTAGTTATTTTATTCTTTTTGTTGCAATGGTAAATGGGAGTGTTTCCTTAATTTCTCTTTCAGATTTTTCATCATTAGTGTATAGGACTGCAAGAGATTTCTGTGCACTAATTTTGTATCCTGCTACTTTAGCAAATTCATTGATTAGCTCTAGTAGTTTTCTGGTAGCATCTTTAGGATTCTCTATGTATAGTATCATGTCATCTGCAAACAGTGACAGCTTTACTTCTTCTTTTCTGATTTGGATTCCTTTTATCTCTTTTTCTTCTCTGATTGCTGTGGCTAAAACTTCCAAAACTATGTTGAATAATAGTGGTGAGAGGGGACAACCTTGTCTTCTTCCTGATCTAAGAGGAAATGGTTTCAGGTTTTCAGCATTGAGAATGATGTTGGCTATGGGTTTGTCATATATGACCTTTATTATGTTGAGGTAAGTTCCCTCTATGCCTACTTTCTGGAGGGTTTTTATCATAAATGGGTGTTGAATTTTGTTCAACAAAACAAATTGTGAAAGCTTTTTCGGCATCTGTTGGGATGATCATATGGTTTTTCTCCTTCAGTTTGTTAATAGGGTTTATCACATTGATTGATTTGTGTATATTGAAGAGTCCTTGCATTCCTGGGATAAACCCCACTTGATCATGATGTATGATCCTTTTAACGTGCTGTTGGATTCTGTTTGCTAGTATTTTGTTAAGGATTTTTGCATCTATGTTGAGCAGTGATATTGGACTGTAGTTTTCTTTTTTTATGACATCTTTGTCTGGTTTTGGTACCAGGGTGATGGTGGCCTCGTAGAATGAGTTTGGGAGTGTTCCTCCCTCTGCTATGTTTTGGAAGAGTTTGAGAAGGACAGGTGTTAACTCTTCTCTAAATGTTTGATAGAATTCGCCTGTGAAGCTACCTGGTCCTGGGCTTTTGTTTGTTGGAAGATTTTTAATCACAGTTTCAATTTCAGTGCTTGTGATTGGTCTGTTCATAGTTTCTATTTCTTCCTGGTTCAGTCTCAGAAGGTTGTGCATTTCTAAGAATTTGTCCATTTCCTCCATGTTGTCCATTTTATTGGCATATAGTTGCCTGTAGTAATCTCTCATGATCCTTTGCATTTCTTCAGTGTCAGTTGTTACTTCTCCTTCTTCATTTCTAATTCTACTGATTTGAGTCTTCTCCCCTTTTTTCTTCATGAGTCTGGCTAATGGTTCATCAATTTTGTTTATCTTCTCAAAGAACCAGCTTTTAGTTTTATTGATCTTTGCTATTGTTTCCTTCATTTCTTTTTCATTTATTTCTGATCTGATCTTTATGATTTCTTTACTGTGGCTAACTTTGGGGTTTTTTGTTCTTTCTCTAATTGCTTTAGGTGTAAGTTTAGGTTGTTTATTTGAGATGTTTCTTGTTTCTTGAGGTAGGATTGTATTGCTATAAACTTCCCTCCTAGAACTGCTTTTGCTGCATCCCATAGATTTTGGATCGTCGTGTTTTCATTGTCATTTGTTTCTAGGTATTTTTTGACTTCCTCTTTGATTTCTTCAGTGATCTCTTGGTTATTAAGTATTGTATTGTTTAGCCTCCATGTGTTTATATTTTTTACAGATTTTTTCCTGTAATTGATATCTAGTCTTATAGCGTTGTGGTCAGAAAAGATACTTGATACGATTTCAATTTTCTTAAATTTACCAGGGCTTGATTTGTGACCCAAGATATGATCTATCCTGGAGAATGTTCCATGAGCACTTGAGAAGAAAGTGTATTCTGTTGTTTTTGGATGGAATGTCCTATAAATATCAATTAAGTCCATCTTGTGTAATGTATCATTTAAAGTTTGTGTTTCCTTATTCATTTTCATTTTCGTTGATCTGTCCATTGGTGAAAGTGGGGTGTTAAAGTCCCCTACTATGATTGTGTTACTGTCAATTTCCCCTTTTATGGCTGTTAGCATTTGCCTTATGTATTGATGTGCTCCTATGTTGGGTGCAAAAATATTTACAATTGTTATATCTGCTTCTTGGATTGATCCCTTGATTATTATTTAGTGTCCTTCTTTGTCTCTTGTAATAGTCTTTATTTTAAAGTCTTTATTTAAATAGTATTTATTTTATTTTATTTTGTCTGATATGAGAATTGCTACTCCAGCTCTCTTTGGATTTCCATTTGTGTGGAATATCTTTTTCTATCCCCTCACTTTCAGTCTGTATGTGTCCCTAGGTCTGAAGTGGGTCTCTTTTAAACAGCATATATACAGGTCTTGTTTTTGTATGCATTCAGACAGTCTACGTCTTTTGGTGGGAGCATTTAATCCATTTACATTTAAGGTAGTTATCGATATGCATGTTCCTATTACCATTTTCTTAATTGTTTTGGTTTGTTATTGTAGGTCTTTTCCTTCTCTTGTGTTTCCTGCCTAGAGAAGTTCCTTTAGCATTTGTTTTAAAGCTGGTTTGGTGGTGCTGAATTCTCTTAGCTTTTCCTTGTCTGTAAAGGTTTTAATTTCTGTATCGAATCTCAATGAGATCCTTGTTGGGTAGAGTAACCTTTGTAGTAGTTTTTCCCTTTCATCACTTTAAATATGTCCTACCACTTCCTTCTGGCTTTCAGAGTTTCTGCTGAAAGATCAGTTGTTAAATTTATGGGGATTCCCTTGTATGTTATTTGTTGTTTTCCTCTTGCTGCTTTTAATGTTTTTCTTTCTATTTAATTTTTGATAGTTTGATTAATATGTGTCTTGGTGTGTTTCTCCTTGGATTTATCCTATATGGGACTCTCTGCACTTCCTGGACTTGATTGACTATTTCCTTTCCCACATTAGGGAAGTTTTCAACTATAATCTGGTCAAATATTTTCTCAGTCCCTTTCTTTTTCTCTTCTCCTTCTGGGACCCCTATAATTCGAATGTTGGTGCGTTTAATGTTGTCCCAGAGGTCTTGAGACTGTCCTCAATTCTTTTCATTATTTTTTCTTTATTCTGCTCTGCAGTAGTTATTTCCACTCTTTTATCTTCCAGGTCACTTATCCATTCTTCTGCCTCAGTTATTCTGCTATTTATTCCTTCTAGAGAATTTTTAATTTCATTTATTGTGTTGTTCATCATTGTTTGTTTGCTCTTTAGTTCTTGTAGATCCTTGTTATACATTTCTTTTATTTTCTCCATTCTATTTCCACGATTTTGGATCACCTTTACTATCATTACTCTGAATTCTTTTTCAGGTAGACTGCCTATTTCCTTTTGATTTTTTTTTTGGTCTGGTGGTTTTTTACCTTGCTCCTTCATCTGCTCTGTGTTTCTCTGTGTTCTCATTTTGCTTAACTTACTGTGTTTGGGGTCTCCTTTTCACAGGCTGTGGATTTATAGTTCCCGTTGTTTTTGGTGTCTGTGCCCAGTGGCTAAGGTTGGTTCATTGGATTGTATAGGCTTCCTGATGGAGAGGACTGGTGTCTGTGTTCTGGTGGATGAGGCTGGATCTTGTCTTTCTGGTGGGCAGGACCACGTCCTGTGGTGTGTTTTGGGGTGTCTGTGACCTTATTATGATTTTAGGCAGCCTCTCTGCTGCTGGGTGGGGTTGTGTTCCTGTCTTGCTAGTTGTTTGGCATAGGGTGTCCAGCACTGTAGCTTGCTGGTCGTTGAGTGGAGCCGGGTCTTAGCGTTGAGATGGAGATCTCTGGGAGAGCTTTCGCCATTTGATATTACATGGAGCCGGGAGGTCTCTGGTGGACCAATGTCCTGAACTCGGCTCTCCCACCTCAGAGACAGAGGCCTGACACCCGGCTGGAGCACGAAAACCTTGTCAGCCACATAGCTCAGAAGAAAAGGGAGAAAAATAGAAGAAAGAAAGAAAAAGGAAAGAAAGGAAAAATAATATTAAATTAAAACGTTATTAAACTAAAAAATAAAAAAAATTATTAAAAATTAAAAAGTAATTAAAAAAAAGAGAGAGAAAGCAACTAAACCAAAAAAACAAATCCACCAATGATAAAAGCACTAAAAACTATACAAAAAAAAAAAAAAAAAAAAAGGACAGACAGAACCCTAGGACAAATGGTAAAAGCAAAGCTATACAGACAAAATCACACAAAGAAGCACACACATACACACTCACAAAAAGAGAAAACGAAAAAAATATATATATCTTTTGGGAAGTCTGTGGTCTTCTGCCAGCGTTCAGTAGGTGTTCTGTAGGAGTTGTTCCACATGTAGATGTACTTCTGATGCATTTTTGGGGAGGAGGATGATCTCCATGTCTTACTCCTCCACCATCTTGAAGGTCTCTCCTGAAATTCATCAATCAATGTAGAAGGAGGGGGCAGCTTGCCAACTCTGTTTCCTGTCCTCTGAGGATCGGACAGTGTCCAAAACAATGGAAGGTCACGGTTCTTACTCACACTAGGATGTGGGTCAGAGAGTGGCCACAGCCACCACCGCCTGCTTTGATCACTTAGTTCCTGTCCATTTCTTTCTTCTGAGGACTTTCATTTACTTTTCTCTCTTTTACTTCTTCCTAGTTATTCTGCCTCTCTCAAGGTTGTACAGTCTGTTCTCCAGGAGGAGGATGGAGACAATTGTGGTGTTTTAAACAGTTGAATACTCTATAGCAATGAGAATGAACTTAATATAACTGTCGGTAACAACATGGGTGAATCTCGCAGACATAATGCTTAATGAAAGAAGGCAGAGACAAACAACTACCTACAGTGTGATTTCATGCATCTAAAGTACAAAAACAGGCACAAGTAATTTATGCTGTTAGCACACAGGCTATTGGTTACCTTTGGGAAGGCGGTGACTGGGAGGGGGCACCCAGGGCAAGGGGGTCTGGGTGCTGTGAACACTCTGTGCTGGTACACAGATGTATTCACTTTGTGACAATTCATCAAGCCTTATATTTCTGATTTTTGCACTGTTCCTGTATCTATGTATTACTTCAATATAGTTCCATAAAAAGTTTACTAAAAGATATTTTCATGACTTTCAGGTTCAGATGAGACCCTAGATATTTAGAGTACTCTAACCAATAAAAATATTAAAAAGTTCCCTATCATTAAGCTCATACTTAAAATTTATAATATATATAATGAAAAGGATTCACAAAAGCATAGATTTTTTAAAAAACACTGAATATTAATAACAATAAACAGTCGAAAATACTTTTCACAAAAGATTATTAATACATTTCAGAGACTATCTAACTAAAGGATAAGACCACAGAGAGACTTCACCCATATGGAACCTTGAGCGACAATTCCCATTGTAATCATGGATAAGTTACTAAATTCTTCAGTTTCCATGTCACCAACATCTAAGAGAAGGATAATTCTTACCTTCCTCACAGAGGTGTTTCGCTGCTTAATTAATGTTGGTAAAGCACTTTCTGTTCCCTGGGTGAAAGGTATCATGAAAGAGCAAAGCATAATTATGTTTTAATTGCAGGGCTGATTTTGAAGATGCAAAACAAAAGCGCTATGAATTGCGGTTTAATCAGATCACTCCATTAGAATCAGTCATGATTTACGCCTTCTGGTTTCTGCTGTACTCGGGAAAATAGATTTTTTTTATTTTTTAAAGTCTTTCTGGCTCAGCTTCTCTGTCTGTAAAATGGAATAACATGCTTTCCATGATCTGCAAGTATTTCTTTACTCTTTGTAAAGTCCTCCAGCGATCCTTAGATGAAAAGAAGGAACATATTGCTATGGAAAGAAGAAATGCAACCTCCTGCTCCTGGGATGAATAGAATTGCTTTTCTCTGGGGGAAACCAGAGTACCAGATGTCTTTCATAAAGGCCACCTAGAGACTGGCCCCACAGAAGGAGTCTGAAAACAACCAGTCTGCAGGAAGCCAGGATGCCAGATGAGAATTTTGGGAATTTGTTTGTTGGCATTCAGGGTGGTTACGTTCCATTCTTTCAAATGGACAGTTGATTCTACTGTCTCTTTTGTTGAGGACATCTTCATTCCTGCTCTTAATCAAAGGGTTTATACTTACACAAAGCCAGTCATTAGAAATCCATTGATAGGTATGACTCAAACTAGGACCTTTCCTGTAATATGAGATGACCAATCAAATTGAGCTGTGTGATCTTGCTTTCTGGGTCTTTCATGGATCTTGACTTGAGGAGATCAAATAATTATGTCATTATGGATTAAGTGTTTTAGAAAAAGAAATTCTAACTATATTTTTCATTTCTCCTTGTTAACAGGCTAAGTAAAACATAAAGAGACTCACAAAAAGGTTTTTGATTCCTTGATGAAAATAAAAGAACTTCAAATTATACATAAACAAAATAGAGTTTTTTGGCATTTATTTCCCCCAACATGTGGAACTTCAGTTATCTGTGTCTTATATGTCTTCTATTTAACTAATATATAGAAATATTCCTTATCACCTCTCCTTTAGTAAAGAACATAAATGTCTGGTCAGACCACACATTACTCCCAGCTGCTGGTCACATTTTTTGGCAATATACTTTTATTTTTGTATGAACACTCAATAATTAACCTTCTCTCTACTAAGATAAATCATACAGAGGAACTTTAAAAATAAAAAGCAGTATAAATCTTGATGACAGTAGCTGTGACTTTTCAGCAGCTAAAATTCCCCTGAAAGATGAAGATGTCTGTTTGAATACCTCTACACCACCAACATCTTTCAGGGAACAATACTGATGAATTCCCTTAGGAAAATATAAAGCAGTCAAGTGCACTGACTTAGTGATTAAAAGTCCTGAGAGTTTTCTGAAATCATACTTGGTTATTTGATGATCCAATTTTAAATGCTCAACAAGCTATTTACTACCACTATACAAACATACTTGGGGAATGTCTGTGTACATTTTATGGAATTTTAAAGGAATACACTAAATTGTCAACACCATTCAAATCATGCCATGTCCAAAAAGCATATGTGCTGAAAGTCATATTGAGGGTGAGATGAGAGAGAGAGCAATGAAGGGCCAAAGTAATGGTTTTATATATTTTTTCTTTTTGGAAGAAAACAAAAGCTCCAGTCCTTCTGCTGTGTTGTCACAATGGGAATGCTTTGAATGCTTTGGGTTAGAAATCCTTTAAAAGCTCACTAGGCTCAGTTGGCCAAAGGGCAACTCCTACTGGACAAACAGGGCCCACTTCCTCAAAGTTCATGTCCAAGCATGTGGTCTTTGATTCCCTGGCTGTCAACATGACTGGTCATGTGAATTTTTATCAGTCATTTCTTTCTAAAGTTCAATTTAAGGTGGACTGATTCAAACTCCTTCTGCAGTATCCATAAATTGAAAGAGATTCTCTAGAAGTGAATGTCCTAGTCCACTGAGCTATCTACCAAACGTTTCCAACTCGCTGACTTCTGGGCATGGTAGGATTGCATGAAGCATAATCTTCGTAGTAGTTAGACCTGGCCACATGACATTTGGCCAATGAAAGGTGAGCAGAAATAACATGTGTTATTGCCAAGGGGGAGTTTGAAGAGCCAGGGAGCAACTTGCCATAGTTCTCTTTCCCTCTGTCCCAGCTGTTGGCACTGTTGCTGGTGGTGCGTGCTTTGTCAGTTGAGATGCTGAAGTGATGCTGGCACAAAGCAGAGCCTGCAGTTCCCACACAATGGACATGTGTGGCGCAAGGAAGAAATTAAACCCACTGCCTTAAGACACTGAGATTTGAGGGCCATTTGTTTCCATAGCGTCACCAAGCCTCTCTGGCTGACTCAGCTTTTCACCAGGTTAAAGCCCTCCTCAGGACTTGTGGGAGGACGACAGAGGGATGCATGTAGTACTCCTACAATTTCCCCCTCCCCTCAGTCTCATTCAGCCTGGGCCTGCGCTGTGATACCTGTTTCCTTTGGGCTCTGTTATCCCTTGGGAGACTCTCAGCATCACTTCCCCAATGTCCACAGGAGGGTCACCCCTTCAAATCACTACAGGGGCAGGCAGGTGACCTAAATGAGTAAAAGGCCGATGCATTCGTATCAGAGGTTTACTAACGCCTCACTTTTCCCTCAGGAAAACTCTTTTCTTGACACACAAAGTGCTCGCGGCCTGCCTCTCTATTCAAAGGAGTGGTACAAGTGTGATGATGGATTGCAACCACAACTCTATGACAGCATTGGGAAATAACAGGGGCCAGAGGCAGCAACGTGCCCCCTTGCCTTACACCGGTAGCTGGGGCATGCTGGAATGCGTACCGAATATTTTCAGGTTTTTTTAGAAGATAGAATTCTAGATTTTTTTTCTAACTTTCCCAATTTTCTTAAGACACTACTCAGGCCAAAAAAAACACAAGTGGGTTGCACTCATGGCTTAGGCCCACTGTCTGCATACCCCAGGCACCTGCAGGGGAACCTTGTTCTGTGCCTTTGTGGGGAAAATGACTGTTCTCCACTTTCAAAAAGCCCCAGATTGTTGAGCCCAAACCCAGGCCAGGACCAAGCTCAAGTTGGGGGAAAAGTGTTCGATTCCACTACCTTTCTTATGGAAGAAATTTCCTTATCTTGCTAGCAAAAACTGCACTAACCAAACCCAAGTCCAGGGCAGTGCCCTAATTGGACCTCTCTGTTGGTCTTGCTGACAAGCTAGCTCTTGAATACTCTGCCTCTCTTTTTTCCTGATTATTAAAGTACTACATCATCATGACAGAAACACAGCAAAGTATTAATTAAGAGAGCAAGAGGCACTTAAGTCTGAGACCCAGAGATAATCAGGGTTGCCATATTAGCATAATCCTTCTGGAAACAATGTTTAAAATATATTTATGTTTAGAACTTTGTATTTTTACCTGTTCTGTATTCTAATTTTTTTCTTATTAGTTTTTCACTTCTTCCTAGATTAGCCAAGTTTTAGATTTTGACTTTCTTTTTTCACTTTCCAGAAAGAGAAGTATGCTCTTAGAATATTCTTTCTCAAGGTGCTTCATTGATTCTTGCAGCAATTCTATGGCAGAGCTTATTCCTAGAGAGGTAGTGGGAAGTGTCAACAGTTTTGTCATGAATAACTTGTCGAGGAATGAATAGTTTAATAATTATTTACTTTATAAATTTTAGTAAGTATACTTTTTCATTAAAGAGTAATTCATATTAATTACAGACAATTTGATAAATACTAAAACATGAAGAAAAGAAAAGGTATCCCTAATCCTACAACCAAAAGATAACTAGTATTATTATTTTGGTTTATTTTCTTTCAGTCTCCTTTTCTTTATACATAGGGTTTAAATATGTGTGTGTGTGTGCATATGTGCATGTGTGTGTGTTATATAGTGATATATATATCACATTTGATGATATAACTGTATATTTAATTATATATACGCATATAGAGAGAGAGAAAAAGAGAGAGGGCACTATATATAATACACAGATGTTATATATACAATTACAATCACATATTTTTGCTATGGGCTTTTTTCACTTATTACATAAATGTTAGCTGCAGAACACAACTATGCTATTCATATTTCACTTGAAGGGGAAAGTGCTCCCTTATAGGGAAAATGTAGGAGAAACACGTGCAGTCTCACTGTCTATGTGCGGAAGTGATGGATCTGATTCGTGAGCTGGTGAATCTGACGTCCATTGTGCCACTGGTCCACATAAAACTCCCCTTGGGTGGAGTTAATGGGGTAAAAACCTCAACACACAAGTTCTCTACCTCCAGGATCTGTATGATTGCATAAGCATATATCCTGGTTCTTCTTATCCTGAGGCAACATGGCTTATAATTCTGGGTGAAAGAGTTTAATTCAGGAAGGGAATTGATAGAAAGCTTGATTGTGGCCATAAGTCGAGTTGCTTCCTCCATTTTAGCTTAACCAGTAATGTAGCTAAATTTCCATGCTATGACATATCTTTGTAAATAAACAGCTTTTTTGATAGGTGGATAAGACCAATGAGAGGGTTTATCCAGCCATTTCTCTATTGTTGACATTAAATGAGTACTTTAGTATTCATACCCAAGCCTCTTTAACATTTGGTAACTAAAAAGAATTCTGTATAGTATTTGTTGATTGGGTAGGTTTGATTTTTTTTTAAATGGCAGATTTTATTTTCCAAAGATGACCACAACAATAACTCCCATCCCACGTTTTTTATACCATGTGAGAGTACCACTCGCCATCAAGTAGTACTCTCCTTGAATTTAGGCAGGCCTGTGACACATTGGTATCCACCAATAGAGTATGGTGGATATGATGTTGTGTGATGTCTGAGTCTGAGCAATAAAAGGAGATGCAGCTTCTGCTCTATTCATTAGAACTCTTGTGCTTGGAGCCCTGAGCCAGCAGGTAAGAAGCCTGATTACCCTGTAGCTGTGAGGCTCAAACCACAAAGAAAACCCATAAATAGGTGCTCTAGGTGGCATTGTCAAGTCAGCTCTGCCCAGGCACAAGGTATCCGAGTCAAGAAGTCCCAACCGTCAAGTCATTCCAAGCCTTCAAATCTCTTCAGCCAAGATTCTGCACATGTGGGGCAAACACAAACCATCTCTGCTGTGCTTTGTTCAAATTTCTGAGCCACAGAATCCGTGAATAACAAAATGGTTGTTGTTTTCAGTGACTACATTTTGGAGTCACTTATTGTGCAATATTAGTAGCTAGAACAGCACCTATTTTACAGGTGTAGCATCTCACTTTCATTTCCATAGACATTCACTGAGTATTTACTATTCACCAGGAAATGAGCGAGGTTCCTAAGGTTCATAGATAAATCAGACAAAATTCCTTCCCTTAAAATGCTCACTGTGGTGGGAGAGACATAATCAGAGTTGCCCTTTAGAAAAATGAATCCAACAGCATTGGTGTGAGGGAGACTAGAGGCTCTCTCTGCTGGAGGCCAGCTGGGCAAAGGATGCTGCCAAAGAGATGGCAGCCACGGATTAATACATGTGTAGGCTGACTTCTCTCTGTTCCATGGCCACAGTGTCACAGTTTTTGCTCATAAATGGAACTGAGGTTAGTGTACTTCCTAAAACGTAATAGGTTCTCATAAATAGTTACCATTGGAATTAAATTAAAGCACATATCTTACAAATTAGTCATTGTTATGGGCTGAATTGACTCCCCGCATTCATATATTGAAGTTCCAACCCTCAGTAATCCAGAATGTGACTATATTTGGAGATAGTCTTTAAAGAGGTGATAAAAGTAAAATGAGGTCATTAGGATGGGCCCTAATCTGATTGGTGTCCTTAGAAGAAGAGGGGAGATTTAGATACAGACAGGTGGGCACATAGAGAAAAGCCATGTGAAGACAGAAGCAGAAGATGGCCATCTACATGCCAAAGAGAGAGGCCTCAGAATGAAACCAGCCCTGCTGACACCTTCGTCTTGGGCATTCGGACTCCAGAACTGTGAGGAAATTAGTTTCTGTTATTTAAGCCACCTGGTCTCTGATGTTTGTTATAGCAGATCTAGCAAACTAACACAGCTATCGTAGGGTTACTTTCATGTGTCATAGCTGAACGCCACAAGAGGTAACGGGAGAAGTGGCGCACACAGTGGTGGTAACAGCAGCTGTAGGGGCGGCGAGGCTGTGGGGAGACGGGGCCACACTCTTCCCTTCTGCTGCCATCTTTCCTTAGAAGAAAAGTTAAGACAACCGGCTATCGATGAAGAGGCCAAACTAATTTTTACTTACATAGTACCGTTGGCCTCCTTGTCTTTAACTTACACTGTAGTTAACCTTCTCTGCTGCATTATTTAATTTATAATCTTACATTATCACTTTCCACCCGAATCACTGATATAAACATTGCTTGAACTTTAGCCCTGATAAGATTAGCCAAGAATGTTTGTAGAAGGAACATTTTCATGACATTTGAAGAAACTGCATGTCTAATAATGGATTACCCAAGAAGTACACAAGAATTGAAATCTCTCTGAACAATTCTAAAGGGCAATTTGAATAAGGACCCAACCTGAAATTAAATAATGGGGAAAAAATACCAGAATGTATCCCTAGCACTTATTAAATACTGAATGTTTGCTGAATCAATCAATAAATGAGTAAATAAATGGATGGCTGAATGAATGAATGATGTTTATGTCAAGGGTCAGCAAACTTTTCTATAAAAGGTCACAAAGAGTAAATAGCTAAGGCTTTGTGAGCCATACAGCGTCTCTGTCACAACTATTCAACTCTCCCACGTAGCTGAAAGGCAGCCGTAGACAATACATAAACAGGCATGGCTGTGTTCCAATAAAATACGACGGCAGACTGGATCTGGCCCACTGGCAGAAGTTTGCTGATCTCTCGTTTAAAATATTCACTCCCCTCTCAAAATTTTTTTCTCACACCCTATCCTACCAGTTCCAGAGCAAACTATCCATTTGGGATTCAATCTCCTCCACAGCATGAACCCCCGCTACCTCCCCTGCCTTATCTCCCATTACTCTGAAATACATAATCTCCATTCTGAAAAAGCTAGACTATTATTTCTCCACATTTCCCACTTCCTCACCTTGTTCACACAGTTCCCCTATCTATTAAAATTGCATTTATCCTTCAATGCCATTCTCAAATTCTACGTACTAAAAGCTTTTTTGAAACAAAACACTAATTCCAAAAGATACATGCACCCCAATGTTCATAGTAGCATTATTTACAATAGTCAAGATATGGAAGCAACCTAAGTGTCCGTCAACAGATGAATGGATAAAGAAGATGTGGTATATGCATACAATGGAATATCACTCAGCCATTAAAAAGAACGAAATTCTGCCATTTGCAGCAACATGGATAGATTTGGAGGGCATTATGCTAAGTGAAATAAGTCAGACAGAGAGAGACAAATACTGTATGATATCACCTATATGTGGAATCCAAAAAACACAACAAACTAATGAATATAACAAAAAAGAATCAGAATCACAGATATAGAGAAGAAACTTGCAGTACCAGTGGGGAGGGAGGGAGAGGGGTAATATAAGAGTAGGGGAGTGAGAAGCACAAACTATTGGGTGTAAGATAGGCTACAAGGGTGTATTGTATTACAACGTGGGGAATGTAGCCAACATTTTGTAATAACTATAAATGGAAAGTAACCTTTAAAAATTGCATAAAACTAAAACTAAAATAAAATAAAAGCTTTTTTGAATTCGTCCAGTCACATATGAGCTTTCTCTCCTCTGAATCCCATAACTGTTATTTTCTCACTTGCTAATTGCAATTATTAAACTCAGCCTTGCATTGGAGTCATATAAGCGATTTCTTATAAACTTCTATAAAGCCACTAGCTCCTAAGAGCAGAGGCTGTGTTTTCCTCATCTTTGTATGTCCTGCCATACCTTGAACATACCATGGGCTCAATAAATCTTTGAAGAATACACTGAAATGATACCATTTTAGATTTTCTGCCACAACAGGATAAAAAAGAGCTCTGACCGGTCTCTGTTTTCAATGGATTCCAAGACACGCTATCTCTGGACTATCTGTAGAGGCAGCTTCTCTGTGGGGTCATTAATCTGGCAGGAATTGAAATAACCTTATCTGCAACAGAACTTTAAAAATGCATTAGGGAACTAGAATTCTTGGAGCCAACTGTCCTTTTAATCAACTTCAGCCTGGGAGCAAGGAGTTAACGGCTTCCTCAATGGCTAATCTTCTAAAGAGGTTAATAGGAATTGAGATTTTACCTGTTGTATTCCTAAGGACCTGCTTACAGATTGCTTCCTGCAAGTGAAAACTTTTGTTCAACTCAGACATTTCTCCAGTGCCTGCCTGCAATGCAGAGGGTCCTGAGAGAAACGGAAAGATAAATAAGACATGAGCTGTCCTGATACCCAGGAGTTAACAGTCTGGTCAGGGAGACAGACACAGATCCAAGGTCTGAAACATAAAGCGGGCTGTGATGAGGGTTAAAATAGAACACGGTGAGATGATATTGCAAAGACAGACATTAATTTTGATGGAGACAGGGGACAAAGAGACCTCAGAGCGTGGATGGGGTTTGAGCAGGAACTTGGTAGGAAAACAGTGATAAAGATGTGGATATTGTGATATCTTGGTATGTTAGAGCTGCAATGACCTCAGACAACCCTCTCCTATATAGATGAGGAATGTGAGACCCAGAGAGGAACTGTGACCTCAGGAAACCTACTTGCTCCCCTTTAGAACCATCTATGTGCAACTTCGAATTCACAGGCAGGGTAGAAAAAAGAATCTTAGACTAAAATATCTTCATTCCTAAGCATCTGTGACAAATGTCAGAGGCAGCAATTGGTAGTCTGACCACACAACAAGCCCAAGGCCAGGGCAGCCTCTGCTGGAAGCCATTGCCTTTGGTAGTTATCAAGGGACCAGATTTAGCTGCTAACAAAATCGCACCTGGGTCTTGTAACTGACGGTTATAGAACCCTGGCAATAGAATAAAAGCTTGCAGTGAATCGGGGAAAGATCAGAGGGAGCTTTAAACTCTGGGTAGGAAATCTTGTGGAAGAGTCCAACTTTGATTCAAAAGAACAGGTCTCAAAAGTAACCAAAAGAAAGATGATTTTGCCCTAGAATTACAGGGTACGCTGTATCACAGGGCCAGGCAGGGGTTTGCATTCTCACAGGGCGTGCGTTTCCCTGATTGAGTCTGGGAAGATAAGTGCAAGTGTCCCAAGCCCCCTCCTGCCCCACGCCCCACCGCCTCCCCACCACTTAAGTTTTCCCGCTGTCAAGGGCAACATGACCATCATCGTTGGGCTGATGCCAAAGACGAAAGCAAACTTCTCAGGGTGAGTCAGAGAAGCAGCTAAGGCCCAGAAGAATGTCCTGTGACAGTTTAATTTAAATAGACTATTCAGTTCCCTTCACTCTCATGACTAACATGGATTATGTAACTGAATAATTAAACAACAAATCCTTATTTATTTATTTTAGATTCACAGGAGCAGCTGCGTCTTTTTTCCTTTCGAAAGGAAACACAGACTTAATAGGGTCCATTGTGTTCCTACCTAGTTCTGTCTCCTCTGTATTTCTTTCAACCCTACATACCAACCTCATTCCCCATTCCCACCATGGAAATATGATGTGCCCATATTAGTCTACTGAAAAAAACCGAAGATATACTGCCCCCAGATAGCAGATGCAGTAAAACGGTCTGATTGAATGCTGAGGCTTTATCTCTTTTGAAAAAAGTTACACTAATTTTCTATACATAAAACATCCAAGTTAAAAGAGACATGAGAGTAACATCACACAAATAATCCATTCAAGTAGATTTATTTTCCAGTAATGGAAAAAAGTGTGCTTTTGAAGCATCTTTTACTAATACTATCATCTTAATACAGTTTATATCAGTTTACTGCAGCCTGAGGGTATAGAAGGTACCACTTTTTCCTAACAAAAATTGTACAATATTTTATAACAGAATGCTATAGCTAGGGGAAAGGGCAGAAATTACAAGCAACCTCTAGACAAACCATTCACTTTACAGATGGGGAAACTGAGGTACAGAGAAACCAAAGGATTTGCCCAGAGTCAGACAACCAGGACAAAGCCTCCCAGTAGGTTAGGGAGATTCCAACCTAGAAATCCTCTGTTCAAGGTCTCTTTTCACTGCTTCACTACATCCTGTCTCTGTTTTTTTAATAGTAGCCTCTGGCATATATATTTATATGCATGAGATACATACGATATGACATATATATATATATATCAGGGAAGGCTCATACTTGCTGAAAGGAATCTAGTATTGAGAAGTCTCAGTAGCATATGATACTAATTCACTAAGGAACTCTTGTCCCAGCATTGTCCAAATCCCAAACCAAATGGCATCCCACTGGGAGTGTTACTTAGCTTTCTATCAAGGTTTCCATAGAGACAAAGAGCCAGACTCTGTTAACATTGAGGAGATTTTTTGCACGGGAACTAGCACAGGGCATACAGTAGGTTTTCAGGAAATTCTCATCACCTTGCTGTAAAGAACCTGGAATACACTTTTAGGACACAATATGTAATAGCTTCCAGAGTAGGAAGTCCATATGGACAGCCTAGCAAAGTTAGGAGAATGCAGGAGCCAGCCATTGGATGGAGGAGAAAGAGTGTGTGGAGAAGGAAGAGGAAGAAAGAGATCTCAGCTTCTCTTCTGCCCCAGATACTGGAAGGTCATCGGTCACATTCCATTTTCTAAATTTTCTCATTTCAGATCAAAGAGTCTGCATCTGGAAGCCACTGATTACAGCTACGGATCTTCCTCCACTTACAATGGGATTACATCCCCATAAACGCATCATGTAAGTCAAACATTTCTCTAAGTTGAAAATGCATTTAATATACCTAAACTACCAAACATCATAGCTAAGCCAAGCCAACCTTAAACACGCTCAGAACACTTACATTAGCCTACAGTTGGGCAAAATCATCTAACAAAAATCCTATTTTATAAAGGTGTATCGGTCATTTACCCTCAGGATGGCATGGCTGACTGGGAGTTGCAGCTCACTGCTGCTGCCCAGCGTAATGACAGCATATCGTACCGAGCGTCCTCAGCCTGGGAAAAGATCCAAAAAGTTCGAGGTATGGTTGCTACTGAATGCACATCACTTTCACACTGTTGTACAGTCGAAAAATCTAAGTCAAACCATCGTTAAGTCAGGGAGTGTCTGTATTGGCTCAAGGTCTCAGGCACTCAAAAAAGATTTGGAACGAAAGGACTTAAAAACTCCTATTACCTTTTTGCTTTGTTGCCTCATTCAAGAGACTCAGGTAAATTAAAAAGCCATTTAAAAATCCTGATCTTCTGTGTCCATGGAAGAAGCCTAATGTCGCCTCCTCACCATTATTCACCAAAAGCTGTGAAATGTGGTTATAGAATATTTCCCTTATACAACATTTCTCATTATTGAAATGAGGGAAACTCTGGAACCTGAGAATATAATTATTCTATGAGCCACTAATTATACTGAAATCTGCTCAGGACACCCTTGTATTCAAAGGCCTCTGTTATTACTGACTTGTTCAAATGCCCACATTACTAAAATAGCAGTAATGTGTTTTAAAGGTGCATTCAGAAGCTGTGCTACTCAGTAGAAGCCAGAGAAATACAAATTGTCATAATAGTTATATCTACTTTTCTTCAAGGAGAATGAAAACTTTACAAATCTTCACAAATAAAAACCTTGTTATTAAATAATTCTAGTCTCTATCTGTCTCAGGTTGCGGCTTGAAGAAATACCATCTCCAAAGAAGGCAGAAAACTGGATAAAGTAGTTTAGTGTTATTGTTCTTGTAACAGTTATTGTTATTGTTTCTCATTAACAGTGGAAATACCATTTTAATAAAATAATAATAATAATAGTTATTCCTCCCTATCTCTTATTTGATAGCTTCCCTCATCAAATCAACTTAGTGACTATAAACAAGCCAGAAAACTCCTGCTATGTGACTACTCTCCACCCCTGTGTTCCTCTAGCACCAGAAATGCTTTCAGGGAATTGCTTCATTGCCTGAGAATTCAAGGAGACAGTTCTGTGTCAGCTGAATTGCCATTCTTCTTGTCCCCAGTCTCAAAACCAAATCACCTTTTATTCTCCCCTTCTTTGTCAGCAACCATGTCCATTTCATTACTAAGACCTCCATGTTTTTCTTTTGATATTTCCTTCATTTGGTTCTTCTCCTCTCTATCCTACATCATCCTTCCATCCACATTTAAGTCTGGTGTATCATACATGGGCTATCACAACATTATTTAGCCAACCTCTACAAATCAACTTCTCCCCGTTCCAATTCAACCTGTATACCTATACCAGGCATCATTTTTAATACTCATATTCCTGCCTAAAACTTTTCAAAAAAAATCAAAGACATCTAATTTAGTTCCAAAGGCTCTATCCTACTTCTGAAATCATATTCTCTGCAAATCACTTTGTAGAATCCTCTAATCCAGGTAGGCGAATCTCCTCACTGAGTCATCAGCTTGTGAGTTTATTCCTGTCTATGTCCTTACTCATGGGGCTCTGCTTGACAAGATATTTATTTAAAATCTCTGAACCTCAGTTTCTTTAGCTGAAGGTGGGGACTATAATACTAGACAGGGTTTTGGTGAAGCTCAAATAAGAATAATTTATTTACAAGTTCTTTCTAAATTGTTAGGCTCTAGAAAAGTTGTTATTTATTAATCTTGAACTGCATTCACACTTGTACCCCAACATTTGGTACCTAATCATCACACACTGAAACAATTCCATTATTGGTACAACATGTTTCTCTACCAAACCTGACCATAATCTGTTTGAAAGCAGCACTTCATTTAGTTACTAATCATCTTGAGTTTTTTTCCTGAACAGAAGGATCTGGTGGGATGAGATTCATTAGCCAGTCTTCTTGGTCCTTTTCAAGATCCAGCACAAAGTAGACAACAGTACACATTTGTCGATTGCTTTAGTTAGAATTGAAAATTAATAAGGGAGAACAGCAGAATCTCATCCCACCAGACAAACCTTCCTATTAAAAAACAGCAACAAAAATACATGGTGATTGGTGAGAAAATATCTGTGAAGTGCTAGAACTTGTTTGAGAAGCATCTGCCACAAATAGCAACTTCCTACTCTGGGGGCTTCAAAATGATTTTTCCAAATGGTGATTTGAAATCCAAACTTTGCGTTTTGCATTGTATGCACTCAGGAAAGGCAGACAGCTAGAGAAACAACCAAATGCCATGAAAGACAGGGACACTCAAAGAGTCCCAGTGAGTGTTCAGAGTGTTCTAATTTAAAGGCAGTCCAGGGGCTTCCCTGGTGGTGCAGTGGTTAAGAATCCGCCTGCCAATGCAGGGGACATGGGTTCGAGCCCTGGTCCAGGAAGATCCCACATGCCGTGGAGCAACTAAGCCCGTGCGCCACAACTACTGAGCCTGTGCTCTAGAGCCCGCGAGCCACAACTACTGAAGCCTACGCACCTAGAGCCCACGCTCCGCAACAGGAGAAGCCACCGCAATGAGAAGCCCGCGCACCACAACGAAGAGTAGCCCCCGCTTGCCGCAACTAGAGAAAGCCCCGCGAGCAGCAACGAAGACCCAACGCAGCCAAAAATAAATATAAATAAACAAATAAATGTATTAATAAGTAAATAAATAAATAAAGGCAGTCCAGATTCCCAAGGTTTTTGCTGTGTCTTTCCCTCCTTTCCAATCCCCTGCCTTTACCTAGAGGATTATACATATAATTTTTTTTTTAAGCTGCCAAAGAAAGCAGGCCCTTAGTTATACTCTCTAACAGTCCTTTGGTTATAAAACTATGATTTATGGTTAGCAAATTTCGGTGAGTTAATCTTTCCCCAGATTACCTAACTTACCCTTAATCAAACATCTTCTTTCCTTTCTTTTCTCCCTGGGGTCTCCAGCTGCCATCTCTCTTACACAGTTATTCCTCCTACACAAAGATGACACTGCCCACATTATTTATAACTATCCATTTTTGAAGCACAACTGTGCACCTTGTAAATGGGAATAACGCTCAAGGTAGCCAAGAAATATAGGACTATCAGAACATTTAAAGTCATCTATAATAGACTTCTAGCCCAGTTAAAACCTTTACAGAGAGACGAACACTCTTGGTCAGTTTAGAGATTTCCTGAAGAGGTAAGGACACTGTATAAAAATTCTGTAACAGCCTATCACCTAGAAAATTAGCAGGGATTTATTTTTTAATTGTCAACACTCACTCCTGGAAATGATGGGACAAAAATGGCCCCTTTTGTACGTTACAGGAGAGAGTATAAATTTGAAAAACTCTTTTGGAAAAAAAATGAGCAAAATGTACCAAGAACCTCAAACTGTTCTTATCCTTTGATTCAGTAATTCTAGAACAGGCTTAAGGATATAAAGCTGAAATACTGGAAAATGTCTAATCCCTCAAATATTTATTAATTATAATTGTAAAAAAGGGAAAAACTTAAATGTCCAACATCATGGCATTGTGTACGCAAATTAAGATATTACATCAAACAAATGGAAATTGCAGTCACATCCCTCATCATGGAAGAGAGAGGGAGAAAAGTGAGTTACAAAATAGATTTACTGCCATAGCTGATGAAGCATCCACCAGAAATCCCAAAGGAAACTCAACAGCTTTGTTTGTTCATTTCTGGGTCTAATGATACAAAGATCTGGTAGGAGGAGATTCGTCCCATTTCTCTTGTCTTTCCTCAAGCCTATTATAAATTAGACACCAAATACAAGTTTGCTCATTGTGGTCCCGGTGAATTTAAGGTTCTTGCTTTGTCACAAAAGAATTCGGAGATGAAGTGATAGGTAAAAAGTGGGTTTTTAATTAGAGAGAAAAGTACTTAACAGACAGAGCGTGGGCCATCTCAGAAGGTGAGAGAGCTCCTAAACCTGGCGTGATTCGTTTTTATGGGCTGGGTAATTTCACAGGCTAATGAGTGGGAGGATTATTCCAATTATTTGGAGGAAGGGGTGGGGATTTCCAGGAATTGGGCCACCGCCCACTTTTTGGCCTTTTATGGTTAGCCTTAGAACTGTCATGGTGCTGGTGGGTGTGTTATTTAGCTAATGGATTCCCATGAGCGTATAATGAGGCTCAAGGTCTACTGGAAGTCAAATCTTCCATCATCTTGGACCTAGTTTGTTCTAAGCAGTCTTTGTTATGTCCTATGGCTATGTCATTCTTTTAAAGGTTGTACCCTGTCCCTTTCCCTCCTGTTTCAATTGTTTTAGTTGGTCATTGAAAATGAAAAAGGCAGATAAGTAGAACCTCACCAGAGAAACACTATTGTTAAGGAAAACAACACACGATGAGTGATAAAGCATACACTGAGTGGTAGCGAGTCAAGATGAGCACTCGTTATCTATTCATTTCATCTCCAGTTCAATTCCTACAAGAACTTAACTCTAGACCCTGTGGCATCACACTGAAAAATATTACATCTTATCAAAAAACTGTGAAGGTTAACTTTCTGCTAACATTCTTTACTTTTATTATATTAAGGGATTGCCCTTCTCTTCCCAGTATTCATTGACATTACAGCAGGCTCCCTCCTTTTTAGTTTAGTCTAAGAGTCCCAGACTCTAGGAATGGGGACATGGAAGTGGAGGGGCAACTCATCCCACTATAGATTGTTACGTAATCATTAAACTAAGAGGGGGAAAGGCAAAATAAAATTATAAATGGGAGCATGGACGACTTGCTACCACTTTTTGTTTCTACTTTTCATTATGTTCCCTAAATTTTCTACAAGAAGTAAGTGGTATTTTACAATTTAAAATTTTAAAGAATTCTAAAGATAAGATATTTTACTAATAATTTCATTCTTAGTGGCAAAAGTTTAACCCGGGGTACCTTCCTTGATTCAACAAACTGTTAACTGCTACCTTTGCCAGGCAGTGTGTTGGATAAAAAGCTGAGGAAGTCATGGCCCATGATCTCAAGGAGGTCACAGGCATCTGAAGGAGAAAGAGAATGCTATGGATTCAAGTGGTGGTCACAGGGGGTAAGTCTTGCAACCTAAGAATGTGGAGAGCACAGCAGGCGCACAAGAGTTATGAGTTCTGCCTGGATTAGGAGTGTGGGCTTCACAGGAAAAGGAACATTCAATTGAGCTTGGAAAAAAGTTTCACTTCCCTATCTGGGGGTAAATGATGGAAGAAAATTCCAAGCAGAGAGAATAAAATGAAGAAACATGATCAGGCTGGGAACTCATGAAGGTACACGATAATCAAGAAAAGGACGATGAAGCTGTAAGCACATGGCAGCTCAGAGAGAATGGCAGGCAGGGAGGACTTGAATGACCAGCCAGAGGTAAAATCATAGGATTTAGGGATGGATTAGCCATGGGAGGTAAAGGATAAGGACTGGAAAGTGACTCCAAATTCTGTAGTTTAGGCAAGACTAACTAAACCTAACCTTAGGGTGAGTTAGGGGGATAGTGAGGCCATGAACTAAGTCAAGAAAATAGAAGAGAGGAACTGGTTTGGCAGAGAGGGGAAATAGAAGATAGGAACTTATTCTGGACATCTGGAGTTTGAGCTGCCTCTACAACTGACACCCATGAAATTCAGGAAAAGAAATGTGCTGCTAGAACCCA
The DNA here is from genome assembly GCF_949987535.1 of Balaenoptera acutorostrata. Taxonomy (NCBI): domain Eukaryota; kingdom Metazoa; phylum Chordata; class Mammalia; order Artiodactyla; family Balaenopteridae; genus Balaenoptera; species Balaenoptera acutorostrata. Next base: position 45,318,082 of record NC_080068.1, on the reverse strand, counting down.
GGACAAAGAATACAGGTTAGAGGCTGACATTTGGGAGTAGAGGTTATTGTCAAAATGATGGGTAAATGTAGGAGAACAGAAAGAGCCTCCTGACCATTCTCCCCTGTTCCAGATCAGCCTTCCCCACTCCCATCCTAATCTGTTCTCCATATTGTAGCCCCGGTGAGCTTCCAAAGCAGAAATCTTACTATTTGACGCCGCAGCTTAGAAGCTTTCAATGCACCCAATCTCAATGGTAGTCAGAGAAACGTCAATGAAAAGGACAATGAGATTCTATTTTTTGCCTGGTGGACTGGAAAAAATTAAAGATTGATAATATCCACTGCTGGTAAGCACATGGGGAAATGAGCACTCATATATTTCTGGTAGGAGTGCAAATTGCTATGATATTTTGGGACGTTTTTTACCATTTTAAAATCTCATGACTTTCAGTCCAGAATTCTCACTTTTAAGAATCTCTTAGAAACAAAAGCAAAGTACAAAAGGATAGATGTACAAAGGTCTTTATTACTGCCTTGTTTGTAAGAGTAAAGACTTAGAAACAACCAAATGCCTATTAAAAACTGTAATGTTCAAACAAATAATTGGCAATTCATATTAAATAGTAGTACGCAGCTGTTAAAAATTGATAATAATATCTATATATGTTTGGATTTGGATCTAGAAAGATACTTGTAAGAGATTAAGTGAAAAAAAAAAGGGTTGCTAAGTTCTATACGATGATTCTATTTAAGAGAAAACAAAGGAAAAAAAGTGAAGTGACATCTCATAATATGAATAGAGTGCTTACTTTTTTACCAGGTTTTATTTTAAGTGCATCACGTGTTCCTCATTTAATACTCACAACAATCTCATAAGGTAGGATAGTTATCTCCCCCATTTTACCGATAAGGAAACTGAGGCCAAAACAGATTAACTCGTGCTGGTCACACAGCTAGCAAGTGGCAGGCAGGCTTTACACCAGATTGTCTGGCTGAGAGCCTATACTCTTGACTCTGCACTATTCTATGATACAAGTTATTACAGAAGGATAGGGTTGGAAATTGTTAATTTTTAAAATACCATTGTATTCTTGGACTTATTAAGAAATATGTTATATCTGTAATTTTAAAAAAAAGTTCAGTAGAAACATATGAGGAAACAGACTCCGAAGACTACCGATTGTCCTGACAGCAAAAGTTCATACTTCTTACCTCGGCTTCTTCTTACAAGCAGTATCCTATAGGCCCATTTGTCTAAAACACTGGGTAACTACAGGCTGAGAGCTAGCCAGCTGGGGATCAAACTGCTTGCACATCTCAGACATTCATTTTATACAAGGCAATGGCAATCCACGTTCGTAAGAGTCTTTAAAACTTCCGAGGACCTGGCCTTGTAGAGGGAGAAGTGGGGAGAGAGGAGCTGGGCTTAGCCAGTTCACTGTTAATGCTTCAGAACCGGATGGCGCCTCAGAAAGCAAATCCATCATTAGCGAGCACAAAGGGGGCTGCCTTGTCGGGCTGACAGGGAGCAGACTGAGAGTAACAAAGCTCTGGCGCCTTATTTACGTGGCTGCTCACAGCTGCTGAGGATGGGTCTCCTGTTCGCCCAGAGCCGGCCAGCCCCTCAGGAGGTCGTTCTCAGGCCCTCAGGCCCGCTGAGCTGTGGTCACCTGCAGCCAGGGATGCAAGGAAGGGACCCAAAATGAACACCCAGAATGCTCTTCCTCGGAGACCACAGGACTAGCTGCCTCCTCGCAGTCAGGTCAAACCTCAGTTCCACCTTCTCAGAAAATTGCCCACATCAGAAAGAGCAGTCTCTCGTGCTCTCCTGCCCCTCACTCTGCCCCATCCTTCCTCAGAGCTTATTCTACCTGACCCAGCAGACTCGTTCACTTCCCTCACCAACGCCGCCCCCTCCCAGGGCCTCCATGTAGCTTCTGTAAATAGCACCCACTTGAGTCGTGTAACAGGGCAACTGGGCCCCCTCAGCTGAGAGCAGAGGTCCATTTAGATGGGACTTGCTTTGCTCCAAGGCACAAAGTAGGTGTGCACTGCATACCCGTTAAACAGACCAATGTGCTGACTTCTACCACCGCTCCTCTGGGGACTCCAGCAGAAGTCTCTCCCAGCCTTTTCTGTGTCCAATCCAAGCTTTCTCAGTTTGGGATATCGAGACATATATGGACAGACTGCATTACAACAAAGTTTTCTTTTTCACTAACAATTACTGATAAGTAATAACTGAAATGATAATGCCAGTCTCACTCATGGGCATTCCGATATGCTTAACTTAAGCGAGTAAGGGGTAGAATTTTATAATGTTCATAACACACACACACACACACACACACACACACACACACAAATACACACAATTTAAGAATACATACATTTATTGAGAATCTTTACTCAAGTATTTTTTCTGTAGGTAGGGGAAGACAGGAAGAGATATGGAGATATATGTATATGTATAGCTGATTCACTTTGTTATATGGCAGAAACTAACACACCATTGTAAAGCAATTATACTCCAATAAAGATGTTAAAAAAAAAATTAAAGACTTGTAGCTTAAAGAGAGAAGGGAGAATAATGCTAAATTCCTTTCAGAAAAAACATGGGTTTCTCTCAGAGGTAAATCCCTTAGCAACAGCTATCCTGGCGACATAGAGATGAGAAGGAGTAGCCCTTTAGGCAATTCCTATTAGAGAGAAAGAGAGGCATGTCCTGGGGCACCTGTCATCCTGCTTATTCAGAAATCTGCAGGCACAGCTTTTCTTCAGAGTGAATTTCCACCGCTTAATGTATTGGTTGCTTAACATATTGGTGTCTTTCTCTTGGTAATTTTCTGTCCATTTTCTGACTCGTAATGTCCCTGGGGTTCTGAGTTCTGGTGTAGAGCAGTACTGTCTACCACCCTGCCCCTCGGAAAGATGGAGAGAAGTTTTGTGAGTTTACGGGAATGACTTCCTGCCACAGGGTGCCACCACTGACCTAATGCCAAGACCTGTGGTTTTACACCACTCATCACCTAAGATCCCCATGAAACTGATTCCCTGATAGGCATTCAACAAAGGTCAGAAAACGGGGACCTATTCTGATCTGGGGTTGGAGAGGGTGCACTTGCAGCCCTTGAAGGACAGTTTCCTGTGGGCAACAGTTGCATGTGGGCAGCCCCTTTTGTTGAACGGGGAACAAAGAACTGCATGGGCATGAGGCTAATTTACCTTCCCCACAATATAGAATGTTCCATCCGTTTTGGAAGTAGATTTATTGACTAGATAAGCCTTGAAACATGATTGTCACAGGCTAGTAAAAATGTCAACAGCATCCCCTCTCTTGGTACTGCTGTCCGGTCAGCCCCTTTGGTGGGTATGTGGTGCCAGGGGGCCAGATGCCCTGCATCTGATGTCTCTATATGTTGATTAGTTCCGTGGACACAAACTCTACCAATGATGCCGGCCATGCATATAGCCAGTTTTGTATAAATGCCAGGGATTGGGATATCTGGTGACTCTGGATATCAGCAGGTCAAAATACAAGGTCAAATTTTCAAGAATTATTTAATATATTTTTTTCAAGTATTATTAAAAATATTTGGTTTCCTGCTATGTGTGTTTTTTGTTTGTTTGTTTTTGTTTGTTCAGATCTAGCTCAAGTTATTTGAGGCTCAGATTTCTCTCCTGAATTCCAGAACCGTACGCCATCCACTCATCGAACATCTCCATCTGCAGGTCCCAAAGGTGCTTCATTCTCAAATTGTCCCAGACCACACTCTTTCCTGGCCTCCTGAATCTGCTCTTCCTGCGTGTTCCCCACCGCGGTGAGGACATCATGGGGAGTGGTTTCTAAGCCAGAAACCTTGTGTCAACCTTGGGCCCTCTCTTCAACGCACTTCTTGCATCCAATCAGTCAAGTATAGTGAAGCACAGAGTGGAGGTTAAGAGTTCAAAACCTGCCTCTACCACTTCCTAGCTGTGGATCCCTGAGAGAGTAACTTAGCAACTCCATGCCTCAGTTTCCTCCTCTGAAAAACACCATCATCATAATAATATCAACCACATAGAGCTGTTGTAAAGACTCAAGGAAATAACGAATGTAGTGTTGAGAACAGTGCCTGACAAATGGTGAGCACTCAATAAACATTAGTTATTTATCAATCTTGATGACCTCTTTACACACGGCACGTCTATCATACCCAGGCTTTTCTCTGAAACGTCACAACCACTCCTCCACGGCCCCCAAACCAGTCCTGTTTTTTTCAGACTTCAACTTCACTCTCCTGCCGTTCTCACACTGCTGCCACAGGGATCCTTGTGGGCCCATCCTTGGGTAGGGAAACTGACCATTGCCCGGGTTCACGCTTGGGGAACAGAGGGTAAGGCTAAGAGTGAGCCACAGAAGCTTCATCTCTCTCATTTGTTTTCCTGAATATCATTAAAATTCAATTTTGACAGCTCCACCTTAAACTATGTCCCAAGGGGCCCACAAAATATGCCAACAGCACAGCCTTCTTTCAAGTGCACATACCTCTGGCAGCCCCTGTACTGGTAGACTTACCCCCTTCCTACAACCCCTTAATCTTCTGGGGGCTGCCAGGTACTAAATAATGAACTAATTGAGAGCAGAGTCTGTATCATTTATCTTTGTACCACCCCCCCCCCCCAGTATAGTTTAATGCCTGGCCATAGCAGGTCTTCAAAAGGTGCTTGTCGAATGGCTAGTTGGATGGCCGTTATTGTGTAGGTCCAGGCTAACTCACTATTATTTGACAGTAGAGCAAGTCAGGGCTCTAGGACAAAGGTGAAACCAGAGGCATTCTGGTTCCTAAATCCTCAGTACACTAGCCTTTCACACACGTATCTATGGAAGGAAGATAATAATGGTACCTGCCGTGTAAACAATAGGTCACACAACCCCACCTGTGTTTTAACATCCTAACCAGGAAGACTAGAGGAGGGTTTGCTACAGTCTAGCAGGAAAATGATTCTGGAAGTTGAAGAGAGCAGCCAACGCATTTATCCATCCAGCAAATATTGGTTGAGTACCTACTATGTGCCTGGCACTGCCCTCATGGGGCCCCAGGACTTCTGAGCTATACAACTCATGGGCTGCTGTTTATGCCCCAGGGGAAGGTATGGGTTAAGGCCCAGTCTAGTGCATATATAGCATCACAAAGTATTTGGAAACTCTGATTCCTCTCGATAAAGAAATCAGTTTTCTTCGAAGGAAATTTTTCATGATTATATCTTCTGACACTTTGTTGATGATAATATGTCCCTTTCAGTTCACACAATGTTTCATATTTGAACAGTCTGACTTTTCTCTTTTAGTCCCACAAAGACACACTCCGATCTTCTTGAGCACCACAACTAAGTAATTAAGAAAAATGGAGTGTCAGACACCACAGAAAAAGTATTCATCTTTGAGGAGAAACCAGCTTGCTTTCTGTCCTGGAAAATTGGGTGTTCAAGTGAATAAAGCTCCAGTTAATGTTCTAGGTCCTAAGCTGTCATTGACTCATGTGACCTTTGGTGGGTTGAGTGTCTCCTCTGGGCCTCAAGTCCCTTCTTCTTAATAGGTAATTGATATTCCCACCCCTGGGCTACGATAAACAAGGGGCCACCTGCCCTTTTATGACTGACTACCAGCAGCAGAGAGAAGATTCAGGCCTTGGTTTAGAAATGCCTAGGGGTTTGAAAGGACCTAAAGATTGTGGAAGAAAAAATGGCTTTTATTTATTTATTTTTAAATTAATTTTTATTGGAGTATAGTCGATTTACAATGTTGTGTTAGTTTCAGGTGTACAGCAAAGTGAATCAGTTATGCATATACATATATCCACTCTTTTTTCAGATTCTTTTCCCATATAGGTCATTACAGAGTATTGAGTGGAGTTCCCTGTGCTGTACAGTAGGTCCTTATTAGATCTATTTTACATATAGTAGTGTATATATGTCAATCCCAAAATGAGTTTTTTTTAAAGATCTCTTGGTTTTCTGTAGGGAAGGAAGGGTTCTCCTCTTCTCTTCTTGCATACATCTTTCTTGTCCTAAATTCTAAGTATTTTATTTAAAATGCTCTGAGTAAACCCTCCTCCACACCCACATACATTCAATTACTATTCATAAACTGCTTTGAGTATTTTGCAGTGGAACCAGTAGTACCCATGGAACTCCCATACTCCACAGAGGTTCACTGGCTATTTCACAGCAGTATTGAAGAGCTGTCACACTTGATGATGAATTTCATAGTCCTCTTTTCAAGAATACATGTCCAAATTTTCTGTTTTCTGTCATACAAGAGATTGCTAACCCTGGTAGGTATCCAGAAGATATTCTTTCAAAACAATAAATCCACCAATTAACTTTCCAAAGATTTAATTCTCTTTATTCTTTTCAATCTCCCCCTCCATGAGAGAGGAGTATTTCAGCGATGAATTTAAAAATTGCTTTTTAAAAAAGAGAACATTTTGAAAACAGATGTCTAGAAATATTTCCATGATTACGTGGTCTTGTTGTCTGAAAACACTATGTCTCACTTAAAATATTCTCTTATCTGCTCTTTTTAAAGATTTGCATCTATTTTCAAATCTTCCAAATAAAGACATTCAGTAGGGTTTGAACCTATTTGTTAGGCGAGTGTGAGATGAACCTATTTGTTGAAAGTTTAGGACCTTGACATCAGCTGGTTAGTTTAGAAGAGCAACTGATTGACAAGGTTAAGGTGGAAATGCATTATCTGAATGAGATTATAAACTCATCTGCAAAATTAGTAAATGGGATTGGAAAATAAAAGAATGTCCTAATTCCATAAGCATAGTCAAGGATGCACTTCTTTCTTTTGGATCTGCATATCCTTGTGAGGTATTTTTTTCAGCTACAATAGCCATTAGAATAAAATATCTAAATAAACTCAACTTTGAACCTGATCTTTAACAAAGTGTTAACAAAGATCTTTAACAAAGTGTTAAAGCAAAAATTTTAAACTAATGAAGCATATTCAATCACATTGCTTTCACTAAAATAGAATAATTCTTAGTAGGAATAAAATATTTTTATATCATTAGTAATATAAATTACTTATAATTTATTTCCCTTCTTAACAGTTAATTTTTGTTTCTTATTTTGTGTATCATATAATGTATATAATATATTGTCATAGTGTTATGTGTAAATATTTATGAGTAAACATATTTTGTATGATATGCTCAAAACATTTTGCTGATACAAAAACAAAAAATTTGGAGAATGCTGCTTGTATTAATTTTCTGTGGCTTTCTAACAAATTACCACAAGCTTGGTGACATAAACAACAGAAATTTATTCTCATAGTTTTGGAGGCCAGAAGTCCAAAATCAGCATCACCAGACCGAAATCAAGGTATCAACTGGGATTTTATGGGACATCTGGTGAAACTGAAGAAATGCCATTATTATGGATAAATCAAAGAAATGTCCAATTCTAGAAAAGGTTCTCAATGTATTTTTCTTAAACTCAAAGTAAAACCAAGGACAGATTAAACATGATTGAGAACAGTGAACAATAATGAAGTACCCACTATATACACACACACACACACACACACACATAAAATATATATGATTGTTAGGATCTTCCCATTTCAGTTTAGTAAAGGAGTGGTTGTCAGACTTTAGCATGTATCAGCACCCTGGAGGGCTTTTTAGAACATAAATTGCAGAGCTCTACCACAGTAGGTGTATGGTCAGCCTGAGAATTTGCATTTTTAACAGGTTTCCATGAAATGCTAATGTTCCTGGTTCAGGGCCAAACTTCGAGAACCACTGCAGAGCATTTATTGAAGGCCTACAGCGTCAGATACAACGAACCAGGAGCTAAGGGCACAATATGAATAAAATAAGTCCCAGGGCTCAAGGAGTCAGTGGGCCAAAAACACATAACATAGATCATTTTACTATATAGCAGATGTCTGATAATCCAGTATTTAGTAACCCAGATACCCCGATGGTTCAACTTTAGTCAAAGGTAGAGTAATACAGAACGTCTTTACCTCCCGTGATCTTGGTAGTCACAAGGTGATTGTTAGGATGGATTTCCTTAACTGGCCAAGTGAATCTACCATTAACTCAAAAATCTCTCGAGAAATAGAAAAGAAGAAATTCCTAAGTACAATAGCCTATCCTCAACTACTGTTTATAATGTTTATTCAATGTTGTGAGCCAGTCAACAAAATATGAGCTAAACTGATCTCCATCAGAAGCATACGTCAAAACATCATAAAGAAGGCATCCAACGTTCTCCTACAACATCTGTATCTGCTACTGCTTCGACTCCAGGTGCCCCTGAGTCACCTCTGGATGGAGATGCTGCTGGAGATAATGCCGATGAGTGTGCATTCGACATCGTCATTCGACAAATATTTACTCTGCACAATCTGATCTTGTAGTTAATGTTGTTCCAGTGGCATGTGTAGCTACTACCAAATTTACAGCATTGATAGCGGTTTAAAGCCATCTTTTAAAAAGTTTACGTAGTGCCTTATATTAGGCTATGTTTTGAACCTCCCTCATACTCGGGTGTGGTTGTGTGATCAAATTCTAGTCAACAAAATTAAGTGGATGTATTGTGGACTCCTCCAGGTCTGACCCATCAACAGCTCCAGTGCATAATACTAACCCTCTTCTCATCACCAGCTGAATGGACAAGTCACTGAGGCTCTAGAAGAGCCACAGGATGGAAGGACCCTGAGTTTCTGAATGGCTGAGTAGAACATCTCCTCACCCCTCCCATCTGAATAAGAAACACACATTTTATTGTATTAAGCTATTGAAGTGTGGGTTTTTTTTCATACAGCAGTAAGCCTGCCCTTACTGGTGAGTATTACTACTACTATTCATAAAGTGAAAGTCTTAGAGAAAGCAAGGGATATGAGTTCAATTACATGTATAAGTTTGTTTTAAGTTTCATACTGATAAAAATAAGATACTCGGAGATGTCAACAGAATAATGTCTATTGGACCGGAAAATCAAGCATGGTCCCCTCTGCATTGCTGCTTCAGCAGAGATAAGCACTGGTTGCTAGGGCAAGGGAGAGGAAAGAAACCCAAATCTGAGACCCCAGGGTGACATTAAATTAACATATGATGTGATAAATACAATTTTTAGGAGAATCATAATATACTGGAAAAGCATCTTAAACAGTGATTCACTTAACCACACCTGAAAGAAATCTAGCTATTCAGACCATAAAAATCATAATTCAGAAGCAATTATTTGCTTGATCATTGACCATGATTACAAGACCACCACACACTGGAGGAGACAGAACAGCTTCTAAACCTCTAGCCTAGAAAGTCCGAGCCTAGAAAGTCACAGATGTCTCCCTTTCACTCACACTCTCCCACCTATTCTTGCGTGAGAAAACAGAGAACTCAATACCACAAGGTGACAAGTCACTGCGGTAAACACAGACCAAAGCTGACTGCGCTGACAACAGGAAGAGGGGAAATCTGTAGCTGACATCTTAGCAGTATCACAAAGCATCAGGCGTTGTCATGACCCTGATGCTGTGTGATGATTCCCTCGAAGCTCTTCAGGGCACTGGGAGAGGGGAGAAATCAATGGTCAGGTCCTCATCCAGGATCAGCCCTAGTTCCTTCCTCATGTCAAAGTCACTTGGCTGATGAATCATCCAGAGCCAAATGCCCAGTCTGTGTTTCTGGGAATGAAAATCAATACTCTTGTTAAGGAGTTTATTGTCTTGCCAGGGTTGGGGAACATGGGTATTTCCAGTGCTTCTCACGGCTTCATTGCCTCTTGCCTTCCCAACCTCCACACAACTGTTTTTCTTTGTTTCTGTCAAATACAAAGAGAAAGAAGCTACTTCTTAATTTCAGCTTCTATTATGTGAACATCTGTGAGCAAATAAACTGTGAATGTGGTTTCCGTCCCTTTCCCTGCTTGGGACCCCACATTTCACTTCCAACCCATTGAGGCCCAATGCACCTGGCAGAGATGAGTTGGTGCTCAGTGGGGTGGCTTTAAATCCATAAATGATTCAAAGGCAATAAACAAAGTAAGGATTTCAACTCTTTCACTGAGGGAGGAGACTGTATTTAGGAGATTATCACCTTAGGCCACAATTTAGGCAATTCGTTTTTGATCTCAAAAGAGCTGATAATGCAGGGATGACATAAATTTTTCCTTAGAACAATTCCTGTCATTTTCTATTTTGAGTCCATGTTAGTTATCATTAATAGTGCTCTAGGAACTTAACCAAAATGCCATACTGAAAATTCTGGTAAGCACTGTAAATATAGACAAATATAAAGTTTAAGACAAAATAGCATCTTCGTCCAAGAAAATACATTTCAAATAACCTATACAACTTGGATGCTTGGGGGCAGTTATTCTCCATGCTTGGGGGGAGGTAGGCTCCCAGGGCCTTCCTGCACAAACTGACGAGCAACAGAGGTACTGGGGACACCCTGGTCTGTTGGGGTCTTGTCATCTTTTCTTTATTTTAAGATAAACGGTTAAACCAAAAAATAAGTCACCCTAAATGCTTGTAGATTTAGTGGGACTCACTCCCTTGCTTCTCAGGATGCTAAAGCAGACCTGAAAGAGAGACACTGGGCTTTAGATAAGATAGTACAAATAACCCATTTCTGAAGATGGTCAGCATCAGGTAGCAGCCTTAGGGGTTAGATCCCAGTTACCCACTCCCATTGATTTTAAAGCTTCCCTTAAAAACAGATACTTTATTTAAAGAGCTATGAGTAAGAATGTCCCAAATTCAGGAGTGAGAATCTCCCAATTCATTCTTATTTGTACTTAGAGCGTCCGAAGGCAGTCTGGCCATCTCGGGCTTGGAAAGATGCAGGATTCAGCAGGAGGAGTCTGGCAGCAGAAAAGCACTGGGACCCTTGAACACCATCTCTGCTCTCAAGCAGTGCTCTTCTAGTAAGAGCTGTCTTTCTCTTGGTTCCTTCTGGTTGGTCTGTTCACAAATGTGGGGGGTCACACTCTCCACTTGGGTACACACAAAAGTTACAAACCCTTGGTAGAATCTTTACACATAATTCTTTTTGGGTAATGACTGTAAGAAAAGCTCTGGGACTGTTCATTTGTTTTTTCAAGCATTCATTTATTAAACGCATAGACTTATTAAACACATAAGACATACGGCTCCAAGCCAAGACTACTCTTTGTGCTGAAGATAGATCTGTGAACAGACGAGAGCCCTGCTCTTACGATGCCTGCATTCTAATAAGAGAAATAGAGAACGCAAAATGAGTCGATAAAGTATTGCTGACTGCGATATATACTATAAAGAAATTAAACAGAATGCAGAGATAGAAAGTAACAGGGAAGACTTACTTCAGATGGAGCATTCAAGGAAAGGTCTCTCTGACATTTAAGGTGACATTTAAGCATTTAAGACTTGAGGCAAGAGAAGGAGCCAGATATGCAAAAGCCAGGAGAGGAGCATTCCAGACAGAGCGACAGCAAGCTCCAAGGCCCTGAGGCAGCAGAGCACTGAGCAAAGGCCAGCAGCCCTGGAGCAAGGCTGGAGAAGAGACAAGAGCCCAGACCTGCAGGGGGCGAGGACCCCCAACCAGGCGTGCACACTGTATTTCAAGGCAGTGGGGAGACTGAAAAGTTTTAAGCAAGAAAGTGACACAGTCTGATTTATGTTTTCAAAAGCTCTCTTAGGCTGCTGTGTGGAAAATGGATTGGACAGGGTAAGAGCAGAAGGATGTTACGCTAAGATGCAAAATAAGTTAAAACGTGGTCTGTGCGACCAAAGAGTTCACATCTGATGTGAGTCAAAGGCAGGTGAGTGAATGACTGCAGCGGGGTATGCGTGCCCAAGGCACCAAGGAGGAAAGGTTGCGTTTGATCCCGTCACTTATCGAATTAAGCCATGTTAAAATAAAGTCAAATGGATGTAGAAGACATTACTTTGTAGAATTAAGACACTGAGTTTATGCAAAAGTTAGTACAACTTGGAAACCACTGAGCATTTCCTCAGAAACTGAAGACTCTATATACGGAGGCACAGGAGATGGGGCTAGTGATTCCCGACTCAGAAAGAGCTTGTTTCAATAGTTTATTTGGAAATCTTTGGTTTGGAACAGTCTCTCTTCTGAGAAACTGTAGCATCAAGTTTTTTTCTGAGTGTAGTAAACTTTCAACGGAATCCCTGCATCGGTGATGACTATCGAAAGACAGCTCAGTACACAGAAGGATTCATCCCTCAGATCTGTCAGGCCCAGGAGTCTAGTAAAGATGACTAAAATCATTTTCTATTTTTTTCCCTCTGGAGTTTGTTTTTCTGTCTTTATTAAAGTTGCGGGGGTGGGTGTTTGGTTTTGTTGCCGCTGTTTTTGTTTAAGACAAGACACCAGGCGGGTGGCACAGCGCCGGCCGCTGAGCAGGCACTTTGGTGCCCGGAGGCGCAGGTGGCACGTGGTGACCTAGAGCCTGTCCTCCCGCTTCCCCACTACGGAGGAAGAAATCTAAAGTGATTTTTCTATCTTCGGGAGTAAACAGCGGTGGAGCCCCTCGTAGGTCCAACTGAGCAGTGAGGCTCTGCGTGGCATGAGAGCAGAGATGGGAGGTGGGAGGGGAGCTGTGGGAACTGGGAGAAAGTTACAAAATGAGAAAGTAGGAGGGGAGGATGCCCACTTTCTTCCCCTCCCCCCCTTCCCCTCCTACAGAGAGGAGACGACTCTGGGTATGGTAAAAGGACCTGGCAGCAAAGCAGAGGAGGGAGGGGGCTGGAACCTAGGTGGCAGGATGAAGTCTTCCCCTTCCTTCCTTCCCTATCCTTACCTCCTGGTGTTGGACACGCATTGTGGAAGCCGCATTCTGGGCATCGCTGCCTGTGCACAAAGCCAGTTTGGCTACTTACTCACTGGATAGCCTCCGCTTAGCAACTTCTCTGATCTTTAGTTCCCTCACCATCAAGTGAGGACAGCACTCCTTCTTTGGATGGTTTCGAAGATCAAACAGGAGGTGAGCTGACTCTACATCTACTCTCCCTTATCTTCCTTACCCCACTTGAGAATCCGTACTGGTCTCCAGGGCCCGGAAACTGATCCTCACAACGGGGGGTTGGGGGGGGGGAAACATGGTTGCAAAAGGAAAGGCCGTGTGTGCTGCCTGCTGGGTGGACAGCGGTGACATAGAAGGGAGAAACACGTTTAAATTAGATGCTCCTAAGTCAAAGATTGCCCCTCGTGCTCAAAAACCACAGATCTGCTCCCAGCTCTCCAATCATTGTTCTGACATTAGCATCTGTCATTTCAGTTCCCCCCAAAGCAATTTCTGCCACCTCGTTATCTTACGTCTGATAAAGGATGAACAGATATTCATGCCTCTGCCGACTTCCTTTCACCTTGCAGTGACATTCTAAAAATTCCTCACTATTGATAGTTTTTAGAATGGGCACCAATATAAATCCTACTTCAAGAACTCTCTTCTTGTGAGTTCATTGGATTAACCATCATTCTTTTCATATTCGTTCTGCCAGTGTCTGCAGTAATTTACAAAGAAACATAGCACATGATTGGAATCCTGTAACCGGAAGAAATTTTCCACCTATAGTACAATGAAGCATGTATCTTTCAGAGGTTCCCAGGGACCTCAGAGTATTTCCATGTATCTTTAGCCTCAGTTCTCCTGGGGTGCATTATCCTCAATTAACTGTTCAATCTCACTGAAGTCATGTTCTAACCTGGTAACGCTTATTCCCTTTTCTCTGTTAGCAGCACAGACTAATGCAGTGGTTAAGAGGGTGGGGCTGAGAACTGGACTGTAGGAGTTTGAATTTTGGTGCCACCACTTACCAATGATCCCGGGCAGGTTACTAGCTCTGTGAAATGAAGACAATATTAACATCTACTTCATACGGGTTGTTACGAATTAAAAAATTAATTAATACATGTAAAATGTTTAAAATGATGCCTTGGCACCTGCTAAGTTCCCAATAAATGCTAGCTATTCTTATTAGACAATAAGGTGAAAAGCTTTGCATCCCCTCCCAAATATGGACAGCTGCATAAAGCACAAGAAAACACTGTCTACGGTCCCCTGCCAAAAACCTCAAATGATAAATGATGCTTATTTTGAATGCTTGATTCAAAATGAAATTTAAATGTAGGTTTGTAAGTATCCCAGACAAGGATCTAAGCAACCGTGCGCTCTGGAAACAGCTAGCCAGGACGGCCCAGCTTGGGACTCTCACCTTCTGCCCTCGCTACAAGAGATGAGAACGGCAGGCCAAGGTGAGCTGGGAGTGCTTCCTCCCTGAGTGACAGCTGGTGCTGTCAGAAGTCGTTACTGCTGGTGCGCACAGACCTTCTGGTAAAGCCGGGCAGAACAGAAGAACTGCAGTCTCCCTGCCCACCTGTCAGCCTCGTCTGGGAACAGCAGAGAATCTGCTCTTTTCTTCCTTCAAAGGCTCCAGTAAGCCCCAGCGCCTTCATTAATGCTGTCTCCTCAATCCCAGCCGGCCTCCTCACCCTCCCCGAACACATATCCTCCAACCTATTCTTCCAAGAAGGGGATTAGTCCAATTAATCTCTGGACAAATGTCAAGGAGTCTGGGGGAGGGGCCACCTTTCAAGTGTCGCCTCCCCAACAGCAAATAAGACCAGACGTGGACCGATGCCGCGTGGCGCACGGGTGAGGCTGAGCAGCTGCCAGCACAATGGTACCGAGGTCCCCTTAATCTCAGGCTGGGCTGCCGAGGGGCTCGCTTTCGCGCCAGCCCGTCCTGACAGACCACAGCTCTCCTCCCACCATCTGGGATGTGAGCTGTGACAAGAAGGAACTGTGGGATGAGAAGCCATTTGTGAGGCAAGCACTGCCCTCCTCTCATCTCCTGTGTCTCTGCATCACAGGCTTCTGTCGTCCTTGTCCTTTTCCCTCCCACTTCCCCACCCTCATGTCAGTACTCACGTCCAAAGCGTCCAAAGCGTCCAAAGCGTGGTCGGAAAACAGAAAGTCCTAGGTTCAAAGTAAGGACATGGAGAAGGCAAAAAAAGCCATTGTGAAGGTAGCTGGCAGGATGGGAGTGGATTATTTTCCTCCCAAACCATAGATTTCATTGGCCTAATTCACAGAATTTGGGGGGAAAGTCCTGGGAAAGAAAAGTCTTTTCTTTGCTCTAATCCCCAGAAAGACCTCATGAATATCCAAGGAAGTTATGTTCTTGTAAGGATTCTCTGGAATAGAGGCTTGCCAATCACTCCGTAAGGTCATTCCAACATTTTAATTTATAAGACATTCTCCCTCTCTTTCTCTCTCTTTCTCCCTCTCCCTCCTCCCTCCCTCCTTTCATTCTCTTTCTCTTCCTCCATAGCCAGCAAAAGCTGGCTTAACCAGCAGGCTATTAAACAGCACTTCCACATGCTCCAGTCCAATGATTCGGTAATTAATTTTCATAATGACGATCTGGAAGGATTTCTAGAGCCCCCTGGAAGATCCCAGAATTATCTCTACCCTACTGGTTTTGCATATGCTTTGGGCGGAAGAGACAGCCTTGTGTCCAGTCCTGGCGGCGCCACTTCCTAGCCATGTGACCTTGGGCAAGTAACTTAACCTCTCTGCCTGTCACCGCCTCCTCCTGGGGACACAAAGTTTATTAAGGAAGGTAACAGTTAACACTCTAGTTCCGGAATGTGTCCTGTAAACCAGATACTGTGCCAACATGACTTACCTGAATTATCGTATTTAACCCTCACAACAACTGCTGAGTCGGTACTAGGTTTATTTCATTATAGTCTAATTTATTCGATATAGTAATGCATGTATGGCACCTATATTGACTATATCTGGTTAACATAAAAGCCTCACTTCCTGACCGTCAGATTATAGAGCCGGTCTACTTCAGGGTTACAATTACTATCCAAAACTCTTCTGTTCAGATTTGCTTCTGAAATCAGAATTTTTTTTTGGACGTTTAGAAAGGTAAGATAGCTCATATAACAAAGATGACACACTGGTTTGGGGCATCCTGTAATTGAATATGTTAAAATTTCTGTAATAAAATATATGAATATTCTCCCTAAAGAGGACGATAAAGAGTTTCACATCATCTCAAAACAGGTTTTGTTGCCAAAGTAGTTCAGGACAGGTAATGTTTTGCCACCAAGTAAGTTAGGGAAAGAAAAATAGACTTCTGTTGTTTTTGTTTGGATTTCAGAATTTCAGATAAGGAAGGGATTGTGAACTTTACTACACAACAACACTTGATAAAGAAGCAAAATTCTAGTCCTGGTTCTGACAGTAAGTACTGTGTGATCTTGGGCAGATCACCAAAACTTTCTGGTTTCAGATTCTTCATCTACAGAATGGGGGACTGCTACTGCCTCCTAAGTTATGTAGAAGTAGCTATAAAGGTGAAGTGAGACAGGATTTGCCAAAGCATGTTGAGTAAGTGAAGTATGTAGCAAATTCAAGCTGGTTATTACCTTTACAAATTATTTTAAAGAATATTATAGTTTTGGATTTTTTTTAAACATCTTTATTGGAGTATAATTGCTTCACAATGGTGTGTTAGTTTCTGCTTTATAACAAAGTGAATCAGCTATACATATACATATATCCCCATACCTCCTCCCTCTTGCGTCTCCCTCCCACCCTCCCTATCCCACCCCTCTAGGTGGTCACAAAACACCGAGCTGATCTCCCTGTGCTATGCGGCTGCTTCCTACTAGCTATCTATTTTACATTTGGTAGTATATATTAGTCCATGTCACTCTCTCACTTCGTCCCAGCTTACCCTTCCCCCCAACCCATATCCTCAAGTCCATTCTCTACATCTGTGTCTTTATTATTCCTGCCCTGTCCGTAGGTTCTTCATAACCATTTTTTTTTCAGATTCCATATATATGTGTTAACATACGGTATTTGTTTTTTCTCTTTCTGACTTACTTCACTCTGTATGACAGTCTCTAGGTCCATCCACCTCACTACAAATAACCCAGTTTCGTTTCTTTTTATGGCAGAGTAATATTCCATTGTATATATGTGCCACATCTTCTTTATCCATTCATCTGTCGATGGACACTTAGGTTGCTTCCATGTCCTGGCTATTGTAAATAGAGCTGCAATGAACATTGCGGTACATGACTATTTTGAATTATGGTTTTCTCAGGGTACATGCCCAGTAGTGGGATTGCTGGGTCATATGGTAGTTCTATTTTTAGTTTTTTAAGGACCCTCCATACTGTTCTCCATAGTGGCTGTATCAATTTGCATTCCCACCAACAGGGCAAGGGGGTTCCCTTTTCTCCACACCCCCTCCAGCATTTATTGTTTGTAGCTTTTTTGATGATGGCCATTCTGACTGGTGTGAGGTGATACCTCATTGTAGTTTTGATTTGCATTTCTCTAAGGATTAGTGATGTTGAGCATCCTTTCATGTGGTTGTTGGCTATCTGTATGTCTTCTTTGAAGAAATGTCTATTTAGTCTTAAATTATGCACTACTGCTTCCTGTTTGAAGGGCATAGTGTTGCTTCTACAGGAAGGGATCCCACTTAAATCTCTTTCTTGCATGCATCATGGTCGTTGCTTCTTATACATCAATAAAGATCAGCACATGCATGATGACTGCACTACCACAATATTTTTCTGACTTAATCTACAAGAATCACCTCCAGGAAATAATGACAAGCTGCTGTGTCAAATCACTGCAGTCACTGAACACCCCAAAGACCTTCTGTGCTTTGAAGAAGCAAGAGTCAGGTTGTTCCTAACCTGATTTCACAACTTCTTAAAAATCTGCCTATGTCTCCCTTTCTCTAGGGTCTATGGAGAAGGCACCAGCCTGAGAGTCTGACCACCCAGTTGTTAGTCCCACCTGGCCTCTAACATTCTGTGTGATCTAGGACAAGTCACAGCACCTCTCTGATGTGCTCCAAGTCAGCTGAGCCTGGTTGGATTTTAGACACAAAGAGAGGGCTCGCTGCTGCTATTTGGTGTCGCCCAACAGATTTTCTTCTCACAGGCTCAAACCCTGGTTGTCCCTGCCACACACCCTCGGCTGGCTGGTGCTGTCTTTGCACTAATGTCAATCACATGCTGCAGATGTCAGCCCAGCTGTGACAGCTGAGTCCAACGCCGCCCACAGCCAACCCAGTGCATCACAGCTGCCTGCTTTCTCCTGGCCGTGAACCTCCTCAGAATCCCGGGGCAGAGTCCATGACCTGCTTCCCTCTTTACACCTCTTTATGCCCTTTCAGCTTGAGGAGTCTCCATGGCCGGGCGATTTGTCCCATTAGCCATGGTTCTACGAAATTAACCGTGCATGTTCTCCAGTGTCCATGGCAACCTTTCCTCCAGGGAGCAATTCTAACTATAAGCAATCCTCTTTTGATGTTAACTTCTGGAAACAGAGCCTCCCCGTCCACTAAAATGCAGTTGGGGAGGGTGTCTCATAAGAAAGCAAATGTCCTAAACATTCCCTTCCATAGAGAAGGAGGACACACCGAGTAACCTTGACTGTGTGATAAAACTAGTAATTCTCCTCAATGATTGAAGGGCATTCTGTGGTTTAAAACTCCCAGGTCTATGGCATGTATGAAAATCGCAATGTAACACAGAGAAAAAAGCACTGGACTTGGAAACGGAACTTTCTCTATCCTCAAGGAAGCTGCACTCTAATAGAGGAGACAGATAGATGAAACAGATTATTATATTGCATTACTACATTTACCACGTAAGATAGTATGTAAAAGCTAGGATAGTCACAGGTTGCTATGGGAGACATAATGGTGCCTACCCCATCCTGAAGGTCCAGGGAAGGCTTCTTGGAGGAGGCAATATATTAATGTTAAGTTACTTAAACTCTCTAGATCTAAGTTTTCTCATTTTTAGTGGAATTTAGAATACTACACCTATACTAATGGTGAAAACTTCAACATGTACATACAACTTGCTATAACATTCCAGACTCAAGAAATGATAGCTACTGGTCTCTCATACTGATATCAAAGCTAATGAATGTCCTTTTCTTAAAATTTAATTTAATTTTTATTTTATATTGGAGTATAGTTGATTTACAATGCTGTGTTTGTTTCAGGTGTACAGAAAAGTGATTCAGTTATACATATACGTTTTTCAGGTTCTTTTCCCATACAGGTTATTACAGAATATTGAGTTAGAGTTTCCTGTGCTATACAGTAGTCTTCCGCTAATGAATGTTCTTAAAGCAGAAAACCCTTTTTACCCAAATGTTCCACCAAGAATATCTTGGCTTATGTCATTTCCTATTGGGTTGTTGTTTTAAGACATCCCAGAGTCTGAAGATGGACTGATAATTGTTCTGAGCAGCTCTGCTTTTCAGTAACTTCTGGCAAACAAGTTCTCCCAGGTCAAAGAACAAGCTGTGTTTCTAAATGCATTTTTCTTTCTTTCTCCCTCCCTCCTCACTACCCTGTCTGGAGCTCTTTATGTTCTGGAGGAAATATTTGAGTGTTCAGAACTCGTACTGTGTGGTAGCAGCCCAATAGCTCAAGAAGAAAGCAATAGGTAGCTAAGCAGATCAGGAGCTAGGAGCTAGGGCAGACTGGGGAAATTTTTCACACTAAATCAATTACTCAACAAGTATTCACTCTATACTAGGTGTTGTGAAGGATGATAAAGAGTAAGAAATAGTCCTCCCCTCAAGGAGTTTGCGAGATACTTGAAAGACAAGACTAACACAGTTGGAAAAATGAAAGGGTAATAAAATGCAATGTATAGTGAAGTACAAAATAACGTGAAATACACACAACTTAATAGTTTAAAGGAAAGCAAAGTATTGAGGAGGACACTGGGCAGCAGGAGGCTTTCAGGCTCTGAGGAGGGAGGATATGAATGGTGGTGAGAAGTAGGTCCTGCAGGTGAGGGGATCGGCAAGGACGGCGGTGAGAAGACACGACCTGTCCTCAGGCCGTGCATAGACCAGCGCGACTGGAGTGCAGGCCTGTGCTAGGTAAGAGAACCACCCTGCAAGGCTTACTTCCGACTCCACGTGAATCTGAGGTAGGTAATTACCTCATCCTTTGTCTGACTCTGTACAAAATTCTTTCCCAGAGATCTTTAGATCTTACCTAGAGATCTAAAAATAGCTAGTGGGAAGCAGCCGCATAGCACAGGGAGATCAGCTCGGTGCTTTGTGACCACCTAGAGGGGTGGGATAGGGAGGGTGGGAGGGAGACGCAAAAGGGAGGAGATATGGGGATATATGTATACGTACAGCTGATTCACTTTGTTATAAAGCAGAAACTAACACACCACTGTAAAGCAATTATACTCCAATAAAGATATTAAAAAAAAATAAAAATACTGTGAAGCCCCTTGATTTTTAGTGGCTCTCTGTGTGATGAGTAGATGCAAGGTGCCCCATTTACTTTACATCCATGGTCTCAGTACATGGTCAGCAGTACTGATGACTTCAGAATCTCCAAGTTGCTCTCTCTCTGCCTCAGATGGAAATGCAGCTGTGCTAAAGCCACTTGGTAGGTTTCTCTGTTCTAATCAAAGAAGAATGACTATCAACCAGTTTCCAGTTGTAGTATGAAAGTTTCACAACAGGATGCAAAGTTATTTGAGTTGGATATTATATGAAAAAAGAAAAAATAGAGTCATAAAGATGCCAAACCTCAGAACAACCCTCAAGTTTTCTCTCCTCCCTCACCTCTTACCCCGTCAATGATCAAATCTTATCAATTCTACTTCCACATCACCCTCACGCATCCACCTGTAGCTTCCATTTCAAAGTCACTCAGTTCAAGTCTTCATCTTTCTTCTTAACTACCATACAGTATAATGATACATAGATTTGCTATGAATACAATCTATAGTAGTGTTATAATAGTACTCTCTATCCAGACCCTCTTCCCCATCTCTAAGTTCAACCAACACAATTTTACCTGTTTTCCTAAACACATAGTTAAATCACTCACTGCTTTGATGGCTTTACACTGTACCCGCCTCCCTACACACACACACACACACACACACACACACACACACACACTCGTTAACCAAGAGTTCATCACTCTCCACTACTTGGTCCTATTTACCTATTCTTACTATTTAACATACAGGGAGAATTCAGAGGTTGTTTTTCTACTGCTGGTTTAGTGTTTTATTTGTCCTTTTTAGAATGCCAACTTCTTCATAAGAAGAGTCTCTATATGTAAATCAGTGGTAACCTAAGATTCCCTCAGTGTTTTCAGACCACAGACATTTTAGCCTAGGATTTACTCCTATGAAAAGAGTCTAAAAATTAAGCCTAAAATTATGGTAAAGTCCAAAGTCTTTGATCTTATGTGGGATTAACGATAATTTTAGAGTATTCCTATCCTGATTCTGAGTAAATTCAAGGTGAAGAATAAAGATCTCAATTTTCTACTTGAATTGAAATGAAGGGAATCTATCACCTGGCCTGGAAGAGTGGCCAGAACTTGATGGCTCTATGGATCTGTATAGAATTTCCCAAGGAACCCAGCTTCGGTGTATTGATACATCCAAGTGGTCATCTTTCTGATCTGCTGCATGAGGGTCTAATAACTCTGTCTTTGGAGAGATGTAAGACGTTGACCCTCAAACTCATCCTGCAGTAAGTCATCGATCCAACTGAACTAAAATGAGATTATAGTAAAACTCTTCCTGATTCTGATGACCCAAGAGGGGGCTATCCCCTATAAAAACAGATTTCCCCTTTCTAGAAAGTCATGAAGTCACCAGAGTATAATAGTAGAAGAAGTATATATGAACTTAGGAGTGCAACAACTTTGATTTAATTGGTAGATTTGTGATGAGGGGCTTAATATTGTGACATGTAGCCTGTATGGTCCTCAGTTTCCTCATAGATTGAAAAAAAGAAAACCAGGTATAATTATACCGAACTCTATCAGTTATGGCCTAAATAAGAAAAAAAACAAATTACTTCAGTTATTTTTAATGGAAGGAGTTTAATGCAGGGAACTGGTTATACAGGTGATGGAGACTGTAAGCCAAAGAGCAGACAGTGGGGTAATCCAGAGATGAACAAGAGCAGAAAGTTCTACCAACCCGTGGCTGGAGGGACCAAAGGAGGAGAGAGTGTTACTGGAGCCTAGGGGTGGATCCACCAGGTGGAAGCTAGAACTGTGGTCTGCCAGACCCATGGGAACTGGAGCCATAGAGAAGATGCAGCCCAAGGCAGAGAGAGATGGGAGAAATACAACTTCTCTCTCCACCTCACCCTACACCTCCACCAGTGCCTCCCAGTGCCCAGTTCCAGCCAGGAACTAGTGGACAGGAGAGGCTAGGAAATGCAGCTCTAAGATCCAGGCCCCTGCAATACAGAGCAAAGCAGAGGAAGGGCAATTCAGGCTCCAAGACTCCATATAATTACTGTGAGGATTAAATGAAGCATCATATAAAAGCATCCAGGGCTTCCCTGGTGGCGCAGTGGTTGAGAGTCTGCCTGCCAATGCAGGGGAAACGGGTTCGAGCCCTGGTCTGGGAAGATCCCACATGCCGTGGAGCAACTAAGCCCGTGAGCCACAACTACTGAGCCTGCGCTCCGCAACAGGAGAGGCCGCGATAGTGAGAGGCCCGCGCACCGCGATGAAGAGTGGCCCCCGCTCGCCGCAACTGGAGAAAGCCCTCGCGCAGAAACAAACACAGCCAAAAAAAAAAAAAAAAAAGCATCCATCAGAAGGCCTCATACATAGTGAGCTTTCAATAAAAGTTTGTTTGTTCAGTACTATACCACTGTGCACACAGAGGACTTGATGACTTACAATGTTACCAAATCTATAGGTACAAAGTAACACTGCTTGTTATTTTTATTTTTCAAAAATAGTTACCAAAATAAAAGGAAAAACTTCAGCAAAAGTGCATTACCATCTACCAAAGGAGAAGCTGCAGGTGGTATTTATGATTTTCAAAGAGGCGTCTCAGTTAAATTAATTTACTTGCCTATTAAATTCTTAAGCTTCCAGCTCTTTCTTCTAATGTGATCACTTCAAGCAGAAACCAATAGTCAATTAAATCAGAACAAATGACCAACTGATCTCCAAGGTTGCTTCCGGCTCTACCTTTCTGATTGCTCAATTCCATCAGTTGATAAAATGATGCAAGAATTTGAGGTACGTTCTGCCCTTAGTCAGTTCTGAGCATCAGCTGAATCATTAACAAGAATGCAATTTCTTCCCCAAATTTCAAATACACATGGAGCAAAGTATAAGGCATTTAATTCTCTCGGCTCTGAAAAGGCACTTTTCCAAGATGATTTACTTGAGAAATGCATTTTTCCATACCATAAGTGGACATTAAAGAGACCTACAGTTTGTCTTAGGTTTTATCTGTCTGTGATATAGACATTTATGTGTTCTGGATATAATTCAGTGTGGATTTCTTATTTATAAACTGATTGGGGAATATCTGGTGAATAAGAATGCTCTCTACCATACAGAGTAATAATAACAGGACTTATTTATGTGGCGCTTATAATTAGTGTCTGGTATTGTTCTAAACACTTTATATACATAAACTCATTTAATTTTCCTAACAAATTTATGAGGTAGGAACTATTATATTCAGCATTTTACAGATTTAAAAACTGAGGCACAGAGAGGTTAAGTAACAGGCTTATGGTCACACAGCTTGTAAGTGGGAGAGCAGGGATCTGACCTAGGCAGTCTGGCTCCAGAATCCACGTTCTTAAACAGTACTGTGCTGAGGACAAAAAGACATTCTAACAAGAAAAATGACAAGTCAGACTCCTCTCACTTTTATGCGGATGTCTTTCCTGACTGGTTCCCACCTACCCCTCCAACCTTAATTTGTCCACCAATCCCTCTCGTAATCCTCCAACCACATATGGCTTTCATTCACCCTCATCCTCACCAAGCTCCCTCCCACAGGATCCTTGCATGTGCTGTTCCCTCTACCTCGTATGCACTCTTGTCTCCCTTTTACCTAGTCAAGCTCTTCCATCCCTCAGATCTCCAAACAAGCTCTCCCTGGCTATTAAGCTTGGATCATAGGCTCTCGTGGTACAGAACACCTCCCTTTCCTAGCCTTCTTCAGAGTTATAATCTGACATTTGCTTTACATGATTTGTGTCTGCTTAGATTCCTGGAATATCCCCAGTGTCTGGAACATAATGGATGTTCAATAAATACTTACTGACTGACTTATAGGTTGATTAATATTTGTCTGCTCCCTGGATTGGGCGCTACATGAAGGAGGAAACCACGTGTGTTTATGCTTCTGCTACATCCTCAGCACCTAGCTAACTGCCTGACACAAAGTTGATACCTACTGAGCAAACACGTAAACCAGAGCACAGTTTTATTATCTCTACAGCCATTATGGAAGTTTCCTATGACCCTTTTTAAAAAGTAAACCTCCGATCCTGCTAATTTCCAAACAAAAACTTCAATATTATCAGAAGACAGGGATTTCACCACTCTGCCCATGTGGCCCTCAGATCTCACGGAGCAGGCAGAGGCTAGATTTCTGAGGCAGGCTGCAGGGCTCACCTGTCTCCTCCAAGGGTGGCCCACCTCCCCGAACAGGAGCTTGGGCACCACATCAATGCAGGTGAGTTCGCATCCTCCAACTTGCCATCCTCTGACCCCTCACCCCTCCAAGGTCCACCTTAGACTATCCACATATTGCTAACAACTGTAATTCTGGAAGAAAGAAAAGCAATGACCAAAAAGGTAATCACTTCCCCAGGCAACTTCTGACAACTTACTTTTTTCTTCAGGTGAAAGGAGTGGTAAAGAAGCTCCCTCCTTCTTGGATGGCCCATGGGATGGTGCTCTACGCCTTTGGGACCTGTCACCATTGTCACATCTTCTCCTGAAAGCTATAACCACCTGCTGTCACTGGGCTCAACCTTTCCTCTACAACTGAGAGAAATCAAAGCTGTCTTTCCACCTCAGTTTGCAGGAGAGCAATCTGCCTTCCCCACATCAGCAGGAGGCAGAACTTGGTCACTCAGGGTTTGAAACCATCCTTGACCTCTGACCCAAAGGAAGCCCAGGGCTTGGAACTCTGACATCCCAGTTTAGGAAGGTTGCTAACCTCTGGCCTAGAAAGCATGCAGCCACTTCAACCCATTGCCAGAGTCAGTGATTAGACAGATTCATCCCTCCCTCTTCTTTGAGCAAAGGCTGTCTTAGAAATAGCTAGACAGATATCGGGGTTGCTAGCAAAAACTAGAATGCAATCTTTTTTTTAAAAGGGGGGAGCTTTAAATAAGCTATACACAAAAGGACAAATACTGCAGAATTCCACTTATATGATGTATCTAGAGAAGTCAAAGTCATAGAGACAGAAAGTAGAACGGTGGTTGCTGGGGATTAGGGAAGGGGGAGCAGGGAGTTATTGTTAATGGGTACAGGGTTTCAGTTTGTGATGATGAAAAAGTTCTGTAGATGGATGGTGGTGATGGTTGTATAACAGTGTGAATGTACTTAATGTCATGGAACAGTTCATGTAAAAATGGTTAAAATGGCAAACTTTACTACAACTTTTTTTAAAAGCAGAAGCTTTATAGGGCTTGGCCTGGGCATTTTAATATCTTTTCAATCTTTTCCCACACTTGCTGGCCAGCAGTTCCTAAGGTTAAAACAAACAAACAAATTTCCAAGTCTTTCCTCTCAAGCAATTTCCTTTGTCATATTTCTATTACCCCTCAATATGGGAGCTTTAATATGTTGATTTTCTTGTCAATCAGACTATGTTGTCAATCCAAATAACCCCATAACTCAGTAGTTTCAAATAACAAAAGAAGAAAAAGTATTTCTTGTTCTCTCTATGTGTCCACAGTGAGTCTATAAGAAGATTTCTTTTCAATTCCATCCTGTCCTTGAGCTCAGAAGTTAGAGGATCTCACAGCATCAAAGGACACGTCATTACATGCTTTATTTGGGGAGGTAAAAAAATTTGGTCATGTCCTCAGAGGAGTAAAACCTTTCAGACGGAATAAGCCGATCTTTGAGATTTATTTATTCTAGACTATCTGGCCTCAGAAGACTCTGACAAGTTGCAACAGATTTTAAAGGTGCTAGAGACTCCATAAATCCACATGCACGGCCTTCACCCACTGACATGGTGAGTTCAAGTGCAGAGCCCCAGGCAAGACCCCCTGACCACTTTATAACAGCCAGATAAACATCCCTGTCAGAGAAGAGCCACTCCATCTAGGCCCTAGGAAGGACAGGGCAAGCTCAGACAGTAGTTAAGGCCAAGCTATTCACTCAGCACACACCGCTTCTCAGAGGCTGGGCATACATTCAATGTGCGGGACAGAAGTTAGTAGAAGACGTGTACGTGGGGACCCCTTTATATACATACATTCGAATGCAAATTAACAAAACCTTCATTCGCGGTCCTCCTTTCCTTTCTGTTTACTTTGTAGCAATACATCAATGTTAGAAAACTCAGGTATCATCGTGCCTTGTATATTCATACAATACACCCACCTACCGGTAGGCAGAGAAGTGCTGGCTGGCCCTGTCCTGCATTACTTGCTAATGATAGCTTTGGGAAGATTTTCAAGTACCTCCGGCAGACTGAGCAAAATGTTATAACGATCATTAGCTAAAACAGAAAAGGAGCGGTATAAAGTATAAAATCCAATTTTCAGTGCTGACAAAATAGCAGCACCGGTGGTATGAGTGAACACATGAGCCTATTCAGCCACTATTTAAATTTTTATTGCTATTGCCTCCTTCTTGTGATTAATCGGATTGCATAAAGACATCTCAATCCCCAGTTGTAAAGTCAGCTTTTGCTTGAAGTTCACGTATGCATTGGCAAACTCTTTGAGAAAGACTCATTTTTAAAGAAATCAACCACAAAAAAAATCCACATCATTATAATGACTCGGGTTCAGATTCTAGGAAGGGATAAACCAAGAGACTGAAAAAGAAGCAGAAGTGAATTGTTTTTTCCTGGAAGTCTATAAACCAGAGGCAGTGGCTCAGGGATAGAACCTTGGATTTTAAAGTCACAGATCCAGATCAAACCATTGCTCTATCATCTACTATCTACAAAATAATGCCCATGTCACAAAGCCACAGTAAGTCTCAATTTCCTCACCTATAAAATGAGGAAAACAGCATCTACTTCCTGTTCAGGATGCAACAATGAAATGAGACAATCCATATAAAGCCCTTAGCAGAACGCCTGGAATATACACAGCAGTGATAGTATTTGATAGAATTGTAAGGAAGGGAATTCCCTGACTAAATTCAAGTCATATCTTAAAAGTTGCCTGGGTGTCCAAGATGCAGAAAGACCTCGTGAATCTGACTGACATTGTCTTGTCCAAACCCTCAGCGGCATAATTTTCTGGTTTCACAGGTTACTCACCTGGACATCAGGGGTGACAGACCAAACAGCTTGGCTTTGGTGTCTATCTTGATGTGCACTGAAAGCAGTGGGGTTTGTTTGTAGTGATTATTCTGTTGTTAAACTCCAGGGAGAGCCAGTGGACACTTTGCTAATAAAGCTGTGCCTTTGGTCTCCAGGCTCCCTAAGCATCTCTTAGTGTTTAAGAGAGGGGGACAGTAACACACCTTAATGCCAACAGATTGACGACAAGAAGGAAACTTGGAAGAGATCAAGTGTTTTCTGTGGCCTCCCCTATGGACTCAGAGCTGTTGTTGCTGCTGTTTTGTAAACAGACAGGTCTGCATTTAGATATTTACTTCCAATGTCTTTTCCTCCTTTTGACTAATGGTGTCACTATAACATGTCCTTTCGTCTGGCCCAGTAGCCTGAGGAGTCCTCCTCAGTTTCTCATTAGAAAGTAACTCTACACCTTCGGTACTTAGCCTCTTCTTTGAATTAGAATCATCTGGAAGGCTTTTAAAAGTCCTGACACACAGGTCACACCCAGACCAATTGAATCTGACTCTCCCACGCATCAGGGTATTTTAAAGCTCCCCAGGTAATGGCAATGTACAGCCAATGTTGACAACTGCTGTTGGACTAAACGATGTAGATATGCCTGAGTATAACAATACATTGAGAAAGCAAAGACGCCGACATAGAGGTCTGTAATCAGTTAATTCTGAAGATTTACCTGATAAATTGACCAGATAGATGTTGCTGGCAATCAGTTGATATGCACACACGCACACGCACACACACACACACACACACACACGCCCTTCTGCTTGCCCCAGTTTGCTATGATTTCTAACTGAGAGAGGTATTTCTGCCCCTCTCTCCTCTCAGGAAGTCTACTGTTTGTGCCCATCTCATTCCCTCAACATCATGGTTCAGGAGATTAGGTAACTCCTCACAAAAGAGATAGTGACCTTTGAGATACTAAAAAAAAAAAAAAAAAAAAAAATGGCAGGGAGGAGATTTTCTCCTTATACAGCAGACGAGGGATGGAGTGGCCAGGAATCGGGTGCTCCCAAAGTCACACGAGAGCAGAGAGGAAATTAGAAGGAGCGAGAACCCTTCCATATTTGCTATGTGAAGCCTTCAGATAAGCAACATTAGGCATCTTACAAAACGAGAGAAGAGAGATTTTAATCTAAACTTGTGTTTTGAGGACTCCAGTGTGATGAAGTTTGCTGTATTCTGGTTTTATTTTTCAGTTTTCAGGCTTCACAAAGATACTCAAAGCCAAGGATTCCCTACATTTCTACTTCAGAGCCACAAGCACATGGATTCCCCAATTCTCTCCCTCTGCTCCAGCTCAGAAGCGAAGACTCTGGATTTGCCTCGCACCTCCCTTCAAACCAGTTTGTTTGCTTAGTTTTTGCCTGGTGGAAAAATGTCTTTGTATTTTCACTGGCCTAGTTCTTGGCAACAGTGTCTCTTGTGACTGGAGATAAGAATCCCGAGGCAGAGAGAGCCCTTGAACATGGACCAGTTGAGTCTATAGGACTTGGCGTTGGTGGGCCTGCTTCAAAGGCAACAATGGAAGCTGGGGTGGGGGCCCAGCAAGTGTGGTGACTGGGACAGACATCAGCTAGGAATGGCCCGGTACCCCAAGTGGTTGGTTGGCTGATTCAGCTCACATACGCGTAAGTGAAAAACAGCTACTCATAGAAGACAAGGTCACAGTTTGAACCTATGTGTAACAACAGCCTGTCGGGCCGGAGGAGGTGGGGCGGGTGGGGTGAATTCCCTCCGAGGACCCCAAAGAAGATGTGAGAATTTTCATGGTTGGAAGCCAAAGCCCTGAGGGCTTGCAGGCCACAACAGATGGGCATCCCCGCCAGTCAACAGCACGACTCTGCATCCTCTTGCATCCCTGCATCTGCTGTCCCTTCCCCCTCTCTGTCACTTCCTTTTATTCTCAGTGCTTTTTCAAGGTTTGTACTCATTAGGCTGAGTTGAGGAAACAGACCAAATGTGTTTTATTTTCAAGGTTTAGAGATGGTCCTCTAGCTCTAAATTCCCTTTAATAAGTAAATATTGGTCTAATTTTATATACTGTAGACGTATTTCTTACTTTTCTTCTTTTAAGACTAGTATTTCGCCCTCTTAAAAAGGCTGTTCCTCTAGTCTCATTTCTTGCCCATTTCTCCCATCTGCCAGCTCTCAGTCACTGTAACCAGCTGCTTATTTTAACAATGGTGGGACTACATTTTCTTACCCTATTGGGTGCTAGGTGCTCTTTTGTTCTTTAGTCAATTCCCTCTCTGTGACTCAGTTTCCTCATCTGTAAAAAGGGGTAATAAAAGTATCATCTTAGAGGGCTACTATGAGGATGAACAAGTTAATTTATGTAAAACACTTAGAACAGGGTCAAACAATGCTAGTTATTGTTATTTACAGTATGTTGTTGGCTTGGAAATGTAAGTGGGGTCAGAGGAGAGTGGAGGGGGTAGACAAAAGGGAGACCACAGTAATACTTGAAACTTCTTCTTTATAAATACCATCATTGCTCAGTATCTGAGGGGGATTGGTTCCTGGGCCCCTGCAGATACCATAATCCATGCATGCTCAAGCCCTTCATATAAAATGGCATACTATTTGCATATAACGTGTGCACATCCTCTTTTATTCTTTAAATCGTCTCTAGATTACTTATAATACCTAATGCAAAGTAAATGCTATGTAAATAGTTGTAAATACGATGTAAATGCTATATAAATAGTTGCCAGCATGAGGCAAATTCAAGTTATGCTTTTTGGAACTTTCTGGAAGTTTAAAAAAATATATATTTTCCATCCCTGGTTGGTTGAATATGCAGATGCAGAACCACAGATACGGAGAGCCTGCTATACAATCCATAATTTTACTGGATGAGAAGTTCAAAATCCAAGATGGATATTTTGGATTACTTCCCCATAAGGCCATTAATCACATGGTATTTGTCTCAATTTTAGTAGTTTTCAATCTCCTGCATTCAACCTGGAGAGGCTTGCCTTGTAATTTAGAACCCTGAGTTTAGTGGTTCATTTGCTGGAGGTGCTTAGTGACATCAGAGCCGGCATTGAAGTAAGTTTCTCCAGCTCTTGAAGGCTGTGCGTGTCTTCTGACCCACCAACGCCGGAAGGGTCAACTGACTCCCTAGCTTACTGCCTCTGCTGATTAAAGAGACCTTTTATGAGACCCTAGCACCTTCTAAAATGTGCTCCTTTAATCCTTTTTTATCCTCATAATTTATGGTCTGTCCATAGCCTCCTCCACACTGGGTGTTTTCCTAGCCCCTCTCTTAGGCTCACGCCTCATTTTTTAGAAGATGTTTTTTCCATCTACTCTGATGACCAGCTTCCCTCTGCCAGCTGGCCCCAGAGGGCTGTTATCCAAACACCTGGCTGTTTTGATCTGCACACATTTTTCCAGGACTTGTAATAAAGCATTTAAAAAAATACTGGTCAGATGTTCCTTTTCATTTTCTCTTCTCAATGGCTAAGCCAATTGCCCCTTTTTGAGTCCTTTAGGAAAATCAAATCTACAAAGAACCACCCTCAACCTCAAAGAAGAGTAGACTATTGATCAGACTCAGGGCATCCAACTTTCCGAACTTTTTTTCCCATCTTAATTTAAGTGAGCCTACAATATTCTTTTCCTGCCTATAATCTTCTATTAAATGAGTATCACATTTTATCAGCAGCCAAATGTGCCAGCAATCCTTCATGCTATGTCTATATGGAGTTTCCCTTATGTTCCAAGCATGGTGCTAGGAGCTGGGGACAAACCAGACCTAGAGTCTGCTCACCTAGAGCTTATAACACCACCCTTGGCCTCCAGATAACTTTGAGAAAAACAGAGAAATTGTTTTCTATTTTTAATGTCAAAGGATGTGTGACTTTACATCTTAGTTCTGCCACTTCCTATTTGACTTTTGTAGCTTCATTAACTTCTCTGATGCTTTTCTAAAAATGTCCTCTCTCTCTAAAAGGGGTAGTACCATCTACCTCACAGGGTTGTTATATATATCTGATATTAATGTATTTCAGATACGGTGCCTTGGCAATGAGCAATAAATAGATGGTAGGTAATAACTGATTGTTGCCTTCATTACAATGTGTGGTAAAGTGTAATCTTAATGAAAAGTACATCTGAATCCCACACGTTCTGAGGGTGGTGTACAGGACCGATTCACTTAACTAGTGAATAAACTTAGTTACCAGACTACCAGCTCTGCTGAGTTGCTACTTCTCGTTAGTGACTCTTAAAGTGGCAAAATCTTTGTTTCTTTGTTAAGAAAAAAAATGTCCATCGCATGATAAAGATAAATGCTTGTGTCTTTCAGTGAAAATATAATTTGGGAGAAAGTCAATGAGCTGTTTAAATACTTCTATATTGGTCATTTTAGGGAATATTTGAAGATCTTAAACATATTCCCTGTAGATACCAATGTTTTGTGATACTCTATAAATCACACGTTATTGTTTTACGATTCTTGTAACATAGAGAGGTTAGCTTTTGCTAAGTGAAAAAGTGAGACATAATTTCCAACGGAAGGAAGTGATAAGACCAGGAATCAGTTGGCAAAATGAGAAAAATAGTGGCTCCCACTTCCTCTTCTTTCTCAGAACTTGATGGTTAGGGGAGGAATCAAGGGATCCACAAACAAACAGGAACTTCTTCCACACACAACTCCTTAAACCTCAAGAAAATGAGCCACTACTCCAGGAAAATGAAATGGAGTTCTAATCTTCTAGCTGCTAAGACACCTTCGGTGGCTTTGTGAATTGTCAGCTTTGGTAGCACAATCATTCCTAGTTGATCAATAGAGGATCAGCTGAGATATTTCCAGAGAATATTTGTCATGGCTGCCATGGAAGTGTGCACTCAGATCCTCACCGAGGATTTAGTTGACTTGTGGCTTCCAGCTCCAAGGCCGTGCTTCCCCGCAGCCAGTTACTGAACATGGTAAGGGGAACAGGAATGAGAGCCAGCCCATTCCTGCCCATGGCGGGATTCTTCTAAGATACCTTTGCTTAGGAAACCCATCATCCTGGCTGAGACTTTCTTAGAACTGGGCTATATTCAGAAGCCCTACCTATCCAATCCTTCCTTCCTTTCACCAGTGGCAAAGCTGCACTGTAGTCTGAAGACCCTCCCTTTCTGCAACGGCTCCCCTTCTCCCTTCCCCTTTATCTTCATGGGCATTTCCCCCAATAAAGCCCTTGTAGGTCTTATCCCATCTTGGCTGCTTCTCAGAGGATCTGAAAAGACACACAGTTCTGTCCACCAGGTGAGATTCACAAAATAATTGGGTATATTAGCTTCTGGATGACAAATCAATTAGTACTGGTTGCCTGGCTCACCACCTCATGAGGGTTTCTGACACTAATTCTGAGCCCCAAGGAAGGTGTGCTACGATCGATTATCAATGTCTGCAATGGGCACAGAGTGGGATGGGAAGGCACATATTTCATGTATTTGTCCGTCATGATCAGAGGGCTAGTCCAGGATTTTAAACAGCCCTACACAGGAAATTCAAT
Source organism: Balaenoptera acutorostrata (assembly GCF_949987535.1). Taxonomy (NCBI): domain Eukaryota; kingdom Metazoa; phylum Chordata; class Mammalia; order Artiodactyla; family Balaenopteridae; genus Balaenoptera; species Balaenoptera acutorostrata. The sequence continues at coordinate 45,285,184 of NC_080068.1, read as the reverse complement.
GCTGTAATATTGAAAAAGTTGCAAAATTGCAGTTAAAATGCAGAACTCTGACTAAATATCGGGCCCTCCGAACTTAACATATTCTCCTCTGAATGGCAAACTAAAAGAGAAGCAAGGTACCTATTTTTAAGCCTCAGTTTCTTCATTTATAAAATAGGACTTAAATATTTCCTGCCTCCTGAAATGATTATGAAGTTTCAATGAGATTATACTAGGAAATTTTATAGGATACTATTTTGTAAGAATTCAATAAATGCTAATGTACCACTTGGGACATTAAACCATAATTTTAAGGCGCATATCTTTTTACTTTCATACTGATTAATAGCTTGTTCAAGGCAGCCCGGCATGGCTTGCTCATGCATTTAACTAAGGGATATGACAAACTCAACCAAAGTAATAACATGGTTGGATTCTTCCCTTTCCTTTTGTAATGTGAGAGGGTGACATGCGTCACACTGTTATTAAGTGTTCAGGTCATTTACATAGTGTATAAATGATGGTGAGACAAATAGCATTCTTTGAATTATTCAAGGATAGCCCTTTAAAAATATTTTTTCCTCACTGATAGTCTCTCAGGCATAATATCATAAGCCAATAATGACCTTACAGCACTCCCTATGTACTCAATAAAAAGTTCTCATCTAAATAAATAAACTCTTAGAATTCATAAGGGGCACTAACCTTAAACTGATAGGACTTCCTTTTCTAAGAAAAGAATAATGTGCTTCTGGTCAGCTCCCTCTCTCAGGTCTTAAATGGGACCTTCATTCCTCTTCACGAGCGTACCCCCTGGCTTGTCCAAACCACTCCCTACACACACACACACACACACACACACACACACACACAAGTTCATAAACAGGAACTTCTAGCTTGCCCACTATTTCACTGAGAAAATTAAGCTATCAATCCTCAACTCTCTAAAATGTCCTCCCCATCCCTATAAATGTGTCTACATCCACACCCATCCCCAATCCCTTCCGGGCCCTCTTCCAGCAAGATTAATCCTCCTTCAGGAAGCTTGATCTCTTCCTGTAAGCCAGAATCGGATTCAGTTCTCATTCTTCCTCCTTTAGTTTAGGTTCCTCATTATACCAGCCTCTTACTCACAACTCAGCATCTCTTATTTTGAAGAGCTTTCTTTTGAACCCACGTCTCCTTCCATCCTGTCTATCCTAGGCCAGTTCCTCATAGCTTCAGGCTCTACTTTCACCTGCCAAGTGTTCTTCAAACACTGCAATCTGATTTCCACTGTTACGGCTCAGCCCTCTGAAACCATCCTGGCGAAGGGCACCACCGACCTCATTATCAAATCCTATGGACATTTTCAGTCTTTATCTTACATGATTGCCAGGAAGCTTTTGACACTACTGACCACTCCCTTCTAGAATGTCCTTCACTGGTTTCCATGCCATCACTCCTTCCTTGTACTCTTTCTATTTCTAATATGATGCTTTCTTAGTCCTCCTTGACAACTCTTCCTCCTCTGACCATTCCTTCATAATTCAGCCAACAATTAGTTATCGAGCACCTGCTATGTGTCAGGCGCTCTGCCAGGGACTGGTGTGAAATGTTGAACCAGACACAGGCCATACCAGCAGGACCTAAGCATAAAGGAAACAGAGAAGCAAAAAGTCCATTTTACTTAATGTAGTTACCCTAGGAAAGCACATGGAAGGGGCACTTTACCTGGGGAGAGGATTACTTTGGAGGTGGGTCTTAAGGGACCAATAGGAGTTTGCTAGACACAGAGAGTTGAGCAAGAGAATGAGGGAGGGGACAATCCTGACAGAGGGAACAGCATGTGCAAAGGCCTCAAGGTTAAGATAGCATGTGTGTTCAGAGAACCTCAAGTGGTTTAGTTTGACTGGTATGTAGATTGCTGAGAGCAAGTGGTGTGAGATGAGGTCGGAGAGATAAACCGTGCCCTGATAATAAAGGCCCACTAAACCACGTGCTTGGATCTCTTTGCAATTTCATCCATTCCTGCTGCTACAGCTAACCTGTGATGTTCATGACCCCTAAATCCATAGCATTGGTCAGAACCTCATTCTTCAGCACTGAGGTCACATGTCCAAAAGCCAACCGTACACCTTCATCTGGATGTCTTACAGGCACTCTCATATATGGGAAACAAAACTCATTATAATTTAGCCCTTTCACTGCCAAAACAAACAAACAAACAAACAAACAATAAATAAAGCAAAAAGCCTTATACTCTTCCTTTACTCCTATCTCAATGCATAGCATCACCCTATTAATAAAGCAAGAAACCCGGGGGTCACCCCTGAATTGTCCTTTTCCCTCACACAGTAAACAGGTGGTGACTAAGGTTCCATAAAGTAAACTTTAATATTTCTATTCTTTGTCTCTTCCTCTTTTTTCTCCAGTTCTGGTGTAGTTCAGACCCTGCCATCATTCCTCACCTGAGCAATGGCTCTTCACGCATTCATCTCCCTGCTTCTAACTGGAGAGTGTCCAGCCTATCCTTTACAAAGTGCGTAGAGTGATCTATCTAAAACAGTGCTTCTCCAGCTTAATGTTACCAAAATATCATCTACAGAGTTTACCAAAACATGAACTGCTGACTCTGAGACTCTGATTCAGTAGCTTTGGGTGGGGCCTGAGAATTGACATTTCTAATAAAGCTCTCAGGTGATGGTAACGCAGCAAGTACACAGCCCACACACGGAGTCAGACTGATCTAAAACGAACCTGATATGGTTACTCCACTGCTGACATGCCTTGATGCCTCTCCATTGCCTACAGCACAATCTACAGACGCTCCACTTTGGGATTTAAGACCCTCATGATCTAGCCCCTGCCATCCTTGGCCACCTTCTTTTTCATCCCACCCCTCCCCACCACACATGCCATTCACAGCTATTCTGAGCTACTTACAGCTTCCTGAATTTACTCTGCCTTTGTTCGTTCTCATAAGCCAGCCCGGAATCCCTCTCACCAGCACCCCTGGCCTCACTGTCCTCTCCCTGGCCAACACTTAATCACCTTTTAAAACTCATCTGTGATGGAGCAACCACCATGGATCCTCTATAAGCCACCTTCCAGCTTGTTCCAAAGGAACTGACAACCATCTCTTCTCTGACTCCACTCTTTCCGTACTTATATTTATCATTAATCCATAGACACTTCACTTTATACATTTATGTAACTGTCTGTTATTTGTCTACTTCACTATGTTCTTCAAGGGTGGGGCCTAGGACTCATTCATATTTACATCCACACATAAAACACAGTACCCACTGCCTCGCAGTTGCTCGATAAATGTTTGCTGAATAACCAAAAATCATAACAATTACAATTTATTAGGTTCTTACGATATGAAAATCACTGTGCTATGCACCATACACACACACACACACACACACACACACACACACACATACAAATTAATTTAATCCTCACAAGCTTATGAGATAGGTATATAATAATCCCCATGTTACAGACAAGGAAACCAAGGCTTATAGAATTTAAGTAGTTTTCTCAAGGTTACAGATCCAGTAAGTCACATATCTAATAAGTGATAGAACCATAAACTGAACCCATGTCTTATTCCAGACTCCAACCACTCACTCCTCTGCCTTCCTGAAGTGTAACTATGTCATCAAATCAGCATGTTGCCAGCGATTCCATCTCAACATCACATTATCCTATAGTTAAGAAACTTGAACATTAAATTAAGAAGGAATAACCTAAATATGAAAGACTCCACTAAATAAATGCACAAAACACCTCACATGGCTTATAAAGGTTTTTATTGCTTTTATTTTCAGCATTTTCACTTTAAATTTTAAAATAAGAAATGAAGAATACTAGCAATAAATAGCTAAGCTATCACCCTATACTTTTTAAGAGAAAGCAGAAAGTCCTCTCTAGTAATAATAATTATTATAATGGCATTATTCTACCCTAGCATTTCTCAAAGAAGATTAGCTCTTGAACATGCTCCAGGAAAAATAAACGGTCAAATAAATTTAGAAACTCTGCGCCACAGTCTGCCTCCTGAAGATTCACAATGAATGTATGTTAAGAACTTTCAGAAATCCCACAGTTTAGGTTTAAAAAAAAGTTAAATATATTCCTTGAGTGTCCCACACATATTTGCACATAGAATCCTTTAAGAACTAATGCCCTATGGAATACACTGCAGGGAACACTGACTCTAGCCAAGTCTTTTTTTTTTTTTTTAACATCTTTATTGGAGTATAATTGCTTTACAATGGTGTGTTAGTTTCTTTTTGACTTAAATAAATGACATGAAGCTGAATGGCAGACATTCTTTGCAACGTACGTATGCTTTAAACTGAGCCAGGCCCACTCCTGGGCTCCTTCGTGTGGGCTCATTACTTTCATTTTCTTTAAGCATCAGAGCTGTATTTTTACTACTTTACTTGCAGACTCTTACGATTGCATATCATTTCTTCAGATTAGAGAGAAATTTTTTGTAGTCACATAAAATCACATTTTTATTGTTTATGCCAATTTTGTTATTATGTCAATCACAAAAGGATATAAAATTCTTGAAGGAGCTGACATAAGGTAAAACGGAAGGGAATATAATAAAGCTAAGGGTAAATTAGCATTATACTATTTACAGCTATGCCCCAAATTTAGCTCTAACTTTCTAATGGCTAAAACAAAGAGATTTAGCCATATATATATATGAGAGAGAGAGAGAGATACTCTTTTTCAGATTCTTTTCCATTATAGGTTATTACAAGATATTGGGTATAGTTCCTTGTGCTATACAGTAGGTCCTTGCTAGTTATCTATTTTATACACAGTAGTGTGTATATGTTAATCCCAAACTATAGTTTACCTCTCCCCCGCCCCACAATACCCCTGCCCCTGCACTATCCCCTTTGGCAACCATGAGTTTGTTTTCTATCTGTGAGTCTATTTCTGTTTTGTAAATAAGTTCATTCATATCATTTTTTTAGATTCCATATATAAGTGATACCATATGGTATTTGTCTTTCTTTCTTTGACTTACTTCATTTAATATGATAATCTCTAGGTCCATCCATGTTGCTGCAAACGGCATTATTTCATTCTTTTTAATGGTTGAGTAATATTCCATCGTGTATATATACCACTTCTTTATGCATTCATTTGTCAATGGACATTTAGGTTGCTTCCATGTCTTGGCTACTGTAAATAATGCTGCAATGAATGTTGGTGCATGTATCTTTTTGAATTATAGTTTTGTCTGGATATATGCCCAGGAGTGGGATTGCTGGATCATATGGTAGTTCTATTTTTAGTTTTTTAAGGACCCTCCATACTGTTCTCCATAGTGACTGTGTCAATTTACATTCCCACCAACAGTGCTAGAGGGTTCCCTTTTCTCCACATCCTCTCCAGCATTTATTATTTGTAGACTTTTTAATTATGGCCATTCTGACCAGTGTGAGGTGATGCCTCATTGTAGTTTTGATTTGCATTTCTCTAATAATTAGTGATATTGAGTATATTTTCATGTGCTTGTTGGCCATCTGTATGTCTTCTTTGGAGAAATGTCTGTTTAGGTCTTCTGCCCCTTTTTGGACTGGGTTGTTGTTGTTTTTTTTTATGTTAAGCTGTATGAGCTATTTGTATATTTTGGAAATTAATCCCTTGTTGGTCTCATCGCTTGCAAATATTTTCTCCCAGTCTGTAGGTTGTCTTTTCACTTTGTTTATGGTTTCCTTTGCTGTGCCAAAGAGAGAAGTTCAGATTCTGAAGTGCAATCCGGCTAAAGCACTTCAACAAAGGCTGGTAATAAAGGTGGAGGTAGACGGCCTTCTTCATCCAAGGGAAAAGCGTTTTATATCTGGAGCAGTGGGTGGATTGTAACATCCGCAAATGTTCCGTTATAATTACGATTTCTTGCAACCAAACTTTTGGTAGGGATTAGACCAGAAAAAGATCAGGCACTCAAGGTTAGACAATCTGTGTTGTTGATTCAAAGCAGATCTATATGCTTTGACACTGAACAGTGGCCTGGGGCACATGAGAATAACAGCCAGCTTCAGGAAATATCAGTATGGATATAAGGAACATGAGTCCATTTGAAAAGATTCAAGACCCCCAGATACCTGGGGGAGGTGCAGGCAGGGAGGTTCCACTTAGCTTGCAGAATCTGTGCTGGGTGAACATGTCCCCTGGGCAGCCCATGAGTCAACTGAACAATCTTGCTTGCTGCGCACCCCTCATCTCTGGCTCTGTCCAATAACATTTCAGTGGCTCTCCAGTGTTCCTTCGGCCCACACTCTTTGACTAAACTCTTTGATCCAGACCAGCACAATTAACTTTCTGACGACAGCATCACCGACAATGTATAACATGAAACCACACAGAAGAAAACAAGAGCAGGTTATTTTCTGGCCCTTTAAAATTAAGCCTGAGAAATGCATGTTTCATTAGCACCCTGACCCTCTCAATGCCTCACCAGCTGACAGAGGCCATGCTCAGGTAAATTTGCTTTGGTTTTTTCTATGCAGCAGTTTAAGACAGCTCTGAAGATGAAAACTGCACCATAAGTAATTTGGAATGCTCCTGATGGACAATTTACAGAGCACAGCCTGGACCTGATATGTTTAAGAAATCACTTAAAAGTGAGAAAATCAAGTCTCGGGAACTAATTCGAAAACAGACATGCACCCCTATGTTCATAGCAGCACTATTTACAATAGCCAAGACATGGAAGCAACCTAAATGTCCATCAACAGAGGAATGGATAAAGAAGATGTGGTATATATATATATACAATGGACTATTACTTAGCTGTAAAAAAGAATTAAATAATGTCATTTGCAGCAACATGGATGGACCTAGAGATTATCATATTAAATGAAGTAACTCAAGACAATGACAAATATTATATGATATCACTTATATGCGGAATCTTTAAAAATGATATAAGTGAACTTATTTACAAAACAGAAATAGACTCACAGACATAGAAAACAAACTTACCATTACCAAAGGGGATAATAGGTGGGGGAAAGGGAATAAATTAGGAGCTTGGGATTAACATATACACATTACTATATATAAAATAAATAAACAACAAGGACCTACTGTATAGCACAGGGAACTGTATTCAATATCTTGTAATAACCTATAATGGAAAAGAATCTGAAAAAGAATATGTATATATATATATATATTTACATATATATTTGAATATAATATATATATATAACTGAATCACTTTGCTGTATACCTAAAACTAACACAATATTGTAAATAAACTATACTTCAATAAAAAATGGTTAAAAAAAAGTCACACAAAAAATAAAAATTAAAAAAGGGAGAGAATTGAGTCTTAGAAACCAAATAGATCGGTCTCATAGACTTTTCTTAACCTAAATAAGCATTTTTCAAGTTATCTCACCTCTTTTCTCTGTCTCTATCAACTTCCTTCTCAAGACAAGCAAACAGAAAATAGTATAAAACATAAAGGCTAACACTGAGCTAGTTAGGTAATAGCAGTTCACTAAGAGAATTTTATAGCGATTTAAAATTCTCCATGACAACTGTCATTCAAGATTTCAATTTGTTTCAGCCATCAATCCTGCTTTTAGTGGATTTGGTGCTTGTAGAACTGGGAGGTAGAGCCTTCTACTTTCTTCTCTCACTTGCTGAAAGGAAAACTCTCCAAGTCCGTTTATATTTATATAATATTTATGAGGGATTTGAATATAAAGCTTTGATGAACTCAAAATGGATCCTATGGCATGTGTGAAAAGGTTAATGAAAGGCCGGCTGTATCAGCAAACAGAAGTTTACTATGTCACTGGGAATGTCTTAATGTCACATTTTCATTAAAGAAATAATCATGAGTGTATCATGACTCATTTGCAATTTGGTGGCATTAAGGGAGAATTCATTATTTAGAGCAGGAATCACATCTGTGTTGCTTTTTCTCCAGCTCCTAGGGATTTATTTGACATTAGAAATGGAAAAACCAGACTGTCTATTCCTTTTATTTAAATAAGCATGCACAAAAATAAATAAGTAAGCAAACGCCTTTTCCTCAGGGGAAAAATCTCTCATAATTAATCATCATTAAGTACATCTTCTGCAATCCCAGCCCTGACTGGTCTCTTCTCATGGATATTTCACCTTGTTTTATTTCTCATGGTAAATTGTGATAAAAATGAACCTCTTCTGGGGATATATGTATAGGTATAGCTGATTCACTTTGTTATAAAGCAGAAAATAACACACCATTGTAAAGCAATTATACTCCAATAAAGATGTTAAAAAAAAAAATGAACCTCTTCCTTTTTTTTTTCAATGACTTTTAACCACACTTTACTTGAATAATCCTTTCTGCCACCGTAATCTTTTCTTCATCTGGTACTGTTCCATCTCCAAAATATTATACTCCAAAATGTCACATTCTGACCACAAAATACTATCCCACCAGCCCTCAAATCCCTAACTCTGAATACCTTTGTATTTAGACTTCATTCCAATTTCATATGGATTGACTTCTCACTTTTCTCCTCCTAGCTTCATTTCCTGCTCCCAGGATTGACTCAACAAGCCGTGATTACTTCAACTCCTCACTGACTACCATCTATAATTCCTTCACCCACTGAAACTTTTTCCTTGCACCTGCCCTTCAAATTCCTTAATTCACAGACCATCTGCTCTCTGTGTTCCTCTCCCCAGACCATGGATCACTTTTGGAAAAGATTACACCATAATATCAACCAGTACAGCTTATGGTTCCAAGCTTTGCAGACTGTAGGACCACCCAGCAATTCCTTGGCCTGAGCTAGTGAACTTTCTCTTGCACTTCACCCAATATTTCAATATTTCATCCTTATAGTAGAACTCCTGATCCCATCCCTTACTTGCTGCTCTCAGAAGATGAGCTTTAGTCTTACTTCACAGGAAAAGAGGCCACCAAGCATGAATCCCCTCAATGTCCTCCTCTTCCTCACCATCACCAGAACTATCCATAGTTATGCTTCTCCCAACCTCATTCCCTGTCATGGTTGAGGACTATACGTTCCCCTTTCTGTGCATCAGTTTTATCTTTTCCAACATTCTTTGGGCCTCCCCACGCCTTTTCCTCCCATATTTTAAGCTTTTTTTCAATAGCCCCTTCCTCTCAATCTACAAAATCTTCTCACCCCTTTCCAATTAATAAAAACCATCCTTTAAGTCAGTGTCTTCCTCTAGCCAGTTCCCCCATTCTCTCGTCTTCTTCTGGCCAATCTCTACAAAGAATAATCTACAGACACTATCTCCATTTCTTTACTGCACATCCATTTCCCCAACCACTTAAAACCCTTCCAGCCCTTTAGCCACTTTCCTGAGACTCTTCTTATTCACATCCACCAAGGGCATCTTTATTGACCAGTCTAGTGACATTTCTCAGTCCTAATCTCACTGGCCTTGCTGCACCCACTGTCACAGCAGTTAGCAGCTCCTCCCTTCCTAACCTCACCCCTGGATTCCGTAACAATACTCTCTCCTCATTCTCCTATAATTTGATGCTCCTTTTGGGTTTCCTTCTCTTCTGCCTGACCTGTTGGTGCCCCCAAGGTTCTGTATTAGCCTTCTTATTTTGTACTGTGTCTACTCTCTTGGCCTGTGACGCTCATTCTCAGAGTCACCTTCTACTCTCACTTGTACACAGTTGATTTCCGGATCTGTCCCCCCAGGACAGAGCTCCTGACAGAGACCCAGACTTATTATCTGACTGCCTATTACATGTCTCAACTTGGATATTTTTGTTCAACAGATTTGAAACGTATGATGCCTTCCTACCTCTTTTCTGCCTCCTAAATGTCTGAGTTTAGTTAATGACCTCACCATCTACCCAATTCCAAAAATTAGAAAACTGAAGGAGTTAACTATGACCCTCGAATGGATCCCCCACTCCAATTGGTCCCTATATTTTTGTAATTCTACATCACAAGTATCTCTGAAATTCTTTTCTCTCTATCATTACTTAGTTCATCAGATACTAAACGACCTCCTGATTAACTGATTCTGATTGGCCTCCCTTCCTTGAATCCCTTGCCCCACATTCCCACTCACACGTAACATGGTGACCTTTGTAGCTCGACCCTGTGCTGCTCCTCTAAGCTCCATTTTCATATATCCAGATGCCGACTCCACGTCACCATGTGAATGTTTCAAATGCATCTCAAAGTCAAGATGTCCAGATGGAATTTATGATTTGGGTCCAATAATCTTGTCTGCTACATCAGTGAGTAACACCACTTTTTAGCCATGATGCAAGTCAGAAACCTAGAAGCTGTCCTTGATACTCCTCTATCACCCCATATCCAACCCATGACCTGGTGATTTCCATCTTACCTCCTAATTGTTTTTGGTTTTTTTTCAGATGAATTTTTATTGTGGTAAAATACACATAACATAAAATTTACTACCTTAACCATTTTAAAGTTCAATAGTAAGTACATTCACATTCCTATGCAACCAATCTCCAGAACTTTTTCATGCAAAACTGAAACTCCATACCCATTAAACAATAACTCTCCATTCCCTATTCCCCCCAGCCACTGGAAACCACCATTCCATTTTCTGTCTCTATGACTTTGACAACCCTAGGTACCTCATATAAGTGAAATTATACAGTATCTGTCCTTTTGTGACTGTCTTATTTTACTTAGCCTAATGTCCTCAAGGTTCATCCATACTGTAGCATGTGTCAGAATTATTTTTCTTTTTCAGACTGAATAATATTCCATTGTATGTATATACCATATTTTGTTTATCCATTTATCTGTTGATGGGTGCTTGGGTTGCTCCCACCTTTGGGTACTGAGAATAATGCTGCTATGAACATGGGTGCACAAATATCTCTTTGAGTCCTAGTTTTCAATTCTTTTGCACACATACCTAGAAATGGAATTGTTGGATCATGTAATAATTATATTTTTAACTTTTTTTTATAAATTGCTACACTCTTTTTCCATAGTGGCTGCACCATTTAACATTCCCACTAGCAGTGCACAGGGTTCCAATTTCTTCACATCCTTAAACAACATTTATGATTCTCTGGTTCTTTGGCAGTAGCCATCCTAATGGGTGTTAAGTGAACCTCTTAATTCTGGAATCCATTTTTTCCATCTCCACTGCCACAAGCCTGGCTTGTAGCAATCCCACAGAAATGCATACACCTGGATCTACTCTATGCATCCTTTAATCCACTGTCCACACCACAGATAGAGTGATCCTTTCAAATACAAATTTGATTATGTTACCTGCTGAATTAAGAGTCCCTCAATGGTTTTCTGTGGCTGTCAGGATTAAGATACAAATTCTTGCCCTAGTCTACACTCATCTATTCCCTGCCCACGTCTCCAACCTTGTTGCATGTCAGTCTCCGTTGCTCTCAGCTCTCCAGCCACACAGGCCTCCTTCAGTTCTCCAGTGAATGTGGACTATTCCCTCCCACCCAGATGATGTGGGTAGAGGGATGAAGGGAAGGGAGAAGAATGGGAAAGGAGGAGGGAGAGGGAAGTGTTCAGAGGACTAGCTGACGGATCATAGTCTAGCTGCTCTTCTTTACTGAGAATAATACTCTTCTGGCTAATATTCCTTGATCTGCTTCTTTGCTTTGCTGGATGGACTGAAAGAATACATTCTAATCATATTTTCTTTTACATATGGGGTGAAGGAAGACTTTGGGCTAAGATTTGTAGCCCATTTCATATCACTCTCAACTGAATTGGTAGGTGTACCAGTTTGCTAGGGCTGCCTTACCAAGACACCATATACCATACACTGGGTGGCTTAAACAACAGAAAATTATTTTCTCACAGTGCTGAAGGCTAGGAGTCCAAGATCAAGGAGTCGGCCGTGTTGGCTTCTTGAGACTCCTCCCACTGATGGCGATCATCTCTTTCTGTCTTCACATGGCCTTTCCTCTGTACACATCTGTGTCCAAATTTCCTCTTCTTATAAGGACACCACTCACATAGGATTAGGCCCCCCACCAATAACTTCACTTTGACTTAATTACCTCTTTAAAGACCTTGTCTCCAAATACAGTCATTTGTAAGGTGCTGGATGTGAAGACTTCAACATCTGACTTTGGGGGTGGACACAATCAGCCCACAACAGAAGGTGAATGTATAGAGCTGTGTGCTAGGAATCAGCAGGGTCCACCCTTTCCCTTCTCTTGAGATGTGTCTTCATTTGCATTCCTCACAATGATGCCTGAAGAATTTCAAGCGAGCTAGTTTCTAAAGCTTGGAGTCTTAATTTAACATTACACAAAGTCCTAAAGTTTTCAAAAACACCATGGAGTGTTTTACACACTTACTGGAAAAAAAGAGATAACTATGTGGATGTCATTTTCTTGGCAATCTCATTCATAAATTTATTTCATTTGTGAATGTATTAATAGTACATCTGTTTTCATGGAGGACTTGAGAGTCTACATCATCTAGTCATTCCTGTGGATTGAGCTCCAGGGAAGAGTTGCCAGAAGGGGTCCACCCAGAAATCATGGCCGGAGCTCCTTTGCTTTGTGCATGAAGCCTGCCCTTCTGCAACCACCAGACCCACTGCCAGCGGGGGGTACATTTCACAGCTCTTCTCACCTTGCCCAGCAGCAGCCTCTTTGGCAAGAAGCCCCTTTGGCTTCTGAGCAGCATATTTGAGGCAATCCCTTGCCTGCTGCCACTGTAACAACAGTGGTGAGAACCACATCTCACAGCTGCAAAGCCCCAAAGTCCTTTCCCTACTCCTCTGATCCACTTGGCACTTGGACCCAAGACCTTCTCCATTCCAGCAGCTTTCTGTGACCTCTACATACACACATACACACACACCCTTCAGACAGGGAAGGATGCTCAGCCAGTATCTTCCCCTCAAAGAACAGACACTGCAATTTCTCTGGGACTTTAAAAACATCCCCCCTCTAATTTTTGAATGGAGTCGATTGAGGCACCAGTCACCATGTTATCAGGAATAAGCGCCTACTTCATCTTCACCAATGAACCGTCCAGGGGTCCAAGGTCTAGAAGTAGGAGAGGGGGCAGAACACCTCATGCTCTCCTCATCTTAGAGCTGAAAGAACTCAGTGGACTATTAGGAGTCAAAAGAGAGACTGACAGTAAAGGCTCAGGCAGAGCTGGTACCCACCTCCTGCACTGAATTCTTGCCATTGACTTGGGATGGCTTGTCCAAAGGGCTGTCTTCCAGCCCTGCAAAAGGAGACATCAGTGGAATGAGAACTTTCTCAAATGTTAGGGAAGATATTAGCAATATTAACTGCACTTCCTCTATAAGAGAAAATATAAAAGTATTGACATGAGAAAACAAAGTGACAGAATCAACAGAAACCCATTTTTCCTGCACAATAACTTACTTTAATTTCATGAAACTATTAGGCGATATAGAAATGCACCAGCTTCTGGAAATACGGAGTGACATTAAAGTGAAATGTCTGAAGGCTATCCCTCTGAATATCTGTGAACTTTGTCCTAGGCTGTAGATTTCTATTTCTCATTTCCGATCCACTTGTCCTTTACATGAATTTGAGGAAAAGCTATTTTATTCAGTGCTATCCTAAACAATCATACTTGGAACCATCTAAGCATAGATTCTTTTTATACAAGTTCCCTTTCCCCAGCCAAGGGCATTTTACAGGAATGAGTTGTTGGGGTCTGGGTAATGGGGACCCCTTAGACTGACATGAAGATTGCTAACAGCAATGTAAAGGTGGGTATGCACAGAAAACATAAGACGGAAGGACAACCTTTGCCAGATATCATTTGCATGAGCAGCTCCTTGGGAGAAGGCAGGTCCTTTAAAATAGGCAGAAAGAGCAAGCTGGTTTTTTACCCTAAGGAAGAGAGGTGCAGCAGCCCAGACATGTGACAAGGCAGCCGGCTAGGGGAGGACCCTTTCTGTCCCAAGTCCAGCAGCTTTTCCCAAAGGCATTGCCCTTCTCCCACTGCACACACACACACACCAAGGGCAACAGATTCCCTGGACCAGCTCAGCCTTATGAAGGGCAGTGGGGTTCAACTAAGCCCTGACAGAGCTCACCCTAGTAAAGGAGATGACAAAAAATACAGTGAGAAGGATGTGTGTAAAGATCGTGTTCAAGAGCTCATGCTCTGCAGAAAGACAAGCCTTTGCAAGAAAAGGAAAGAGAAACGTTACCCGGAGCGCTTCTGTGCTTACTATTTTTAGTGGCACAGAAAAATATTTACTGTGTTCAATCACCAAGTCTATTGAAGGCAATTTATGTGCATTAAAAAATAAGCTCATCATTTAAAATTGTAATGAGAGACACTGCAACCACGCACGCAGATGTGATTGCACAGAAGCCTGCAAGATTTGGAAGAATCCAAATACTCCCTGCCTTATCCTGGGGAGCTCCCTACTATTTACAGCTGTGTAGTCTTTATTCAGCATCCTTTAGCTTGTCAGACACCACCTGCTGTTCATTTCCAAATGGGAGACTCGAGTGGACACAGCAGCATTGTGGCATGTTTAAGTGCTATGCCATTTGAGTACAGCACAGGGAGTGGGGAGCACATTTCATTAAACAATTTAATCATTGTTTAATCTGTTGTGTACTCGAGGTGTCTTGATTAGGTCCTCCTGTAAAGAATGATGAAGTCTCTATCCAGAGAAACAATATAAGCAGGTGAAGCTCAACTTCTTTACAGCCAAGGTGTCTGAAAATCCCAGATAAACATACCACGTGGAATATTTTTAAAAGCTCCACAGAGCCATGGAATCTAGGATTGGTTCTGCTCCTCTCCAGATATCATTACTAAAGGCTCTACTCTACAAGGAAACAGGAAACAAATGCACAGTTTACTATGCAGAAAACGGTACCAGATGTCTTCAGATGTTTCCAAATATGCCTCGGGGAGCAAAATCGCCCCTAGTTGAACCACTGGCTTAATAGGGTTGATGGGGCCTTTTAGGAAACTTTTTATTTCTTAACATGGGGGTTCTTTTGTTAGGTTTCACAACACAACTAATGGCTTCACACAAAGATGCAAAACTATTGGTTTCCTTTATGTAACTTCAGTCCTATGCCAACCCATCGCATTCCATCCAACCTTCCTCCTGACATTTACTTAACATTATTACAGACATGGCACTCTATTTAAGTCCTGAAAATACAAAAATAAATAAAATACAGTCCTTTCCCTAAAGGAGTTAAAAATTTCGAGGAAGAAACAGACTTTTAAACAAATAGACACAAAGAAGTCCAAACGCCCTGCAAAACTTGCTATATTATCATTCTTCCATATTCCCTTTCCTTTTGGGCCCTCACCTCATCTATAAGGCTTATGACTTTGTCTTGCCTTGGGCTTGATTAAGAAATTTTGAACATGCAGCATTTTAGTATTCCATCCATCATAGTGCATCCATCAATCCATCCATCATTATCCATCCATCCATCCCCGATTTTATCTCACAGCATAAGAGAACATGGAATTGTCACTGACATCCATGAAAATTTCAAATGTGTAGTCACAAGGAATTTTGATGAACCTGCCTTCGCACAGCTGTGGTCTACTCAGGCACTTACGAATAAAAAAGAATGTATAGAAATCCAGGAAGAAGGATAAAGAAATCAGATTTTTAAATGTTCATATTCATTTTGCTTTTTAATTCCAGCATATGGTGTGATAAAGGATCACAAACCTGCATATCAATGTGTGAAACCTGATCCTTAGTCTCTATAAAGGTCTGAAAAAGAGCCATTTTTACCTGCATAACAAGACCAGTTATGGACAACTACTCTTCCAAGTGACTAACAATTCACAGTTACTAAATGGAGAAAAGAACCATAAACTCTTACCACTCCTTACCTTTCCTCCAGAGAGAATAACTCATCAATAGTGGAGTTTATGAACGTGGAGTTAGTACCCTGCTTCCAGCCCCAACCCAATAGAGAGCGAATGTCCTACAGTTTGATGGCCTCATCGGACACTAATAAAATGCAAAGATCACTTTTCTGCCTCATTTTATTTTCCCTGAGCAGCATTTTGTACAGTTCCACACACTTTCTTCTTTCAACCTTTGTGCCATGGCACTCTCCTGGTATTCTTATTCCCTCACTGCCCTCTGCTATTCGGTCTACTTTACCATCTCCTCCTACTTACTCCTCAGGTTGGTCTCTAAATACTAGAATTCCATGCCTGGATTCTCTTCCATCCGCTATCTCTACATTTCCCCTATGTGATCACATGGGTTTAAACAGTGGACATTGAGGTTGACTCCCCAGATTGGCTTCACTCCAGGTGCTTTGTCTAGGTCAGTAGTAGAAACCCCAGGACTGTTGCCAGTGACCGGTTCAGGGATGGGCAAGTCTAAGCCAGTTTGGACCTTTAAGGTGTGAGCAAAGGTTTGCTGGGAGCTCCTGGGCAAGAAGTCTTTTTTATTCTTAAGAGAGAGCCATAGTTAGCCAGTCAGTGTTTGTCTGTCTGTCTCTACGTTTGTCTATCTCTTCCCTTTCACATAGGAATGAGGAAACCCATAGTTCTGATGTCAATCATACAAAACCAACTTTGGGAAACAGAAAACACTGGTGCAGAGCAATAAAGCGACAGAAACATTTGGGTCTTTGAAGACATCACTGAAGTGTTGAATAAACCAAACCAGAAGCCTGACCTATGTCTGGGCTTCCTCTTGAAACAGAGCAGGACCCTATGGGGTCTTCCCAGGACAGACCCCCACCTGCACTATGTCCTCTACCTGCCTCTTGTCTGTAGAAAAACTTTAGCCAAAGAATAAATTTAATCAGAGAAGTGAGAAAATGCAGAAGCAAAGGAAAGTAGTCAGACAAGACCAAATAATGATAGTTTAGTCATTAAGCAAGCTCAAGGACCTTTAGCTCCTCCTCAAGGGCTTTACATAATATTCTGAGCTTTGATCTGTTTTGTAGCTGTTTTGAGCTGTTTTGTAGATACTGAAACTCCCACCAGGTGGAAGAAGTTAACTACATGATGGCCAGACTGCAGCCATGACATAAGCTGCTCTATCTTGCACAATTACAAGAATTGGCCTCAAAGAAATGGGAACAAACCGACACTGGAACTGAAGACTAACTGTACTTAAAACAATCAAGATGCAGCCGATCAGACCACCACAGGACCAATTTCAAGATGACTGTCAGAGCTGACTGTACCGCTCTGTATATAGCCCCCTCCCCCTGCCTCTATATCCATGAAAATCTCCCCTTTAAAAGCTCTTGCCCCCTGATCAGCAGGGGGAGTTGGCTTTTGGGGACAAGCCCACCTTCTCCCCAGTTGCCAGCCTCTGGAATAAAGCAAACTTTCCTTTCTTACCAACATTTGCCTCTCAAGTATTTGCTTTTGAGCCATGAGTAGCCAGACCTGAGTTCAGTAACACTCTTATGTGTCATTATCATTTGACCTCCTTGGATCTGGGTTTCCTGTTACATGCAGCAGGAAATACTGTAATTGATACAATCACCTACATGCAGATAACTCTGAAATTATCCACATCCTCTCTATAATACACATTCATATATATAGCTGCCTACCTGACATCCCTACCTGGATATGTAATAGTCATTCAAAAGCTTGTTCAAAATAGAGCTCCTGGCCACTTCTTTCCCTCCCAAATCTGCTCTCACCTGGGCTTTCCCACCTCTGTAAATGTCACCTTGTGCTCAGGCCAAACCCGAAGGAATTGTCTGGGATTACCTTTTTCCCAGACCCCATATCTAATCTAGTCACCATTTCTGTCTACCTTGCCTACAAAAGTAAAATCCCAAAACTTTATTTATTTTTCTCCTCTCCACTTCTAACCCCTAAGCCAAACAACTACCTCTTCTCACTTGGACTCATGCATTGGCCTCCTAACTGCCCTCCTCCTGCCTCTCTATTCCCTTCCATAATCTCCTCAGAGAAGCCAGAGTAATTATGTCAAACAGAAAATCACATCACTCACTTTCCTATTCCAAATCCTCAACGACTCCTCACCAAACCTAGAATAAGACTTAAATTCTCCATCTTTGCCTAAAAGGCCCTCTATGTGCCGTCCCTTGACTAACTCTCCGACCTCCCTCACACGGCTTGTCTGTAACACCCTTTCTGCACCCTTCTATGCATCCCTCGAGCCAAGCTCATTCCCACCTCAGGGCATTGCACTTGATTTTCTCTCTGCCAGGAACTCTCATTCTCCCAAATCTTCACGTGGCCAGTTTCCCTCATGATTTGCGCCTCAAATCAAATAATACCCCGCAGAGAGGCCTTTACTGGCCAACCCAGGCACTATCACCTCAACCAGGCTTATTGTCTTCACTTTCTGGCTCACCGGCTTATCCGTGTGGCTCTGCGTGCCTCACAACAAGCCTTAAGGACAGAAATTCTCTCAGTCTTGTTCACTGATATGTCTCCACAGCCTAGAACAGGCCTACTGCATGGGAGGCAGTAAAGAAATATTTGTTAACTTGGTTGAATGAATGGATGGGTGGATCTAAGGGTGGACAAAAGGCGGACACACTTTTGCTTTATTAACTATCTAATTTTCCTCAAAAGACAGTTACAAAAACCATCTTAGGAGAATGTACACAGTAGAGCCAGGCTCTTGTCCTACTCCCTGAGGGTGCTGGGCAAGACAAAGAAACTTGTGTCTGTTTTCTCAGATGTGAAATGAGTCAATAATAGTATCTACTTCAGATGATTATTATGAGGACAAAATGGAATAATATCTGAAAAGGGCTTACAGCAAGGTCTGGAACATAATAAATACCGTATGCGTTTGCCTATCATTTGGTATCGTTGTAATAGTTATAATAGTTATTCCAGAGCACCTCTCCAGAGAAGGAGCAGGCAAACCATGGCCCAGGTGTCAAATTCAGCCCTCCACCTGTTTTAGAAATAAAGCATTATTGGAACCCAGCCACACCCATTCATTTTCATACTGTCTATGGCTGTTTATGCTCTATAATTGCAGAGTTGATTAGTTCCAACAGAAAGGCAACAGTGCCCACAAAGCTTAAAAATGTACTATCTGCCTCTTTACAGAAAGTTTGCCAGCCCTTATTTTAGAGCAAGGGTTTAGATAAATGTGCACAAGAGAGTAATGATGACTGTTTATAGTTATGTTTTGCTGAATTAAAAACAAAATCAAAGAACAGCCCTTAACATCTGGACCCTGGTTTGATCTCTTGAATCTCCAGTTGTCTGATGCGATGTAAAAGCAAAAGGCAAAGCTGTAAGTACCCAAGGGCAAGGCCAGCTTCTCTGCCTACAAGAGACTGAGTAGGAAGTCACGTGACCAGAGAAAAACACTGCTAATGGTTGGGCTAAATTTCCCAGTAATCCCCTTTTTAATCGATAGACAGAATCTCAGTAATTACTTATGGTTCACTGTGGAACAACCCATAAAGAAGGGTTTATAAAGAATTTCTTAAGATTAAAAATGAAATGGCTGTGCAGATATTGATTAATCAAAGCTTTCAACATCAGCATCCAAGCTATGCCTCCAATTTCTTGCGACAAGCACTGTAGGCTTTGGCTTATGCAAAACCCAACTCAGTCTTAACCCCATTCTCCTTTGCTGGCCTCTGCTATAGAGATCGGAAAACAAAACGAAACAAAATAATTCCCCAGCATCTCTTTCAATGAGAGATATTTATAGATCACACCTCTGGACAAAAAGATGTAAATGGAAATTGGTTGGTACCACCTTTCCAATTTTTGTCTTTTTGCCTTGATTACGAACATGGCATCTGAAACTGCCACAACAATCTTGTGATCATGAGGGAGCAGAGACATCAGTTAGAATAGTTTTGAGCTTTTAATCTAAACCAACATTGGCAGTACCTACCTCTGCTCTGAACTTGTGAGAAGAATAAGCCACTCTTTATGTAAACCACAATTATTGTGTTTTCTGTTACTTCTAACAAAACGAAACAAAACAAACCCTTCCTAAATGAAGTATTTCCCAAACTGAAAACTGAGGGACTAATGAAGGCAAGATGTTATAAGAGAAAAGGTATAGGAGTCCAAAGAACTGGACTCAAATTCTGACCATTCCATTTATTAACGAAAGGACTAAACGGCACTAGGAACATTTGTCTCCTCCGTAGTTTCAACTGTGTACCTACCTCTTACAAGGGTTTAAGGCTCGAGCCAGGAAACACATGTGAACATGCTTACAGATAAACTATAAAGCTTATGTAACAATATGATTAAAGACATACCGCCAAGGAAAATGATTTCAAATTTTAATCACACAAATTCAATACCCCAATGCTGGGGAATATACGTTTAATTTATTTGATATTCTCTCCCTTGGGAGTTTACTTGGGTCATCAACAGAAGTAGCTGGTCAGAGAAACTAAATGCCCCTGTTAGTTGAAACAAAAGAAGTGAATGTTTAAATGGGGTTAATTATGCTTGGTTAGTGTTTCAAATAAAGCTTTGCCGCTTTGAATCAGACTATGGTCCTGACTACCTAGTGCTGAATCTGCTTCAACATTTTTACAGATAAAATGTTAGGTTTTTTTTTTTTTTAACGTGTGGAAAGAAAAAGCACATTAATAAATATAGCATTACTGTGGCCATGAGAAATTAGGTAGAATTCTCCCAGCTCTCGCAGAAAATATATGCTTAAATTAAAAACGAAAACACCATTCAAGACTTAAGGCTGTAGTTAAAGAAAACACTATTTTCTAGCACTCATTTAATCAAGAATATACATTCCCAATTAATTACCAGATGAGACAATGTAGGGGAAAAAATTCTGTTCTTAACCTATCTTCTATGTATTAATTCATGACATATACTTTATCTATACAAACTTTAACATGTCATGAACTTTTATATTTGAATATCTAAATACCCATGCTGTAACAAACCAGCTTAAGAAATAGAACAAAAGGCCTTTAAATTCCCCTGTGTACTCTTTCCCAACTAAATCTCCTGTCCTCCCCACTAGAGGTAAACTCCATCGTGAATATTTGTTAATCACCCCCTTGCTTTTCCTCACGGCTTTATCACAAACGTGTGTGTGCTATGCGCATGTGCATCTGTGTGTGTCTATCCCTAAAAGAAACCATTTAGTTTCACTTGTTTTTGAACTTTACTTATGCAGAAGCATACTGTATATATGCTTAACATTGTTTCTTTGATAGTCATTCATGTTGCTAGACATAGCTGCATTTCATCCACTTCTACTGCTATATACTATTTCATTTATTAATACATCTGTTTTTTACATTGTTAATTGAAATACAGTTGACGTACAGTATTGTTAGTTTCAGATGTACTACACAAGGGATTTAACATTTGCATACATTATGAAATGATTACCACGATAAGTCTAGTAACCATCTGTTCCCTTACAAAGTTATTACAATATTTTTGACCCTATTCCTTATGCTGTATATTACATCCCGTGGCTCATTTATTTTATAACTGGAGGTTTGTACCTCTTAATCCTCCTCACCTATTTCACCCAACTCCCTTGCCCCATACCCTTTGGCAACCACTCATTTGTTCTCTGTATCTATGAGTGTGCATTGCTTTGTTTTGTTTATTTGTTTTGTTTCTTAGATTCCACATATAAGAGAGATCATACGGTATTTGTCTTTCTCTATCTGACTTATTTCACTCAGCTTAATACCCTCTGGATCTGTTCATGTTGTCACAAATGTGAAGATTTCACTCTTTTTTATGGCTGAGTAATATTCCTTTATATATATATATATATATATATATATATACATACACACACACATATATATCTATATATACACACACACACATACATACATACATACACATACACATATATACATATACATACATACATACCATACATACATACATACCATACATACATATGTATATATACATCTTCTTTAACCTATCCCTAGGTTGCTTCCATATCTTGGCTATTGTAAATAATGCTGCAAAGAACATAGGGGTACATATATCTTTTTGAATTACTGTCTTTGTTTTCTGCAGAAAAATATCCAGAAGTGGAATTGATGGATCATATGGAAGGTTTAGTTTTAATTTTCTGAAGACCCTCCATACTGTTTTCCACAGAGGCTACACCAATTTGCATTCCCACCAACAGTGCATGAGGGTTCCCAGTTCTCCACATCCTCATCAACACTTATTTGTTGTCTTTTTGATGATAGCCATTCTGATAGGTGTGAGGTGATATCTCATTGTGGTTTTGATTTGCATTTCCCTGATGGTTAGTGATGTTGAGCATTGTTTCATGTGCCTGTTGGCCATTGTATGTCTTCTTTGGAAAAATGTCTCTATTCAGGTCCTCTGCGCATTTTTAAATCAGGTTGTTTGTTTTTTTAATGTTGAGTTGTATGAGTTCTTTGTATATTTTGGATATTAACCCCTTATTGAACATATTGTTTGCAAATACCTTCTCCCATTCAGTAGGCTGCCTTTTTGTTTTGTTAATAGCTTCTTTCACTGTGCAAAAGCTTTTTAGTTTGATGTAGTCCAGTTTGTTCATTTTTGCTTCTGCTTCCCTTGCCTGAGGAGATAGATCCAAAAAATATTGCTAAGACCAAGGTCACAGGGAGTACTGCCAATCTTTTCTTCTAGGAATTTTATGGTTTCAGGTATACATTTAAGTCTTTAATTTATTCATTAATTCTCCTGTTGGAGAATTAATGTCCATTCTCCTGATGGACATTGTGTTGTTTGTTTCCAATTTTTTGCTGCTATGAATTTTGCCATGTTGCCATGAATATTCTAATACTTCTCTCCTAATAATCAGGTACCGGTTTCTTTGTGAGTATACCTAAGAATGGAATTGCTAAGTCACAGGACATAGGCATCTTCGATCTTACTTGGAAATGACTAAATATTTCCCAAAGTGTTTATCGCAATTTATATCCCTCCCACCAGCAGTATATGAGTTCTCATTTCTCCACATCCTTGCCAAAAACTGATATCCTCAGACTTGTTAGTTATTGATGATATCATGGAGATGAAATGGTATTTTGTTGCTTTTTCTGGAACACTCCAGACACCCCCTGACATATGTATAGTCTGTTTCTTCACATCCTTGAGATATTTGCTTGTGTCACCTTCTCAGCAAGACTTTCCCTGACAACCCAATTTAAAATTGCAGCCTCTAGATGTTGCCAGCCACTTTCCCCACCTGATTTTTCCCTATTGCATTTTTTTCACCCTTGTACATTGGTATAAGCTGAATTACATCCCCCCCCTCCCAAATTCACATACTGAAGTCCTAACCCTCTCACGTCAGAATGTGACTGTATTTGGAGATACAGTCTTTAAAGAGATAATCAAATGAAGTCATTAGAATGGGCCCTACTCCAATATAAGTGGTATCCTTATAAAAAGAGAAAATTTGGACACAGAGATAAATAGAGGGAAGACCATGTAAAGACACAGGGTGAAGACGGCTGTCTACAAGCCAAGGAGAGAGGTCTTGATCCTGGACTTCAGGCTTTTAGAAATGTGAGGAAATGAATTTCTGTTTTTTAAGCCCCCGAGTCTGTGGTACTTTGTTACGGCAGCCCTAGCAGATTAATACAGATATATTTTACGCTTATTTGTTTACAAGTCCGAAAAACACCAACATAGGGACTTCCCTGGTGGCGCAGTGGTTAAGAATCTGCCTGCCAATTCAGCGGACATGGATTCGAGCCCTGGTCCAGGAAGATTCCATATGCCACGGAACAGCTAAGCCCGTGCACCACAACTACTGAGCCTGCACTTTAGAGCCCACAAGCCACAACTACTAAAGCCCACGTGCCTAGAGCCCGAGCTCCGCAACAAGAGAAGCCACTGCAATGAGAAGCCCGCGCACCACAACGAAGAGTAGCCCCCGCTCTCCGCAACTAGAGAAAGCCCGTGCACAGCAACAAAGACCCAACGCAGCCAAAATAAATTAATTAATTAAATAAATAAGAAAAACACCAACGTAAACCACAGTTCATTGATTGCATTCCTGCCCCGGTGGAGAACATAGATCAACAACAGTGGGCATCTTCTTATTCTTGATCGTAAAATGAATACCTTCTATTTTCTATTACATATTATACTTGATATTTGATCATTCCAATGCCTGTAGTGTTTGCCTATCTGCCTCTTCAGTTCTTTGCTACTGGTATTTCTCACTTACAGTGGCTTATTTCCTCATGTCTATAGGGATTTTTTACGTTATGAGTTCATTTGACTTGGAACACCACCCATGCGATTTCCTGAGGCCCTGTCTAAAGTGCATACCTTCAGGGAGGTTTTGTCTGGCTTCTACTTGCCACCTGGAGGCCACACCAGCCAGGGCCATCTCACATTCAATACACTGCTGGGAGTGTTTGGGCGCCTACAAGATAGTGTGAATTCAAGCCACAATCCTGCATGAGTGTGAGCTTGTGCTCAGGGGTTATCAGAGGAGGCAATTTTCTTTATTTATTTGTTTCACCCAGGACCAAAGCTAAAACACATGCATACCCACATCACTTCGGGGGCAGACAATTTTTGGGCATACCCTGAGCATATTGTCTTTGGAGAGTTCTGGGTTCGCGTGCAAACTCTGATCTGACTTCCCATATGCTTGGGACCCTAGACTTTGTTTCCTCCTGCAGCACACATGTGGACTATTAAAACCCAGGCTGTGGACCACCCGCAATCAGCAGAGACCCCAGGTCATGCCAGGGCTGGCACTTTGCTTCATTCTGTTGAGTCAAGCTTCCTTATCACATTTGAACCCAAAGAATTCCATTATTCTGCTTCTAACTCAACTACTGATTAAATGTGTGTGTGGTTATTTCCTCACAGTTTTAAAGACCTGAAGTCCAAGATGTCTCTCTCTCTCTCTCTCTCTCTCTCCTGGCTCTCCCTCTCTCTCCCTCTCTCTGTCACTTTCTCTGTCATTGTTTTACCAAGAGCAATACATAGATATTTTTAATTTTAACTATCTTACTGTGCATTTTTAAATGAATATCAGGAAAGGTTTCTCCAATCATCTAATCCTTTCTCCCACCAGAAATAAAAAAACTTTTAATATGCACACAGAATTGGGCCTCACCAAGATCAACTGAGTCATAGTTTCAAGAGTGTGGCCCCAAAATCAATATTTTAGCAAGTTCTCCAGCTCATTCTCAGGCAGCTGATTCGCCAACTGTTGGTTTAGAATCACTGCCTGAGTTGGGTGTCTTTTATTCAGGGTGAACTTCCAATTTAAGGGAAAAATTTAGCCATGCCTTTTTTATAGAGTAAGTATGATGTAGTGGAGTCGAAACCTGTTTTGAAGGCATTAAATGCCTTTGCATTTCTGTTATCTTTTGCTCAACATCACTACTTTTTTTAAAAAAATAAATTTATTTATTTATTTTTGGCTGCGTTGGGTCTTTGTTGCTGCCCGTGGGCCTTCTCTAGTTGCGGCGAGCGGGGGGCTACTCTTCGTTGTGGTGCGCGGGCTTCTCATTGCGGTGGCTTCTCTTGTTGCGGAGGACGGGCTCTAGGCGTGCAGGCTTCAGTAGTTGTGGCTCGCAGGCTCTACAGCGCAGGCTCAGTAGTTGTGGCGCATGGGCTTCGTTGCTCCAAAGCATGTGGGATCATCCCGGACTGGGGCTCTAACCCGTGTCCCCTGCATTGGCAGGCGGATTCTTAACCACTGCGCCACCAGGGAAGTCCCAACATCACTAATTTTAAAGCAAAGTTACTGTGCTCATAATTAATTAGTACCCTGATAAATCCTCTTTCCATCCTCTTATACGTCATAAAGTGGTTATATGAGTAATCTGTACAGGGTGATTTGGGTTTGTTTTTTTTTTAACATCTTTATTGGAGTATAATTGCTTTACAATGGTGTGTTAGTTTCTGCTTTATAACAAAGTGAATCAGTTATACATATACATATGTTCCCATATCTCTTCCCTCTTGCATCTCCCTCCTTCCCACCCTCCCTATCCCACCCCTCTAGGTGATCACAAAGCAATATCTTTCCAGTAAATACAATGATGAATGCAATACGGACTTTTTTAGACATCTCACAATACAAGGGCTTGTCCCCAAAGAGCAATTCAGTAAAGCAATGGGGGCAGGGGTGGGCGATAAGAGCAGCAAATGGTGAGGTCCAGGCACTGAAATCAGTGGATTAATACAGAAATTGATTTTAGCATGTTTAGAGGAGTAGAAAGGCCACAAATCCTTCAGCCAATCCCCACAAATGCTGTTTTATGAGCTCTGATAAGAAGTAAGGGCTGTGTTCAAAATTCTATTCTCTGATCAGGACCAAGAATATAATTATTTGATGCTGCCAGATCCAGATGAGTAAGGAATCATATGCAGGAACCCATACAAAATAAAACTGTAGAGCCCCCTGTTCAAAATTATTAGGAATTTCAAGATGGCTGTAGTAGAATATTAAACCAAGCACAAGGCCTTTCTGAAGGAGGGGCCCTGTGTAATTGTATAAGGTCACACACCTGTGAAGCCAACTCTGACCACATGCTCTAACAACTAGTCAGATTATTCTAAGATATGCCCTTGAGTGGCCTGGAAAGAATACTCTCCTTCCCATGAAGCTTCCCTCTTATCAAAATTATCCCAGTCTAACTCACAGATGAATCAACAATCATGACATCCAGAGCTCAAGGACACAAACATGGCAACATTTTAAGCCTGGACAATTACAAAATTAGATATCATAAAATGTCTAGCTTGACCATTAAAAATATATATATATACACACATATGTAAAGCACCTGTAAAACATTTGCCCTTGAGCAATGAAAATTCCTTGTACACATTCTAAAATGAACTGCTTACAAAATGTGTCCTGGGTAACCAGATAAGGTGCTTTCCTGAATACAGTTCATTATAATCCAGTTAATATTTAGAAGATGTCTAAGCTATCATGATGACTCTCTTTTTGAGGTGCTTCCTTCTGGCAAGCAATAGATAGCAGGGCTCATTGCTTATTGGAACCCTTCTTAGGTTGTGATTAGAGCCACTGCATCTGTAAGTAAAAGGATGTAGGATCTTTTATCTCTTATTCTCTTTAAAGAGAGAGGGGGCATGTATCCAGCACACTCAAAACAGGATTCAAGTCATTAAGGCAGAGGTTAAAAAGAAGAACTGCAGTGAATCTCTGGTTTACCCATGTAGAAGCAATACCTCTCAATTTCTTTCTTCTCAAGCTTTCTTAAAGAATACAATCCACCCATAGGAGCAGCCCTACCAGCTCCCACTGGCCAAGTGGTGTTTGTTAGAATTACTATCATCATCATCATTATTATTATTATGTTTTATTATTACCCTAGGATGCATTATACATCCTAGGATACAGGGTACATCATATGTTTCTTAAACAAGGAAAGAATATTTTTACCTCTCTAATTACAGGAAGTCCAGTGGAAGGGCGCACTCTGGGTTGATTCACCGACTCAAAGATTTCATCAAAGACTCAGGATTTTTCATTCTCTCTGCTCTGCCCTTCTTGTGTTGCCCTCATTCTCAGAACACTAGCAAGACGGCTTCCATAGTTCCAGGCAACACAAGTAGACACAACAGTATGCAGAGGACACTGTCTCTCATTCTGAGGATTTATGAACCAGTCCCAAAAGTCCTCCAGAAGATTCCCCTCAGTTCTCACTGACCAGAATTGGGAACATATCCATTCCTAAGCCAACCACAGGTAAAGGGAACAGAATGACCATGGTCAGCTGGGGTGATGGGTGCTGGGCAGTCAGTTGCAATGATTACTACTTGGGCCCTGGGCAGCTGCTAAGCAGACCAGGTTTGGACACAAGACCAAAGAGTAACCAATTCATAGGCATAATTGAGTCACTGAAATTCTTGTTCTCAAAAATTTGAACTAAGAAGCATAGAGCCTAAGGGAGTTGGGAGCTAGCTCATATTAATGGCAGAACACTACATTAAAATCCTTAATGTAATTAATCCTTAACTTAAGCTGCTGAGGTCCTCAGAGCCACCTGAGTCTCACCTCTCCTGGACCCTGGTTGCTCAGTTTTTCTTTATTTCCATAAGCCTCCATATAATAAACCCTCTTTACTTAAGCTAATAAATAGGTATAATTTCCTTGCAAATAAAATGCTGTGTTTTTATGCATTATGTGAAACTGAGATCCTAGAGTCCAAGCCACCTTATGGTCCTATTATGACACAGCTTCTATCTGAGCTTCAAATTCAGTATGACCAACCATGCTAGTGTGCCTGAGAGGGACGGTTTCCTGGACCCAGGACTTTCAGTGCTAAAAACTGGTTCCATTGGTCACCCCAAATTCAATAACAGGGTCTATACCAAGTTCATTAAGCCCCTCCCATATCCAGTATTTCTTCTTAGGATCAGAGTGTGAGAGAAGACCAACAAAAACTATAGACCTACAAACTACCTTATATTCTTACTTTCAGACTTCACTACAGTTTTAAGATACAAAATATTGCAGTTACGTTCAGTCCAGGTCCCAACATGGCATAAAAATCACAATGGCGGTTCAAAAGGCATTGAGAATATAAGTACAAAACGAGAGCCATTATCCCTAATACAGGGGAGCAGCTTTCCTAAATAAAATGTACCATTATGTTAAAGTCAAAAACATTCTCTGAGATGAAAAGGAACTTCCCTAAAGAGACCCATGACCTGAAAACCTCCCTTTACACAGGAGGAGTTATCCTTGGGGTGATCCAGGCTCTGCTGAGGCAGTGTTGACTTATGAATAAAATAATCGTTAATAATTGATTGCCAACTACTGGTAATATACCGTGAGAAAACCATAATTCAAAAAGAGTCATGTACCAAAATGTTCATTGCAGCTCTATTTACAATAGCCAGGACATGGAAGCAACCTAAGTGTCCATCGACAGATGAATGGATAAAGAAGATGTGGCACATATATACAATGGAATATTACTCAGCCATAAAAAGAAACGAAATTGAGTTATTTGTAGTGAGGTGGATGGACCTAGAGTCTATCATACAGAGTGAAGTAAGTCAGAAAGAGAAAAACAAATACCGTATGCTAACACATATATATGGAATCTAAAAAAAAAAAAAAAAAAATGAGTCTGAAGAACCTAGGAGCAGGACAGGAATAAAGACGCAGACATAGAGAATGGACTTGAGGACATGGAGAGGAGGAAGGGTAAGCTGGGAAGAAATGAGAGAGTGGCACTGACATGTACACACTACCAAATGTAAAACAGATAGCTAGTGGGAAGCAGCTGCATCACACGGGGAGATCAGCTCAGTGCTTTGTGACCACCTAGAGGGGTGGGATAGGGAGGGTGGGAGGGAGACGAAAGAGGGAGGGGATATGGGGATATATGTATACATATAGCTGATTCACTCTGTTACACAGCAGAAACTAACACAACATTGTAAAGCAACTATACTGCAATAAAGATGTTAAAAAAATAATTGATTGCATTTCCTCATTATATAGGATAAAAGGCCTCTTGTTGCTATAAACAACCATGGGGATGAAAATATGACAACGTTAAGCAAGGATAGGTAAGTTTTCCTGAGAAATATCCTAGAAGTGTAGTACACTGTGACAAGAAAACGGGATTAAACAATCAGGGGCTCTTAAGCCATATTTTCTCCCTGTCTTTAAGAGTATAGTCAGGGCTTCCCTGGTGGCGCAGTGGTTGAGAATCTGCCTGCCAATGCAGGGGACACGGGTTCGAGCCCTGGCCTGGGAGGATCCCACATGCCGCAGAGCAACTGGGCCCGTGAGCCACAACTACTGAGCCTGCGCATCTGGAGCTTGTGCTCCGCAACAAGAGAGGCCGCGATAGTGAGAGGCCCGCGCACCGCAACTAGAGAAAGCCCTCGCACAGAAACTAAGACCCAACACAGCCATAAATAAATAAATAAATAAATAAAAACTAAAAAAAAAAAAAAATGGGTATAATATCTTTTTTTTTTAAAAAAAAAGAGTATAGTCAGGGATGTGACAAAACAAAATTCATTCTCTTTCTTCGCAGATATGAAAGGGCATCTTATTTGTAGCTACTGTAGAAAAGGCACCAAGATAATGAACAGAAAAACCAATTTCACCTGAGGCTGTGGGCAAACTAGTGGAATCCCATTAGATTCAGTAATAATGTCAGGAAAAAAACCCAGGCCTTACTCCTACCTGTCATTTTACATCAGAAGTAGCATGGTATTCAAATTTCAAATTTTTTTATGGAAAGCCACTCTGATCTCATTAGGCCTGTTCTTCCTCTCAAGATTCCATATCCCCCAGCAGCACATATGGCTCACTGATGACAATTTGATTCATTTTCAGAGTCTTCCCCACCTAAAAATCCAGCATATTAGGCACCAAGAAATATTTGTTGGACAAATGTATGAAGGAAATGTAAAAAGGGGAAAGAGAGCAGTAGTTGGATTAAAGAAGTTGCTAATATCAGAACTTAAACTTGGGTGTCAAACTTTTAAATAAAAATTAATACAAAAATATTTATGCATGAAGATATATATATATATGCATACACACATGTTTATATAATATATATATAAATATATATATTTCTGCCTCCCCATTTCCCAAAAGGATATGAGGAACTTGGTAAAAGGAAGAAAAAAATAAATTAATAAACTAAGATTTTTAATGGGAAACAGGAGGAAAAAAGTAAAGATTCAAAATATAACGAGTCTAGTGGTTGAGATTGTGTGAAAAGACCAACTGTAATCTTCCTGACAAACAAGACTAAGAGGAACATGTGATAAATCACATAAGTCATTTTGACCTGAGAAGAGGAAACTCACTACTTTCCCAAGGGAGACAGAGCTTTTCCTAGAACCAAACTCTGATAGAAATTTCCTATGTAAGGAGGGAGCAGGGATCACTTGGTGATGTAATACACAATTATTATCTTTACAATTTCAGGGCAAATGCAGAAACATCTGAAAAGATGGAAGCTGATGAGGTTTAAGTAACAGTTAAACTAGTCACCTTACTTACCAAGAAAAAATTTTAGGTTCACATAGCTGGGTCCATAAATAAGCATACAGAATCAGAAATCAATAAAGGGGACACACAATCTTGTACAGATTTTGACAGATTTTTCCCTATAATATTTAAAATGTATAATAATAGTAAAAAGTAACAACAATAAACAAACACACACGCACATTTACTATATATCTGATTTTGGGGTAAGTCCTTTATCAATATTATCTCATTAGCATTTGCAACACTACCTAATAAGTATTTCTGATGTTTAATAAGAAGACAATCAAGACTCAAAAAGGTAAAGAACTTTGTCCAAGAAACTTGTCACACAGCTAAGTCAAAATAAAAACTCAGGATTCCCTGACTCAAATTGTAACAATTGTAACCTCTGTACCTTCCTGCTTCCCTCAGTAACATAGTTATGTCTGAAACCTACTTGTTTTTTCATGTAAAATACTGGACCAACAGACTCAAATATGCACTTTTTTTTAGAAGAAAGATGGAATAAAGCTTTGAAAGTGTATTTAGAAAAGTGATGATTCTACAGCTTTGATATGTTATAATTTAGTTTCTAAATTACACTCAAGTCATTTAGAGGACATCATACTTGAGAAATTATTTGAAGCAACTTGTCCTGGATCAGAGCTCCCTAGTTAGAATGAGACTTGAAACAATTGTGGAAATAAGAAATATTCACCTAGCGCTCCAGGCAGCTTATCAATTGAATGGCTATGCAAAGCACTGATTACAAAGCCCTTGAGAAAAGGACCCAGTGTCTATACAATTTTAATCATTTCCCCAATAAGAAATAGACTTTTCAACAGAAACAAGTACACTCCACAATGCATAAAGGAAATAAAATGTTATTTTTAAGAAAACAGAAAGTAAAAACTTTTTAAACACCAAAAAAAAAAAGAGAAAGAAATAGACTTTTCTGATGTCCTCCACATCATCTCTAACCAATGCCATGTCATAAAGCAATGGTGGTCTCCTGATTTCATCACCATTGGCCCTAAAAGCCAAATCTCCCACTGGGATTTGCTATACTCAAGTTTGGGGATTTCTCCACATCTCTAACGTAATGAAAGTATGCATAGTAAGATATAAACTCTATATTCATGATTAACTTCTTCTGACTTTTTCCCAGCTTTATTGAGATATAATTGACATATAATATTGCATAGGTTTAAAGTGTACAATGTATTGATTTGATTTGATACGTTTATCTATTGTGAAATGGTTACCATAGTAGGGTTAGCCAACACCTCCATCACCTCGCATGATTACCATTTCTTTTTTTGTGGTGAGCACATTGAAGATCTACTTTCTTAGCAACTTTCAAGTATGTAATACAGTATCATTAACTATAACCACCAGGCATGCTGTACATTAGATTCCCAGACCTTATTTATCTTATAACTGGAAGTTTGTACTCTTTGACCAATATCTCCCCATTTCCCCCCATCCTCCAGCCCCTGGCACCCACCATTCTACTCTCTGTTTCTATGAGCCTGGCTTTTTTTGATTCCACATATAAGTGATATCATATAGTATTTGTTTTTCTCTGTTGGACTTCACTTGGCATAATGTCCTCAAAGCCCATCCATGTTGCTGCAAATGACAGGATTTCCTTCTTTCTCATGGCTGAGTAATATTCCGTTCACTATGTAAACCACACTTTCTTTATCCATTCATCCAAAAACAGATGCTTAGGATGTTATCTTGGCTATTGTGAATAATGATGCAATAAACGAGGCGGGCGGTGGGGGGTACAGGTATCTCTTCAAGATCCTCATTTAATTTCCTTTGGATATATACCCAGAAGTGGGATTGCTGGATCATACTGTAGTTCTAGTTTTAACTTTTTGAGAAGCCTCCATACTGTTTTCCAAAGTGGCTGCATCAATTTGCATTCTCATCCACGGTGGACAAGGATTTTCTTCTCTCTGCATCCTTGCCAACGCTTACCTCTTGTCTTTTTGATAATAGCTATTCCAACAGGTGTGAAGTGATAGATACCTCACTGTGGTTTTGATTTGCATTTCCACGATGATTAGTGATTAGTATTTGATTTGCATTTCCATGGTGATCAGTGATGTCTTCATGTACCTGTTGGCCATCTGTATGTCTATGTATGATCACTAGCCATCTGCCAAAGCTCACTGTCGCCACCGTCAGGAGCATGCACAGAGAGCCGGCCACAGCGTGAGGGGGTGTGGGGTGAGGCACACCCAGCACCCAGGATGCTCACGGGCCAGCTGCAGGGATCCATGGGCAAGGGGTGCCAGCAGCGCATGGGCACGATTCTCGATGGACCCCGGACACCGTTAATAGGATCCACATCCCATTAATGCCCTCTGAGAATCTCCCAGCCTCTTCCCACCCCCAGTCATTCAGCTCACTGATTCAGTACTCTGAATGGAGGGAGAGAGAAATGGGTTTCTTTGGCAGCACCCTGCACAGCTGAAGAAGCCAAGCACTCCACTTTCACCCGAGAAAGAAATCACGGTCGAGAAGATCTCTCTTGGCACTGAAATGTGCTGTCTTGGCGGGGAGGGGACACTGGGAAAATCAAATTGCATCTCTTACCCTCCGCAGTGCATCCAAACTTGTAATTTTTGCTCTAACAGAAGTTGCTGGAATTTCTGTGCTGGAAACCTGGGCTTCCAAAAAGGCTCTCTCATCTGTAGGTGACTGTCTAAGATGGTGTTTTCCAGGGGCTGCCAGAACACAGCCAAGAGGGGCTAGGGTCAATTCATGGGCCACTGCAGGGTCCACAGCACAGACCGAGGTTGGGCAGCCTGTACCAGGGGTGACACCCCTCCCGGGATGCCTTAGTGTATGGTGCTGGATCCCAGAGCTCACACAACGCTACTTTTATCCATTGACAGATGCCAAATTGTTGTTGCTGAAGAGAGGATACGCGCAAGGGGCGTCTTATTCAGTCATGTTGCTGACGTCACTTTAACTTCTGACCTTCATTTGATGGGCCAACCGGGTAACTTAATAAGCCTATTTTTGTTTTGTTTTGGTTCCTCAACAATCTTTATTAATTGAAGGGTTGGGAGGACAAAGACTTTCTAAAAATTAAAAAGTCCTGGCTTTGAAAATTCTCAATACTTTATTATAAAATACTTTATTATAAAATATGAGAGAAAATGAGATTTAAGAAGTCTTTTATTAATGAAAGATACCTGGAAAACCTAGTGCCAAAACTCCATCTTAATCCTTTGCCTCAGTCCACTTGTATCTAAGCATATATACAAGTATGTATACACGCGTATATATACAAGTATATATACCAACATTTATACAAGTGTATATATACAAACATATATACAAGTATATATATACAAGCGTATATAGTGTTACATTCAGGGTAAGCATGAAAGGGAAATGATGGCTTTTGATGCCATTTATAGAGACTACAAAAGCTGTAGTTTTTTCATTTCCAAAATGCTGTGCGTCATGCTTAATTTGATTTCCCTGGAAGAACTTTATTGGGGTTGCCTATCCTGAAATCCCTCCAATCACCAGCCCCGTACACAGAAGTGGGCAGATGAACCAAGCCACGCCAGTCACAGCACTACATCCTCTAGGACCAATGATTAGCCATGAAACTGGCACATGACCCTCAAAATGGCAACAGGAGTCCTCCTTGGACTATTTTAATAATGGACATTAGGAAAAAGACTGTCTTTATCCCACTGGACAGAGAAGTATAACCCAATGAGCTGAGAGTTTCCAGGAACCATTTTTTTTGTTATGTAGAAAAAAAGGCAAGTACGAAGTAGCAAAGGATTATATCAACATGCAAGCAAAATGGAACAGAAATAAGAACATAAAGATAGCACTGTTTGATCCCTTGATTTAGCCATCTACCTATGTCTGTAGTCACCACTGGACTTCCCTGACAGATGAGTCAATAATTCCCTCCTTTAATGTGAGTGGATTTGGGGTTATTCTCTCTTACAATATTGATTACATGAATGAGCCAAAAGAGGGTTAACTCCAAAGTAATCTAAATTACAAACCCCTATGTTTTAGTGATATTTCCTCCTGATTTGTCTCACAACATGATTTCAAATAAATGTTTATAAACTGATGAAAACTTTACTTATATACTTGCTGGAGTCATACTATCTACATAAAATATAGAAATCAGATACTACAGGTGATAATACACATGTATGGTTACCCCTGGGTGTTACATTCATCTCTTCACTCTTTCGCTCATTTCTTCTGTGTGAGAGGAGTCATAGCTCAGAAATCTGGGCTCTCTTGATTATAGAATTTGAAGCCTCTACGAGATTTAAACCCTGAACTACAAGCCTGGATGTTTTCAATTATCAGAGTACTGGCTATTAGATCTATTCAACTTTGTGCGTTGTCAGATGTGAAATTGTAGCTGCAACTGTGGTGGTTAAATACATGTGTCAGATAGACCTGCAGAGAGCATCCTCTGTGGATAATGGAAATGACTGGAGGACTGAGGGTGACAGTAAGTTCCACTTGACTTCATTATTAACTGTAGAACAAAAAGCAACGCAAATTTAAAATTCTCTTCCTATTCTGTATGGCTAAAATGGCTGTCAACTGCCACTATAGCTAACAAATATTATTCTTATTAACATAGATATTTTCAAATGCTGAAAAGCATATAGAACAAAACTTCTACCCCCAGATAAACCTTAATATTTTTAAATGATAAAATCATTACACACATATAGTAAAAAATTCATGTAGTTTAGGAAAATATAAGATGAGATGTAAAATTCTCTCTCCTCCAAACCTTGTCTCTAAATCTAGCTATTAACAATAGTTTTTTATGCATCCTTTCAAAACAAAAAGTTATAATTGGCTAGCATATGTGTGTCTGTGTATATATCCTTTTATTTATATAAATGAAATCATTCACACTGTTTAGTATTTTTTCTTTTTACTTAATTTTACATCTTGGAGAACATTCATAGCAGCTGATAGAGATTTACTTCATTCCTTTCTTTTCCCCAGTTTTATTGAGAAATAATTGATATACCTTACTGTATAAGTTTAAGGCATACAGCATAATGGTTTGATTTACATATTTTTTGTGTGTGAAATGATTACTGTAGTAGGTTCAGCTAACATCCACCATCTCCTATATACACAACATTAAAAAAAGGAAAGGAGAAAAAAATGTTTTCTTTGTGATGAGAATTCTCAGGATTTGCTCTCTTAACAGCTTTCCTAAATATCATAAAGCAGTGTTGACTATAGCCATCGTGTTGTACATTACATCTCTAGTATCCATTTATCTTATAACTGGAAGTTTGTACCTTTTGACCACTTTCCTCCAAACTTCATTCTTTTTAAAGGTTCTTCAAAGAACCATGATTTATTTAGCCCATTTCCTATTGACACGTATTTAAGTTGTTTGATCCTCGGGTTTTCTGCTATTGCAAATAATGTTGAAGTATGTATGTATGATATATATGTACATATGTAGGCACACGTACATATATATCACAAATACATATATATCACAACATACACATATATCACAAATAGACACTTACAGATATTATAATGATGTTTATCCCCTGTGGTAAAATCTGCTCTGCTACTTAACTCACAGGGCAAAGTACAATTAATAAGGTCAACATGTGCTCATTACCCATGGAATGGAGGTAGTACATTCTGCGAACATAAAGAATCACATTAATTTCTTATCCTTAAAGACGTAATGGTTTCTTTTTATTTGAGAAGAGTAGTAGCTGAGTTTTGTTCTAAAGAGTGAAGTACAGAAAGCCCTTTCCTCTACACCCTATTTCATGCTTTCATCTATATTCTTAGATTTAATTATTGGCTTGTCAAGCTTTCCTATTTTGCAGAAAAAAAATTAACAGCAAGAATAGAAACAATACTCACTCCATTTCCACAGCGAAACAATTAGCACCTTGTGATGTGTTTATGTACGTAAGTGGGAAAGGACAGGTCTTTCTTAGAATTTTTTATCAGGGGATCCAGTCCTTCCATGAAAGCAGCACTCCATCTCTACACTCAGGGCATGTTTATCTATAAATCCTATTTGTGCATGCATGCTTATCTCAATCAATATGCACACAGAATACACAATCTATTTTTTCATAAGCCTGGTTCCTGACTCTTTCTTGAAGCAAAAGTCACTTAGTAATCACCAAAACTGCACCTCTAAGAGTGAGAAAACACACGCTTTTGATAAGCACTCATTTAGCTTTTGCATAGGCACTTAGAAGCCCCCAGGCCTTCTAAGGCAGTTACGCAGCCTTGAAACTGAACTTCAGAAGCTGACAACTAGGTTCCATCCACCAGTATCATATCTCACAGTGCATTCATTATGACATTCCACATGCGCTCCTTGTGAATTATGAAAATAGGGAAAAGGGAAATCATTTCCACAAGGTTTCCTCACCAAGAAAATATTAAGCACACCTCCAAGTTAGTTTGCCCCTCTCACACAGTGCTTAGTTGCCATGGGTTACCACTTTCTCTGATGCATTTATCCCTGGAGGAAGAATGTTAAGATAGCAATGAAGGGAACTACCACTGACTACAAAAGAATAATAAATGCAAATAGATTCCAGGATAAAGTCATTTTTAAACCATAGCAAAGGCTCTAAACTTGTACTCCATTCCTTTTTCTTTTTTCTTTTTGAGGGCAAAGTTTTGCTATTCCAACTTTAGCTGCTCTAACCAGAAAAAAATGTTTTTACTGAATCTTTAAAATAATGTATTCAGCCACTGTAAGTCCTTTCAAAGAAAAGAAATTGTTGGTTAAACACGAGGACGTTCCACATGAAATTATCTGCTCCAGAAAAAGAGAAGTTGAAAACAGATAATAATATTTTTGTTACTAATACTGAATTGTCCTTTTGGGTATGTGTGTGTACAATTATAAGAGAAACAGAAATATTTGATCAGAAGGTACATAAAAGCACTTAGAGCTCTGGATCTGTTTAATCTAAAGGAAACCTAAAAATAGGGCTCTAAACTTGCAAAACAAAATGCCGGCTGCCTATCCACATACCAAAAGGCTTCCCTCTGTAGCTCCTTAAACAACAGCCACTGAAGTGGCACTGAACTAGGGGCATATTTTCCTCACGACATCATGTAAGTTGGTATGTTTGTGTTTTTATCAGGTTCTTATGAAGATTCTAAAATGACGGTGGGGAATTTTAAGAGAAGAGTTTTTGTTTGTTTCTTTTTAAAAGCATTTGAAGTACCGTATCTCAGAAGTAAACACTGTTAATATTCATTGTATTTATATTCATTGATTAAAGCTGGATGACAAATTTTCAAACTCTTGATACGTATTGCCAAATTGCCCTTTAAAAAGGCTACACTCTCACCACCAATGTATCAAAATGTCCACTTAACTGAACCACTGGGGATAGTATAGGATATGTTCAGACTGAGGAGTTAACATTTCTTTTATTTTGCCAAATCCTTTGCTCCAATTCAGGGGTCACCAAACATTTTCTGTACAGGGCCAGATAGTGAATATTTTAGGCTTCTTGGGCCATACAGTCTACAGCAAGTAACCAACTCTGTTGTTGTAGCTCAAAAGAAGCTATAGCCAATTTGTAAACAAATGGGCAGGCTGTGTTCCAATAAAACTTTATTTACAAAAACAGGCAGCTGGACAGATTTTGTCTGTGGGCCATAGTTTGCCAACCCCTCTCAAAACTCTTAGTCGTGATTTTTAAAACCAATCTTTTGATAATTCTTATAAAGAAATCTATAAGGAATCATGTGGTGTGTGTCTGTATTCTTATTGTAATACCTATAAACAAGTTCATTCATTAAGAAAACAAAAAAAGGAAAGAACAACTTAAAGTTGACAGTGTAGAAGCTCTCTAACTTCCAAAAATCATAGCAATCATCATGACAACAGCTAAAGCTCTTAGAGCACTTTACAGCTTACAAAGCCATTTCTCATTCATCAACTTATTTGATCTTCAAACACTATGAAGTAGCTATGATTATTCCAATTTTACATGTGGGGAAATTGAGG
Source organism: Balaenoptera acutorostrata (assembly GCF_949987535.1). NCBI lineage: Eukaryota > Metazoa > Chordata > Mammalia > Artiodactyla > Balaenopteridae > Balaenoptera > Balaenoptera acutorostrata. Next base: position 45,246,201 of record NC_080068.1, on the reverse strand, counting down.
TTCAGTTTATTAGCTGAGAGACTCAAGGCCAGAGGCGAACCTGTGACTGCAATTGCTGTTCAAGTTGTACCAACCGGAAAGTCAGCACTGAAAATTCCTGACAGAACACACCCAGCCAGGTGAAATTACACACATAGACTGCCTCTGCTTTTCAGGTAAATTATTTATTTTCTCTTTAAGACCTGAAGACTTTGTCAGTGGGAATGGGTGGTAATTAGTAAGATAAGAGATTGATCTTATATTCTAGTCTGCTAATGTTTGTTTTGTGCCAGAATTGTCCCTGTGGCACTGAGCCAGAAAGAACGAAGCAACTATAAATGTCTAGGCAAAAGCCTAAAAAATAAATTCACAAGAAAGAAAATCTATAATTAAGGAAATTGTGAACTAAATCTGAAGACACATTCACAAACTCTGTGAATTTATACAGTAGTGAAGACAGATTCGGATAACCCATGGCAAAAAAGAACTGCAATTTTTTTTTTCCTTCCAAGAATAAAAGATACCAGCAAAGGTGCTAAAACATACTGAAGCAAAGAGGTGGATAATTTTTCCTTAATTAGAGAGTCAGTGCATTCTGTAACCACAAAGAAGGTTCTGCTGATTTTGACAATTTTTTTCTTCCAATCTGTGCGTCTGGGCTGTATGCACAGTCCTCTGGCAGACACAAAGCGGAACTAGGCCCAGCCCTTGCACTCCAGGGCGTCTTCTCGGAGACCAACCGTCTGTCTGCACCTTCGCTGTTAAAGGACTCATCCATCCATAGTCGGTAACAGCGAGGCTGGTCTATGGCCACATATTTCCCACTTAGTCCCTGTTTTTCTCCAGCGCTTGATGCAGGACCTTAAGAAGTCCCTCACCAATGTTTTGTCTCTCATTTTCCACAGTTTCTGAATTCAGCTTGCTACACAACAGCTACAGAGGTATGCTGATGTTGTCTCTTCTTTGAATGGACTAGGCCAGTGAGGTGGTCTTGTAAACAGCTGGCTGCTTGATGCCACATTTCTAGCTCTGTTGCACACAGATGGCTTTGATTTCAAAGTACACTTGCTTTATGGGCCGTTTGCAAAGTCAGCACTGTATTTTGGGACATGAACAAGCTCAGAAACAGATGAGACCATTCACCAGAGTGCAGCAGGGAACTGTTAAGATTTTCTTTGAAAACACAGCCTTGAAAATGTTTACAGAGTCCCGTGACATGAGCAACTCAGGGTCCTGTGGGGAGCTAATACACAAAATGGGTTAGAAGGAAATTGGAAGAGGAAGAGCGAAGTGCAAGAAAGCTGGAAATTGATCTCTCAGTGGTAAAGAAACAGTGCTCAGAGTGATTTAAAGTTCCAGGTCCTTCCATTAAATTATGTAACCTCAGCAAGTGAGTTCAGCTGTCTGGGCTGCATCTTCTCCATTGTAAATATGGGAAAGACAATGTATTTTATGATGTTTGCGTGAAAATGAAAGGAGAATGAGTTTTCTAGATTGTCAAGTGCTACCCAAATGTAAGGTACCGTTACACAGTTCCAGATCTTGCCCTACTAGGGATCACTAGGGATGTCATAAATTATTCTTGTGCAGATTTATCAATAACACCTAAGAGACACACTGAACATCAACTGGCACTCCAATAGCATCTATATGAATGCCTGGCACACAGCCAGGCCACTTGCATGGAATGCACCTTAGGTGGAAACTAATTAAGGGGGAAAAGAATTTGTATCTGTGATTTTGGGAGTGTTGCAGTATACTCAAAAAAGAGCTGAAATTTCAAGATTTGATGAAAAATACTTAAAAGAATAATCATCCTGCCCAAGTTTATGTATTCTTCCCATAAGGTATTTGATTACCTTCATCTTACGCTCACCTTACTGGTTCTAAAAAAATAAACAAACAAAACAAAAAACTGATTCTAAACTATATGGGAGGGACTCCCCTGGTGGCACAGTGATTAAGAATCTGCCTGCCAATGCACGGGATACGGGTTCAATCCCTGGTCCAGGAAGATCCCACATGCCACAGAGCAACTAAGCCCGTGCACCACAACTACTGAGCCTGTGCTCTAGAGCCCGCGAGCCACAACTACAGAGCCTGCATGCCACAACTACTGAAGCCCACATGCCTAGAGCCTGTGCTCCGCAATGAGAGAAGCCACCACAATGAGAAGCCCGCACACCACAACGAAGAGTAGACCCTGCTCACCGCAACTAGAGAAAGCCTGCGCACAGCAACGAAGACCCAATGCAGCCAAAAATAAATAAATAAACAAATAAAACTATAAGGGAAAAAAATCGAGAAATGCACTTTTCTGGCCTTTATCATATAAGAATATAATATACTTCTATTGGATTGAACCATATGTAATTGCTTTCTTTTTTAATAGGTCAGAAACACTCAAATATCAGCAATTTCATATGGTTCAGTACAATAGATCAGAGATTGAACTTGATATGATGTAAATGACCTTGTCTTCCATGAGTTCACAATCTAATAATTGTTAAAATATATCCCCACATAATCTACTTCTTATTGCAGCTTTTGTTCCAATTCATTAAGTGCTTGCTTAAATAAAGCACCTTTTAAATGATTTATAAACTTACATTCAAGAGGCAGTGTTTTAAAGGAAGTAATAGGGTCTATACCATTTAAAGAAATTCTTAAGGGGAGCTACTCTTAAAGGGAGCTGCTTTGTTTTTCATTTTCTCTCTCCTTTTTTTTTCCCTTTAAATAATAGAACTCAACCTCTGCGTTAGTCTTGGAAACACAACCAACAGGAGGTGCGTGTGTGTCTGTGTGTGTGTGTGTGTGTGTGTGTGTGTGTGTGTGTGAGAAAGGGAGACAGAGAGAGACAGAGAGAGAGAGAGACGGAGATTTACTTTAAGGAATTAAATGAATCCAACATCTGCAGGGGGTGCCTGTAGGCTAGAGACCCAGGGAAGAGCCAGTGGTGCAGTTCAAGTTCACAGGTCTTCTGCTGACAGAATGCCCTCTTGCTCAGGGGAGGTCAGTCTTCTGTTCTATTCAGGCCTTCAAATGATTGGGTGAGGCCCACCCACACTATGGAGGGCAATCTGCTTTACTCAAAGTCCACCAATTTAAATGTTAATCTCATCCAAAAAGACCCTCACAGAGACGTCCAGAATAACATCTGACCACATATCTGGGCACTGTGGCCCAACCAAGTTGACACATAAAATATCATAAAGTTGACACATGAAATATCATAACCTCAGACAGAATATTCTATGTTCTACACTGGGTACAACTGTAGACAAGAGCAAAAATACTGTATTTCCTATTACCATTAAATTTAATTTTATATTTACTTTATTATAATAAACTTGTGGCTGTTTCCCAGTGAGTCCTTACAATACGAGTTGCTTCCTTCACACCCTTAGAAGGTGACTGCAGTTAGAGCTGTCTCCCTTTCTGGTACTATTTCTGAGGGAGACTCCATTCCATCTCCTTAAAAGCATGATGTGACAGGTTTGCTTTCAAAACTCAAATTTAGCTTCAAGAAATTTATTACACTCTGAGATTTTTTTTGTTTTTTTTTTTACAAAACCAAACTTCTGAAACTACGGATATGCTGAAAAATTACTCAGCCCCTTCCTATCAAAAACTAATCGAGATTTTACTCTGTTGAACTATTTATAAAGGAAGGTGAAAATGATCCAGAGGATATTAAATTATTTTTAAACCTATTGATCATCTTTCCCCACAAACCTCTAAATTCATTCACTTAAATTTCATCTGTTTACTGATCTTTATAGGGTCCATTAAGAGATAAGCAGTAATCGTTAACCAGGAAAAACTCACTTTGAAGTTCACCTGCCTTTCACCCAGGACCCCGCAAGTGCTTCAGAGGCAAGAGCGCAGGCTCTGAGAGCAGCTGCAAAGCCCTCTGGGAGGAGGCAGTGGAGCCATGATAAAGGCAAAATTAACCCTCCAGCAATTTCCCGCTTTGAGGACTTAAGTCAGAGTTTAATCTCATTGGGATGTGGGTTTTTTTCTGTTAGCTTTTTAGCTACTTCTTTTTTTTTTTTTTTTTTTTTTTTTAAAGTTTTACTTGATTTTATTTATTTATTTATTTATTTTTGGCTGTGTTGGGTCTTCGGTTCGTGCGAGGGCTTTCTCCAGTTGCGGCAAGCGGGGGCCACTCTTCATCGCGGTGCGGGGACCGCTCTTCATCGCGGTGCGCGGGCCTTTCTCTATCGCGGCCCCTCCCGTCGCGGGGCACAGGCTCCAGACGCGCAGGCTCAGCAATTGTGGCTCACGGGCCCAGCTGCTCCGCGGCATGTGGGATCCTCCCAGACCAGGGCTCGAACCCGTGTCCCCTGCATTAGCAGGCAGATTCCCAACCACTGCGCCACCAGGGAAGCCCCTGTTAGCTTTTTAAAATTAAATTTGTCAAATGCAGTTCACCTAATCTTATATGTAGTATTCTTATTAGGATATTACCACGTAAAATATATTATCATTATAAGACTATTACGAGGGCTAAAGCTCAGAAAAATAGAGCAATTACCATCACTTATAGATCTATGGAGAGGCAGTATGGCGTAATGGGGAGAGAAGTCTAATACATTTGATTTCAAAAACCACTAGGCAGGCTCAGAAATATTTCCACACACACGTTCACCTTCTCCCCAGCCAGGCATTTCTCGGAGTTTCTGCCCCAATCTCACCAGGCTTTCTCCTCTCCCAGAGGAGGGTGGAAACACAGGGTGAGCCTTTTCTCTCCCTGTCCCCAGAAGACTGACCACAGGTACACATGAGGCCCAGGGAAAAGAGTTCCCCAAATATTTTATTCCTCTAGTACTTTCTGATATTATATATATTATATTAATATGTTGTATTAGAATATTAATCTGGTATAATAAGGCTTATTCTCAATCGTCCCTTTTATTCTTTTCAGTAGATAATAATAAGTCTTTTTTATTTTTTGCAAGATCCATGTCTTATGCTTCCTCTGTATTCCTGATATTGATCTCCACAATGCTAAACACATGGGAGGAGACGTAATGATCCATTGAGTTTTTGTTTTTTAATTCCTGGGGTAGGTGGACTAAAGTGAAAGAGAAGCCAAAAGGGTGGCTATTTAGTTCAGTGTGTTATCATGGTTTTACTAAAATGGAAAAACAAATGAAGCACATTGGCTGTTGTTTCCTAAAGATTTCACTCTATATCTTAGGCATCATAGTTCTCTAGGGCTACGAAAATAAGGCCCACCCATAGGTCAGGATAAAAAAAAGAATAAAGATAGGAATCAAGAACTTCACAGGAGGGACTGAAAGTGTATAACGTGCTCCACGTCTCCCTTTTTCTGTGAGCTTCTCTGGAGACATCTAACTAGCCCATGACCTATCTCTCCCCCTACATCTCTCCCTCTCTGGCCCCCGTCCTGGGCCATATCTGACTGAATGGGGCAGCTACCTTATCCAAAACAGGACAATCAGATTTAGAATTGGGAAAGTCTCTGCTCATGGCTGCAGCTGTAATTGTTAACTCTGGAGCAAACAGTCCACGAAGTGGCAGATATTCTACCATGGGGATTGGAGACCAAAGACCTCTGGTTCCCAGGGAGGAAGAAGCCAATGAGCAGATAGGAGACAAGCAGAGTGAGGGTGAAAATACCAGACACCCACCCTCCAGTCTGAGATCTGGCTACCTTCCCACTCTTGGTTCTAGGATCTATTCCTGCATTCTTACCAATAATCATTTTTTTGTTTGGCCTGCTTGAATTGATTTCTGTTCCTTGCAATCAAGAGTCCAAGTTAATACAGTGGAGATCTATTTTGGAAGACAGGAGGAAAAGGAGCAAACATAACTTGGTGCCTTTGGGGACAGATAAATTCACTATAAACCTTACTTCTTTCCAGTGGAGTCTTCTCAGCCAACTCAAGCACTTGGTATTTCAGTTACCCATACACTCAACCATCATCCTTATCTTCTGGCTTCTTAAAGTTGAAATTCAGTAACCCTGAAGTGTGAAAAAATTCTATACAGCACATTCTTTTCCTTCTAGCCTAGCAGATGCACAGCTGCCCTCTGAGATTGTGCTACTTTTCCACAGGCCATAAAAGGATCTTCTTTACTGTTGGTGGGATCACACATATTCTTGGTGTATTGGTGGAGGAACCACACATCATGAATGTGTAAGAGAAAAATTAGCATAAGAAATGTTACCCTCCCGTGCCTGCTAACTTTTTACTTCCTCTATTGTCAGTGCCATTTTCTTTATTCAGCCTTTATCACATACACCAAGAATTCTCACTGGCCTATCACCTATTTCTACACCTCAATACAAGTTCATATCCATTTATCTACCATCCTCATTGGTCTTCCTTGCTGTTCCCATAGCATATACACGCTTCGACAATATTGTTCTAAAATACGCATTTTATAAATGCCTTTTTACTTCCCTGTCTCTCCCACCAGGCTGGGAGCTCTTCATTGGAGGAGGTTGTGTCTTATTGTTATAACCTCCATGTCTCATACATTAGCTAACAAATGTGTGATTAATGGCCAATGCGTGAGTGAGTGAATGATTAAGTGAGTGAATTAATGACTTTTGCTCCCTCTGGTATTTCTCAAATTCTAGTCATATACTTTAAATGCATTCTCTCTTTCTTTTATTGTCACAATAAATGAACAGCATGCTCCTTGGCTGAGCTCCTATAATTATATCCCTTTTCATTTAACACCTCATTCTTACCAAATTTCCCTAAGAGAGTTTGATAGTCTTTTTTTTTTCAATTGTTCAAATTTCTATTTTGATATGCAGTAAGAGAAATGAACTCTTAAATCAACTGAATTTTATGGAAAATGAAACAGCAAATAAATCAGACCCATGTTAAAATAGAAGGTCTGTTAAATGTCCAAACTTAAGGATATAACAGCCACAGATAAACTTCAATTCTATAGTCTTCTTTCAGGAGATTGAAGTCTTTCCAACACAACTTTACTATGAACTGGTCCAGAGCTCAACAGCATATGGGATTGCTTAACAGGGATGGTTTTTGATGTGTCAATCTGACAGCTACAATTCCAGTCATTTGATCAAACACTAATCTAGCTATTGTGAAGGTATTTTGTAGATGTGATTAAAGTCCATAATCAGTTGACTCTTTAAGTAAGGGAGCTCATCCTAGATAACCTGAGTGGGTCTGATTCAATCAGTTGAAAGGCCTTAAGAGCAGACATAAGGCTTCCAGAAGGAGAGGAAATTCCACCTGTGGGCAGCAGCTTCAGCCCGTGCCTGAGAGTTCAATCCTTCCTGTCCTGAGCTCACCCTATGGATTTCAGACTTGCCTAGCCAGCCCACAGCTGTGCAACCAATTCCTTAAAATAAATTTACTGATATATGTCTCCTCCTGGTCCTGCTTCTCTCAGTGAAATCTGGGTGAATACAGAGATTATCAATAGACTATACATAGAATAAAGCCATGTGTTGGCTGCCATGTTTCACTGCCCTCATGCTTTCATTTCCTCCCCCTTCTATTCAATAATTTCAAAAATGGTCACATGGGCTGGTTACATGGGCTGAGGGTAACTTAAAGACCTTTCAACCTGCATGTTTTTACCATCACATATGCTATATTACAAAACCCTGTGACATGCCCTTTGTTAATCTAGCCAACCACAGCACGTAGTCCTGCAAGTAAAATCTGCTGTAATAAATTTTCAGTAATGGTGGTGGCCTACAGTTTCTAAAATCTTTCCTAGTCTTTGACGTTCATTATTTATTTCTCCTTCATCCTATTTGCCAAAGGTCCTCAAAAAGCTTCATATAGTGCAACAGCAAATCCACAAGCATGGGAATGCTTATATTCTTCAAAACTCAATTGTGCTATTCACATCCTAAGCTACCATGCCTGCTATTAAATATTTTGTTTCTTCTTCATTTTGGGGGGCCTTAGATTTGTTTGTCCTCTTCCCATTTTTAATCACTTTTCACGCCCATGTGATAGTTCCCCAATCAAATTTTCTAGTTTCACAGCTTTTCTTCAGTGTCACCTGACTTTGTCCACTTTCATATAATAAGCTGAGTACCCTTCTCTTCATTGTTCTAATAGGAATTCTAATAGCTTCAAGTTTTTACCCGTCAACTTTCTCCAGCTTTTTAGGAAAAAAAAAAAAAAAATCAGTTGTTGCTATAGCTGGAGTTTCAAAAAGTATTTTATTCACTTTACATTTTGTATCTATTGTTATTGGTTGTGATATATAATTATTGTTGATTTCATTAATCAGCTTCCTCATTTTATGTCCATATTGTAAACTCCATTTGAATGTTGTGCTTCAATGCCATATTCTGATCAAGTTATTCTAAGCATCTGGCTTCATATATCAAGCATTGGTTGCTTTGGGCTCCACCATTTTTTCTCAAGATGTAAATTAATGTCTTCCCCCAAACTGTCATTTTTATAGTGCAGAAAGGTGTATACCTTTTTTTTTTTTTTTTTTAGGTGTATACCTTTAAATAAATTTTCCATTTTACATATCTTTTGAAGAAGTCATGCATTAAGAAGTCTCTTATTTTTCATGAACTACATCTTCCAATTCAGATTCCATGCAAGAGAAATCTCACCTTGGTATAGCTCTCCTGTCTTCCTTTAGGAACAATGACTTCCCCCTTTGTATTCAGCTTGATTGTTGGAACTAAAATCACATCAAGTTTCTCTTCTCTCCAGTCACATAATCTGCATTGTTAGTCTCCCTCACTTGATGCTTTTTGTGTCATATGGGCTACTCTAACTTGCAATTAATTTTCCCCAGCAATTTTATGTTTTACCCACTTCTGTCTCTCCTTGTCCCAAGTGAAAGCCCACCTTCCTATTATTCCCCCCACTTTCTTGGTCCCCTTTTGCTGCCTACTTCTCTAAGGGTTCCAGACTTATTTACATCCATTGTGCCGATCCAGCTTGCTTTCTTGGCTTAATTTTAAAAACACTGATTGAGCGACCAGTATATGGAAGGCAGAACGAAGAGGTAGAAAATGAGTATCCTGTGAATTAAAGAGCTAAGAGTCAGGTAATAAGGAAAGGCTTCAGCTAACACACTAGCATTTGCTTCTAGACCTAATGAGGTCTAAAGCATCTTACACACTGCATTTAGAAAGGGAGATTTTTCTAAAATGCACATCAGATCATTTTCCTGCTTAAAATTGTTCAGTGAATCCTCACAGTCTGCAGGATGAAATCCAAACTACTTGGGAGGCCATTTGTCATCTGATCCCTGAATATAGACCTATATCTCTGTGTGCATTCCTATGAATACACATGCATATGTGTGCATACCTGTGCATGTATATTCAGGTACAGGTGGGCAGTGGTGCAATGGACAAAATGTTTGCTTCCCCCCAAAATTCAGATGTTGAAATCCTAATGTGATGGTATTAGGAGGTGAGACTTTGGGGAACTAATTAGGTCATGAGGATGGAGCTCTCATGAATAGGATTAGTGCCCTTATAAAAAGGACACCAGAGAGCTCTTTCGCCCTATTTCTACTATGTGATGACACAGCAAGAAGATATCCATGAATCAGGAATGTGCCCTCACCAGACCTCGAATCTGCCAGCACCTAGATCTTGGACTTTCCAGTCTCTAGAACTGTGAGAAATAAATATTTCTTGTTTAAATCACCCTTCAATGATATTTGGTTACAGCAGTCAGAATAGACAAAGATAAGTGCGGTGAGTGAGCTAAGCCAGAAGACCTAAAGGAGACTAGAAGTCCACAATCCTGGTGGGAAAGGTAGAAAGCATGACAAATATGGAAAAGTGTACAGGTGGTTGTTGAAATCAGATATGAGGCAGATTTTAGAGACAGAGTGAGGGCAAGGGGGTCAGAATCAAAGAGGAACATGTAGTGGAAGTTCTGAACACAACCAGCTAGCCTTTGCAGCTTTTGTTCATAGTTGGCTCCATTTTAAAAGGCTAGATAAGGTAAACGTTGTACATGCCCTTCTCTCATGCCCTGTCCCTGGGCAGTGGGTCTTGAGGCTGCCCCAGATTTGTCAGATGGCACACACTAAGGAACTGTTGAGATGAGTGGTGGGCTGAGGCCCATACCAATCCCTGCAGCAGGTGTTGGAAGTTGTCATTGCTCTCTGTGGTGGCCAACTCCACTCACACATATTCTGTTTCTCTACCTTAGGCTCTGAGGGGTAGATTGAGAATCAGGGTGGGAACAGAGTTTCTGAGGGGCAGATGGGACAGGGAGCAGTGAAAGCCAGGGTGGGTCCACAGGCACAGGATAGTAGGAAATGGAATGCCATCACTGTTCTTGATCCTAAATAGTTCCAAAGAGTGGGCCCCTAGAAAAATAAGGTTTCTTCCATTCAGACTGTTGTCCTGATGCCCACAGCCTGTAAGAATTAGAACTGAAGGGCTTCTTGACATAGAAAATGGTGTTTATAGGTCTTCTTAAGTAACTGGTAGCTTTTCCAGGTACCTGCCAGATGCTGGGGTTGTGGTAGTACTGGGGTGCAGAAAAATATAAGAGAAACTGTAGGGTTTTCTGTATGGAGAGATGCTGTAAATCATTATACGTAGATTTAGCAGGGTTGAGATCCATGGCATGTCAGATTCTATGTAGAAGGGGCCACAATATGGTCCATTAGACCATTCATGTGGGGATGAGCCTCAGAGGGCAGATGGTTCTGGACAAGCAGGATTTGGAACCATGCCTTCTAGATTCATGATATAAATACCTGGAATCAAAGGTCAGGTTTTATATTAATTGCAGAGAAGGAAGTCCCCTAAGGAACAGAGTACAACTAACTGTTATGTGTTCTGTGTTCTGCCATCTTGGTGAGGGTATCAACCCTCATTGTAGCCATGGGAAGGGAGCAGGTCCATGATGAAATTCATCATAATGATAGTCTATCAGCCCTTGTGAATTAAGAGCAAATTTATTCTCCCCTTCGGAATTCTGGGTGTGTCTGGCCCAGGCACGTGTATCTCGATGGTTGCTGTGCAGAAATGGGATTTGCCAGCTAGGGCTACCAGAAGTCCCTATAGCCATGCTTCGGGGTCTTGAATGGCTTTTAAAGGCCAGCTAGTTTGGTAATATGGCAATTCGGCAGAGCTACAGTATTTGAGTTGCCTGTTTATATAAATAACTAACAGACAAATAATCCATTAGACAAGACTCTACCATCTCTGTATTTAATACCTTTTGGAAGCCATCCCTAGGTCAGTCTGAATTCCAGCAAGTATTCAGCATCTGCAGGTTGACTCCACCAGATTTCCTCTGAAAATCTGCTGAATGGCATATTTTACAGCTGCTAAATGGATTCAAGAACACTAAATGCATCCTTGATCTTTGGTACATCTTTCAGAGCACAGAGTTTCTGTCACCCCCTGATATTCTGGCTCATGAGAAAAAGTTGTTGATCATTCATGTGCCAGATGTATAGTGGATATAAAGCTCCATATTGGAAGACTGAGGCCTTTCTGACCCAGCTTTAGTCAAGGTACCTGTTTGCCCTGCTGCTCCAGGCTCTGTTCGTGTCCCTGGCTAGTCATAGGAGACGGTCTTCTCCTAGGTAGTGCTTCCAAACCATGGGGAAGTTAACTTGGAACTAACATTTCTTTGGGGACAAAACTGTTGCCACTGCATTGTTGGAGACATGCATTTCAATGGAAACAGTCAAGATCAGGCAGAAGTTGTACATCATTTAGGAACAGAGGTTAATTTTTCTGTAGTATAACAGTCTGAGATGAGTGTTTCAGGTTGGCTGGTCCCTCAGGGTCCCGGGCTGACAACAGTTCTGCCACCTTGCACATGTGGCTTCCAAGGTTGCTCAGATCAGCCAGCAGGAAAAGTGTAGAGAGACAATAGGGAAGGCTGCTCACTGCTCACTGTATTAAGAGCCCCAGCCCAGAAGAAGCAAACATCACTTCTACTCAATTTCCATTAGTGAGCAGTCTCCTGGACCACAACTAACTGCAAGAGAGGCTGGGAAATGTCATTCCTATCTGGATAGCCATGTGCCCTGATTACTATGGAAGAAGGGATGAATAGGTTTGGTGGGCTGCTAACCTAGCAGTTTCCATCCTAAGTGGATACACTTTTCAGGTCGGGAGTTCAAATACATACTGGTCTCTTTCAGGTAATGTTCAAATCATGTTGGTTCCAACAAATGCACCTTTAGCAGAGGATTTCAATCAGAGACTGGACGATTAGAGTCATTTGGGACGTTTTTTCTAACCATATATGTACAAATCCTATCTGGATCTACTCACAGACCCAATATTCTGCTTGGATGGGTTGGTCAGGATGGGTATATATATTTAGACAAATTCCCCCAGGTGGCTCTGACATACGTCTCTGTTGAGAAGCACTATGTGAAAAGATAGCGAGGCATTGCACAAAGAGAATGGCAGCACCCATTCAGGAATTTCCAAGCATCTAGATAGGTGCTTTCCAGTTGTCACCCTCTGAAGTCCAAATGAGGTGGGCCTTAGAGAGACCCCTCAGGACTTGAGCTTTAAGGAGCAGATCTAAGGAATCCAAGGTGAATTCAAACAACCCCAGACAGAGACAGCAGTGAGGTCCCATTAGGGGTGATGTCAAGCAAAGGCCAATGAGGGAAGTATCAGGGCTTTCCATTCCCCAGCAGTGCGGATCTGGGAGCAGTGCCTGTGGCATGAGGGAGACCAGGTTGGGTAGCAAGCTGGGTCCACTTCACCACAGCCAGTTCATCCGAAAATGGACTTAGACATGGGAACCCAATCTCTCCTTTAACTCAGTGGTTCTCAACTCTGGCTGCACAGTAGAATCCTCCAGAGAGCTTTTAAATTTGTCAGTGTCCAGGCCTCCTGCCGAGACAATTGAATCAGAGTGTCAGGGAGGGAAGGCGAACACAGGGGTCTCTGGTTTTGTTCATTCTCCTCAGGTGCTGCTGAAGCAGAGTGAGGACCTATGACCTCCGCCTTAGCTCCTGACCTCAGGAGCGGGGATGCACACCACTCTGCCTCCCGAATTTCTCTCTTCAGCCTCTGTGCCCATCAGCACAGCCATCTGCCGCCCTCTGTGCCCAAGTTATGCTCTTCTCACCCGGGCCTGTGTTTCCCAGGCGCAGGCAGTAAAAAAAAATGGCAGTAGTAGCTCCATGTTGGCGGGTGATAGAAAGCCAGCCTCCCAGGAGGTATATGGTACCGGCCGAGGAGCCAGGCAGAGGCGGCTACCTGCAGTGCTTGGGCTTAAGGTGAGTGAGTCCACCTGGAAGAGACAAGGGCCAGATGAGAAAGGGAAACCAGTAGGAGGGTCAGGAAGCAGGGACCACCTGAGGGGGGTCCCAGAGGTGAGTCTCTATCTCAGTGGAGATGCAGAGTCAGGAATTTAGAATCAGGATGACAAGAATGAGCAGTAAAGCGAGCAGGTCTGGATCCCACGTGGATGTGAGCGGGATGGGGTTGGCCAGGGCCCCATGCGGTTTTCTTTACCGTCACCTAGCATGTGTGTTTACATTACAGGCACATGGATTTAAAGTGCAGGAGATGAGGTTGACAGTTACAAACTGAACTACTGACAATGCTAGAAATGCACCCACAAGGCGCCTCTAGCCTCCCCACACGTACCGAAGCTGTTCTCTCCATCTGAAATGCTCGCTATGCCCTACTCCGCACCAAGCTGCCTTCCACAGCACATCTTCTGCACCCTGTTTCTAATTACTCTACTGCAAATGTTATTTCCTTTACTGGATTCTGAGCCCCTTGCAGGCAACAATTTTGTCTTGTTCATCACACTGCCTGGCACTATGTAGGTGCTCAATGAGAGTATGTGAATGCCTGCTGTCAAAGCAAATGTCCAGTGTGCTGGGGAACAAAGAATAGGAAGCAGCCTGGAGCATCACAAAAGGCTCTGACAGAGAAGTAACAGGTGAGCAGGGTCCTAATGGACAGCTTTCCTGGCAGAGTGAGAGGGAAACATAGAAGGAACAGCCTACTAAGGACTCAGAGGTTTAAGACAGCTCAGCTAATTCAAGTGGCTTGGCATTACCAGTATCGGAGCTCCTCTTTCTCTTTCATTCTGAGCCTCTAAAGCTAGGTAGGCTTTTAGTATTTGTCTCTACCCTAGGATGGCAAACTCTTGTCAATTTGCATAGTTGACCCAAGAAATTCAACTGTTCTCATTCTTTACCCCTAAAACACATCTCGTGACTGCATATTCTTACTCAAATGATTTCCTGAGTCATATCTATATCCGCTTACCTTGGCTGTTCCTTATACTGGCTAAAATTCTTTGTTCTTAAATAAAATATGTAGGCCTGAAGATAACCTCATTTTCCCATTCTGTTTAGCCAAGTGCTAAACAGATCTGTGAATGGAGCTGTTTAAATATCACAGCCTTCCATCTACTCAATCCACTATTTGCCCAGTCTCTCTAGGAGTTAATGTCTTGGTAAGTTAACAGAAGAACAGAAGATTCTAGAAGTTCTGATCCAACTTCGCTTGACTTAGTCATTCATGCAACAAATGTAAACACAGCTTCAACAATGGACAAAGAAAGCCCTGGTGAGTTTACAGTTCTTTAAAGTCTACATTTTTGGCAAATGCCTCAAGGTGAGACTTTTCAATACTTGAACACAGCTTTGAGCCAATCTACAAATTCACCCAATTTTACAGGGACTGCTGGTCCTTTCCAGCACACATTTTGCATATCACTGTGGTCACTGGGGTTTTACAAATAGTCCTGGGTTTTGGAAGAAAAACCTTCAGGATGAAAGTACAAAAGAGATTCCTTTATCACTTGGACGTCCCCAAACTGTGTTTATACAGTCACTTCCTCTAACGTGAACAAATTCCTAACCACCCTGAACTGCAGCAAGTGTTAAAAGCAGTCTCCCTGATGTTTTACTGGTATTTTGCACTTTCCCTGTTTTGTACCCACCTATTTGTATACTTCACAGTCTTCAAATCAACCTCATTGCACAATCATCAGATATGAGTTGTGCATTCACTTATTCATTCATGCAACAAGCATTCATCTGGAGATTGCTCTGTACCCTCATGTGGTTAAGCGATACCCAAACGTTTTCATTCATTGCTGCATTGTTCAGTGTGCATCTATTGGAAAACTGTTCTGTTCCAGCACCTGGTCTGGATGGGCTGCGAGGACAGAAATGACAACACTGTGGTTCTTGCTTGGAGGAGCCAGTAGTGCGTAGGGCTCTCCACATTTTGCTTCATAAGGAAGGGCACTGGCCCAGCCTCTCTCATTAGGAAGGCATGAAACGCCCGAACAAACTTCCCCTAATCAGATCTTTCTGCTTTATTCCTTCCTTCATAGAAACTGCAACAGTTTTTAAAATCTTCCCCATCTGTGCTCCCACGGACCTTAAAGAAAGCAAAACCGGTCTCCTTTCTGCACCCTCCCTTGTCTCCTCTTCTTCACCTTCTTCACCTTCACCTTCACGAACCATATTCGTGCCATTCTGGCAGGTACACAGTTAATCCTCACAATCACTTGGTGTATTGGGCCTAAATCCTTTGTTGAATGAGGAAACAGATGCTAAAATTAAGATACTGTGCCCAAAACACACAAAAAAATACTGTGATGAAACCAGATCTAAGATCTGGGTCTTTACACTACCTGTGCTAACTCCAACATAATCTCCCCTGAATCAATTGATATTATTTTCCCAGAGCACACATGGCTAATTTTCATAGAATTGATCTAATTTCAGTTTTCCTTTACTCCTGGAGATATGTCTATTCCTTCATCTAAAAAAATTTTTTTAACTTCACAGTAAGAAATGGCAATAAAATGACATTAAGTTGAAGCCAAACTAACAGGTTTTCCCAGCCAGGTCATGGCTTTATCTGGTACTTGCTGATTCCACTAGAAATTGTTTGGAGACAAAAGGCAACTTTTAAAATGCTGAGATAGCAAACTTGGTTCTAAGGATGTCGAAGGAGTTGTTCAATAAGAGCTCTAGCTTCCTTTCCTTATGAGTGGAGGTCAAGATAAGAATCTACAGATACTCTGGCTTTCTCAATCCTGTAAATCCAGACACTGCTGAAAGGCACATTACAGAGATAAAGAGCATTAGAAACATAAACATGGATTTCCTCTAGCAACTGACTGGTGTCTGGAGGAACAAAAAGACCAACATTTTGTGTAATTAACTCGAACACTTTTCTGGGACTAGAAGTCTTCTGAGCCCAGACTTTGGGCTACTCACCAGCTTGGAGAAGCCAATTATCAGAGCATCCTAGCTGTCTAGATTAGAATGCTAAGGTTCCCTGTTCATGGAATTGGGCTGGTGACCATCTAAGCACATATGTTTATGGACAAAGATATCCGGGAGCTGTTTCTAGATGAAGGGGCAGGAATTTTGGAGCAAGAGTGTTCAGGAGAAAGGGAAGATATAGACAAGGAGGGGTAGATGAGCTTAATGGAGGGGAATGCTGTGGCATAGACCTTTCCTCTTAGATTTAGGAACCTGTCTTGAGCCCAGTGGGGACCGTAGTTAAGGCCAGAAGATAAAGGCGTTGCGTTCAGAAAAGGCTGTGAAACTCTGAGAACGAACAATGCTGTTCTGAGACCTAAGGGCCCCAATTCTTCCCAGAGCTGGGAAGAGGGATGTTCTCCCCTTTCATTGCTGAAGCACAGCAGCAGCCTGCAGGTTCTGGAGTAGAGAGAGCTACCTGGGACTGGTGCCCACCACCCTCCAGACTGACAGGTAAGCAGGGTTTTCATGGAGAGCTGACAGCCGAGGCAGTGACAAGCTTCCCTCAGGTGACTTTAGTTAGCAGACTTCCATAAAGAAATCTGAGAAATCCATGTGAAAAACTCTTGGGAACTTTCAGAAACACACAGTGAGAGAAACTTGGCCAAGAATTGAGTCTCAGCCATAAAAAGGAACAAAATTGAGTCATTTGTTGAGACGTGGATGGATCTAGAGACTGTCATACAGAGTGAAGTAAGTCAGAAAGAGAAAAACAAATATCGTATATTAACGCATGTATGTGGGACCTAGAAAAATGGTACAGATGAACCGGTTTGCAGGGCAGAAGTTGAGACACAGATGTAGAGAACAAACGTAGGGACACCAAGGGGGAAAAACTGCGGTGGGGTAGGGATGATGGTGTGCTGAATTGGGCGATTGGGATTGACATGTATAAAGTGATGTGTATAAAATTGATGACTGATTAAAATAAATAAATAAATAAAAACTAAAATGTAAAAGGTTGTAGGATGGAATAAATAAAGTAGCTAGCATCAACAATTTTTAGAGAAAATCCTCTGTATAAGAAAAACAGTGTCCACTTTTCTTTAAGGAAAATTTATACATGCAAATTGATAAAGTTTAAAAGGTAAAAAAAATTTTTAAAAAAAAGAATTGAGTTTCTTACGTCAACAGGTGGGTGCTAGGAGCTGGCAAAATATAGTATTCAATGTTGATGTTTGTATTTACAGCCTGGTGAAAGCTGGGACATTTGGGTAGAAGACGTTGGATAAAGCAAGGAATTCTATAGTTGCTCGTTTTAAAATCTAATAGGAAGAATTCAAGTGAAATAAAAGGATAGTGAGCTACAGGAAGAAATGTAGTCCAGCTTAACAGCATAAAGATCTAGGTTCTGACCTTCCTCTCAAGCAGGCTGCCTTTTGGGAATTATAGGTCACTCCCTAGAATTTCCTCAGGCACATTTGTCCACCCCTTCTGCCTTTAAGTCTGATGAGCCCAATCATATCACACAAAAGTGAAGCTCCATTTTTTTAAAAGCCCCAGGTCGACTAAACTCCAGCAGACGTCACCTGGCGGACTAGCACGGTCCTCTCCTTCCCCTCATCCGCTTCTATCCCCAGGACTCCCAGACCCTGGGCACAGGCCTGGAGGCCAGAATCCTGGCCAGTTCCTCAGACTCTTTGACCTTGGAGCTAAATTCAATCCTTTCAGTACTCACGAGAATAAACCGGAGGCTGGATGCTCTGATAGTCTCTAGTCAGTACGTCCTTCAGCAAGGAAATATTCAAAAGGTAAGAAGGATGAGATGAGGCTCCAGTTGCTCAGCCTGGGCGAAGTCAGGGCTGCTGGCCTCCCTAAACCCCCTAAACATCAGGAAACAAGCCCCAAAGATGAGAGAACACAGTGTCCTTCCGCCCCCGACAGAGTCTCTGAACAAAGGGGCAGCTGATCTATAAATAGCATTCTTTTTTTCTTCTTTCTTTTTTTAAATTTATTTATTTATTTTTGGCTGCGTTGGGTCTTCATTGTTGCGAGCGGGCTTTCTCTAGTTGCGGCGAGTGGAGGCTACTCTTCGTTGCGGTGCGCAGGCTTCTCACTGCGGTGGCTTCTCTTGCTGCGGAGCGCGGGCTCTAAGGCGCGCGGACTTCAGTAGTTGTGGCACATGGGCTATAAATAGCATTCTTATGGAAGTTCTAGAATCATTGTTCACTTAGGAGAGTGACTCCCAGCCTCTCACCAATAATGCCTGGGATGGAAGGAGAACTGGCGGTTTTTTGAGGGTTGAGGGAAAACGCCAGTCCAAGAGGTAGAAGATGGCCCTTGAGGAGGTGCAGCTTAATTGAGACCCCCAAAAAGGGGACCAGGGAGCCAACATACTTCCTGGAACCCTCAACAGACCCCACCTTCCCATTCCTCGAATGGAGGGGAGCATACCAGGATTTGAAGTAGCTCATGCCAGCAAGGGGCTCTGGTCAAAAACATTCCTCATCCAGGTTCTGTGAACAACACTGGAGAATGGGGCAAGACCTATTATAAGTGGTGTAGAGTTTGCAGCCTCACGGAGCTTTAGGTCAGTGTAATTTATCCCTTACTGACTATGAAAAGGAGTGACACACCACTGAAGAAATGATTAGGAAGTCCCTGCTAAAGTTACACATACATATGTATGCCTTATGACCCAGAAATCCCACTCCTGTGTGTAGGCCCAGGTGAAAGAGTGTTTGTGGCCACCAAAAAAAAAAAAAAACCAGGTACAAAAATAATCGTAGTAGTGTTACTCACAATAGCCTAAAACTTGAAGCAACTCAAAAGTGTACCAACGGTGGAGTAGATTAATAAATTGTGGTGTATCTTACAATGGAATATGAAGCAGTATTGGAAAGAAAAAGAACTACTGCTACATGCAATACCACAGATGACTCTCCTAGACATCATGTTGGACAGAAGAAGCCAGAAGCAGAAGAGTAAATATTCAATGATTCCATTTATATATAGTTCAAAAACAAATAAAACTGATCAACAGTCAGAGAGAGAAATCTGAAGAGTGGTAACTTTACCAGGGGGCATGAAAGTTCTGGGTGCTGGAAAATTCTATCTCCCAATATGGGTAGTGAGAATATACAAAATGCTTGCGCTGGTATACTGTAAATATGTGCCTTTTCTATATGTAAGTTATACTTCAATAAAAAGAAAAAAAGGCAGGGGATATAAATTAACATAAATACATACAAGAATTGTAGGCATGCCTACGCGCACATACAGCTGACTGGGAATCAGACAAGAAAAAGCCTACTAAGTTTTCTAGTGAGTTATAGAGCCTGGGACGAAAAGGAACTGTGGCTATTCAACAAGCAGGGAGAAGGCTTAGAAAGTATCTCCTCCCCCAAGGAGGGCATAGTCCCTAATGCCATTTTCACATGTGATCAAGGAGGACACTAGTAAAAGAAAACCCTCTGAGAGGGAGAGCCACAGGCCTGGGAAATTTTCTCCTGGAAACAGAAGTGAGGCTTACCCAAGAGTCAGCGCCTACACAGATGTTAGGATTGTAGCCGCAGCAGCTGCTACGTGCGTCTGGATTCCCCCTTTCTGCAAGGAGGACTGCATGTGGTTATCTCGTTTCTGTTCCACCACTGCCTGTTGCGTGGTGGGGGGCGGAGTAGATGATTTGCCGTGGAGGGGGTGGGTAGATCTGTCTCTAGATCCAGAGAAGCTAGATCTGGAAATGATGTAGAGACTCTCACAAGGTCCTGGACTTTGGGCTTGAGGTCATCGCTGGATAGTAACCCTATGAGCTGGGTACTGTCATTACTTCCATCTTAAGAATGAAGAGATGCCACACCCAAATCCATTCATACTGAAATGTTCTCTTTGCATGTGTGCTGTTTCTTCTGCTCAAGGTTAGTTTCTGCACTTACCCTCTGGCTCCCATGATCAATACCCTTTCCTCTCCACCTCTACGACATTCCTGCATCAATGGATTTCCTTTTTTTCTCTGCTTCTTCAAACTCTCTGGCCCTCTCTACAGGCTTGAGAGCTTTGTCTCCATTTTGGTCCATTGCTTTCTTTGACCCCTAAATAGTGATGTTCCCCAACTTCTCCTTTCACCTTGATTTGCACCTTGGTATTTTCAGTATGTCTGAGGGCTTACATTTACTTTCAAAGCTTTAATAACTATATCCTTAGTTGCTCACTCCCAAACTGAAATCATTAGTAATACTAAAGTATCTTAGAATGTTGATTTTAAGAAGAGATAGTAAGGAAAACACACAAAAATCCATATATTGCCAAGCTTTATTTTCTCCTTTGGACCAAAACAATTTGCTAACTCAGGCACTCAGTAACAGAATATTTTAATCTTGCATTTATGTCTTTTTTCAAATTTGAAAACAAAGCACACATTAACTCTGGATTTCAATCTGACATCGTAGGTTGCATAAAATGCTTTTTGAACTGTTCTTGAGGACAGTATGGAAGTCTGCTACTGAGTTGTGCAATATAAATGAGACAGACCTTTCTAAATTATTAAAGTACAGATGGTTTCTCGAAAAAAGAAGAAGAAGGTGGGGGAGAAGGAGGGGAGGAGAAATGGAGGCACAGAGAGGTTTCAGTAACGATGAGCATCACAGAGCAAATGAGTGCTAAGGTACCATTTTATTAGAGTAGTTTGGCTCCAGAGTCATTAGTAGTTACATAGAAACTGGACAATATATCACCAAATGCTGTAAATATTCTACACATGGGGGGACCTTCAAGATGGTGGAGGACTAAGACAGAGATTACCTTCCTCCCCACAAATACATGAAAAATACATCTACATGAGGAACAACTCCTACAGAACACCTACTGAACGCTGGCAGAAGACCTCAGACTTCCCAAAAGGCAAGAAACTTCCCACGTGCCTGGGTAGGGCAAAAGAAAAGAGAAAAAACAGAGACAAAATAATAGGGATGGGACCTGCACCTAAGGAGGAAAAGTTTCCACACACTAGGAAGCCCCTTCACTGGTGAAGACAGGGGGTGGACGGGGGGAAAGCTTCAGAGCCACAGAGGAGAGCGTAGCAACAGGGGTGCAGAGGGTAAAGCAGAGAGATTCCTGCACAGAGGATCGGTGCCGACCAGCACTCACCAGCCCAAGAGGCTTGTCTGCTCACCCGCCAGGGCAGGTGGGGGCTGGAAGCTGAGGCTCGGGCTTCGGAGGTCGGATCCCAGGGAGAGGACTGGGGTTGGCTGCGTGAACACAGCCTGAAGGGGGCTAGTGCACCACAGCTAGCCGGGAGGGAGTCCGGGAAAAAGTCTGGACCTGCCGAAGAGGCAAGAGACCATTGTTTCCCGGTGCACAAGGAGAGGAGATTAAGAGCGCCACCTAAACGAGCTCCAGAGATGGGCGTGAGCCGCGGCTATAAGCGCAGACCCCAGAGATGCGCATGAGATGCTAAGGCTGCTGGTGCCGCCACCAAGAAGCCTGTGTGCAAGTACAGGTCACTCTCCACACCTCCGCTCCTGGGAGCCTGTGCAGCCCGCCACGGCCAGGGTCCTGTGATCCAGGGACAACTTCCCCGGGAGGACACATGGTGTGCCTCAGGCTGCTGCAACGTCACGCCAGCCTCTGCTGCCACAGGCTCACCCTACATTCCGTACCCCTCCCTCCCCCCAGCCTGAGTGAGCCAGAGCCCCCGAATCAGCTGCTCCTTTAACCCCATCCTGTCTGGAGAGGGAACAGACGCCCTCAGGTGACCTACATTCAGAGGTGGGGCCAAATCCAAAGCTGAACCCCAGGAGCTGTGCGAACAAAGAAGAGAAAGGGAAATCTCTCCCAGCAGCCTCAGGAGCAGTGGATTAAATCTCCACAATCAACTTGATGTACCCTGCATCTGTGGAATACATGCATAGACAACAAACCATCCCCAAATTGAAGTGGTGGACTTTGAGAACAACTACAGACTTGGGGTTTGATTTCTGCATCTAATTTATTTCTGGTTTTATGTTTATCTTAGTTTAGTATTTAGAGCTTATTATCATTGGTAGATTTGTTTATTGATTTGGTTGCTCTCTTCCTTTTTTTTTTCCTTATATATATATATATTTTTCCTTTTTCTCTTTTTGTGAGTGTGTATGTGTACGCTTCTTTGTCTGATTTTGTCTGTATAGCTTAGCTTATGCCATTCGTCCTAGGGTTCTGACTGTCCGTTTTTTGTTTTTTCGTTTTGTACAGTTTTTATGCTTGTTATCACTGGTGGATTTCTTTTTTGGTTTGGTTGCTCTCTTCTTTCTTTCTCTCTTTCTTTTTTTAATTACTTTTTAATTTTTTTATTTTAAATAATTTTTTTCTATTTTAATAACTTTATTTTATTTTATTTTACTTGTTTTCTTCCTTTCTTTCTGTTTTTTCCTCCCTTATCTTCTGAGGCATGTGGCTGACAGGGTCTTGGGACTCCAGCTAGGTGTCAGGCCTGAGCCTCTAAGGTGGGAGAGCCGAGTTCAGGACATTGGTCCACCAGAGACTTCCCGGCCCCACATAATATCAAACAGTGAAAGCTCTCCCAGAGATCTCCATCTCAACGTTAAGACCCAGCTAACCTCAACAACCAGCAAGCTACAGTGCTGAACACCCTATGCCAAACAATTAGCAAGAGAGGAATACAACCCAACCCATTAGCAGAGTGGCTGCCTAAAATCATACTAAGTTCACAGATATCCCAAAACACACCATCGGACGTGGTCCTGCCCACCAGAAAGACAAGATCCAGCCTCATCCACCAGAACACAGGCACCAGTCCCCTCCACCAGGAAGCCTGCACAACCCACTGAACCAACCTTACCCACTGGGAGCAGGTACCAAAAAAATGGGAACTACAAACATGCAGCCTGCAAAAAGGAGACCCCAAACACAGTAAGTTAAGCAAAACAAGAAGACAGAGAAATACACAGCAGATGAAGGAGTAACGTAAAAACCCACCAGACCAAACAAATGAAGAGGAAATAGGCAGTCTACCAGAAAAAGAATTCAGAATAATGATAGTAAAGATGATCCAAAATCTTGGAAAAAGAATGGAGAAAATACAAGAAATGTTTAACAAGGACCTAGAAGAACTAAAGAGCAAACAAACTGATTAACAACACAATAAATGATATTAAAAATTCTCTAGAAGGAATCAATAGCAGAATAACTGAGGCAGAAGAATGGATAAGTGACCTGGAAGAAAAAATAGTGGAAATAACTATCGCAGAGCAGAATAAAGAAAAAAGAATGAAAAGAATTGAGGGCAGTCTCAGAGACCTCTGGGACAACATTAAATACACCAATATTTGAATTATACGGGTCCCAGAAGAAGAAGAGAAAAAGAAAGGGACTGAGAAAATATTTGAAGAGATTATAGTTGAAAACTTCCCTCATATGGGAAAGGAAATGGTCAATCAATTCCAGGAAGTGCAGAGAGTCCCATACAGGATAAATCCAATGAGAAACATGCCAAGACACATATTAATCAAACTATCAAAAATTAAATACAAAGAAAAAATATTAAAAGCAAGGGAAAGGCAACAAATAAGGTACAAGGGAATCCCCATAAGGTTAACAGCTGATCGTTCAGCAGAAACTCTGCAAGCCAGAAGGGAGTGGCAGGACATATTTAAGTGAAGAAAGGGAAGAAACTACTACCAAGATTACTCTACCCAGCAAGGATCTCATTCTGATTTGATGGAGAAATTATAAACTTTACAGACAAGCAAAAGTTAAGAGAATTCAGCACCACCAAACCAGTTTTAAAACAAATGCTAAAGGAACCTCTCTAGGCAGGAAACACAAGAGAAGGAAAAGACCTACAGTAACAAACCCAAAATAATTAAGAAAATGGTAATAGTAACATATATATCGATAATTACCTTAAATGTAAATGGATTAAATGTTCCAACCAAAAGACATAGACTGGCTGAATGGATACAAAAACAAGACCCGTATATATGCTGTCTACAAGAGACCCACTTCAGACTGAGGGACACATACTGACTGAAAGTGAGGGGATGGAAAAAGATATTCCATGCAATTGGAAATCAAAAGAAAGCTGGAGTAGCAGTTCTCATATCAGACAAAGCAGACTTTAAAATAAAGACTATTACAAGAGACAAAGAAGGACACTACATAATGATCAAGGGATCAATCCAAGAAGAAGATATAACAATTATAAAAATTTATGCACCCAACAAGGAGCACCTCTGTACATAAGGTAAATGCTAGCAGCCATATAAGGGGAAATCGACAGTAACACAATCATAGTAGGAGACTTTAACACCCTACTTTCACCAATGGACAGATCAACCAAAATGAAAATAAATAAGGAAACACAAGCTTTAAATGACACATTAAACAAGATGGACTTCATTGATATTTATAGGACATTCCATCCAAAAACAACAGAATACACTTTCTTCTCAAGTGCTCATGGAACATTCTACTGCATAGATCATAACTTGGGTCACAAATCAAGCCTCGGTGAAATTAAGAAAACTGAAATCATATCAAGTATCTGTTCTGACCACAATGCTATAAGACTAGATATCAATTAGAGGAAAAAAACTGTAAAACATACAAACACATGGAGGCTAAACAATACACTACTAAATAACCAAGAGATCACTGAAGAAATCAAAGAGGAAATCAAAACATACCTAAAAACAAATGACAATGAAAACACAATGGCCCAAAACCTATGGGATGCAGCAAAAGCAGTTCTGAGAGGAAAGTTTATAGCAATACAATCTTACCTCAAGCAACAAGAAACATCTCAAATAAACAACCTAACCTTACACGTAAAGCAATTAGAGAAAGAAGAACAAAAAAACCCCAAAGTTAAGCCGCAGGAAAGAAATCATAAAGATCAGATCAGAAATAAATGAAAAAGAAATGAAGGAAACAATAGCAACAATCAATAAAACTAAAAGATGGTTCCTTCAGAAGATAAACAAAATTGATAAACCATTAGCCAGAGTCATCAAGAAAAAAAGGGGAGAAGACACAGATCAATATAATTAGAAATGAAAAAGGAGAAGTAACAACTGACACTGCAGAAATACAAAGGACCATGAGGGATTACTACAAGCAACTATATGCCAATAAAATGGACAACCTGGAAGAAATGGACAAATTCTTAGAAAAGCAGAACCTTCTTAGACTGAACCAGGAAGAAATGGAAAATATAAACAGACCAATCACAAGCACTGAAATTGAAACTGTGATTAAAAATCTTCCAACAAACAAAAGCCCAGGACCAGATGGCTTCCCAGGCAAATTCTATCAAACTTTTAGAGAAGAGCTAACACCTATCCTTCTCAGACTCTTCCAAAATATAGAAGAGGGAGGAACACTCCCAAACTCATTCTACTAGGCCACCATCACCTTGATACCAAAACCAGACAAAGATGTCATAAAAAAAGAAAACTACAGGCCAATATCACTGATGAACATACATGAAAAATCCTCAACAAAATACTAGCAAACAGAATCCAACAGCACATTAAAAGGATCATACACCATGATCAAGTGAGGTTTATCCCAGGAATGCAAGGACTCTTCAATATACACAAATTAATCAGTGTGATAAACCCTATTAGCAAATTGAAAGAGAAAATCCATATGATCATCTCAATAGATGCAGAAAAAGCTTTCAACAAAATTCAACACACATTTATGATAAAAACCCACCAGAAAGTAGGCATAGAGGGAACCTACCTCAACGTAATAAAAGGCATATATGACAAACCCACAGCCAACATCGTTCTCAATGGTGAAAAATTGAAAGCATTTCCTCTAAGATCAGGAACAAGACAAGGTTGCCCACTCTCACCACTATTATTCAACATAGTTTTGGAAGTTTTAGCCACAGCAATCAGAGAAGAAAAAGAAATTAAAGGAATCCAAATCGGAAAAGAAGAAGTAAAGCTGTCACTGTTTGCAGATGACATGATACTATACATAGAGAATCCTAAAGATGCTACCAGAAAACTACTAGAGCTAATCAATGAATTTGGTAAAGTAGCAGGATACAAAATTAATGCACAGAAATCTCTTGCATTCCTATACACTAATGATGAAAAATCTGAAAGAGAAATTAAGGAAACACTCCCATTTACCATTGCAACAAAAAGAATAAAATACCTAGGAATAAACCTACCGAAGGAGACAAAAGACCTGTCTGCAGAAAACTATAAGACACTGATGAAAGAAATTAAAGATGATACGAACAGATGGAGAGATATACCATGTTCTTGGATTGGAAGAATCAACACTGTGAAAATGACCATACTACCCAAAGCAATCTACAGATTCAATGCAATCCCTATCAAACTACCACTGGCATTTTTCACAGAACTAGAACAAACAATTTCACAATTTGTATGGAAACACAAAAGACCCCGAATAACCAAAGCAATCTTGAGAAAGAAAAACGGAGCTGGAGGAACCAGGCTCCCGGACTTCAGACTACACTACAAAGCTACAGTAATCAAGAGAGTATGACACTGGCACAAAAACAGAAATATAGATCAATGGAACAAGATAGAAAGCCCAGAGATAAACCCATGCACATATGGTCACCTTATCTTTGATAAAGGAGGCAAGAATGTACAATGGAGAAAAGACAGCCTCTTCAGCAAGTTGTGCTGGGAAAACTGGACAGCCACATGTAAAACAATGAAATTAGAAGACTCCCTAACACCATACACAAAAATAAAAATAATCAAAATGGATTAAAGACCTAAATGTAAGTCCAGATACTATAAAACACTTAGAGGAAAACAGAGGCAGAACACCCCATGACATAAAGCACAGCAAGATCCTTTTTGACCCACCACTTAGAGAAATGGAAATAAAAACAAGAATAAACAAATGGGACTTAATGAAACTTAAAAGCTTTTGCACAGCAAAGGAAACCATAAACAAGATGAAAAGACAGCCCTCAGAACGGGAGAAAATATTTGCAAACGAAGTAACTGACAAACGATTCATCTCCAAAATATCCAAGTAGCTCATGCAGTTCAATATCAAAAAAACAAACAACCCAATCCAAAAATGGGCAGAAGACCTAAACAGACATTTCTGCAAAGAAGATATACAGATTGCCAACAAACACATGAAAGGATGCTCAACATCACTAATCATTAGAGAAATGCAACTCAAAACTACAATGATATATCACCTCACACCAGTCAGAATGGCCATCATCAAAAAAACTACAAACAATAAATGCTGGAGAGGGTGTGGAGAAAAGGGAACCCTCTTGCACCTCTGGTGGGAATGTAAGTTGGTGCAGCCACTATGGAGAACAGTATGGAGGTTCCTTAAAAAACTAAAAATAGAACTACCATATGACCCAGCAATCCCACTACTGGGCATATACCCTGAGAAAACCATAATTCAAAAAAGACACATGCCCCTTAATGTTCATTGCAGCTCTATTTACAATAGCCAGGACATGGAAGCAACCTAAGTGTCCATCGACAGATGAATGGAGAAAGAAGATGTGGCACATATATACAATGGAATATTTCTCAGCCATAAAAAGAAACAAAACTGAGTTTTTTGTAGTGAGGTGGATGGATCCAGAGTCTGTCACACAAAGTGAAGTAAGTCAGAAAGAGAAAAACAAATACCGTATGCTAACACATATATATGGAATCTAAAAAAAATAAAAAGTTTCTGAAGAACCTATGGGCAGGACAGGAATAAAGACTTAGACGTTGAGAATGGACTTGAGGACACGGGGAGGGGGAAGGGTAAGGTGGGATGAAGTGAGAGAGTAGCAGTGACATATATACACTACCAAATGTAAAATAGATAGCTGGTGGGAAGCAGCTGCATAGCACAGTAAGATCAGCTCAGTGCTTTGTGACCACCTAGAGGGGTGGGAGAGGGAGGGTGGGTGGGAGATGCAAGAGGGAGGAGATATGGGGATGTATGTATATGTATAGCTGATTCAGTGTGTTATACAGCAGAAACTAACACACCATTGTAAAGAAATTATACTCCAATAAAGATGTTTTAAAAATAAATATTCTACATATTACGTAGCCTATGTGACAAGTAAATCTATAATAACTCTATTTGTTGTGTGAAAGTAAATTATCGTGTTCTTTAGAGGCTTAAAAGATTTCTAGAAATACTTTAGAGAGCTGAGAGGAGCACTGAGGAAATGGTCACAGAAAGCATTGCCCCCACCAAGATTAAAAATGGCCCAGGAATCAAACGATAGGAAGGGAGCCAGATGCTCTGGGCGGATCAGGACCCGAAGGTGTATCACTGATCTTCGTTACAATCATATGACTTCTACCTCAGCACGTCTCTGCAAGGTGAGGTGAGCACAGCTCTGTCCTCCAGCACATCTCTCGCTTCTCTAAGTAAACAGAAACCCATCTTCAAAAGGGCATCCCCTGTAGCAACAGAAGCAGAAGGTACTGCATGCAAGCAAAACAAGGGCGTGTGCTTCCACTGAGACACCTGGCAATGCTGCTTTTGACAACTGAGTCCCCAAGTCCCTTAAGAGATCACAGGGGTCGTGCCTCAAAATGCCAGATCACTCACTGACACTAAAGAGCCTCAAGACTTCACCCTACTTAAATAACCTTGGGATTTCCAGAGTTAATGCAAGATGTTGAGCTCTGATTCAGCTAGAAGTGCAACCTTTCCCTGGACATCTTCTGCTTGCTCCAGATATTGACCTTTGTGGCTCTCCACACTTGGAGAACAGCAATTTCCTTTTCATCTTTTTCCCACCTCTAGAACTACATGAGAGGAAAGACTTTGCCAGAAACCTCTCTCCAAAGAACGTGAAGGGGAAACAGGTCCCTCATCAGGAGGACACGACACCTGTCTTTCCCATGGAGACGGGTGGACGCTCCTGGGGGACCAACAAGTCACTGGCAGGGGCCCTCTGCACTTCTTTTCACAGGCAAACGTGGTCAGGCACTTTTGTGGCAAGCTGCTAGCTCACGGCTCTAATTAATTAAAACACTCTTCTTGCCAGGGATATTGGCCATTTTGACACCTCAGTTGGAGACGAGCTCATGAAGGTTCAGCTTTGGAAGAGCAGCTCTGCTTTTATCACGTTTGATCTCTCCAGTGGGAAAAGCCAAGTGTCTGGAGTTGCAATAATCATGTTAAGTGTCAGTTTCCATTGCCAAAAACCCATACACTCTTTTCTTTACCCTTCCCTTGGGGAAAACTCCCACTGAGTCATTTACTAGGTTCTCTGCTTATCTTACAGTTCCACACCAGCAGCACCATTTTCTCTTCCAACATATCTAGGCAGTCCCACAAGCCTTTATGGTCTGTGGTTTTAAAGATCATTAAATTTAGGCTCAACCCCAGAGCAAGACAGAGTGCATGATCTCCCAAGACAATAGTTAAAGTGCTATCCACTTTAAACTGGAGAATTATCCTGCTCATTTCATGGCGCAGGCAAGTCTTTGAGAAGACCATCCTACAGCCCCTGACCCAGGACATGACTCAGTAGTCTCTGCCTTGACAAAAGGAGGAGCTGCACTAGAGATGATCTCTGATCGCTTCCAGTTCTAAAACTCTATGGCCATTACTTGCTATGACTAAGGATAGTGGTGGTGGTAATAGTAGTCCTAGTAATTCATTTAACATGTATTTTTGAGGAGCTACTATGTTCAAGTCTCAGTTCATATCCATGAATAAAGCAGATCCAAATATCCCTGTCATCTTGTAGTTTATTCTATTGTCAGGAGACGGGTAATAAACAATACAGGAAAAATGAATTACATAGTATCTTAGAACGTGAAGTGAAAACATAGGTGACTCAGAAATTCTTGGGGCAGGAGCAGGTTGCAATTTTGAATAGGGTGGTCACTGAGAAGATGCTGATACGCTGATACAGCTGAATCATTGTTGAACACGGGGGAGAAGCGGAGCCCATCCACCCTCCCTCGCTCTCCTCCTCTCCCCTTCCTCTCACTGCCCAGCAAAGAAAGAGCTCTTAGCATTCATTTGCAATATTCGGTTCCGGATTCCATGCACTCTCCTTTCAGCTCTTATTGGTTGGTTTGGGTTTTTTATTGTTGCATTTTCCCATCCCTACTCTCCTGAGAGGCAGTATGGTGTAGGGTTAAGAGCACAGACTCTGGAGACCAGTGTCTGTGACGAGTCCCAGCTCCACCACCCTTGAGTTCTACAACTTTGCCCAAGTCACTCAGCCTCTCTGTGCCTCACTTGTCTCACATATAAAACGAGATAAATAATGGTATCAAGTTATATAATATTTTTAAATATTTATTTTATTTATTGTCATTTATTTTTGGCTGCATTGGGTCTTCGTTGCTGTGCACGGGCTTTCTCTAGTTGTGGCGAGCGGGGGCTACTCTACATTGTGGTGCGCGGGCTTCTCATTGCTGTGGCTTCTCTTGTTGCAGAGCACGGGCTCTAGGTGCACGGGCTTCAGCAGTTGTGGCGCACAGGCTCAGTAGTTGTGGCTCGCAGGCTGTAGAGTGCAGGCTCAGTAGTTGTGGCGCACGGGCTTAGTTGCTCCACGGCATGTGGGGATCTTCCCGGACCAGGGCTCAAACCCGTGTCCCCTGCATTGGCAGGAGGATTCTTAGCCACTGTGCCACCAGGGAAGCCCAATAATGGTATCAATTTATAGAACTGAGGTAAGGATTGAATAGGTGGATCCACATAAAATCCTTAGAGCAGTGTCTCAGGGCTGGTTCTGGACCTCACAATGCAGCCACCACACTGGTTCCCTGTCTGAGCACTCTGCTCTCATCACAGCTGTCTTATTTAGTGGTTGGCTTGAGCAGCGGCTTCAGAAGATTATAGCAATCCTCTAAGTGTGGAATTAAAACAATTAAGGGAAACAATCAACATGGGGGGGGAAGGATTATTTGGGCTGTACAGATCATTTATGAAAACAAAGGCAAAGCACAGAGCTAAGCCGCTAAATCAGAGGTTACAATTAGCTTGATTGTAGAGTGACTTGGTCCCATTCTGAGCAGCAATAGCGAGAATGATCAGTCTTAATTGAGGCAAATTAAGTACTCTGACTACTCCACTTTTCTAAAAAGAGTTGTAAGCCAGTGTAGAGATCCAATTTACAGAAACTCTGCTCCATTCTTCTTACTGATTCATCTTTCTTTTTTTCTGCTTCTTTTCACATCCAGCACACTGTGCTGTAGACTCAGAAAACAAGGTAAATATCTCTATGAAAGCTCATCTCTCAGAGCATATTATGTAAAATTAAATGTGTATATGTGTGTGTAAGCACACAGTCCTGTTTAAATAACTATAGTCCAATCCTGATTATGTAAGAGTCTGGAAAATCCAAAAACAAAATGGGTAAAAAGAAGAAAGAGAGAAAGCTGTCATAGTGCCCTTGAGACTCAGCAATACAGCAGCCCAAAAGGAAACTCTCTAGAATGAAAAGGGAAACACAATTTACAGCCAAAAGCTCACCTTAATATCTTTAGTACTTGATAAAGAGACTAGTGAAATCAAGCTAGTGATGACAGAGCTGAACAGTGTGGGTTTTTTTTGACATTTATCCCCTCCCCACAAAAAATGCATACACATATATATATACACACTCACACACATACATATAAAACAACGCATATATATACACACACACACATACATATAAAACAATGCATATATATATACACACACACACAAAACAATGCATATATATACACACACACACATACATATAAAACAATGCATATATATATATACACACATACATATAAAACAATTCACATATATATATACACACATACATATAAAACAATGCATATATATATATACACTCACACACATACATATAAACAATGTATATATATATATACACACACATACATATAAAACAATGCATATATATATATACACACATACATATAAAACAATTCTTAAATGCCCTTTTGCATGTATAATTTGCAAGATGAGTCAACATCCCTTTATTTTTGCCACCCCATTAAACGAATTGGAATTGCTGTGACAAAAATTCACAGTTTTTTTTGGAAGCTCAAAATAGTTTTTTTCAGGTGTAGGTGTGTGTGGTGGGGAGGGTGCTGTTAGTTATTACTGTTTCAAATATATCCTAAAATGTATATCACATGAGCAGTTATGCATGAACCACAGACGCCGAAGGTCATATTCTTGAAACTTGTTCAAATGCAGATACAGAGGGATAATTAGAGCTCAAAAGGGATTAGACCAACATAATTCATGACATTTGTCCTTAACTACCTTCCTTCCTATTAGCAGTGTTACTGTTGCAGACAATGACTATATTATACAATCTATGGATCTAAATGTGCTGTTTATTCTGAAAGGATGGTGACAATTACAGCAGCTGCTGGGAGAGAATAATGCGTGTGCTCTGGCATCATCGGTGCTGTCCTTAGCAGTAAGGCTCAATTCATGAAAATGCCCACACCCCAAAAGGCATAAGGTAATGCTACTGATGGGATTCTGTTTTTAAATTTAAAAAAATAATAGTTATATCATTAAACTGTAAACTTATCAGTACGTTTTATTTGCTGTAAATTATACCTCATCCAAAAAATGATTATAATTTATTCTTTGATTCTTGCTTAAGGTAGGACATACACAAAAACAGGCAATGAATTTCATCTGGTCCTAAGACTATTTTCCACAACCAATTTTAATCCCAAACCAAGTGACCTATGACTACTTGGTCTGACCGTGGGAATATGTGTCTTTCTTTGAAAATTTCAAGATCATAAGGTCAAGAACAAAAAATTCCTAGGCTAGGGATATAAAATGATAATATTATGGAGGAATCACCAATGTTCACTCTATTCAATTATCTCCATGGCTACTACACTGAAAGCAAGGAAGTCCAACATTTCCACAGCACTTTTTCGTAATCACCAACCCAAACCCTTTCAATGAAGAGAAAAGCCACAAGCCCGTCTACAAAGAGTAGACTCTTCCTCTTCCTTTCTTTTCCATTTCAAGCCTTCTCCTGGAGGCTTTGGGAAGCATAATACCAAGCCGAGCTTATGAATTAACAAGCATTATTAAATGTCTACTATGTGCTCAAAATTGTGTCAGGTGCTAGAGATACAGAAAAGTATATTCACTGTACAATTAAGAAGGCTTTATCTTTCATTTATTAAGAAGTTATTTGCTTCTACGGAGCTGGAACTCATAACAATATTGAACTTGAGTGCATTCTAATTAAGAATTAGAGTAAATAAGAATTAGAGGCCCATATGAGGGTACTTCTCCAATGTAATTACTGTTTACATTTTTTCCAAATGCTGATGTTAGCCCAAGTCTATTGATGTACTTTCCTTAATATTGTTGGTCTTTTAGAGCAAAAAGATTAAGTGGAATTCAAAATACCAAAGCTCAAATTATTCTCTGCAAGCACAGGGATGGAATAATAATGAACATCTCTTACTGAGACACTGTTCTAAGAATTTATGTGGATCCACCTATTCAATCCTTACCTCAATTCCATAGGTTGATACCATTATTTGTCTCATTTTATAC
This sequence comes from Balaenoptera acutorostrata, assembly GCF_949987535.1. NCBI lineage: Eukaryota > Metazoa > Chordata > Mammalia > Artiodactyla > Balaenopteridae > Balaenoptera > Balaenoptera acutorostrata. The sequence goes on along the minus strand of NC_080068.1, from coordinate 45,212,484 downwards.
ATGACACAAGTGAGGCACAGAGAGGCTGAGTGACTTGGGCAAAGTTGTAGAGCTCATGGGTGGTGGAGCTGGGACTCCAGTCACAGACATTGGTCTCCAGAGTCTGTGCTCTTAACCCTGCACCACACTGCCTCTCAGGAGAGTAGGATGGGAAAATGCAACAATAAGAACCAAAACCAACCAATAAGAGTTGAGAGGAGAGTATATGGAATCCAGAATCACCCATCCTTATCCCAAATATTGCAAATGAACACTGAGCCCATTCTTCGCTGGGGGAGTGAGAGGAGAAGTGGGAGGAAGGTGGGGAGGGGCTGGCTGCAATGGTGCCCCTCTGTTTAAAGCAATACAACTTTCCTTCCTATAAATTGATGGCCTGTGTTGGCACATACGATAAAACGGATAGAACTTTGCAAATATGTATGTATCATCCTTTATCCAGCAGAGAGCCCTACGGCAAGTCAGCAAAACAGTACTCTGCCAAAAACGAACCTTCGTAGCTTCCAAAACAACTATTTAAAAAGTAAACAGCATTTAAATGTACTTGAAATGATACCCTTCACTGTGACTGCCCCAGAACATGGGATGCTGTCTTTCTCAGGGGGAACTGAAAATTTTCCTCGATGCTGACAGGGTTGATTTGGTCTTTGTGCCCTTTCTCAGGGCATGGGAAGAAGCAACCGTGACCTACCAGCCTGGAAATTCTGCCAAGAGGCCAAGAGTCATGGGAATCTGCCCAGCCGGCTGTGGAGGTCAGTGAACGCCGTCTAGACATTAAGTCTTGGTCTTTAAAAGAGGAAGCCAGATATAATATAGTCTCAAAGGCTGAGGAACCAACTGTAAGTAAACATCTTAACCACTGATATTACAATCTTGGGCTGTGTTTACACAGAGACCCATTCATCAACATGGATGAAAAACTTCCAAAAGCCCATTACATTGTCTATTTTAATCACCTCTTCCTGAAGGAAAATTACCTTGCCTATGTGAGTGAAGCACAGCCTATGTCTATTAAAAATAAAAACATCAACCAGTGGGTTAAGCAATTACATAAGCACGTGTTCTGCATACTTATACATCACTGGTAACAGTGGAGAGACCGAGTCAAAGCAAACGGTCAGATGGAAGGGAAGGACAGTCAACACAGTCACAAATACTCCCACAAATTACCACCATCAACAGATGGATCTCCTCTAGGTTCGCACATATTCCCCAAACCAATACCTTTTAACATGATAAGGATACATTTCCTAAATGTACTATTTTTTTAAAGGTTGTCATTTATATGGGTTAAGATATCAGAAGTCCAAGGAGAGAGGACAGAGAGGGACAGACAGAGAGAGAAATGGAGTCCACCACACACACACACACAAGGTACAATAAACCATCAAATGACAGCTGAATTTTTAAAATAAACTCTCCAACCTGAGAAACCTATTTATATGACTACTATTATATGGTTGGGAGTCTAGGTTACCATATGTAGATGGAATTTACAGCAGGATAAGGTAGGGCATTTTGATGTCAAACTGGAAAACCACTGCTTTTCATTTCCAAGTAATTTGTGAAATGGAAATTTCTAACCTTTGACCCATCTCTGGGATTCACCTTATCCCTGACCTTCACCCCATCCATCACCCTCACCTATCTGTCACCCCTTGCCTATCTCTGACCTGTGCCCCAGGGGTGGGGGGCAGGGTCAGAGTGAGGAGTCTTGGAGAAGGGGTAAGGATATCTGTTTTACATATAACTTCCAATTAAAATGCTGGAAGTTCAATTGTGCTAGGTCAGAATGTCCCCACACAAAACCTGTTGAGTCAAACACATCTGGGTCCAAGTATCTTGCACTGAGAGACGGAAAAGAATCAAGACACAAAAATATAAATATCCATGAACATAAAACAGGTGGCAGGAGACATCATGAAGCACACTTGAGGATCATTCCCTGTAGCTCGCCCACCCAATACATACCCTCCATGTGTCAACTCTAGTTAAAAACTGTGGGGTGAAGTGGTTTTAGAGAGAGAAAATCAGAAGATCTGAATTAGGCCGTTCCTCTAAGAGTCTGCCTTGAGTTTAACATGTGCCCTAGAGCAAGTCATCTCATGTCTTGGCATATTCGTTTTTCCTCTATAACATGTTAACAATAACAACTGCTTTGCAATAGGAGGTACTCAATAAATACTTATGAATGAATGAATGAATTTATGTATATTACCTAGATGTTTTTAGGTTTTCCAAATTATGGAGTGAATTGGTCTTTGGCTGAAAATAAGAATAGGGTTCTTACAACTGTATAAGGTAGGAAGTAAGCCTTAGAATATTTGCTATCTTTGGCTAAGCTAAACATTTCAATCCTCACCAGCTATCCATTAACAACTTATTTTAATGTAGAAATTACCTTTATAGTGAACACTGAATATAAAATATTCTTTTCTCAACTCCTATGAAAAGGAAAAAAAACAAACACTTTTTAGAACAAAATGGCCTCATAATAATATTATGCTAAGGGACAACCATGTATGTAGCAAATCCAGTCATTAAATAGACCTTTATTGAGATCTTACTACCTGTGGGGTATTTTTTATTATTCCTAACAGAATCAGTCATGTTCCTCCCCTCTAAGAGCTGATAGTTTAGGGGGAAGCTGGACCCATAAATAAGGATTTAGAATCCAATAGCAGAGGAGGTGACAAACACTAAAAGCAATGACTCTGAGGTCAGAGAACCTGGATTCACATCCTGGCTGCAACAACTTCTACTGGAGTTTCCTCCAACAAGTGCTTAACCTGTCAATGGCAGTAATACTATTACCTACCTGTGAGGGCCGTTATAAAAATCAAATGAGATAATCCATGCAAAGCACTTCTCACAGGGCTGCGAACATGGTAAACATTTGACAAGTTGTGTGGTTGTTGTTAGGTTATACTTGGAGTCGGTACAAAATGTTATGAACCCAGCAAGGAGGTAAAACCACTCATCTTTCCTGGAGAAACCAAGAAAGTCTTTTAAAAATGCTTGAAAAGAAAGTGACAAAGGGAGGGGTCCCTCCACAGAAGAGTAAGTTTTCCAAGCAGATGAGAGGGCAGAAGGGCATTCTAGCAGTCTGCTCCAGGCCTCCAGACCCCAGCACCTAGAAGAACATCAGGGGATGCGGCTAAAGATAATGGGAATGACTGACCAAGTGATGCAGAGTTTGGGGGCTATTTTGAAGAAAAACTGAAATCCCTTAGATGTTCTTAAGTAAGGGTTTGACACACATGGCTGTGTTTCTTGCTTGTCTTCTGGAAAGTAACCCTGGCAGTGTTTTGGAAAGTGGAGTGGAGAAGGGAAAACTTGGTATAAGGAAAGAGCGAGCAGGGAGTTGTTACAACCTTTCAAAGGATGGATGAGGAAGCAAGGAAAGAGATGATGGAGAGATTCTAGAAACATTTCAAGATGGAGTTGATGGGATTTGATAGCTAGGTGGATGTGGGAAGGAAAGGAAAGGGAGGAGTCCTGGATAACACCAAGGTTTCTAGTTTGGAATGGTGAAGCCATTAACTGAAGTGGTGAATATAAGAGAAGAAAAACAAAGGTCAGGATGGGAGAGAATATGTGGACAAGATCTGCTTACTAGTTAGTCAGCAACACAGATCTAGGCCTCAGAAGAGATCATGAATACTTGGGACAGACTTGAGAGTGATTTTCTTTAAAAAGACCTTATTTGTACAGGCAAGATTGCCCGGAGATTGCTGATCATGTGAATGGCAATATCTAAGCAAAATATGAGGGGGAATATCGGTAGATTCCATCCTGTTGAAATAGTATAGCTGTGCAGACTCAAAGCTGGTTGAATAATCATCCCACCTCCCCATACAAAAACAGAAAATAAAGTAGATGAATTGACCAGAGTCATGTAGTGGCATGTCCCCATTCTGGCTCCCTGCTCCCATAATTCTTACCTACGTGAGCTCTATCCTTTCTTCCTTCCCTCCTGTTAGAGAGCAAGACGTGTCCCTCCATCAGCCTAAGGTTAATTCTGTGCTTTAGAATTCAAAGACTTCAATCTTCTCAAAAACCTCACTCAACAGATTGCCCCCTCTCTTTTCTAAGAACCTTACTCCTTACCTTTCCATTGTCTTCTTTCTAACAGCATTTAAACACGCTCTCTCAAATCTATCCTAAGGGACCCTCCCTCAACCTTATAGCCCCCTTCCAACTACTCATCCCTCTCCTTCCTTTTGCAACAAATTCCTTTAAAGAAGACTCTATGTTACCATTTTATTTCCTTCTTCACTCAAGCCTAAATCTACTGCAACCTGGCTTCTACACCCATCACTTTGCTCTCGCTAAAACCAACACAACCTATGATATTGATAAACCTAATGGATGCTTTTCAGTCCTTATTTTACTTAACCTTTCAGCAACAGGTTTTTTTTTTTCCCAGCAAAAGTTTTGATATTAATTACTGCCTCATTTTTAATGACAACTTTTTAAAATTTATTTGACTTCTGTGACATCACATTCTTCTGGTTTCTTTCAACCTCCATGGCTCTGTCTTAGTTTCTTTCACAGGTCCATAGTCTTCTCCCAGCCCTTATATATCAATGCTCCTCAAGAGTCTTATAAACCCTCCTCCTTCTCACTCTCCACACCCTCCCTGGGCAATCTCATCCATTCCCACTCTTTCAATCATTCTCTACATGCATATTCCTCCCATATTCATATCTCCAGCCCAGAAAGCTTTCCTGAATTATAAATCTACATGCCCACATGCCTGCTGGCCATCCTTACTAGGAGAGCTCTCAAGTTTGACATATACCAATCTGAACTCATTTGACATATACCAATCAATACTCATCTGAACTCATCTGAACTATACCAACTTCCTCCCTAACCCTATTCCTGTCTTAGAAAATAGCACCACAATTCTGCCCATTGCCCATGTCAGAAATCAGGGAATCATCCTTAGCTAGTTCTTCTCCCATGTATCCAAACTATTATTATATGCTGTTGATTTTATCACCCAAATATCTCTTGATTCCTCACTGCCATTTTTCTGATTCTGGCCACTACCATCTTGCCTAGATTATAGCCTCTCACCTAGACTTCATAACTAAAATTTTGCTTCTTCTGTGTTCAGTAGCCAAGTGATCTCAAAATAAAAATCATATCACATCATACATACTTACCCTCCCAAGTTCAAAGTCCTTTAAAAATTTCTTGTTACCCTCACAATAAATCTAAACTCTTCCTGTGGTTTTACAAGGCCCTTCATGACCAGGCTGCCTTTTATCTCACTGTTCCCATCCTCGATTTCAAGTTGTAATTTCCAGACACTCTGAACATTTTATAATTCTCTACCTCTCACTTCCAGACTTTCACACTTGCTGTTTTTCTGCCTCTACCTTGTCTTCGCACAGCCAAATCCCATTCATTTACTGTGTGTGAAAGTCACTTCTTCAGGAAAGTTTTCCCTGACCCTGATTAGGTTAGCTTCTCCTGGTATATGATCTCTAACCTCCCAACTTAAAAAAATCATATCATCCATCACAATTTTGCTATCACAATATATTATCCATGACAATTTTACTTATTTAATGACCATCTACTAGATCTATGAGGGTGAAGATCAGATGTGACTTGTTTACCACATATTCCAGTTCATGTCCCATAGCAGATGCTCAGTGAACCCTTATTCACTAGATGAATGGACAACATGGATGAATGGATGAATTAAAGTGAAATCATAGAGACCAACTATGCTACTCTAATTTGTACATGACGTAGAACTTGGAGAGGTAGTAAAAAGTTGGATAACAGGCCTGGGTTTATAAATTATCTTAATTTTTTTAGTTGTTTTTTAAAATTTATTTTATTTATTTATTTTTGGCTGCGTTGGGTCTTCGTTGCTGCACGTGGGCTTTCTCTAGTTGCAGCGAGCGGGGGCTACTCTTCACTGTGGTGCATGGGCTTCTTACTGCGGTGGCTTCTCTTGTTGCAGAGCATGGGCTCTAGGGCTGTGGGCTTCAGTAGTTGTGGCATGCAGGCTCAGTAGTTGTGGCGCACAGGCTTAGTTGCTCCGCAGCATGTGGGATCTTCCTGGACCAGGGCTCGAACCTGTGTCCCCTGCATTATCAGGTGGATTCTTAACCACTGGGCCACCAGGGAAGCCCTAAATTATCTTAATTGATCAAAAATTTTTAAATGAATAAAAATAAACATAATGGTCTGCGTCCATACTAAAAGAATCATTTACATAAATATAAAAAAGATTCATGTTTTAATACCAGCTCATGTAAAAATGTCTTAAGGGCTCATGGAAGGACATTAAGCTTCACGTGGTCAACGGAAGGATATGGCTTTTAAATAGAAACTTGCGCCATCTTACAGTGTATTAGTAGAATGTTAGTGCTGCACTCAAGAATGCCTACAGCTTATCCTTTCATCATAGACCATGTCTTCTGCTGTGCCTGCCATACAGAAAGTTTGTAAACACAGCTTGCTGAATGAAGAGTAAAAAGCACAATTCTTGACATTGGTTATAAAAACTATGTCCCCCCAAAAAAGGATAACCTGGTCTAGAAGCCATAATAATAATAGCTAATATAGCACTTCTATGTGTTGGGCACTGTTCTAAGCACTTTATGTATGTTAACTCATCTATATCATGAGGTATGTACAACTATTATCTCCATTCTACAGATGATAAAAGTGAGGCACAAATAGGTTATGTCACCAACCCAAAGTCACATAAGTAACAAGTGGCAGAGCCATTTTTTGAAACCACACAGCCAGCTCCCAGCAGCCATGCTTTTGGAAATCAATCATTATCAATGTTTGATTAGAAATAAAGAAGAAAAATAAATAGCCCTGCAATGGGGTGGGGAGAAGATTCAGAAGAAAGCATATTAACTGGCTTCACACTTAAATCGGTAGGCAGAAATCAAAAGGAGGCAGATACTGGCTCAGTAAAATGAAGAACTAACTCTCTAATCCTTTGTCTCACTAGCGAACAGGTAGGGTCATTAAGTTCCCCATCAGTAGAATATTCAAGTGGAGGCTAGAGGTCCATTTATAAATTATATCGATGGCAGTCCCGCTGTGGGAAAAGGGGGAGACTAGAGAACCCCTAAAGTCCTTTTGTTCTCTAAGCTCTATAATTTTAAGAATTCCACATGGACTTTGCTCTCAGGGAGCTGAGAGCAAGACAAACACAGCACAACTCAATCAAGATGGAGACTTAATAGGCAATAAAAAATACGATCAAGATAATGAAACGATGGCATTCAGAACAGTGGGCCCTCACACCACCTTTAAAGATGAAGTTCCCCACTACCTATTTCCATATCAAGCAAATTCAGCAATGGAAACAGCCCAGCAAACAATGTCATGGTATCAAATCCTTAGAAATGCCAAGTAACTAATACACCAGGCACAGGTCAACTCCTAATGCACCTGGTTTTCCATATCAATAGATAGCGTCAAAGAATTTATTTGAGCTTTCAGACTGTGAAATCGCTTCTTTCCCCTCCAGAAGGAGAAGATCTAGTTAAACCTGAGATTAAAGAGGCAGATAAAAGTGCCCCCTGGACTGCGAAGGCCAGGAATTAGACACGCTGCTGCTGCTCTAGCAGGCAGCCCTCAGACATGATCCATTACAGGACGGCTTCCATCAGATGCCAGCGAGGCTAATCCTTTTGCAAAGCATGACAGCTTCTCAAACTTGACTCTGGTGAATCCAAACCAGATTTTTATGCTATATGATCAGCTTTCCAAATATGAAATCATTTTTATATTGTATTGGGTTTAGGTTTATTAGATTTACATTTGCAAACAAAGATAGAGACGCCTGCAATGCAGCTTGCCCTGAACTCCCTTGATGCTCACCTTGCAGAATAAAATATCACATAATAGCGAGATAGAAATATATGGAAACAGAGCTTCTTTAGAAGAAGAGGCTGTCAAACAATAACAGAGTTTTCCACAGCCTTAAAGAGAACCATTCAAATTTCCATCTCTGAGGAAAGAGGACTACAATATGTCAGCAGAACATTCTCATTGATACCACAGCCTTTTCAACCGAATGTCATCAATTCTGAAGCTTTTTATTACTCTGACAGCAGGCTGCAATTCCTGGAGGCTGACTTACCTTTTTGCAGTCAGATAAGGACTTCTCACTAGCCAATGTGCTGAGAATGGTGGTCTGCAAAACAAGAAGGTAGGAGACACATTAGAACTGGCAAAGTGTAATGATATTGACCCTGCCCCATGCATCTCCAGTCCAAGGTGGGTACCACCTCCTTTGACCCCACTGATTTCTCTGGATTTTAAAGTATCTGCCCTTCACTGCTCCCACTGCCACCCCCTCCAAGTCAGAACATTCACTATGGGCCAATGATGATCCAGTGAAGTAAAGACTCTTATTTATCTTTATTTCACAAATAAAGGACCACAGCACAATTAGGTTAATTGTCATACCTAGGAAATAGTTAGATCGGGAATGAAAGTGAAGCAGTCTGACTCAAAAACCCACCTTATCAACCACACACGGCACTCTCTTTATCTTGAAGAGATATGTGCAAATTGTCAAATGCCAAAATCTTTCAAATGACACCTGTGAATAGCCTGAGTGATGGAGCGGAGCTTCTCCCCATCCATGAGATGTGTGAGTCTGAACAGCAGTATCAGGGCTCTTGCCGTCTCATCCCCACTCTCCTTAGCTCACTCGTTCTCCCTGTGATTGACTTTTTACAGTTGTGTCAATATTTTCTTAGCCTCATGAGCCACTAAAAAGGCACTCTGGCATTCAAGGCCCGTTGGAATTTACACGTAAGTTTGTTCCTTTTGGACTATCCTATGAAGAGTTCAATGGACATAATGGTATTAAATTTTTTTCCAGTAAAATTTTCTACTTTTTCTTTAATTACAAAACTAATATATATTCTTAATGAGCCAATCCCCTTTCTAACCTATTCTTCTGAGGTAACCGGTAGTAAAAATTTGTATTCATCCTTCCACACTTTCTCTATTTTTATGCAAATGCATGTATTACATGTTAATTGTGTGTTTTATATTACACATGTACATAGAGAAGTTTCTTCTTTCTTGAGACCATACCATCCTACTAAGGCTATATTATCAACATCTTTCCAGTCAGTTCACATAGATTGACTCATTCTTCTTAATAGCTCTATAACATTCCATAATATGGATATACCATACTTTATGTATGCTTTCCTTTATTGGTGGATATTTGATGGTTTCCAGGATTTTATTCTTTTGTTTTTGCTTTGCAATAAATATTCTTTTATATATATGCCATATATGTATACATATGTATTATGTATATGTGTGTATGTATGCATGTACATATGTGTGGTATGTACATATATGTGTGTATATATATATACATACAGTGTGTATGTATATATATGTGTATATATATATATATACATACCACTGATAATTTTATTTTGGTTGAATAGAGTCAAAAGAACTAAAAGAAATGTATAACAGAGACTTTGGTATGGCTCAAAGATCTAATGTATATAATCTTCCTCCCATTGTCTCCTCATATAACATAAAAATATTTGTCAACCCATCTAGGGTTTTGATTTGTTTTCGGACAAGCAGTAAAAAAAGTTAAGAATCTGGGCCAGCACATATTCTGGCCCAAAATAATACACAGTATTAAAGGACAGAAAACACAGACATGGATAAACATACAAAAAAAGTATCTTTAATGAAGAAAAATTAAGTTTAAGGTTTACGTTGGGTGTGGTCTTTAAATTTGGATCGCTGGCGTTTTTATTTGTGTTTTTATTTTGTTTGTGAAGGAAGGGGTACATATTCAGAAAGTTTGAATTAAAAGGGGAAAATAGAAAGGAGGAGAGAATTTTGGTGATGAGAAAAAAAGAGGAAAAGCCAAAGTCAAGATTGAGCCAGTAAGGAGACAGAGAACAGCCAAAGAAGCAAACAGCTCACACAAGTTACACTGAAATACCCCACCTACAATCTTCCCCGCCAAACGTCCTCCTCGTGACCTTTTGTCATCGTTATGCGTTTGTAACCTTTTGTCATTTTTTTTTTATTGCTATTTTTTTTTTTTAATTTTATTTATTTATTTATTTATTTATTTATTTTTGGCTGTGCTGGGTCTTCGGTTCGTGCGAGGGCTTTCTCTAGTTGCGGCAAGCGGGGGCCACTCTTCATCGCGGTGCGGGGACCGCTCTTCATCGCGGTGCGCGGGCCTCTCACTATCGCGGCCCCTCCCGCTGCGGGGGACAGGCTCCAGACGCGCAGGCTCAGCAGCTGTGGCTCACGGGCCCAGCTGCTCCGTGGCATGTGGGATCCTCCCAGACCAGGGCTCGAACCCGTGTCTCCTGCATTAGCAGGCAGACTCTCAACCACTGCGCCACCAGGGAAGCCCACCTTTTGTCATTTTTATGTGTTTGTACGCTGAGCCCTGTATCATGAGATTGACCTCAATGTTCACTCTCAGATTTCTGCTCCAGGGAGGGAAAGACCCAACAAGACTTGGACATTGCTGTAGCCCCATTACCTAGCCCAGTGCCTGGCACAAAAAAAAAGGGTATCCACTAAATATGCCCTCGATGGGAAAATGCAACAACAACAGAAAAAAATGACTGCAGCCCTTATCCCAAAACACTGTTTTGGAAGCAGAGTGCTGGAAAAGCAGACTCACGTGTCATAGCATTACAAAGCGAAGCCAAGGGAGAGACACAAAAGGCTCCTGAATAGTAGTAAAATACATTTTCTCTCTCTTTAGCATATATCTATTGTCTAGTATCCACTTGGTTTGGCTAAATCAATTTTTCAGCGTTGGGCCTATGAACACTTTGGACTGGATAATTCTTGTTGTGGTACTGAGCACCCTAGAATGTTTTGCAGCATTCCTGGCCTCTACCCACCAGAGGCCAGTAGCACACCTCCCTCCCCACGTCAGTCACAACAACCAAAAATGTCTCCAGACATTGCCAAATGTCCCCTGGGAGGTGGGGGGCTGGCAGAATCACCCCCAGTTGAGAACAACAGGTCTAAACTCTAAAGGAGCTAGTTATGGAAATGATTCTGATTCCCTGACTAGTGCAACTAAATTTTTTCCAGGAAACAGAAGTCTAACGGTGGGAATTTCTCTTCCTGCTCCTGATTTCAAGTCTCACTCTCTGTCCTAAATGGCAGTATAATAAAACACTAGGGGAGAAACAAATCCCAGCTACTGAAGACTGCGTGTGGTCGCCCACGTGGGCGCAACTTGAGCGATTCTAATTGCATTTTTAACTAAGCTTAAGATACATCACTGGGGAGAGTAAATTAATGAACACGTCTAAGAATTCAGACATTAGCCCCAGGGGAAATGATCTTCGAAATTAAACAATACCATTCAACCTTCAAAAACAGTCTCAGGTAACCTGAGAAACAGGTTTGGAGGAGAAATGAGAGTCAGAGATGGGTGAAATTGGCTTCACTAAAAAAAATTAATACAGGTAGCTCTAAATGTTACATTTGTAGCAAGGAACCACTTGAGCCAAAGGACAAACATACAGTGAAATCTCAGGACATGGAATGAGTGTGAAAGAGGTATGGCAAAGGTCAAAGAGAGTCCATATCCTTAATTTGGCCATTTTCTAAGGGGACAATACTTATACGCTTGGTCAGTCTCATTTCGTTCCGTCGAAAGTCTTTCGCTGGCATTCCACTTTCCTAATTGCAGCTACTGTGAATGACTTTGGGCTTTCTAAACCTTCCGATAATGTGTTCACTTTAATTACGGAAAATGAAAGACTCAAAACATGGTGACTTACCCATGCTGTGACCTTCTTGATTGTTGCATCAATAGTTTTCTACTAAAGAGGTAACTCCTAATGGGTCCCCTCCACCAAAGGTTGCCTGATGCTGCGTTTGTCACAATGAAGCACAATGACTTTTTTAGAGCACTGACTGCTAAGGCTGTTAGCAGGGCGACCAGCATGGGGTGTACGGTATTACATATGGACAGTTATAGCAATTTCCCAAAATGAATCTAGAAAGGTGAGGCCCCACTGTTATCCATTTTTATACTGATGCCTGAAATTTCACTTATTAGAGCTCTGTTTTTAGCATAAGGCTTTGAATCATAATAGACAAACCCTCGAGGGATACTAGGGTGTAAGAGTCACCGCAAACGGGAAAGTTGGAAATTTCAAGTATTATAGTCATTGGTCTGTTACACCTTAGAGAGAATGAATTTATCCATTCCCTTTCCTACAAGCAGAATCTTCTTGTCTTTTATTAATTTCAAAAGCAGATTTTGATAGGAGAAAAATGAAGACTTAGATCATGAAGACACTCAATGCGATGGAAAAGATCACATAGGTCGCAGGGTGGTCTCCCTAAAAAGCAGTCTGTGAGATGGAGATTAGCAGGCAGGATGTTTATTAGGCCATGCTCTGGGATCTCCACTTGGAGAGGGGAAGGGAAGGGTGCAGGACTGAGCAGAGGGAGAGTTGGGCTGTGGTGCAAGTTCAACAAAGGTCTCAGCAAACCCACTGGGGAACTCTGAAGCTGGGTAGACCCTAGGCATGATGCCTTTGTTCAGCCAAGGGCAATTTCCCGAAAGGGCTGACAGCTGAGGGCAGCGTGCTAGAAGGTCTGTGTGAAGCACTGCTCTGTCCACTACAATACACTTTAATTTGACACAGTTTTGCCAAGGGCAGATACTGGCTATGGCTGATGTGCTCTAGTTGAATGTGACCCCTTATTAGAGCTTATATGTTTGCTGGTCTTTTATGACAGACTCGTTGGACAGTTAGACAAATGGACTACTTGCTCAGGAATCTAGGCATTTAACGCTTGTCTCTTCTTAATAAGAGACAAGCTTATTAACTTTGTGAGCTTAAGACAGATTGCTGGCCTGGCGGTCTTGAATTCTTCATTATGAAATGAGGAAACCCCTATTCATTTCCTTTTAGGTCATGAGAACCCTGGCTAATTTGAAGAAAATGGGCTGGATCTTATCAGGCACATTGTTTGGAAATCAGTGAGTATAGTGCCTACTTCTTTCCTCCATCCTCTGAGGATAGAACATCTGGCTGAATAACATGGTCAGCTCTTGATTATCTACAGAGGCAGAGAGAGTTCTTCAGGGAATTCACAAAAGCATAACTTATAAAATGTCTTTATATTCAACTTTGAGACAGATATAAATTAAATATTGACAGATATATATCAAATATTTATATTTATATATTATATATTGAATATATTTATATATTATATATTTTTTAAGATATATATCTTATATATATCTACGTATATATAAAATAATGATTCATTTAGAAGACTGAGGTGCTTAAACATGTCTTCCTTAAATTAACATTAAGAATCGTTTGCAGAAATATTCCAAGTGGGCAAAAAGGCCAAAGCAACCCAGAAGGAAGAGTGACTTGGGACAAACAACTGAGACTGATAAGGCCTTGGTAAGACAACCTAGACACAAGACCAGTGGTCAATGGTTCATCCAGTCTAGCCTACAAAAAGAGACTTCTGGAAGGGCAGCTGCTTACTTGATTCTCACTGGTGGGTGTGTTTTGCAAAGTGATTGAGCACTGAAAAGAGACTTCATATGTTCTATACTCCTTTTTAAGGGAGAGTTTACCTCTGAGAGTTATTACAATGTTGTTTCATTCCCACTAAATTAGGTTTAGAAAAAGAACAGAAATAGATATACTCTGCCTCTACTGAGCCAACTTCTGCCATGCAATGTCTATAACTAAGATTTATGTTTTTAAAACAGCAAACATATGACACTTACTCGATTAAATTGGAACAAAGTTGGGGGCAAGCAAAGAGTATTGCTTAAGTATTGGATTATAAAAATTAAGGAATTCAGAAACTGAATTTCTGAGATAGTTGGTAATTTTGTGAAATTTTATTTCAAGTATCAGTTGTGTGTGTGTGTGTGTGTGTGTGTGTGTGTGTGTGTGTGTGTGTGTGTGACTCTCAACCAAATATCACCAGAGGCCAGCTAGGTTTGATAAATGGTCAAATGCAGTTGAAAGCTAAGAACCATTTAAAGGAATAATGCCTGCATAAAGCATCTCCATTTGATACCTGAAATTTGCACCCCACAGAAAACTGGATGATTTCTTATTCATTGGTAGATGTCAAGACCAGACCCACACATATTACTAACAATTTGGAAGTCTCTTACACTTGAATCAATGGGTCCCCAAAGTGCATAATACTTGGATGCTTTCTTATTCATTGGTAGATGTCAAGACCAGACCCACACATATTACTAACAATTTGGAAGTCTCTTACACTTGAATCAATGGGTCCCCAAAGTGCATACTACTTGGATGCTTTCTTAGACATTTTAGTTGGTCAATTTTAGGATTTCTGGACAAAGTATGACTTTCCATTTGGTCTTCATGCTTTAGTAGACTAGCATTGACACATGTGCACTGAAAATAGTGATATCCCCTCCAGGAAAAGTGTGGCATTCATATTTATTTTTTTTTAACTGCATAATTATAAAATACAACCTGCTAAAGGAAAAAAATTATACCCCTGAATAAATGATAAAATTACAGTGTTTTCTTGTAGTCCATGAATACTGAAAATTTCAATTAACCAAGTGAAAAGCCATTGAATGTGCCAGCAGGATTTACATCCCAGACTAATGACCATCATCTGCATCCTATTTAGCTAATGAAGGTTTGGAACACTTGTGGATAATTAAGGGAAAGCTGATGGGAGGAAATTCGAACCACAGAAAGACCAAATCTATTTATGTCTGCATTTAAAACTAAACATATCTAATAGTTCACTCAATCAAGGCATAATGTCTGTTCATTTGGAATAAGATAGATGCTCGTAAGTTAAGTAGGCAGGATAGCTCCCAAAACACAAAATTCCATCCTCATTCATTCATTCCGTAAGTAGCTATTGTACACCTACCATGCACCTCTGCCCTTGTGGATCAACCCGACAGCACCATGGTTTCCCTAATGTTTTCCTACCACTTTCCTTCTTCCATCTTAATTACCTTTAGAGCTCTGGTTTTCACTTTAAAATAACTACCGTCCATCTGTCTGTCAGGACAGCCATGGCATAGCTGCAATCCAGGGGTATGACGGGAAAGCACAGGGTGTGCAGTGGGGCACCTGGCTATTTCTAAGACCTGTCAGAGCACTTAGGAGTGGGCCCCAGACTCATTAATAGGTGGAGGGTTCGTTTGAGGAAGACCAAAGACTATTAGAGGGAAGGAGACACCTGATGTTCACGGGTAGCCAGAATAGGAATTAAGCTCAGTGCAGCTCTACTGAATTTCACCAAATAGTTCATCAGTCATCTCATTCAACTGTTATTATCCCACTTAAGTAGGAGAAGGCTCTCTGGACCCTCAGCATATCTCCAGCAAGTGTGTGTTTAACCAAGGGGGTGCTTTAAGGACCTGCGCTCCTAGGATCTATGTCAATGCTAAAAACGGCACACCTAGCTGGCAGGCATGTTCTGGGAAGTCAACTGTTGGTTCCAACTCAGTCTTAGGTACACACATTTTGTCTTTCAGAATCTCTTCCATGTCTGAAAGAAAAGCCAGGTTAAAAGAACATCAGCAAAGTCAGAGCCTACACACACACAGTTGGGTATAACTCTAAACCAGTGGGTCTCAAACGTTAGTGTCAGGAGAATCTCCTTGGAGGTCCTGTTAAAACACAGGTTGGGTTGGCTGGGCCCCAACCCCAGGGGTTCTGATTCAGGAGGTCTGAGGTGGGGCCCAAGAATTTGCATTTCTAACACAAGGTGGATGTTCCTGGTCTGGGAACCATACCTTGAGAACCAGTGGTCTAAGAAATACTCAAAGCAAATTAATGGCAATGATAACTATGTCTTTTATGATCTCACAAAAGAAGAAAAAGTATATCTGACTGGAATTGCCATAGCCTAATTGTAATTAGGACAATAGGGATAATACCTTGTGACATTTATATAAAACGTCCAATTTCTAAAGCCCCTTGACACACATTGTTTCACTTGAACTTCCAAACAACCCTATAGAGTATCTGTTTCACCCATTGTAGGACAATAAGAAAACAGAGAGGTTAAGTAATTTGTCCAAGTTTTCTTAACTAGTAAGTGGTTAAACCAAGATTCAGGTCACTGGCCTTCAGAAGTATTTCTGGGGTAGACTGTGCCACGAGAATCGTACTCTGGGAGCATTAGGGTAAAATGTGAAATTCACTTAAAATTAACAAAGCAAGGTCACTCTAGTCTCATATCAATGTCAAAGGTTCTTTACCAATAGGTAAATATTAATTTCTTTTTACTCAGCACGATTTATAAAAGCTGAAGAGTCTTTGCATACAAAGTGAATTTTATAAAAAAGCTCCCTTAAAAGGGCTAAGTATGGGGGACCTTCAAGATGGTGGAGGAGTAAGACGTGGAAATCACCTTCCTCCCCACAAATACATCAAAAATACATCTCCATGTGGAACAACTCCTACAGAACACCTACTGAACGCTGGCAGAAGACCTCAGACTTCCCAAAACGCAAGAAACTCCCCATGTACTTGGGTAGCGCAAAAGAAAAAAGAAAAAACAGAGACAAAAGAACAGGGTGGGACCTGCACCTAAGGAGGAGAAGTTTCCACACACTAGGAAGCCCCTTCACTGGCGGAGATGGGGTGGGGGGGGCGGTGGCAGGGGGAAGCTTCGGAGCCACGGAGGACAGCACAGCAACAGGGGTGCAGAGGGCAAAGTGGAGAGATTCCCGCACAGAGGATCGGTGCCAACCAGCACTCACCAGCCTGAGAGGCTTGTCTGCTCACCCACTGGGACGGGTGGGGGCTGGGAGCTGAGGCTCGGGCTTCGGAAGTCAGATCCCAGGGAGAGGACTGGGGTTGGCTGTGTGAAGACAGCCTGAAGGGGGCTAGTGTGCCACAGCTAGCCAGGAGGGAGTCTGGGAAAAAGTCTGGAACTGCCTAAGAGGCAAGAGACCATTGTTTAGGGGTGCGCGAGGAGAGGGGATTCCTTCCCTGTCTGCCCATGGAGGGCAGAGCACTGCCTAAACAAGCTCCAGAGATGGGCGCGAGTTGTGGATATCAGCTCAGACACCAGAAACGGGCATGAAATGCTAACACTGCTGCTGCAGCTACCAAGAATCCTGTGTGCAAGAACAGGTCACTATCCACACCCCCCGGGAGCCTGTGCAGCCCGCCACTGCCAGGGTCTTATGATCCAGAGACAAGTTCCCCAGGAGAACACACGGCGTGTCTCAGGCTGTTGTAACGTCACGCTAGCCTCTGCCACTGCAGGTTCACCCTGCATTCCAATTATAACTACTGTACCCCTCCCTTCCCCCCAGCCTGAATAAGCCAGAGCCCCCTAATCAGCCGCTGCTTTAACCCCATCCTGTCTGGGCAGTAACAGATGCCTCAGGGCGACCTACATGCAGAGGCGGGTCCAAATCCAAAGCTGAACCCCAGGAGCTGTGCGAACAAAGAAGAGAAAGGGAAATCTCTCCCAGCAGCCTCAGGAGCAGTGGATTAAATCTCCACAGTCAACTTGATGTACCCTGCATCTGTGGAATACCTGAATAGACAACAAATCAACCCAAACCTGAGGGGATGGACTTTGGGAGCAACTGTAGACTTGGGGTTTGCTGTCTGCAGCTAACTTGTTTCTGATTTTCATGTTCATTTTAGTATAGTTTTTAGCGCTTGTTATCATTGGTAGATTTGTTATTTGGTTTGGTTACTCTCTTCTTTTTTTTATTATTACTTTTTAATTTTTTTACTTTAATAATTTTTTAATTTTTAATTTTAATAATTTTATTATTTTTTATTTATTATCTTTTTTTCTTTTTTCTCCCTTTTCTTCTGAGTCATGTGGCTGACAGGGTCATGGTGCTCTGGCCTGGTGTCAGGCCTGAGCCTCTGAGGTGGGAGAGCCAAGTTGAAGACACTGGACCACCAGAGACCTCCCGGTTCCACATAATATCAATTGGCGAGAGCTCTCCCAGAGATCTCCATCTCAATGCTAAGGCCCAGCTCCCCACAACGGCCAGCAAGTTCCAGTGCTGGATGCCCCATGCCAAACAATTAGCAAGACAGGAACACACCCCACCCATTAGTAGAGAGGTTGCCTAAAATCATACTAAGTGCACAAACACCCCAAAACACACCACTGGACACAGCCCTGCACACCAGAAAGACAAGATCTAGCCCCAACCGCCAGAACACAGGCACCAGTCCCCTCCACCAGGAAGCCTACACAACCCACTGAACCAGCCTTACTCACTGGGGGCAGACACCAAAAACAATGGGAAGTACGAACCTGCAGCCTGCAAAAAGGAGATCCCAAACACAGTAAGTTAAGCAAACTGAGAAGACAGAGAAATACACAGCAGATGAAGGAGCAAGGTAAAATAAAAACCCACCAGATGAAACAAATGAAGAGAAATAGGCAGTCTACCTCAAAAAGAATTCAGAGTAATGATAGTAAAGATGACCAAAAATCTTGGAAATAGAATGGAGAAAATACAAGAAATGATTAACAAGGACATAGAAGAACTAAAGAGCAAACAAACAATGATGAACAACACAATAAATGAAATTAAAAATTCTCTAGAAGGAATCTATAGCAGAATAACTGAGGCAGAAGAATGGATAAGTGACCTGGAAGATGAAAGAGTGGAAATAACTACCGCAGAGCAGAATAAAGAAAAAAGAATGAAAAGAATTAAGGACAGTCTCAGAGACCTTGGAGATAACATTAAACACAACAACATTCAAATTATAGGGGCCCCAGAAGAAGAAGAGAAAAAGAAAGGGTCTGAGAAAGTATTTGAAGAGAATATAGTTGAAAACTTCCCTAACATGGGAAAGGAAACAGTCAATCAAATCCAGGAAGCACAGATAGTTCCATACAGGATAAATCCAAGGAGAAACACACCAAGACACATTTTAATCAAACTATCAAAAATTAAATTCAAAGAAAAAATATTAAAAGCAGAAAGGGAAAAGCAACAAATAACACACAAGGGAATCCCCATAAGGTTAAAGCCGATCTTTCAGCAGAAACTCTGCAAGCCAGAAGGGAGTGGCAGGACATATTTAGAGTGATGAAAGGGAAAAACCTACAACCAATATTACTCTACCCAGCAAGGATCTCATTCAGATTTGACAGAGAAATTAAAACCTTTACAGACAAGCAAAAGCTAAGAGAATTCAGCACCACCAAACCAGCTTTACAACAAATTCTAAAGGAACTTCTCTAGGCAGGAAACACAAGAGAAGGAAAAGACCTACAATAACAAACCCAGAACAATTAAGAAAATGGTAATAGAAAAATACATATCGATAATTACCTTAAATGTAAATGGATTAAATGCTCCAATCAAAAGACACAGACTGGCTGAATGGATACAAAAACAAGACCCATATATATGCTGTCTACAAGAGACCCACTTCAGATCTAGGGACACATACCGACTGAAAGTGAGGGCATGGAAAAAGATATTCCATGCAAATGGAAATCAAAAGAAAGCTGGAGGAGCAATTCTCACATCAGACAAAATAGACTTTAAATAAAGACTATTACAGGAGACAAACAAGGACACACATGATGATCAAGGGATCAATCCAAGAAGAAGATGTAACAATTGTAAATATTTAGGCACCCAAGATACGAGCACCTCAATAAATAAGGCAGATGCTAACAGCCATTAAAGGGGATATCAACAGTAACACAATCATAGTAGGGGACTTTAACACCCCACTTTCACCAATGGACAGACCATCGACAATGAAAATAAATAAGGAAACACAAGCTATAAATGACACGTTAAACAAGACGGACTTCATTGATATTTATAGGACATTCCATCCAAAAACAACAGAATACACTTTCTTCTCAAGTGCTCATGGAACACTCTCCGGGATAGATCATAACTTGGGTCACAAATCAAGCCTTGGGACATTGGAGAAAATTGAAATCATATCAAGTATCTTTTCCAAACACAATGCTATGAGACTACATATCAAGTATAGAAAAAAAACTTTAAAAAATGCAAATACATGGAGGCTAAACAATACACTATTAAATAACCAAGAGATCACTGCAGAAATCAAAGAGGATATCAAAAAATACCTAGAAACAAATGACAATGGAAACACGATGACCCAAAACCTATGGGATGCAGCAAGAGTAGTTCTAAGAGGGAAGTTTATAGCAATACAATCCTACCTCAAGAAACAAGAAACAGCTCAAATAAACAACTTAACCTTACACCTAAAGCAATTACAGAAAGAAGAGCAACAACAACAAAACCCGCAAAGTTAGCAGAAAGAAAGAAATCATAAAGATCAGATCAGAAATAAATAAAAAAGAAATGAAGGAAACAATAGCAAAGATTAATAAAACTAAATGCTGGTTCTTTCAGAAGATAAACAAAATTGATAAGCCACTAGCCAGATTCATCAAGAAAAAAGGGAGAAGACTCAAATCAACAGAATTAGAAATGAAAAAGAAGTAACAACTGACACTGTAGAAATACAAAGGATCATGAGAGATTACTACAAGCAACTATATGCCAATAAAATGGACAAGCAGGAAGAAATGGACAAATTCTTAGAAAAGCACAACCTTCTGAGACTGAACCAGGAAGAAGTAGAAAATATAAACAGACCAATCACAGACCAAATTGAAACTGTGATTAAAAATCTTCCAACAAACAAAAGCCCATGACCAGATGGCTTCACAGGTAAACTCTATCAAACATTTAGAGAAGAGCTAATACCTATCCTTCTCAAACTCTTCCAAAATATAGCAGAGAGAGGAACACTCCCAAACTCATTCTAAGAGGCCACCATCACCTTGATACCAAAACCAGATAAAGATGTCACAAAGAAAACTACAGGCCAATATCACTGATGAACATACATGCAAAAATCCTCAACAACATATTAGCAAACAGAATCCAACAGCACATTAAAAGGATCATACACCATGATCAAGTGGGGTTTATCCCAGAAATGCAAGCATTCTTCAATGTATGAAAATCAATCAATGTGACACACCATATTAAAAAACTGAAGGATGAAAACCATGTGATAATCTCAATAGATGCAGAAAAAGCGTTTGGCTAAATTCAACACCCATTTATGAAAAAAACTCTCCAGAAACTAGGCATACTAGGAATTTACCTCAACATAATAAAGGCCATATATGACAAACCTACAGCCAACATCATTCTCAATGGTGAAAAACTGAAACCATTTCCTCTAAAATCAGGAACAAGACAAGGATGCCCACTCTCACCACTCTTATTCAACATAGTTTTGGAAGTTTTAGCCACAGCAATCAGAGAAGAAAAAGAAATAAAAGGAATCCAAATCGGAAAAGAAGAAGTAAAACTGTCACTGTTCACAGATGATATGATACTATACATAGAGAATCCAAAGATGCTACCAGAAAACTACTAGAGCTAATCAATGAATCTGGTAAATTAGCAGGATACAAAATTAATACACAGAAATCTCTTGCATTCTTATACACTAACAACAAAAAATCTGAAAGAGAAATTAAGGAAAATTACCATTTACCATTGCAACAAAAAGAATAAAATACCTAAGAATAAACCTACCTAAGGAGACAAAAGACCTGTATGCAGAAAACTATAAGACACTAACAAAAGAAATTAAAGATGATAGAAACAGATGGAGAGATATACCATGTTCTTGGATTGGAAGAATCAATACTGTGAAAATAACTATACTATCCAAAGCAATCTACAGATTCAGTGCAATCTTTATCAAACTACCAATGGCATTTTTCACAGAACTGGAACAAAAAATTTCACAATTTATATGGAAACACAAAAGACACTGAATAGCCAAAGCAATCTTGAGAAAGAAAAATGGAGCTGGAGGAATCAGGCTCCTGGACTTCAGACTATACTACAAAGCTACAGTAATCAAGACAGTATGGTACTGGCACAAAAACAGAAATATAGATCAATGGAACAGGACAGAAAGCCCAGAGATAAACCCACACACATATGGTTACCTTATCTTTGATAAAGGAGGCAAGCATATACAGTGGAGAAAAGAAAGCCTCTTCAATAAGTGGTGCTGGGAAAACTGGACAGCTACATGTAAAAGAATGACATTAGAACACTCCCTAACACCATACACAAAAATAAACTCAAAATGGATTAAAGACCTAACTGGAAGGCCAGACACTATAAAACTCTAAGAGGAAAATATAGGCAGAACACTCTGACGTAAATCACAGCAAGATCCTTTCTGACCCACCTCCTAGAGAAATGGAAATAAAAACAAAAATAAATAAATGGGACCTAATGAAACTTAAAAGCTTTTGCACAGCAATGGAAACCATAAACAAGATGAAAAGACAACCCTGAGGATGGGAGAAAATATTTGCAAATGAAGCAACTGACAAAGGATTAATCTCCAAAATATACAAGCAGCTCATGAAGCTCAATATCAGAAAAACAAACAACCCAATCCAAAAATGGGCAGAAGACCTAAATAGACATTTCTCCAAAGAAGATATACAGATTGCCAACAAACACATGAAAGGATGCTCAACATCACTAATTATTAGAGAAATGCAAATCAAAACTACAATGAGGTATCACCTCACACCAGTCAGAATGGCAATCATCAAAAAATCTACAAACAATAAATGCTGGAGAGGGTGTGGAGAAAAGGGAACCCTCTTGCACTGTTAGTGGGAATGTAAATGATACAGCCACTATGGAGAACAGTATGGAGGTTCCTTAAAAATCTAAAAATTGAAGTACCATATGACCCAGCAATCCCACTACTGGGCATATACTGTGAGAAAACCATAATTCAAAAAGAGTCATGTACCACAATGTTCATTGCAGCTGTATTTACAATAACCAGGACATGGAAGCAACCTAAGATTCCATCGACAGATGAGTGGATAAAGAAGATGTGGCACATATATACAATGGAATATTACTCAGCCATAAAAAGAAACGAAATTGAGTTATTTGAAGTGAGGTGGATGGACCTAGAGTCTGTCAAACAAAGTGAAGTAAGTCAGAAAGAGAAAGACAAATACCATATGCTAACACATATATATGGAATCTAAAAAAAAAGGTTTTGATGAATGTAGGGGCAGGACAGGAATAAAGACACAGGTGTAGAGAATGGACTTGAGGACATGGGGAGGGGGAAGGGTAAGCTGGGATGAAGTGAGAGAGTGGCATGGACATATATACACTACCAAATGTAAAATAGATAGCTAGTGGGAAGCAGCTGCATCACACGGGGAGATCAGCTCAGTGCTTTGTGACCACCTAGAGGGGTGGGATAGGGCGGCTGGGAGGGAGATGCAAGAGGGAAGAGATATGGGGATATATGTATATGTATAACTGATTCACTTTGTTATACAGCAGAAACTAACACACCATTTTAAAGCAATTATACTCCAATAAAGATGTTAAAAAAGAAGGGGCTAAGTAGAACAGAGACTGAGAAATATATATATAAAGTCCAGGTACAAAGTTAAGGTCAGCAGCAACTATGAACCCTAGGAAGAGAACGCCATTGGGAGAAGAGGTGTTACTTTTTAGCACCAGTTCCCCTGTTCCCGCACGGAGTGGATCTTTGATGTTTTCACCAGGTCAGCATCTTTGGGGTTGATAACCAGTAGGAAGCTCTGAATCTGCAGGGAGCAGAAGTAACTCCATGGTTTACAAACTGCACAGAGATAAATCGATAGGACCCAAGGATGCGGTCCACAAAGAGTCCCCTCCAGAACACCCGCAGAGAGGATGAACCTCCTCCCTTGCTGCGCCCTCACACCCCTGACCCAGGAGGATCCTGCGAGACCAGCGAGACACTGAGCTCTGGGGCAAGGGGAGGAGAAACTGTCAGAACACATTTCATGCACTTCACAACTATATTTGAATGTAACCAATTAGTGCCAGGAGGAGACAGCAGAGTAACAAAGAGCCTCAAAGAAGACACAACAAAATGCAACTTATAGGGACAAAACGCACTGAGTTCTGTCGAGCTTCACCCCACAAAGCTGCAGACAAAGTCTCCCTAAAAGCCATCAACTTAATCTAACGAGGTTAGAGCCCCCTCCTCAGGGTCATCCCACTGTTTTTTCCAAGAGCAGAGAATCCTAACCTGACATGGTAAGTGCTAAAGGGAAGAGAGATTGAGGGAATTAAGGCAAATAAGAGGGCCAGAATATTTCTGTACATTATGACTTTAATAGAATAGTGAGGAACCTCTACCCTACAATTCCATGTATATTAGCATCTGTAATTTTTGAGTCAATAGCTGTGGTACCTTAAATAAGACCACATCGATTATTTTAAAAGATTATGACTCAATATTTGGGAATTTAGATCCCTAAGATCCCTCTAAATCTCTACTGTACCTTACACAAACCCCTCTGATCACTGATGGTTGCTTTTCCACATTGCACAGTTGAGGCCAGAAACCAAGTCTTAATCACTTTTGTGCAGGTTACTTTAGCGCAGTGATGAGCATAGGGACAAGGGCACAGTAGGACCTTCATAAATGTTTGTTGAATGTATAGTGAATGAGGTGAGGGAGGCAAGAGAGTGCAGAAAGGAAGAAGCAGGGAAGGAGGTACAAAGGGAGGGGGCAAGGAAAGAAAGAAGAATGATGATGATGTCAGGATAACATCTTCTACGGGGAAAAGTGTTACGAGTTATATTGTGTCCCCCCGAAAAGAGATGTTGATGTCCTAACCCCTGGTACATGTAAATGTCACCTTGTTTGGAAATAGGGTTTTTTGCAGATGATCCAGTTAAGATGAAGTCATTAGGGGGAGTCCTAATCCAATATATCTGGTATCCTTATAAAAATGCAGAAATCTGGACACAGACACACACAGAGGGATGAGGAGGTGAGGACAGCCAAGTGACGATGGAGGCAGAGACTGGACAGAGGCAGATGCAAACAAAGGAACACCAAGGATTGTGGGCCACCACCAGAAGCTAGGAAGAGGCAAGGAAGGATTCTACTCAGACTCTTAGAGAGAGCAGGGCTCTGCAGACACCTTGATTTTGGACTTCTAGCCTCCAGCACTGTGAGATGGTAAATTTCTGTTTTTTGAATCCACCCAGTTTGTGGTACTTTTTATGTAGCCTTAGCAAACTAGTACAGAGAGACTGTACCATGGGTCTCTATTTATTGATCATTATTACAGCGGTTGACAAACTTTTCCAGATAAAAAACATTTTAGGCTCTGTGGGCCATAAGGTCTCTGTCACAACAACTCAACTGTCACTGTAGCATAAAAGGAGTCATAGACAATGCATAAGTGAATAAGTGTGTCTGTGTTCCAATACAAGTTTATTTTATAGACACCGAAATTTGAATTACATATAGTGTTTTCGTATCATGAAATATTGTTCTTCTTTTGGTTTTTTCCAACTATTTAAAAATGTGAAAACTACTCTTAGCTTGCAGGCTGTACAGAAACAGACAGTGGCCAGATTTGGCCTATAAGCTATAGGTTGTCTACCCCAGGGTACGGATCTAGGAATCAGAAACACCTGGCTCTAGTCCTGATTCCACTGATTATTATTCTTGTAACTTTGATTAAATCACTGACTTTCATCTTCAAAAGAGCAAAATAAACCTTTCCTTACCCACCTGGAAGGTTATGAGGATGAGATAAAAATCATATACTTTAAAATACTTTTTATATGGTTAACACTACTGATACTTTGATATATTTAGCTCTGACTTATTCTTCAGAAATAAATATTAACAGTAAGGTCAGGGTGATGATCAAGTGACTCTGAGTCATGCAACCAGGGCAGAGTGGAAACAAAGACATAAGCCTCTTCAATCACCCACATCTTCAGATGGATCAGGCAAGAGGGCAGGAAGATGTGGGCAGATGAAGGACTTTCTGGGATAAACAGCAACTCCAAGGCAAATGTTCATTGTCTTTGGTCACATTTGACCCGGGGCTACGGCTGAACCAAGAATTTCTTTTGGGGACTGTTCTGCTGAGAGGCTGTACTGTAACTCAGTTCCCTAGGTCATCATTCTAAACAAACATTCATCATCCACTAAAGCTCCTTTGGCCATCTTGAGCTCCTTTCTATGGTGCCAACAGCTGACGAAGCCATAAATATTACCCTGCACGCAGCACTGTCTTGACACTTGCCACCGTATGGAATTGGAACCCTGCCACTGGGCTCTGCAGGGGCTGGACTAAAGCTGACAGTTCCAGATTTTCAGGTCTGGCACAAGGTAAAGCCAAAGAAAGCATTGAGGAATAAAGAAAATAGTACACAGGAGGAAATATCATTTTGCTCACACTGCATAGGACTGTGGATCTCCCTGGAACTAAGTTATGCCCTTGAGGAGATGAGAGAAGACCCTTCCAAATTAGTAGCACAACCGGTCATGGTCATAAGTCCTTAGAAAATAGGGATTTTACTCCAAATTAATTATTCCGATTCTCCTTCATCCCTAAGACTGTGCATTTCCTTGATGTAGAAACAAGTGTTGTCACTAAACGTATCCTCGGTTCCTGACTCCCCGTACTCATGTTTGAATAGGAGAGAATCCACATCTTTTGCTGATTCCTGGCTGCCACCAATGTCTGGAGTCTCATCCTCTTTGTTGCCTTCTTCTCCAATCCCACCTCCACCCTGACACATCACCCCCCTTCAAAAGAACAGAGAAGAAAGCCATGGTGACTGAGTATCTCTTAGCAACGTGATGCCCTTCTTCTCAAAGATGCCCACAGAAAAGTATGGCGGGGCCAAAGGTATCCCTCTTGGAAGCAGGGTGCTTAATGGAAAGGGCATGGGCTCAAATTCTGGCTCTGCCCATGTTATGTGGCTAGGGCTCATCACTTAAATTCTGAGCCTCAATCCCTTATCTGTAAAATGGGAACCAGACCCTTTACCTTAGAGTAATTTGTAAGAATTTAAGAGGACGTGCGCTCAAAAAATAGTAGCTATTATGATTATTTCAGAGCATTCTGGACTTCTTCTCCAGCTTTGTGTTCAGCCACATGTACTCAGCAGACTTCACAAATGCCTATTTAGTGGCACAGATACACCTGTGCCACTAAAACCCATAATGGTGCATGAGGAAGCAAGGAAGAAGCTACAAGGTTACTTGAAGCCTGGGCTCTACAAGAGCAAGTGGCTGGGGGCAGGGAGGAGGGATTGGCCTTCTCCTCCCTCGAATGATCTCCAGGTTATTATATGCTGGCAAATTTTCATGCTCCTGGTCGAACCGGGTGGATAATGACTTATACTGTGAATACTGTGCAGTACCTGAGAGGAAAGAAAAGTGATATGAATGATCGCTTTCAATACACGCATACGGTTATGCTTGCAGGTCTGAATTATTGAGAAAATATTTCAGGAGCTTCTATAGCTCATCCTCTAGAAAAGCAGGATCTTTCCAGCAGCTAGAGAGAGAATATGATCAGGAAAACAAATTTAACTTGGAAAAGCTACATGTCAGCCAGATAAAACAATGAAAAACATTACACCATATTTAGTTATTTTGGAGGGGGTGGGTAGTTAAAAAGCACTGTTAGTCTCAAGCCTAGTTGTAGGTGCTTGATGATAAGATTCCCTCCTTCAAACGTCTCAGGTAAGATGTTAATGAAACCGATGGCCAGCCTTGGGCAATGAAGTTGAGGCACTCAGCCCCTGGAGGGATTCTTACTGGTAGAGTGGTAGGAATATCTTTTATCATGAGGCTTTCACACAGTGTCTTTCTTTCTCTTTTTCTTTTTCATAGGAACTCTGTGTACTAATATATACCTAACTAGATCTGTCTTTAAAAAAAACAGTATGTTAATTTGTAATCCAACTTGATGAAATACTAACCTGTAAATTCAGTGGGTGGGGAGGAGAGGAGGGAGAAGGTCAAGAAAGAAAGACATTTTCATAATTACTAGCTATTACAAATCACTTAAATGGATGCACAACAAGAATGGAGGTTGCAAGACTCAATGTGATGGTTCCTGTTTAAAAGACCAGCACTGTCATTAATCAATGAATGGTGATGTGGCATTCTCAGGCACTCTCAGTGATGGTTTGACAGGAAATCGACGGCTACACAATTTTGCTGCACACCAGAAATAAAAGGTCTAGCTTGCCATAAGCATATTTCATAATTAGAGTACTGACAGATGCATTCCTTATCCTAGTTCTAAACTGCTGCATCTTCATTTCTTCAGAGAGTTTATTTTGAGCTCCACCTGCATCAGCTCTCCATGTGAAAGGCTAATAAGAGATGATTAAAGTGTTCCCCAGGGCTTGGGAAAATCCCAAGCTTCATTTTTTTTTTTTTTCATGTCTTTCCAACTGCCCTGGGCCCGTTTACTCAACAAACATTACTGAGCACTTATGTTGCAAGCATTAGGTTGGGTTCTGCTGGGAGTATATTGATAAATGAGATATGACATGTACCTTGAAGAAATAACAAGCAAATCTATGAAGCTTCTCATATTCTTTGAAGAAGTTCTACTGAGTTCTGATCCTGGGTTTCCTCTCTTCTGTGTCTTCCATCCTGCCCATGTGATCTCTTTTCCTTTGTGCCACTTCTGTACCTTGTACACATTTCTATAATAACCTTTTTCACAACATATTGTATTTATTTGATTATGCCCCTTGCCCCAGAGAACTCTGCAAGCAGATGGCCATGCCATACTAATATTCCTATTCACAATGTGAATTCACAGTTCACACATTCCCATATTCACAATGGCTAGTATATAGATTTTTTTTTTAATTTTGTGGAATATGAACATAATCCATCCACTTCTATGGCTTCAACTACTAGCTATATGATGTTCATTCTTTCTTTTTAATTTATTTTATTGAAGTATAGTTGATGTACAATGTTAATTTCTGCTGTATAGCAAAGTGATTCAGTTTTATATATATATATTCTTTTTCATATTCTTTTCCATTATGGTTTATCACAGGATATTGAATATAGTTCCCTGTACTATACGGTAGGACCTTGTTGTTTATCCATTCTGTATATAATAGTTTGCATCTGTTAATCACAAACTCCCAATTCATCCCTCTCCCTCCCCTCGTCCCCCTTGGCAACCACAAGTCTGTTCTCTATGTCTGTGAGTCTGCTTCTGTTTCATAGATAAGTTCATTTGTGTCATATTTTAGATTCCACATGTGAGTGATATCACATGGTATTTGTCTTTCTCTTTCTGACTTGCTTCACTTAGTATGATAATCTCTAGGTCCATCCATGTTACTGCAAATGGCATTATTTAATTCTTCTTATGGCTGAGTAGTATTCCATTGTATATATGTACCACATCTTCTTTATATGATGTTCATTCTTAATGTGTATATTCATCCCTGATCCCCTCCCAAGCTTCAAATTCTGTATTTCCAATTGCCTATTAAATACCTCCAGTGGAATGTCCCACAGGCATCTATAACTTGACTTTTCCAAAACTGAACGCACTGTATTCTCCTACTGCAAATCTGTCTCCAGTTGTTCATATCTTGGTTAACAGTGAGACCATCTATTCCCTCTTTCAACCACAAATTTCAGTGTCTTCTTTGATTCTTTTCTTTTCCTTACCTACCACATCTTATTGATTTGACCTTGGAAAACTCTCAAGTCATAAAGCTTTCTTTCCTCATTGCTTTGCCACTGCCTTAGTTCAGATCCTTGTCACCTCTTATTTAATTTCCTACCAGATCTCCATGCCACCACCAGCCTCTACAATGCCACCAGATATTGCAGAATCTGATTCTGCAGGTTGACAGTTGAGAGACCTCTCCTGGCTCCCTAATGCCTAAAAGAAAATGTCTTTGTTTCTGAGCATGGTACCTATTGACAATCTGACTGCAGTTTGTTTCATCGGGCTAGATTCTGATGTTTTCCACTACACATCCTATAATCTAGTCACACTAAATGTTTGATTGTTCTCTGGACAAGCCAAGGAGACCTCCATGTCCTTGCACATACTATTACATTCCCTCTGCCTGAAATTTCTTCTCCTAAATCACCTAGCCAATTCCTCCTTCCCTCTGCAAAGATTTCTGACGCTACCAGGAGCAGTTAGTGGTTTCCCTTCCTGTGTTGCTAAAGTTTTTAATTCTCAAGTGTTTTGTAGTTTCGTAATGTAGTTCTTGCTAGTGAGACTGAAAACTCAGTGAGTGTTAAGAAGTCAACTTCATCTCTGTTACCCTGGGCAAAGTCTGGTATGTGGTAGATAGTCAATGAATGTTTGCTAAAGCAATGAATGAGTCACTAATTTAACAGTCTAAGGTTAGTTAAAGATATAGTTAGGCACCAACTGTGTATAAGGGTAGTTGAAGCCATGGTTATGATTTTAAGTACCTAGAAAATGTATAATTATAAGAAATAAGGCATTGAGACAAAACCCTAGGGAGCATTGATATTTATTAGGATGAAAAGAAAGAAGAACCAGCTAAGGAAATTAAGAAAAGCTGTCAGAGGAGTGGAAGAGCCATAGTATTGTCACAGAATAGCACTTCCTGAAAGAAACCTAGGATAGTACTTCCTCCGAGAAGCTCTCCCTGATTTCTCAAATCAGGATTAGAATCCTCTTTATATGTGCTCTCACCTCACTCCATACTAAACCCTGTCAGAGGGCTTATCACAGTGACTTTGTCTACTTGTCTGCAACCCTCATAGAATATTAGCTCCCCAAAGACAGGGACTATGTCTTACTGACAGCATATGGTACACATCTACTGGTCAATAAATATTTGTTGGAACAGTTGAAGAGATGAATAATTAAATACATGAGTGAAATGCAGTCAAGAAATCACATAAGATGAGAATGAAAGATGCCCCCTGATTCTAGTATTCAGGAAGATACTACGTGACTTCTATTCTTAGGTGTTACCACATATACCCACAAACCCTCCTGAGTTTCACATTGGAAGTTTCAAGAGTTTTAGAGTCATTACCTCCCTTAAGAGATGGAAAGTTAAACACATCATGTCAAAATTACTTCCGCAAATAGTACTCTCTTTAAGCCAAGGAACTTTAAATAATTATAATCAACTCATTGCTTAGTGACCTTGAATTTTTGACTATTATATCCTGTACATGTTATAATCATATGCCCTGTGTCTGAGGAATCCTTGCAAAGAAGAACCACAGATTATTTATCATCATAAGACCCCAAGTTGCTGATATAAAAGGAATATTTTGATGATAAATCCCTAGACAAATGAATGGAACAGAACCTCTGACAGATTGCTAATGTTTTGTCTTCAGATTTACAAATGAGAACTTGAAATAAAAGGGACTGGAGGGCTTCCCTGGTGGCGCAGTGGTTGAGAATCTGCCTGCCAATGCAGGGCACACGGGTTCGAGCCCTGGTCTGGGAAGATCCCACATGCCGCGGAGCAACTGGGCCCGTGAGCCACAACTACTGAGCCTGCGCGTCTGGAGCCTGTGCTCCGCAACAAGAGAGGCCGCGATAGTGAGAGGCCCGCGCACCGCGATGAAGAGTGGCCCCCGCTTGCCGCAACTGGAGAAAGTCCTCGCACAGAAACGAAGACCCAACACAGCCAAAAATAAATAAATAAATAAATAAATAAAATTTAAAAAGGGACTGGAAATGGAAAACATAAGTACAGCCTGTAGACAACAAATGCCCTTCAGGACATGAGGTAGGGAATGTATTTCGTCAATGGAATGTATTTCAGCAATTTCTGAGAGTTGCTGAGAACTGAAAATTCAGCTCTCCTGGGCCAGTGCAAACACAATGATGATCATGATGTAAACTGCCTTCCACCCTCTCGTCCTTCCCGACTACCAGTGGGTGCCATCTGCATACCGGGGACTCTCAAAGCAAAGATGTGTGAAAGGAATGTGCTGTTGTTTCTCAGCCTTGCCCCTCGGAAGGTTAAGCGAGAGGGACCAAATCCTCCCTGCCAACTACATCTTGCATACAGCTTGGGTCTCCAGGACACCGTGGACCCTGATGGGAACCATGTTCTAAAATTGATAAACCGGGGACTTCCCTGATGGTCCAGTGGTAAAGAAGGCTGTCAGAAAACAATTGTGCACTATTCAAAGAGGGCTAAGTTCTATGGAATACATCAAAAAAACCTGATGTTAAAGAGAAGTGCTGTGCCCTAAAGTATCCATGTAATATGGCACAAAAAGTGTAAGATGTGTAGTCAAAATACATAAATACACCGTTTTCAGCAGTGACCCACACTAGCAGCATGACTGTACAAGTCACTGAACCCTACGGTCCTCAGTTTCCTCTACTGTAAAATGGAAACAAAAAACCCACTTCATAGTATGATAAGGATCAAATACAATCATCTATGCATAGCCCACAGCTCAGACACTGGTGGACATTCAATAAATATTGCTCTCTCTTCCCGTTTGAGCTCCTTAAAAAATTAGACTGGAAAAGGAAGTCTATCTGTCAAAACACTTTTAACAGAGCACTGACTGCTAATAAATTAAGATGGATATACCATAATACCAGATACAATACTTTATCACATAAAAGACATCATGGATTATAAGACATCACTAAAAAAGAAAAAGTGCTGCTAATCATATGTTTCCATTGACTCTATGAAGCATCACAATTTCAGAAAAGTTAAAATATGAAAATATGTGTGTATTTTCATAAAATCAATGAAATACACTAAGTGTCTAAGATTCCAGAAAAGCTTAGAGATACAACAGAAGCAAGAACTGGAATACAAAGAATCCCATACTTGCCTTCTGCAGCTTAATCTATTTATCTTGAGGGGAAAAAAATCATGAAGGTGTAGGCCAAACAGTCAAGCAACTGCTCAATTGGGAATTCCTTTAAATACCAGTTTACCCAGTTTACACCAGTAACTAGATATGTAGAAACAGCATTTGAGGGAACAAGCAAATGGAAGAATTTGGAAGGAATTACCATCTTCTTTTTAAAATGATAGTTAATTTCCATCTAAGTGTTTTTGATGTTTAAGTATTTAAAGTGTGTAGTTCTAAATCTGTAAGGAGACCACATGATAGTTCTGAGGCTTGGAGAAGGACACTTAAGAATGCCTCCTGACCACCTAGTTATGTAACCTATAGCGACATTTAGTGGTGGCTCCCTCAAATTACAACCAGTTGCCCCAGAGGGGTGGGACAATTGCTCCAATCAAATGACTAAGCAAAATTCTCATTTATCACAGTGTAAGTGATGTCCCCATACTCTTGCCGGACAGAGGTTATTAAGAGGTCTTCCGGACGTGGTGTTAGAAGTGGTGGCAGCTAATATCACTGCAATCTTAATATGTTTGCTATTTTCTGCATAGCCTTCATTTCATTAACAGAATCACAGAACTGGAGTGGCCCTAGGGATTATCTAATCCAATTCTCTTATTTGCAGATTATAAAACTGCAATTCAACTATGCTAGCCCAAGGTCATACAGCTAGGTAGGAGCCAATCTAGGCCTCGAACCAGGCCTCCCAATTCCAAACGCGTTGTTCTCTCAAACTGTTTTGCTGTTCATGAGTAATGGGTATGTATATTTTTCAGCACTTATTGACTGAGCACTTAATATGTGATGAAGTGTATTGAAAGCATATTTACAGTTCTGTTAGGAAGTTTGAAATGATTTAGGGATTGGTATATAAAAAAATAAAGTCAATGAAAACTAACAATTAACATCTATATAGCTCTGACTGCCTTATAAGGCAGGTCCAGTTATTATCTCCATTTTACTGTTGAAGAAATTGAGGCATAGAGAGTTTCTGGTAATTACTAACTCCAAAAACCCCCTAAAAGTTACATAGAAAAGTAAATGCAATCATAACATACTACATGGCTCAGCTGTAAATGACAGTAACATAGGCTCAATAATATAAACCACAACTTTAGAACATAACCATATTTGAAAGAGATCAGGGGAAGTATGTATTGAAGAATGGGGCAAGGGAGACAGAGATAGGGGATATAAGAAAACTAAATCATCAGTTTCTATAGTAGACATCAAGAGAAAACATCAAAACTGAAAAATTAAGACAAAAATAACAACATAAACATAGAGATGTTTATACAGATGTAAATCCAGGTGACAAAGAGAAAAGAGAGTTGAAGTGGTTGCCTATGGAGAGACAATCAAAGGTGGGAGGTAGGTGGGATGGAGCACTGCTGTTTTTAATTATAAGGCTTATAGAACTACTTGATACTTTAATATATATGTGCATTTACACTATGACAAAATATAAAATCAAATTTTAAAACCAAGACATACAAAGGCAAATCACTAAAAATATTGCCTTCAAACTTATGTGTAAAAAGGATAACAATGATTCACAAGTATTGAAATAGGACGTTTTACACAATGATCTTCTATGTCATTTGCCAAAAGATGTAGAACATCAATCAGAGAGTTCTTGCTCAAAGAAAGGCCTTGTTTCTATATTGAAAAGATTGGCAAATAAACACACATTTATACATTTTAAGTTGAAATAAAGTATTCTGTTGATGTATGTATTGCTTTTTACTATTCTCCTCTTTAACTGAGTTTTTAAACTAATCAACCATTATCCCCATCGTGTTGGCATAGCATCAGTGGACGCTGTGCTGTGCCACATAGACCCCCTCTTTGGAACTGAGCCACCCAACCCCATCGCCCACATCCAAGCAGCTCATGGCTCTCAGCTGAGTCATTCTCCAGAGCTGAAAGGTGCCACCTGGCCCAAGGTCACAACACTTTTCCAGTAATGGTCAACTGGTGGTATAAAAACTTGGCCCTCTTGACGTGAGACAGAATAACTCTGAAGTGACATCCAGCTACAGGATCTCCGGGGGATGTGCTGAGGACTATGCCAGAACCTCCCAGTCCTGCTTCCTGCTTCCTCCCACCCATAGGTATTGGTTTCACACTGGTGGTGGTCTCCCCAGTAAATTTCTTATACACAAATCTCCACGTCAGAGTGTGCCTCCAGGAACTCTGACATGAGGGTCAAATAGGAGCCCTTTTACTGTTCTACTAGATACACTACTAACATTATTTTTATTTAAGTGACTTTAAAAACAAAGGCCTAGCACCACTTATTGAAGAGGCTGTCTCTTCTTCATTGTATATTCTTGCCTCCTTTATCAAAAATAAGGTGACCATATGTGCGTGGGTTTATCTCTGGGCTTTCTATCCTGTTCCATTAATCTATATTTCTGTTTTTGTGCCACTGCCATACTGTCTTGATTACTGTAGCTTTGTAGTATAGTCTGAAGTCCGGGAGTCTGATTCCTCCAGCTCCGTTTTTATTTCTCAAGATTGCTTTGGCTATTCGGTGTCTTTTGTGTTTCCATACAAATTGTAAAATTGTTTGTTCTAGTTCTGTGAAAAATGCCAGTGGTAGTGTGATAGGGATTGCATTGAATCTGTAGATTGCTTTGGGTAGTAGAGTCATTTTCACAATGTTGATTCTTCAAATCCAAGAACATGGTATATCTCTCCATCTGTTTGTATCATCTTTAATTTCTTTCATCAGTGTCTTATAGTTTTCTGCATACAGGCCTTTTGTCTCCCTAGGTAGGTTTATTCCTAAGTATTTTATTCCTTTTGTTGCAATGGTAAATGGGAGTGTTTCCTTAATTTCACTTTCAGATATTTCATCATTAGTGTATAGGAATGCAAGAGATTTCTGTGCATTAATTTTGTATCCTGCTACTTTACCAAATTCATTGATTAGCTCTAGTAGTTTTCTGGTAGCATCTTTAGGATTCTCTATGTATAGTACCATGTTATCTGCAAACAGTGACAGCTTTACTTCCTTTCCGATTTGGATTCCTTTTATTTCTTTTTCTTCTGATTTCTGTGGCTAAAACTTCACAGTTACATGTGAAAGAATGAAATTAGAACACTCCCTAACAGCATACACAAAAATAAACTCAAAATGGATTAAAGACCTAAATGTAAGGCCAGACACTATCAAACTCTTAGAGGAAAACATAGGCAGAACACTCTATGACATAAATCACAGCAAGATCCTTTTTGACCCACCTCCTAGAGAAATGGAAATAAAAACAGAAATAAACAAATGGGACCTAATGAAACTTAAAAACTTTTGCACAGCAAAGGAAACCATAAACAAGATGAAAAGACAGCCCTCAGAATGGGAGAAAATATTTGCAAATGAAGCAATTGACAAAGGATTAATCTCCAAAATATACAAGCAGCTCATGCAGCTCAATATCAAAAACACAAACAACCCAATCCAAAAATGGGCAGAAGACCTAAACAGACATTTCTCCAAAGAAGATATACAGATTGCCAACAAACACATGAAAGAATGCTCAACATCATTAATCATTAGAGAAATGCAAATCAAAACTATAATGAGATATCATCACATACCGGTCAGAATGGCCATCATCAAAAAATCTACAAACAACAAATGCTGGAGAGGGTGTGGAGAAAAGGGAACCCTTTTGCACTGTTGGTGGGAATGTAAATTGATACAGCCACTATGGAGAACAGTATGGAGATTCCTTAAAAATCTAAAAATTAAAGTACCATACGAGCCAGCAATCCCACTACTGGGCATATACCGTGAGAAAACCATAATTCAAAAAGAGTCATGTACCACAATGTTCACTGAAGCTCTATTTACAATAACCAGGACATGGAAGCAACCTAAGATTCCATTGACAGATGAGTGGATAAAGAAGATGTGGCACATATATACAATGGAATATTACTCAGCCATAAAAAGAAATGAAATTGAGGGCTTCCCTGGTGGAGCAGTGGTTGAGAATCTGCCTGCTAATGCAGGGGACACGGGTTCGAGCCCTGGTCTGGGAAGATCCCACATGCCGTGGAGCGACTGGGCCTGTGAGCCACAACTACTGAGCCTGCGTGTCTGGAGTCTGTGCTCTGCAACAAGAGAGGCCACAATAGTGAGAGGCTTGTGCACCACGATGAAGAGTGGCCCCCGCTTGCCACAAATAGAGAAAGCCCTCACACAGAAACGAAGACCCAACACAGCCAAATAAATAAATAAATAAATAAATAAATAAATAAATAATAAACGAAATTGAGTTATTTGTAGTGAGGTGGATGGACCTAGAGTCTGTCATACAGAGTGAAGTAAGTCAGAAAGAGAAAAACAAATACCATATGCTAACACATATATATGGAATCTAAAAAAAAAAATGGTCATGAAGAACCTAGGGGCAAGACGGGAATAAAGACACAGACCTACTAGAGAATGGACTTGAGGACATGGGGAGGGGGAAGGGTAAGCTGGGACAAAGTGAGAGAGTGGCATGGACTTATATACACTACCAAATGTAGAACCGATAGCTAGTGGGAAGCAGCCACATAGCACAGAGAGATCAGCTCAGTGCTTTGTGACCACCTAGAGGGGTGGGATAGGGAGGATGGGAGGGAGGGAGACGCAAGATGGAAGAGATATGGGGATATATGTATACGTATAGCTGATTCACTGTTATAAAGCAGAAACTAACACACCATTTTAAAGAAATTATACTCCAATAAAGATGTTAAGAAAAAAAAGGCCCTTGGTTCTTTTACCTTCTTTGATTTAACTTCCCATTTCAGAGAGTTTTAAATGGTGCATTCCATGTGCTTTGACCTTATTTCATTTAATAATGAAATTTATCTTCAGGATAATTTAATATTTGTCTGAATATCTACTTTATACAAAGTACAGTGGAAAGGGAGGAGGGAGAGGGCAGAGGAGAATGCACAATGAAAAGTGAATGACAAAGGCTGGGTGTTTTTTTCCTTGATGAGTTTGAAATTTGGTAGAGAAATTACAATATACAACAACTGCTGTAAAAACTAGAACGTAACAAAGAAGTGAAAAGTGCTACAGAAGTTCAGCGAGAAGATGATTTTGTTAGTTTTGCGTTTGGTTGGTGGTAGGACAGTAGAAAGAAAGAGGAGCAGGCAGGTGAAACGTTGCTACAACTTCCCGCTTAACCTACTCAAGATCAACCGGCCTTTCTATACTGGCTTGGAGTTAGGCAGATGAAAAAGGTAGGTAAGTAATTTCAGACAGATGTAACAGCTAAGAGCAAAGGCTCAGAGATATAAAGGGTGGTGGCAGTGTTTGGGGAAAAGCTGCCAATCTAGTTTGACTAGCGCATTGGATGTACATCACACATCTTTGGATATGTCATAAGGAAGGCTGGTGACTTCCCTTCAGCCTCCAGGCCAGCTGGGCAGCCACGAGGCCCCTACCCAGTACAGAGGCATTTGCTTTTCCGCTGATCTACTACAGACGTCCCAGAAGGATTCTCAGTCAAACCTCTTCCAAAGAGTTACTGTGAATACACTATTGCACTATAGTTTAAAAAAACTATAGGGCTTCCCTGGTGGCGCAGTGGTTGAGAATCTGCCTGCCAATGCAGGAGACACGGGTTCGTGCCCTGGTCTGGGAAGATCCCACATGCCGCAGAGCAACTGGGCCCGTGAGCCGCAATTACTGAGCCTGCGCGTCTGGAGCCTGTGCTCCGCAACAAGAGAGGCCGCGATAGTGAGAGGCCCGCGCACCGCGATGAAGAGTGGCCCCCGCTTGCCACAACTACAGAAAGCCCTCGCACAGAAACGAAGACCCA
Organism: Balaenoptera acutorostrata; assembly: GCF_949987535.1. Classification (NCBI taxonomy): domain Eukaryota; kingdom Metazoa; phylum Chordata; class Mammalia; order Artiodactyla; family Balaenopteridae; genus Balaenoptera; species Balaenoptera acutorostrata. The sequence continues at coordinate 45,173,861 of NC_080068.1, read as the reverse complement.
ACACAGCCATAAATAAATAAAAATAAAAATTAAAATTAAAAAAAAAAAACTTAAAAAAAAAAAAACAAAAAACTATAGACTCTCCAGGGGGGAAAATGCTTGAAACTTTTTCATCAGCTAAATTTCTACAGTTATCTTGTAGTATTTCTATATTATTTTGCTATAAGAAGATGATTTTTTTCATAGAGAGTATTTTGATGCTTGGTTATATATATTTCTAAGTTATTAAGTCATTGATCTCTGCTATAACAGGAGAAATAATTAAATAAGACATATATGAGTCATGTTTTCATATAATGAAATACTATGAAAACCTGCAATAAACAAGGCAAAATGAAGACCTAGAGAAAGAGAGCCAAATGTGAATGAATGATTAAATACATATGCACTCAAGAGGGACACTAATCTATTCAAAACATGGAACAAGTGGCAAAAAGATTGGACCAGGTTGGTCCGGGTGATGGAGCTGTCTAGCTTCCAGCACACCACGCCAACACTGCAGACTTTGCTCTCCTGCTGGAAACCTCCCCATTGTCATCAAGGACTTTTAATTGATGACTTAAGTGAAGGAAGCAACCTGTTGCTGTTCAAACTCTCCATGTTTACAGAGACGTTCACTACAAGGGGCACGAAACTTATTATAAGATGATACATTTGGTCATTAATTTTATATTTTCACATGCAGTTATTCCTAACAGACTCTTTACTCCTAAGCACTTAGGTAGAGATTTCCAAACCCCATCATCAGAAGTGTATGGAACCTCCAAAACTGTCCAAAGATACAGAATTCAACTTCTTAAACTTAACTGAAAACAAAGGGAACACCATACCAATTCTCTCTTTAGAAATAACTGACAATTTCACTTAGAAAGTATTACAGAAGAGCAGATAGCTGAATTCAAATGTAGTTATTAATATAAAAATTTATAGAGAAAAAATTATCATTCAGTTATTAACTATAATATTTATAGAGAAATGAATTATGGAAAGAAATAAAAATAAGATGAGCAAAAACAGGACTTCACACGTTCTTCAATAGATGCACCTTAGTCTTGGATTACTGTCAACTCTCAATGTCAGACTCTAGGCCAGTTTGTTCATGGGGGCTGGCCAAGAAAGCCTTCTATGGTGCCAAGATTTTCTGGCCAAATATCAGCATGGGGACACCCTTGTGTTGGTAATCTCTAGCTAATTTACTAGCAGTCCAGAAACTCATGTCAGAATGGCTCATATCTTCTCTCAACCAACAGAAAGCCACAAATTTACCATCTCAGCTATGTACTGGCAGGTCTTCAATGTAAAGTTCTATATATTAGTGACCATGACCTATATCCTCAGAGGGTCCACAGGTCCGCAGTCCAAGAAAAGTTTTGGGTTTATTCCACAGTTCAGCATATGTCTGTCTGACTGCACAGCGGGACAGAAATCTTGCCAAATAACCTGGCACTCTTCAACCTGGCTATCAGAAGACTAAAAACCATCCAGCCATTTTAAGCAACCCGCCAAGGCAATAAATTGGTACATCTCCCATACAATTTCTTAACTTAGAATGAAAATAGACTTGTTTAATTTCCTAATCTATAGTAATTCAATACAATATATTAATAAAATCTTTTAAAATATATAGAAGCAAAGGACTCTAATATCTCACAGGCTGATGATATAGAAACCACCCACCCACATTTTATATAACACTTGTTCATAAGGAAGATTAAATATATCAGAGTAATTGAGAGTATTTTTCATTCCATATAAATCCAGAGATAAAAATCAAAATTTCAGTTTCTCTTCTCAGTCTCTCTTTCTCACTCGTCATATATTTGTACAACAGGGTCTCGAAAAACGCCAGCACAAATAAGTACTCAATAAATAGTAATATGTGTTGAACAAACAAATAAACAAATGTTGATCTCTAGAAGGAGCCCACAGCTCCTCCCTTGTTTTCCTACTTCTGCTTCTAAGGAGAGCATGTTATGGGGGTGGTGGAGGAAAGGACAGTATATTGGGTCCCAGAGGGTGAAGTGTTGGGTATAACATGGGCTAAAGGTCTGCCTTCTGGTGATTTAGAATCCTGACTTCTTTTAGGATTCTCTCTCCTGCCCTCTTCCTGTTGGATCCCCAACTCCTGCCCAACAGTAGGGGTGCCATTCTTCTCCCCATCCTTTTTCTCCTCTTCCTTCACTGCCTCCACACATCCCCTCTTTAGAAGGGCAAACAGACACTGGTGTTAGACCCAGGATAAATGAGTTCTGTAGAAGCTGCCTCAGCCCTTCTGTGCTAGGCCACCAGAGACATGTCTTCCTTTTCCTTTTTCCTTTAGTACGTCTTCCAAGATGTACATAATGGTACAGAGTGAAACTTCAGGAAGAAAGCTGAGGAAGTAGCAGGTGCACGTCTTCAGTTGGAGCCTCAGACCTACTCTGGGGGAAGTGGCATACACACTGCCGTCCAGAAGACCTGGAGACTGCAGGATGGTTTGTGACCTCAAACCTCAGTAATAAGGAGAATGCATCTGCCTAATCTTTATTGTGTGTGTGTGTGTATGTGTGTGCATGTGTGTGTATCTTTACAGCTCCTTAGTTTTGGGTAAATGGCCAGTTAAGGATTTAAAGTGTTTAATCATGATCAAAATCATCTTGATATAATTAATAATTAACACATAAGTATATAGATCAGCAATGGGATTAAACCATTACTGCTCCAAAAGACTTCAGATGGTGAATACAACATAACGTCTATGGGGCACCATTGTATGGAATGAAGTAAGGGAGAGGGTAGAAACCAGTCCCTCATGAAGGTCTGAGGACAAAACAACTTGTACAGTCTCTGAACAGGCAGGAGTATCAATATAAAGTTCATTAACATTCTCATAAGATAACGATCAGGAACCCACGGTCACCTATGACCCAAGTGAATTTCACTGTAAGTAGGAGCAGAACCTAGAAGCAGTCCTCAGAAAGCCCCAATCTCATCTCTTGTTATAGTCACTTTCAGACCTGCCTTGGACCATCACCTTTCCTCCTATATTGGGACACATTAACATTCACTATGGACAGTTAATCTCTAATGTCTTCATTATATTACTGCTGGCAACTTATTTTGCCCATGAAGCACTTTTATAGGCACCAAATGATTTAACCTACTCCCTCCTTTAGAGAAGTCTTAAAAAACGTCAAGGTTTATATGAGCCTAAGAGTGGCTACTTTCTACCAGGGGCTAAGTTGTACAAGAAATTAGGCAGAGCAGCTGGAAAAGAAGATATTCGGACACCTAATCCAGTTCTTATGCTGTTCTTCATTATTTTACTTGAAAAGAATTCCGAAAACAGCAAAGTCATTTTCAAATGTGATTATAAAAGCGATCAATTACACTATTTTCCATCATTTTAATTTTAATTTTCTCATCCTAGAGTTTATTATCACTCAGGACAGGTGACATGTGAAACCTTTTTGAAGATTTTTTGCAAAGTTTTGAAAAGCTATCAGCCAGGATCATGGTGTAATAAGACATAACACGTTTCCTTTAAAAATATTTAAGTGCATGTGTAAAGTTAAGAAGCTGTTATATATTTATGATTTAATAAAATAATTCTAAAGGAAAAAATACTTCTAAAATCCTAAACTGTAACATAACAATCTATGACCACAATCATTTGCCCATCCATCTTTATTATTCCATTTCTCCAAACAACTCCTGTTCTTTAAATTGTTCAAAACTCCCAAATCTATATTTCCATTCATAGACTTACTACTATTCCAAACCATACACAATCCTCTTAGATCTCTTCACCTTGGTGATTTACAGACATACAAACTCAGCACATCTAAACTAAATTTATCAAATTTCCCTGCCCTCCCTTTGAGCCCTGCGCTTTACACAAGCCAAACTCCTCATCGTTCACTGAATGGGCTCTTCTGAAAGTCTCCTGACTCTATGTATTTGCTCATATCTTCACCTGAACTGATCTTATGTTCCCTCATTTCTACCCAATCCCTTCCTAACTCTCCCCCAGCAAACTGCCTATTCAACACTCACTCATCTCTCAATATACGTTTGAATTATTACCTCTTCTCAAATCCCTTCCCGTCAGGTAGACGGCCATTCCTCCTGTGAGTTCCCACTGACCCTCTATGCTCCAAACACTTCAGCAATGAAGCAGAGATGATTATTACAACCATATGAGAAAAAAGGCTGTAGGAAAACATAAGCTATTTTCAACTCCAAAATAAATCTCAGGAAACCTGAGACCTGCCACTGTGCTAATATAGTGAGTCATGCTCTCTATCAAGAGTAGATTGAGGGGGAGGGGGTATATGCTCTCTAATTTGGTGAGGTCTAAGAAAGGGGATTACAGACAAGTGGTAACGGGCTCAGATAAATCAGGTTGGAAGGTGAGTACTGGATTGAAAACATGCTTCTGCAGATATACTTGTGAAACCATTTGTAAAACAAAATTAATGTAGTCATAACTTTTCCCCTTCCTCTACTTTACCAGGGAAATGGGTCTTTGTGGCTAGGATGGCTGCCAGGCCTGGGTCTTTCACTGCATTGATCTGAGGTACAGGATGAATTAGAGAACAGAAAGAGTCAGAACAGCTAACGTGATTTGTATCAAGAGAGGAAAGAGAGGAGGGGAGAGGGGAGAAGAGGCAAAATGGGATCCAGAAATGCAAGGAAGACAACGAGAGAGACGAAAACCAATGCAGATTGTTTGTAGCAGAGTCCTTTGAGGAAAGAAGTCTTGGGAGCAACTGCTATGCCACGTGAGACATCCTATTTCATTGCATCTGAGATGCTACTATTCACAAAGTACATCATTATTGTATGCACTGATGAAATATACACTTGAAAGAAAAAGAGATTGGGAAAGGGTTTTTATTTCCTTCTTTGCACTGTATAAAGAGGTTATCTGAGACACAAAATTACAATTTATTTTTAGCATTTTTTTAATGCACTATTAGAAAGGTGTTTGGGGTTTTATTTTTGGTTTTGCTTTGTTTTGGGGGGTTTTTTTTTTGGCTTGTTCTTAAGTGACAGAGGGCAGAGATTAACTTAAAGGCAGCTCAGCTTTATATAGTTACATTTAACTGTGCAGAGCCCTTCTTAACATTAAAAAATAGAAACTTTTCAGATCCCTTTTCCCATAACCCTTTCTGGTACCAAGTTGAAAAGGAATGAGCAGCATTATAGATTACTGTGGCACAGAGGATTATGTATGTGTTTGGAATAGTAATAAGTCTAATTATTATTATTATGAAATAATGATTATAGCAAATATTTTTTAACACAGATCTAAGCTTTTAAATGAATGCACTCATTTAGTTTTCATAACAAACTCTCTAAGATAGATATAGTTTATTATCTCTATTGAGGCACAGAGAGCTTAAATAATTGCCCAAGCTTATACAACCAATAAATGACAGAGCCGGGGTTCACATCCAGCCAGTTGGGATCTGGTACCCATGCTGTTATCTGTCACATCCTACTGCCTCATGCTGTTAACATACAGTACATGTTTTCCCTAAATGGAAGTCATTTATTACTCTTCCAAGTGAATGAAGCCAATCACAAAATGTCCTTATGTAGTATACTTCAGTCAGCAAATATATACCCAAAAACCTGCGATAATGAGGAAGCCAGTCAATCTTAAGCCAAATGATCCACTGAAACTTGCACAGATAAAAAGAATACTATTAGATGAAGTGAAGATTGGATTTCCTCCAGCTACAGGTTATTTTATCCTAGAAACTAAAAAGCAAGTAAATATAATCAAGAAACACGGTTTAAGTTATTTAGAGGAAAAAGTAAGACTAAAAGACACTGGTGAGAAAGCTGCAAAGATTGAAGAAGACTGTATATTTTGACATTAAATTATGTAAATCATATGCAAACTATGCAAATCTGCATGAAGCTAGGGAAAGAGAAGCTGTGGTTGTTTTTCCTTTCTTTAAGCCTTACATAAACACCTTCTGAAATGAGCGGTGAGGGACTAAGTGTGAATTTCACAATAATATGATTTTCTAGGTACTTTAGCTCATAGAAAACTGAATTAGTCACATATTCAAAAAATGTAAATTAATGCTACAGAAAAATGTTGTAATCTTTGTAACACTATGGTCATGTTACAATGGTTTTTAAGTGTCTTCTAGGACTCTATTTCCAGATCTCCACCTTCATATGGTATATCATCTCCCTTTAGCACGTGTACTGAGAGGCCAAAGTATCACTTACATGAAAAGTTAAGTATGTCACATTACGTAAAGGTGAAAAGACTCAGTCTGACCACGAGTATATCCTAACTCATATACAAACGAACTAGAAGGCAGTAAACTGTATTTGATTCTCTGAGGTCATTTGCATTGGCTAACTCCTTTACTTAGGAACAGCTAGTTAGACACTGTATCATTTTGACTTTGGACGAAGACCATTACATGAAAAAGCCTACTCTCCATTCAACCCATTCCAGTAACACAGAACAGCTATTTCACTGCCTTTTCTGTTGAATCTATAACCCTTGAGATAAACAAAAAGGAATACCTCAAACTAAGAGGAAATAGAAGAGTGGATGCATAGAAAATATGATGAGCACCGAGAAAGACCATTAAAAAAAAGATTAAAAAAAGGGCCCAAAAAGATTTCTGCAAGTTACATCTTTAGAAAGAAAATTCACTATAGGATAGTGGAGACAGATAAATAAAACATGATTTCTGCCTTTAATCGTCTCAGACTTTTTAACGTTTAGCCGGAACCCAGGATATGAAATTTCAGATTTATCCAAGCACAACAATCCTGAAGGAGGCCCAGCAATTGTCTGCTAATCAAAATAAACTATCCTATTATGAGGGAATGTAACATGTCCTATCCTATACTGGTAGCACAGGGCCACAGACATTCACTCTTCTTTGCCACTTAAGCTCTCTTAAAAGGTATGGCGAGGAACGATGTCATCCACTGGGTGACATCCACGAAGTTAATTCTGCAGGAGACTTCAGAGAATGTGTTCAGTTGCATCATTGGTCAGATGATGAGGAAACAGAAGGAAACCAAGGCCAAGAGACATTAAATAACTTTCTCAAAGTCACAGTTACTTAGTGTCAATGGAATGGGACCCAGCCTGATATCTATTTTTTACTTATTATGCCAAATAATTTTCAAGCAAGGATTTCAATTATTTATGCTTTCCTAGACCCATATTGTCATAAGCAGTCAGCTGCTGACTACATGGTCCATTAAAATTAGCAAATAACATCTACTTTGCTTCCAGAGGATCTTACCAAATTCAATGTTAATCACGTCATTCCCTTGCTTTAAAAATCGTTTTATCCCCTAAAAATAAAATTCAACCCAGGTAGAACATAGGTTCTTTCACAACATAATCCCCCAGCCTAGACTTCCAGATCTCCCACCTCAGACCTTACATTCCAGAAACATCAAACTGCTTGTAGTTCTCAAAAGGAGAAAGATTGTTGGACACTGCTTTGGTTTGCATAGGCTCCTTCCTCCACCCAATAGGCTATTCTCCCACTTGTTTTGGGGAAGAATTCCTACTCACCCCTTAAAACACATTTCTTTCCTAAAGACTACTGTTCAAGATGGAATTAGTCAAAGCCACCCCTCTATTTCCAACATTCCTTTGTTGTTGAGCTAACCACATAGCTTAGCAATTATTCCTCCCTCTATCTCTCTCTCTCTCTCTCTACTGACCTGTGACACCTCAAGGGGAAAGTCCTTACCTTACAGCTTTACATCCCCAGCTGCGAGCACATAAGAAGTACGCCGTTAATATTTATTGAATAAATGAATGGGATGGGGGCTAAAATAGATGCCATTATTTCTGTTTCTTTTATTTTATATCAGAGAAATCTAGCTCAAAACACAACTGATAACAATCAAGGAATTGTGGTAAAGCTAAAGATTAACATTTGCAATTATTACCCATTTTAAATTAGCATAAAAATATTTAAAACCTGACTACGGAAAAGGGGTTGCAGCAAAGAGAACAACCCATACACAATGTGCATTGATTTAAGCAGGGTTTTGTGGGGGTTTTTTTCATTTTAAAGAAAAGCTTTCTTGGAACAGGTGACCTTTATTACCACTTTGCTCTAATTGCAAATACTTTAGTACCTGATGCCTATTAATTTGTCTGCCCTGCCAGAAGGAAAGCCAAGAAACCACAACAAAAGAAAAATAAAGCTTTAAATGCAAGCAATAAAGAACTGGCTCTGAGTAATAATTACCTTGGGTAATGCAGGAACACTAAGTAGCCAGTACAGTTCACTAAATAAATTTCATTCTCAATTTTGGAAAATAAGGAGGGCAAAATTTAAAACTTCATCATTCATTGGACATTAAAGGACTCCAAAGGGAAGTACAGATTACTTCGTTTTATTTTATAGAGTAGAACAGTTCAGCTTCACTGAGGCAATCTCACCCAGCAGAAAGGACCTTGCCTGTATATTCATAGCCATCTGTGTGCTATCAAGGGGCAGAGGATCCAGATATTAACTGCCAAGGACTGTCTCTCCAGCCATTGTAGAGGTCACTCCAACAATAGCAAGTTGATGGAACTGACGAAATATTTACCTAGTGTCTAATTCTTCCTGAAAATTTACTGGATACTAAACTTGGCATCAATGAAATATTTGGAGTACCCATAATGCTTTGATGTTTCAGTAGACCAGAAGATAAATATTCTAGGAATGAATGCAGTTATTTTCCTGGAAGTGAAAGTTCTTATGAGTTCTCGACTTTGGTGATTTCAAATCCACTGACTGGCATGGGATCAATTACCCACTTCTGGAGCTAAAAGCAAGGGGAGTGGAAGGAGAAAGTGTTCAATCCCATCCAACTAAATAGCTCAGGTAGGAAAGAGGGGGGTTCCCTAAAGAAAGATCGGAGGGTTGTTACCAGAAGAAGTGAGAATGAAGGAATGGGTGTTGGGCAGGTGAAAACATATAGTGTACATTTCAGAATCTGAGAAAGTTAAGGACGGCTAAAGGTAGACCAAGGAATAAAGCTCTAACAACAAGCACCTCAAGTACTTCAAGTCTGCTGAAACAATATGTAGGTTTATCCCATGTGTATCAGGAAAACAGAACTAGGACCAAACAGTAGAACTTTAAAGAGGCAGCTTTAACTTGAAATAAGGAAGACCTTTATCATGAGAGGAGGTATTTAAAAATCAAGGGACAAGCAGATTCTTCCTCCACCGTTCCTGTCTTGGACCCATCTCTCTCATTTTAGAGGAAAACCTGCTCTGCCTTCTTTACTCACCCTTCTGTGCTCCTCTTCCCCACGGGAGGAGAAGACACTTGATGGTCACGTTTAGCCAAGGCTCTCTCCAGACTCTCCCTTTCAGAGCCTCTCTACATGGTTCACATCTTCTCTGCAATCCTGTCTCCTCTTTGTGTGACTGCTCGCAGGACAGATCGTGACCCAGTGGGGCTGGGGAGAATGCCAGTCATCCAGCTGTATAGTCTGCACCTGGGTGAGAGACTCCATCCAGGTGATAAGACAAAGAAGCCACTTTGACCACATAATTCTGAACCACCTTCGCCAGCCTTAGAGTCAATGTCTGATTCTCATCTAACTTCCATATATATTCTAAGTGGCTCAGAATTTAAAAGGAAGAGGAGCGTGGTTACTTGGCTCCCTTAGGCTCTAACATTTTTCAGAAGAGATTCAAACACGGACTGGAAATAGTGTTTGGAGTGGGGATGTTGTTTGGAACAGTCCACTATTCTACTTCCTTCCAACCTGTGATACTAGTGATGCAAGGTAATAAAGGTCACTGAAAATAACCAATAATTATTTGTACATGTTTATTCTTCAGAAACAGTCAGAGACGTTTACCTGATGGCAGAGCAGTAGAAAATCTAGTATCCTTCTTTTATCGCACTGCCTCAGGCAGTGTGATCTAATGGCATTCACTGTCTCTAAAGGCAGAAAACCTGATTCCTACCTCACTGAATTGCCATATAGCAATTATCAACTAACCCCTCTGCCCCAGTTATTCTTTGCATGAAATAATGTAATAATGACAACATTTTACTACAGCGTTGGAGAATTGCTGATTGGGTGTGGAGTATTTATAAAATATTCATAATATGCTAAATGCTAAAAAGGAAATTTTAACTGCTTAAAGTGGAAAGGTTATTGTAAAAAATGATTTGCTATGTTCTCAGACTGAAATTAGTGGAAAATATAGGGGAAATGTGTGCACTGGATCTAGAATATCCAAAGCAATCTTGAAAAAAAAAGAATAAAGTTGGAGGACTTATATTACTTGACTTCAAGACTAACTATTAAGCTACAGCAATCAAGATAATATGTTACTGGCATAATAATCAACAAACAAATCAAGGTAACAGAATAGAGAGACAAGAAATAGAAACACTCCTTTAATTTTTGACAACACAAAATGTCACAGCAAATGTTGCTATAATAACTGGATATCTATATGCAATAAAATGAATGTTGACTTGTACTTCATACCAAATACAAATTAATTTGGAATAGATTACACAGAGCAGTGGTGACCAGAGACTGGGGTGACAGGAATGAGGAATGACTGCTTATGGGGGGGTGGGATTATCTCTTGTGTTGATGAAAATGGTCTAAAATTGGTTCTGGTGTTGGTTGCACAAGTCTGTGAATATACTAAAAACCACTGAATTGTGTACTTTAAATGGGAGAATTGTGTGATATATTATCTCAATAAAGTGGTTTATAAAAAAAAGAAATAGATTACAAACTTATCATAAAAGTCAAATAATAAAGCTTTTACAAGAAAAGGTAGGGAATATCTTCCACCCTTGGAAGAAGGTAAATGTTTCTTAGATGGATTTTTCCAGTAAAAAATGGATAAGATTTCAGCAGATCCTTCATTAAAGCAGTTATATGAAAGGCCAATAAGCAAATTTGCATTCTCATTAGAGAAATTCAAATTAAAAATACCCCAGTGAGATACCAGTAATATCCACCAAGATGGCTAAAACTAAAACGACCAACACCACCAAATGATGACAAGGATGTGGAGCAACTGAAACTCTCCTGTATCGTTAGTGGGAATATAAAACAGTACAACCAGTGGTGTGCAGGAGCTAGTCTGCACTGGTTCACAAAAGCCAATCCTGCATATCTGTTCCCATGTTAGCTCTCAATGACTTCACACTGGTGGCCTGAAATTGGCCACAATGGGAGCATTTACCTCATGAAACCGACAACTTTGCACTTGCTGTTATGAGTGGTCTGCATCATCGTTGTCTTCTCCATCTCTTCCCCTTCCTCCTTCTTCTTCTTTTTGTTTCTCCTCCTTCTTATTTTTCCCTTCCCCTCCTCTTTTTGTCCTTCTCCTCCTCCTCTTCCTATTTCTCCTTTTCCTCCTCCTTGTTTGTTTGTTTGTTGTTTCTGTTTTTTTTTTTTTTTTTGCAGAGTCAATTGATAAACATTTACCAACACCCCACTGGGTACAGCAACTTTGGGATAATTTATGTCCATTTCTTATAAAATGAAATATATACCTACTCCCTGACCTAGAAATTCCACAAAAAAATTTTCTACAGGAGTGTTCATAGCAGCTTTATTCATAATAGCCAAAACCTGAAAACAGCCCGAGTGTCCATTAATATCAGATGGAAAAACAAACTGTAGTATAATCATATATTAAATAGTTCTCAGCAAGAAAAGCAAATAAACACTACCATGGATGAATCTCAAAAACACTATGCTGAGTGGAAGAAGCCTTACACAAGAGTATATACTGTATGTTTACATTTATATAAAGTTATAGGACAGGCAAAACTAATAAGGTTTTTAAAAAAACAGAACAATGGTTGCCTCTGGGGGTGGACAGTGGGGCAGGGATTGACTGGGAAGGAGCATGAGAGTGCTTTCTGGGGTAATGGTAAAGTTCTATAACAATAGGGATTTGGGTTAAACAAGTACAAGCATTGGTCAAAACTAGTGACTATACACAAGATCTGGGTGTTTCACTCTACGAATATTACCTCAAAAGAAAAAATGTAAACAAATATTGAACTCTAGTTAATGATTTACTTGGCTGAAATATTTAGATGTGTACTCATGTCTGCAACTTCGAAATAGATCACAAAAATAAGATGGATTGGTGGATGGATAGAGAGATGGATAGATGGATGGATATACGATACAGTAAATTAGTAAAATGTTAATGGTAGAATCTAGGACATGGGTATGGGTGCTCACTATAAAATTCTTTAACTTTTTTGTATATTTGAAAATTTTCATAATAAAATGTTGGAGAATATCAGTAAAAGATAAACTGTATAGTTCTTTCTTAACGAGTGCTTACCATTGCCAGGTACTATGCTAGATGTTTTATAAGCATTGTCTAATTTAATCCTCACAACCATCCTATGTTAAATGCCATTATCCTTCCCATTTTCCAAGTAATTAAACTAGGCTTAGAGAAATGAAATTACTTGTCTGAGGTCACACAGCAAGTAAATGAGAAATGACCTCAACCCAGTCTGTCTCATCTATACATTGTATAAATCTCCTCTCTGTATGGAAGAAACAGAAGGAGAAAAGCAGAACAAAAGTCAAAAAGAAGTCAACTGGTAATAAGAAGTGGGAATACTTGGTCAGAGTCCCTGCTTTACCATCTTTTAAGACTAAACTACAAACAAAACTGGCTACATAATTTGTGGAGCTTAGTGACAAATAAACATGAAGGATTTCCTGCTCAAAAATTAAGAATTTCAAGAAGGTGACAGCAGGGCATCAAACCAAGCACACGGCCCTTCTGAAAGCCAGCCCCGTGCAACTGTGTGGGCTGCACACCTTGAAGCGGACCCTGCGTACAAGAATAGAAAGCTTGATATCATTAGGATTACTACAATTTCTCAATTAAATGACTCCTTCTGTGATTAACTTTTTTCCTGTCTCCCATTCCCGGAGTCAGAGTTTTTATACCCAAGGAGCAGAAAAGGCAAGCTTAAACCTTGGTGGCCATGACATCTGAATACTGAAGCTGTAGTAAGTCTCCATAAAAGACTTCTGTGTTCTTGCCAAAATTTAGGCATATTAGTCATAAAAGGCACTGATCTTCCTCTCAAAGTGATCATCAGGGACACAACTGGGAAGTGTTGATGGATCATCCTGAAAAAGTAAACTGGTTTCAAAGAGGCAGCTTTGTCACTAGTGGAATGAATGGGTGATCCATCATTCCCCTCCAACTCCAAAACTGACCGGGCAGTCAGAGAATGTCTCCTCCATTTATGGGGCTGCCTTTTACCATCAGGGTTTCTAAGCAAGGAGCTCATTTGTACTTTAGAAAATGGAGACTCTGGCACCAATTGAAACTACTTTAAAAAATAAAGCTCCCATACATTTCCAGGCCCCAGGACAATTCAGCAGCAGCTCAGTTGCTTCCCGCCTGGGCTGTAACAATCAGTAATTCTCAGACAGACATAAAACACAGTAGTTTTGCTATGGATAATAGGCTGTTCATCCACTGAAAAGACTTCTATATTTTTTCATGTACTGTACAAAAAAAATGCTTCATTTCGACTAGAATCAAAACGACAAATCCTTTTACCTCAGTTTCACTAGCTGCCTCGGGAGGCTAAAAATACTGTTACTAGAGAATAACCCAGAGGATTTTGAGAAGCCCCGATGGGGAAAAGGAGCCAAGACATGATTGGCCTCCCTTTTTCATTCTGCACCAGACACTGCAAGGGTGATTCAACTTATTTAGAATGATCGCTCTGTAAGCTCTGATAACTCTACGTTCAAAAATAATTTCCCAAATTACTACATTTAAGATTCCTCTATAAGAAAGGCCACAGGAAGATGCAGCATAGAAATGGGTTGTTTTGAGGACTTCCAGGAAGTCCTTGGTTTTAAAGGGAAGAAACCGCTTAAACTGGGAATGGGGGAAATGTGCTGATTCCCTAGCAATTTCTGGGGCTGCTACCTCATGAAAGGCATTTTACGAAATGCAGAAAGCCCGCATGCCTCCACAGTGACTGAGAAGCTCGGCTCCCTTCCTTCTAGCACATGAAAACTACTGTGCATTTTCAGTAAAAAGAGATTCTCCTCTCCTTTGCAGACTTTGCTTTATCAACATACCTGGAAATATGTCAAGAAATCTCACCTTATAGGGATGGCTGGGCTGACCTGTTGGATCAAAGTCTCCTATGCTGTGGTAGGAGCTAAGAACAAGGATAGGTAAAATCAGCATGGTTTTTCTTTTCTTTTTTTTTAACATCTTTATTGGAGTATAATTGCTTTACAATGGTGTGTTAGTTTCTGCTGTATAACAAAGTGAATCAGCTATACATATGCATATATCCCCATAACTCCTCCCTCTTGCGTCTCCCTCCCACCCTCCCTATCCCACCCCTCTAGGTGGTCACAAAGCCCCGAGCTGATCTCCCTGTGCTATGTGGCTGCTTTCCACTAGCTATCTATTTTACATTTGGTAGTGTATATATATCCATGCCACTCCCAGCTTACCCTATCCCCTCCCTGTGTCCTCAGTCTACATCTGTGTCTTTATTCCTGTCCTGCCCCTAGGTTCTTCAGAACCATTTTTTTTTTCTTTTAGATTCCATATATATGTGTTAGCATATGGCATTTGTTTTTCACTTTCTGACTGACTTCACTCTGCATGAAAGACTCTAGGTCCATCCACCTCACTACAAATAACTCAATTTCATTTCTTTTTATGGCTGAGTAATATTCTATTGTATATATGTGCCACATCTTCTTTATCCATTCATCTGTCGATGGACACTTAGGTTGCTTCCATGTCCTGGCTATTGTAAACAGAGCTGCAGTGTATATTGTGGTACATGACTCTTTTTGAATTATGGTTTTCTCAGGGTATATGCCCAGTAGTGGAATTGCTGGGTCGTATAGTAGTTCTATTTTTAGTTTTTAAGGAACCTCCATATTGTTCTCCATAATGACTGTATCAATTTACATTCCCACCAACAGTGCAAGAGGGTTCCCTTTTCTCCACACCCTCTCCAGCATTTATTGTTTGTAGATTTTTTGATGATGGCCATTCTGACCGGTGTGAGGTGATACCTCATTGTAGTTTTGATTTTCAGCATGGGTTTTTAATTTGGAGAACTCACCAGCATTAGGGCAACTGCATCCAACAAAGCAAATCACTAGAATGAAGACTTGGGGTGGATATCCTGCCAGGCGTGTGTGCAGCACAGATCAATGCACACCGGCCATGGAGTGCCCTGCTAAGAAGGTGGCTGGAGACATACGTGTGTATTTATAGCTTCAAGTACCTCCAAGCACAGCCAACCTCCCCCGCAAATAAAGTGAACAAATGGATAATTTACCAGGACTGGAGATGTAATAGCTAATGTGTCTGACTACAGGTAAACCAGTTGTTCGCTACTCTTGTTTTTAGTCAATCAATCAGTGATGTCTTTGGAAAACATTCATCTTTTTTTTTTAATTTACTTATATTACTGTTGTCAACTAATCTGAGCTGGGAGGCAATGAGAATAGCATCATTTTACCAGGATGGGGAGATATCTTTTTTTTAAATAAATATGTTGACATGAAGTCCATATTTCTAATATTTTAAACATATTCACCATATGCACCTCCCAATGTTTCTCCAAAGTGCTAAATTAGGAAGAGGATAAGCTTTGAGATCAAGTGAACCTGGCTTGAATCCTGCCTCCATCAGTTAGGAGTTTGTTGTAAGATTCAGGGCAAGTACTTAATGGTTCCAAACCTTGGTTACCCTCTTTTGTAAACTGGAGGAGATGATACTACCTCACTGGTGTGTTGTGAAGATTAAACAAGATAATGCACGTAAGACACCTAGCACAGGTGTGGAACAAACTTCTTGGGTTCCTTCTCACTCTGCCCCCTTCCCCTCACCAAGTCGCCATGGAATTTGCTGTGGAATTGCCATTGTGCTACCTCTCCTTGCAGGTTCAGGATTGCCTGAAGGTGGCTAGAGCAACTTTAAGAATCTCAAGTCATTCTGCTTGTTCATAGTTACAGTAAGGGAACTATGTTCAATATCCTGTGATAAAACATCATGGAAAAGAATACGAAAAAGAATGTGTATATATGTATAACTGAATCACTTTGCTGTACAGCAGAAATTAACACAACATTGTAAATAAACTATACTTCAATAAAAATAATAAGAATAAATATATTCGATGTATTCATCATGCTGGAGAGTTTTTGCATTGGAAAATCACATCAGCAGCTTTGCATATCAAAAGGTTTAAATACGAGCCTCAAAAGAAATAAAGCTTGATCACTCAGCTAAAGATTCAGCATTTCATACTTTCAGTCTCACTGAAGAAACTACAATTGCCTTTGACCAACGTTTCATCCATACTTCTGTCTAACAGATATTGGTAAATTTGCAAGATTCTCCCTCAGAAACAGTGAAGCGCTCAGGTCTGGGGGCCAGTCCACTTAGCAACTGTGTGAACTTGACAGAGTACTGACTCCTTTCAGGCCTTGGTTTCCACAACTTTAAATGAGGACGACAATAGCACCAGTTTCATCTTACCAAGATGTTGTTAGGATTATGTAAGCTTATGATGTAAAGCACATAGATAGTGCCTGAGACACAGTAAGAGCTCAAATAGTAATTTTTTCAGTCTAATTAACACATCAGCTGAGATTCTTTCTGGGGACAAGCACATTTGACTGCTCTCTTCAAATAGAATATGGTCACCATTTTCCCCAGAAAGTCAATTTCTCCATCTATGGCTCTACATATCACTAGAAGGATAGAAGTAGGAAACTGGGAGGGGAAAGTAGAACTGACAGATCTGCTCTGACTAGGGCCTGAAAGGCACACACCAAACATAAACACACACACACACACACATTTAGACCAACCGCCTCCTCTTAGAGACAAAGAACCTGAGGACAGAGAGATTAAGTGACCAATTCAAAATACATCTGTTCTCAACTTAAAGAGAAAAAATAAGACTATAGAGTACTTAAAATGGCCCCTTTAATAATGATGATTTCCAAAACGAAGTTAAGTGACCAAATTCTAAAAGATATCTTCTGATTTTTAGGTCAAAGTCAGGCGACTTAAGAGCTGAACTTCTCAATCTTTAATTATACATAGGAATCACCTGCATTAAATGCAGATTCAGATTTAGGAGGCTGGGTGGGCCTTGAGATCCTGCATTTCTAACGAGCTCAGGGTGATGCCACTGCTGCTGGTGGGCAGACCATGCTTTGAGAAGCAAGGATTCAGAGACGCGCTCCAATACAGTCTGTTAGTCACACTGGCAAATGTCTCTTTCCTAAGCGAAAACAACCCAATATCCAAAGAAAACTGTCCGGTACAAATCTGTGGCTAGAAGAATTGCTTACTTTGGGCTTTCAAATCTCCATGGCAACCAGCTCAGTTGGTAAGCATATGCTGCTAATGGCGGTCGAGAGCTCGAACTTAACTTCACCAGCCATTAACCATCATAGTTCAGTTTTTAAAATACTGATTGAATGACTCCTCTGTGTGCGACACCATTCTAGGAACTCAGGATACAAGCAGTGATCAAAACCAAGTCCTACAGAAAACACAAAGTCCTTGCTCTCACAGAGCTTACATTCTAGTGAAGGAGGCAATAAACAAGTAACCAAGTAAATAAACAGCATGCCAAGGGGTGATGACACTACAGAGAAAAACAATGCAGAGCAAAAGAGATAGTTCCATGGTGGGATATTTACTTCACAAGAGGTGGTCAGGAAAGGCTTCAGTGAGCAGACATGTGTACAGAAACCTTAAGGAAATGAAGGATGGAGCTATGTGGGAATTGGGAAGAGTTCAACACAGAGGAAACAGCAAGTTCAAAAACCGAGGCTGGAAACAGGAAAGCCAGGGTCCTGAAGAGAGCAAGAGACAGAGCAGGAGATGAGGTAACATTCTGAGTTGCGCTGCTGTATTACTCTGAGTTAAAAATCTTGCCAAAGTAAAAATAGGAACAAAACAATACACTAATAATTTTCTAACTTATGATGACAATGAATTTTTGCTAAGGGGAACACTTATTATCAGTGGGCTTTAGTTAGAACTCAATGGTGGGCCACCCTCTCTACTGGAAAAACAGGTAAATCAGTGGTACAAGAGAGAAAGTAATAAGGTCTTTAACATGAAAATGATAATTGCAAACAGTTAAGTAATTACTGAGGTGCTTTGGAGTATGGGAAAGTGAGTGCTTCTGTCATTCGATGAATGGGGTATCACAAATGACTTTGTCAAAATTATCCTTCCTGGGGGAGGAGTTTCAAGATGGCGGAAGAATAAGACACGGAGATCACCTTCCTCCCCACAAATACATCAGAAATACATCTACATGTGGAACAACTCCTAGAGAACACCTACTGAACGCTGGCAGAAGACGTCAGACCTCCCCAAAGGCAAGAAACTCCCCACGTACCTGGGTAGGGCAAAAGAAAAAAGAAAAACAGAGACAAAAGAATAGGGATGGGACCTGAACCAGTGGGAGGGAGCTGTGAAGGAGGAAAGGTTTCCACACACTAGGAAGCCCCTTCGCGGGCGGAGACTGCGGGTGGCGGAGGGGGGAAGCTTCAGAGCCGCGGAGGAGAGCGCAGCCACAGGGGTGCGGAGGGCAAAGCAGAGAGACTCCCGCACGGAGGATCGGTGCCAAGTAGCACTCACCAGCCCGAGAGGCTTCTCTGCTCACACGCCGGGGCGGGCGGGGGCTGGGAGCTGAGGCTCGGGCTTCGGTCGGATCCCAGGGAGAGGACTGGGGTTGGCGGCGTGAACACAGCCTGAAGGGCTTAGCACCACAGCTAGCTGGGAGGGAGTCCGGGAAAAGGTCTGGACCTGCCGAAGAGGCGAGAGACTTTTACTTGCCTCTTTGTTTCCTGGTGCGCGAGGAGAGGGGATTCAGAGCACCGCCTAAACGAGCTCCAGAGACGGGCGCGAGCCATGGCTATCAGCGCGGACCCCAGAGACGGGCACGAGACGCTAAGGCTGCTGCTGCCACCACCAAGAAGCCTGTGTGCAAGCACAGGTCACTCTCCACACCGCCCCTCCCAGGAGCCTGTGCAGCCCGCCACTGCCAGGGTCCCGTGATCCAGGGACAACTTCCCTGGGAGAACGCACGGCACACCTCAGGCTGCTGCAACGTCACGACGCCTCTGCCGCTGCAGGCTCACCCCGCCTCCTCCGTACCGCTCCCTCCCCCGGCCTGAGTGAGCCACAGCCCCCGAAGCAGCTGCTCCTTTAACCCAGTTCTGTGTAAGCGAAGAACAGACGCCCTCAGGTGACCTACACGCAGAGGCGGGTCCAAATCCAAAGCTGAACCCCGGGAGATGTGCGAACAAAGAAGAGAAAGGGAAATCTCTCCCAGCAGCCTCAGAAGCAGCGGATTAAATCTCCACAGTCAACTTGATGTACCTGCATCTGTGGAATACCTGAATAGACAACGAATCATCCCAAATTGAGGAGCTGGACTTTGGGAGCAATGATATATATATTTTTTTCCCTTTTTCTCTTTTTGTGAGTGTGTATGTGTATGCTTCTCTGTGTGGTTTTGTCTGTATAGCTTTGCTTTCACCATTTGTCCTGGGGTTCTGTCTGTCCGTTTTTTGTTTTTTTTTTATTACTTAAAAAATTTTTTTTTGTAATAATTATTTTTTATTTTAATAATGTTATTTTATTTTATTTTACTTTATTATATTTTATATTATTTTATCTTCTTCTTTCTTTCTCTCTTTTTTTCCTCCCTTTTATTCTGAGCCATGTGGAGGACAGGCTCTTGGTGCTCCAGCCAGGCGTCAGGGCTGTGCTACTGAGGTGGGAGAGCCACGTTCAGGACACTGGTCCACAAGAGACCTCCCAGCTCCACGTAATATCAAACGGCAAAAATCTCCCAGAGATCTCCATCTCAACGCCAAGACCCAGCTCCACTCAACAACCAGCAAGCTACAGTGCTGGACACCCTATGCCAAACAACTAGCAAGACAGGACCAAAACCCCATCCATTAGCACAGAGGCTGCCTAAAATCATAATAAGGTCACAGGCACCCCAAAACACACCACCAGACATGGACCTGCCCACCAGAAAGACAAGATCCAGCCTCATCCACCAGAACACAGGCACTAGTCCCCTCCCCCAGGAAGCAGACACAACCCACTGAATCAACCTTACCCACTGGGGACAGACACCAAAAACAACAGGAACTACGAACCTGCAGCCTGCGAAAAGGAGACCCCAAACACAGTAAATTAAGCAAAATGAGAAGACAGAAAAACACACAGCAGATGAAGGAGCAAGGTAAAAACACACCAGACCTAACAAATGAAGAGGAAATAGGCAGCCTACTGGAAAAAGAATTCAGAATAATGATAGGAAAGATGATCCAAAATCCTGGAAATAGAATGGAGAAAATACAAGAAACGTTTAACAAGGACTTAGAAGAACTAAAGAACAAACAAACAGTGATGGACAACACAATAAATGAAATGAAAAATTCTCTAGAAGGGATCAATAGCAGAATAACTGAGGCAGAAGAGTGGATAAGTGACCTGGAAGATAAAATAGTGGAAATAAGTACTGCAGAACAGAATAAAGAAAAAAGAATGATAACAATTGAGGACAGTCTCAGAGACCTCTGGGACAACATTAAACACAACAACATTTGAATTATAGGGGTCCCAGAAGAAGAAGAGAAAAAGAAAGGGACTGAGAAAATATTTGAAGAGATTATAGTTGAAAACTTCCCTCATATGGGAAAGGAAATAGTTAATCAAGTCCAGGAAGCACAGAGAGTCCCATACAGGATAAATCCAAGGAGAAACACGCCAAGACACATTTTAATCAAACTATCAAAAATTAAATACAAAGAACAAATTTTAAAAGCAGCAAGGGAAAAACAACAAACAACATATAAGGGAATATTCATAAGGTTAACAGCTGGTCTTTCAGCAAAAACTCTGCAAGCCAGCAGGGAGTGGCAGGACATATTTAAAGTGATGAAAGAGAAAAACCTACAACCAAGATTACTCTAACCAGCAAGGATCTCATTCAGATTTGACAGAGAAATTAAAACCTTTACAGACAAGCAAAAGCTAAGAGAATTCAGCACCACCAAACCAGCTTTACAACAAATCTAAAGGAACTTCTCTAGGCAGGAGACACAAGAGAAAGAAAAGACCTACAATAATAAACCCAAAACAAGAAAATGGTAAAAGGAACATACATATCGATAATTACCTTACATGTAAATGGATTAAATGCTCCAATGAAATGACATAGATTGGCTGAATGGATACAAAAACAAGACCTGTATACATGCTGTCTACAAGAGACCCACTTCAGACCTAGGGACACATACAGACTGAAAGTGAGGGGATAGAAAAAGATATTCCATGCAAATGGAAACCAAAAGAACGCTGGAGTAGCAATTCTGATATCAGACAAAATAGACTTTAAAACAAAGACTATTACAAGAGACAAAGAAGGACACTACATAATGATCAAGGGATCAATCCAAGAAGAAGATATAACAATTGTAAATATTTATGCACCCAACATAGGAGCGCCTCAATACATAAGGCAAATACTAACAGCCATAAAAGGGGAAATTGACAGTCACACAATCATAGTAGGGGACTTTAACACCCCACTTTCACCAATGGACAAATCATCCAAAATGAAAATAAATAAGGAAACACAAGCTTTGAATGATACATTAAACAAGATGGACTTAATTGATATTTATAGGACATTCCATCCAAAAACAACAGAATACACATTCTTCTCAAGTGCTCATGGAACATTCTCCAGGATAGATCATATCTTGGGTCACAAATCAAGACTTGGTAAATTTAAGAAAATTGAAATCATATCAAGTATCTTTTCTGACCACAATGGCATGAGACAAGATATCAATTACAGGAAAAAATCTGTAAGAAATACAAACACATCGAGGCTAAACAACACACTGCTTAATAACCAAGAGATCACTGAAGAAATCAAAGAGGAAATCAAAAAATACCTAGAAACAAATGACAATGAAAACACAATGACCCAAAACCTATGGGATGCATCAAAAGCAGTTCTAAGAGGGAAGTTTAAAGCAATACAATCCTACCTTAAGAAACAAGCAACATCTCAAATAAACAACCTAAACTTACACCTAAAGCAATTAGAGAAAGAAGAACAAAAAAACCCCAAAGTGAGCAGTAGGAAAGAAATCATAAAGATCAGGTCAGAAATAAATGAAAAAGAAATGAAGGAAACAATAGCAAAGATCAATAAAACTAAAAGCTGGTTCTTTGAGAAGATAAACAAAACTGATAAACCATCAGCCAGACTTATCAACAAAAAAAGGGAGAAGACTCAAATCAATAAAATTAGAAGTGAAAAAGGAGAAATAACAACTAACACTGAAGAAATACAAAGGATCATGAGAGATTACTACAAGCAACTATATGCCAATAAAATGGACAACGTGGAAGAAATGGGCAAATTCTTAGAAAATCACAACCTTCTTAGACTGAACCAGGAAGAAAGAGAAAATATAAACAGACCAGTCACAAGCACTGAAATTGAAACTGTGATTAAAAATCTTCCACCAAACAAAAGCCCAGGACCAGATGGCTTCACAGGCGAATTGTATCAAACATTCAGAGAAGAGCTAACACCTATACTTCTCAAACCCTTCCAAAGTATAGCAGAGGGAGGAACACTCCCAAACTCATTCTGTGAGGCCACCATCACCCAGATACCAAAACCAGACAAAGATGTCACAAAGAAAGAAAACTACAGCCCAATATCATTGATGAACATAGATGCAAAAATCCTCAACAAAATGCTAGCAAACAGAATCCAACAGCACATTAAAAGGATCATACATTATGATCAAGTGGGGTTTATCTCAGGAATGCAAGGCTTCTTCCATATACACAAATCAATCAATGTGATACCCCATATTAACAAATTGAAGGAGAAAAACCATATGATCATCTCAATAGATGCAGAGAAAGCTTGTGACAAAATTCAACACCCATTTATGATAAAAACCCTCCAGAAAGTAGGCATAGAGGGAACTTTCCTCTACATAATAAAGGCCATATATGACAAACCCACAGCCAACATCATTCTCAATGGTGAAAAACTGAAACCATTTCCACTAAGATCAGGAACAAGACAAGGTTGCCCACTCTCACCACTATTATTCAACATAGTTTTGGAAGTTTTAGCCACAGCAATCAGAGAAGAAAAAGAAATAAAAGGAATCCAAATCAGAAAAGAAGAAGTAAAGCTGTCACTGTTTGCAGATGACATGATACTATACATAGAGAATCCTAAAGATGCTACCAGAAAACTCCTAGAGCTAATCAATGAATTTGGTAAAGTAACAGGATACAAAATTAATGCACAGAAATCTCTTGCATTCCTATACACTAATGATGAAAAATCTGAAAGTGAAATTAAGAAAACACTCCCATTTACCACTGCAACAAAAAGAATAAAATATCTAGGAATAAACCTACCTAAGGTGACAAAAGACCTGTATGCAGAAAATTATAAGACACTGATGAAAGAAATTAAAGATGATACAAATAGATGCAGAGATATACCATGTTCTTGGATTGGAAGAATCAACATTGTGAAAATGACTCTATTACCCAAAACAATCTACAGATTCAATGCAATCCCTATCAAACTACCACTGGCATTTTTACAGAACTAGAATAAAAAATTTCACAATTTGTATGGAAACACAAAAGACCCCGAATACCCAAAGCAATCTTGAGAACGAAAAATGAAGCTGGAGGAATCAGGCTCCTGGACTTCAGACTATACTACAAAGCTGCAGTAATCAAGACAGTATGGTACTGGCACAGAAACAGAAATATAGATCAATGGAACAGGATAGAAAGCCCAGAGATAAACCCACGCACATATGGTCACCTTATCTTTGATAAAGGAGGGAAGAATATACAGTGGAGAAAAGATAGCCTCTTCAATAAGTGGTGTTGGGAAAACTGGACAGCTACATGTAAAAGAATGAAATTAGAACACTCCCTAACACCATATACAAAAATAAACTCAAAATGGATTAATGACCTAAAGGTAAGGCCAGACACCATCAAACTCTTAGAAGAAAACGTAGGTAGAACACTCTATGACATAAATCACAGCAAGATCTTTTTTGACCCACCTCCTAGGGAGGGAAATGTAAATAAAAACAAAAATAAACAAATGGGACCTAATGAAACTTAAAAGCTTTTGCACAGCAAAGGAAACCATAAACAAGACGAAAAGACAACCCTCAGAATGGGACAAAATATTTGCAAATGAAGCAACTGACAAAGGATTAATTTCCAAAATTTACAAGCAGCTCATATACCTCAATATTAAAAAAACAAACAACCCAATCCAAAAATGGGCAGAAGACCTAAATAGACATTTCTCCAAAGAAAATATACAGATTGCCAACAGACACATGAAAGAATGCTCAACATCATTAATCATTAGAGAAATGCAAATCAAAACTATAATGAGATATCATCTCACACCAGTCCGAATGGCCATCATCAAAAAATCTACAAACAATAAATGCTGGAGAGGGTGTGGAGAAAAGGGAACCCTCTTGCACTGTTGGTGGGAATGTAAATTGATACAGCCACTATGGAGAACAGTATGGAGCTTCCTTAAAAAACTAAAAATAGAACTACCATACGACCCAGCAATCCCACTACTGGGCATATACCCTGAGAAAACCAAAATTCAAAAAGAGTCTTGTACCGCAATGTTCATTGCAGCTGTATTTATAATAGCCAGGACATGGAAGCAACTGAAGTGTCCATCAACAGATGAATGGATAAAGAAGATGTGGCACATATATACAATGGAATATTACTCAGCCATAAAAAGGAACGAAACTGAGTTATTTTTAGTGAGGTGGA
This sequence comes from Balaenoptera acutorostrata, assembly GCF_949987535.1. Classification (NCBI taxonomy): domain Eukaryota; kingdom Metazoa; phylum Chordata; class Mammalia; order Artiodactyla; family Balaenopteridae; genus Balaenoptera; species Balaenoptera acutorostrata. The sequence goes on along the minus strand of NC_080068.1, from coordinate 45,148,912 downwards.
TGGACCTAGAGTCTGTCATACAGACACCCAAGTTTCTGACCAACATATGAAATACTTAAAAAGCAAGTAAAGATTTAGTTAGCATACTTATTATCTAATCTATTAGTTTAACTAAAAAACAAGTCGACAACTAACATATAAAACAAACCCCATTCGTACTTGTGGTTTCGCTATTTGCAAGTGACCCCTACAGGGCCCCGACATACCGGTCAGCTCGTTAAGGATGAACTTGGTGAGTGAACCCAGCAATAGCCTAGCATGCACGTCGCACTGCAGTTTTATTGTTCTCTATGCATAATCACACCCAGAAAAAGCGTTACAAGGTGTCTAAAAGAGATTCATTTAATTTTTCAGTCATACTTTACTGCCCTGTGATCAAATGTAAATGTTACCTGAGTAATAGCATATTGTGAGATTCACAAAAGTATGGATATGTTTCCTTGATTGATGCCAAGGTGTACCTCCCCTGTTTACACCCAGTGAAAGCAGCCTTCGCCTTCATGGAGACCCCCCAGTGCCAGGCGGCTTCCTCCCCTCCCAGCTCTCGGTCTCCACCTGGCTTCACCATCTCAACGCATATTTGAGTCCTGGCTCCTGCCCTCCTCCCTTCCCCCCTCACACCCCACCCTTCCCACCGAACCTATTCTCCCACTCATCAAGCCTGACAACACTCAGCCATCTCTTTCTTGACTTCCTAGCTCAACCTGTGGGTCTGGTGGGATACTGTATCCATTTAGGTCCAGTTGCGGACAACATACACTGCCATACCTGGTTTAAGCAAAAAATATATTTTACTGCTGGGTTTTAGGTGCTTAACACAATCATTAAAGGAGACAAAGGAACAGACTATGTCAAGCTTCCAAGAAGAGCTCCCATGATCGTTCAGCCTCTGTTGTGATCTAAAAAGCTCCTGCATCCTGGCTGAAATAGCCCATCAGGGAGCTGCTGATGGAAGCAAGCCTCCTCCACCAGGATGGAGAGAGCCCTGCAGCTGCAGAAGCCAATGAATCAGGAAAGTAGGACCTCACACCTTGCCTCCTGCTCCTTTTATACATCAGGTCTCTTACTAGTGGCCCCATAGGAGGAATCCAAATCATGCTGGGAAGAGACTCTCAGAAGATTTTTAACCTTCCAGCCCGTCCTTTAGTGTAGCGTGTACTAGAGGGACCTTGGGACAGAGGGTCCAGCATAGCAGTGCACAGCGAGTACCACAGCATGCCTGCCAGGGATTACACCTGTGTGCTGCTGCTGCTTCTTGTAATTACTGGGGTTTTTATGTTTGTTTGGTTGTTTTTTTGTGTGTGGGTCTTTTGTTGTTGTTGTTGTGTTTGTTAATTTTTTTTTCCATGAGAACCCTTGAATCTCTGAAAAGAAAATCAGAGTAGTCACCAGTAGAAAAACAGGCCGTTAGCACTGATGTCTGGTATTGGACATGTAACGAATGTTAATAGGTCAAAGAAGAGAAGGGTTAGGGATCACTTGAAGACCCTCCTTGCAGCAGCTTCCCTTTGATAAGGGGGGCAAGCGGAATGTTCTATTCCCTGAGATGGGATATGGTAAACCCTTTATGTCTAAGGGTCAAAGAATTGGAGGTGCCAGACTGTCTGGGAAAGAAGGGGGACTTTGGGTGGTGGATTCCTCGCCCTAATGCAAGAAATGGCAAACTCAAGGAAGCTGCTACTTTGATGTCAGCACTCACCATCCTACCCACAGCAAGAGAAGCCATGCATCAATTCCTGATGGGGAAGGGGCTGATGAGGATCATCGCATCAGGAGACAGGGATCAGTACTGATGTCCCATAACATGAAAAATGCCTATACCCACAGTAGGGAAGGGCACTCAGGTGCACAGTAGGCTGAGAGAAGAGGAAAGTGGACACTCTTATTTAAGCAGTGAAATTCACATAATTATGCTAATTGAGACCACAGTATCTACTCTATTCCTGGTTCCACGGTGGCCCTAAAATTTTCCTGGTATATTTCCTAGAAGATTCTTCAGAGAACTTCCCTGGAATGATTTCTATTCCCCTTAAAACCTTGTTCCCCTACTACTGACGCTGTCTTCTCTTAACAAAGCCTTTCTCACATGAACTACTGCAACTTCCCTTGCCTCCTCTTCTCCCACCTTCTTTGGGGAAGAAGTTTCCTACAGCTTTTCAAGCTAGTGCCAGTCTCCCTCCCCTTCTACATCTTACAGAGCATGGGTCAGGGCCTGTTTTTATAAGCCAAGTTTTACTGGAACACAGCCTTTCTTTGACTTATTGTAGATGGCTGCTCTCACAGTGTGATGGCAGAACTGGGTAACAGAGACCATCTGGCCCACAAAGTCTAAAATATTTTCTATTCAGGCCTTTACAGAAAAGTTTGCCAATCCTTATTCTGGAGGATCTAACCCTTTGTACCTTCTGAAATTTCCTCTTATCAATATCCCCTTCTCTCTGTTACCTTCAAACTCTTCATTTCTGTGGTTTCCTTCCCGTCAACCTATCACATTTATGTCATCATTCAATCCCTCCTCAACAAACCCCAACTGAGCACCTACTAAGTGCCAGGGGTGGGGGATACAAATACTAATAAAACACAATCCCTGCCCTCACACTGTTTATGGTCTGGAAAGGGAAGGCAAACATGTAAGCAGCTAAGTTTTCTCTAGTATTTCGGAGGCCAAGAAGAAAGTTCAAGCAATGCTCATCTCTACTTGGGGAATGTAGGGGGGTCAAATATATCACAGAAGTCCAGAAGAGCATACAAATAACAAATAGTTCATAGGGGTGGTGACACTCAAATCTTCACCATCCCACCTTCCCTTAACCATCCTTCATCCTCTCTCTACCATACCACACTCTCCCTTTCTCTTTATCACTAATATTCTTTTTTTTTTAACATATATTTGTATTTCCAAATAAAGTCCTTCAATCAGCTCTTTATTTATTTATGGCTGTGTTGGGTCTTCGTTTCTGTGCGAGGGCTTTCTCTAGTTGCGGCAAGCGGGGTCCACTCTTCATCGCGGTGCGCGGACCTCTCACTATCACGGCCTCTCTTGTTGCGGAGCACAGGCTCCAGACGCGCAGGCTCAGTAATTGTGGCTCACGGGCCTAGTCGCTCCGCGGCATGTGGGATCTTCCCAGACCAGGGCTCGAACCCGTGTCCCCTGCATTAGCAGGCAGACTCTCAACCACTGCGCCACCAGGGAAGCCCTATTGCTAATATTCTTGACCTTCAACCTACTCTGTCATTCTTTGCAGCCTGGTTCCATAGAGGTCACCAGGGCCCGTGACTGACCTGTCTGCAGCCACACCTCAATTCTCATCTCACTCACCCTCCACGCAGTATTTGACCGTCGCCCACTCTTAACGCTCACTCTGCTGCCTAAAAGCCTTCCATGGCGCCACCTGTCTGAGCTTCAAATCCCCTAGACTCTCTTACAAAGCTTACAATCTCTAGGTGCCTTCTTGCCCACAGAACACTTGTCAAATCCACAAGTATATCCCATTGTGTTGTATCTCCTCACCTCTTCATGCTTTGCCCCTTGTCTGGGGTGGTCTTCACTACCTTTCCCCATCTTCCAAACTCCTAATTATTCTTCAAAACCTAGTTCAAGTGCCATTCCCACTGTGACAGGATCCCATGGTGACTCGGTCAGCTCTTCCCTCCTCCTTTCTCTCTACTCTCAGAGCACTTGGTAGAAGCTCTGCTGAGGGTTCTGGACTCCAAGTACTTGCTCCCATATACGGTCCCCTCATTTCACTGAATCATTTAATCCTCTTTAAATCCCAAGTATTTGGACTAAATCCACATAAAGCTATACTATATAAATGACTAGGGTAGCAGCCAAGCTTGGCAGTTCCAACCAGGAAAAAAAAAAACCTCTAAATTCCTAAATATATCAAGACAAGTTATTTCTCAGGCACACATCTCTTAAAATTCAGTAAACTTTCAGAATATGCAAATGACAGTAAAACTACCCTCCAGCACATTAGAGTGACAGTTACAAGAAAATGACATAAAATGGCTCCCTAAGGAACCATCTCAAGGTAGCATTAAACACTCAGGCTTGTCACTAGGAAGGGCACCAACTAAGTCATGTTTTTTTCAGCTTTTATAACAAAGATGGCACAGTTATCAGTATATTTTCATCATCATCATCATCTCTGTCTTTAGAACTACGGGCAGAAAAGTACTTACTGTGAATGTTAAGTACGTGACAGTAGAGGACTAATGGGTTTGGGGCAAATAAGTACGAGAGACGTGGATTTATGTTCCAGTAGGGCCCCACCTTCTCCAGGATAGCAATGGAGACGCTCCATCCTTGAGTTTTTCCCTGTGAGCACCAGCCCTATCCCAGTTCCGGAATACAGAATGAGTCACTTGTCCAAGATCTAGTCAGTGTCTGTCCCAAATGCTGGCGCCCATCAGAGCTTTTGGAGCCCATGAGAACCCTGAGGCAGGAGGAAGAAGGCAGGACACTTCCCCACAATTAATATTCTTGGAGTACATACACACAGGCACATAGTAAAGTAGGGAAGTTAAACAGTCATGTCACTCTGCACACTTCCAGGAACAACTCTGGGTCACATTAAGGCCCAAGCAAAGCCCATTGCCGATTCTGTGGGGACAGAAAAGCATTCATCATCTCCTGTAAAAAATTTTCCACTTTCTGGCTCCTGCATGTATTCAGCTAGTCAAGTGTCAGCACAGAGCCTGGAACTCATATGCTTTGTGGCTTTCACTGTGACAACTGCATTTCCAAGCCTGTCGTTGCAGGCAAGACATTTGTTATTGTCTTGTTGGCTGAGGGTAAAACAAATACACATTTAGATCACAACAGATAAAGGCTTCCTCTGAATTAATCACACATGGGAGGCCAGAAAATACAGTTCTATCAGGGAAATTGAATCTCACAGTGGCAAACCCACCCACAAAGAAAAGGGAACCTCTTGAAATAAAGGGAAATTTCACAGTATTTACAGTATCCTTGAAGTGGGAGCTCTTGTGAAACAAGTCTCCAAAAAAGGCATCAAACAGGTAAAGGTGAGAATGCCTAAAAGTGAATGACCTCAGAAGGTCAGGTTTCCAGGAAATCCCCTTCACCCCCAGTCAGGGAGATCATACATATTACAGACTCTGTGCAGTTCATTTTAAAATGCACTTTTTGCAGGCCCACTGTGTGTTTGGCACAGAAGGTCATGAAACCCACTTCCATACCCTCCTGGCAGCGGAGAGAGGCAGCATAAGCCCTCTCAGTGAAAGCCCCTCACCACAGATGCCAGAAATAGACTTTTTCCCTTTTCTTCCAACACATGAATTTGGAAGGTACATTGTTGTTGTTCAGAGCAGAACTGGATGAGTTAGACTATGTTTAGTGGGGAGTAGGAGGGAGAGAGAAAACAGATTCTGTAAAAAGTCAATTCTTTATAAAGATTTACTATATGACACCAGTACTGGCCATTGATAGTGGACGGTAAGTGTAACAATCCATTATTGAACAAACTCACCGTTAGCTGGGCAAGTGTATTGAGAGAATCCAGAAGAATGCACAAAGAGCCCCTTACTTCAAGTTGGAATCATACTGCCTAATGACACTGAGTTTTCCCGGAGGTAAACAGGAAGGAATCCCCTCATTTTGATGTCTCTGGGGACTGCAGCATATGACAATCCATAAGGAAAAAAGCCCTCTCCTGTGGGTCCTCTCCCCTTCCTTTTGCCTTCTCCCCTTCCCCTTCTCTTCCATTCTTTTTCCTTCTCTACTCTCACAGGTCCAGTTCCTCAGGACACAGACTCTGAGATGCAGAGCCCTGTGCAGGAACTTTCCTGGGAACTGCGTTGGGAACCACAGTTGTGAAGGGATGAGAGGGCAGAACTGAGAAGAAGGAGAAGTTGAACTCAGTTGCCACTGAGGCCTCAGCCAACGCCACCAGGAACTGCAAAGCTGGGATGGCCCTCAGAGATGCCCACCATGGGTCTTAGTAGTGCCACCTCGACTAGGGGGATTTGTAACCTTGGGCGAGGCAGCTCCCTTCAACCAAGGACAGTTTCTGGGAGAGGACTCAGCCAGCATTCTCAGCAGCCGACACGCTCCCGGCAGCTGGGGAATGAGTAATTCAGTCCTGAAAGGGAGAGCCAGGGGGCCAGGCGCTGCTCCCCTTCCCTTCCTCTCTTTACCCTTCCCTTCTCTTCTCTTCCCATGGCCCTGAGTCCTTACACGCCTTTGTTCTCCTTTCCCCAGGGTCCTGCCTCTTATTCTCTTTGTTCCCTGGGACAAGTCTGTAATAATTCCATTCCATCTACCTCCACTAGGTTGGGGTGGTATCTACAAGCCAATCACTGACAGTACACACCCACTCTTAGCAGATTTGCAGTAAATTTTCAAGAGAAAATTCACCTTTTCATCTAAAGTTCACACTACCAAACAGGTACCACATGTTACCCTAACCTCAGTACGTGCCATGGCCCCAGTAGGATGTCTTAATTTAGAAGTCTCTACCTATTCTTCTACCTTCGTACGTAAGAGTACGTGGTCTCCTTGGGTTGCCCTAGTTTTGTATGTGCCGTGATCGTGGCTGAAGAAAAATAAATGTTAACCCAAGAAATATCTTAATTGAACTGGAACATGAAAAGTAACAATATTATAATAGCTCTCCTATATAAGCAAATGCTCATCAGCACTACCGCTCGCTACTTCAAATACCTGTGTCATTCAATATTTACAACAACCTTACGGGACCCCCATTTTCAAGGAAGGAACTGACACCTGGAGAGGCTATGAACTTGCCTAAGAGCACACAGCTAGGAAGTGCTGAAAGCCAGATGTGGCAGAGATGGCCAACTGTCCACTAAAATCCATACTTCTCCATGATGTTGAGTGTCTCTCTGAATCACCAAGTAGAGGAAAGCCACCCATCAACGTTAGACTATCATGAGTGATAGCTACAGTTTTGTTGCACAAAACTGAAATTGAGGGGCTTACTTGTCATGGCAGCTAGCACCACCCTAATTAGCACAGGAGATGAAAGCTGTTCTTGCTCTTACATATTCACTTATCCATTCAACTAAATGAATGGTAGAGGTCACTTGAGTAACCTCTACCAGCTAGGTACATACTTGACACTGGGATGCACATGACATGGTCTCTTCCTTCTAGGAGCTCATGGTACAGTGAGGAAGAGAGATTATTCACACCATGGAAATACTGAGGGGGAAAGACTGGCTCTGCCTGGCCTCATTTATGGAGTTTTTCCCCTGGGGAGGCACTGATATTTACGTGGCAATCTTATTTTTACTTACGTTTTTCAAATTTATAACATTAATACAAATTCTTTCCATGTGGATTCTCTGATAGAGACCTGTTCTGAAAAAAAAAAAAAAAAATCCCTGAAACCAATTAGGGAAGGGGAAGTTGTTAGAATTTAAAATCAGATAATATATTCAGTGATTACTAATAACTCTCCTAAAAATAATTTTTTGGGTATTTGGCACTTCTGTCCTCTGCCTTTGAAAACTAGTTAGTACAATGGATAGATTAAGAAATACAGGGACTTCCCTGGCGGTCCAGTGGTTAAAACTCTGTGCTTCCACTGCAGGGGACATGGGTTCGATCCCTGGCTGGGGAACTAAGATCCCGCATGCCACGTGGCACAGCCAAAATAAATAAATAAATAAACTACAACTTCGATTTCTTTAAAAAAAAAAGAAAGAAATACAATAAGCATAGGTGCAAGAAAAAGTGGCTTTTTTCTTTCTCAGTCTCACTTTAAATTATGCTTTCTGGTGAGAGGAAAAAAACCAAGCAAAGCAAAAGAGATCAAAGAAATGTATATCTGGTGGCGCAGTGGTTGAGAATCTTCCTGCCAATGCAGGGGATACGGGTTCGAGCCCTGGTCTGAGAAGATCCCACATGCCGCGGAGCAACTAGGCCCGTGAGCCACAATTGCTGAGCCTGCGCGTCTGGAGCCTGTGCTCCGCAACGAAAGAGGCCGCGACAGTGAGAGGCCCGCGCACCGCGATGAAGAGTGGCCCCCACTTGCCGCAACTAGAGAAAGCCCTCGCACAGAAACGAAGACCCAAAACAGCCAAAAATATAAATTAATTAATTAATTAATTAAAAAATAAAAGAAATGTATATCTACACACACATACCTCACTCCCTCTACCAATACATCATGACCCCAAACTCCTAGGCTGGCTCAGAACCTTCCCTTTCCTGTTCTAATTCTGTGTTTCCATTGGTAGAAAACCCTTTTCTTGCCTTCCTATGTCTCATCCATCTTCCATCCCCACCCACCCCTCCATATCCACTCACATACCACCCTCTCCATTCCCGAAGAATTCCAGCCTGTGCCATCTCTTTCCCTTTTCTGAGCAACTCTACGCTTACCATTTAGCTGTAATTAAGAACGTAATTGTTCTTTAAATATTCTGTTTACATACTCATCTTCCAATGAGACTGAAAACTCATTAGAGACATAAAACCCGACCTTTCTCCACGTGCCTAGCAGTGTACTGAGCACTTACATAATCAAAAAAGAAACGCCTAGTGAGTTACTGATCTTCCTGGATGATCTCCCAGGGCCTCGTGACAACAGGCCTTTTAAACCTTGAGGAGTTATTGGCTTTAGCAACTCAGCGTGGTGCTGAGGAAAGAGCCCAGGATTATAAGCAAGTCAACCTTAGTTCCTCTTCCATTTCAACCCCGAGTGGCCCTGGGTACAGCCCTTACATAAACATCTCTAAGCTTCAGTTTCCTCATCTTTTGAAAGAGAATAATAATACCTTCCTCTTGGAATCAAAACAGGTTAAGTAGAAGAAAGCCCTTCAAAAACTACTTTATGGGATTTCCTTTTGTACTGAATTAGTGGGTAACAGAATCCAGTCCCTCTTGTCGAAAGTAATTTAATGAGCGTCCTAATACTGACCAAGGAAGGATTCCATCTGAGATCAAGACAGCCCTCCCTTCTAAACCTATGCTTCTCACCAAAGCAGATGACTAAATAAATGAAAGATGTGATGCAGTTAACGCTGTACCCTTTGCTTTTACAACCTAATTCTACAAACTGCTGAGAAGGCACTTCTCCTCAGTGGAACCCGGAGGGCAACGGCAAATTGTCTGGTCACAAGCCCAAGCTCTGAACAATATGGAGAGGTGTCTGCTGTCACTGCACTGCTCATTAATTGTCCCATATAAGGCCAGTCACAGGGGGAGAGCGCGGTCTTCCAAGATGCAGCAGGAAACAGCTACGGAGTTGGGGGAGCCCAACGGCAGGGGTCTCTTGCTGCTCTGTCAACAAGTTCAGGCCTGGCTGGGGGCGCAGGGCTCCTGCTGAGAGCTTTATTTTTCTGTCAGCTGTGACTCCCCCTCCTCTCATTAATGCATGTCCTGGGGTCTTCTTTTCAGAAGCCAAGGCAGCATTCTTCATTCTTCAAGACGGCTCTCCTAATTGGTGGAGGGGTGCTGGCACGTGCGCATTCAAGCAGAAGCAAATGTTTATGCAGTTCCTTTCCTCACCCCCTCTTCTCAGCGATACTCACAAGACCCCTGGGGTACAGTTTCCTTGAATGGTGTCAGGACAGGCCGCCTCTCTTGTCCTTTGTCCGGCATTGCTGCTTCCCTTTTTATACTCATTATCTCCACGGCTCTTCATCACCACAGAACAGGTTAGTAGCAGAGGCTCCAGGATCAGACTGCCAGCGATTGAATCCTGGTTGTGCGGAAACTGGGGCAAGTCACTTCATTCTCTGCTTCCTAACCTGTGAAACAGAGGTAACGGTACTTTCCGCATCATCTGACCACCAAGAACCTAGCTCCTGTCTCTCAGGAAGCACCTTAACATACTTCCCTCAACCCAATCCAGCCATTTGGCTCTGTTACTTTAAATATGATGCATCAGTTTAGATGATGTCAGAATACTGACCACTCTTCTCACAGGTTAAGACTGTACTTGGGACTTCTGTGCAAAAATGCAGGGTACTATGGACCGCCTAAAAATTCACAGTTTCCTTCCACTGTATTCTAACTTTGGTGTGATCTGAAAGTATGAATTTGTATGAAAAGCAGGGAAGAAATCGCCATCCCATCAATGATGGGAAAAAAGGCTGCAATGTGATTTTCAGCCATAATCAATTGCTTTCAGTTTCCCCATCTACCCTCACAAATTTAAGAAAAAGATATTTTTTCATAATATCAGTGTTCCAGCTTTCAACAGAAGGGGAATTTAAGAAGAAAAAAGTCTTTCCATACAACAACTAATTTAGTCCATCATTCTCCATTATAATTAAAGTGATGATTACTGGATTTTCAGTTTCAAGACGGTAGACATTTTCCAACCTCTCTCATCTTAAAAATCACCCTAATACTCAAGGAAGTAAGAATCAGAAATAGAATTCAATCTTTGATCAGTCTAGGAGACAATTTTAATTCTGAACTAAATTATAAGATGGCAGAAAGCATTAGAGAAGAAAATGACTTGCTAGAGAGAAGGAAGAATAAATCTAAGTGCTTGCAAAGGAACGTAATGATGAGAGGCAAGTCAAAAATACCTACAGAATCCAGACAGGCTAGGAGCACAAGTACCACAGAAGGTGGGGTAAAGCTGGGTCTGACTATTCCTCCCACACCCCTGCAGGAGAAAGTTAGGGGCCAGACTCAGAGACAAGAAGTAAAAGGGAGAGTGGAGGTGAGGCACACAAATGAAAACAGGGAGATTAAATGAAAGTCTGCAGACTGAACAGAGAGAAGTTGCAGAAGATTGAAGGAATCTTCTCTAGAAAAACTGAACCCCCCACTGACAAAATACTACAAATTCTGACATTTGAAGGTCTCTGATGAAAAAGCTGTATCATCCTAATGACCCTACAGTGAAAGCCACCAGTCGAAAAGTCCAATGAATAGACACAGAACTTCCAATCAGCTTTCTAAAGATTCACTCAGAAACAGGAATGGACAGCCAAGGGCTCTAGGCACTTGAGGAAAGTCAGCAATATTAAGGTGAGACAAGCAAACAAATAATGAGAAACTAAAAGGAACTCAGAAAAAACAGAGACAATGCAGGAAGAAATGGAAAACTACAAAGACACTCTATTCAACGTCCTCAGGAGTTCTGAAGCTGTTCTCCCAGCATGTTAAGGGATATGACATCATCCCTAAGAGGCGCAGTAGTTCCTTCCTCCCCTCCAAAGGGACATATTAGCTCTCTATTGACAGAGGAAGAGAAATAGGCAATTTAAACAATGTTTTAAACTACACCCATGCAATAAAAACACATTATAAAAATAAATGTTAAAAAAGAAAATTCTTTTATATATTAAAAGTATTGCTAAAACTTAAAAATAAGAAACAGTAAAAGGACAGCAAGGTTAGGTCAAGGATTTCACCTAGAAAGTAGGACAAAAGGACAAAGAGATAGAAAATAGGACAAAAAAACTTAAGAAGGTTAGAGGTTCAGTTCAACCAATAGGAGTGCCAGAAAGAGAACAGAGAAAGCACTGATAAAGAAGTTCTCAAAGAAACAGTTCAAGGAAACTTACCAGCACTGAAGGATATAAATTTCTTGCTTAAAAGACAGCAAAATAAATGAAAAGGAATTCATATTGAGGATAGCAGTGTAAAAGTTGAGCGTACCAGAGATAAAGAGATCTTAAAGTTTTCCGGCAAGGAGAAACCGGTCACAGGCAAAGACTCAGAAATAAGAAAAGCGATAGTCTTCTCAAAAGCAACATTATAACCTAGAAATCAATGTAGGAAGAGCTCCAAAATTCTGAAAGAAAATAATTTGCCACCAAAGATCCTAGATTTAACTAAACAATCAAGTGCAAAAGCAACATTATAACCTAGAAGTCAATGTAGGAAGAGCTCCAAAATTCTGAAAGAAAATAATTTGCCACCAAAGATCCTAGATTTAACCAAACAATCAAGTGTAAAAGTAGAATAAATACTCTTTTTCAAATATATAAAGTCTCAGGAAATTTACCTCCCATGGCTTCTCAGGAAACTGAGGAGGAGGAAGAAATAAACTAAGAGAGAAAATGACATGAATCCCGGCACAAGAGAGAGAAGCAAAGTGAATTGGGCACAGGACAGCAGTTCTGCAGCAGGAAGCAACCAACCTAGGTTGGAACAGAGTCCTGAGGGCGACAGAATATATGTCTCGAAAAATAAAAATAAAAAGGAAGACGGGCTATGATTGTTCGATAGCTTTGGCTCTAAGAAAAACTTTAAGAAAGGCAGCTTACAAAGCTGTTGGAGGGTATGGGGAAAGAGTTGGGCCAGAAATTTGAAGGCAGTGAAGCAAATAAAAACAATGGATGAGGCAATTATTAATTTCAGAAAAACTAAAAATAAAGCAAATGTAATTATCGCCTACTATTTGGCTCAGAAAAAATAATATTTTCCTAGTAAAAATATTAAAAACCGTGCCCAAAATTGTGAAATAACTATATTGAAAGGACACAGGAGGTGAGAAGATAGGGCATGAGACTAAAAATTCTGGCTTCATAAAATAGGAAGTCATAGAACAAATAAAGAGTTCGGAGCAGTTAATTGCCTCTGGAGAATGGCATTAAGTGAGGGAGGGAATGACTACTATTTTATATTTATATATACACATATATGGGTTTGTGTATATATATATATATATATGTATATATATATATACACACACACACACATTTAGCATCATTTGACTTCTAAAACCAAGTGCATGTATTTGTGTGTTAAATTTTAAAAATATATGTTAAGTTTAAAAAGTTGGATGAAATTACAGTACAGTTAACGCTGTGCCCTTTCTTTTTACAACTTAAATATGTCTAAAATACACTGGGGAAATAAAAACCTTTTTCATTCCTGGAACTAAGCTGCACATTTGTACTAAACATTTTATTTAAAAGATTTGGTAGTAAATTATTAATCCCTCCCCCTCATCCACCCTATGGCTCACCAATTACCAAAATGCAAAGCCCTCTGCAGTCATCTTTCTTTTTCATATCGTTAGTATTCAAACTGTAGGTGTTTAAAATGACTCAGAACACTGCGGGTGCCTTTATGACAGAGTATCGCAATAAACACATATGAAACCTCCTCCCTCTTACTCCATTCTCCATCGCTAAAACACGAAAGAAATGGGGACATTTGTCCTGAACTGTCTACCTTCAGAGCCTAAGACTTTTAGCAGTGATATTCATCATTTTTATCATGCTATCATTAATTCGAATTAATTATAAACTATAAGGGCTATAATACACAAACAAGTACGGGAGCTAGCAGTTTTCTGATATCATGAAGAACATGAAATTAGACAGGATTCTCCCCAGAATCTATCAGAGAGATAAGGGAAAAGCAAGGGTTAGATCAGGGGTTCTGAACCTCTTTTCTCCCCACCACGCCTAGGAGACAGGGCTTACTCTGCTGTGACTCGCTAGTCAGCTCCCCTCTGCCACAGGGGGGCGTGATTAGCATTTCTGCTCATGGAGGAAGAACGGTGGGTCGTGTGAAGAAATCCCCAAGGTAATTTGGGCAGGCACCTGTGTCCTGCTACCCCCCTCACAGGTGTGTTTCCTCCTCTCCCTCTCCCTCCCCCCTCTGCTCCTCTCATCCAACAGAGATAACTAGTTTAGGGATCAAATTAAGAAGATGTCACCACAGGGCAAAAGATAAGGACTCAGAGCAACTGAGACACAGTATTTACAACTTGCCTCCACCACCTCCAGTTCCACATCATTTGCTGATTCTCCAAGCTTACTGCTGAGACTGCGGAATAATTTCACATGCCGGGAATGTAGCACATCAGAGACAACTTCTGACAACTTTCCCACCACTAGGGACTCCCACTTCCCTTCCCCAGGCCCATCCAAGCAGGGACTCAGCATATTTCTCCCTCACTTTCCCCCTTACCTGCTTCCAAAACGTACTTGTTTGAGTACTTGGGTTAATTAAAATTTAAAAAAAAGAAGGATACCCAACACTGATTGGACGCTCACTACCACTCAACATTTTATGAAATAAAATTTCACGCATGTCATTTGAGATTCTGAAGACTACAACACAACATTTTGGTACCTGAAGAATATAACCAGAATATAAGGCGAAAGGGTTTCAGACTCTCAAAGATTCATGTTCTAGCCTAAGAGGAGTCACACAGGATTTCATGGGACTTTTTCTTTTTTCCCCTGGTAAACAAAGAAAGCAAAGGGACATTCAGATAGGTCTCGGGGGCCCTTCCCGTCCAACTCCCTTTCCCCCACTGCGTACACTGCTTCAATCAGAGCAGCTCTGACTGCATCAGACCATGTTGACTTCCACCGTAGGATTCATTTGAAACACATCTGAGAATGGAGGCCCCTCCAAGCTGCACCGTCTGTCAGTGCTGCGGCACAGGCTCTGAAACCCTCACTCCAACACTGCCTTGTCCACCCGTGCACATCCAATGTATCGTTTCCATTATGCTGACCACATGGCCTATACACATACCTGGAGATACCTGTCTGGTCCAAATTCCTTAAATTATAATACAGGGCCTTTCAATTTGGCCTGGTTCGGCCTTTCCTTCTTCCTCACATTCTACCCTCTCCCATCTCCCACACGACCAGCAACACACACGCTTTACTTAGTCCCTAAACCTCCTTGTCAACCCTAGCCTTGCTACGTTCCTTCGCATCTCAATGCCTTTGCCAATGCTGTTTTATCCACCCAGCCTGCATTCTATCTACCAAGGTCTAGTTTGGAAATTTATTCACCGTTTAATGGTCTACTCAAATATCACCTCCTCACTGAAGCCTTCCCAGACTTTTCCATGAAGAATTAATTACTCTCTTTTTGGTGCTCTCTATATTTAAAATATCAATTACAAAATATAGTTCACTATTTACATATCTATTCCTTGTGCTAGGTGGTGAGTTCCCAAAGAATAGAAACTTAACTCATATTTGCATCCCTAACACAGAACCTGGCACGTAAGAGTTACCTGCTATTTCCTCAGTGATATGTGAATGGGATAGAAGACCAAAGGGGGCAGAACCAGTGCTTCCCGGAGCACTTCGTGAGTACAGTCCCTAGCCCAGCATCACACACAAGGAGGAATCTCACCAAAGATCTGTGAGAGTGACTATAGTAGACACACATGGGTGCCCCGACTGACATTCTTTGGGGTTCACCTCTGCTTTCAGCCATGGTTGAGGTGGACATTTGTGTGAGTTAGACTCACCTTATAATGACCACCTCACCTAGAGATGATGCAACAGTGGATGTACTGGGTTGGCCAAAAAGTTCATTCGGATTTTTCCATAACATCATAAGGAAAGGCCTGAACGAACTTTTTGGCCAACCCAATATGACGCCAGGCTCCACTGGTCCTATCACATATCACATCACCCAGAAGGACCCTGCCTAGTAGGATATTAGATTGGCCTCATGTTGGCCTAGCTGTGGCACCACTCATGCCTACACCTGCAGGGTTGGGATGCTGTTCTCCAGGATGCATTCTGTGCATTGAAACAATAGCCACTACATGGTGCTGTGTACCCCAAAGCTAGAGAACAAAGGTCTGGGCACCAAGGGGTGCACGCATGGCTTGGCTCTTCTCATCATCACTCCCCATAACACAATTGCTTAACTTGGACTGCTTGTTCCCACACCTTTAAACTTTGCTAGAATAGAGGTCCTGGCTCTTAGAGGGCGTCTCTCCACGGGACACTGAGCCAGAAGCTGCGACTCCACAATATCACTCAGGCTCTTCATGCCCATGGACCACGGGCAAAGAATGGAGTTTCTATATTGGCAGAGAAAATGACTGTGATAATCTGAGGAGATAGGGTCGCTGCTACACAATGGGAAAAAAAGAAGTGAAAGTCCGGATCTCGAGGGATTCCCTGGGGCATCTCTTGGTGTTTTGTACCCACTGACCACAGGGAACAGGAGATTGCAGAAAACTCAATCAACCCAGTCTCAGACCCCTCCAGGGTGAGGGTCTGGGTCACCTACTGACTCAACAACCTCAGAACTGAGGGTGAGGGTGAGGGCATAAGGGAGGATGACAGATTTTAATTGTGGCCCCAGAATCCACCGCAGGAAGGAGGACTGCGGCTTGTTACACTGCTAAATCTCTCCTTCAAGGCACGGGTCAGCCTAGTCCTTGAAGAACAGTGACAGTGGAATTAATGAAGAGCATCACTGGATCGGAGCAGTGTCAACAGCACGGCGTGGCAGACAGGACACTTCTGGTGTGCTGGGCGAACAGTGACAGGCAGGCCTTGACCCGCTTCCTGCTGACGGCAGCTCAGTGTGTGACCAACCCACAGCCCCGCAGGCCCCCATGGTGCACCTGTAGGTTGGCTGTTCCTCTGTCCCCGGCTCACCCTCCCCAGCCCCTCGGTCCTGCCTGCTAGGGTCGCCTGCAAAGTAAACTACCTCCTTGTTTCAGACTATGTTTTCAGGAATCCAAGGGAAGACTGCGATCGCGTTTTAACTGGAATTTTCAAGTTAACTTTACAAACTTACATTTCCTCTCCCCCGGAAGGCTAGCTACTCAGGGAGACAACACTTCCACAGCACTTTACTTCTTTCAAATAAAGAAATAGCACACTTATGAGTGATAAGGAAAGCGATAGGGTGGTTGTTATTACCAACTCCCAGTCTTTTTCATTTTTAAACAAATAAGGAAGCTGAGGCTTGGAGAGGTTATGTGTCTCCTCCAGCACCAAAGGGTTTGTACAAGGCGGGGACAGGGTGCCCTGTGTCCTGATATTGACAGTTGATGCTGTGGGTGCCCCACACATACCTCCTTTATCAGGTCAGTGTCTCCATTTCTCAGCTGCTGTAGGTGCTGCTGTTAAGAGCTCATAGCTACACCTCTCCCCGGAGCTTGCCCTCCTCGGACAGATATGCCTGGGAGGGTATGTACTTCTGCCCCTCTCTAGGGCTTCCTGCAGTGAATGACTGATAAAGAGCTAGCAAAGCCCAGCCTCCCTGCCCAAGGTAGGACTTCTCTTTGGTGTCATTCACACTCCCAAGTTCCCCATGTGATCGGGCCAAGGCTAGATTTCACCTTTGTTCATCTTCTTCCCCTTCCCTGTCCTGTCCTCTCACTTCCTTACTGGTCCTTCACTCAATTAATCATTTGCACATCCCTGTTTCTCGGGAACCCAACCTAAGATAAGATCTATGTTTTATGATTCCTGGTCTGGTGGTTTCCCCACTGCCGAACGTCACGTAGTTAAAGAAATGTAGAAGACACTACATACTATCCCCTTACTTATTAATACCGGTCACTCATCCAGGACAGACGTTTTTCCTCTGTCTCAGAAAAATCACGTAAACTTATGTCTCAGTATATCTTATAGTAATACTACTAAGAAGTGTCCCTGCCCCAAATAAGGGCAAAGATATGGTGCTTTCAGGTATAAACTTTTTTTTAATGTTTCAAAATGTTTATACAATTTTTAAAGGTTTCTTTCCATTTACAGTTACTACAAAATATTGATTATATTCCCCATGTTGTACAATAGGTATAAGCTTTTAAATATTCCAGTTAATATACTTTAGCAGCATGCTTTATATCCTTCACTAATTACAAAGTGTTACAAATCCAAGAGGGACAATAAAGAAACTCACAGGTCGATGTAATTAACATGTCTCATTTGATAGCAGTATATAAAATAATTCATCAGCTCAGAAGTACGTGCCTACAAAATGATAAAGTTATTTTCTCGGTTTTCCCATGTTATCTTGTTCCTTGAGGTCTAAAATGAAGTAAATTTTATAAACTTTAATTTTCTGAGAATTCTCACAAAGACAGTGGTTCATTCTGCTGACACTCATCCCTGACAACTGATACCTGTATCAATCAAGGTCTAAAGGAAATCAGAAACTACTTTACACACCTAAAACAGGGACTTTAGTAGCCGGTGAGTGGTGGCACAGGCGATGGAAGAGCTGTTGAGAAACCAAATAGGAAAGTGAGGCAGCCCAGAGACTAATAGCAGCAGAAAGCCACGACCAGCCCTAGGCGAGAGGGATGAAGGAAGGAGGCAGCAGCTGGGGTGGCCTGGAGGAGCTGGTGCCCTGCCCTCTTCCCACCTTCAGGTCCCCCCCCACTGGTGGACCCCTACCAAAGACCAACTGACAAGAAGCAGCCTGGGAATCAATCTAGCCTGCCAGGTTCGATCCCCGTCACAGGGAGCAGAGCAGAGGAAGGGCAAGGAAGGCACACACAGGCAAACGAGACACAGCACATCGACATACTAAACGTTGCAACAAAGATCTGAGACGATCAAAGGTCCCCCACGCGAGAAGCAGCACGTCAAGGTCATTGCCAGGAATTCTAAAACCAGAGAATAAAACAAGGGCGAATCTAGTCTTTGATTGTGCAGCTAATGAAATTATAAATCAAAACCACAGGGAAAGCCTTTCGACTCAGGTTTGTAGCAGCACTTAAATGTTATTTCAGAAAAGTTTCTCACTAGCATCCTTAGGAACAGCTTTGGGAACAGACTAGGCAGCTTTGCAAAAAAAAATGTATTTCCAATCAGGTCGAAGAAAGATGTATCTGGTTTGTTGTTCTTGTAGTCACCTAACCTCCAAGCCTTTCTATAAAATGTAAGAAATGTTGCTGCCTAGGTTTAAGCTTAAGGGATTACTGAATTTAAAAATATGTTTCTACAATTTTGGGTGAAAATCATAGTGGGAACACTAGGTATTATAATTAATGCTTGCAATGATACTCATGATCAAAATAAAAGAAAAAGTTTATTCAAGCATGAGTCTTTGAAGCACAAACAATTTAGCAGAGAAAAGTCTATTGTGCAAACTGAACAAGCACTCCTTAATGTAATGAATCCAATGATTTGTTTGAATCATTACAGTATTTTTTCCTTTTTTAAAATTTCAATGGTAATAGAATCAGAAACTGAAGCACAATCAGAAACTGTGTTACGAGCAATTGGGATTTGTGGAAAACAGACAACTTGGAAAATAGCCAAAATGTCATAATTCCACTAGCCCAAATACTGGCAGCATAT
The DNA here is from genome assembly GCF_949987535.1 of Balaenoptera acutorostrata. Taxonomy (NCBI): domain Eukaryota; kingdom Metazoa; phylum Chordata; class Mammalia; order Artiodactyla; family Balaenopteridae; genus Balaenoptera; species Balaenoptera acutorostrata. The sequence continues at coordinate 45,129,910 of NC_080068.1, read as the reverse complement.
TGGTATTCCAGCCACAAACCATTTATTGAGAGCCCAGAATGGGAACCATTGTTGAGAGTTCTGTGCTAGACGATGGATAGTCTCAATCTGATCATAAGTCTAAATCAAGATGGCAACTCCTACTTCACAGCACAGGAGAGCAATGGGGGAGAGAAGCAGGGAAAAGAATGCATTTGCTACCCTTCCCACCATCCCGTAGCAACACAGTCCAAGGAATGCTACCACCTCTTAGGATGCCATAAACGGTAAATCAATGGTCTGGATTCCCAACAGAGTTTGCTATCCCCAATTAGAACTGCATTTCTAAACATATAAATCACCTCCTAAGAGGAGGAAGTCCCTACAGGAGTGAGAACTAAAGTTGCATGAAACAACTTTTTTTCCACCTCTGGTTTCAGTCTACTGCCTTGTCCTTAAAAATGTTTGAATCTAGCAAAATTAGACTTTCAGTTCTGAAGACGCAAGACCCAAAGGGGACCCCCAAAACCTAGAATCTGTGTCACACAGTTTAGCACCAAATAACTCTATACTGTTTTACCACTTGATATTTTTATGTGTGCTGTTCTCAATTCCCATCGAGGTTGTAAATGAGGCGGCCAAGGTCAGATCTCGTATTTCCTTGTTATCCAACAGCCCACCAAGCACCTAGTACATGCTCAATAAGTACTTTTGACATGATTAACTCTGATTTTAAAATAAAACCGAAACTATTGCATAAAAATTACAAATTACTTTCTGGAACACATTTGACCAGATAGTCACAAGGCTTTCTCCCTCATTTCATTCAGGCAGATGCTCACATAACAGCCCCTTGGAGAGGTCTTCTTTGACTATAAAATGAGAACTCCCTACCACTTTCTATCACCTTATCCTGCTTTCTTTCTCTTCTTAGTATATGGTACTGGATGTATTGTTGAATATATTCCCCACTAAAATGTGAGTTCCCTGGTCTTTCTTGTTCACTGCCACATCCTCAGTGCCTGGAACAGAAACTGGTTCAGAGTAACACTCAGTAAGTAAGTATGGAACAAATCAATACATGAGTGAATTAAATTTGTACCTACATATGAAAAATTATACATAAACACAAGTAATTGGCCTAGAAAAGGTTTAAACTACCATAATTTTATCTTTAAAAAATTTTTTATTTAGAAGTTATACACAAAAGACAAATAAATTTGACTTCACTAATTGACCACTGTAAAAAGTTCAAATGATGCAAATGCATAAAGTAAACCATTCACCCACTCTAAAAACAGGCATCCAGAAGCATCTGGGGCACAGTCTGGAAACTTTTCTCTATGTACATATAAGCATAATAAATGATTACTAATGAGTAGAAGTTATAAACATTTCATGCTTTTTAATGTAATCCATTGAAATTTAATCTTTCAGGAACATAAAGAATTCTAAGAGCAAGAATTCTTTTTTTTTTTAATCTTTAGATTTTAAACGTTTACTCTTGGAGTCTCAGTTTCCCCATGTGTAAAATGGGAATAAATAATAACTAACCCATAGGACTGGTACATGATATAAATGACAAAGTATATCTGAAGTGCTTAGCACAGTGTCTGCACATAGAAAAAACAAAAATAGGTGATAAAGGTAAGTAAGTTCAGGGACCAATGAAAACCCAAGAGGAGGACTACCAGTAACAGTGAAGATCAAAGAAGCTGCTTGGAAATGAGGGCTCTTGAGTTTTGGAAGGATCCACCAGGCATCTATCACACCTAGGGAAGGTCATTTTGAAGGTCATTTTAGGCTAGAGGAAGAGTGTGCTCCTGGAACAAGAATATTAACAGTTGGCAGCCTTTTAGAGGGAACGGTGTTTGTGGAAAACATCTTGAAAAGCTACCCTGAAAAGGGAAGGTGAAGCCACAAAGCAAGGAGACCTCACAACAAGACAGAAGTTAAACGAAACATAAATCCAAAACTGGAATTGAGTGAGAGAAGAGAAGGGAGAGGATAAAAGAGTGAGAAAATAGAAGACCTGGGAACACAGTGAAAACTACGTTTATACTTATTTCAGTCTAGAATTGAGCTCCATTTTACATATAATCACAAAGTATTTTTTGCACACTTTGACTATGCAATAAATTTTCCAGAAAGGAAACTATCATACAAGTTTTATAATGATTGAACTTCGAGAGTTTGGAATTTTCTAAGAATTGGTCAGTGTATTAGTTTCTTTTTGCTGCTGTAAGACATTACCACAAACTTAGTGGCTTAAGACAAAACATAAGTATTATCTGACGATTTTATGGCCATCAAGGCTGTGTTCCTTCTGAAGGTTCTGGCAGGATCCATTCTCTTCCCTTTTTCATCTACAGAGGCTACCCACATTCCTTGGCTCATGGCCCTGCACCACTCCAACCTCTTCTTCCATTGTTACATCTTCTCTGACTCTGACATGAGGAGTCATGTCAGAGACATGTCAGAGTCTCCATGTCAGAGTCCTGTCTCTCTCATGAAGACCCTCGTGATGACCTTGACCCCACTGGGATAATCCAGTATAATCTCTGCAGCTCAAGATCCTTAACCTAATCATATCTCCAAAGCACCTTACGCCACATAAGGTAACATATTCAGTTTCCAGAAATTGGCATATGAGCCTCCTCGGTGAGGCCATTATTCTGCTTACCACAGCTACCACTTGGGGAAATCATGTCACTGACTGTCACACCGCTCGTGGGTTTTGAGTCGCTAATATAAAACACCTGCATCAATCTGCATTATTCACAGTCTCCTCAGTGCCTCTGAAAAAGAGCTGAAAATATCTGACAACATTATATGTCTCTAGTATAGTCCTGCCCAAGAATTTACATTTACTTTATTTTTTTTACTTAATTTACTTTCTTTTCATTTTTTTGTACAGTTAGGGCATTGTTTAAAAGTATGTGTAAACAGGTTATATTAGTCACACACATAATACCGGAATCATTACAAAATGTCTGTTAAGCATTTATTTCCAAAAGGCATCATTGGATCTGATAGGACAGAGGACCACTCAGTTAGACGGTTAGTTATTATTTTTAGTGAGCTGAGTGGTACTGGAAAATCTATCCTATGTATATGAAATCTGGTTGTAGCAGTAGCAGCAACTGTGAAGTTGAAGGTAAATATTCTATGGGAAATATGCTAATAAAGTAGGCATGGGCTTCCCTGGTGGCGCAGTGGTTGAGAGTCTGCCTGCCAATGCAGGGGACACGGGTTCGAGCCCTGGTCTGGGAAGATCCCACATGCCGCGGAACAACTAGGCCCGTGAACCACAACTGCTGAGCCTGCGCATCTGGAGCCTGTGCTCCGCAACAAGAGAGGCCACGATAGTGAGAGGCCCACGCACCGCGATGAAGAGTGGCCCCCGCTTGCCGCAACTAGAGAAAGCCCTCGCACAGAAACGAAGACCCAATGCAACCATAGATAAATAAATAAAATTTAAAAAAAAAAGAGTCCCATCTCTTAAAAAAAATAAAATAAAATAAAATAAAGTAGGCAGATGTGCTTACAGGGTACTGCTAATTTAACTGAACTTCTTTCTTACCTCTCCATGCATTCCTTCTCAGACACGACTCCCTTCCTGGCCAGTCCTCTCAGCTGCTTACCCTCTGCTTCCAGCCCTGTGGGCGTGGAGAAACTGACAGATACTGAAGCACCTGGAGAGTCAGCTGAAGAATCACAGACAACTGGGCCATCAAGAAAGAAAAAACCAGTGTCACTCCACTGATGAATGCTCTTCCATCAAAGTGCAGTGACAGCTAGACGAGGCGGGATGGCCAGGAAAAGAGGGAAGGCAGTGAAAGGAGAGTAAGACAGGACAATTTAGACTGGGAGGACAGTACTGGGAAATTGGGAATGAGGGCCCATTGGGCTATTTCAGGTCGTGGTGAACACTTCAAGCTGTCTATTATGATGAGGATGTGCAGAGAAGGAGCGGGGAAGAACACACAGTAAGGAAGCCAGGAAACAGGTTTGAGTGAACTCAGGCATACTCGCAGAGACTGGAGCATCATTTCACTACGGCTCTAAGGCTGAGTTACTTGGGTTCCCTTCAGCTGCAGGGTTCCCTTGTTCTCCATGCTGGGCTTGAACTTTATGGTGAAACTGCCTCTTCCTCTTTGCTCTTGCCTCTCCCAGCAGCAGGTATTTACTCATTGTCTTATCCTCACTGTCTTTAGGTTTCTGTGTGCGTGTGTGTTTCCGGATTCTCTCTCTCCCCCTACACATGGTTGCTCTGAGGTCATGAGCCTATCCTCGATCCAGGAGGAACGCCAGGACAGTGGAGGCACGTCAGCATGACAGAACTTGATGACCTGGGGGCTGAGCCATCCCCACAGAGGTGCATAGTGCCGTGGACATGAGCAGTTGCTAGAGTCAAGCTGCCTGGATCCTGGCCCCGTCAGTTATTAGCTCTAACCTGAGCAAGCTACTCAACATCTGTAAGCCTCAGTTTTCTCCACTATAAAATGTGGCGAAAGATAGGAAATAATAGAACTTATCTCATGGAGCTGTTCTGTATATTAAGTTTTGTAAAGCACGAAAAATGTTTAGTGCCATACCTGGCATTGGGTGAGTAACTCCTAAATGCTGGCCAAATTTCAGCCTGTGGGCCAACAAGACCATTTATCCATCATGGGTTTTTTGCATTAATTTCGATGTATAAAATAGTGCATTAACATTTTAAAATATTACATTAAAGTATCGTGACTACTAAGTTTCTTCGCACCCTCTTAAATATTGTGCCTGCCTCACTCACCTCATTCTAGATCTGGACCTGGTTATGGCAGTGATGCTGTGCTTCTGGAACCATCGGTTCAGGCAGGAGTCTTCGAGAATCCCGTCATTTGCATTTTAATGTCTAGATTTCCCTTGCTACTCCTTCCTTTTGTGGACTACCTTATTTCTCTGTCCTATTTTATCCCTATCTTGGTTGTTGTGTAATTGAGTTATTGAGGTTTGAGAATATTTTTGTTTGCAAAATTTGTATCTGGGATAATGTCTGGGCTTGGACTAATGTCATTATGTAGGAAGCTAGCATATTCATGTATTAGACACCTGTCCTTAGTTTCATTTTAAAGGACATTTATTCTTAGCTTAAATAGAATGCAGAACTGCTGTTCTTAAGTCAAGTGCCTGATAGGAAATGGAAGAGTTATGAAACTGAATTACCTTTTACCAAAAAAGTCTAAATGTCATTAATACTTTAGAAGAAAATAAGTTTAAACCAAAGAATGTTTAAAGTAACTCTTTGCTGAAGCCTAACTCGTTGCTAAGAAAACTTGAACCCTAATTAATGAATTTGCTAAATAGAATGTGTTTGCAAAACAGCCCGGGGTTGATCTCAGTTAAAATATCTATTGATATATATAAGGACTTAGAACTCTCAAAGGAAAGAAGTAGCATAATATCTCCTAGAATACAGGTCAAAACCTCAAATGCCTCTCGAGGTCGGGAAAGCAGTGAAAGGCATGAGTTGGAGGGCGTGGGAAGATGGGAGGGGATGGAAAATGAGGCACATGGTGAAGTGGAGGTGCCGTGCGCTGTTCAGAGGGCGCAGTGGCCCCTTAGCTCCAGTAGATTATTGTCATTTGGACATCTATACTAAGCTGCCAGATATTCCAATTTTTCAGGACAAGCCCGAAATGCAGATATTTATGTGAAAACACTCACCTTTTAAAATATTGGCTCAGTACTTTTAAAAAATCACTCAGATGGGCAAAACAAGACACGACTAAGCTGTGAATTTCCAACCTCCGCAAAGAGAGTCATCTTTGTTATAAAGAAAAGGGAGAAAAGGATACATTTTTATTCATTCCTTCTGAAATCCTATCTAGAGCATTTCTGAAGCGTGGAAGATTTTAATATTTGCAAATCAAAACACCTTCTTTGCTTTAGTGAACCTGAAAGAAAAGGCCACTTAGAGGAAACTGCGCACACAAACTCAAAGTTTTGACTTCAGAACAGCCTGACACAAGGGTATTTGAGCAACTTTTCTGAGTTGAAGTGCCGTGAATTTTTCCGAGCTAACGTTCCCTTCGGTGAAGAGAAGCGATTACATTGCATTTCGATTGCTTTATAGATCCTTCGTGTCGAGTCCCAGAAAAACTCACCTAGTCTCTACCTCTTATTAGGTTTAAGCTCATTGGTTCTTCTTGTAGAATGACTCTCATTCCAGAACAATGGGTGTAACTCACAGGCTAGAAAAGCCCATTAGACCTACCAAAACTCAGAGAACCACAGGGGAGTTGGGCCGTGACCTTATTTAATACTTAACAAAGAGAGCTACACTCGGAGGCATTATTATTTTTCCTTTGCTCCAGAAATACAAGGTGGATGTTTTGAGCAATTCCACTCAGGCCTCACCTCCCACAGGATTTATACGAATACATTTGCTCTTTGATGAAAGGGATTCTTAAAACCATTGGCGTACACCACCCTTGAAGCTGACTCTTTTGAGTTTGAGATGCTAAGCTGTAACCAAAGCAAGCCTGAGCATGCATTCTATCTCTGGAATGTCTCGGGGTACTGGAGAATTAAGGACGAGAAGACAGGACTGAAGGGAACCCTTGATCAGGACCACGGGGGAATGAGACATGGAGGGATACAAGCTTTGGTAAGACAGGCTGCTCTCCACCAAGGTGAGAGAAAAGAAAAGGAAGAAGTGAAAAGTGAAATGATTCCAATATCCACTTAACAGATACCACATTAAAAATCCATGATAGGGGCTTCCCTGGTGGCGCAGTGGTTGAGAGTCTGCCTGCCAATTCAGGGGACACGGGTTCGAGCCCTGGTCTGGGAAGATCCCACATGCCGCGGAACAACTGGGCCCGTGAGCCACAATTGCTGAGCCTGCGCGTCTGGAGCCTGTGCTCCGCAACAAGAGAGGCCACGATAGTGAGAGGCCCGCGCACCGCGATGAAGAGTGGCCCCCGCTTGCCTCAACTAGAGAAAGCCCTTGCACAGAAACGAAGACCCAGCACAGCCAAAAATAAATAAATAAATTAATTAATTTTTTAAAAATCCATGATATTCTCCCAAAGCCTCAGCCCAAAGCTCATATTTGCCAAATACTATTCAATATAATACAAGTTCAAGAGGAAGAAAGGCACTGGACAGCCAGTTCCCTGGAGCACATGGCAATAGAATTTGACCTACACTGCTGAAATGCCCAGTTTGTTCGTCTGAGTCTTCTATGGTTAAAATTCAGAAATGAGATGACTGTAAAAGTTAGTGTCAGTGTGTCTGATACACATAGCCTTTCGTCCTTTAAACAATATTTGTCTCAAAAACTTCCCTCTTTCTAGAAAAATGAAATAGTATTTTTAAAAAACTGAAATATAAAAATGTTAATTCAGGTTGATTTGTTTGTTTTACTGGGGAAAAAAAAATAGTAGGCTCTCCTAAAATCCCTATTGTTGTGAGCCTGTAGAGATGATCTCCATCTCTTTTAAATTCATCTTGCTGGTTTTGTCATTTTTTATTCAGGCTGCATCTTCCAGAAAGCCACTGGGCATCTTTCACAGCCACGAAAAGATAACATGGATGAAAGATAATATGGACTCCACTTCAGGGAGCCTGATTTCCTTTCCATCGCCTGTCAGGACTTTCAAGGGGAATTGTCGCTACCAGAAAGCAGTGACTTTTAATTTCCCTTAAGCTAGATTTGGCATTCAGATCCTCACAGCGATGTAAAAGGCCCAAATGACTCTTTCTGATGCCAGTAAGAACTGCATGAGCAGACAGAATTTAACTCTTGGGTGCTATAAACTCAGCTTATGGCTTCTTCTTCTTAAGTTGCCCAAATCTAGCTGCTACATTAAAACCTTCTTGTGCTATTTTCTCATAGGGTTTCTCTCTTTCCTTATATTCCTCCAAGTGGGGCACAGATCATTCTTGGGGATGCCAGAGGCTCAATTCAGGAAATACCCAGCCAAGAATAGGAAGCACAAGTGGGAAAACACACAAGTTGGGGCAGACACTTGAGGACAATCAAGCAAAGGCTGAGAGTAATTCGCGAGAAGAAAATTATAAATAAAAATGGATGCAGCAATCGTACCCCTTGGTATTTATCCAAATGAGTTGAAAACATATCCACTCACAAATGTGTGCGTGGATGTTTATAGCAGCTTTATTCATAATTGTCAAAACTTAGAAGCAATCAAGTTTTATCCATTCAGTAGGTGAATGGATAAACAAACTGTGGTACATCCAGACAATGGAATATTGTTCAGTGCTAAAAAGAAATGAGCTATCAAGCCATGAAAAGACAGAGGAACATTAAATTGCTAAGTGAAAGAAGCTAATCTGAAAAGGTTATATATACTGTATTATTCCAACTACATGACGTTCTGAAAAAGGTAAAACAGTGGAGACTAAAAAGATCAGTGGCTGCCAGAGGTTGGGGGTGGAGACATGAACAGGCAAAGCACAAAGGGCTTTCAGGGCAGTGAAACTATTCTGTGTGAAACTACAATGGTGAATACATGTCATACATTTGTCCAAACCCATAGAATGAACAACACCAAGAGCGAACCCCAAGATAAACTATGGACTTTGAGTGTTAATGAGGCATCAGTGTAGGTTCATCAATCATGACAAATGGACCACTGTGGTGTGGGATACTGAGAGCTGGGGAGGCCGTCCCTGCGGTGGGGTTTGGGGGGGCGGGGAGCTGAATGGAGGAATCAGAAGGACAAGAGAACACCGCTCGTGGAGCGTGAAGATAGAATTAGCAAGTGAAAACAATACCACGGAAAACGTTCAAGAGCCTTTTTTCTTCTGTAGCAGGAAAAGCTAGAAGCTACTACTGCAGGGACCTGAGACTAACACTGAGCTCCATTACTGGCCATGGCATGGATTGCTCAGGTGTAAATGGGGCACGGGGTGTTTTTCAGTATGCTTATCAACATTTAGGCAGCTCTCAGAAACTAGGCGCCAGAGAGAAGGGGGTAGAGGAAAGGTACAAATATTAAGAAAACACAATTTGTGTTTGGAGGAGAGCTTACAGTTCCGTGGGAAAGAGGGACATTACACTCATTAACAATGAGGTTGGTGGGGAATGCGATGGGAGGAAGAGATGATCGTGGGCTGAACAGACTAGGGCCGGCCTCTGTGCTCCAAACTGGAGCACTGACTCCCTACCAACTATACACATCTGTGACCCTAGGTCATCTAACCAGTTAATGTTTCCTTCTGAATCAGTCTTATAAGTAAACGATGTAATTTTAGGAGCAAGGATAAGATCTTTCTACCAACGAAAAATTGTTCCCTGTTTGCTAATGCCATGAATTCCACCCCTTCAACTCGATTTCATTAGCTCTGTCACCTATTAAAATGCAAATACCCTTAGGAGAGATTATACTTTAAGCCATACAATTCAAGTGTAACTTACTGTGAATTTATTTTTCAGATCTGAGGAGATGGCTTTGATGGAAGCAAGGATATAGTAAACTTGAGATCACTGAACGCCACAGAAATGTTTGGGCAGGAGACTGAGAATATTTAAAATAATCTGTTAACTGTAGGCTTTGGCAGTTCAATTTTCTTTTTGATTAAAATCTAAGGAAAACAGTGCTACCACTGAGTGTTTGCAAAGCAACCAGAACGTTGATTGCATGTTATTTTTACCATTAATATTGTTATTAATCTTGAAAATACACTTGGGGAGCAGAAAGTTTTGTGGGAACGAGACAAAAGAGTCTTCTATTTATTTTAGCAAAGCTCACTGAGGTTCTACATTGGGGTAATAGAATATTCATTTGCCTGTCTATGCCCTCTAAGCATTTATTTTCCTCTGATTCCCTTGAGCTGAGGGGGTCAAGAACAGGTTTTGGCATTCCCATGTCCTACAAAACATATCTCAATATAACCTAACCTCCTTAATCTTCACCAGAATTTCTAGAAAGATCAACAAGACCTAGTATGACCTTGAATACATGACCACGACCTTGGGGTTCTCTCACGAGCATCCTGAATGCCTTTACTACCATGCTAGCCTCCAAGGCCAGCTTCCCCTTAAAGTTCTGGCCAAAGCACACATATAAAGCCCTTCCCTTAGTTCCCTTAGGGATGCTAAGATATTTTGCACTTATAAACAAAAAGAAAATAAACATAGAGGGGAAATAAAGCAAAAAAAGAGGAGAGGCTCCCGATCCCACCAATTAGCTACTTCCAGGGCTCTAAGGCCCTGCCCATTCCAGGCTCTCTCTAGAACACTCTAGAGAAAAAGGGCCCATATTGCATCACAGTACACACCCTGGAGTCCTTAACTCTCATACCCCTGCACACAAACATCTTATGACCTACCACCAGGGACCAAAGAACTCTCCAGTGCTGCTGCCTCCCAGACCCTCCCACTCAGTCCCTGTGTCTGGTCTGAGACTTGCCTCTCCCCTGGTTAATGAGTGACTTTGTCCTTCAGGACAGGCCTTCCCCTCACACCTCTACCCCCATACAATCTCCCTTGGATACTGGTTGACTCCATAGTAGGCCCAATAGATATTTTATGCACATGATGGCATTATATCTACGTAACAAGAAACATACATACATGCACACCTATTAAAGCCAAGGAGGAGTGAGGGAAAATGAGTACTTGAATTTTTGCATCACTCTTCCACCTGGACTGTAAGAAATAGCCTTTAGGGCAGGGTCTGTATGTCTGTTTATATCACCCCCATGCCTAGCACAGTGTCTGCTGCAATTAAGTACACAATAAATAATTGTTGCATTAAGGAATGAATGAATGCATTCAATGATTTCCCCCACCACTTAACATCCAAAGAGAAAGACTAACTCAGTGCTCTGATACAGGCCCTGATAAACTCTGATTTTAAGGACATCATTAATAAAGCCTCCACTGATCAAGCTCCAGCACTAAATTCTCTCTGCTGTTCACTTTCCAATGTAAACACCCAACTATGCTAAGCTGGAGAGATAATCAACTAAATAAACAACCCATCTGAGATGGGATCACCCCAAGGCAAAGGCAATACTTTCAAAACTACACATATATTCACTGAGGCAAAACGAATACTCGGAGAAGGAAAAATCCCATATATAGTAAGCTATGTGCCAGGAAATGTGATACGTACATCATTTACATTGTTTATTTAATCCTTAGAACAACCTTACAAGTTAGAAATTATCATCCTCATTTTGAAGATTTTAAAAGTAAACTTTAGAGAAGTGTTTTTACCCATGGTCACTTGTTCAAGAGGTTGAAAAGCATGAACTTTCGAGCCAAGCTGCCTAGGTTTAAATTCTGACCCTGCCTCTTCCTAGATGGGCGTCTTAGTCCATTCCTATAACAAAATGCCACGGACTGGGTGGCTTATAAACAACAGGAATTTATTTCTTACATTTCTGGAGGCTGGAAGCCCAAGATCAGGGTACCAGCGTGGTCAGGTGAGGGTTGCAGACTTCTCGCTGTGTCTTTACATGGTGAAAGGGTCTCTTCTATAAAAGCATTAATTCCCCTCATGAGAGCTCCACCCTCATGACCTAAGCACTTCCTAAAGGCCCCACCTCCTAATAACATCACCTTTGGAGGGTAGGATCTGAATTTGGAGGGAGGATACAAACATTCACACTACAGCACTGGGTAAACACAGCTTAACACACGTGGAGCTAGTAAGTGTACCAGTCTCTCATGGCCAAACCCATCTTTCTGTGACCAGATCTGTGATGCTAGACCAGGGACTCTGCAAAACACATTCCTTCTTAGTCAGCTGGCTTCGTGTTAGCTCTGTCAGTAGAGGGCGCTAGAGAGGGCTGCCAAGCTGGAAGAGGAAGAAGGTACTTGCTCCTTCCTAGGTGTTTCCTCTGAGCCTCACTCAGTGGCCCCACCCTTCTCTCCTTCCTGCAGAGCCACTGAATCCAGTTTATACTGTTCTTGTAGAATCAGCCTTAGAGTCTGCTGGCCAGCACCCTCTCCTCAGAGGACTGCATTTCAGCTCAGTGGGGCCCTTCCTCTAAGTATCTAAGAAGTTTTAGTAATCCCTACTCTTTCCTTTGTTCCCTCAGCCCTGGGGGTAGTAGCTGCTTCCTGGAACTGCTACCCCTACCCTATACCTTAGAGCTCTCTTTTCACTCTTTCTATTACTTGGTTCACAACTTTATAACCACTTAACAGTTCTTCATATCAAATTCACTCTGTTCAAATTATTGGCATGATTTTACTCTCCTGGCTGAACCTGAGGGACACAAGAACACCTACCTGACAGTATTAAATGAGTTTGTCCTTGTAAAGTGCTCATAACTGTACCTGGAGCACAGGATTGGCCATATCAAGGTCAGCTATTACTTTCAAAGTGTTGAAGCTGGGTTAGAGCCCACGTCTGTCCACCTTCTTCCAGTCAACATGATGTTTCTCTAATAAAAATAGCTACAACCTACTTAGGGATTAGGCTTAGTGCGTTCACAGATGTTACCTGTTTTAATCTTCTTAAACACCTCTTAAGTGTTTTCTCCTCTATCAACTGACATCAAGAAAGGTATTCTGAGTTAAGGTATCCATTATTCTGAGAGGTTAGTCAAGGTCTCCAGAGTTCAAACATCAACACCAGAAGAATAATTTTTTAGCACAAACTTCTCCAAATCCTAAAAACCTATTTACATCATTGCCCTATGTGTCACCAGCAATTAACATGATTTAAGCATAATGTGTGTGAGCAAAAGCAAGAAGAACTGCAATACTGCAGCCTGTGGAATGAAAACCACATACACAGAAACATAGACAAAATGACAAGGCAGAGGGCTATGTACCAGATGAAGAAACAAGATAAAACTCCAGAAAAGCAACTAAATGAAGTGGAGATAGGCAACTTTCCAGACAAAGAATTCAGAATAATGATAGTGAAGATGATCCAGGACCTCAGAAAAAGAATGGAGGCAAAGATCGAGAAGATGCAAGAAATGTTTAACAAAGACCTAGAAGAATTAAAGAAAAAACACCTAGAAGAATTAAAGAACAAACAAACAGAGATGACCAATACAATAACTGAAATGAAAAAATATACTAGAAGGAATCAATAGCAGAATAACTGAAGCAGAAAAACGGATAAGTGACCTGGAAGACAGAATGGTAGAATTCACTGCCACAGAACAGAATAAAGAAAAAAGAATGAAGAGAAATGAAAACAGCCTAAGAGACCTCTGGGACAACATTAAATGCAACAGCATTCACATTATAGGGGTCCCAGAAGGAGAAGAGAGAGAGAAAGGACCCAAGAAAATATCTGAAGAGATTATAGTCGAAAACTTCCCTAATGTTGGAAAAGAAATAGCCACCAAAGTCCAGGAAGTGCAGAGAGTCCCAGGCAGGATAAACCCAAGGAGAAACACGCCAAGACACATAGTAATCAAGCTGACAAAAATGAAAGACAAAGAAAAATTATTAAAAGCAACAAGGGAAAAATGACAAATACCATAGAAGGGAACTCCCATAGGGTAACAGCTTATTTCTCAGCAGAAACTCTACAAGCCAGAAGGGAGTTGCACGATATATTTAAGGTGATGAAAGGTAAGAACCTACAATAAAGATTACTCTACTCGGCAAGGATCTCATTCAGATTCGACAGAGAAATCAAAAGCTTTACAGACAAGCAAGAGCTAAGAGAATTCAGCACCACCAAACCAGCTTTACAACAAATGCTAAAGGAACTTCTCTAAGTGGGAAACACAAGAGAAGAAAAGGAACTACAGGGCTTCCCTGGTGATGCAGTGGTTAAAAATCCACCTGCCAATGCAGGGGGCATGGGTTCAAGCCCTGGTCCAGGAAAATCCCACATGCCACGGAGCAACTAAGCCTGTGTGCCAGAACTACTGAGCCTGCACTCTAGAGCTCGTGAGCCACAACTACTGAGCCCACGTGCCGCATCTACTGAATCCCATGCACCCTAGAGCCCATGCTCTGCAACAAGAGAAGCCACCGCAGTGAGAAGCCTGCGCACTGCAAACGATGAGTAGCCCCCGCTCACCAAAACTAGAGAAAGCATGCACGCAGCAACAAAGACCCAACACAGCCAAAAATCATAAACAAAATAAATCAATTTATTAAAAAAAAAAGAAAAGGACTTATAAAAAAAAACCCAAACAATTAAGAAAATGGTAATAGGAACATACATATCGATAATTACCTTAAATGTGAATGGATTAAATGCTCCAACGAAAAGAAACAGACTTGCTGAATGGATACAAAAACAAAATCCATATACATGCTGTCTACAAGAGACCCACTTCAGACCTAGGAACACATACAGACTGAAAGTGAGGGGATGGAAAAAGATATTCCATGCAAATGGAAATCAAAAGAAAGCTGGAGTAGCAATACTTATATCAGATAAAATAGACTTTAAAATAAAGTATGTTACAAGAGACAAGGAAGGACGCTATATAATGATCAAGGGATCAATCCAAGAAGAAGATATGACAATTGTAAATATATGCACCCAATATAGGAGCACCTCAATACATAAGGCAAATGCTAACAGCTATAAAAGAGGAAATTGACAGTAACACAATAATAGTGGGGGACTTTAACACCTCACTTACGCCAATGGACAGATCCTCCAGACAGAAAATAAATAAGGAAACACAAGCTTTAAATGACACAATAGACCAGATAGATATAATTGATATTTATAGGACATTCCATGCAAAAACAGCAGATTACAGTTTCTTCTCAATTGTACATGGAACATTCTCCCAGACAGATCATATCTAGGGTCACAAATCAAGCCTCAGTAAATTTAAGAAAATTGAAATCATATCAAGCATCTTTTCCGACCACTATGCTATGAGATTAGAAATAACTTACAGGGAAAAAAAATGTAAAAAACACAAACACATGGAGGCTAAACGTTACTAAATGACCAAGAGATCACTGAAGAAATCAAAGAGGAAATAAAAAAATACCTAGAGATAAATGGCAATGAAAACACGACGATCCAAAACCCAACCTACGGGATGGAGCAAAAGCAGTTCTAAGTGGGAAGTTTATAGCAATACAATCCTACCTCAAGAAACAAGAAATATCTCAAATAAACTATCTAACCTTACACCTAAAGGAACTAGAGAAAGAAGAACAAACAAAAACCAAACTTAGTAGAAGGAAAGAAATCATAAAGATCAGAGCAGAAATAAATGAAATAGAAACAAAGAAAACAATAGCAAAGATCCATAAACTAAAAGCTGGTTCTTTGAGAAGATAAACAAAATTGATAAACCATTAGCCAGACTCATCAAGAAAAAGAGGGAGAGGACTCAAATCGATAAAATAAGAAATGAAAAGGAGAAGATACAACAGAAACGGCAGAAATACAAAGCATCATAAGAGACTACTACAAGCAAATCTATGCCAATAAAATGGGCAACCTGGAAGAAATGGACAGATTCTTAGAAGGTATAACCTTCCAAGACTGAACCAGGAAGAAATAGAAATATGAACAGACCCATCACAAGTAATGAAATTGAAACTGTGATTTAAAATCTTCCAAGAAACAAAAGTCCAGGACCAGATGGCTTCACAGTGAATTCTATCAAACATTTAGAGAAGAGCTAACACCCATCCTTCTCAAACTCTTGCAAAAAATTGCAGAGGAAGGAACACTCCCAAACTCATTCTACAAGGCCACTATCACCCTGATAACAAAACCAGACAAAGATACTACAAAAAAAAAATTACAGACCAATATCACTGAAGAATATTGATGCAAAAATACTCACAAACAGAATCCAACAACACATTAAAAGGATCATACACCGTGATCAAGTTAGATTTATCCCAGGGATGCAAGTATTCTTCAATATACGCAAATCAATCAGTGTGATACAGCATATTAACAAATTGAAGAATAAAAACCATATGATCATCTCAATAGATGTAGAAAAAGCTTTTGACAAAATTCAACACCCGTTTATGATAAAAACTCTCTGGAAAGTGGGCATAGAGGGAACCTACCTCAACATAATAAATGCCAAAAATGACAACCCACAGTCAACATCATTCTCAATGGTGAAAATCTGAAAGCATTTCCTCTAACATCAGGAACAAGACAAGGATGACCACTCATGCCACTCTTATTCAACAAAGTTTTGGAAGTCCTAGCGACAGCAATCAGAGAAGAAAAAGAAATAAAAGGAATCCAAATTGGAAAAGAAGAAGTAAAACTGTCACTGTTTGCAGATGACATGATACTATACATAGAGAATCCTAAAGATGCCACCAGAAAACTACTAGAGCTAATCAATGAATGTGGTAAAGTGGCAGGATACAAAATTAATGCACAAAAATCACTTGCATTCCTATACACTAACAATGAAAGATCAGAAAGAGAAATTAAAGAAACAATCCCATTTACCATTGGAACAAAAAGAATAAAATATCTAGGAATAAACCTACCTAAGGAGGTAAAAGACCTGTACTCAGAAAACTATAAGACACTGATGAAAGAAATCAAAGATGACACAAACAGATGGAGAGATATACCATGTTCTTGGATTGGAAGAATCAATATTGTGAAAATGATTATTCTACCCAAAGCAGTCTACAGATTCAATGTACTCCCTCTCAAATTACCAATGGCATTTTTTACAGAACGAGAACAAAAAATCTTAAAATTTGTATGGAGACACAAAAGACCCTGAATAGGCAAAGCAATCTTGAGTGAAAAAATGGAGCTGGAGGAATCAAACTCTCTGACTTCAGCCTATACTACAAACCTACAGTAATCAAGACAATATGGTACTGGCACAAAAACAGAAATATAGATCAATGGAACAGGATAGAAAGCCCAGAGATAAACCCACGCACCTATGGTCAACTAATCTATGACAAAGGAGGCAAGGATATACAATGGAGAAAAGACAGTCTCTTCAATAAGTGGTGCTGGGAAAACTGGACAGCTACATGTAAAAGAATGAAATTAGAACCCTCCCTAAACACCATACACAAAAATAAACTCAAAATGGATTAAAGACCTAAATGTAAGACCGGACACTATAAAACTCTTAGAGGAAAACATAGGAAGAACACTCTTTGGCATAAATCACAGCAAGATCTTTTTTGACCCACCTCCTAGAGTAATGGAAAGAAAAACAAAAATAAACAAATGGGACTTAATGAAACTTAAAAATTTTTGCACAGCAAAGGAAACCATAAACAAGATGAAAAGACAACCCTCAGAATAGGAGAAAATATTTGCAAACGAATCAACGGACAAAGGATTAATCTCCAAAATATATAAACAGCTCATGCAGCTCAATATTAAAAAAACAAACAACCCAATCAAAAACTGGGCAGAAGATCTAAATAGACATTTCTCCAAAGAAGACATACAGATGGCCAAGAGGCACATGAAAAGCTGCTCAAAATCACTAATTATTAGAGAAATGCAAATCAAAACTACAATGAGGTATCACCTCACACCAGTTAGAATGGGTATCATCAGAAAATCTACAAACAACAAATGCTGGAGAGGGTGTGGAGAAAAGGGAACCCTCTTTCACTGTTGGTGGGAATGTAAATCGATACAGTCACTATGGAGAGTAGTATGGAAGTTCCTTAAAAAACTAAAAATAGAACTACCATATGACCCAGCAATCCCACTACTGGGCATATACCCAGAGAAAACCATAATTCAAAGACACATGCATCCCAATGTTCATTGCAGCGCTATTTATAATAGCCAGGTCATGGAAGCAACCTAAATGTCCATAGACAGACGAATGGATAAAGAATATGAGGTACATATATACAATGGAATATTACTCAGCCATAAAAAGGAACGAATTGGGTCATTTGTAGAGACATGGATGGATATAGAAACTGTCATACAGAGTGCAGTAAGTCAGAAAAAGAAAAACAAATATCGTATATTAACACATATATGTTAAATCTAGAAAAATGGTACAGATGAACCAGTTTGCAAGGCAGAAATAGAGACACAGATGTAGAGAACTAACATATGGACACCAAGGGGGGAAAGTTGTGGGGGGCGGGGGGGATCAGTTGGGAGATTGGAATTGACATGTATACACTAATATGTATAAAATAGATAACAAATAAGAACCTGCTGTATAAAAAATTTAAATTAAATTTAAAAATAAAAAGAAGAAGGAGTGGCAGTCTGCTAGCCTCAGACCAAGAGCCCAACTCCATCTCTAAAAAAAAAAAAAAAAAAAGTGTGCATCTAAGGATTAAAATTTTAGAATTTCAAATTTTCTATTGTTTTGTACATCTAAAATATCAATGAAATATTATAGAATTTAAAAAATTACTAAGTGCTTATTTTGTGCTAGGCACTGGGTTATAAGCGCTTTCACATACATTATATCATTTTATCCTTAAAATATACTACATTAAGAGATGCAATCATCTTCATACAAATATATCCAAGGTCACATAGCTAGTAAAGTGACAGAATCAGGAATTGAAGCCAATTCTTTCTGACTCACGGAGCTCATGATTTAGCCAATTCACCACAGGTCATAGGTGAGGGTCATTCTCCACAGCAGATGCTGAGAGAATGAAGTTTAGTAAAAATATGAACTGAGACAGGAACAAATCCCTTCACTGTGAAGGGCTAAGAAAATAAAAGAGCTGAATCTGGGAGAGTACCTTCTGACCTTGCTTTCAGAATTGTCTGTAAGCCATGGCAATTCCAAGGTTCTGTCACTGGGCTGCTAGATTCCATTTCAATTCAAGGATCTCTCTCCAATTTCATTTTTGCAATTATGCAGGCAAAGTAAATGAAAACCAAAAACACTTTGTTTCTGGGTAATCCTTGCCTTCCAAAAACAAGTCATTCTTTTCAGGAAAAAACATAAGCACTCACCAAACTAATTATTTTTTTAAAGGAGCAATGCAGAGGGGGAAAATAGCATACCTTTTGCTTGGTGCTTGATTTCAGGCCAACTCGGGAGTGACTTTTGGACTAGAGGAAAAATGAGAAAGAAATTTATGAAGAACATAATATAATGGTAGAACTTATTCTGAAGTCATTTCTTCTAGAAGGTATAAGTTTTCATTTAATAGCCAAAAGAAAACTAATTAATTAATTTTTTAAAATCCTTTCCCCTAACCTTCCTTCACAGCCTCTGGAAATCTAAGAATAGAAGCAGAGCATAGACTCCAGTGTTGAGTTTTACATACTGAATGGAAGACTGTTTAAGTCCTGGAGCTGAGACAGCAAAGATGCACCTACACTTTGTCAATGCCTGGCTCATATTTACCGACTCAGCATCTTTCTTAGAGGACACCAGCAGAAACTGAAAACTGCAACGCATGAGCAAATAACTTCCAGCTATAATAAGGCAAAGGGAAAGGAGGGGAAATGAATAAAAGAAGAGGAAAGGAAGAAAGAAGAGAAGGAGAGAAAAGAAAAAAAATACTCTATATATTGGAAAAAGAGAAAATAGAGGCAGAATGAAGAGAAGGGCACGTTTATGGCAAGATTTCCAAGTGCATTTCAATAGAGAAGATTTTAATCTCTGCTAATTTAAATGTATTTTCAGTAGGTGGAAACGAAGCTCTCAAAAACATTAGTGCTTGTAGAGGGCTTTTTATTTTCCAACTTGTTCAAGATTATCTAATCTTATTTGGAATTAGGAAAGGTAAAACAAGCATTAATTAAGAATATTTTGGTATAGGTACCATTATGATTTTTCTCCCAGTGAGAAAAAAGCAAAATCAAGCTTACTATGTTTAGCATTCAGATAGTGAATATATTTGGCATTAAGTGTACCATGAATCAAAGTTAACTCTAAATGAATTACTACACTGTACATAGAAAAAAGCCTAGTCTGTAGTCCTCAAATTGTTCGATCCCAGGATTACTTTACACTCTTAAATATTATAGGGGTCCCCAAAGAGTTTTTGTTAATGTGGGTTATATCCATTGACAATCACTGTCCTAGCAACTGGAAATGAGAATTTTTTAAAATATGCATTTATTAATGCATTTTAAGATAGCAATAATAAACCCACTACATGTTAAATAACATATTTTTATGTATTTTATGTATATTCCTAAACAGAAAAAATTAGTGAGAAGATGGTATATTTTTCATGTTTTTGCAAATCTCTGATGTTTAGCTTAAATAGAAGACAGATCCTCATACCAGTTTCTGCATTTAATCTATTTTGATATGATATGTTTTTGGCTGAAGTAAATGAAAAGAGTTCAGCCTCGCTCAGTTATGTAGTTGGAAAAGGAAAAAATATTTGTAATAATCTTTTCAAATAATTGTGAATATTCTTCTCTGATATGACCTCAAAACTTGACAATTGGTAGTTTCTTAAAGGTTAGTTACTATGTAGAATAAATCATACCAATGAACTTTTTTATACTCTGTTACATAAAAACTGGTTGGTCTATCTTGCACTTTGAATAGATTTTTCACCCACACATGTTTGTAGCAGCATGCATTGGATCATCTGGAAAACAGTGGTTCAGTGAGTTATGCTGATTTCCCAACCACTGACACATTTCATTACATAATATGGAAAAAACTCACGTTTGTTCATCACCAGCCTCACCAGAAAAATCTTCAACTCTTGGTAAACTATCAAGCTCACAGTAACAGATACAAGTTTTCCAAACTTCTAATTTTCTCTTGAAAGCTTTGAATTTTATTATGGGTAACAAATACTGTCAGTTGCTTTTCTTGAAGCGACGGGCTCACTTCACTCATTTCTGCGAACACGTCTGCCAGCTACATGAGTCTGAATAAGACCCTGGTTAAGAGTTCACCTATCACTTGTCCTTTGAAGTTAAAATGGTGTTTCATGAAAACAAAGGCTAGTTTGGCTCACAATTCAGTCAAAGTGCTTTTCTTCAAAACAGCCACTGAATGTTTATATGCAGTAGAAGCGCGTTATGCATACTTCCCATTTTGTCACATAAAATACTAAAAAGATGATACGAAAATTTCAAAGACTGAAATTTAGTAAACTTAATTTTTCCTACTTCATCAAGGGCATTTTAAAGTGAAACTGCTATTGTATTTCCTGCAATACAAATGCACCGTGGTGAAATTATGACTACTAGTACAACTTGGTGCTACTGCCTTAATCCATGCTAAAGCATCAACAGTCTTAGCCACCATTGCTCTTGCACAATCAGTGCAGATGTTACCTAGTAAAAAAAGCAAAGAACATCTTCTTAATATAAATTATGAAGAGAGTTTTGGCTTCTCATATTTCCTTTGAGAACTGCTGCTCTTAGTCATTTAAAGCAGTTGAGCCAATAGTAATTAGACTATCAAAGTAATTAGACATTCAAAGAAATGGAGCTTAGGAGGAGCAAAGCCAATGAAAAGCAAGTTGTAATCGTCCCTACCTCCTTCCTGCTGCCTTAGAAGAGAGACCAAGAGACCAATCAGGAGTACACTTCCTTCTGTTACGGGCTGAATTGTTTCCCCCCAAAATTAATATGTTGAATTCCTAACTCCCAATATCTTACAATGTGACCATATTCAGAGATAGGTCTTTTGAAGAGGTAAATAAGGTAAAATGAGGTTCTATGGATAGGTCTAATCCAATATGACTGGCGTCCTTATAAAATGAAGAGGAAAAACCAAGTGAAGACAAAGAAGACACCATCTACAAGCCAAAGAAAGAGATCTCACCAGAAACCAACTCTGCTGATACCTTGATCTTGGGCTTCCAGCCTCCAGAGCTGTGAGAGAATAAATTTCTGTTGTTTAAGCCACCCAGTCTGTAACATTTTATTATGTAACCCTAGCAAACTGATATTACATAGACCCTGACAAATCTATCCCAAAGAAGTCAAGAATCCAAAAATGGGGGCTTCCCTGGTGGCACGATGGTTAAGAATCCACCTGCCAATGCAGGGTACACGGGTTCGAGCCCTGGTCCGGGAAGATCCCACATGCTGCGGAGCAACTAAGCCCATGCGCCACAACTACTGAGCCTGCGCTCTAGAGCCTGCGAGCCACAACTACTGAGCCCACGCATCTAGAGCCTGTGCGCTGCAACAAGAGAAGCCACTGCAATGAGAAGCCCGCGCACTGCAACAAAGAGTAGCCCCCGCTCGCCACAACTAGAGAAAGCCTGCATGCAGCAACAAAGACACAACACAGCCAAAAATAAATAAATAAATTTTAAAAAAGAATCCAAAAATGGAAGCCCAGCAAAACCAAGTCATGAATCAAAAGGGGCCATTATCATCACATTCATTGTCAACCACATACATCCTAAGGAGGGATGTCTGGATCAGTGGTTCTTAAACTTTAGAGTTCACAAAGATCATTTAGGGGGCTCTTAACCATGTAATTTGCTGAAACTCAATTCCAGAAATTCCAAGTCAGGAGGTCTGGGGTGGCTCCCAGGAATGTGCATGCTAAGAAGCATCTAAGGAAATTCAAATAGATACATGGTCCACTAACTACAACTTGAGGACCACTTGCCTGCCAAGAATGGTGGTAACTTGGGATGAGAAGAAGGAAAATATGGAAAATGGCCTTAATGTCCTCTCTCTCTCTTTCTCTTTGAAGAATACAAATAAATGAACCTCTTTTCCCTTTCTCTTTTAAATGCCTGGTGTTAAAATTCTTAATCTGATTGAACCAGTGGGTAGCACAGGATAACTGAAAGAGGCTGAATGTTGGTAAAGTACTCAAACTACTCCAAAAGCAGATCTGCAACGGTTCTTTAACCTCTCCAGTTTAAAAACATAAGCTCACATATTCTGTGTTTATGTATATCTTTAGAAATTTAGCTGGGTTTCTATACCATATTAAATGCCATAAACATCTGTGAATATGGCTTTTATACTCAACTCAAAGTCATAATAGCAAACATGACCTAAAAGACAAGACTTCCATTTATAAAAGGGATTAAAAGCTGTGATGGTTAATTTTATGTCAACTTGACTGGGCTAAGGGATGCTCAGATATCTGGTGAAACATTATTTCTGGGTATATCTGTGAGGATGTTTCTGGAAGAGATTAACATTTGATTCAGCAGACTGAGAAAAGAGGTCCAGCCCCACCAGTATGGGTGGGCACCATCCAAACTGTTGGGGCCTCAAATGGGAGCAAAGGCTAAGGAAGAACAAATTCCCTATCTTCTTGAATTGGGAGGTCCGTCTTTTCCTGCCCTTGAAGAAATATAGAGAGAGAGAGAGAAAGAGAGAGAAATATATACATATATAGAAATATATACATATATAGAAATATATATATAGAAATATATTTCTACTGGTTCTGTTTGTCTGGAGAACCCTGATTAATACAAAAGCCAATCCAGTTCCAGAGAAATAACATTTTCATTTGACATTAAATGAGTTCTTTGATATCTTCTGGTAAATGTCTTATCTAGACAGAATGGAGGTTGGGCCTGGTAAAATACCACCTGCATTGTACATATCATGCTATACATTAAGTCCACAGTTACAAAAGTGTGGCCTTTTAAAAATTTCTTTCATTAGTTAGGTGTTAAGGACTTAGAGCTTATTTCCACGTAGAAGTAATTTTACAGGCTACAACACAAGGCCCTACTTAACCTCTGATATAAGCAAAATGCTCTGCAAGTTCAATAAAAAAAAAAGTATACTATCACAGTACTAACACCTATACAAAGCATAAAAATACTAAAAATCAATTAAGAAACCATTTTGCTTTTTCTATACATCTTGAAAAATAAAAAAGCATGTGTAATTTGAAGAAGACGGAGACTACGGTAGAAACTCTGGAATTCTGAAGTGGCCTTACTAGAAATTTCAGGACAATGGTATTCACTGCTAATGAATGATGGCTCATGTCTGATGCTCCCCCAGCACCTCTCCTCCCAAGCAGATGGTTTTGCTTTTCTTGATTCAAGTGCAACCCAGCATTACTCTGCTCTGTAGCAGCTATGAACAGGGTCACTTAGGACTACTAAGGGGTGAAGAAAAGCAGGAAAACAAAGCGGTCATTAAGCATCTCCCTGTGGCAGGGCACACTGTGCCCAGGCCAGCCCTCCCTGGGGACTGACTATTGCCCATTGTCACCTGTGGTCCAACACAGAATCAGGGGAGACAATCAAAAGGGGGAAAAAGTTTGTTTTCCTCCAATAAATAAGATTGAAAAGAGAGGAAAGATGGGGAAGGAAGAAAGATAAAGAAACTAAAATTAAAATAATAAACAACATCAGCAACTCACCTTTTCTGAGCACTTACAATGTGTTCCCAGCACACCATCCAACTTACATCTTTTACAGGACCCACATAACATGGCTAAGAGATAAGTATAATTGTATTATTATTTCAATTTTATAGAGGGGAAGACTGAGGCATAGGAAGCAAAATAATTTGCCCAAACTCATACTGCTGTTAAGTGGCAGAACCAAGACTTGAACTAGTTGGTCTGATTCAAAGCCCATGGTCTTAAAAACTACTACACTATTTATATGGGAATAACTGCCCAGGGAAGAATTTAGCAGAGTCTAGAGTAGTGAAAATCAGAGAATACCCAGAAACTGTGTTGCACAAACAATCGTTAGAAAGGAAGTTGTAGGGAAAAGGTAGTAGATCAGAAATGTACCCAAGTCAGACTTGAGCTGGCATCAGTGGCCAAGGACCCCAAGATGTTCTCTAGAGGCAGCAAATGGCAGAAGGGAAGGAGAGCAGAGCGGCTTTGTGGTGAGGCAGGAAGGGGAAGGGTTATTAATTAACTAGCACCACATCTGCAACAAACATCCACAAATCAGGTGCACCTAATCTGGGGAATGCCTGCATGGTATTTTATTGTAGTCTTCAAGACATTTAAATAAAAATAGCCTACCTCATAAGGCTAACCCTCCACCCCACATACACACAGCGTACATAAAAAAGTGGCAGCAGCAGCTGAAGGAAACATTATAAAAGAAATCCTTGATTTTCTTCTACAGTCAAATTATACCAAGCTGTCCTGGAATTCTGACTTGAACTCTTGTTAAGTCAGTGTTAATTAAAACAGTGGGTTCTGTAAAGTTACTCCAAAGTTGAAAACAGCAAGAGATGAATGTGCTTCTGTTTCCCAGACTTATTTATGAAAACGAGCACTCTGACATCTAAGTCTCCAGTCGTGATTGAGTACATAGCAAGCAGGACTTGAATGGAAACCAAAAGGGAATGTAAGTGACCTCTCCCAGCAAATACCACCCCTTCTCCCCACGCGGGATCCTGCCCACATCGGAAAAGGCACCCCAGTATATGATTTCTCTGCTACTTTTAGCAGAATTGGACATGTTTCAGTTTTCCCTACCAACAGTAAGAATTCAATTTAAACCCCCTGGATGAAACTGACAAGGGAGCCCTCTTAAATACGGTCTCTGGTCTGAGTTCCCTTAATTGGAGCTGCAGGCTAATTTAATGGGCTCACTCTCAAATGGGGTGATTAGCAACCCAATAAGTCATGTGAGCCCTAGCCGGCTCTCTTAGCAGGCTGTATTCAGAAGTGTCACCCCATGTTCAGAGGTTGGAACAAGGGACACCTCTGAATTGATGTGACATTAAAACTCCTCCCACTTCACGTCCTTGTCTGTGCTTGCCTTCCAGAACACAAAAGAAGAAATGGCTGAAACAGAAAGGTTCCAGA
The DNA here is from genome assembly GCF_949987535.1 of Balaenoptera acutorostrata. Classification (NCBI taxonomy): domain Eukaryota; kingdom Metazoa; phylum Chordata; class Mammalia; order Artiodactyla; family Balaenopteridae; genus Balaenoptera; species Balaenoptera acutorostrata. The sequence continues at coordinate 45,104,332 of NC_080068.1, read as the reverse complement.
AACAAGAGCGTCTGCCACTTAACGATTTGCCAGGTGATAACAGTGCAGTCAAGACTGCACGGTATTGAAAGAAGATACTCCCCTGCCCTGTGGATTGTTTCTTAATCGGATCCTCTTTGGAAGAAATCATAAAGACAGTTGAATTCAAAAGTCCTATGATGTTCTGAACTGCAATTCTTTATAATGTAGGGCCCCACCTCCTTAACTGAGGGAGAGGGAAAGTATCTCACTCTCCAACAGAAGTTTAAGGAGTCCTTCCTTTCCGGTATAAATGACTGGGACAAAATTCCTCTCTGGTCACTGAGCTGCTGTCAGGTCCTTCTAGATTCCCTTTCTCTGATTTTATTCTCTTCTCACACCTTGGGTCACTGGACCCAGCCCCATCCGAAGGGAGATGACTGGATGGTCTAACCTGGGAGCAGTGGTGAGTCACCATCGTTGCTGCTGAACATCTGTCTGCCCTTCTCTCTGGTTGTACCAGTCAGGCTCCCGGCAAGAAACAGAGGGCACTCTAGCGAGAGTTGAATGGAGGGATGTTGCACGGAGGTGTAGACAGGATCAAGGGAAACCAGCAAGGGGTGGTGGGGACGCACCCCAAGCTAACATCAGTGGTCAGTAATTATCACCGCTGACCGAAGGGAGAGCTGTAGCCTAGGAGAGCGCACTATGGGGAACGCTGCAGCTTCCACACCGCAACCCAGCTGGCAAAGAGGCAGAGAAGTCTACCCCTCACCCTCCCAGCACCTGCCGCCACAGCCCATCGGCCAAACGTGGGTGGAAGCCAGAGGACGAGGGACTTAAGAGTCTGTAGAAGTCAGCCTCCCGGTGCAACGGGACATCTCCAGCACCAGCACTTCAGCCTTTCTTTAGGACTCGCCACCTCCCCCTGCCTTTTCCCTTCGTAATGAATAAGCATTTTGTGGAGAGACTATGAATGGGTCTGTTCTTCATAGTTCTTCATCAACGTTCAATCTGTGTCAGTTTGAACTCATGGTTCCCTGTTTTATTCAGTGGGTATTAACCTCTTAGTGTCGTTATTTATTTTTGAAGCTCGAATTGTCCCAGATGTGGCGTGTGGAGCCCTTCAAACTGCTCCTGAGTCCTTTGGACATGCCTCTCTCACTCTCTGAGTGCTTCCTTACTTTCATGCACAAAATGTTGCAGGTTCATCTTTTGCCTTCCCTGCCCAACCCTTCAATTAGCCATTTCACCAAGAATCCCTGGCTCCTTTCAGTGGAGAATGGAATTTAGAAACCATAGGATATTTATATTTAAAAAGCAATATCTACTGCAGAGACACACATTTACATTTATTTTGATCCTTTACTCTACATCTCTATCTTTCCATCTATATATCCATCCATCCATCCATCCATCCACAACCAGAAACTCACAAATTCACACCAATACCTCCAATTCTAATCCAGTATCACAGGGTTGATTTTATTTTTCTCCCTTTCCATATTTGCACCACGTTTCTCTCACAGCAGGAATCCGGCCCCTCCTCTCCCTGCCTGGGCTCGGACCCTCTCCGGGAGCTGCCTGCCCGCACAGGGAGAGCCTTGTCACTCTTCTCAGGCGCTGACACCTCACTCTGGGCCACCTTTGTCCACAGATACCCTCCTCATCCCGCCTGGGCTCCAACACTCCATGCCAGGCCATCCTCTGCTCTGGACCCCCTCTCCATCCTGCCTGATCTCCAGCACCTGCACTGGATGGACACCTCCTCACCCCACTCAGGCTTTCACACAATACACTGAGCAGCCGTCCTACTGGGCGCTCTTGTTATCCCCCCTGGAACAGGACACCCTCCCTCTGGGATGCCCTCCTCACCCCCATTGGGTCCAACACCCTACTCTGTGCCACCTCGGCTTTCCACCCCTGCCCCCAGCAGACTCTTAGCTTGCTCAGCCCCACTTAATGGCTTTTACGTGGAATGGTTCAGAAAGGGAAAGGAAAAGACTGGAAGAAGAAAAGAAACAGAAAGAGGAAGAACAGGAGTGTTGATTTTATAGAATATAAACCAAGGGCATTAGTGGCCATGTTACCGCCATCACAAAGAACTGCCTAAGAAAAATGCATGAACACCTGGGTCCAGCCATGCCTGAAGCCAGGTATACAACCAGATGTTCACTATGTAAAGCAGTAAATTAAATTATGTGCTCAAGCTAGTTTCAACTGGGATTTACGGCACTAGGAATCGGCAAAATCTTAATAAATAGCATCACCTTTGTTTTTAATCTAACTTTTATCTTGTGGTATAATTCTAATAACTGACTGGGGTTCTGCAATATATCTCAGTCCTTATTAGGTATCATAATTCATATAACTGGATTTTCCCTTTAATAACTTGACAATACACCCACCATACTGTGAGCAGGATTATATTATTGCCTTTCTACACTTTGAGCAGAACCCAGCCCCTAGCATGTACTCCATAAATATTTGTTGACTCTGGCATGAGGTCACACCTTGTTCTTTATAGGCCCCACTAAGAACTGAAGTCATATCCCTCAATCTGAGCCTGGTATCTGGGACCCTATGCCCTTAGAATGCTGACAGACATCCTAAAGAAAACTGCCTGCTTGTACGCTTAAAAGTTCACATATTATTCTGATAATCATCATGAAAACTAACACTGTTGTGTTCTTCTAAGTGCCACGGGCTTTACATATAGTATCTCATTTAATTCTCACAACAAATCCTATAGTATGGGTATTATTATTGTCAGTCCCATTTGAAAAAGGAAACCAAAGCTCAGAGAGGTTATCTGATTTGCCCAAAGGCACCCATCTAGTCAGTGTCTGTGTCAGGACTTGAACTCAGGCAGCCTGTCTTCAAAGCCGCCTTCCTTTTTTCCTTTTAGATCATCTCTGATTTTTTTCAATTTGTAAATGTGGTAAAATACACCTAAAATTTACCATAGTACCCATTTTTAAGTGTACGGTTCAGTAATATTAAGTGCATTCACATTGTTGTGCAACTGAGCTCCTGAACTTTTTCATCTTGCGAAACTGAAACTCTACACCTGTTAAATAACGCCTCCTTCCCCAGTTCCCCCAGCCCCTGGAAACCACTACTAGTCTACTTTCTCTATCTATGAATTTGACTAATCTAGGAACCTCATGTAAGTGGAATAATACATACAGTGTTTTTTTGTGTGTGACTGATTTATTTCACTTAGCATAATGTCCTCAAAGATCATCCATATTGTAGCGTATGTCAGGACCGCTTTCCTTTTTAAGGCTGAATAATATTCCATTGCGTGTATATACCACGTTTTGCCCATTCATCTGTCGATGGACATTTGTGTTGCTTCTAAAAGCTACCCTTCCTAACCACTGCATGTCATCAACTCCCATATGCCCCGCTGCCTGCTCTCTGCATTCACACCCTCCTCCGGGATTGCCCCGGCTTGGGTGCCGTGGTCTGCCTACCTGCCTGTTCTTTCTTCCCACTGTCAGCCGGTGCCTCTTACTGGCGCTCTCCTAGCACCTGTCTACCCGGGGAGGGGCGGGGAGGAGGGCTTCAGTTCTAAGGTCCAGTTTCCCCCTGTCTACCCTGGGGGCCGTGGTTCACCCTCTATGCCAGCCCTATCGGGAACCACGTCAGCTACAAAGGACAGGGTTTCTAGGGAGTGGCGCTCCCCAGCACACACATTACTTGGGAGATGAATCCCTCCTATCTCTTTTGAACGTCCCCCTCAGGCACGCCACTGACTGAAGCCGGGAAGCTCCTACTACTATTAATAACGCAACAGACAAGAGGGAAAGAAGGAGCCGTGTTCAAAAATAAAACAATGATGAACGCAGCACACGAGCAAGGCCAAGACAAATGACTACAATGTATTCTGCATTCATACGCTTCCAAGGCTAATTAATGTGCCGAAGTCTAACACTGAGCATTCTCTGAAAACACAATGCCACAAGGAAAATACTAATAAAGACCAGTTACTTTCACATGATAAACTCCAAAGCAAGGGTTATGTCTGTCTTCTTCTCTCTAGCTCTCTGAAGGCACAAAGTTAAGCACTTATTCATGAAACTAACAAAAATCCGGACGAAGGAATGCCTTTTTCGACTCGCCCAGCTCTATTAGTTATTTTAGCAAGAAAAGGGGACATGAGCGTTTTACTTACCACAACAAAAAGAAGAGGATTCAGATTAAAGAGTATTTAGGGACTTCCCTGGTGGCACAGTGGTTAAGAATCCGCCTGCCAATGCAGGAGACACGAGTTTGAGCCCTGGTCCAGGAAGATCCAACATGCCGCGGAGCAACTAAGCCCGTGTGCCACAACTACTGAGCCTGCGCTCTGGAGCCCGCGAGCCACAAGTACTGAAGCCTGTGCACCTAGAGCCCGTGCTCCGCAGCCAGAGAAGCCACCGCAATGAGAAGCCCGTGCACCGCAACGAAGAGTAGCCCCGGCTCGCCGCAACTAAAGAAAGCCCGCGCACAGCAACGAAGACCCAAACACAGCCAAAAATAAATAAATAAATAAATTTATATAAAAAAAAAAAGAATAAAGAGTATTTAGAAATTCACCTCATCCACCAATCCACTCCCTCCCCATCCTACATCCTTGAAAGAGCTTTATATTTTTATCTTTTGATTCCAAGATCTCATCCTCCTCTGCCTTCTTCCCATAGAATATGAAGACTAGCACAGCCCTGAAGGGTCAGAAGTGATGCGTGATGGCCCCATGAGGTCTTTCCGCCTCCTCTCTCCAGGGTTCAAAAGGAGTCAAAACAGGCACCCAGAGAACTCTCACAGCTCATAACACTGCAGGGTGTACACACTCGCTCAGACATCCACGTGTCCCCACTTTCTACAAGCAGTTACTGAACCACTTTGTTCCAGGTGCTCTTAGGGACACGGTGCCGGATAGTCAGGACAACTACTATAGATCTTTACATGCTACAAGGTCATCATTAAGCCATTCTAAACCCCAAACACGTAAAATACACCCCCCCTCTAAAGTTTGATAAATTTTCAGGTTATTTTCTTCATGCTAGACTGTGGTCTGATTTTTTTATATTTACTTTTTTTTTCTTTTTGTACTTTCTATTTGGTACTTATTTTACTAGATAGCTTAAATTAATCCCCCCAAATTGCTAAGTAGTCACCTCAACAATATTTTTAAGAAAAAATCTGCCCTTTGCCACTGTTTTATGTTATCTCTTGACTCATATAACTAAATTTTCATGGGAAAGGGACATGGATTTTTGAAATACTTCCCAATACCTTTTCTTGGATAATCCGCTTCCTTCCCCTGCTGTCCCTAGGAAGGGGAAAGGAAAAAGCATATTAAGGTTTTTTCCACTATTGCTCCAGTGAAGATGGAGAGCAAGATGAGACCAGTTACACGCATTTTTTACATATGCATTATAGTATAATATGAAACATACGTACAACAAAAGACTGATGTATTTTCAATCTGTGGATGAGTACAAAAATATTTTAACTACTATAACTTTTTGTGCTTTAAGATCTAATAGGGACAGCCTTTCAAAAATAGAAATTCTTTTGTAAATTCTGGCTATTCTTTCAGATAAACTCTTCTCTCCAACTCAATCAGATTTTAACTGCTATTGTATTATGTCTATAAATCACTGCAAATTGGAAACATCTCTACATGATCTAGTCTTCCCATCTGGGAGATATTTAGTTTTAATGAACATGGACAATTATGCTTCTGAAAGTCACCCTTCAATTCCAGAACCCCTGACCATGGCCAGCCTGAAACGCCTCTGTAAGAATCACACTCAGCTGAATCCAGTAGCAAAATCACAAAGCCTCACCATGGAAAAGTCCCCTGAGTCCTCTCAATCACTGGTCAACATTTATTAAGGCACTTCCTAAAGTTAGGAGCTGAAGATACAGTTCCTGCCCTCGAGAGTCTTATAACTTAGTTGAATAGGTACGTAATAGTCCCAGAATGAAAATTAAACATAAAAGATAGTTTATATTAAATATCAAATACACAGGACCTATAGGAAGTGATAAAGTGATAAAGAGGGCAGTGGTTAGAAGATCAAGTGTGAATAGGACTTGAGGTGACCTGGAATGGCAGGGTCCTATTTAGACAGGTGAAGATAAGAGCCGAGCACAACGTCAGACATATAGGTAGTCAATAACTCCTAGATAAACAAGAAGACGGGCTTGCCAGGCAGGGATAACACCACGGACAAGGGCATGGCAGGAAGGAATAAATGTACATGGTGTCCCTGGAGAATAACAAGTTGACCAATTTCTCCATACGGCTGTGAAGAACAGATGGAAGAGGTAGGCAAAGTAGGTCAGTTTCAAACTGGTAAGGGCTCATGGGATAATCTCACCTAAATTTTCTATTAGGGACTCACAGCTACTGGATTTGTTGTTATTGTTCAATTCAATTCCACAATCATGTACTGAGCACCTACACATCCCAGGCATTGTGCGCTCAGAATGTGAAAATGAGTAAGACATTCTCTCTGAACTCAAGGATCTCCTAGTCAAATAGTTAAACATATAAGCAAACAACTTCCAATCAATGTGGCAGGTATTATACAGAGATATGCAACCTCCTAGAAAGACAGCACAAAGGGAAAAGGTACGGGAAGGCCTCCGGGAGGCGGTGGTGCTTCGGCTGAGTTTGGTCGATGACCAGGCATTGGTAAGCACTGGGAGGGGCAGGGAGATCCCAGAAAGGGATAGAGAAAAGGTGTGAGAACGTTGAGTCTGGAACTGCCCACAGGTAAGTGTGTCTGAAAGGCAGAGCTCAAGGAGCAGGAAGTGGGCCCAAAGCACCAGAGAAATGGGTAGGCGTTTATTATCCAAAGGAATCTGGACTTCATCCCATAGGCAGTGGGAAGCCACTGAAGAATTTTATACAGAAGGAATAACACAGACAGATTTGTTTTGGAAAGAAAACTCTGGCAGTATTAAAGAGGCCTAGAGAGGAGTTAGGAGAGTTAATAGGATTGTACCCATGTTGCTTTTTTATTGCTAGCATCAGTAGGAATGTGGGTTTCACCCTATAGCAAGTACCCTAAACTCAATTCTTTCTCCAGCTCTGGCATGAAACAGCTAGGCACTTGGACACATCATTTCTCCTCTGTGGCCCTCAGTTTCCTCGTTGCAAAATGGGGAAGCTGTATGAAATGATCCCTAAGCTCCAGATGGTGACAATTCTTCAGACCCTCTCAATTATCCTCAAAGAAAGGCTGAATATGTAGAAGGGGAGGCGGGGTTTCAGTCAATAGTCTTTACCTTGATTTCCATGGAAGGTAAACTAATTTAAATGAGCCAGCTATCAAAAATTTTTAATAGTTTTTATCTTTATTGATGTTCTTTGTTTGGTGAGACTTCATGTTTGTTTGTTTGTTTTTCTCACGCTGTGCAACTGGTGTGTGGGATCTTAGTTCCCCGACCAGAGATCGAACCTGGGCCCTTAGCAGTGGAAGCGTAGTCTTAACCACTGGACTGCCAGGGAAAAACCCATGCTATCAAATTTATCGAACATTTTCTTTTTACATTTTATCTAAGTTATACAGAGGCTTAAAATTCCCAGAAAATTCTGTTTATGTACTATGCATATTTGCATGGACTTTAAATTAAACTGTATTTATGAAAACCCCGTGAGCTCTTTGGATTAAATAGTATATTTCAGTCCTAAGAATTATGCCCGTGCACAGAGTGCACCCAGAGGAATGTTCACTCTCAGATAGCTTATGCAACCTCCCAGTCCTAGCCCAGCCCAGTTTCATTAAAATCTCTATTAGTGTAACTCAGTTGTGATTAAATATTCTTCCTACTTTTTCAAGAAGAAAAAAATGCAGCTAACTCTTGATAGCTTGTGTCAACTAGGGACATGGGTCACAGGGATGAATTAAATCCATAAATAATCCAGAACCTTCATTTAAGCCAAGAACTTCAATCTCCTTCCTCAACAAACCTTTTCCAAGAGCTGCTAAAAAAGTATTCAAACTGACTTAAATGAGACTCCTTTGTGCAGGGTCAGCTCCAGGCAAAACTGGGAGGTGACTACCTGCTACCCTCTATCCCCAGAATCCCCACTGCCTCTTCGCTCTATGTCTCACTCATAATAAACTTCCTAAATGCCAAATTGCAGTCTTCATCTTATCTCATCATTCTGCAGCTCCTGACACTGCTGACTACTCCTACTTTCCTGAATCTCTTCCCAGGGCCTCTACCTCTACTCTCCCCTGGTTCTCTCCTACTTTGTCAATATGCTATTTGTGATATCTTTCATGTCAGTGTCTCCTCCACCACCACCCCCAGTTCATTTTTTCTTTGCATGCTCTTCCTGGAAGATATCATCCACACCCGTGTGTTTAAATATGATGTCATATAAATGTAGCTCTCTTCTGAGCTCTTTTTTGACACATATTAGATGTTTAGTAAACACCTATTGTTAGTTTAATAAGCACCTATTGCTTCACCATGACCTGTAGTTGGATTCCACCCGTTTTCCAGCCCATATCTTAGTAGAACTCCTGTTCCATGTACTTCACACATCAGACAGAGCTGTTGTCTAACAAGCTGTGACTTACAGCTCTACACTTTGCTAATAACTTCATCCCCTTCTCAACTCCAACTCATCTTTCAAAACCCGCTTGCAATGTCAGGTCTTCTGTGAAGTCCTATCCTGCTCTCTCTTTCTGCTCCTGCAGAATTATTAACCTTCACCACTGGACTCTGAAAACACACTTTAGTTATACCAATCTGTAATACCATTGAGCACACTAAAAAATAGTTGATGGTATACTGGACCATCCCCTTAACCATACTGCAAACTCCTTGAAAGTAGGGACCATATTCTATTCAATTTTGTATCTCAAGTGACTAGTACAGTGCCTATCACATAGGGATCATAACCACCTTATCTAGGTAAAGGGCTCTAAGTGAACGAAGAGGGTGGGTTACAAAGGTGGGTACTTATGGGTCATGTTGGGCAGGTTTTAGGTTGAGGGCTTGGAATGGATGCTTAGGCCAGAGTAAGGGAGCCGGTAGGTTGGAAAGAGGGCATTATGAATTGAGACATGGTACTGGAGATGTAGATCTTTCCTGCCCATGCATATTCCTTTCTAAGGGAGTGTGAACAACTCACAACACCTGCTGCCTCTATGACCATGTTCGCATCACATGGCCTCACATCTTACCTCAGGCACAGATGATTGGTCCAAGGATGGACAAGTAACCCAATGGGAAGCCAACAAATAGGCTAGAAAGCAGCCTATAGCCTGGCTCAGAAAGATGAAGAGGACCAATAAGATCTCTCGCTCTCTCTGTCTCTGTCTCTGTCTCTGTCTCTGTCTCTCTCTCTCTCTCTCAGAAGGCAGTCTGAAGTAGTTAGTACATAATTGGAACTAAAGCTTAAGAGTTACAGTATAAAAGGATCCCAGAAAGTGTTGGCCGTGATGACTTTTTAAAAACCCAAGTTATAAGTAAGCGTAGTAAACAAGACAGCAGAGAATAGAACATATGACCGAGAATAGCTGGGGCCCCAAGAGACAGAGAGAGAGAGAGACAGGGAGAAAGAGAGAAACTGAGCTTTTTCTCAATGGCTTCCCAGTTCTTCTTTCTCTGAGATCTAGTTCCTTCCTTGGTTGCCCATTATATAACCTCCTTTTTTTTGGCCTTTGATGAATAGATCTCTGTCCCTTAAAACAGTCAATATAAAATAAAGAAGGCTGCAGGGAAGGAATTATAAAGATGCTGAAGACAAACTTTATCAGTTTAATAATTTGCCTATAGCTAAATCTGTATATAAGAAAATAAAATTGGACCCCTATCTTATACCACACACAAAAATTAACTCAGAATGGATCAAAGATTTGAACATAAGACCTGAAACCATATAAATCCTAGAAGAAAGTAAGCTCCTTGACATCAGCCTTGGTGATGATTTTTTGGATTTGACACCAACAGCAAAGGCAACAAAAACAAAAATAAACAACTGGGCCTATATCAAACTAAAAAGCTTCTGCACAGCAAAAGAAACCATCAACAAAATGAAAAGGCAACCTACTGGGTGGAAGAAAATATTTGCAAATCATCCAAAATATATTAGAATCTCATACAACTCAGTAGCAAAAAACCCAAATAATCCAATTAAAAATGGACAATAGACATTTTTCCAAAGAAGACATACAAATGGCCAATGGGTACATGAAAAGGTGCTCAATATCACTAATCACCAGGGAGATGCAAATCAAAACCACAATGAATTATCACCTCACACCTGTTAAAATGGATATCATCAAAAAGATAAGAGAAAATAACTGCTAGCAAGGATGTGGGGAAAAGGGAACCCTTGTATACCGTTGGTGGGAATGTAAATTGCTGCAGCCACTGTGGAAAACAGTATGGAGGTCCCTCAAAAACTAAAAAGAGAACTACCATACGATCCAGGAATTCCACTCCTAGATACGTATCTGAAGAAAGCAAAAAAAAAACTGGCTCGAAAAGATACACACACACCCAAGTTCGTTGCAGCATTACTTACAATAGCCAAGATATGGAAGCAACCTAAATGTCCATCGATAAGTGAATGGATAAAGAAGGTGTGGTGTGTGTGTGTGTGTGTGTGTGTGTGTGTGTGTGTAATATTACATTTTATATATATAATGTAATATTATTCGACCATAAAAAAGAAGGAAATCTTGCCATTTGTGACAACATAGATGGATCTTAAAGGTATTATGCTAAGCGAAAAAAGTCAAACAGAGAAGGACAGATACTGTGTGATCCCACTTATATGTGGAATCTGAAAAAGACAAGAACAAAAATAGAAAATGAGCTCAAGGGTACAAAGAACGGATGGGTGATTGCCAGAGGCAGGGGTGGGAGAGGATGATATGGGTGAAGGGGGTTAAAAAGTATAAACCTCCAGTTATAAAATTAGTACATCGTGGAGATGTAATGTACAGCATGGTGACTAGAGTTAACAATACGTATTGTATATTTGAAAGTTGCTGAGAGAGCAAATCTGAAAAATTTTCATCACAAGAAAAAAGAAAGAAAATGAGAGCAAATTATCCTTCTCCTTTTCTTGAGCCTCACTTCATAGCCCCAGTTCTCAGAACCCATAACTCAAGCTGCTAATCCTAGAGCCATGGATAAATTACATCTTTGAAATAAATAGGCTTTTATGAGGTGCCTGAGAAATGAACTATGATTTTTAACATTTCTGTGGGACAGTGAATTCCAAGATGATTCACTCAACAAATATTTACTGGTTACCTACTGTGTGCGAGACACTAAGCAAGGAACTTGTTCAAGAGGAATAGACTTTGTTCTTGTGGAATTTACATACTGGTTGGGAAGTGAGAAATACATAAACAAGCAGACAAAAAAAAATTACAAACATGTTATGTGCTATAAATGAAACAACAAGAAACTGAGAAAGAGAGTAAAAGAGAAAACTATAAGGCAATGTCTCTCTGAAGAGCTGACACTTGAGCCAAGACCTACAGGATGGAACGCAGTGAGCCACGTGTACACTGGGTGTGTGATGTGGGGATGCAGCAGAGCCCTAAGGCAGAGAGCCCATGATGTGTTCAAGATACTTGACAGGGTTGGCTGAAGACTAGAAAGTGAGTGGTTGAGGAGAAGAGCCATATCATGTAAGAGTTTGTAGCCCCTTAAAAGGATTTTGGATTTTAGTCCAAGTACAATGGGAAGCTATTAGTGAATTATAGCCAGGGGAATAAAATGGGCTGGTAAATATCTTTGGAAAATCATTCCTCTCTGTGGGTGGATAATTGATGGGAGGAGCCAAGAGTGGAAGAAGGGAGGCCAGTGAGTACACTAATGTAATAGTACAGGTGAACAATAAGAATGTCTTAGACTAAGAAAATGGCAATGTCCATGGATCAAGTTTATGGAGTCAAGACATTTCAGAATCAGCAGGACTTGCTCATAGATTGTATGTGAGGTGTATCAGAAACAGTTACATGAACAGTTGGGTGGATGTGTGTGCCATTTGTGGAAATGGAAAACTGGAGATAAGGGGATGGGTTTGGAGGAGAAAATAGAGTTCCATTTAGGATATGCTGCTTTTGAGATGTTTGTGAGGCATCTCAGGGGAGAAGTCAAACAGGCAGATTACCTTTTGAACATAATGTCTGGCATATCAATGACTGCTGCCTTAATGTTTAGTTATTTCACTTGCTTTTTTAAATGGTTAAGGTTATTCCAGTTTTTATTTTTCATGTCTTCCCTTGTGACAATAAACAAAGGGGGTTCAAAAGTGTAGGGACTAATTCCATTTCTCCTTCAAATGTATATTATAATGGTCTAAGTAGGAATAATGGTAATAAAAAGAAATAAGGTCATGGATAGCCTCTGTATTATTTATGTGACGAATTATCAGTCTTTGTATTATTTATAAATGACTAACATGTAGGAAATACAAAGTTCCAACCACAACACTGAACTCGTCTGTAGAGAATCCTAGGTAGAAATTTCATAAATATAGATTGTAGATAGGTAGGGCACCATTATTTTTCTACTCCATAGGCTGTCAGCACTGAGTGCTGACTTGAAATTATAAAAACAGATGACAGATCTATGATTATCTTAGGGGCAGTCTCCTTACCCAAGAAGGGGATCCTTAATGTACTGTTACTGAAAGCTGATTTCCCATTCCTGACTATAATAGTTTGTGGAATCAACCACAAAAACACACCAAGACAAAGAAAGGTACTCAGCAACAGCATTACACAAAACCAGCACAAGTATGCTTGATAAGCTATGTGAAAAGAATTTTTGTAAATCAAATCTGGTTTTCCTATTGACACACATTTTGCCCTAAGAGAAACTTATCTTTGTTTATAACTGATCTCCAATTGATAATAGCTCCTATAGCTTCACATTTAGGTTCCTTTTCTCCTTAGTCACTTTGAATCAATTAATGCTCTATAAATGTATACTTGAATGCCCAAGGAATAACTCTGTGTAAAAAAAAAACCCTACAGTAAATCTTTTCTTTAAAGCACAGGATCCTTTGAAATGTAGATACTGATCTTCCAATTTTCCTGTTTAATTAGTTGGAGAATTTAATGTGAGTACCAAATAATAAAACCTATGTTTTCTTAAAAGGATAGACGACAGTATGCTATGGCCAGTATTTCCATGCTCTCACGACTGGGGCTCCCTCTTCCAACACTCAAGAGGATGGAAAGAAATACACACGAAGTCTAGATTCCGAAAGTATCCAATAGAAGCATCTCGTGTTCTTCACAAGGGGTTCTTTTCCTACATCAGAGTAGTCCCCACAAATTTCACAAGAAGGGCTCAGGGACCCCAAAAGTAGAATAAATTCCTGGTATTCTGAAGTATATCCATTCCTCTGCTACCTACTCTATAATAAAACTTCAATTTGGATTTCTCCAATCATAAATCTCAGTATCAGACTTCCACTCCCACCTATACGGCAATTTCTTAGGACTGATGTATGTCCACCACTTCCTACGAATTCTGCTTGTTGGTCTATTCCAATGGTGTAAAAGATGATTCTACTTTTTCTGGATTCAAACACTTTGATTTGGCTTTGGGGTCACAGCTCTCCTTCATCCAACCCCGTTTAGACATCAGTTCTGTAAAGGACTCCCAGAGGAATTTTAGCCACTAAACATAAATTCCCCAGTTATTTACCTAAAACCTCCCTTTTGCCAGAAAGCCCCCTTGGTACTTCTATGACACCACTGCAGACATGCTATGAGTTTAGGGATCCTGCTAATTATGCCAAGTTATTGAGATTCACTTTCAGATCTCACAGGGGCCCAAATACCATCACTTGGATGCTCAAATTGGATTTTATTAATACATTTTGCCAAGCCAGAGAGACCTGTCCTCAAACACGAGCTCTACCATATTTCTGCTTGTATGTTCTTGACTATGTTACTTAAGCTTTCTAGGCCTTGATTTCTGCAACTGTAAAATGAAAGTACTAATAATAGCCACTTCATACGATTGCTATAGGGTTAAATGAGAAAACACCATAAAGCCCTTAGCACGTTTCCTGGCATAGAGCAAGCAGACAAGAGATGATAGTTGTTAAGGCAGTGGTGGTGGTAATAGTATTGTTAGCTAAGGTGTAATCTGCATGTGCCTTCATGATATTTCTTCAGCCCACTCTTGAATACACAAGTTCTCTAGCTGTAACTCAGCCCAAGATACTTTCCTTTAAGAACACATCAAAATATAGCAAGACACTTTGATGTGGCTCATGAGATTGCTTCACACGGGCTACGTCCTAAAAGACAGGAATGCTGTCCCAAGACCTCAGTTTCTTTCCATGATTTAATGCTGCGTTGTGAAAACATCTTCCACCTTTCTGTGTTCTTCATTTGATCTCTTTTTTCCCTCCGCAGTTGTCAATTCCCTTTCCCAAATAATTATCAACACATATTTGAAAATACATACAGCTTCAAGAGCACAGACCCACATAAGTACACTGCAGGATTCTGAAGTACTTGGGCAGCCATGGGAACACAAAGAGGGCTGGGACAGGAGCGTGTATCAGGGTCACAATAGCAGCAGAAGGGGCTGCACTACGTGCAGGGTTCACTAGCTATGCTACTTATTTCCAGTATGATAAAAAAGGAAAAAGAAGGTCTTGGACAATTATTTTTGCAACATATGCAATGCCTGACATATTTCAAAAAGTCCCAAATTAATTGAAAGCATAAGTGAATTCTCAGGGGAAAAAATTACTTCATTTTCTGAGAAATATTCACCACTAGGACAGGTAGTTGTGGTTTATTAAGTTGGTGTGTATTTGAAAGTTGTCTCCCTTTCACAGATTTTACAAGTATGACACTTTTTTCTCTTCTTTTTGCTTCACACCTACCTAATGATCTCAATATAACAAATTTTCATTGTGTGATGCTAAACTCTACCTAAGTGGCACCAAAATGTTACAATATTATTTCATAACTCTATAGGAGTATTTGGGCCAAAAGTAGATCATTGTGTAGCCCCTAATGACTGGTCCTATACTTGTGGAAGATAAGCTACTGACAACTACCCAGGAACTGAACAGGAACTTCTTACTGTAGTAAACTAATGCTTGCTTTCAGGATTGTCCCTGATGTCACCCAGGGCCCATTCTAACCCATCAAGTTTGTACTCTAAGAAAAAGGAGAAAAACTGAACCCCAATATGAGAACTAAAATCATAACTTCTCAGGGAAATTCTTGATTGCCTTCTCCTTTTCTCAAACCTCTTCACATCGTGATTTACAAGAGTCCAGGAAAGTAAGAAGAATCCTAGATGCCATGGTTCAGAGACTCACAGGTAAGTTAGACAATGAGACCAACAGTAGAGAACAAATTGGACAGACAGTGGTTCAGAACAGGACTCCCTGAGATATAATATTGGCCTTTTGAGGGGGACATGTGCTGTTACAGGGGAAGAAGTTTGTACTTACATCCTTACAGACTTCTCTTGGATCTTTAATAGCACTAAAAAAGATCCAGGAAGCAAAGGACATTTGATAATGGAGATAATAACCCCATATCTGGTTCTGTGGGCTCTTCACATTTGGTATGGGACCTAATCTCTTGGATTAATCTGGGCACTCTGGACTTCTGACTGAGAAGCAGACTACAGATTCTGACCACAAGTCTTCTTCTAGTATTTGTGTCACAGTGTTCAGATGTGTGATCTCCAGGGTCTTAAATGCTGCTTTGCAGCCTCTGCCTCATGACCTAACAAGCGATCATTGAGCAAAAAGAGTGGGAAAACTTGATACTTACAGAGGTAGAAACAACCACCTCCAGATACTTGATATGCAAATGTGATACCTCAAACACTGGTGAAGACCTAGATTGATCACACGCCCAGATATAATTGACCTATCTTTCAGTTCAGGCTGAAGAATGGCCACGAGGGGGACAAAAGAACCCTAAACCACCTACAACAGTCCCCCCCTTATCTGCAGTTTCAGTTACCCAAGGTCTTCCGCAGTCTGAAAATATTAAATGGAAAATTCCAGAAATAAACAATTCTAAGTTTTAAATTGCATGCAGTTCTAAGTAGCATGATGAAATCTCACACGTCCTGCCTGGGACATGACTTCTCCCTTGGTCCAGCATATCCTGCACCTTAATCACTTAGTAGCCATCTGGGTTATCAGGTAAACTGTCACAGTATCACAGTACCTGTGTTCAAGCAACCCTTACTTTACTTAATAGTGGCCCCGACGTGCAAGAGTATTGATGCTGGCAATTTGGATGTGCCAAAGAAAAGCCATAAAGTACTTCCTTTAAGTGAAAAGGTGAAAGTTCTCAACTTAATGAGGAAAGAAAAAAATCATATGCTAAGATCTACAGTAAGAACAAATCTTCTCTCTGTGAAATTGTGAAAAAAAAGAAATTCATGCTAGTTTTGCTGTCGCACATCAAAGGGTAAAAGTTAAGACCACAGTGCATGATAAGTGGTTACTTAAGATGGAAAAGGTATTTTGAGAGAGACCTCATTGACACAACTTTTATTACAGTATACTGTTATAATCATTCTATTTTATTATTAGTTACTGTTGTTAATCTCTGACTGTACCTAATTTATAAATTAAACTTTATCATAGGCATGCATCTATAAGAAAAAACATTGTATAATACAGGGTTCGGTACTATTCATGGTTTCAGGCTTTCACCGCAGCTTCTGGACCATATCTCCCACAGATAAGTGGGAATAACTGTACCTCCAATGCACAACTTGGACACTAAAGAAATGTCTTGGAATTACCTACTTTCACACACACACACACAGCTGTCTACACTTAACATGACTTGTCTAGTCCACTGTCCTCATTAGCATTACTTTACTATCCCAGAGGACACTTGCTGAGGCTACAAGTACCTTGATTGTTCATCACAAGAATCTCCCAAAAGACCATCACTTCTTCAATAAGTATCAACACTCTTGGACCCCCTCACCTTGCTGTTTTCACCAATCCTAAACTATTATACTGCCATCCTTACTCAATCGTAATCAAGTGCCCTCATTGAAAGACCCACCTTAAACCACAGTTCCAATTCTCAATAAAATCCCAGCCATGGCAAGGTTGAAGGGGACACGGCCAAGGCTCTGTTGAGATGGTATTCTTCACTGTGGTAAGCTATAAACTCAGGTCTGTCTGATCAGTTGGGGGGGTTGGTGATACTTCGTGAGTCAGTGTTAGACAATCAGAAAGAGATCCAAACTTGGTAGTCAGAAAACTTGTTAGGATTCTGGCTTTAACATCTACTAGCTGTAAAAATGAACAATGAGTTTCCTTGTTTGTATTTAAATGATAAAAACTTAACTTCCTCACAAGGTTGAAGATTAGATCAAATACTGTATGCATGTGAAAGTACCTTGTAAGCTTTAAAGCTGTATACAAATATTAGTTATTACTAATATTAAGCAGGATATTCACCAAACTGGCAGTCTACCAGTGCCACCAGAAGCCATGTTAAGTTCTGTGACTACCATACACCCCAAGACCAGATGTAGACTGCTGGGTAACCAGGGGCGCCCCACTTCCTACAAAGAATAGCTTGCTCTGGTCAAAACATCATCATAATACCACCCCTTTTTAACATATAAAATCTTCATCGTACTTTTTTCAACAATAAAAAAATAAAAATCAAGATCAGGGGCTTCCCTGGTGGCGCAGTGGTTGAGAATCTGCCTGCTAATGCAGGGGACACGGGTTCGAGCCCTGGTCTGGGAAGATCCCACATGCCACGGAGCAGCTGGGCCCGTGAGCCACAACTACTGAGCCTGCGCGTCTGGAGCCTGTGCCCCGCAATGGGAGGGGCCGCGATAGTGAAAGGCCCGCGCACCGCGATGAAGAGCGGTCCCCGCACCGCGATGAAGAGTGGCCCCCGCTTGCCGCAACTAGAGAAAGCCCTCGCACGAACCGAAGACCCAACACAGCCAAAAATAAATAAATAAATAAATAAATAAAGTAGAAAAAAAAAAAATGTTTAAAAAAAAAAAAAAAAATCAAGATCATTGTAACTAATCAACATATAAAACATATAAAATCTTCATTACACTTTTTTCAACAATAAAAAAATAAAAATCAAGATCATTGTAACTAATTAGATCTAATATAGTTCTAAAATGAATCTTGTAGCAGGGAATATAAAAATGGAAAGCTGAATTTATTAAACTAATCTGTATTAATTTTTTAAAGAAAAACATGAAGTATTTTAGTAGAAATTAGCAGTTTATTATACCATTGCCAAATATAATTCAAATAGACTTCGGAAAACACAACTGTCTAAATAATCCTTATGAATCAGGTATCTATGGGAATAACTACAATACAAAAATGGATAATCGTTTATCTGGATTATTTTTTCCAGACAATTTAGCTTTTTGACACATACATTAAAGGCAATTTCTTATCTTTTTTAGAAACAAACACTTTCTTGACACTGCAAAATACTCCCAAATCTACCTGGCTTATAGATCACTTTAAGATAAGAACTTATTTCCTCTCAACTAAAATAATTATTAGGAATGAGCTTCCAAAAATAAAAGAATACTGCACAAAGGGATGAAGAAGTAACAAAACACATAGTCATTGAAAGCCAAAGATAAACCTGAACTTCATGCAACCCAGGGAAAGAAGGACAAAGTGTTCTTTGTAATACTAGAATGGAAGCTCAGTAAAATTTTAAGTGAAAAATAAAGAAAAAATTTATGATGTTTGGGGTGGCTAAGACATTTCTATGGAATTTTTTAAATCCTAGATTCATTCTGAAGGTGAACTGAAGGTGTCTGCCATGAGGCAGTGGTTAAAAGCACCGGTCCTGGAATTAGACCACACTCCATCCTACTCTGTATTCCAGGAGGCTGAGTCATAGGGACTGACTGCATCAGTGGGGTCTTTTGCCCTCTGGCTCCAGTGGGATTCAGTCAATGGAAGGCACCAGCAGGATATCCAAGGGCAGAAGGAGAGCAAGGTTGTATATTTATTGCCCCAGCTCCCTTCCTGAAAAATCTCTCCCAAAATCCACAGATCCTGTCAGGTAGTCCTCTCTATATAGCTTTGGATCCAGGAACTGTTCCTTCCCCCATCCCCTCAATCCTAGGAGCAGAAATGACCCCGATGTTGCTAACTTTGTGTTGGTTTCCCTAAACCCCGCCAATACTCTTGTAAATAATCCTTTTACTGCACTCTCCTCTAATTACCCAACTTGACTGTGTTTCTTGCCAGAACCTTAACTGACACACTTAGGTAAGTTATCTAATGCTTCTGTGCTTCAATGTCTGCATCTGTAAAACCAGTCTAGTAAGAGTATCTGTCTTACAAGACTGTTGCCAGTGCCTGGCTCACAGGAAACTCTCAATTCCTGTTAATTACAAGTACATTGCATATCCTATAGTTATTTAAATAGCGTGGATTCTTTTTTCAAGACCAAAACTACCCTTTACTTTGCATAATAATAATATTTTACAAAATTCCCATGGTCCTTCTCTCCTTAAAAATGAGGTTTTATTGTTACTGACTTCTATAGTCTTACTCTCTTGGTAGCCCCTTAAGGTTCCTCTTCTATCTCCTGCTTTAGCAGTAAATAAGCTAGTCTTCTTAATTCAAATACAAGATATCAACAGAAAGCAACATGAAATAAAACAAGGCTCAACATTAAATAATCAATCTCTTAAAGGGACTTTAGGGAGAGAAAAGAAAGAAAGCAGATTCTAACAATGCCTAAACATGTTTCCTGGGGGACACATGCCCACCATTTGAAAGGTTTTATTGGCAGCGTGAAAGTTTCATCCATGAAAAATAATGATCATTAGCTTTTCCATGACAACTGTGGTTCGCCTATGATATCCATCATGCTCCTAGGGTTCATAGCTTTTTCACAATTCTGATCCCTTGGTGCAAGATATTAGTAGGTATTGATGCTATTTTAATTGCTTCTCACATAAAGTCCATTGCTACTTGTCACAAAGTCCACATACCCTAAAGATCATTACTGAACTTTGGGGAGCTCTGTATGTGTGAAGCAATTCTGAACTTGCCCTGCAATTTTAACCAAGGTCAGGCAGTGAAAGCCTTGGCAATTTGGTTTCATTAACAGGGTCAATTTCAGTGACACCTTGGATCAAATATGATTTTACAAAGTGGCAGATTTGTACTAAAATGTCTGGAAAAACCATGATAGCATAAAGACATCACAGAGCATGTATTTCATATGAATAACCAAATAGCTATTATTTGAGTTATAATTTTCTTTGTTAACTAGAGATCCTCAATCTCATAGGTCAAAATGAATATTTACTTTTGAAGCCTAAAATAGATTAAGCCCTAGGAACATGACAGTGGGACTCTGTTTCAATCATTCCCAATATTTAAAATAAGCTAAAAATATCACTAGTGGTCTCCTATTCTAGCTCTAGAGAATCAGAGGAAACACATTTTTCTGCACATTCTGCATAGAGTATCTGTAGCCTTCTAGACAGAATCTGGTCTTCAACATATAGAGACATACAGCTTTTAATATTGCCTATACATCCAAGTGGGTATCTATAAATATATATATATATTAATTTATTTATGTATCCACTGATATGTATATGTACACGAAAACACACAATGTATTTCAAAAATTCTAAAATGCACATTTTTTCACATGTTAACATCTCTGAAACTGGGATGTATCTTACAATCTAATAATGTGACATTATTATAACTTAATAATATAATTATTATAGTGCAGCATTTTTTTTTTCAATTTTAGCAGTACATACCTTAATGATACATTTTACAATCAAAGCATCTTAAATTGTATATGTATGTCTGTGTGTGTGTCTCACCCCTACTGTCTTCTTTTGTTGTTGTTGTTTTAGCACTTTTATCCTTTATGTGCTTCCTGGGGAAATTTCAGTCTTAGAGTCACAGGTCTGTAAATCTGGTAAATAAACCTTAGTTACTAGGAGAAAACAAGCGAAGGCAATGATGAAACATGTTGTCAACACTTACTATACAGAAATTAAGCCCTGCATTTGTTGAGCTGATTATAGCATAACCAAACTTCAGGAACAAAGTTCCAAGAGGAAACAAAGCCAATGAGCCACACCATCTCCACATCAGAAAATAATGACCCATGAAACTAACTGAAGGTTATCAGGCTCAAACTTCATGGCTACATTATCATACTTACAAATGATTAAAATGACTTTCAATGCATGAATGCAAGGAACTAAATTTTCTATAACATTAAGACACACAGGCAGCGCATAGTTTCAAATCCATGTTATTAAAACCACAAATGCTAAAACTAATTTCATCTTCTCTATACTTTATGCTAATAGAGTCAGTCAGTTCCAATCAGTCTCATTAATCTTACTTTCCATTTCCTAGATGTTTAGCCCTTACAATCTGCTGTTTTCCTGATTTTCCCTTCTCTTTTCTCCCCTTTATTTAAGTCAAATTTGGGCTATACTAAAGTTGAAGTCACAGTTTTCAAAATCACTTCATCTTATCATTATTTCCTTGACTTTTCGTTTACAGAATCTTTCACCTGGTAAGAAAACTTCATCCAAAACATTCAAAAGAAATTCACTGGCAAGACAGTGGTGTGGGAAGACACAGAGTTAGCACCTCCCCACGACTAAGGGGCCTGCCAGCTGCAGTTGGGTGACTCTGATCCCCAAGGAGACGGGAGGAACCCCACAGTGAACCAGTGGGATGCAGGGGTACCGAGCGGGGAGGAGAAGTGGAGGCCAGACAAGATCAGTGCCCCTGAGGCCAGGGAGATCAGAAGAGGCAGGTGGGAGGGGCCCTCCCAGACCCCAGACCGGAGGAGCAGGAAAGGAGAAGAGGGTGTTTGCCCCGTCCACTCAAGCCCAGTAAGCCTGCTGGGCTCCCAGGTGAGGGGCCCTGCCCTCTGAGACTAGGGTGGGGGGCACGCCTGGGCCCCTTCAGTTCCTTGAGCCTAAGCCCCACCCCCCACATCCCCCAGGGCCTTTTCCAGCCCTGTGGGTCCTGAGCATTGGCCCTGCCCACTGTCCAAACCTGACCCTTGCTTAGGCCCAGCTCTCCACAGTGAAGGCCTTTCCCCCCCCCCTTTTTTTTTCTTTTCCCTCCTCCTCTTTTTTACTATTGTGGTACTGATGTACCTTCCAGTTGTTGATTCATATATATTTTAATTTTTATATTCTTTCTAACATATCTGTTAGTTTCCCAGTCTAATTTTATTTTTTACTTTTTTATTGTTCTTTTTTTTTTTTTGCCACCCCACGCAGCTTGTGGGGGTGTTGACCCACGAACCTGGGGTCGGGCAGAAGCTCCTGCGGTGGGAGCTCTGAGTCCAAACCACTGGCCTAACAGAGAACCTCAGACCCCAGGGAATATTCATCTGAGTGAGGTCTCACAGAGTTCCTCCTCTCAGCACCAAGACCCACCTCTACCCAATACCCTACAAACTCCAGTGTTGGAAGCCTCAGGCCAAACAACCAGTAAAACAGGAACACAATCTCACTCATTAAAAAAAAAAAAAAAAAAAAAAAGACAGCAAAAAATTATGTCACAGATGAAGGAGCAAGGTAAAAACCTACAAGACCAAAAAATGAAGAGGAAATAATCAATCTACCTGAAAAAGAATTCAGAGTAATGATAGTAAAGATGATCTAGAATCTCAGAAATAGAATGGAAGCACGGATTGAGAAAATACAAGAAATGTTTAACAAAGATCTAGAAGAACTAAAGAACAAAGAAACAGAGATGAACAACACAATAACTGAAATGAAAAGTATACTAGAAGGAATCAATAACGGAATAACGGAGGCAGAAGAACGAATAAGTGAGCTGGAAGACAGAATGGCAGAAGTAACTGCCGAGGAGCAGAATAAAGAAAAAAGAATGAAAAGAATTGAAAACAATCTCAGAGACCCTTGGGACAACACTAAATGCACAAACATTCGCATTATAGGGATCCCAGAAGAAAAAGAGAAAAAGAAAGGGTCTGAGAAAATATTTGAAGAGATTATAGTGGAAAACTTCCCTAACATGGGAAAGGAAATAGTCACACAAGTCCAGGAAGCACAGAGAGTCCCATACAGGATAAACCCTAGGAAAAACACACCGAGAAACATATTAATCAAACTACCAAAAATTAAATTCAAAGAAAAAATATTAAAAGCAGCAAGGGAAAAACAAAAAATAACATACAAAAGAATCCCCATAATGTTATCAACTGATTTTTCAGTGGAAACTCTGCAGGCCAGAAGGGAGTGGCAGGATATACTTAAAGTGATGAAAGACAAAAACCTACAACCAAGATTACTCTACCCAGCAAGCATCTCATTCAGATTCAATGGAGAAGTCAAAAGCTTTTCAGACACACAAAAGCTAAGAGAATACAGCACCACCAAACCAGCTTTACAACAAATGTTAAAGAAACTCCTCTAGGTGGGAAACACAAGAGAAGAAAAAGACCCACAAAAACAAACCCAAAACAATTAAGAAAATGGTAATAGGAACATACATATCGGTAATAACCTTGAATGTAAATGGATTAAATGCCCCAACCAAAAGACAGAGACTGGCTAAATGGATACAAAAACAAGACCCATATATATGCTGTCTACAAGAGACCCACTTCAGACCTAGGGACACATACAGACTGAAAGTGAAGGGATGGAAAAAGATATTCCATGCAAATGGAAATCAAAAGAAAGCTGGAGTAGCAATACTCATATCACATAAAATAGACTTTAAAATAAAGACTGTTATAAGAGATAAGGAGGGACACTACATAATGATCAAAGGATCAATCCAAGAAGATAAAACAATTATAAATATTTATGCACCCAACATAGGAGCACCTCAATACATAAGGCAAATGCTAACAACCATGAAAGGAGAAATTGACAGTAACACAATAATAGTAGGGGACTTCAACACCCCACTTACACCAATGGACAGATCATTCAAACTGAAAATAAATAAGGAAACACAAGCTTTAAATGACACAATAGACCAGATAGATATAATTGATATTTATAGAACATTCCACCCAAAAGTGGCAGAATGCACTTTCTTCTCAAGTGCACATGGAACATTCTCCGGGATAGATCACATCTTGGGTCACCAATCAAGCCTCGGAAAATTTATGAAAATTGAAATCATATCAGACATCTTTTCTGACCACAACGTCATGAGATTGGAAATCAATTACAGGAAAAAAACTATAAAAAACACAAATACATGGAGGCTAAACAGTGAGCTACTAAATAACCAAGAGATCACTGAAGAAATCAAGAAAAAATTTTAAAAATACATAGGAACAAATGACGATGAAAACACAATGACCCAAAACCTAGGGAATGCAACAAAACCAGTTCTAAGAGGGAAGTTTATAGCAATTCAATCTCACCTCAAGAAACAAGAAAAATCTCAAATAAACAATCTAACCCTACCATTAAAACCACTAGAGAAAGAACAAAGAAAACCCAAAGTCAGTAGAAGGAAAGAAATCATAAAGATCAGAGCAGAAATAAATGAAATAGAAACAAAGAAAACAATAGCAAAGATCAATAAAACTAAAAGGTGCTTCTTTGAGAAGATAAACAAAATTGATAACCCTTAGCCAGACTCATCAAGAAAAAAAGGGAGAGGATGCAAATCAATAAAATTAGAAATCAAAAAGGAGAAATCACAACTGACACTGCAGAAATACAAAGGATTATAAGAAAATAGTAACACAATTTAAACAACTATATGCCAATAAAATGGCAGAAAATAGTAACACAATTTAAACAACTATATGCCAATAAAATGGACAACCACAAAGAAATGGACAAATTCTTGGAAAGGTACAATTTTCCAAGAGTGAACCAGGAAGAATTAGAAAATATAGAAGACCTATCACAAGTAATGAAATTGAAACCGTAATTAAAAATCTTCCAACAAACAAAAGTCCAGGACCAGATGGCTTCACAGTGAATTCTATCAAATATTTAGAGAAGAGCTAACACCCATCCTTCTCGCACTCTTCCAAAAAATTGTGGAGGAAGGAAGACTCCCAAACTCATTCTATGAGGCCACCATCACCCTGATACCAAAACCAGACAAAGATACTACAAAAAAAGAAAATTACAGACCAATATCACTGATGAACATAGATGCAAAAATCCTGAACAAAATACTAACAGACAGAATCCAACAGCACATTAAAAGGATCATACACCATGATCAAGTGGGGTTTATTCCAGGAATGCAAGGATTCTTCAATATAAGCAAATCAATCAATGTGATAAACCATATTAACAAATTGAAGGAGAAAAACCATACGATCATCTCAGTAGATGCAGAAAAAGGTTTTGACAAAATTCAACAGTGATTTATGATAAAAACCCTCCAGAAAGTAGGCATAGAGGGAACTTACCTCAACATAATAAAGGCCATATATGACAAACCCACAGACAACATCATTCTCAATGGTGAAAAACTGAAACCATTTCCTGTAAGATCAGGAGCAAGACAAGGTTGTCCACTCTCACCACTATCATTCAACACAGTTTTGGAAGTTTTAGCCACAGCAATCAGAGAAGAAAAAGAAATAAAAGGAATACAAATTGGAGAAGAGGAAGTAAAACTGTCACTATTTGCCAATGACATGATACTATACATAGAAAATCCTAAAGATGTCACCAGAAAACTACTAGAACAAATCAATGAATTTGGTAAGGTTGCAGGATACAAAATTAATGCACAGAAATCTCTGGCATTCCTATATACCAGCTACAAAAGATCAGAAAGAGAAATTAAGGAAACACTCCCATTTACCATTGCAAAAAAAAGAATAAAATACCTAGGAATAAACCTGCCTAAGGAGGAGAAAGACTTGTACTCAGGAAACTATAAAACACTGATGAAAAAAATCAAAGATGACATAAACAGATGGAGAAATATACCATGTTCTTGGATTGAAGGATCAATATTGTGAAAATGATTATACTACCCAAAGCAATCTACAGATTCAGTGCAATCCCTATCAAACTGTCAATGGCATTCTTCACAGAATTAGAACAAAAAAATCTTACAATTCATATGGAAACACAAAAGACCCCAAATAGCTAAAGCAATCTTGAGAAAGAAAAACGGAGTTGGAGAAATCAGGCTCCCCGATTTCAAGCTATATCACAAAGCTACAATAATCAAGACAGTATGGTACTGGCACAAAAACAGAAATATAGGTCAATGGTACAGGATAGAATGCCCAGAGATAAACCCACGCACATACGGGCACCTAATTTATGACAAAGGAGGCAAGAAAATACAATGGAGAAAATACAGTCTCTTCAATAAGTGGTGCTGGAAAACTGGACAGCTACATGTAAAAGAATGAAATTAGGATACTCCCTAACACCATACACAAGAATAAACTCCAAATGGATTAAAGACTTAAATGTAAGACCTGACACTATAAAACTTTTAGAGGAAAACATAGGCAAAACACTCTTTGACATAAACCACAGCAAGATCTTTTTTGACCCACATCCTAGAGTAACAGAAATAAAAACAAAAAGAAACAAATGGGACTTAATTAAACTTAAAAGCTTTTGCACAGCAAAGGAAACCATAGACAAGATAAAAAGACAACCCTCAGAATGGGAGAAAATATTTGCAAATGGAACAACAGACAAAGGATTAATCTCCAAAATACACAAACAGCTCATGGAGCTCAATATCAAAAAAACAAACAATCCAGTTAAAAAATGGGTGGAAGACCTAAATAGACATTTCACCAAGGAAGACATACAGATGGCCAAGAAGCACATGAAAAGATGCTCAACATTATTAATTATTAGAGAAATGCAAATCAAAACTACAATGAGGTATCACCTCACACCGGTCATAATGGCCATTATCAAAAAATCTAGAAACAATAAAAGCTGGAAAGGCTGTGGTGAAAAGGGAACCCTCCTACACTGTTGGTGGGAATGTAAATTGATACAATGACTATGGAAAACAGTACGGAAGTTCCTTAAAAAACTAAAAATAGAACTACCATATGACCCAGCAATCCCACTACTGGGCATATACCGTGACAAAACCATAACTCAAAAAGAGACATGCACCACAATGTTCATTGCAGCACTATTTACAATAGCCAGGACATGGAACAAACCTAAATGTTCATCGACAGATGAATGGATAAAGAAGATGTGGCACATGTATACAATGGAATATTACTCAGCCATAAAAAGAAACGAAACTGAGTTATTTGTAGTGAGTTGGATGGACCTAGAGTCTGTCATACAAAGTGAAGTAAGTCAGAAAGAGAAAAACAAATACCGTATGCTAACACATATATATGGAATCTGAAAAAAAAATGGTACTGATGAACCTAGTTGCAGGGCAGGAATAAAGAGGTAGACATAGAGAATGGACTTGATGACATGGGGTGGGAGGACAAAGTTGGAAGTGAGAGTAGCATAGACATATATACACTACCGAATGTAAAATAGTTGGCTGGTGGGTAGCAGAAGCATAGCACAGGGAGATGGGCTCGGTGCTTTGTGATGGCCTAGAGGGGTGGGATAGGGAGGATGGGAGGGAGGCTCAAGAGGGAGGGGATATGGGGACATGTGTATGCATATGGCTGATTCACTTTGTTGTGCAACAGAAATTAACACGGTATTGTGAAGCAATTATACTCCAATAAAGATCTGTTTTAAAAAAAAAGAAAAGAAAAAGAAATTCACTGGGTGCCCTCTGTATGAGAGACCAAGGGTAAAAAGGTGAATGAGACAGTCTTGTCTTTGCTTCTCAAAATATGGTCCACTGACTGGGAGCATTGGTGTCTCCTGGAAACTTGTTAGAAATGCAGAATCTCAGACCCCACCCAGATCCACTGTATTAGTCAGAGTTCTCCAGAGAAATAGAATAGGAGATTGATAAATATATACAGACACACACACACACACATGCCCACAAAGAGACTTATTATAAGGAATTGGCTCACACAGTTATGGAGGCTGACAAGTCCCAAGATCTATAGAGTGAGTAGGCAAGCTGGAGACACAGGAGAGCCAATGGTGTAGCTCCAGTCCAAGGATGGCAGGCTTGAGACCCAGGAAGAGCTGATGTTTCAAGTTGAGTCCAAGGGCAGGAAGATGCCAATGTCCAATTTCAAAGGCAATCAGACAGGAGGAATTCTCTCTTACTTGGGGAAGAGTCAACCTTTTTGTTCTATTCTGGGCTTCAACGGATTGGGTGAGGCCCATCCACGTTAGGGAGGGCAATCTGCTTTACTCAGTCTACCAATTTAAATATTAACCTCATACAAAAACACCCTCACAGACACACCTCACAGAAATAACGTTTGACCATATATCTGGGCACCCAGTCAAGGTGACACCTAATATTAACCATCACACCTACTGAATCAGAATCTGCATTTTAACAAGATTCCCCGGATGATTCATAGGCACACTGAAGTTTGAGAAGCACTAGTGTAGTCTATGTGCACAAGGATCTCACAGAAACATGAAGAAATAACTACAATACGGCACAGCTCCAATTGCAATCCAGTCAGTCCAAGATAGAGTGGTGACGGCCATAGAAAGCAGTGAACAACCTCTTGAACAGATCAGGAAAGACCTCACAGAAACCTTCACAGAAGTGGGGCCCCTTGATTAGGCATTAAAGGTGGATAGGAGTTTCCCAGGCATGGCCTCTGCAGTCAGACTGACTGGATTTGAAGCAATAACTCTGCCACTTACTAGGTATGTGACCTGAGATGAGTAATTTAACCTCACTCTGCCTCAATTTCCCTATCTATAAAATAGGAAAAATGATAATACCTACTCAAAAGGTCATTGTGATAATTATATAAGCTAATATATGCGAAGTTAAAACAATGCCTAACACTTATTATGCACTATAAAACATAAACTATCATCATCATGTTTTTAGATCTTCTAATCCACAAGGTAGCTAGTGTTTGTAGTTCATTTTATTTAATATTAGGTTTGCCTCTGTGCCATTAACAATGGCATCACGCTTCATATATAAGCTTCCTGGATTCTCCTGACACTGAGGTGAAAGAACCAAATATAAATGCAAAGGTCCTTAGAAATCCTAGGCTAAACCACAACAACAAGGACCCTCAATAATCATAAGAAATGACATTTATTGTATGCTTACTTCAAGCCAGAAACCACCATAAGCACTAAGCTGTACTAATTCATTTAATCCTCGTAACAGCCATTTGAGGTAGGCAGTGTTGTTATCCCTACTTTGCAGATGAAGAGACAGAGACACAGAAAGCTTAAGCAACTTACCCAAGTTCACAGAGATAGTAAGCAACAGAGGCAGTATTTACACCCAGGCATGCTGGCTCCGTAGCCTACACACTTAACCACTAGGTCACACTGTCTCTCAACAGGCTAAAATTTCAGGAGAATTTAGGACGATGATTTATAAATCTGGGAAGTGCCAATTTTTTAATCATACGTCTGTAGATCTGACAAGCACAGAAGATGTAGACTAGTCTTCTCTTTCCACTGTAAGTTCAAAATGACAAAGGATTTCAAAGACTCAATAAATATAGGGTAGCAAGATCAGAGGTCTACCCAAGGGAATCTATTTCCTATAATAGGGTAATGCTAGTAGGTATACCAAATAGACCTACAGAAGTACAAAATCTCAAACACAATAAAAATTTATTTCTTGTTCAGGTAGGAATAAAAGGTAGATGCTCCCAGCTGACAGGTGGCGCTGCTCCTCACAATTGTTCCATCCTGCGGCTCCGCCGTGCCCAGGTGGAGTCATCTGCATCCAGCCACGAGAGCAGGAAAGACGGAACATGGAGGAAGCATCCCCACTTCTCAAACGTTAAGGCCAGGAAGTGACACACATCATCCCCATTCACATTCTATTAGTGAGAAATAGCTACATGGCCATGCTTAGGTGCAAAAAGGGCTGGGACATAAAAAGAAACGAAACTGAGTTATTTGCAGTGATGTGGATGGACCTAGAGACTGTCATACAGAGTGAAGTAAGTCAGAAAGAGAAAAACAAATACCGTATGCTAACATATATATGGAATCTAAAAAAAAAAAAAAAAAAAATGGTCATGAAGAACCTAGGGGCAGGATGGGAATAAAGACGCAGACCTACCAGAGAATGGACTTGAGGACACGTGGAAGGGGAAGGGGAAGCTGGGACAAAGTGAGAGAGTGGCATGGACATATATACACTACCAAATGTAAAACAGATAGCTAGTGGGAAGCAGCCGCATAGCACAGGGAGATCAGCTCAGTGCTTTGTGACCACCTAGAGGGGTGGGATAGGGAGGGTGGGAGGGAGGGAGATGCAAGAGGGAAGAGATATGGGGATATATGTATATGTATAGTTGATTCACTTTGTTATAAAGCAGAAACTAACACACCATTGTAAAGCAATTATACTCCAATAAAGATGTTAAAAAAAAAAAAGGGGTGGGAAATTTCACCTCAGCTGGATAGCTACTTAGCAGGGACAACTACATACTATAGAAAGAGAAGCATGAATCTGGGGGTACAGCTAGCCCCTCTGCCACATTCTTCCCATGGGGACCAGGTGGGCTCTCCATCACTTGGGGATGTATGGTAGTCTGTGCCTGTGGGAGATGCTCCCTGGGGAATCTGATGGGAAAACAACAGACCCCGTTTCTACAGCACATCTTAGTCACTGATGATTGGGAGGACAATGCTGTTTGAAAGTACTAGATACATAGATAAACCACAGTCTCCTAAACCTGACTGTAAAGCCAAGATTGAGGCTCTTGTGATCCTCACCCATCCCCTAGTATTAAAAAAAAAAAAAAAAAATCTGTGCAGTTACTTAATACTTGCTGATTAACATAGCTGATGAAAAATATTTCTGGCATCAGCACACAAATATTCTCAGTCATTTTAGATGAAGAAAATGATCTGAAAGGTTAAACTCCCAAGTAAGTGATTAATATGTAGTAAACTGGGACTTCCCTGGTGGTCCAGTGGTTAAGACTCTGCACTCCCAATGCAGGGGGCCCAGGTTCGAACCCTGGTCAGGGAACTAGATCTCGCATGCCGCAACTAAAAGATCCCACATGTTGCAAATAAAGATCCCACATGCTGCAACTAAAGATCCCACATGCTGCAATAAAGATCCTGCATGCCACAACGAAGACCCGGCACAGCCAAATAAATAAATAAATATTTTGTAAAAAATACAGTAAACTGAATGAATGGTGTGAATTTCAGTTCCTTAAAACCAGCACTTCTCTAAACACTGAGTTCCCACTGACTCTCAGAATAGCAAAAAAAGGGTCTGATGTATTCAGTGCCAGCGTACTTCCTTATAAATATTTCCCAAATCATAATTCTAATAGTAACTATGGCTAAATGTGTGGCCAGCACAGAGAAAACATAATTTTAAAGCTCTCTGATCTAGAGAATCTATTTCAAAAAAACACAAAATAAAAATGCAACTTTAGTCATGCATTTTGCCCCTTCTAGGGAAGCTCATTACCATGTTATAACCACATATCCAGGCAGACCTGAGGAAGCCTAGGAAATACTTTTCTTGCCTACTAGATTGTTTTGCAAAGTTAGATTTAAATGTCAAGTTTGTCAAGCCTAGAGCCTTCTCCATCTTATTTATATCATTAAATAATAAAATTAGAGCTGCATTAAACATTTCAAGCTTCAGGTTGGTAGAAACTATATTAACTTCAATCAAATCAAAATTTTGCTGAACAAATGCATATATTCCAGAAGAGAAACTATTCCAGAAAGGAAAGACTGGAAAGTCCACCTTTTTTTCTTTTAATTTACATATTCATATCGTGAATCCGAAGTTCTGCACTAAGTGAGAAACCAAAAACCAGGGACTTGACAAGGAGGATCTTCAATGACTGTGAAGTCTCCGTACCAGCCCTGGACTGTCTATATTCACACGGGAAAGAAGTATGCCTCCAACCAAGAGTCTCCAACCAAGAGCCCACCAAGGCTGTGTGGTCCCTACCGTGGCAGATGCTCCTGTTCTATAGACCCCAGACCCCCTCTGCTTCCTGCCCTTCCGCAGCCTGGGTCTCAAGCCTCCACAGGTTCTGTGAGCAGCCCAGCACCTTCCAAATAGGCCTCTTCTGCTTAAACTGGTGAGAGCTAGTTTCTGCTCCTTGCAGACAAAGGCCACTAACAGAAATACCCATGCTCACACCTGAGGACACTGAGGCTCGGAGTGATTCTATAAATTGGCAAACGTTACACAATTGGTTGGTAGAACAGCAAAGAAAGGACGCCTAGGCCAGTGCTCTTCCTGCTTTCCTGAGTGGAGTCCTGTTAAGGATTCTCACTTAGAGACTTATTTCTGACTGTCAAATGAACTCGAACTAATCTGGCATGTTTCCTCAGAGGCGATGTTCTCACTTCATCCCTTTGCCCTCATCGCCTGCATCTCACAAAGGAGCCTGGGCATTGCACTGTGGAAGCATGCAGCGCCCCCATATCTTAGGGCTCCCTTGATCACAGACATGATTCCTCAAAGCCCCATTCTGTGAGACCCACAAAGCAGGAAGTTTGTCTTTGGTTTTGATTTGGGCTGAATATTCATAACGTCTAGGGTAGTCGGGAGGATACAGCTGAACATGATTAGAACAATCTTTTCTTTACAGATGTTCAGCCATGACTGAGAATTACGTTTCTAAATTTGTGTACTGGAAATGTCACAAATAAGTCCCACCAAGTGGCTCTTCCTAAGCAAGAATATTGCCAACCCCCTTCTCCCCTCACAACAGAGAGGGCCCAGTATCGTGGAGCAGAGGCTTTGCCGCAGGGGCATGACCAGAAATGCAGTTGACTGAGACGGCCCACTCAACAAAGGGGCATTGTCTAAAGGGAAGAAAAAGGCCAGTCCGTTTCAGACATCTCAGTCCTTCTCTCCCCAGTATTCCTTGCACCAAATAGAAACTAATACTGTTTAGCATTTCCTGTTTAGTAAGTAGAGGTCAGAATTAAGAGGTAGTCTAGAAAACAGGGTAACAGAGCAGAAAAGCACAAGTGTGCTCCCTCATATATCGGAAAGCAAAGAGTTCGCTTAAAATGAAGAAATGCTGTATCCGAGAGGGGAAGATGTACTTCAGATCTCTAATAGGTAAATGATCTTCCCTAAAGTAAAGCTTCTAACAAAGTTTGATTTGTCTGCCTAGAAAATTGTTTCTCTGCAAAATGATTCACAGAAATTATGATGAGCTAAGTCTCTGAAAATCTGCTGTTCTCCGCCTGTGTAATTAACAGGTTATACTATAAAGAAACACATCAGCCCTGACCCCAAGTGGAAACAAGGTATTCCCCAAGGGGCTGTTCTTGCCTGAATTTACACTCCTGAACTTGGGGACATTCCAGGAAAGTGGTACTTTTTTTTTTTTCAAACAACAAAAATTTATTATCTCACAATTTCTGTACATTAGAAGTCTAGACACAGTCTAACTTGGTCCTCTGCTCAGGGTCTCACCAGGTCTCAAGGTGTCAGCTGGGGCTGTGGTCTTATCAGGAGCTGGGGTCTTCTTCAAGCTCATTCAGGTCGTTAGCAGAATTCACTTCCTTGTGGTTGTAGGACTGAGCCTGGTTTCTTGTTAGCTGTCAGCCAGAGGTCTCCCTCAGCTGACCTCACCCTAGGGGAGCTGTCTCAGGTCTTAGCCATGTAAGTCTCTCACAACATACAGGCTTACTTCTTTAAAGCCAGCAGGAGAATCTCTTTCCCTTTGAATCTCAGTCCCTTCTGAATCAGTCTCACCCGATTAAGTCAGGTCCATCCCAGATAATCTCCCTTTTGACTCACTCAGAATCAACTGATCTGAGATTATATCTGCAAAATGTCTTCATCTTTGTCATGTAATGTAACTTCATCATGGGAGTGAAATTGGTCATATACACAGACCTGTCCATACTCAGGGGGAAGAGCATTATAAAGAATGTGTGCAAAAGGGGGCAATAATCTTGGGGGCATCTCAGTATTCTGCCATGTCCTTTCAGAAGGAGTTTCTATTTTCAGCACTGGTTCAGGATCAAAGTGCAGAGCTGATGGTGTATCAGTGAGTGCTGTGACTAGAGACCTTATGAGTCCATACCTACAATAACCCTGTGGCTACCATCTGCCATTATTACCCGGCAGCCAGTGGGGTAAAATTCTTGTTGGTCCAGAAAGCAATCTTTCTGTTTCTGTGGAACTACCAGAACATTTGCCTTCCTGAAAACTCAACGTAATCAACTTCTACAGAAAATCTTCCCTGTGAAAAATCAACTCTGCCTTCTTACTCTCCTCCTGCTTATTTCATTCTATCCTCCACATTAACCAGCTTTGTGATGTGGGACAAGTCACTTTGCCTCTCTGGGTCTTAGTTCCCTCATTTGTAAAATTCTCAAGAGGTTGTCTTAAGTGATCTTGAATCTCTTGCCCAGGTCTATCATTCCATTAGTCTAGGTAACTGGCCTGGGGAATCAGGTAGAATGAAATGTGATTATCGTTTAAGGGGAGATGGTGTAATTGAAGGAATCCAAAAGGAAAAGAAGATTCAGGAAGCGTGGTGATTAAAATGATGCATTTTAAGAATAATCACAAACACAAAAATACTATCTAAACAGAAAAGCAGAACCATTTTAAAAGTCACTAAATTGAATGTTGGTACAAAGTCACTGTCCTGGGACATCATCAAAGTTCAGAATGGACAGACCCAGAGGCACACCATACGACATGGTCCCACAACCATCCCTCTGGGTGGTGGCAGTCACTGAACTCTCCATTTCAAACATCTCCATTCATTATTCTCATTATTCTCCAGTCATCATTCTCCATTCAAACAGCTCGTCTCAAGGTGACTGTCACAGGCGTAACAGTCACCTTATGAATTGTACTTTGGACTTTTTCCAGCACTAACCTAGCTTTTAGTCCTGGCTCCCTCATTTCCCTTAGTTCTTCCACCTGTAAAATGGAGATAACCACAGC
The DNA here is from genome assembly GCF_949987535.1 of Balaenoptera acutorostrata. Taxonomy (NCBI): domain Eukaryota; kingdom Metazoa; phylum Chordata; class Mammalia; order Artiodactyla; family Balaenopteridae; genus Balaenoptera; species Balaenoptera acutorostrata. The sequence continues at coordinate 45,069,339 of NC_080068.1, read as the reverse complement.
TATCTTTCTGAGGAGTTAGTACGAAAAGCAAATAAGAGCACATATTTAACAGTACTTGATACATTGTGAAAAACGTTCTGCAAATTAGGACGTTAATTTCAGTATTGTCATCAGTAATAATAATTTAGAAGCACACCCTGATAAAGTTCTGTTGCTTCTCCTTCTGGGTCACTCAAAAGCGACCTATCTTGGATAAGTGCAACATAAAATGCACCAAGAAAGGCAAATGCCTTTTTATGCATAACAAAAATCCAAGAGACACAGAGATGTGTGCCTTCACCCTCGAGAACTCTGGACCAAAATGTGTCCTTTCAAACTTCTTGGAACCCTGAGAGGCTGGACTGAACATGACTAAGGCATTCCATCCCACTTCTCTCTCCTGATATTTTTTTGTTTCCCAACATTAAATTCACATCCCATCTCATTAAGGTCACTCAGACATTAACCGTATGTCATAATCTACTCCTCCTTCCCTTATCATAACTTTTACAAAATACATGGACATCACACCTTACTAACTAAATCTATTTCTTCAAAAGGTTTCCTCTTCACCAGAGTTAAACATGCCCATTCTCCATGTACATCCTGGGTGTACATGGCAGCACAAGTAGCATAGCTCATGATTCAACTGAACTCTAGATTATTTCCGTTTCTATTTCAGCTATTCGTTCTGGACTTCAGTTTCATGTGTTTTAATAGAAAATTCATTCACATAGTACAAAATTCAAAAGGTACCAAAGAGAATAAAATATAAGAAATTCTCCTTCATTCCATCCCCAAGCCACTGGGCTTCCCACCCAGCTATAACCAAGATTAGCAGATTCTACTCACAGTGCTGTTACAGTGATATTTTTAAAATTCGATTATGCAGCAAGCATAGAGTATCCACGATGTGCACTGCTTTAGTGATTAACTAATAATAATTGTTCCCAATTATTGAGCACTTACCGTGGGCCAGGCGCTAGGTACTAAGCTAAACATTTTACATGCCTACCTCTCTTAATCGTCACGATAACCCTTTCCATTGGTTCTATTAATGTCCTAATTTAACAATGAGGAAACTGAGAATGATTAAATAATTTGTCTAAATACAGACATTAGGAAAATAGACAAAAGACTTACACAGACACTTCATAAACAAGGATATCCAAATGGCCAATACCTGGGTAAAAATGTATTTAGTCACCGGGAAAAAAAAACCACAAAGAGCTACCAATACACGACTACCAGAATGACAGAAATGAAAAAGACAGAGAATGCAAAACCGTCCAGATCCTCATTAACAGCAGAACGGGTAAATTATGGTATATTCACACAATAGGATGCCATGCAGCAAGGAGAATGAATAATCTACAGCTACATGGAATGATGTGGATGAATCTCACAAGTATGACATTGAGAGAAAGAAGCCAGACACACAAAAAAGTATATAGTATATTATTCTATTTATAAAAAGAACAAAAACCGGCAAAGCTACTCTATGTTGCTAGAAATCAGAACAGTAGTTATCCTTAGGGGAGGTGGCGTGTCAGGAAGGCGACCTGAGGGAGGCTTCTGGGGTGCTGATAATGAGCCAGGTTCTGCCTACACCGGTGTGTTCAGTTCATGAAAATTCATTACGCCACACGGTGGATAAATTTTACATTTATATTTATGTGTATATAATACTGCAATAACCAGTTTTTAAAATTTTATGTCCTCATGAAGTTTACATTCTAGTGGACCCGAGGATATAGTATTTAACAGAAGTAGATCGCGACCAGAGGGTTGAGCAGATGCATCATTTCTTAGCATGGATTTTCCAGGGCCCTGGATCCTGCTCCTGTTAAGAAGGGGGATTCTGGCTACACTGCTGCCCTCTCATCCTCAGGCTTCCATCACCACTCCGCTAGAACTTAACATCCCTCCACTTATAGTTAAAGCAAGTGTTCTCAACCTGGGGCCTTCAGACCCCTCAGGAGCCCTTGGACAGAATTCAGGGTCTGTGAACTTAGATGTGCACTGCTTTAGTGGTTAATTAATAATAATTGCTCCAAATTATTGAGCACTTACCATGCACCAGGCACTAGGCACTAGGCTAAACATTATATACTGAATATATTATATAAATACAATTTATAGTTATATATATTGATCTATATCGCTAAGTTCTACTCAACTGAAATTTAGCATTTTCCTCAACTATGAAGGTAGGCAACAAAGCACGGTAGTATTAAAAGTGCCTAAGACTTTATCACCAATTAAAACACCACATATTTTCATATTCATTTCAGCTGTTGCAGATATCTTGAAATATAATTCACACTTATCATGACTTAGAAAGCTTGGTAACTGTTAGTTCTGCCCCTAGATTTTGTAGTCCATGTGTTAATAAACAAGCATTATATATTACTGTGTCACAATTTTGTATTTTTAGTATTTTGATAACTGTATTTAAGTATAATTGGTTTCCTCTGTAATCCTATGTATTCTATTTTTTGCATTTAGAAACATTATTTTGAAAAAGGATCTGTTCGCGTTCCAGATCGCCAAAGGGGTTCATAGAAGAAAAGGTATGTTCATATGCTGGCTATTTCACGTTCCCCATCACCACGACCACCTCTCCCCTGCATCCCTGCCCCGCGTGCCCTGCACTCTCCACTCTCCCCTGCCTTGCTCTGTGTTCCACAGGTGTGACCCTCTATGGACTCACCACCCAGGCTTCCTTTACTACTCCCCCTCCCCAACTTGGAGGATATATGAATTTCCGCCTACTCCCTCCCTGCCTCACTAGGCTTCCAGGGGAGATTTAACTTCTCTGCAGCCACAGGTCCTACCATTCAACGCTCTTCCACAGCTCCATCCCTCTCAAGGCTCCAATAGCTTTATTCCTGAGCCTTGTCCCTTCCTCCTGTCACCAGTCCCTGAGCTTTTTACCCCTTGTTGGTTCCTTAATTCACCCACACTGCTGGAAACTCCCTTCACTAAACTTTGCTCAGCTTAAGCCTTTTGAGAACAATTTCCATTTCTTGCCATCCTGATAACATTTACAGACCCTAGGCTCACGATTTGTAGACTAAAGCAAGGCTATGACCCCATTCTCATTGGGGGGCAGAGTGCAAAAGTGTGTGTGTGTCTGTCTATCTGTCTGTCTGTCTGTCTGTACTGCATCCCTGTGTTGGGAGTGGGGAAAGATGCTCAAGGACCCTGAACAATAACACTTTCTCCACCTTCCCATTTCCCTGGAAAAACTTTTGGCACAGTCTGAGATGGGAAACCAGACAAGCGATGCTGAGAAAAGGTCATGCCTGAGCTGAATATGTAATATCCAGCAGGAGTTATCCAGGGGAAGTCGGGAGTAAGGGGGAGACAAGATTCTTAACAGAGGGAGTAGAATTTTCCAAGGCACAAGTGGAGGAGAGCTGCTGCCAGGGGTTCTCCTGCAACTGTCACATGTTAGCAAATAAGTCCAAGCAGCACAGAGAAGCAGAAGGAAGCCATTCTTTGAAAAGGCAGAAGAACAGGGAGGGTCTGCTGAAAGGAGATCACTGCTGGAGAGAAGCACAGTTCTAAATTCCTTACACCTGCCAGATACTCTCCTAGGCATCTCTGATTTCCCAAGGCTGAACCGACAGGAAAAAAGAAACTAGATCAAGTCCTGCTTGCAAAGAAGATCATTTCTCCTAAGATATTTCGAGGCACTTGCCCTATCCTCTCATTGCCCAGGACAACGCTGGCTGACAGCTCTCTGATATAGAAGAGTGAACGGAGGAGACTGGCCAGGCAGGGAAGGAAGAAAAGAAGGAAGCCTGCCAGGAGCTCACCTCCGTATATCAGTGTGCGTGCAAAATAAATAATCCAAGCCAACCCAGGCAGCTATCAAACCAAAGGACATGTTGCAGGTAGCAAGATAAATCGTCATTGTCAAGGATGTCTTTGTTTGCTCCCGACAGACTCTTACTGTATCTCCCTCTCCTGACAAAGCAGCCCCAGGAACAGGTTTCTAACACGCACTGCCCTCCGGAAATGATAGTGCTCTTAGGGAGAGAAAAATGAGCGTGAGCTCCTGGGTCCAGAAGCCAGTAGACCATTGGCTGTGGGGACTACTCACTAAATACAGGTTAGAAGAAAAATCTATTGGAAACAATAGCTACATGCTGTTTTCACCAAAAGTCATTTCTGTCAATCCAGCAAATCTGAATCACCAGCGCTCCTTCAACAGGCTCATACCGTGAATCTTATCCACACTGGCCTTTCAGTGATTCCTCCTGACTCTGTCGTAGGCATTACACTCACTGGCAAACGCAACACGTCAGAAGAGCTCCATGGGGAAAAGTTTATAAGAGAAATTGGCCGTCATTTTTTAAAATTTAAACATAGAAATTGTTTTAGTATCGTTCTAGAAATGTCAGAAATAGGCAAATTCTTTATTTCTGGGTAATAATTACAACTATCTGTTAGAACTTTGCAAATACGTCCGTCAAGATTTTGTCTAGGTAATTTGGGGGAAGGAAACCTCAAATTATCTCTGAACCCGACTCTGCTCACCACCATTTCAGACACTTTAAAATTATTTGGGTAGTGGTTGCCAGGGGCTGGGGGAGAAAGAAATGGAGAGTTGTTGTGCAATGGATATAAAGTTTCAGTCATGCAAGATGAATAAGTTTTAGAAATTTGCTGTCCAACGATGTACCTACAATTAACAATACTGTACTGTACACACAAAAATTTGTTAGAGGGGTGGATCTCATGTTAAGTGCTCTTACCATGATACAACAACAAAAAGAAAAAATCATTCGGAGATTCTGATTGCTCCTGAAGCAATGTAGAGCAGAAGGGACAGTCCAGACCTGGATTTGGGCACACAGGAGCACGCTCTGGCAGGAATCACTTTCTGGGGATGAACAAAGAGTCTGGCTGAATACTCAAAACGCTGAGCTAGAATTTCCCCCATTTATATAGCCAGTCTCCTCTCTCTCTGCTTATTCCTCCTTTTCACACAAACAACAGCAAAAGTCAGAAAAGGTTAAGAAGAGCCTTTTCCTCTTTAAATGCAACAGGAAGTAGGTTACTGTATTATCACAAAGTATCAAGAAAAAACAAAGTATCTATTTGTTTTGGTAGAGGAAACCTCCTTACCCTGTATAAAGATAGCCTCTAGGAGTCCAGGTATAACTATGCCTTTCCTGCCTTGAAAGACCAAGTCTCTGATCATCTATTTTGCTCATCCACAAGAGTTAGCATGGTGATGGGATTAAGAAAATGGGCCCTGCAGCCGGGCTGCTCGGATTTGGATCCTGGCTCTACCTACCACTTATTACATGACCTTGGGTAAGTTATTTAACTTCTTTGTGCCTTGGTTTCCCATCTGTAAAATGGTAATAATAGTTTTGCTATGAGGATGAATTTATAAAGCACATAGAAGAATACCCAACTCATATTAAGTGCTAATAAGCATTTGTCGAATAAACAAATAAAAAATAGATCTAGCTCCCCCTTTTCCCACGTCCAGCTCTATTCTTCTGTTGCCAGCCTCTCTCATTCTGGAGTGTTTCTCTGTGGTTGGCTGTGCCCATCTTTGCCACTTTCTGTCCTCTCTGATGATGAGGACTCTGGGGGATACAGATCCTCAAACAAACATTTCTTTACTTCATGACTAATGCCTACTCGTCCTTCAAGTCTCCTCTTACATAGCTTTACCTCCTGAAGTCTTCTCTGAGGAATTAAGTCTCCCTCTTACATGCCCCATAGCACAATGTTTTTTCTCCACTCATTCATTGATTGAATCAAGAGAAAATTATCATGTAAGGCCCTGTGCTGGGTATTGGGAGCTTACATTCTAGAGAGAAACACATAGCAGGCCTGGAAAACTTTTTGATAAATGGATGAATATACAAATGACTCACTTATGTATCTGATCCTTACCACTTTCTCCCCACGGGAACAGACAAGAAACTGTCCCAATTACTCAGTAATTCTCTGACATCAGCCTATGACAAAGGGATTTGAGGGGTTTAGCCCCATCCCCCTCAGGACCCGGCTGACAGGGAGTCCCCTTCAAACTGCTGCATTTCTGCAGCCAGTGCAACCGCGCAGCACACAGCAGCAGCCTTGACTGTTGCTGGACCCGTTCGGGGCTCTTCAGGATTCATGCAAGTGCACTGTTAGGAAGACAGAGACACTGGGAGTTACAGTGGATGGAGCCGTGCCCAGAGAAGAGGAAAGGCAAGAGTGAAATTAAAACCAGGCCGAAAGTCAAGCTAAACTAAGTTTTGCAAAACTAAAGTTTCACTGTGTAAAGAAACATTCTCCCATGTACTCTTTTGCTACAGTCACCTGAACAACTCGGCAAATTTTCATTCATTACCTAAAACACACACGTGGGCACTGTGGTACTCTGAGTCTTTCTCATAGATGGCAGAGCTACCAGCTCTGAATTTACCTTCATCTTAAAATGATCCTTTTCAAGTTACTCAGCATAAGCCCTAAAGATTAGTCAATATAGCCATCATCCAATTCTTTAATGAGATACAGGATATAGACAGTGAATTTATAGACTTGAGAAATTGCAAGACAAGAAATTTCACATGTAAAAGAAACAACTTTTTTAAGAATTAAAACTCTTTGTAAAGCAAGGAGAATGAAAGCAGATCCTGAAGACTACAAGCAAAGGAACTGAGGTTGTCATTATGCCAAAGCCAGCATTTGGGGAAAGCATGGTAATCAGCAGAGACGGACAAATGCAGGTCAGAGGAGAGGGACAGGCTGGTACTATGGAGAAAGCATTGGGTTTTAAGTCAGAAAACATGGATTTGAGTCCTGATTTGCCTTTTATCAGCTGAATGACTTTGAGAATCACTTAGTCTCTCTAGCCTCAGTTTCCACATACATCAAATGGCAATAATCTTTGTTTCTGCTTTAGGTAGCTCATGGGCTTGACACTAGCTAAGATCAAGTCGGTAATCGGTACGTAAACTCCCAGCAGAGGGCCTGATGTACAATGAGGCTCAATAAATATTCTTTTTTTTTTACATTTTTTAATTAGAACGAAATAAATCTCTAACCCAAATGATCAGCTTATATGTTTCAAACTTGGCTCATGTTGAAATATATCAGTCATAAGAGTTTACCATGACTTTTTAAAAGAATAATGATGATGATAGCTAACACTTTTTGAACATTTTTAATGGATATGCCAGGCACTATGCTAAGAGCTTTACACACACTCATTTATTCCTCACATTATTCCTGATGTAAGTTTATCATTACAGAGGGGGAAATCGGCACAGGGAGATTAGGCCACATCCCTAATTACAGTAAATAAGTGATGAAGCATTTGTTAAAATTTACTTAAAAAGCAAAGTGGAAAATTTGATTGAGAGGGGAAAGATATGAAAAAAATATGCAAATAAATTTGAGGACATATATCCATCATATCTCTCATCATATTTCCTACCAAACAGAAGAATGCGTCTCTCAGGGCTCTCTCTCCCCCTTCCATTCCTGCTAGCTTAAGGCTTCTCCTACTGCCAAAGGGTCCTGACTTCCGGATGCCAGCCTTGCCAGTGCTTGGCAGGTCAGCCAGAACCCTGAGAAAGATGCTCAATCTTTACTTTGCCTTTTAGATCATAAAGAGATTTCTCAAAAACAATATAGTTTTATGAAGAAGACGTTGTGCCTGTGACTCAAGTTAACACATTTTTTGTTTGTTTTTCAATGTTCAGAGAATGAGTTAGTGCTCTAACACCACACAGGGGTTAAAAGCATACGTCATGTGATCTGGAGCCAGGAGTGCCTGCCTGCCTTCCAGGGCTGGCTCCTCTACTTTTTTTTTTTTTTTAATTTTTTTAACATCTTTATTGAAGTATAATTGCCTTACAATGGTGTGTTAGTTTCTGCTTTAAAACAAAGTGAATCAGTTATACATATACATATGTTCCCATATCTCTTCCCTCTTGCATTTCCCTCTCTCCCACCCTCCCTATCCCACCCCTCTAGGTGGTCACAAAGCACCGAGCTGATCTCCCTGTGCTATGCGGCTGCTTCCCACTAGCTATCTATTTTACATTCGGTAGTGTATATATGTCCATGACACTCTCTCACCCTGTCACATCTCACCCCTCCCCCTCCCCATATCCTCAAGTCCATTCTTTAGTAGGTCTGTGTCTTTATTCCCATCTTGCCACTAGGTTCTTCATGACCTTTTTTTTTTTCCTTAGATTCCATGTATATGTGTTAGCATACTGTATTTGTTTTTCTCTTTCTGACTTACTTCACTCTGTATGACAGACTCTAACTCCATCCACCTCATTACAAATACCTCCATTTCATTTCTCAAACTCTTAGAGGAAAACATAGGCAGAACACTCTATGACATAAATCACAGCAAGATCCTTTTTGATCCACCTCTTAGAGAAATGGAAATAAAAACACAAATAAACAAATGGGACCTAATGAAACTTAAAAGCTTTTGCACAGCAAAGGAAACCATAAACAAGACCAAAAGACAACCATCAGAATGGGAGAAAATGTTTGCAAATGAAGCAACTGACAAAGGATTAATCTCCAAGATTTACAAGCAGCTCATGCAGCTCAATAACAAAAAAACAAACAACCCAATCCAAAAATGGGCAGAAGACCTAAATAGACATTTCTCCAAAGAAGATATACAGATGGCCTACAGACACATGAAAGAATGCTCAACATCATTAATCATTAGAGAAATGCAAATCAAAACTACAATGAGATATCATCTCACACCGGTCAGAATGGCCATCATCAAAAAATCTAGAAACAATAAATGCTGGAGAGGGTGTGGAGAAAAGGGAACACTCTTGCACTGTTGGTGGGAATGTAAATTGATACAGCCACTATGGAGAACAGTATGGAGGTTCCTTAAAAAACTAAAAATAGAACTAACATACGACCCAGCAATCCCACTAGTGGGCATATACCCTGAGAAAACCATAATTCAAAAAGAGTCATGTACCAAAATGTTCATTGCAGCTCTATTTACAACAGCCAGGACATGGAAGCAACCAAAGTGTCCATCATCGGATGAATGGATAAAGAAGATGTGGCACATATATACAATGGAATATTACTCAGCCATAAAAAGAAATGAAATGGAGCTCCTCTACTTTTGAGCTATGTGAGGTTGGTGGACAGCTCACTTCCACCAATTGGAATGTTGAATGAAAGAGATAGCCATGAAATGTAGCCTGGAAAGAGCAAGCAGTGGAGATCAGAGTGCTGACAAGTCCAGGAGGAAAATCCAGAGCATAGCCATCTCAGTGAGAGCATAGCCATCTCAGTGAGATCAAAGGGCCAGTACGTGAGATTTAAGAGCGACGCAAAGAGAGTGGGTAAGAGCGACAAGTGCAGTGTCTGGGCCTCAGAGATGGACCAGTCCTCGCTAAAGCCTGTGCCCACGGAAGAACCATGGAAGTAAGATGCACTTCTCACAGTCCGGGAACGTCTTCACTGCTGTACAAGAGCACGGAGAAGACAAGTGCACATTAACGTGGATACAGTATGCTCAAAGATGATTTCTACTGAGACATGATCTGTAGAAGGCTTAGAAATTAGTGAATATGAATTTGGACACACTGCAGAGATCGCCCCTTGAGGTCGGGTTTCTTTGTGATTTGGGGAATAATCATTGAACCATGGCAAGTTGACAGCAAGAGCCAACGAGCCTTAGAAATAATGGCACAAACCTGTCCTCCATGACCCAAAGCCATAACATTTTTCCAAGCTCTTGGAGCAGGAGCCATCAGCGTAAGAGGTCCCCCCAGCAGAAGTCCCTCACTCAGTCTGCTCAATCTGACTTTCCCACACACCCTGCCAAGAACACCTCCCACCCGCCTCTCTAAAACTCCGATCATGTCACCTTTCCTCCCAGCACCTCCGAGGAAGAAACGCTTGCAGTAATCAGGAAATGAACAGAGAACTTCATCAAGGTCAAGCACATGGCTAAACTGTACAGGATGCCCTATATGTGACAGAACACAAACAAAAAGCAAATGGAAATTAGCCTGGGCGTATTATACTCACAATTCAGTGCAAAGTACAGCCCTGTGAGTCTTCTGGCTCTGTCTAGAAAGAGAACTTTATTATACATATCTTTGTTGTTATCCAGGGCACCTGCCACAAAGATACTACAAAATACAAAATAACAGCTTATTCCCGGGTTCATAAAAGCTCTCGGAGAAGAACAATTAAAGCTATCTATGCCTCTGGGGACATCCCATTTTACATCAACAAATGTTGTGTCATCTGTAACCTTGCCAATTTCCATTCAAGAACTTCCAATTATTCATATTGCTAGGGGATGAATTCTGGTTTTCTTGCTGATAATTCCATTACCTCTTCTCCATCCCCCTCCCCCCAAAAAAACAGATTATAGGCTTTTCTTGGGGAAAAAAATTATAAACAAACTGCAAGTTCAACCTTCCAGGGCTACAAAGCTGGGTGCTATTTTCTGATGTCCCAAATGGCCTCTTAAAACCACATGAAATAAACCTATTTCATTTTCACACACATCATTGTGTCCCTGTGGGTTGTAGAAAAGCATTTTCAGTCAGTCACTAACTGTTCTACGTGGATGCAAAGTTTTCCTTATTGTCCTACTACCGGGGCATCTCAGATTTTTTCCCCCTGTAGGGCATCCTACAGGGGGAAGGTAGGAAGAACTCGTGGGGGAGCACGGGGGGCACAAAGGAAGTTAGGAAGGAGGGCCTGGTCTGCTAATCCCAGTGATGGCCACAGCAGTGGAAGGGTTTGCCCCTGACTGGAGCCCAAAGGTTAGAGAGCGGCAGCTACGTGGGCCTGAGAATCAGACAGATTATAGAACTCACTTCCAGGCTGCTGATGGTGATGAGCATAAATTAACATTTCAGGCTTCCCTGGTGGCGCAGTGGTTGAGAATCTGCCTGCCAATGCAGGGGACGCAGGTTCGAGCCCTGGTCTGGGAAGATCCCACATGCCGCGGAGCAACTAGGCCCGTGAGCCACAATTACTGAGCCTGCGCGTCTGGAGCCTGTGCTCCACAACAAGAGCAAGAGAGGCCGCGATAGTGAGTGGCCCCCGCTTGCCGCAGCTAGAGAAAGCCCTCGCACAGAAACGAAGACCCAACACAGCCATAAATAAATAAATAAATAAATAAATAAATAAACCCAAAGTTTAAAAAAAAAAAAGAAAGAAATTAACATTTCACTCCCCCCAGTCACTGCAGTGGCTGGAAGACATGATTGATCTAACGTTTGGCCTCCCTACAAGGGATGTGCTCATGCTTTCTCCCAGCACTCTCCACTTCCTTATGAGCTCAGCTTTTCATCACCAGACAAATATGTGGGCTTGAGTCTTGGGACCATCAAGCAGCAGGCAACCTGTTGGGGTAGTTACATCTCCACACCCTGTCTGCGCAGCAACACTTAACTGAACAGCAAAAGCTAGTGATCTGGACTTCCCTGGTGGCGCAGTGGTTAAGAATCTGCTTGCCAGTGCAGGGGACGTGGGTTCGAGCCCTGGTCCGGGAAGATCCCACATGCCGCAGAGCAACTAAGCCCGTGCGCCACAACTACTGAAGCCCGTGCGCCTAGAGCCCGTGCTCCGCAACAAGAGAAGCCACCACAATGAGAAGCCCGCACACCGCAATGAAGAGTAGCCCCCGCTGGGCGCAACTAGAGAAAGCCCGTGCTCAGCAACAAAGACCCAACGCAGCCAAAAATAAATAAATGAATAAATAAATTTATAAAAAAAAAAAAGCAGTGATCCTGTAGGCAGTGGGGCTCAATAGCATCAGGACCCATAGCAGGTCCCCTTTCAGGTTACAAGCCTTCCCCATCCTTCAGGGCTCTGTTAACACTTTTCTGTGTAAAAATGCGCACATCTGAGCAAAGTGGACTGGATTTGCAGGCATCGCTAAACGTAAAGGAATTCGTGTGGTTCATTCCCCTTAAAGTAATTATTAGCATTTGGTCTGTTTCTTTTCATAACATCACCCTTTAACCAACAAATGTTTCCAAGAGCTTTTTCTATTATCAGTCATCTGGTTTACTGGCTTGTCTGAGAGTTGAGCCCACAAGGTGCCTGATGGAGAAGGAAGTGGGGTTGCCAGAATACTGGGGTGGGGACTTTTCTCTGAGGCACCAGAGGGGCCCCTTTTACTGCTTTGCACAAAGACCTCCCTGACGCCAGCAGCAACCTGAGTAACACCAGCCATTGCCGTAAAATCTATGCCACGTCCTCCAGAGGTCATATGAGGGCTCTGTAGTGTGGGCACAGCTCAGACCCAGTACATGTTAGCTGGCCATTGAGGGAATTCTGTATATGTTCAATGCAAACTGTTTTCCTTTTTTCGAAGAGTAGGTGGAGGACAGGAGGGCTTGAAATAACGCTTGCTGTGTTTTTGGCTTATCAGAAAGGATGGATCAGTTACTGAGAGACTGAAGAATTTGGAAGCAAAGGTTGTATTTTCATCTTTTCTGAGGACTGAGACTTGGAAAGAGAATGATATGGGAGGTACTAAAGAAAATGAGTTTTTCTAGACTAAGGTTTACAGTATAGATAAATATGCTTCATGATTGGCTAGACTAAGCTTATCCATTTAGCAATTATATATTAAGCCCTTGTTACGTCTCAGGCACTGAAGGAATGTATTTCAGGAAAACGGTGAAGAATGGGTTTGCCTGTAGCCACCACTTAAGACGGGTGCAAGCCAGGCAGAAGGAGTGACCTTGTCTGGGAGAGAGTGGATTAGCTTAACGAACTGGGGGTGGGAGCACCTAGAGGGTTGAGGGAGAGGCAATGACAACTGTGTTCAAATGTGTGAAGAGCGGGGCTTCCCTGGTGGCGCAGTGGTTGAGAATCTGCCTGCCAATGCAGGGGACACGGGTTCGAGCCCTGGTCTGAGAAGATCCCACATGCCACGGAGCAACTGGGCCCGTGAGCCACAATTACTGAGCCTGCGTGTCTGGAGCCTGTGCTCCGCAACAAGAGAGGCCGCGATGGTGAGAGGCCCGTGCACCGCAATGAAGAGTGGTCCCCACTTGCCACAACTAGAGAAAGCCCTCGCAGAGAAACGAAGACCCAACACAGTCATAAATAAATAAATAAAAGAACGTGAATTTCTAAAAAAAAAAAAAAAAAATGTGTGAAGAGCTATTATAAGCAATTAGATTAGTTCTGTCCAGCCCTTAACTGTTAGACTCATGGATAAAAGGGTTGAGCAGGCAGAGTTTGGGTCTCACTGGAAATAAGAACCTTCAAACCATTATTACTGAAGCCTTGAGTACTAATGATTTTTTCATCACAGAAGATATTCAAGCAGAAGTTGAACGACTACTTGTCCTGGATGCTAAAGTGGGAATTCAAGCAGCACAACAGAATGAATGAATGAATGAATGAATGAATTTAAAGTGCTTTCTGATCCTTAGATTCCATGAGATTCTTAAGGAAGAGAGCCTTATGCTTTTCATGTCAGTTCTGGGGCACCAACTCCTTCCCTGTCTTCTATTAGACTTGTTAAATTTGAATAACACACATGTTGTAATAAGATCATAAAATGTGTTTTATTTTTGTTGCACCCTAACATTTATGAATTGATTTGATTCATACCTTCTGTTTATCTCATTTTGTAAATAAGAAAACAGAAAACATTTGAGTTCAATACAACAGCAGTCAAGAAAGGGTTCACTGTGGAATACTACTCAGTCATAAAAAAGAAGGAAATAATGCCATTTGCAGCAACATGGATGGACCTAGAGATTATCATACTAAGTGAAGTAAGTCAGAAAGAGAGAGACAAGTACCATACGCTATCACTTATATGTGCAATCTAAAATATGACACATATGAACCTATCTATGAAACAGAAACAGAATCACAGACATAGAGAACAGACTGGTGGTTGCCAAGGGGAAGGGGGTTGGGGGAGGGATGCAGTGGGAGGATGGGGTTAGCAGATGTAAGCTTTTATATATAGAATGGATAAACAAGGTCCTACTGTAGAGCACAGAGAACTATATTCAATATCCTATGATAAACCATAATGGAAAAGAATATAAAAAAAGAATGTATATATATATATATATGTATATATATATATATATATATATATATGTATAACTGAATCACTTTGCTGTACAGCAGTAATTAACACAACACTATAAATCAACTATAGTTCAATTAAAAAAAAGGGTTCATTGTACTAATGTTCTGTTTCTTGAGCTGGATGGTGAATATAGAAACTTATTCCACCTGTCTGTCTGTCTATCTATCTACCTTCCTATTTGTCTAACTGGAATGCTGCAACTGAATTATTAAGACAGAAAAATAGCTAACATTAGAATGCCTACACTCTTTCTACTTTACAGCCTATAACTTAAACTATCCCTATGTAAGATTAATAAAATATACCCTTAAGGTAAAGATTTTTTTATTTGGCTTGTACATATTTGACCTCATAAAAACCTCACAATGACTACTCAAATTGCATTGCCTCTCTCTTGGCTTTGTGATTATATCAACTTCTCCCTTGAATTCCCCAAGCCGCTCAGGATATTACAAAATGAAAACAAACAACTGTCAAAACTCAAATATAATCAAACGTACCATCCTTCTCAGGATGTCCTCTTTTTGTCTTTCTCTCCCCCTCACATGGCCTACCCAACCCCCTTCAATATGCGCACGCACACACACACACATACACGTACCTGCACACATGCACACACATACTCCTCTGAAAAATTCATTGCCTGATTCCTGGCGGCTCTGAACACCGGCAAATTGCACAGCATCGGAAAATCCATATATATTCTAGCAGGCTGTGAAAAAGAATTTCCCCTGGAATTTGATGAGATGACCACCCAGAATCAGAATAACACTTATTCAAGACATTTAAAACAGACTGGACAAAGCACTAGAGATTATGATGTAAAGATCAATTCTCCCCTAGCAAAGAAATAGACTAGGTGATTTAATGTACTTTTCCCATTGTTAATTTCTATGATCTTGAGATTAATTTGAATGCAAACTGAATCCATTTGAATAATAGCTCAAGAAAAGAACTTGGTTGCTAATTTAATAGGTGCCGGGGCATGAAAATTTATTGTCGTGATTATAGTAACTGAAACTAAGCTTGTAAAAATATTTTTGCAGAATATTAAACAGTTCTATAGTGACTAGGGCCACACACATATACATACAACATAGCAGGCTCTCTTTTATCATGAGTTTATATTCTTCTTTAAGTGAAAAAGCTGTACCAAGATGCTGTTGGGTTAGAATTGCCTTAGTATGTCTCACTCTGATTTGTCGTGGTTGCCTAAGAGATATGAGAGACAGCTCCTAAATAAGAAGATCGCTTAGGACAGAAAGATGGCTGAAAGCTAGAACAAATACTCAAAACTGTAATTTTAAAGGAAGAACATGGCAGAGATGGGGGTGTGGTAGGGAGACATCTTCAGCAATTTGCATTTTGGGATTCACGTTTGCTTCTTTCAGCAGCATCCGTAGATCAAAGGTACATCTTGCCCTTGTCTTTCTACTGTGAATTCCCTAATGGTTTGTATAAAATGCTCTAACTATAAGCATATAGGTAAATGTTTGCATTTGCACATACATTATGGTACATGTTGCCTGAGAGATAAAAGAATAAATGACAAATACTTCCATATCCAATTAATAAAGGGAACAAAAATGTATCACAATGACTTTGTATTTTGTTTGTTGATTTGGTTTTTGGATAAAGGAAAAGTCAGAAAAGAATCAAAACAGATGAGAAGGGGTTCATCTCCTAATTGCCAAAAACCAATCAAAAGTTCAGTAATAACACCCACATTTTATTGGACATCCACTACATGCACAGTTTGTATCATTCTCTTAAATCCTGATAAAAATTGTGCATGCAGGCATTGTTATCCTCATTTTAGAGACAAAGAAACCAAGAATCAGAGAGGTTGGGCTTCCCTGGTGGTGCAGTGGTTGAGAATCTGCCTGCCAATGCAGGGAACACGGGTTCGAGCCCTGGTCTGGGAAGATCCCACATGCCGCGGAGCAACTATGCCCGTGAGCCACAACTACTGAGCCTGCGCGTCTGGAGCCTGTGCTCCGCAACAAGAGAGGCCGCGATAGTGAGAGGCCCGCGCACGGCGATGAAGAGTAGCCCCCACTTGCCACAACTAGAGAAAGCCCTCGCACAGAAACGAAGACCCAACACAGCCAAAAATAAATAAATAAATTAAAAAGAAGAAAAAAAAGAAACAGCAGCTTAGGAAGTTTGAAAGGTTAAGCAAATGTTTAAAAAAAAAAAAAAAAAAGAATCAGAGAGGTTAATTACCCTGCCCAAATAAGTAAATGGCAAAGTAAAACTACCAACTAAGACCAAAGCCCCTGTTATTTCACCTGCATGTCTCAGTACCCACCATGGATACCTAAAGGGAGATGGTCCAGATTGAGGAATGGTGACTGGGCCTGTCTTTTAGGGTTATTTTTAATTTAGACACAAGTATCCTCTCAAATAATTTTGCCACACCTGACAGCCCTAACAGAAAGAGTAATAAAATCTTGATTTTGCAAAACAGAGGACTGATACTGGTTTAATTTAAATCTTCAGACGTTGACTGTATTTTAACATATACGCTCATGGATTTGACTCAAAGATGCAAGTAAGCAGTATGGGAATTTCAGACAACACAAAAGATACACTGAGGTTAAGAGGGGGTGTGGAGGACATATCCTGGGACACATGAAGTCCCAGCTTAGAGAGGTGGTAAGAATTCTATACTGTTTCCTTTCATGACTCTTGTAGTTTTCAGCCCAGACACTTCCTTACATAGAAGGTTAGTGTGGAGAGCGTCCATTGGGTGGATTCTGTCCAATCACTTATGACATATTTAGATCTGGACTTTACTTCTTCCTGTTGTTACCTGCTCATTCAATGACTTCATAAGATAGTGGTGCAAGGACAATCAGGATTTGGTCTCAGAGACACAATCCCCAGAAATAGGTTTCTTCTAATGCAGATGTCGCATGTACCAGGATACAGCAATCATTTAACAAATATTTACCGAGTGCCTAAAGCAAGTAGGACACTGAGGAGAATACAAAGAAGCATTCCCTCAAGTGCTTAAAATCCAGCTGGGGATTTCAAAAGACAAGTAATGAGTGTAGGTGGCAAGTGATGGCTCTGGCCTGGCACGAGGCTCTGCAGCTTGGCCTGGATCCAGCCCAGGAATAAATCTACTCTTAGGCAGAAGGGATTACAGAAGCTGCCTGTGAAATCAGATCAGGTCTGTAAAGGACCAGACGGTCCCTGGCACACAGCAGGAACCCAATGAAGATGGTTTTTTTCTCTCTCCCCTTTCTCTCCCATTACTCCAGGGAATAGCACCAAGCTCTCCTTGCAGTCAACCAGCTTCAGTGTTGCTCCCCGGTCCCGATAACAGGACTTTTCTTTCTCCTTGAGCCCTTGGCTCCACTAGTTCAAGAACTCTGTCCTGTTCCCCAGCTTGGTTACCTGCCCACATCCCAGACCCTTAACAATTGAGGGCTCCATGCCTTGCTTTTGCTTGTCACTCTCCAAAGGACTGGCATTCCAAGCCACTTAGTGACAGGAGCCTGCTCCAAAAATGCCTATGGCCTGTTTGCCTGCTGCTTCAGATATTGCCTGCTCTGTAGTTTCTTATGTCCCACATGGGTCATCCAATTAGACCACAAATATCAATTCATTCCAGTGTACTTGCTGCCTAGAATACTTTGTTGGAAAGAAGTCCAAGGCCTTGTCTAGGTTCCAGAAAATAGGACGTCATGATCAATTAGTGATAGCTGTTCTTGGCATGGAAGGATAGGGCTGGTGGGTACAAGGGCTGTATCCTTCCTAACCCTGTTTCACAGACTATTATCTTTTCATTACCCTCCTCACTCGGTACCATGTTTAACTTACCACACTTACCTACTTCCCAGCACTTGCAGTTGGATCTGTCCCTCTGACCCTACTTCAAAGACTCAGAATTGATACAGATCCAAATCCAAGTCTCCTCCCTGGCTTCACTAACCTATTGTCGAAGAAATCCTAAACTTAGCACGATAAAAATTATATAGTTCAGATTGGAGAGGCCAGGGTGAGAACAAGAATAAAACAGTACAGGCTAGAGGAAATATATTCAAAGATGTGGCATCTACAAAGTGCAGAATTATTCCAAGAATAAGCAGTCCACCATGATCGATAGTAACCCATTCATTCACATCTGTCTTTAAAATAACGTACATCATAATCTGAACCCTGTTCTCTAGGACACGAGTATCAACAAAATCATTAACTCATATCCAAATCCTCCCAAAGAACTTGACATAAGGTTTTTATCATTGAGTTGTTAGAGATCCTAACTAGGGAAATTAATTTGCTATCTACCTTGAACAATGTAAAAATTCAGATGTGTTTGCAAACCTAATTTTCAAGTGGCCTTTCATAAACTTGTTTTTCATGGCCCTTGGCTAATTAAGAACCCTAGTTTCCATGACTATTTTACTTTTCAGGTTGGTTAGGAAGGTTTATCGTCTATTCCCTTTATTTGTCTTTTTCTCCTTAATGGGACAAGCCATCAGTTTGTCTGAACTGGCACACAAAATTACCAAGAAAAAAACAGACTTAATGGTGGTCAGAGTTTCAAGTTGCTATGCATTTATTTGGTCTGCAAATTGTGAGCAATATTTACCACAAAAAAAAAAAAAAAATGAGAAAGAAGGAACCACATCGAGGTTTCTGGGGATTTATTTTCTGCATTTTTCTAGTATTTCTTTTACTACATACTGTAAGGAGACCAAGTTTACATGCCAGAAAAGTAGATACCTATCCCTTTAGAAAGTTCTACAATTTCATCCATTACAATGGCTGCAAATGTATTTCTATCAAACCAGACTGTCTCCATTCACGTCTATTTACAAGAGTGCACTCTGCTCTTCTTTGTTTGCACCACTGAGAAAGGAAAGTGGTCACTTTTCTCTGTAGTCTAGGAGACATTCTTTGGAAGGGAGGAGTAAGGATGCCCAGTGATTAGAAAGAACATTCAAAATACTTGAACATCTTGGGACAAGGGGTATTCCCCTCACAACTCCTATTTGTTTATAGCATGGTATTGTATCATCGTTAGCTTAAACTACAATCTAACTACAGTTGCCCTAATTAGAAACTCATACTCCAGGGGTAGTCAGTCACCATTGAATCAGAGGCAACTTCTACAAGCCTTCAGCTATTCTTTTTTTTTTTTTTTTAATTTTTTTTATTTATTTATTTTTGGCTGCGCTGGGTCTTCGTTTCTGTGCAAGGGCTTTCTCTAGCTGCGGCAAGCGGGGGCCACCCCTCAACGCGGTGCGCGGGCCTCTCACCATCGTGGCCTCTCTTGTTGCGGAGCACAGGCTCCAGACGTGCAGGCTCAGTAGCTGTGGCTCACGGGCCCAGTTGCTCCGCGGCATGTGGGATCTTCCCAGACCAGGGCTCGAATCCTCGTCCCCCGCATTAGCAGGCAGATTCTCAACCACTGCGCCACCAGGGAAGCCCCCTTCAGCTATTCTTATCGCTGATCAACACCAGAGGTTTTGACAACTGGCTTAACAAGTATTGAAAAGGGTTTTCATTGGTGAAATTAATGGCTTGTTAATTAGCAAAACAGGTGCTAGAAATGGGTTACCATTGGTGAAATTAGAATTATTCAGAACAGATGATTTGGGACACACACCTAGATACACATGAAAACAATACAGTAATATAATAAGTCCTGTAGTTGCTGCCTAATCTCTAAACATCCTGTGCCCAGCCAGTGGGTCAGAGGACTTTTGGTTTCCCCACAGTTCACTGAATCCTGACACTGCAATAGTGCCACACTTGCCTCAGGTAAACCTTTCTTGCAAAAGGTAAGAAAGGTAAATCTTTCAGGTGACCAAAAAGGATAGAACTGGAGCTTCATCTACCTGCAGAACAATTTGTACGACTGTGCTTGCTAATAAACACCTTCATGTGGGGAAGAATTCAGTATAATTCATTATAACCTGGCATCAAGAGTCTGTGTGTGTTGGAGGGGAGAGGTGGCTAATCATCATGCCCTTCTGACTAGCAGGGGCTACTGATATCTACCCCAAAGCATATCCAAGTTGGCTTAGACCTGTTCACAAAAGGAACCCACCCTCCAAACATACCTGGACACACTGCTTCTTGCCAGACAATTCTATAATCTATATTCTAGCAAACACACCTTTATGCTAATGGATTGATTTAAAGGATAAAACCAATATTGAGATAAGAAAACACAAATAAGACTGAGCCCCTGAGGGACAGAACAGATTGTGTAGTTAGACAATCACACTAAGCAATGATTTTACCTGCCATATCGTGACTACTTATTCTACAGCCAAACTGCATTTGAGCAAATTCTAGAATTATATTTGTTCCATGTGAAAAAGGAAAATCAAATTAAATGTTACCAGAACCAAAGTGGGCGAGCCAGTTCTACTCAGGGGGGTGGAGGGTAGGGGATGGGGGGATACATGGGTGCATATTTCATACCAGTGGGGATCTATTCTGCCCTGTTTCTTCTCTATTAAAGATGACTAGAGAAGCAAGAAAGGTCAGAGTATACTAATGGGTCTTCAGTTTGCAGAGAGAAGCCTGGAGCTGACTTTGAAGGGGGTAGGTAGAGAAAACCACACAATGAAATAGGAGAACTTTTAAGAGTAGCTGAGCCAGTAAAGAAAAATTGAGAAACAGAAAACCAAGAAAATGGAAGAAAACTAGAGTTCAGGCAAGAGTGGGACAGCACATGTGAAACAGTGAGCAGCTGATTTACAAACAGAACTAGAAGCCAGAGGTGACCAGGAAACAACTTCCCTTGAGGGACATCTGGATTTTACCAGCGTGAGTGTATAGACTTTGAATGTCAAAAACAGTAATTATGATCGGTAATAATTTTCTTTTTTACAGACCCTTTTGCCTAAATCAGAGAAAAAGGCTCTGTGATGTTGTGATATAATAAGAAATACTGCTTGGTCTTCGTCCCCCATTCCTGGCACAGACCTCCGAAAACCCTTGGAATGTCCTGAGTGATAGCACTGAGAGGAGTGTATTTTGTTATTCGTAACAAGCTCTTTTCAGCCGTACCTGAGTTTCTGCTAATGAGGTGACTCTTGGAGGATGGAACCAATAGGAACCAACAAGGAGATTCAAGGGTTGGGATTTTCAGCTCACGCCCCCAAGCTTCAGGGAGGAAAGGGAGACTGAAGATTGAGTTAATCATCAATGGCCAATGATTTAATCAGTCATGCCTACATAATGCACCTACATAAAAACTCTAAAGGCAGGAGTCTGGAGTGCTGCCAGGTCTGTGGACACATACAGGTGCAGGGAGGGTGGTGCATCCAAAGGGGCTGTAGAAGCTCCATGTACCCTCACCCCATACCTTGCCCAACCATCTATCCATTTGGCTGCTCATGAGCTGTATCCTTAATAATAAGCCAGTAATAATAAGTAAAACACTTTCCTGAGTTCCATGAGCTGCTCTAGCAAACTATCAGACCTGAGGAGGGGGTTGTGGGAGCCCCCAATTTACAGCCAGTTAGTCGCAACCAAAGTGGGGGCCTCAGTCTTGTGGGACTGAGTCCTTAGCCTGTCTTTAGCTAATTCCGGGCAGTTAGTGTCAAAATTGAGTGAAACTGTAGGATACCCAGTTGGTGTCTGCTGAAAATTGGAGAACTGCATGGTGCAGGGGAAAAAAAAAAAAAAAACTATTTGGTGTCAGAAGTCTTGTGAGCACAGAAAGAGTGTTTTCTTTCAGGCTCCTTTAAAAAAAAAAAAAAAAATCCTACATACATAACTACACCCATAGAAGAAAACTGCAACATCAAGGAGCCAAAGAGGGGTTACTAAGGGAGCATATTAGCTTTTCTTAGAGTTCATGGCTCAAGTAATGGAGACACTCTCACTTACGGTATGTTGAGTCCAAGCTGCTCTCTGAAGCTCACTGGCAGGTGAGCAGACAAGCAGAAGCATTCCTCTAGGAAATCCAGGTAGAAGCGCTCCGTGAAGCTCTTCCAGTTTGGTGGCATTTGACTCACAGCCAGGAGCCTGGGCTGTCTGTCTCTGCTCACAGAACCTTACCTCCTGTCGTCACCATCCATCCACAGGGTCTCCCCATCCTCCACCTTTCTACTCACACGCTCTGTCTTGAGATGGTTTTTACTTACTTTTAGAGGCTTTTCCCCATGTGAGCACTAACTAGCCCCCAAATGATGGCCCCTCATAACCACTACCTAAAGTAATTTTTCAGAGATGAACTTACACAGGTATGAATGTATAGATTAATACAAATATTTTCTACTTTATAGGTTTCACACTCAACCACCTCATATTCCTAAACAGTACTTCCACGAAATTCCTGAACTGAAGGCAAAACCACCACAAAGACTGCAGGTGATACGGCACTGTGGTTAAGAGCACAGGTTCTGGAGCCATATTGCTTGTGTGCAGATCCTAGCTGTCCTACATGCTAGCTGTGTAACGTGGGTAAGTCAATTCACCTCTCAGGGCTTCAGTGTTCTCAACTTTGAAACGAGGCTGTTACAGTACCCAAATCATAGACTTGTTGTGAGAGTTAGCATGTTTTGTAAAACATTTAGCCGGGGGTGTGCTGGACTTGACTCCTTTTAGCTCACAAAAGCCTTTGGGCAG
This sequence comes from Balaenoptera acutorostrata, assembly GCF_949987535.1. Classification (NCBI taxonomy): domain Eukaryota; kingdom Metazoa; phylum Chordata; class Mammalia; order Artiodactyla; family Balaenopteridae; genus Balaenoptera; species Balaenoptera acutorostrata. Next base: position 45,046,640 of record NC_080068.1, on the reverse strand, counting down.
CATCTCTTCCCACGTCTCCCTTCAGTGACATCACACATATGGCCTGGCACTGGTCGTGGTGGGAGTATTCACACCACAGAAACTGGCAGATGCTACAAATTAGAACTTTTTTTTTTTTTTATTGAGAGCTGATTGTTTAACATTTACCAGTGGACCCATGCATTTAGTGCAAGGGCTAGTACATAGTTAGCTCTCAAGAAATATGAGCTATTCTTAACAGGAAAGATGATAAAGGGGACTGTCTGGAAAGTTAAAGAATTTCCCCCCAACTTTTTCTCATCTTTGCAGTTATACAAAGAAAACTAAGTCAAACTATTCTTTGGTGATAGGGAAACTTCAAGCTAAACATATACCAAACGTCTCCAGCCCCAGCTAGCAACAATCTATATGTTCTTGACCGGAATCACCTTGCCCATTTCAATCTATGACATGGCACTAAGGTGCCTTATAAAAGATATATTGTACATAACATGTGAACACTTTTCCAGTGGTCCTGCCAAACTCAAGGACATGTGGGTTACATACTTCTACTGAAGTCTGTGAGTGAGTTCCTGCTTGGGAATCAGTTCAAGGACAAAACTCATAAGTACTTCATGAACAACACAGATATCTCAAAGATACAATTTTAAAGAAATGACTAATGGACTCCCTCATCACCCCAACCAAGAAAAAAAATCAGTGGAATAGAATCTTGTCAGAGTTTCCAGTTTGTTTGTAAAGGAGATGGATGCAGAATGAAAGAAATCAATCAAAAATGGTTTTTTTTTTCTTTCTCATGTTTACTGATAGAATTTAAAATCAAGATAAGTTTCCTAGAGTACTTACTGTGTAGTCTCTTTGGGCAGTGTGGAAATGAAGAAAATGGATTTTTAGTGTTTTATTTTATTTATTTTACTTTTTAGTATAAACAGGAAAAATGAATAAATCTACAAAGGCCAATGGACCATAGAAGTACAAATGGACCAGAGTTCAAGCAATAAGATCCTGCTTTGGGAAATCCTAAGTATTTCAGGAACACTATCAATAATGTTCTAAAATCTCCTTTTGCCACCCCTCTGTAATTAAGAATTTCATGATGTAACTCAGGCCCATAGCATACAACAGACCAGTAAATTACCGCTGGATTTCATAAGTCTCAGCCAAGTATTTAGTCATTGTCACACTACAAGCTTAGGATCTTGCCCATAATTCTGGGTGAGATGTTTATTATTCTAATCAGGTATCCACATAAGTGGGAAAGAAGAAAACTAGTTACTATAAATATACCAGCACATTATCCTTGAGCTATAACACTTGAAAGTTTCTGTTGAATCAAAAAGCAAATTCTGTTCACATGCTACAGTCAACCTGGTGACTACTCCTAGTGCACTGCTATAGGCAGATGGGATCTGAATGACTGATTGTCTTAATATTTAGTTTAGTGGTGACAGGGGCGGTGTGGCACACACAGCACTCCCAGCGAAAAAAGTAAGACAAGGTTTATGGCATTATCAACCCAGAAGAAAGTAAAGGAAAACATTCTGTTCCAGAGACAAAGATGGTCAGGAAACCATAGGTCCTCAAAAACAGTCATGCAAGGGCAAAGCTATCCACTCCCCAAGAAAGAAAAATAGAATACACACTTTCTTTTCTCTCTCCTCCATCAACAACAGAGAAGCCCTATTAACCGGGGACCATAAGAGTTCTTAGCACTGCAGGCTGCAACGCACTCCTCTCCCGCCAGCTTCCTGGCCTGAGGAAAGGGAGGAGGGTAGGGAAGAGGTGTCCTAGGAGAGAAGAGGCCTTTGGAGGCCAGCAGCGGAAAACAGATCCTTGTCTAAGAAAAGTAGGTCAAAAAACTACTGAACTCAACTGCTGACACACCTGAACGTCACTGCCCCAGGGCTGCCACCCAAAGCCAAATCAAGACTTTCCCAAGTCCAAGTCCTACAGCATACAGGAAAGTTAGAAAAGTTAACTCTGTAGCCTGCCCAGCTTCTAACTTCTCTCCACATAGAGTAGGGTTAGGAGGACAGATGCCTATATTAAAAATGCAAATTACTTTTCTCTCACCTTCCTTCCACCTTTTCAGAGAGCTCCATGTCCAACTATGCTCTTTCCTGTACCCACCTCTACCAAAGACCCACGTGACCTTGCTCATTTCGTGCAGATGCATTTCATCTCACACTCACGCCCATTCTTCACTACTGCCAAGACTAGAACAAAGTGCTTGGCTTTGGAGTGAAGGGACTCAGGCTTTGGAGTGAAGGGACATGAATGCTGTTTTCACTACTTACTATCTCTTTAACCTTGGATGAATTACCCTCTCTGAGAGATAGTTTCTGCATCTAGAAATGAGAATAAATCCTATTCCCCAGGTTTGTTGTGGATTAAATGGGATAACATATATAAAATGACTGGCACATGACAAGCTATGAACCTCTTGAATGGGATTAAGTATGGGATTTAATATACATAATTTAAATAAATATAGAAGAGGACCTCAAGAAGCCTGAGATCCAGGGCCAGATTTAGTGTAAGAGGAGGAGGAATGGGGTAGAAGAAAGGATGACAGAGGATAAAGGAAATACTATGGCTGTTTTAAATCCAAGATCTTGTCTTTGGATGACAGTATGGTGGAGTCAGTATATAAAGAGAGGATTAAACTATACAAAACATCTAGAAAAACTGTTTACAAAGTTAAAGGGAATACTTCTTCTCTACTCCTGATGAAGGGAACTCATTCAGTGTAATTCCCATGATCTCTCTGGGAGTAACCTATCTGATTGATAAATTTGAAGGAATAAACTGGACATGCTCAGTTCAGCTCTTCCTTTATACCTCTTGGTTCCTTTGTGTTCCTCCAGGGTAGCCCCAAGTCATGCCCTGACATCCCTTCTCCTCCATCCCTGCCCCACCCACAGAGACTCGGCCATGGTTCAGCACAGCCCATAACCAGGTGGGAAAGTAGGATTAAATCTATCCTCCAACTGAGCCTTTATGAGTACCTAAAGATGAGCTCTCATCTATCTTACTCTGTTGTCTTAATTCTTACTTTTCTTAGCACTCAGGCAGGACAAAGGGTTTTATTTAATGGGCTCCCTTCAAGGATCCCAACAAACGTTAATGCTATTTATGGATATTGGAAAACTAACAAAGCAAAGAGAACACCCAAAACTGGTCTGGCTATGTCAAAATAATACTAATTAGAATAAATGGCAAAAAAATTCCACTATGACTAACTGTCATATGTATAATAACTACTAAAAATACCATTCATGTGGGTCATCTGATTTTTCTTTGAAATGTAATGTGTTAAATTTAATACATGTATTTCCATATATTTAGGCTTCCTCTGTTCTTCTAGCACTCAAACATTACAAAAATGGCAACCACTTGAGTGGATACAGTCTAAGCAACCTGATTAAACCCTAGTCCTTGCCCCCAGCTAGACCCTGACCTGTGGGCTTTCCTGAACTGACCTGCAGGAGGTCGATTCACTGCTTACAGTAAGTTTTGTATGCACCAAGGGATCCACACCTTCCACCGTAGGGAGGTAGTTACTTAGAGAGAAAGCAGTTAAAATGTGAAGTTCATCATCAGTGGAAGCTCACAGGATGACCCAGAGGGCCTACTTCTTGGAGAGAAAGTAGGATTTTAACTGACAGATTCGATCCTAGGTTCCTCTCTAGGACCTCCCAATAGAGGTCATGAACTGTGATGTAACTGCACGGTTTCAAACCACTTTCAGTTCAGTTCACACCAGGCCCCCATGGAAGGCATTTCAGGCTTCCACCTCTCTCTGCATGCCAGTCTCAATCACCCCGTCCCGCTCCCGGCCACCCTATGTTTATGACTTTAGTATGAGAGGTTTAAACTGCGTCTGTCTCTGTTACTGACTGTTCACCTTTCATCCACAATACTTGAGTCCTTCCCTAAATCGCTCCCTTTGAGATAAGTGAGTGGGTTCTTCATGCTCCTGTACAAGTAGCTTTCTTGACCCAATTATAATCAGACTGAGACTCTAACAAGTTTTTACCCTTGAAACTAACCAAGGATCCTGAAGCTTGGGGGCTCTGTTCTCCTATGGGTGGTAAGATCCTTAAAGTTTGGGGCTATGTTTTGTTCACTTCTGAATTCCCCAGTGCTTCAAAGAGCAGCTCTCATGAGTAGCTGTCGAATAAATCCTTGCAAATGAATAATGAAGCACTTACACTCTAACAGGAAAACTCAAAAGCTTTAGGAAATGCTCCATAAATCAACAAGATGATGAGCAAGAAGGATGACTCAAGAGAACTGCTTATAATGGTATAAGAGACTAGGACCCCAACTCAGCCAGATTTCACGACCTAGGAGAAGAATTTCTTCTTTTACACCCTCAGTCGTGCTGGGCTGTTTCCATTTTTGCTGGGTTTGGCCGCTCAGAACCCTCCTCTCCCCCATGCAGCTTCAGTACTTTTTCTATCCTATATTTCATCGGGCAACTTTTTAGGAAAAAGCTGAACACACACACACACACACACACACACACACACACAGTGGTTCTTGGTGACCTCTAATTGGTATAAACTGATCAACACATTGCTCTGCCTTGGCCACTGTGATTGCTTCAGGGATGTCACAAGAAGGTGAGATTCCACCCCAGACAATGAGATATGGAGAACTCCTTCTTGGAGGAGGTTTCTAAGAAACATAGTTCTTTGCTCTCTTGTGACTGCTACTGAAAGTTGTGCTGTCTACCCCTGCAGGACATAAGCAAGGAAGTACAGAGCCGCCAGAAGCTGCTAGCAGCCATCTTGTGGCAAACCACACAAGGCATAAGGAAAACAGAGAAGAGGAAGGAAGAGACAAAATGATGGACTCAATGAACCACTGGCTCCAGCCTGACCTGAAGCCTGACCTACCTCTGTGAGTTCTCAGTTACGTGAGCTGATAAATGCCTCATTGTTTTAGCCAATTTGAGACCAGTTTTCTGTTACCTGCACATGGCTAAAGCCAAATTCAATTAATTGATCAAGGCAGCTCTTAATAAGTTGCTATGTCCTCAATGAGTTGAAAAGTTTAAACACATCAAGGTCAAGGGACCCACTAGGGGGACTTTCAATGCAGCAAAAAAAGGGAGAGAATGCAAAAGCCTCAGCACTTCCCAGCCTATGCCCTCACCTCTGGCCATTTCAGCCTCTTTGGATTCCCTTCAGCCATTTATCTGCATTCATTACATGCTAATTATGTTCAAGCCAGTGCCTAGAGAATGAACAAAAACACTGTCTCTACTTTCTAGAAGCTCATAAATAACTATAGAATGTGTGTAGGTAAAGACTTATAAGTATTAAGAAACTAAAATGAAGTTTTAAAAAGTGGATTTCCCCCTAAATTCCCTTTAATTTTAAGCCATATTTTTTTACAGTTTCAACTTGGATTAAAAATAACTTCACAATAAACTACAAATGTATTAACAGTAAGCGCCAGAGCAGTGGAAAATCTAACAAAATAATATCTGTGAAACCTTTTGTGCAGCACAATGTACCATGCACCCATGTACTGTTTCATAAACAATAACGGCCAAGAATTATTGGACATCTACTGTATGCCATGTGCTAGTAATGCTGAACATTCTGTATACATTATCTCAATCTCTACCACAAATTGTTATTCCCGTTTGATAGATGAGAATGCCAAGGCACAGAGAATGTAATTGATTTGCCCCAGACCACACAGTGAGAAAGCAGTGGGCTAGGACTTGAACTCAGGCAATCTGACTTCAAATCCTGGATCTCTCACTACTGTGTTATTCTGTTAAAAGATTTCATAACATACGGTGGGCAGAATAATGGTCCCCCAAAGACATCCATGTTCTACTCCCCTGACTATGACTATGTCAGGCTACATAGCAAGGGGGAATTAAGGGTGCTGATGGCATTAAGGTTGTTAGTCAGTTGACCTTGAGCTGTGAAGATTATCCTGGATTATCCGCTTGGACCCAACGTAATCACAGCAATGACAAAAGCAGAAGTCAGACTGATACAGCAATGACAAAAGCAGAAGTCAGACCGATACAACGTGAGAAAGACTCAACCGGCCATTGCTGGCTTTGAAGAGGAAGGAAGGGGCCATGAGCCAAGAAGTGAGGGCAGCTTCTAGAAGCTGGAAAAGGTGAGAAAGCACATTCTCCCTTACAGCCTCCAGATAGGATCGCAAGCCTGTCAGCACCTTGATTTTAGCCCAGTAAGATCCATTTTTGGACTCTGACCTCCAGAACTGAAAAATAATAATTTTGTTTTGTTTAAAGCCACTAAGTTTTTGGCAATTAGTTACAGCAGCAACAGGAAACTAACATACAAAGTATGTATACATTTTCACACCATATAGGTAAAAAGATGCATAAGATAACAATGGTCCCCAAGATATTATTTTTAAAAAGTGAGTCAAAATCCAACCCTATGGGAAAAGAAGCACTGGCCTTGGAGATACCAGAGTTCGGTTCATACTGACAAGTAACTAAATGACCTTGGGCAAGTTACCAAGCTCTCTGAGTGAGTTTCCTTCTCTGTAAATCAGGGATTACTCTTCTCATAGGGCTGGAGTAAGGACTAAGAGAGTTTTTAGAAACAAGCTAACACAATGCTGGGCACTCACCTGCCCCCTTCTTCTTATAAACCCCCAAAGGAACACTGAGAAAAAAACACAATCATCTTAGGAAAAAGCTGTATTTTATTAATATTCAGGATATCAAACAATTTAAACATCAATGTAATTTGCTATATGGAAATGGTGTGAATTCTAAAAAAGAGATCAACATACCCCAAATTTTAAGGCAAGAAGTTTCTCATCCTAGGGGTCATGCTAGAGCTTTGGTCTCTCTCTTCTCTCTGTTTCTGTCTGTCTGTCTGTCCGTCTCACTCTCTCTCCAGGGATCAAGTTAAAGTAAGATAGTAGTCCAACAAAAAGAAAGATGTAAACACATTGATTTATGTCCATTTTGCTGTGCAAATAACTAGCACTGTTTTCGTTACATAGGCTGCTTCTCAAGAGGAATATATATTTTTAAAACGGCCTTCTCTGGGGCTTCGACTGAGATCTGCATATCAAGGTTTTACCCTTTCCCCCAGTGACCCATTTGTCTGAGGGAGGCATTCAATTAGACTGCCTGAGCAAATTGATTCAGTATTGACCAGGAAAGGCTTCTCGCTTGAAAGACATATTACACCAAGGTGGAGGTGTCACTGCCACCAGTCAATACCCAAGTGCAAAGGCCCAGATGATTCAGGAATAGGAAATGAGGAAAGGTCCTCCCCAGGCATTTGGAGCAGAAAAGCCTCCTCTTTCTCTCACAGAAGAGGTAGCATGGGAGTGAGAAGCCCAATAAATTGGGGTTTCATAAAGGTAGGAAACTGATTCCCAGTCTCTGCTAGCATTAAATGGGAATAAGGAAAATGGAAATTCAGGAATGAGGCAAAAGTTACTTTACCTCACAATCCAAAACTGGGATTTGAGGTTTCAGTAATCTTATCTCTCAAGGTCATTGCTCTTTAGAGAAATACCCCTGCTCTTTTCAGATACCCTGGCCTCTCCTCCCTCTGCAGGTGCAGCCCTGAAGCCCAGGTCTGACAAATTTATCAAAACTCTCTCTTTACGACCTTCACACATTGTGTTTATCAACAAAAGATAGACACTCAGTTGTTTTAGACAAGAAATTGGGTCCCTTTACATCCAGACCATCAAAAAGCACTGTATACCCAGTGAGACAGAAATAAATGCTAATCGATGATAAGCACGCTTTATTTAATATAAAACTGGTACTCAGATTAAAGGGCAGGAAGGACCCAAGTTTGCGGTGTCTGATGTTGGCTTTTAATCTTTATTATTTCTCAAATGATGGCTTTGATTTGTTGAAATGTTTTATAGCCTTGAATATCTGACAGAATAAATTAAACCCTTTCTAAGAGCTTTCCCTTGATTATCCCAAGTACCCACTATAGATAAGATTGTCCTTTACATCCCTCTTGAAAAATCATAAAATTGGTTCCATTAAAATAATTAGGACCCCCACCTTCATTTTAAGATTTAGCCTCTACATGTTTACAGCACTGCTATTTTATTTACATTTTCACATCCTTGGAACAGGGTGACCATTTTCATTGCGTGGCACACATATTATTAAAGACTTGTAGTTTCCAAATGTCACTGGTGAAAGCTGAAATCCATTATCATTTACTCTCAGAAATGAAGCCCATCATGCTGTGCACTTGCAGAAAAGAATAAAGAGGTTTAAACCAGAATCTGCATAATCCCAGGTAGAGGCAGAAGCAGCAGTAGTGGGAGAAAAAAAAGGCATCATCTCTGATATGCAAACTCAGGGGAAAAAATGGCATATATTACAAATCAGGCCATGTGAATGCACAGTACCCAAGAATATGCTTAAATAAGTACACACGTTGTGATGAATCTATTCAAGGCATTGATGATCATTTTCTAAGCTATTTCATAAAGTTCCTCAGACACACATATATGCACAATTCTGTAGTGAAAATACAGCTGCCATTCCTTCTATTTTCATTTGGAAGCCAATGGCAGATAAAATGAAAAACCCTGTCTTCAACCCTATCCAAAAAGATCCTCCTCAGAGAATACTTTCATTTATTATTTCTTTCCAAATAAATTTCTAATATTATTCATATGCCTGATTGAAAAAATATTTCCAGTATTAAGTTAAAGGGGAATAAGGAAATGGGTGAGCACATGCCCAAAGCAGAGAGGAAAATGTCCTATATACTCCAGAACCTTGCTCAAACTAAAAGGATAGAAGGGGACACATTTCTCAAAGAATCCATTTCTTTTAACAATAACTCAATTTCAAATAATGGTGTTAGCCACTAAAATAATAACTATGAAGATTATGTATAAAACATGAAAAAGAGTTTATAAAATGTAAATGCAAAAGAAAACATGGAATTGTGTCTATACTATTACTGCAACCTTGAGAAATTATTTATATAGGTATATTTATACCTATAGAGAAAAGGTCATAAAAATATACACAGATATGATGATAGTAATTATTTTTGTGTAGGAGAGTGGTGGCAGTTAAGGATGGATATTTTCCTTATTCTCTTTATCTGTCATTTCTAATATTTTTACAATGAAAATATATTGCTTTTTAATTTAATTTAAATTTTTTAAAATCTTTAATTTTAAAGATACAAGAGGCTAAAGACTCTAAACCCCATCTCCAACTTTTTTGTAGGGAAAATTATGTTCTCAAAGCATTGAATTCACAAGGCTAGGGGAAAATATTACCATTTGCGGCTCACTATATCTGCTACTTATTCATTATGAATTTCTTAAATTGGAGAAGGCCATACCTGCTGGGAGAACTTGGGAAGGATGAGTAAGGAAACCCAAGGAAAGTATCAAGTACAATTGAAGTTACTGAGTTTCCTGGATGTTTATTCACAACATTGATGGTGTTCAGGATAACCTACCCCAAGATAGGGCACCTTGGCATAAAGTGAAAGAAATTTAAGAAATGTCACATGCAGGAAGGACTTTCTGAACTTCCCCTGAAGTAGGTCACAAAACCCTTATGGGAGAGGGGCCCTCCCTATGCAGGGAGGAAAGGAACATCCTTATTTCCAAGGTGGAAGGATGTTGAAAGGAATCTGAACAGGCCTTGCTCTTTTCCCGTGTACTACCCTTAGCTCATACTCTGTTATCCTATCGCATTTTTCCACGACTTTCCACTCTTCATCAAACCTAGCGTGAAAACGCTCTGGCTTAATCGCTTCTTCAAGTCTTTGCTTCCTTATTAAGGCTCTCATGTCATGTAAAAGTTATATTAAATACATTTGTATGCTTTTTTCTTGTTAATCTGTCTTGTTATAGGGGCCCCAGCCAAGAACTTAGAAGGGCAGAAGGAAAAGATTTTTCCTCCCCTATAGCATCATGAAGAAAAACTATATTAGCACACCATGTTAAGTCCAAATCATTTCAGAAAAATATTTAAGTAATGGGTAGAAAGGGCTCTTCCCTTCCCTCACCACAGCACCCCTCAGCCTCGGTCTACACCAGCTTAAGGTTAGCTCCTTTCCTTCCAATAAAGTGTTCACACGCAGGGAGAGGCAGGAGGTAATACTGGAGGCTTTATTAACATGTGAAGAACTGTGAGTGAATGTGCTACTCACAAAACTGAAAAATTAGTAACCATGGATTTAGACTAGGCCTCACAGGATACCAAGCTCAGCTCCTCTTATGAAGTTCTATCGGTGTTCATATCCTTTGCACTATTCCCTTGATAACAAAGACGAGACTCTTTCTTCAACAGAGACTGTCAGCTGTGACAAAATCAGGGAAGATTTCTCACTTGGCGAGTGTCTTAGAAAATAATCATGGGGTGGCATAGAGGGAGCTATGGCTAAACATCACCCGGACTTGATCTTTTGCCTCAAGCAGGCTCGTGTTGCCATTGGAAGACTGTGTGAAATATGTGATGGCAAGTGTGTGATCTGTGACTCCTATGTGTGTCCCTGCACCCTGGTGCGCATGTGTGATGAATGTAACTACGGCTCTTACCAGGGACACTGTGTGATCCGTGGAGGCCCCGGAGTTTCAGATGCCTATTTTTGTAAGGAGTGCACCATCCAGGAGAAAGACAGAGATGGTTGCCCAAAGATTGTCAGTTTTGGGAGCTCTAAGACAGATCTCTTCTATGAACGCAAAAAATAGGGCTTCAAGAAGAGGTGATTGGTGGGCTGTCTCTTCCTCCCCCCATCAAGCTGCTGCAGCTGCCAAAAGAGATGCCTACAGAAAGGAAATGGAACACACAGCATCACCGGAATTGCCTATTAGTACACTGGCACCTTTCCACCCTTTCCTCTCCTCTCACCCAGACATGGTAGGAATGGAAAAAAAAGATTCTTCGCAGAGCACTCTGGCAGACTGTATCACAGAAAAATGGATAGATTGGTTCATGGCGTTCCTTAAATTCAAGAAGCAAGACTGTGTTATCCACATCGAGAAGTTCTGTACACCAAAAGCTTCTAAAACAGGAATGATCTATCAGTTCAGTCTTCTGTTTGAGGAGCTGTGAAGCTAGCTGCAGGGAGAAGCATGTTCTTGCAGCAGCTCTGATGGCAGTTGTCCTTGATGAAACATCTGCAGGGTGGTAGTGGGCTCTCAGAACAATAAGTGTGGGCATTTCATCTGTAACACCCACCAGGTGGTGCTGGTTCATGTTATTTTTCTTCTAAAAATTGGAAACCTTTTCTGTTGCTATTGTATTAATAAAGCAGGTGCTTATTTTCTGGTAGTCAGCCTATTTTCTGGTAGTCAGCCCCTTCCCAATTTAATCTTAACTCTAGGAATTTTAGTCACCCAGGAATTTGTGATTCAGAATAAAGGTATTGGGATTCATGCAAAAAAGAAAATAATCATGGTAAGAGAAAGCACTTGTGATGTTTAGGAAAAAAATGTAGAGTTCTTGTTTAAGTATCTACACATAAATTAACCAGTCACAAAGAATAAGTAACACTGAAAGGAACAATACTGATATGTAAGCAAGATGCCAAAAAGCAAGAAATCTAATAACCAGACTCTCAACTCTGTGTGTCTACAGCATCAATTGAATATTTAAAAACCTGAACATGTAACGGTAAAAAGAACAGACACTCTAAGAATGAGCTAAGCAAAGCCAATTCATACTTTCCCATTGCTAATTTGCAGAATGGGAAAAGTGCTTTTGGAGGAAGGTAAAAACACATAGCTTGTTATTTATGTATTTACCAAAATTAAAATGAAGGACAATCAACATACTAAACTACATAATACTGATTTTGGCTCTACAGTTTCAGCAGAGACAGGAAGTCTCACCAAACATTCCGTCAGCTCCTCAACGTAAGAAAGAAGCAGCCACGTCACTGGGTCACTACTTGAAGGACAGGGTCTCGAACCACAGCAGCCTTTGCGTGAGCCACTGTTGTGTTAAACCAACTAGGCTTTGGGGATCGAGTGATCCCACAGCTTGACCTAGCCTACCCTGACTACAATAGTCAACTCTAACTTTTCTTTGCCTTAATCAACATTAACTTTTCTTCTGCCTTGCCATAAAATTGATAATTCAAAAAGAGTTGGGCTTCCCTGGTGGCGCAGTGGTTAAGAATCCGCCTGCCAGTGCAGGGGACACGGGTTCGAGCCCTGGTCCAGGAAGATCCCTCATGCTGTGGAGCAACTAAGCCAGTGCACCACAACTACTGAGCCTGCGCTCCAGAGCCCACGAGCCACAACTACTGAAGCCCGTGTACCTAGAGCCCATGCTCCGCAACAAGAGAAGCCACCGCAATGAGAAGCCCGTGCACTGCAATGAAGAGTAGCCCACGCTCACCGCAACTAAAGAAAGCCCGTGCACAGCAACGAAGACCCAATGCAGTCAAAAATTAATAAATTTTAAAAATAAATTTTAAAAAAACAAAAAAACAAAGAGTGAATATGCTAATTTATATACATACATATATATATATATATATATATATATATATATATATATATATGAGAAGCAGCAAGGGCTATCTTAAATATTTAAGAGTTTTAATACACATTATATCAATTGACATTAATTGGTGTCCCATGGGGAGAAAAAGGGTTTCATAGTCAAGTAATCCTTAAATCCTAGAGATTTAAAATGTAAAGTCAAATATTAAAGGTTCTGAAAAGTCCTACACCAAAGAATAGGTGTAACTGCCCAATCCAGCATTTTTCAAGTAAACTAACAATATTTCAGTGAAAAAGAGCTTGGGAAATGCTAATTCTATTCCCCCCAGTCCCCCCAAAAACTCATTTGCATGCTAATAAAATCTGTATCCAGCTACTATTGAAATTTATTTGCATTCCCTAAGCAAATTTATTTGCATTCCCTAAGCATCACCTGGTAAATGAAGAGCGTGATAGTCAAGATACTTAACCTCAATATATCCCAGACATCTGTCAGTCAGAATGGACTCTAGGCCATGAAAACCCCCTACTGTGCCAGGCTGTAATTCTTTAATTACTGGATTGTAGGAAGGTCCAGGATGCAGAGGGCAGAGAGAGAGGTAGGTCCTCAGAACAGTGGCTATGCACCAACTGGTATAGTTGATATTTTACATCCAATACTAACTAAATATCAATTGCGCCTAAGGGTAAGTGATAGATAACGTATTTACTTTAAGATTATGATTTGAACATTTCTTCATCTTCACTTGCCTAAAAGGCCTAAGTCTTGCTTAATAATTTATTTCTGAAGACCTTTTATTTTTCAGTGGGTAGTCAACAAATTTAACAGGTATGGAAGTCCAGAAAATGTTTAATAGGCACCTATCATATGACAGGCACTGTGGTAGATGTTTTCATAAAATTAAACAAGAAAACATGTTTTTCTGTAACCCAGGGCATGTTAAGACATTTAATTGATACATACTTGCAGATTGAAATATTGACAAGGCAATAGTTTAACTGGATATTTGACAAATGTATTTCAAAAAAATGTTTAAGTCTGTTTCATCGTATTGAAACTAAAGACACAGCATGAACATACCTAGTATACATTTCCTTGTATGGAAAACTATTCGGCTTTGTTGAAAGAGTATCTGAATGTAAGTTTGATTTTACAGGTAAAAGATTCTCCTCACCGCCTGGAATCAACTTATTGAACTCTGTTTTCAATAAGAAGCATTTTTTAAAATTTGGAAATGTTCTGGAACATTATAACGTGTTCAGAATGGAGTGAAGCAGGAGTTAATTCAACTAATCTTCTGCATCTCCTTAACAGCCAAAAATTCGTATCTATCTACCAACAAGATATTTTAAGCCCTGTTTTGGATCTAAACATCCAAGGAAATGAAACATTCATATGATGTTTCAGGACCCTATTTTAAACAGGGTCCTTTTAGTGGCTGAGCTGATCAATAATGACCTAAAATATTTCTTAAAAATCTCAGCCACTATCAAATTTAATTTATGTAAATGAAGAACATGATAAGATTGATCCAAGAATCATTCTTGGCTTTGAGAAAATGCTGCCATCAGTGTTTTCTTCTATATCCTTTAAAACGAAGGCAGGGATTTGAGGCATTATTCCAGAGAAAAATGAGTCCTGGATTTTAGCAAATAGGAACTCACTATATTCCTCCATGTTTACTCTTCATTCTTCTTTACTTTACTCCTTAAATTATACTCAAATGCCCTTGACAAACAAGGGAAATATCCAATCTTAATGGCTGAATAGTTCCATCATCATTTATTAATTCTAAGTTTGTTTGGGCGCTTTACTCCACTTGGGTTGGCCTTAAGTATCCCAGTTTGTGACTCCTTGGTCCAAAATACAAGGCCAGACTCTGCCATCATAAAAGATGATGAAAAAGTTCTTAATCAGTTCTTGTGGGATAAGCTACTCAGATCTGTTGTTTTGCCAGTGTTTGTAATCTTTTCTGTTTAAATTACAACTCAGAGTTCAGGAAGTGCTTTCAGATTAAACAGAATGAGATTTAAAATTCTAACTCGGGGGCATACCCCTGACATAATTAGCAGTTAAAATCAATATGGACCCCTATTGTTAGGTGATTACTGAGATAATCCTCAACTCTAATGCAATATGCTGGATGAGGCAGTGTAAATTTATGTAATTTATACTCTATTGTGAATTATTTGCCTTGGATTGGATTTATTTAATATGGTACTTCTTTACATCCTTTACAAAGTGTCAAGGAAATACAGTGTGTCTATTTACATAATATCTCAATCATTCCATCACCATTTATTAATTCTGTGTTTGTTGGGAGGAACTGGGATGTTAAGGTAAATTGAATATCTTATTGACTGAGAGGAAACCAGAAGATAATTAGCTAATATCTTGAAACCTTTCTAAAATGTACATCTACTTCCAGTTAAACATGATGCATTGAACACTTTCTGATACTCCAATTTTAGGAAAGACAAAGAAAAGTTAGGAGAAGACAGAAACAGAATATTGGAGGATGGAGAGCAGATTGACAAGTGATCCTGACTTAGCAGACCTGAGAAAACTTAATCCTAAAGCAGCACCGAAAGAAACCAAAAGCAAACCAATTATTTCCTCAGAATGATTAAAAGACATAGAAGACTAGTAATATACCTCCAAAAGAGTAGGAAATTGAGCAGGGTGAAAAACAGGAAGATTGATTGGGAGTCTGCACAAGACTGCTCTAGATATCCTCCCCAAACTACAGAGGACTCTAGATTCACTCTCTGGAGATGGAGAATGGAAGGGATTATGGGCTAGAGGACACCAGGGACACAGAGAATAAGGAATATCACACTAAAGATAGGATGATCATATAAAAGCCACATATTGAAAGGTAAGATTCCCAGTTTCTTACCCACCCTTGCATCCAGAACTCACATAGCTAGGCTTTTAGTTCTTTCCCAACAGGCAGGAGTTTGGGAAACTTCTCTCTGGAAAAACTTGCCAGCCCCAGAGAATGGGGCATTGATGGGGGATTGCAGGAAGAGGCAGAGGCAACTGAAATGGCCTAGCCTAATCATCCTACACTGAAGCCTTTCAGTCAACAAGTCACACACAGAACTTCCAATAAGAACTTCAGTGCCCGCTTCTTAAATATGAAAAACAGAAGAAAAAAATTTTTTTCAAATAAACCTAAAAGCCCACCACTAATGTTCTCTGATTGATAAGAGAAGATCCTGAACTGAAAGAAATAAGGGAAAGAGTCTATATGAAAGAAGCATTGTCAAAGAGAAATTGCACTGGATAGTTAAACAGGCGAGGAAGACTTTATTCGGGATTATTGCAACAGGGATCAAGACTATTTGCAGTAGGGAAGAGAGACTGAACTCAACTCCAGATACAATAGGGACAGCTGGGGATTTAGAGCCCATAGGCAGGATGAGGGAGTCGGCAGATGGGAAATCACTAAGAAGAAATTTGTTAGGTATCAAAGGTTGGGGGGATGAGGAATTTGATCGGATACCAAGGGCGGGGGGCGGGGTGGGGGGGAATTCTTACTAAACTAGCTTAGCAGGATTCTTGCTAAAACTGGGCTGGCAGGCCATGGAGAGGCAGAGTCAAGAAAGGGGCTCAGTGAAGCCTTGTCATCACCCAGAAATTAAAAATTAGTTCTTGGGAATTAAAAATATGATAGCAAATGCAAAGATTTTAATATGAGAATTGGGAGATAGGGCTTCCCTGGTGGTGCAGTGGTTGAGAATCCGCCTGCCAATGCAGGGGACACGGGTTCGAGCCCTGGTCTGGGAAGATCCCACATGCCGCGGAGCAACTGGGCCCGTGCGCCACAACTACTGAGCCTGCGCGTCTGGAGCCGTGCTTCGCAACGGGAGAGGCTGCGATAGTGAGAGGCCCGCGCACCGCGATGAAGAGTGGCCCCTGCTCGCCGCAGCTAGAGGAAGCCCTCGCACAGAAATGAAGACCCAGCACAGCCAAAAATAAATAAATAAATAAATAAATTTATTTATTTTAAAAAAAAGAGAGAATTGGGAGATAATAAGAAAAACAAAAAATACTATAGAAAATGGAAAATATAAGCAAAATAATCAGATAGGTACTCCTGCTCCTCGCCTAGCCTCCATAACCAGCATAGCAATGGGCTGACAGGTTCCCAGAGACACAAAGGAACAGGGTCTTTATGGAGATATCATCTCTCAGAGGGCTGGCCTGCCACTCACTGAAGGTCATCTACATTCTGGGCAGTCAAGATGTGGCTTAGGATGGGTCCAAGAGCCTGCCACACATTCCCAGTTCTCGCTCTCTGTGTGTAATGAGCTCCTGTACCAACCCCATAATTACAGTATCAAAAAGTCCCGACAGCACCCACCAAAGCTCCTAAGGAATGAATTAAATTTTCAAACATTCCGACATGACAATTACAGCCTTTGCGTACTTCAAGGTTTGCAGGGTAAATGACCCCAGTTAAAGTATGGATTTATTACTTGAAATCTCCCTCCCCTCATTTCTTTTAACCTTGTGTATCAGCTTTCTATTGTGGCTGTTACAAATTACCAGCAACTTAGTGGCTTAAAATAATATAAATTTATTATCTTACATATCTGTAGGTTAGAAGTCCAACACGGTCTCACTGGGCTAAATCAAGGTGTCAGCAGGGCTGTGTTCCTTCCCCGAAGCTTTAGGAGAGAACACATTTCCTTGTCTTTTCCAGCTTCTAGAGGGAGTTCATCCCTCAGCTCATGGCCCCTTTCCATCTACAAAGCCAACAGATCTAGTCCTTCTCAGATCACGGTGTGCCAGGGACTTCCCTGGTGGTCCAGTGGGTAAGACTTGGCACTCCCAATGCAGGGGCCCCGGGTTCGATCCCTGGTCAGGGAACTAGATTCCGCATGCATGCCACAACTAAGAGTCCGCATGCCACAATGAAGATCCCGTGTGACGCAACTAAGACCCGATGAAGCCAAAATACATAAATAAATAAAAATAAATCTTTAAAAATAATGCAGAATCCCAAATGCCACGACCACAGATTGTGATTCAGTAGGTCTAATGGGGGCCTAAGGAATCTATATTTTTAATACATATAACAGGATGTTAAAAATGGCAGCATCTCTATGTCAGTTTCAACTAAGGTGTCATATCAAATAGGATCCCAGCAGGAAGCAGACAGCACACTGAAGCTGGGTAACATGAAGAAAGTTCAATAAAGGGAGTATTCACAAAAGATGTGGGCAGATTATAGGGAAACTACAAGGGATGATGCAGTGCCCCTGGTCTAGTAACACCATGGTAACTGCCAACATCCCTAGACCCAAAAACACAAGGGAAGAGAGTTGTTACCAAAATCAGAGGAGAGGATAGGGCTGCTTGACAAAAAAGCCTTGGTTGAGGGATGCTGGCAGCCCAAGAGAACCCAGTAGGAAGGGAGCCAGGGAATTAAGAACCCAACCTCACTCTCCTCCCTTCTTCCTGGTTTCTCCCCAGACTCCCTGTTGACCAAACCCCACATGAAGCCAGAAGGCAAGGGAGTCCACTGGTGAAGTCCAAATAGGTCAGTGTCTTGGGCCACACAAGAGGATGGATAGGGATGGAGAGCAGGTCTGGAGGGACAAAATAAAGGTATTCTGCATAAGCACCAATACAACAGATACCAAGCGAGTGAAAAACACACCTACTCACCCACCCCTTCTATACACAGAATTTACAAAAGAAAAATTTCAAAACAGTTCCATGACATTGAATGCCTCACCTGTATAAGGAAGTAAAATAGAGTCAGAGTATGAAAAGAGAGAGGGGGCTCTCATGAGATCACTCCCAGAACTTGCAATGTATTCCTGGTCATTGAAAGACAGATGGCTCCACTTACCTCTGAAAAAGTCAAAGTGCCCTGAAGCCACAGAATCTAGTCGGCTGGGGGCTACGATCTGTCTGTACTCTCAGAATTTACAGGCGCAAGAGATGCATGTGTGTTTCCTTTAGAACAGGTGAGCCACACGGGAGAGAGAGCAGGCCTTTCACCGTTTTAGGTCCTGCCCAAGAAGACCTCCTAAAGCAAGATTCAATGTAAAGTGGACCTCTGAACACAACCAGGATAGTGGGAGAAAAAACTTAGGCTGCACTTAGATTACATCATGCTTAGTGAGTGAATCGGTCCTACAATATAGTGTCTCTGATTCACATTGTCTGGAAAGTTTTCATAAAACACTGCTCTGGACTATTTTAATCTGCCTGGGTATTATAAAATGGACAGGAAAAAAGATGATTCACCATGGTGTTCTTTTTCTTCGCATTAAGATTTGAATGGACTGGTTAAAAACATAAGTTCTAGATGCAGATTGATTATAATGAAACCACATCTCTGCCATTTAGTACCTGGGTGATCTTGGGCAGGTTATCTAGCTTCTTTAAGCACCAACATCACCACCTGCATGTAAAATGACTATAATAATAAACATACCTCCAAGTATGGGAAGGATAAGACAAGATAATCCAGGTTCCTAAACAGAATGCCTGGTACATAGTAATACATAGCAGCTATTTTTATCATCCGAAAAGCATATATAGAGTCATTACTATATGTTATACTTAAATGTTGGCATGCAAATGGCCAAATTCTAGTATAAAACCCAATTCATCTAAACTCATCCACCTTTTGTTTTCATTGAACATTTGTTTTACCCTCAAACACTCAAAACAATAAATACAGACTTTTGATACATGAGGCTTACTTACCGGTTTTCCTACAAGGAAAGGTAATAGGTTACTTGGTTAATAATCATATATTAAGAGCTCAGTTTGGACTAAAAGCTATATTACATGCAGTGAGAAGCATTATTATTCAAATCAAAAATATATGTGCTGAAGGGATGTTGCCCCAATGGTACTTCAGAGGGAATAAATAGCATTTAATAGAAGACTTCCTGTAGGAACTGAGTTTTGAACTAGATAAGAATGGAGAGATTAACTCTTATTAACAAAGCTGATGTTAGGAGGATTTTCAGGCAGCGGACAATAGCTTGGCAAGGGTGGTGAACTGGGAATTAAACAGTCATGAACTGGGTACCGCACACAGCAAGACTCAAGAGAGGAGCACATGGGCTGTACTGGGAGCAAAGCAGTGAAATCAGATAAAGAGAAAACCTCTCCTTGCTATAAATCATCCAAGTACCTCGAAGTTCACTGGTGCACAAAAATGTGTGTGGTCAGTAGTAATTTCTATGGCTTCCAAAATGAGAGCTTTCTGAATCCCTCTGAAAATTAAGTGAAAATTGTTATTGTAAGAGAGAGTATAGGTCATTGATGATTACTACTGATAAAAGTTCAGCTATTTCTGTGGCAGAACATAGAACACAAGGAAGACATTTGGGAATTAATTATATCTTCCTGGACTTTTAAGAATTTCTCAGATTCCTATTTTTCTCTCCTGTGAATCAGGGAAAATTGCTAATACACTTGCCTTCCATGGTGAGGTCTAACAATACACTCATAATAATGATGCTACAGAAAATGCCCTTGGAGTGTGATAGATTTCGGGAGATAATTAATTCTGCTCCCTTCCTTTCTCACTCACCCCACACCACTACCAGTACTTCTAATCAATTTTAAACTTGAACAAAAATCTATAAGGTTTCAAATGACCAGAAGACATGTTTATTTCTACAGTGATTAATTTCCTCAAAAAAAAAAAAAAGGAAAAATTCCATAAGTAATTGGATTGGTTTAATTGACACTCTCTAGGTTTGAAGCCAATGAAAACCCTAAAAAGCTTTTTACCTCCTACATTTCCAACCTGAATGATCTTTAAGACCAAGAAAAACAAGAGGTCAGCAAGAGAAAAGAAAGCAACCCCAGCTCAACAAGAAGACTAAAAAAAAAGTGCTCAAAGTGGTAAAAACTGTAAAAATCCCTTTACAATTCTGGTGATAGGGAATAAAAGCAATACCTGAATTTTAAGCTAATGGTGCTGTATCAGAAATTTTTGAGTAATTCTCATGTTTACAGAGCAGGAGAGCAGAAATTGACTCTTGGCATATCTAAAATGCATAAAAATGATATATACACTGTCATCATGTTTGCAAATTAAATAATAAGGAAGTAATGTATTCCTAAGCCACAGAAAGACACATCCAGAAAAATTAAATGGTTGCATTAAAATAATCCCACTAGCCAGCCACCTCCAGCTAGGCTAGTTTCTTTTATCACAGTCTAGTTTCCATTTCATTAACCTTTGGGTCAGAGCTTCCAGAAAACTGTTGGCTACGTCTCAAATGGAGAGATAAATGTGAAAAACATTCTGATCAGGGAGGGATTCTGGGAACAAGACTGCAGCCACAATATAGTTTTTAAATCTCCCCAAATTCCCCCATAAAAACAGACAGAGCAACTAGGATACCAAACCCAAAAACTTATAAACAATATTTACATCAAATAGTGACAATTAAGTGATAAGATTTCCCCAGGAACCTGAATATATGAGCAGACTGGGATAAGCCACCAGCAGCCACAAGACCCGTATGGTATTCCCTGCCATGTAGGAGGAAAGAGAAAGAAGCAAAGAGTATCTGATGGATCTGAGAACAGGAAAACCCAAAAATGGCCAACAAGTGCTCACTGGAAAACACAGTGGGCCGATGTGAAGGCAGTGGCTGAAACTCAGATGAACTCAGTACATTTCCATTTGTAGTGCGGTAGGTTCTCAGTAACGGGAGAACTGAGGGGCTGGGGGAGCTTGGTTTCTACAAAGCCTCAAAACTAATCAGACAGAGCTCCCTTCCAGAACGAAACCTACAAAAGATAAACTGCAGGGAGGAGATGCCAACTTCAGCAGGACAGGGATAACAGAGATGAAAAAAGAAAAGATCAGATAAAAAGTTGAGGTGGGAAACAGACATAAATACAGTTAATTCAGGTAAGGTCATCTGGTCAATCCATGACCATTAAAATGAACCCAGTCATCCAAATCTAATACTTTTTCATTTTTTATCCAGATGTTTGTTATCATGTGGGCAAAGACTAAGAATACTAAGTAAAATGAAGCTTAAGAAATGAATAGAAGAATATTACACTTGAATATAGTTTTTTTTGGCTATAAGAGTCTATGAGAAAAACAAATGGATAGTTTTATGTCAGAAAGCTAAATGCCACAAAATATTTTAATGCAACTGCCGTTCCACCTTCATGGTATAACATATAAGGGCAACCAACATTTATGGAGGATTCAATCCGTTCCAGGCTCTGTTCCAAGTACTTTACAGGAATGACCTCACTTAATCCTGATAACAACCTTCATTATTCCCATTTTAAAGATGAGGAAACTGAAACTAAGATAAGTGACTAGTCTAAGGAAACACAGCGAATAAATGACAAAGCCAGTTCAAATACAGATCTGCTTGATTCCAAAACCCGTTTATTTAACATTTGTTTATTATTTACAATAAAAACTCATATTGTAAAATAACTTGATAATGAAAAATTAAAACCTGGTATTAACAAATAACCTATTCCCAAATGGCTAAAATTTACATTTCACTGTATCTCTTAACAGTTTCCATTGAAAAGACATGGATAAGCAAAAAGAATTCCTTGAAGTAAACATGTACAGTGGTTCCTTTTTTTTTTGTGGCATGTGGGATCTTAGTTCCCCGACCAAGGATTCGGCCCATGCACCCTGCAGCAGAAGTGCAGAGTCTTAACCACTGGACCGCTAGGGAAGTCCCTAGACTGGTTCCTTAAAATAGTCAACAGCAAAAGTTTTGCTCATTCATGTCTCCATAGTTCTTTTGTGATAAGAGGACTATTTCTGACTAAAGGGATGTGATACTTCCACTGTATATATCCAAATCCTACTTAACCTTCAAATATGAGTTCATTCTCTTCTTTCATGTATCCTTCTCCTATCACTCTGGAAATTACTTCTATTTCTACTTAATTCCTACAGTTATACTTATTGTATCTAGCACATGGTTTAGCATATAATTATCCCCCAGTAATAACAAGAGTATTTGAAGTAAGAGAGACCAGATTTACCCTTCTGCCTGAAACCACCAAAAAACCAAACAAAATATATCAAACAATGATTTTCATGACACTGGACAGCAGGCAACGAAGAACAGTGACCCTTGAGAGATAAGAAACAAATAAGGAGACACCTACATTTGTGCCAGTATACTGCCTTGAGAGAATTTCCAGGCTGCAGCCCAAGGAGAGGGAATCCAGCGGGGGAAGTCAGCTGACTCCCTGGGTTGAAAAGACAGAGTGAGAGCCTGGGAAGACCAAAGTAGCTAGAATGTACACAACAGAAAACCAGTAAAGAGACTTTCACAGAGAGAGAACTCCAGAGATCTGTAGAGAATCTCTAAAAATTGAGCAAGGTACTGATTTGCACATAAATGTGAGGAAATCATCTGAGGCTGGGGAAAGAACCGCCTGAAAGGATTAGAAAGAACCATACCTAGAGTTCACCTAAGTCTGAGAATAGTGCCTCTTCCCTCAAGGCAGACAGGGAAACATCACACTGCACCGGTCACTGGGTAGGGTACTCAAGAGTGTTGCCTCAGAAGTGGGGAATAATTACCCTAGACTAACACACTTCTAGGTGAGCTGAACAAATCTTTAAAATAAGACCAGGTAAGAATAAACTGTTTCCAAATAACTGCATTCCAAAATAAAGCACAAAAATACTTACAGGAATACAAAATGTCTGGCAACCAATTAAAAATTACCAAGCATGCAAAGAAGCAGGAAAATATAAATCTTAACGAGAAAAAAAAAATCAATCAATTAAAACTGACCCAGAACTGATACAAAGGTTAGAATTAACAGACAAGGACATTATAATATTTGTTACAACTATATTTCATATTTTCAAAAACTTAATAGAGACAGGGAAGATATTAAAAAAAAAAAACCCAAATCAACTTCTAGAGATGAAAACTACGATGTCTAAAAGGAGAAATACACTGGAAGGGACTAATGTCGGGTTAGATGTTGTAGAAGAAAATATTAACTTGAAGGCATATTAATAGAAACTTTCCAAAATGAAACACAGAGAGAAAAAAAGAATTTTAAAAATGAATGGGGACTCAGTGAGCTGTGGGACAACTTTGAGAGGTCTAATATGCTTGTGCCGGAATCCCAAAGAAGAGGAGATAGGGGGTGAAAATTTTTTAATGAATAATTGATGAAAATTTTACAGATTTAATTGAAATTAACCCACAGAACCAAGAAGCTCACTTACCTCAAGAAACAGGAGAAAATGACACCAAAGCACATCATAATAAAATTACTCAAAGCAGTGATAAAAAGAAAAAACTTTAAAACAGTCAGGGAAACAGACATATTATATACACAAGAGCAAATATAAGGATGACAGCAGATTTCTCATGGGCAACAGGGTACAGAAAAAGACATGGAGCAACATCTTTAAAGTAATAAAAGAAAAATATGTCAATATGGTTGCCTATGTAGAAAATATGATGGAATCTACAGAAAAGCAACTAGAACTAAGAAGTGAGGTTTGCAATTCTGCAGGATCAAAAATCAATATACAAAAACCAATTGTATTTTTATATACAATCAGTGAGTAATCAGAAATTAAAATTCAAAAAACAATGCAATTTACAACAACATTAAAAATACAAATACTGGGGCTTCCCTGGTGGCGCAGTGGTTGAGAATCTGCCTGCCAATGCAGGGGACACGGGTTCGAGCCCTGGTCTGGGAAGATCCCACATGCCACGGAGCAACTGGGCCCGTGAGCCACAGTTACTGAGCCTGCGCGTCTGGAGCCTGTGCTCCGCAACAAGAGAGGCCGCGATGGTGAGAGGCCCGCGCACCGCGATGAAGAGTGGTCCCCGCTTGCCACAACTAGAGAAAGCCCTCGCACAGAAACGAAGACCCAACACAGTGATAAATAAATAAATAAATAAAAGACGGTGAATTTCAAAAAAAAAAAATACAAATACTTAGGGATAAATCTGACAAAAGATATACAATGCAAAGATGCAAAAGATGTAAAACTTATACACGGAAAACTATAAAATGTTGCTGACAAAGATGTTAAAAGACCTAAATGAATGGAGAGATACATCATGCTTATAGGTCAGAATATACAATACTGTTGTGAGATCAATTATCCCCAAATTGATCTATAGATCCAAAAAAAATCCCAGGATGCTATTTTGTAAAAATTGTTAAGTTGATTCTAAAATTCATATGGCAATTCAAGGAACCTAGAACAGGCAAAACAACTTTGAGAAAAAATAGCCAGGGGCTTGCCGGTGGCGCAGTGGTTAAGAATCTGCCTGCCAATGCAGGGGACATGGGTTCGAGTCCTGGTCCGGGAAGATCCCACATGCCGCATAGCAACTAAGCCCATGCGCCACAAATACTGAGCCTGCGTTTTAGAGCCCGCAAGCCACAACTACTGAAGCTTGCAAGCCACAACTACTGAAGCCCGTGCACCTACAGCCCGTGCTCCGCAACAAGAGAAAACACCGCAATGAGAAGCCCACGCACCACAACAAAAAACAGTCCCCAATCTCAGCAACTAGAGAAAACCTGTGTGCAGCAGCAAAGACCCAATGCAGCCAAAAATTAAATAAATGAATAAAATAAAATAAGTTTTAAAAAAACAGCCAAGTGAGAGGATCTGATTTTTTAAATTATCATAAAGCTACTGTATTCAAGATAGTTTGGTATTTGCACAAAGGTACACAAATAAATCAATGGAACACAGTAGAGAGTTCAGCAATAAAATTACATTATGTGAACAACTGATTTTTGTTTGCTTTTGCCACTTCCAGTAAGCAGACTTACCAGTGAGGAGAGGGGAGGTGGGAGGGGGAATATAGGGGTAGGGGATTAAGAGGTCCAAACTATTATGTATAAAATAAGCTACAAGGGTATATTGTACAACACAGGGAATATAACCAATATTTTATAATAGCTATAAATGGAGTATAACCTTTAAAAATTGTGAATCACTATATTGTACACCTGTAACATAAAATATTGTACATCAAGTATACTCCAATTTTTTTTGAGGGGGGCCACGCCATGTGGCTTGTGGGATCTTAGTTCCCCAACCAGGGATTGAATTCGGGCCCTCACCAGTGAAAGCACTGAGTCCTAACCACTGAACCACCAGGGAATTCCCTACTCCAATTTTTTTAAAAAGAATATTACAACCAAAAATAATAGAAAAAAAAGAGTAAATAGTATGCACTTGCATAATACAATAAATACATAAGTTTAACTTAAGGGATGTTTTTGCTATTTTCCCTATAGATACATTTGGAAGACAAAATGTCTGACTTGTTCTAAAAATTTCCCCATATTCTAAATAAAATACAAGTAATCTTATTAATTTTTCAAAGGAGGTACCAAAACCGATTTCAAATGTTTCCAAATGACAGTCAAACCAAGATAAAAATAAAGAGAAAAATAAAATTAGCAATCCAATGTGCAAGAACAAACTAAGTAGCATCTCAAACTATTAGGAAGGGAAATAAAACCTGTACCAGATAAAATTCTTCTAAGCATCATTTATAAGGATGGCTCATATTTTATCTCAGAATTTTTACCTAGACACCTCAGGATTTATTCTTCTATACCTTGTTACCTTTCCCAAATGTTTTTTTAAAACCATGAGTGGACACTGAATTTAAATAGTTAGTCCTAAGATAATGAGGTAGTTGTTCATATTTGGAAAGTATTCCAAAGTCACTCAGAATTTTAAGAAGGCTTTCAAAATACTCAAATGTGAGAAATGATTCAAAAGTTTTTAAAATTTCTTTTTCCAAAAGGATTTATAGCCCTCACCAATAGAGTTGTTACAAGCTGATGAAATCTCATCACTGCACCCCCAACAAGGAAAAAAAAATCTCCATATAATTTCCTGTGTCCAAAGGGTTAATGAAGACTCATAATTAAGAAACTGCTTTTTCAAACTGAACCCTAGAGTTTTGTGCATTTAACACTACTGGGGTCCTCTAGGTTTGAAGCCAGGTTTGCCAACCTGGCATAGTAGAAAAAAAACACATGGATTCTTGTCCTGATCAGCCATTACAAATGATAACAGATTAGGTAAGTGAGTTTGCTCCTCTATAATTCTGCATTGAAAATGGGGGCATTAGTCTGGAAATTTCTCATGTTGCCATAATTTTATGACTATATCTAAGACAGTAGGATTTCAGCACCATGGACAGTCACAAGGAGGAAAAGGACACTGACTCAAGCAGAAAAACCAAGTGTTGTTTTAGAAGCCATTGTAGCAAAAGTTCACAGTTTTACTACTTCAGGTTAATGTGGTACTTATGATAATAAGAAAATTTTTCCATTTTCATTTTTTGTAACCACCTTTCAAAAATTATGAACATCTTGGAATATAACACAATTTGTGAAGAAAATCTCTGTATCTATGAAGTGTTCCAATGAATAATAATTGAAGATTTATACAGGAAATGCCTCAAAAGATGTAAATATACACACAAAAATTAACAAAAAAGTAAATTAAAAGTACATTAAATTTTCTGCTCTTCAACTGAATATTGGTAACTTGAAAATAATGAACAGTTTCAACTGTATCAACTAAACAGGTCAGACACATACAAATATTGTTAATCAACTTAAACAGTGTTAAAGTTGTTATCATAACATGTCTTAGAATTTACCATCAAAGTCATCCTAAAATATTTTAGGGTCCAGTGCCTTCCCCAAAGATGGCAAAATCACATTCTAACATTGCTTTCTATCCACCTCAATATTTAAAAGCAAATGAAGTCAGGTTAAAAGAAAGTCAAATCTTTGAGCTTTCAAGGCCAAAGCGAAAGGAGAAAGGAGTTCATCAGAAAAGTATCTTATATCCTTAAGTATGTACATTCATAGAGTCTAATATTTTTCAAGTTTCCTTGGTGATGGGGAAAGAGGAAGGTCTGTGGAAAAGGTATGGTGTGGTTTTATGAATTTATTCATTTGTTCATTAATTCTACAAGTCTACACTAGGAAATACTGCCATGTGATGGGAATCTAACAGTGAAGAAATAAACACGGTTCTTCTCTCTGTCTAGTATTGGGCTTCTTGCTAGGACAGCAACTCCACATTTGTTGCAGTGTGGAATGAAGAGAGTGAATCTGGAGATAGCAAGAAAGCCTGCTGTACCTCTTCTAAGGAACAGCTTCCTACTCTCACTGTACAAAAGAGAAAGACAGAAAAAGAGGGAAAAGGGGGGGAGTTAACTGTGCATTTTCACAAGTGGAAGTTCTTACCATTTTAGAAAGAAGAAAGGAAGAAGGAAAAAGAGACAGATATGCATACGGAAACTCCCCCAACTCACAGATATAGCCCGATCTGAGGCCTGCAACCTGTCAGATTCACATTCCTCCACCTTGGGGTCAAATGAGGAAGAGAAGTAATTTGATAGGATGAGCAATAAGGTAACATTGAATACTCACCCCAGACGACTATGGCGTAACTTTCTATTTAACTTTCTTTTTGGAGGAAATGTCATTATCAAAATACAATTTTTACATATGGATAAGCGTACAGATGACTGTCATCTTTTCAACAGATCTGTTTCTCTGAAGCCTCCACCATTCAAAAGATAATTAAGCCAACCATTTTTTTAAAAAAAGGACCCATTTATGATGTTTTAAAGGGAATGGCATATATTTGCATCACACGGGGCAAAACTGGTAGTTCAAAATTCTAAACTATGCATGTAATATGGTTATGTGCAGCATTATCCAAAAAAGCAGAATTAAAGCAAAGACCATCCCAGCACATAACAAAGGTACAAGGAAAAATAACACATCTAGTTGATGTGAGTCACTGTTTTTATGGATCAAAGCCCAAAAACTGAAGCCAACAAACCGCTTATATTTATTAATTTTCAAGGTTTTATATATAAGAAAATTGATGGTGTTTCATAGTAAAATTGATTTAAATCAACCTATTATTGATTTGTTTACCTAAACAGTTTCATCCTTTAATTTTTTAAAAAGATAATATTGAATTAACAATCCAATTTTTCTATATGCAAACCTAAATAGAAAAAAAAAAAAACCATACTCACACACAATGTATAGCAAAGTAATACTCCCACTGTGTGAGCCATCTAGCCTAGCAATTATGAACTGGATAAAAAAATAGACTAGACTGAACTCCCTTTCTTATTCCTGAAATACTACAAAAACATCTATCATGATTTCATTTATTTATTTACCAAATATTTACTAAGTAATTATCATTTTCCTTGCCCACTATGCAAAGAGGTAGAAGAGGCTATGAAAGAAATATAAGTTTTCACCCTTGATATCAGGGGCTTACACTTTAATTGAAGGGGTTATCTTGCAGGTCTTCCTAACAGTTGACTTAAGCAGGAATTTTATCCTGTTTGTTTTCCAGTTGGGACATAATCTCTATCCCATGTAACAGCATTAGGCTGTTATTATCTTAAGGGCAGAAACATTGATACCTTCCATATAACAACTACACCAATTCTCAGGGTACACACACCACATACACAATAGAAAATCAAACATTTTTCTATTGTATGACAGTGTATGAGAGACCAGTTCCCCCCAAACTCTTTTAATAATGAACTACATTCAGAGATTAGGATTGTTTTCTGAGCGTTTTTATAATCCATCACTCAACACAAGTATAAATTATAGTTTCTGAAACTAAAAGTACTATACAGCAAAAAAATTCCTTTATGAATAGACCAATTCTAAAACAATATTAACATCTTCATAACATTGTTCTATTTAGCTAAACTGATATGACAGATGAATTATTGCAAACTGAAATTCTTCACTTGCACTTAATTTCCTGTTTAAAAACAAATCAAAACCCACAACACTATGCTCAAGTACACTTCTAGTTCATTACAAGCTGACCAATTAACGTCAAATCCATGTATTCTGCTTAATGGAAACTAAATTTAACTGTTTTCCACAATTTGGAGCAGTAAAACAACCACTAGCCTTACAGTCACAAAGGATGGTTCAAGACCCAGCTTTGCCACATACTAATCAGCTAATCTAGGGCAACTCATCTAACTTCTTGTCACTTCAGATTTCTCACCTGCAAGTTGAGAAGTTGCGATGCAATGCATTCAGCTTCCCACTCCATCTCTAAAGGCTCTGCTCTTTTAAGACTCTGGCATTTACTGAAGCTCTAGTAACATCTCATTCGAACCAAATGACATTCCATATAACTACAGTCACACCAACACAAGCCACGTCTTTATTTGTCATTCTTGTGAATTCACCCACTTTCACCTGAATATGTAGAAAGCTACAGAGCATTTTTATGAATTGGCAGAATGTTTTACAAACCAGTAATTCAGACCGTCACTTTGACCTTTCAAGAGGAAGTTGCTATTGTTCCTCTATCATTCAGGGTTCTTGTAGGAAACAGATGACATACTCAAATTGAGTAATTTAAGGAGAGTTAAGTAAAATTCAGAGATGCAAGAACGGTGTAAGAAAAACCACAAGGCATGGTACAATGTCTTGGGACTAGTAACATACCCAGTTACCCCCCTTAAAGTAGTAAGAAAAGGGAGAGTTGCAGGAAGCTAGAGACAGGGTATGTGGAGAGGACCATCTTACAGGAGCTGTGATCTTAGGTACAGGGACAACCAGCTCAAGGTGACCTTGCAACTGGAGAGTCAGGGTAATAAACATCTTGCCCTCACAATGTCCACTCCCTCTAATTTGTAACCGATGCTCCCCACTGGCCAAACTCAATTAGATGCTGAGACCAAGAGAACTCTGTGGTTGTATTTCATACAGGTTGACTTCCTGGAGTACACAGTGGAGAAAGATGAAGAACTAAACATGCAAAGGGAAATAGATGTAACACAATCCTCTTTCCTCTAAGAAGGCTAGATTCTTAGAGAGTTACACTAGTCCCATCTTTGCCTGAAGCTTCTGTAGTGGTGTCATGAGTACAAACTACTGTCTAGTGATTGCAAGAAATGTGCTGGATCCCTTCCAAATCCCAACATGTATTTAACATTCAGATAATCTTTGTTCTATTTTTTTTAACGTCTTTATTGGAGTATAATTGCTTTACAATGGTGTGTTTCTGCTGTATAACAAAGTGAATCAGCTATACATGTATATACATCCCTATATCTCCTCCCTTTTGCGTCTCCCTCCCACCCTCCCTATCCCACCCCTCTAGGTGGACAAAAAGCACTGAGCTGATCTCCCTGTGCTACGCGGCTGCTTCCAACTAGCTACCTATTCTACGTTTGGTAGTGTATATATGTTCATGCCACTCTCTCACTTCATCCCAGCTTCCCCTTCCCCCTCCCTGTGTCAAGTCCATGCTCTATGCCTGTATCTTTATTCCTGTCCTGCCCCTACGTTCGTCGGAACCAATATTTTTTTTTTTTAGATTCCATATATATGTGTTAGAATACGGTATTTGTTTTTCTCTTTCTGACTTACTTCTCTCTGTATGACAGTCTCTAGGTCCATCCACCTCACTACAAATAACTCAATTTCATTTCTTTTTATGGCTGAGTAATATTCCATTGTATATATGTGCCACATCTTCTTTATCCATTCGTCTGTCAATGGACACTTAGGTTGCTTCCATGTCCTGGCTATTGTAAATAGAGCTGCAATGAACATTGTGGTACATGACTCTTTTTGAATTATGATTTTCTCAGGGTATATGTCCAGTAGTGGGATTGCTGGGTCGTATGGTAGTTCTATTTTTAATTTTTTGAGGAACCTCCATACTGTTCTCCGTAGTGACTGTATCAATTTACATTCCCACCAACAGTGCAAGAGGGTTCCCTTTTCTCCACACCCTCTCCAGCATTTATTGTTTGTAGATTTTTTGATGATGGCCGTTCTGACTCATGGGAGGTGATACCTCATTGTAGCTTTGATTTGCATTTCTCTAATGATTAGTGATGCTGAGCATCCTTTCATGTGTTTGCTGGCAATCTGTATATCTTCTTTGGAGAAAAGACTATTTAGGTCTTCTGCCCATTTTTGGATTGGGTTGTTTGTTTTTTGATATTGAGCCGCATGAGCTGCTTGTAAATTTCAGAGATTAATCCTTTGTCAGTTGATTCATTTGCAAATATTTTCTCCCATTCTGACGGTTGTCTTTTCGTCTTGTTCATGGTTTCCTGTGCTATGCAAAAGCTTTTAAGTTTCATTAGGTCCCATTTCTTTATTTTTCTTTTTCCATTTCTCTAGGAAGTGGGTCAAAAAGGATCTTGCTGTGATATATGTCATGGAGTGTTCTGCCTATGTTTTCCTCTAAGAGATTGATAGTGTCTGGCCTTACATTTAGGTCTCTAATCCATTTGGAGGTTTTTTTGTGTGTATGGTGTTACAGAGTGTTCTAATTTCATTCATTTACATGTAGCTGTCCAGTTTTCCTAGCACCACTTATTGAAGAGGATCTGCTTTCTCCATTGTATATTCTTGCCTCCTTTATCAAAGATAAGGTGACCATATGTGCATGGGTTTATCTCTGGGCTTTCTATCCTGTTCCATTGATCTATATTTCTGTTTTTGTGCCAGTACCATACTGTCTTGACTACTGTAGCTTTGTAGTATAGTCTGAAGTCAGGGAGTGTGATTCCTCCAGCTCCATTTTTCTTTCTCAAGATTGCTTTGGCTATTCGGGGTCTTTTGTGTCTCCATACAAATTTTAAGATTTTTTTGTTCTAGTTCCATAAAAAATGCCATTGGTCGTTTGATAGGGATTGCATTGAATCTGTACATTGCTTTGGGTAGTATAGTCACTTTCACAATGTTGATTCTTCCAATCCAAGAACATGGTATATCTCTCCATCTGTTTGTATCATCTTTAATTTCTTTCATCAGTGTCTTATAGTTTTCTGCGTACAGGTCTTTTGTCTCCTTAGGTAGGTTTATTCCTAGGTATTTTATTCTTTTTGTTGAAATGGTAAATGGGAGTGTTTCCATAATTTCTCTTTCAGATTTTTCATCATTAGTGTATGGGAATGCAAGAGATTTCTGTGCATTAATTTTGTATCTTGTTACTTTACCAAATTCATTGATTAGCTCTAGTAGTTTTCTGGTAGCATCTTTAGGATTCTCTATGTATAGTATCATGTCACCTGCAAACAGTGACAGCTTTACTTCTTCTTTTCCGATTTGGATTCCTTTTATTTCATTTTCTTCTCTGATTGCTGTGGCAAAAACTTCCAAAACTATGTTGAATAATAGTGGTGAGAGTGGGCAACCTTGTCTTGTTCCTGATCTTAGTGGAAATGGTTTCAGTTTTTCACCATTGAGAACAATGTTGGCTGTGGGTTTGTCATATATGGCCTTTATTATGTAGACGAAAGTTCCCTCTATGCCTACTTTCTGCAGGGTTTTTATCATAAATGGGTGTTGAATTTTGTCGAAAGCTGTCTCTGCATCGATTGAGATGATCATATGGTTTTTCTCCTTCAATTTGTTAATATGGTGTATCACATTGATTGATTTGAGTATACTGAAGAATTCTTGCATTCCTGGAATAAACCCCACTTGATCATGGTGTACGATCCTTTTAATGTGCTGTTGGACTCTGTTTGCTAATATTTTGTTGAGGATTTTTGCATCTATGTTCATCAGTGATATTGGCCTGTAGTTTTCTTTCTTTGTGACATCTTTGTCTGGTTTTGGTATCAGGATGATGGTGGCCTCGTAGAATGAGCTGGGGAGTGTTCCTCCCTCTGCAATATTTTGGAAGAGTTTGGGAAGGATAGGTGTTAACTCTTCTCTAAATGTTTCATAGAATTCACCTGTGAAGCCATCTGGTCCTGGGCTTCTGTTTGTTGGAACATTTTTAATCACAGTCTCAATTTCAGTGCTTGTGATTGGTCTGTTTATATTTTCTATTTCTTCCTGGTTCAGTCTCAGAAGGTTGTGCTTTTCTAAGAATTTGTCCATTTCTTCCAGGTTATCCATTTTATTGATATATAGTTGCTTGTAGTAATCTGTCATGATCCTTTGTATTTCTGCAGTGTCAGTTGTTACTTCTCCTTTTTCATTTCTAATTCTATTGATTTGAGTCTTCTCCCTTTTTTTCTTGATGAGTCTGGCTAATGGTTTATCAATTTTGTTTATCTTCTCAAAGAACCAGCTTTTAGTTTTATTGATCTTTGCTATTGTTTTCTTCATTTCTTTTTCATTTATTTCTGATCTGATCTTTATGATTTCTTTCTTTCTGCTAACTTTGGGAGTTTTTTGTTCTTCTTTCTCTAATTGCTTTAGGTGTAAGTTCAGGTTGTTTATTTGAGATGTTGCTTGTTTCTTGAGGTAGGAATGTATTGCTATGAACTTCCCTCTTAGAACTGCTTTTGCTGCATCCCATAGGTTTTGGGTCGATGTGTATTCATTGTCATTTGTTTCTAGGTATTTTTTGATGTCCTCTTTGATTTCTTCAATGATCTCTTGGTTATTTAGTAGTGTATTGTTTAGCCTCCATATGTTTGTGTTTTTTACAGATTTTTTCCTGTAATTGATATCTACTCTCATAGCATTGTGGTCAGAAAAGATACTTGATATGACTTCAATTTTCTTAAATTAACAAGGCTTGATTTGTGACCCAAGATATGATCTATCCTGTAGAAAGTTCCATGAGCACTTGAGAAGAAAGTGTATTGTGTTGCTTTTGGATGGAATGTCCTATAAATATCAATTAAGTCCATCTTGTTTATTGTATCATTTAAAGCTTGTGTTTCCTTATTTATTTTCATTTTGGATGATCTGTCCATTGGTGAAAGTGGAGTGTTAAAGTCCCCTACTATGATCGTGTGACTGTCAATTTCCGCTTTTATGGCTGTTTTAGCACTTGCCTTATGTATTGAGGTGCTCCTATGTTGGGTGCATAAATATTTACAATTGTTATATCTTCTTCTTGGATTGATCCCTTGATCATTATGTAGTGTCCTTCTTTGTCTCTTGTAATAGTCTTTTTGTTTTAAAATCTATGTTGTTTGATATGAGAATTGCTACTCCAGCTTTCTTTTGATTTCCATTTGCATGGAATGTCTTTTTCCATCCCCTCACTTTCAGTCTGTATGTGTCCCTAGGTCTGAAGTGGGTGTCTTGTAGACAGCATATATACAGGTCTTGTTTTTGTATCCATTCAGGCAGACTATGGCTTTTGGTTGGAGCATTTAACCCATTTACATTTAAGGTAGTTATCAATATGTATGTTCCCATTACCATTTTCTTAATTGTTTTGGGTTTGTTATTGTAGGTCTTTTCCTTCTCTTGTGTTTCCTCCCTGGAGAAGTTCCTTTAGCATTTGTTGTAGAGCTGGCTTGGTGGTGCTGAATTCTCTTAGCTTTTGCTTGTCTGTAAACGTTTTCATTTCTCTGTCAAATCTGAATGAGATCCTCGCTGGGTAGAGTAATCTTGGTTGTAGGTTTTTCCCTTTCATCACTTTAAATATGTCCTGCCACTCCCTTCTGGCTTGCAGAGTTTCTGTTGAAAGATCAGCTGTTAACCTTATGGGGATTCCCTTGTATGTTAATTGTTGTTTCTCCCTTGCTGCTTTTAATATTTTTTCTTTGTATTTAATTTTTGATAGTTTGATTAATATGTGTCTTGCCGTGTTTGTCCTTGGATTTATCCTGTATGGGACTCTCTGCACTTCCTGGACTTGATTATTTCCTTACCCATATTAGGGAAGTTTTCAACTATAATCTCTTCAAATATTTTCTCAGTCCCTTTTTTTTCTATTCTTCTTCTGGGACCCCTATAATTCGAATGTTGGTGCATTTAATGTTGTCCCAGAAGTCTCTGAGATTGTCCTAAATTCTTTTCATTCTTTTTTCCTTATTCTGCTCTGTGGTAGTTATTTTCACTATTTTATCTTCCAGGTCACTTATCCGTTCTTCTGCCTCAGTTATTCTGCTATTGATTCCTTCTAGAGAATTTTAAATTTTATTTATTTTGTTTTTCATCATTGTTTGTTTGCTCTTTAGTTCTTCTAGGTCCTTGTTAAACGTTTCTTGTATTTTCTCCATTCTATTTCCAAGATTTTGAATCATCTTTACTATCATTACTCTGAATTCTTTTTGAGGTAGACTGCCTATTTCCTCTTCATCTGTTTGGTCTGGTGGGTTTTTACCTTGCTCCTTCATCTGCTGTATGTTTCTCTGTCTTCTCATTTTGCTTAACTTACTATGTTTGGGGTCTCCTTTGTGCAGGCTGCAGGTTTGTAGTCCCTGTTGTTTTTAGTGTCTGCCCCCAGTGGCTAAGGGTGGTTCAGTGTGTTGTGTAGGCTTCCTGGTGGAGGGGACTGGTGCCTGTGTTCTGGTGGATGAGGCTGGATCTTGTCTTTCTGGTGGGCAGGACCGTATCTGGTGGAGTGTTTGGGGGTTTCCGTGACCTTATTATGATTTTAGGCAGCCTTTCTGCTAATGCGTGGGGTTGTACTCCTGTGCTGCTAGTTGTTTGGCCTAGGGTGTCCAGCACTGGAGCTTGCTTGTCATTGAGTGGAGCTGGGTCTTATCGTTGAGATGAAGATATCTGGGAGAGCTCTCGCTGATTGATATTACTTGGGGCCAGGAGGTCTCTGGTGGACCAATGTCCTGAACTCGGCTCTCCCACCTCAGAGGCACACACCTGACCCCTGGCGAGAGCACCAAGTCCCTGTCAGCCACACGGCTCAGAGGAAAAGGGAGAAAAAGACGAAAGAAAAAATAAAAATAAATAAAATAAAAGTTATTAAAATAAAAATTTTTAAATATATTATTAAAATTAAAAGCAAAAAAAAGGAAGAGAGCAACGAAACTAATAAACAAATCCACCAATGATAACAAGCGCTAAAAACTATACTAAGATAAACACAAAAATCAGAAAGTAGTCAGTCACATACAGCAAACCCCAAGTATACATTTGCTCCCAAAGTCCACCTCCTCAATTTGGGATGATTTGTTGTCTATTCAGGTATTCCACAGATGCAGGGTGCATCAAGTTGACTGTGGAGATTTAATCCGCTGCTCCTGAGGCTGCTGGGAGAAATTTCCCTTTCTCTTCTTTGTTCGCACAGCTCCCAGCGTTCAGCTTTGGATTTGGACCCGCCTCTGCGTGTAGGTCGCCTGAGGGCATCTGTTCTTCGCTCACACAGGACGGGGTTAAAGGAGCAGCTGATTCGGGGGCTCTGGCTCACTCAGGCCGGGGGGAGGGAGGGGTACGGATGCAGGGCGAGCCTGCGGCGGCAGAGGCCGGCATGATGTTGCACCAGCCTGATGCGCGCCGTGCGTTCTCCCGGGGAAGTTGTCCCTGGATCACGGGACGCTGGCAGTGGCAGGCTGCACAGGCTCCTGGGAGGGGCAGTGTGGAGAGTGCCCTGGGCTTGCACACAGGCTTCTTGGTGGCGGCAGCAGCAGCCTTAGCGTCTCATGCCCGTCTCTGGGGTCCGCGCTGATAGCTGAGGCTCGCGCCTGTCTCTGGAGCTCGTTTAAACGGCACTCTGAATCCCCTCTCTTCGTGCACCAGGAAACAAAGAGGCAAGAAAAAGTCTCTTGCCCGTTCGGCGGCTCCAGACTTTTTCCCGGACTCCCTCCCGGCCAGCTGTGGCGCACAAGCCCCCTTCAGGCTGTGTTCACACAGCCAACTCCAGTCCTCTCCCTGCGATCCGACCTCCGAAGCCCGAGCCTCAGCTCCCAGCCCCCGCCCGACCCAGCGGGGGAGCAGACAAGCCTCTCGGGCTGGTGAGTGCTGCTCGGCGCCGAGCCTCTGTGCGGGAATCTCTCCGCTTTGCCCTCCGCACCCCTGTGGCTGTGCTCTCCTCCGTGGCTCCGAAGCTCTCCCCTCCGCCACCCACAGTCTCCACCCGCGAAGGGGCTTCCTAGTGTGTGGAAACCTTTCCTCCTTCACAGCTCCCTCCCACTGGTGCGGGTTCCATCCCTATTCTTTTGTCTCTGTTTTTTCTTTTTTCTTTTGCCCTACCCAAGTACGTGGGGAGTTTCTTGCCTTTTGGGAGGTCTGAGGTCTTCTGCCAGCGTTCAGTAGGTGTTCTGTAGGAGTTGTTCCACATGTAGATGTATTTTTGATGTATTTGTGGGGAGGAACGTGATCTCCACGTCTTACTCCTCCGCCATCTTGAAGGTCCTCCTGTTTTGGTGAATTCTAAAGAACTGTTATTATTGTCTATGATCCATCAACTCTGCTAAGTGAGGGAATATTTCTTAGTCATTCTAACCCACAGCAATTCCAAATCAAAGATGTAACTCAAGGTAAGCCAAGAGAAGTCTATTTATGCAGGAAGTATTCACACATAAGGGAAGTCCACACATGTGCAGAGAGTGGGAGCTGCGTTAGCTAGGAACCCCAGAGTTTCCACCCAGCTGCTTGGACATCCAAACCTGGCACTGAGCAAATGGACTCCTAAAAATCACAGGAGGCATCGGGGTACTCACTCAGCCATCTGACTCACTCATAGCATCTGGGCACAAGAAAATTCTATTTCCCAAATCCCTCTTCCCTGCCTCCATCTTCCCCAGCCACACATACGAACAATCTGGACAGTCCATAAGGTAGAGGATAATTTTAGGGGCTTCCCTAGGGCCTCGCTGGATGCTTTCCAATCATTTCTTTCTGGCTTGTGAAATCAGATGCACTATTTCTTTATACATGAGCAAAAATGAAATCAGTTTCTATTTGCAGAGTGAGATGGAAAAAATGAAAATTGCACACAGCTATGTCACAGATTCTCAGAAAGGACTTCCCTAAGCCTGAGGAGAGAAAGGAGGCAAAAGAGAAACTCAAAAGGAGAGGAAGTTCAGTTTGTTAACCCCTGAGAAGTGTCCCATGAGCTTGGCCTCACGTATATAAGCACATTTAAGGTTTTGGAGCAAAGTTGGTAAATAAAATCAGAGACATTTCTGGATTCATTTTAACCACTGATCATGATGCTGTTTAATCATCTTCGCCATTCCAGGAGCAAATAAATCACTGTGTGTCTGTGTCTCTCTGTCTGTGTGTGGCTCTGTATGTGCATCTGACCTCTCTCACACCACTCCACTTTCTCTTAACAGACACACAATACATGTTAACACATATGAAATTTGGTTAAAATAAACATCAAGAATAAGCTTGTTGGGCCAAAATATAATGGCTTGGGGGATTAGATTTCGCAAAAGGCCTACCCTGATTCAAGAATGAAATAGGAAAGAAGGAAATTGACAAGATTATTTGGGCCCGTTTTATGTACCCAAATGTGGTTACAAATGAAGTCACCCTATCACTTACACCCAAATTTTGCTAGCCACGTAACCCCACCCCCACCCTGAGCACGTCAGATTCTCTTGCAAGGATCCCTTCATCCTTTGGTATCGGTAGGTGTCCTCTGGGGGAAATTACATCATGTGAGCTCTCAAACCAGTCCAGGCAGCCATTGGACCATGCTGGCTCCAGGTTGCCTGTATGTCTGTACTGCTCCTGCCACAAACTACTCACTGCCCCTCTGCCAGACTATCAGTGCTCCCCTTGCATTGAAAAGGATCCTTCCTCTGAATTCTGCTCTCTGAATTGGCCCAACAGCAAGACTGCTTAGGTCATCGTATGTCAGGCTCTTTTTTCTGGCACAGGGTAGCTAGACCCAGGGGACAAAAGGAGTAGGGGGTGAGTTCAAACAGCAGCCACTGTGTTTCTTCCATCTGTAGTCCTATACTCTCAGACCCTCTTTCTGAGTCTGGTCCAACAGTCCCTCCTTGCAATTTGCCTTCTGTCACTGATATCTACATTCCTCCCCCTATGTTGATAGAATTTCGTTCATAAACCTAGTTCAAGTTTACTTCTCAAAAAGTGCATTATTCTGGAAGTAAATCTCTGGATACAAAGAGATTCCAGGAGCTATTGCACAAGGGTTAAAGCTCTAGTTGTAAATTATGACTGCTTCATATTTCTTTCTCGACCTTTCAGACAGAAGCATTTCTATTCTTTACCATTCATACCATCCCCAACAGTCCACTTGCCAGCAGGTTCCTGCATGCCCAGCATGCCAAGTATACACCTTATGTTTCCGTCCTCTTTGTTACAGTACCGGTGATGGCAATTCACATTTGTATAATGCTTGACATTTCATAAAGGACTTTCACATCTATTACCACACTAGAGCCTCACATCATTTCTGTGAATAAAGCAAATCGAATATTGATACTTGCATTTTAGAGCTATGAAAACTGACAGTCAGAGAGGTAAGGAGATTTCCTCCAGTTGCACTCAGCCAGTGAGGAGATGAGCCAGCCTCGGAATCCAGATCTTAAGACTCCGGGTGCAGGTTCTTTGCAATTCATAAAGCTGCCATTCTTTAGTTCTCAGCCCCATGTGCCTCTCTGTAGGTACCCTCACTTGACTTTCAACCAAATTCAAATAATCTCCACGAAAGTAAATTCCCATGCTTTCAGCCATCCAACAGAGTTTTCCAGGGAAGCAGGGAGTCATTACTCCCTCTTTCCCACTGGAAATATGATGAGGAAGCCCACTGGGTAAGTGTCCTTTGGAGCACATTAATTTTGGAATAATCTAACCTGACTTTAAGCCAGAATTCTCCACCAACAGCATGGAACATAAAAGTCTGATGAATAAAATCTTGACTTACGGCATGGTTTTGCTTCACTTGACCTATTTTGAGGATACATGTTTTGCAAACCAAGTGAAAACTTAAAATTACCCTGTGTTTAATTACATTGCAATCTATGGTTGAATTTCATTTAAATGGCATTTACAATTGGCACATTTTTCAAGTACTGCTTCTGCCACAGTTGCATGTAAAAATACATGATCATCATTCATACAACTGCAGCCTAAGTTAGCATCAACACACATCCCATAGATTGGGGGACAAAGTCACTAAAGGACAATGGCTGTCACATTTCCATGAAATACAATTAAACATATCCAGAAATAAATTGGTTCCCAGATTTTGATAAAACAGCATGTGGCATGTTTTCAAAATTGCTAAGCATTGATTGAGCACCTATGTTGTGCTCAGCACTGTGGAGAATTCAGAAAAGCATAAGATGTGTTGTAAGATAGTCAAAGAAGAGGGAATACTCAGGGTATGGGGATCAAGGTGAGAATATATGTTATAATAACTATTATTATTATTATTATTATTATTTACTATGTGTCAATTACTGCATGCCAGATACTATGCTAAGTATTTTATTTGAATTATCTTATTTAATCCTCATAACCATTCAATAAGATAGGTACTATTATTATTTTAATTTTACAGAAAATAAAAGTGAGACACAAGGAAGTAATTTACTTATTAAGGTCACATACACAATGGAATATTACTCATCCATAAAAAAGAATGAAATAATGCCATTTGCAGCAACATGGCTGGGCCTAGAGATGATCA
Organism: Balaenoptera acutorostrata; assembly: GCF_949987535.1. Lineage (NCBI taxonomy): Eukaryota > Metazoa > Chordata > Mammalia > Artiodactyla > Balaenopteridae > Balaenoptera > Balaenoptera acutorostrata. The sequence continues at coordinate 45,005,799 of NC_080068.1, read as the reverse complement.
TACTTAGTGAAGTAGGTCAGACAAAGACAAATATTATATAATATCGCTTATATGTGGAATCTAAAAAAAATGACACAAATGAACTTATTTACAAAACAGAAATAGACTCACAGACATAGAAACAAACCAATGGTTATCAAAGGGGAAAGAGGGGGAGGGATAAATTAGGAGTTTGGGATTAAAATATACAGACCACTATGTATAAAATAGATAACCAACAAGGACCAACTGTACAGCACAAGGAAATATACTCAATATCTTGTAATACCCTATAATGGAAAAGAATCTTAAAAGAATATATATATTCTTATATGTGTGTCACGGAATCACTGAATCACTTTGCTGTACACCTGAAACTAACTCAACATTGTAAATCAACTATATTTCAATAAAAAATTTTTTTAAAAAGGTCACAAAGTTAAGAAGCGGGGGAACCAGGATTGGAAGTCAAGTATTTGATTTCCCAGCCTGTGTACGGTTAGCCTCTTTGCTTTATTTGGTTAAGGCTCCATGAAGGACTGGGTCTTTACTATGGCTCGGAAAATTAGATAGTGTTTAGGTAGGAAGAATGGAAAGAATGAGGATAGGTCATCATATTGCAGGATAGACAAAGAGCATAAACAAAGGCACAGGGTAAGAATTTGTATTTGACATGTGAGGATCCCTGAAGGAAATCAATGGCAGGAAGTAAAGCTGGATAGGCAGAGTGAGACACTTAACTGAATACCTTACATATAACCTAGGCGGAATTTAGAGACTTGAGCCTTTGGAAGTAGAAGGTCATGTAGACTCTTCTGTAGGAAAGAGACAATGAAAAGGCACCATGGTATACCAGCTGCATATTCAGGAAAAGTGGAGAGGAGGGAGACTTCAGGGGAGCAAACCAATTAGTGGCTTATCTTGAAATCCCCTACAGGGACTTCCCTGGTGGTCCAGTGGTTAAGACTCCACACTGCCAATGCAGGGGGCCCGGGTTCGATCCCTTGCCAGGGAACTAGATCCCACATCAGGCAACTAGATCCCACATGCTGCAACTAAGCCCGCATGCCGCAACTAAAAGATCCCACATGCCGCAACTAAAAAGATCTTGCACGTGGCAACGAAGATCTCGCATGCCACAACTAAGACCCAGAGCAGCGAAATAAATAAATATATATTAAAGAAAAAAAAATCCCCTACAGACCCCACTAGTCCTTGGTCACAGCATATACTCAATAAATGTCAGATCAGTGGCTGACGACTAGTAGGGATAAAAAGAAAGGTACAAATCTAAGACGAAATCTGCAGGAGTCACTGACAGACTGTTCACAAAGGAAAAAGAAAAGAGATTAAGCAAGGTGACACCAAAGTGCTACGCTGGGTAAGAAGAAGACATGGGGTGCTTTTGGCTGACGACGGAGTTGGAAAGGAAAAGTGGGTTTCAGGTGGGCAGCAGGGAGGATGATAAGTCCTCCATTTTGGTTTGAAAATGTAGAGGTTTGAAAGGGACATTAGAATACTGTTAATAAACTATAGATACTTGGAGAAATAGGCCTAGAACACATTTAAGACTCTCCAAGGGTGGGAAGCACAGTCTGTACCCATCACAAAATTCAAATTAAAGTTATGCTTTTATTTATTGGCCACTTCAATAAGCAAATCCAAGCAGGTAGAACTTCCTTAATATAAACATCACTACTAGACCTATTGTATCTTATCAAAGATTCAGAAAGTAGAAATACATAATATATAAGAACATCGTGACAAATTGAAAAGACCTAAGCAAAAGGAAGTAAACCAAAGAGTTAAGCTCCTAGCCATGCTCCCTATGACATGCAACCAGCACTGGTAATTTAACAGATGTGAAACACCAGCCTTTCCTTATCAAAATACAAAAAGGAAAAAAAATCATGTAACGGTTTCTCAGCAAGAAGCCATTAGACAGATGTAATCATAATGGGACCAAATGTTCCTATAAATGAAATGCGTGCATTTTGGACCACATGCAGAGTTTAAAAGCAGCTAACACAAAAGGTAAGTAGAGTTGTCTGTGTGTATACAATGGCTCAGATGTGGTACAGCCATCCAATTGGCCCTCAAAGCAACTGAATGGTGAATTTACAGGACAAACTCAGTATGCATTAGCTTAAAATTCAAATGACCCTCATAGAAATCACAGCTGTGGCAACAGGAGCTATTATTCTCAAAGTAAACTTCTCCTTTATGATCATCTACCAACCTCCAATCACTGAAGCTATAGCCACACTCATACGAGCCATTGGCCTTCAAAACAGCCGGACCACATGGTTCTTCCTTTAGATGCTTGAAGCGATCAGAATGACCAAGTGGGTGAGAGTGTGCAAGATTCATTTAAACGGGCAAAGGAGCTCATTGTAATGGATGAAATCAAGGTCTTCACCAGGCAAATTAGAGGGAAAAAAACTGCTTCAAAGTACAACTTCCTTCAAGAGAGAAGGGATGGAGTCAATTAAAATATATAACTAGAAAGATCCAAAAAATGTAGCCTGGGGGGTCAATCCAACCAGTGGAGCACATTTGCTGTTAGCGGATGCAAAGAGAGAAATAAATTAAAATTTGAGTACAGTGTTCAAAATAAAAAACCATGTCGTAAAATATGATCAGGTAACATACCAAACCTTTCACCGAATTTAGAGGCAGGATATTCATCAAAAGTCATTCGGTAAGTTAACTGTTTGAAACTCAGAAAACATTTTCTCCCCAAAAATAATGTTATGCATGGTGACTGGCTTCCCAAGATAGGCCACAAAAATCTCCTAATGTATAGTGTAATAAGGTGTGAGTATAGTACTGGGATAATGAAGTAATACTAATTGTTCTATAAAAATAGAATCTTACCATCCTCCATAGCAGTGCTTTTCAAATTATGAGTCACAACGCATGAACTCGATACAGTGAGTCTTTCCCAGTTTAATTCTTAATAGAATGAATGTAATAAATGTAATGGAAAGGAAAGAACAAAATTGTAAAGATCAGAGTACATCCCTGTCATAAGGAAAAGTATTATTCTTGAAATTTAACTTCAGTGTTATAGGTATAAATAGCTTTGTGCATTCAGGATTGCTATGTAAAATATACTTCTGACTGTGGGTCGCAGTCAAAACAGTTTGAGTGTCTCTTAGCAAGGCTTCCACGGGGCATCCAGCACAAAGCTGGCATTTCACAACATTTGTTAAAGGAATGAATGATTGAATGGCCCAGTGAACACATGAAGAATGAATAAACAGAATGCCAGTAATAGACCTCTCTCAGTCACAGCCCTGGCACTTGCAGTAGAAAGCTTCCTCACTCCAACATTTCCATGCTAGGGAGGCAGTGGGGACAGACAGTTGCCCAGCTGGAATTCTATATAGGTGGTACTGTTGGTCTGGGACAGGATCTCTGACACAGAAGGGGCTTTAAAGAGGGAAGGATGGGGAAAAGGCTTCCACAATTGAATGGGATTGGACTCTAGACAGGGTTGCCAGATTTAGCAAATAAAAACTCAGGATGCTGGTTAAATCTGAACTTCAGATAATCAACAAATAATTTAAGGGCAAAGAAAATCATGAACCTTCAAGGTTAAAAGATCAATTCAACCCATCAGACATGTATCTGATGCAAAACTGTGTGCAAAATCCTCTGCTAGGTGCTGTGGAAGGAAAAAGTACTTAGTTCTAAAGGCTGAAGAGGTCAGAGACACCCAGGCAAGAACCTCAGCAAGTACCATATATTGAGCATTATTCTAAGTACTTTCCAGGCATTAACTCATTTGACCCTCACCGCCCTGCATTCAGCACTGCTGTTAGCCCCACTGAAGATAGAAAACTGAAAGAAGCTACAAGAGGAAGTTGTCCAAGGTCTCACAGATACAAGCACAAATAACATTCAGTGGGCTCGTGTAGAGGGCTGGATGTTGTCCAAGAGGTGGATCTGGAGTGAGATTTGAGCTGAACCTTGAAGAAAGGGGAAACATCAATAGGTGGATATTAAGGGAAGAATATTCCAGGCAGAGGAACAGCTTGGAGGTGAGAGGATATGGTCAAGAAATGGGAATAGACTAAATTTGTTGGAATGGTAGAAGGATAATAGGAAGAAGGTATGACTGAACAAGGAAATTAGGTAGGAACACACTATCGAGGGGAATTGCATACCCTGACGAATCTGCTTGCAGATCCATCAAAGAATTTGGGGTATATAAATGGGCACTGTGCTGAGTTGGGCTATTAAGGAAGATGACTTTGGCAATAGCCCAAAAGACAAAGTGGATGAGACAGAGATCAGAGGCCAGGAAAAGATTAGGTAAACCAGTACAGCTGGCTGGCAAAGCATGTGGAATCAGAATCCAGGATTTACCTCCCAGATTAGACCCTCAGTAGGTAAGTGACCTTGGACAATTCATGTAATGACTCTGAGATTTGGCTTCGTCACTTCTGAAACAGGGGAGACAACACGACTTCCCTCGTGATATTATAGGGGAATAAGACAGGACAACATACAGGAAATGCTCCATAAATGGATGCTATCTGTAAAGTGTCACAGCGATTGAACTTGAATCTTTCCCTTAACAATTCTTCTGAGTTCAATCAGCCTTGGATTGAACATTTCCAGGAGTAAGGTACTCATGCCGTCCCAATGGTAACATAATGGGAGTAAAAGAATGAAAGAATGAAAGAAAGAATGTGGAGGAATGAGGGTTTGCCTTTCCTACTTCTAAAGAGAAAGAGTATATCTAGAAATGAAGCCGAGGTAGAAAATAAAAAATAAAACAAAGCAAAAAAACTAAGTACTGAGTAACTATAGTTGAAGGAGGGAGGGGAACCTTGAGCTCCTCACTCTAGCACATATTACTAGAGTGACCTGAAGCAAATTACGTAAACTCTCTAAACCTTAATTTTCTCATCTGTAAAACGTGGTTGTTAACACCTAAACTGTGAAGCTATTGAGAGGAGAGCTGATATCACGTATATTATGGCCTTAGAACAATGTCTGGCCCAGAGTAGGCAATAAATGATAGTTATTATGTATTATGTAAAAATTTAAATAAAACTATAGTTACAGTTAGGCAGCAGTGCTGGTGGAGACAGAAAAGAGAATGTGGAAATAAGTAGAATGTACACGAGGTGTGACAATTCTAGAGACCACATCCATGACAGTGGCATGGAACTGACAGCCCTTTTCTGTGGAGCCAGATGTGTTCTGCCCAACAGATGTGCCTCCTGAAAGGTGCCCCACTAGGTTAGATGGTGTAGGATGGCAGGATTAAAGATGCATGTTTGCAGACTGAGGGAAGAGGGCTCTGGGAGGAGAGAAAGCCATCACCTCTGACTATCTGATTCTCCTGCCACTTCCTATCCTGGAACCAACCCCCATCACTGACTAGCACTGAGGCACAAAGCAAAGCAACACTGAGGCTGGAGGTGGGTGGCAGGTTCATAGGTCAGAACTTAAAGGGGAAGGAATGGATGCCAGGGCCAGACATCCATCCATCCAAGCATACAGGACGCATATAAGTAGGAACTGCTGGGTCTGAAACCACCTACCCGTGTGCTTAGCATGTCCTACCTTTCTAGACGTCAGAATACACAGCAAGCCCACTCTTTCTGCGGGACCTCTGCCTTGGTGCAGTGCAAACATTATTCCAAACAACTAGCCCAGTACTCAGGATGCTGCTGTGGCTGGGGGTAAACTTATCATCCTTTGCTTTTTTCTTGAAATTTTAAAATTGTTTCTCAGGGGCTTCCCTGGTGGCGCAGTGGTTAAGAATCTGCCTGCCAATGCAGGGGACACGGGTTTGAGCCCTGGTCCGGGAAGATCCCACATGCCGCGGAGCAACTAAGCCCGTGCGCCACAGCTACTGAGCCTGCGCTCTAGAACCCATGAGCCACAACTACTGAGCCTGCGTGCCACAACTACTGAAGCCCGCGCGCCTACAGTCCATGCTCCGCAACAAGAGAAGCCACCGCAATAAGAAGCCTACGCACCTCAACGAAGAGTAGCCCCCACTCACCACAACTAGAGAAAGCCTGCACGCACCAACGAAGACCCAATGCAGCCAAAAATAATTAAATAAAATAAATACATTTATTAAAAAAAAAATTGTTTCTCAAAGACTTGGTTTGTAAACTTAAACACTAATAAAAAGGTTAACAAAATGATCATGGAGACACTCTGTTTCAAATGCACACCATCTGTCCTTAGCCTCTGAAGATGACACAGCAGGATACGCACTGGCATTGTTTTTCAACCACAGTGACTTTTTGCTCCCATGTTCTCCATAGCCTGTCACCCATTCTCCCTTGTCAGACAACTGCAAACACACCGGAGGTCCTGTCGGGACTCAGTCCTCTTTCAGGCAGAATCTCCTCTGTGCAAACCTACGTGGCCTGTGTAGGAAGAAACTGCATTCTGGCCACCCCCTAACCAAAATGAAAACAAAGGCCATGCATCATGAAAACATCCATCTCTACTCTTGATCTCCCTGAAACTAAAGGTAACCTCCAAAGTTAGGATCAGAGCATTCGGTGGAAATGAAAAGCTGCCTAAAATTTTCTCATATCCTAGCACTACTTTCACTTTTAGAAAAGGAATATTTAGAAAGGCTTAAGAATCTCTTTCTTACACATTTCTCTCCCTCCCAGATGTCAAGAGCTCTCAACCACTGCCTCTTCATTTATGACTAAGAGTGTGCTGAAGGGGTTGTTGCCTGAGACGAAAGCATCCTTGAAACACATTCCTGACTTAGTTATTCATCTCTTTGGGGGCACAGATTTTCCGCCAAAGGTAGGAAAGGGATGATCACTTAACTCCTCCAGCAGCACTGATCAAAAGTGATACTGGGGTGAAGTGTTTGGGGTTAATTCAGCCAGCACTGCATCAATCACCTGTGGAAAGCAGAGAACAGATGCTACAGTAGCTCCTGCCTCTAGATGGTTAGAAAATAACACACAGCAAGAAACAAGGAGTTACCAAGGACTGAGGGAATTCCCTCTCCCTAGAGCTCTTCAAAGACAAAACAGCCACTCATTTTCTTAACTATCTAAATAGGTCTCTGACTAGTTTTTGAGGCCCCTTCCTCCCAGCCATGATTGGGAGTCAATTATTCTAAGAAATCAAGGTGGGGCATCTATTGGCTGGAGGATACAACAGGGAGGAATATACAGCCAAAGGCATCCCATAGAACTGAAATCACTTGGCATGGGTTCTGGTAATTTCAGAACAAAAATCCAAATACAAGTGAAGAGAAAAGCAATGTAAAAGGAGGACATCCGGTCTCCAGAACGACCCCCAAATGCTGCCTAACATTTATGTCACAGAGAAGCAAGTGGGCAGAGATGCCACATGCCGAAGGAGACAGTTAATTTTAGCTGCAGGCCTGGAAAACTTTACTTCTCCGGGCTCTTCATTATTTTTGAGATTTCAGGCTACCAAGTACCCAGGTATTTCAGTCTCGTTTCTGCCAGTCTGCTCTCATTTTCCCAGCTCCTCTTCATCACCTACTATTGGGACCTCCCTGTTTCAAAACTGTCTTGTCACACAGCACAGATTCTGGCTTGAACAACCTGAGCTCCAAAGTCAAAGGAAGGTGACCAAAGGACCTCAGAAGGTAAGAATACCTAGAGCTGCCAGAGGCGAGAATAGAGTCAGGAGCAGCCAGGAAAGAGACTAAGAGCTTGAATCTGGAAGAGTTGGCTTGTTGAAGGACAAGCTCCTGCATCACGAGAGAAGAGACCGAATTCTGCTTCTCTCTGGCCAGTCAGGAAACTGAGGCCAGAGGGCTGCAGCAGCTCCCAAGCAGCCTGAGGCTGGCAGGGAAAGTTGTCGGGGCCTCGAACGCAGCGAGGAGAGGCCACACAGGCACACGCTGCAGCGCTCGCCAGCCTGGCCGCAGCCAACTTCCCCTGGCCCAGGCCTAGCTGTCCGGCAGCCTGTTGGGGGAGGGCAGGAGTAGACGGAGACAAAGGACACACACTGTTCCCACTGTAGAGGTGGGGGGGGGGGGGTGGGGGAGGGGGTAGGCGGGGGGCTGTGCACAGTGTGACGCAGGTCCCTACTGAGCGGCCGCTATAGGTTTCCTGTAAAACAGTTTATGCCACCACTGGCCCCAGGAGGAGAGGCAAGCCGGCCTTCCCATAAACGACTCCTTGCAGACATGCTTACAGCAGCGTCACTGCCTCTTCAGACAGGTGAGCAGTTAGATGTACCTGCCTTCAGAACTGCGATTTGTTCACCTGATTTGGTAAATCCCATTTTAACCCTTCTCGTCCCCAGTGGATCTCACTCCCGAAGGAAGAAATGAGTTAAGTTCAGTGGAGTTTGCGGTGAGCTGGCGGCTGGGGGAGGGGAGTAGAGGAGGCGGCAAGGTGGAAGCCTTCTGACCTGAAGATTGCACGTACTGGGTTTGTTTTGTTTTGTTTTGCTTTTGTTTTTTGTTGTTGTTGTTGTTTTTCAGACGAAAAGGAAAAAGAAAGAAACAAAGTAGGCAGCGAAGAGGGACTGCAGGATCCCGCTCATTTTCAGACATTCCTGGCCTTTTAGGTAAAGAGCAACTCGCAAAACTCGATTGACAGAAAACGTGTTCGCCTGTCAACTAGGGAAGGGAAAAAAAAAAAGATTCACTGAGGTCCAGAGGAGCTAGATTTCAGGCTCCCGGGTTTCCGGCCTCCCCCTGGCCATCCTCCCCGCCCCACCCCAGACCTGCAGGTGGAAACCGGGCAAGTGAGACGGTCCAGGGCCCCCGGTCAGGGCTCGCCCGCCGCCGCCGCCGCCGACTACCGTCGCAGCGGGGACACACCCTCCACCTACCTCACACATGGGAGAGGCGCCCTTGCTCGGCAACGTGCAGCCCAGGAGCTTGGCGAGAAACTTTGCCATATACGAGCAGTGAGGCAGGGGCTCTCCCGAGGCGCCGGATCCGTCCTTTCCCGGCGCGAGAGCCCAGGCGCCGAGGTCTCGCCCGCAGCCGGCCGGCCAGCGCGCCCCGGGGCTGGGGGCTGCCGGCAGCCGAGCCGGGCGGGGGCGAGCTCGCCTGCTGCCCTGCCGCCGCCGCCCGGAGCGCGGGCTGCGAGCGCGCGCGGCCGGGTCCGCCTCTCCAGCCTCCCGCGCCGCGGGAGCGGGGCGCTGCCGTCTGCGCTAGCCTTTCCCGCTGAATGTCACTGTCACCAGAGTAAAGGGAAGGGCCCCGCCGAGGGGGTGACGGGAGGGCCAACGCGCCGCAGGACTGGCGTCGCGCGCGGGCAAGGCCACCGGATGGCAGAGCGCCGAGGCGCGGGCACTGGCGGCCCGGCCCCGGACACCGCCGCTCCAGCCACAGCGCTCGGCTGCAGCCGAGGCCTGACGCTCCGCGGGAAAGCGGGAGGCGAGCGCCGGGGAGCGTCTGCTTACGGGGCTGGCCGGGGTGCCCCACTTCCCCAGTTTCCCCTCTCCGCGCCGGAGGAGGTGGAAAAGGCTGTCTCAGGTCGCGGCTGACCCGGCGGGTTACGGCTGCAAGGCGCGAGCTGCCCGCAGGGGTCCCCCGGCGGCCTGCGCCAGCCCCACCCTGCCTCAGGGAAAGGGAAAAGCCTCCCAAAGCCTGGGAGGGGGACCTCCAGCTCACGTCCACTTTGACCCCTCTTAATGAACGGGCTAGGCACAGGTAAGCCCCAGAAGAGGAAAGGTGACTGTCGGCACAGGGTCTGGGCCAGATATGCTCCAGAATCACAGCCTTGGCTGGGATGGGGGTGGGGTAGGGGATGGATGAGCCTGGCCAGGAGGCTGATACAGAAAGGTATGGCCCTGTTTTTCTCTCCAAACCTATAACGTTTGTCTTTTAATAAGGAAGATATTTTTAGGACACAGGACCTATGTTATGTATTTATTTTGCATCCATATAGCTGTACATCTCAAACTTAAAGTGTGCATGAGAATAACCCAGAGAGCTTGTTTAAAACCAGAAGTCCTGGTCCCCAACTCCCAATGTTTCTGATTCAGAAGATTTGGGGAAACCTCAGGATCTGCTTTTTTTTTATTAAGCACCCAGGAGATTCTGCTGCAGGTGGTACCCAGGCTGGACTTTGAGAAACATTACCCTACCTTGTCAGATCCGGAGGTCAGCACATACAAGAACTGTAAAAGCATTCGATTGGTAATAGACAGAGAAAGTTTTGTCATATCACCTAGTTTTAAATGCAAGGAAGCAGAACTAGAAGAGTTTGTATTACTTCATCAAGTCACATTGTCTTAGAGACACTCCAGGCATATAGGCGCACTCTACAAATTATTGTCTGACTCCATGAATAGAGGATGGCTGGTTGGATGGATAGTGATGAATAACTGGGTCCAGATTTCCTGATTCTCTTTCCAGAATTCTAGCTGGTACAGCAAACCCACTGTGAATTTAGGGAATAATATAAGAAGAAAAGGTGTAAATTAGTTTGAATATATCAGCTCAGTGCTTCTCAAACTTTTTTCAATCAAGTATTTTTCGTAGTAAAGAGATCATCAAAAACAAAGTTTCTTTGACATCTCTGGTTTTATCTTTTGCATTCTAGCCTATGAAATATTCAGGTTTGTTATGATATAAAAAGACCTACTCCCACAAGGAAGACTAATGCTCCAAGTATACTATCTTTATCCCAAGCCCACCGCCGAAGCACCAGATGCCCCAACGGCAGCAAACTCGAGAACTGTGGCAGCTAGGTGCCCTCTATGCTACACTAAAAAGAGAAAGAAAACTAATACACAATGAGTACCTACACATGTCTCAGGCACTGTGTCGCCATGTTAGGCTGTGGGCTCTGGGGACAGACTACCTCAATTTAAATCCCACTTCTGATATTTAATAGCTGTGAAACTTCAGGCAAGTGACTACTTCTCTGTGCTCCAGTTTCCTCATCTGCAAAACGAGCATAAGAATAAAGGTAGCTACTGCGTGCGGTCTGTATTCTTTTTCTATTGCTGTCACAACTTAGCATCTTAAAACAACACCCATTTATTATCTCGCAGTTCTGTGGGTTAGAAGTTTGGGGAGGTTCTCTGCTTAGGATCTCACAAGGCCGAAACCAAGATAGAGCCAGCTGGGCTTTCATCTGGAGGCTCTGAGAAGAATCCACTTTCAAACACAAGTCGTTGACAGAATCCAGTTCCTTGCAGCTATAGGTCTGAGGTCCCTGTTTCCTTGTTAGTTGTCAGCAGGGTGCCCACCCTTCTCTTGGAGAGGTTGCCCAGACTCCTTCTCAAGTGACCTCTTCCATCTTCTAAGCAACAATTGCCTTGAGTCTGTCTCATGCTTCAAATCTCTCTGACTTCTTTTCTTGCCAACAGCCAGAGAAAATTTTTGCTTTAAAGAGGCTCATGTGATTACATGATTATAATATCCAGGCCCACCTACATAATCTTCCTATCTTAAGGTCAACTGATTAGTCCCTTAATCACATCTTCAAAGTCCCTTTTGCCACATAATGTAACATAATCACAGAAGGAACAGCAGGGGTGAAAGCCATAGAGCTATCTAGAATCCAGCTTACCATGTGATTATTCTGAGGAATAAGTACATGTATGCATTTTAAACACTTAGAAGAGTGTCTTATTTTGTGATACTTATAATAAGAACTCAATACAGCTTAGCTGTTATTTTTTTCTGCTCATGGCACTTCATTTGATTGTCATTACAACTCTGTATTATTTTAAAAGGAAGAAACTGAGAATTTAAAAGATTGTCCAACACCACACAGCAGGTTAGCGGCAGAGCCAGGAATTAAGCCTAGTTCAGCTGCCAATCAAGTCTGTGTTTTTGCTATTACATGATACTACATCACAGAAAGCTGGCAAAGAACAGGTAATGTCCATTTGGGGGAGTGGAACGTAAGAAGAAGTATGGAATTTAAGAAACAGAAAGAATATTTACAGATAGTCACTTGCCATATGTGAGTAATTTATGGTTTAGGTGCAAGAAAGGCTATACTGGGCTTCCCTGGTGGTGCAGTGGTTGAGAATCTGTCTGCCAATGCAGGGGACACCGGTTCGAGCCCTGGTCTGGGAAGATCCCACATGCCGCGGAGCAACTGGGCCCGTGAGCCACAATTACTGAGCCTGCGCGTCTGGAGCCTGTGCTCCGCAACAAGAGAGGCCGCGCTAGTAAGAGGCCCGCGCACCGCGATGAAGAGTGGCCCCCCGCTTGCCACAACTAGAGAAAGCCCTCGCACAGAAACGAAGACCCAACACAGCCATAAATAAATAAATAAATAAATAAATAAATAAAAAAGAAAGGCTATACTAAATACTAATTGAAATAAGAAAGTCTTTAACTGAACTCGTGATTTTTAGTGAGTAGAGGCGTTTTCTTGTGATGATATTCATTTTAAGGGGCTGTACGTTCACTTGTGATCTAGACTCATTTCTTTGATGAGCTCTTCCTCTCCATGCTGCCTGTCCTCTGCCATCTTGCATCTTCTGGTGTCAAGAGAAACATTTCTGAAGGGCAGCCAGCCACCCACTGACTCTGCCTTGATAGGAAGAGCATTGCCCAGACCTTCTCCGGGGCCTGCCCAGGCCTGAATCATTACTACACCTATTTCCTGCTGTCTACCTTGCTGGTAGAGCAACAACAGAGAGCCAGGATGGATGCATGCATGGATGGATGGATAGATAGATAGATAGATAGATAGATAGATAGATAGATAGATAGATACATAATCTTGTCATCCTTGGTCCTCCCCCATTTAGGACCTTAACCACAGTATTATTCACTAGGATTATTCATAACCTTTGACTCAGCATTTCTGTTTCTAGACTTTATCCTAAGAAAATACTCAGAGAATCAAATCAAAAAATCAGATAATCAAAATAACTCAAAGAGTATTACATTTAAAATTATTTCATGTCCACAGGGGCAGGGGAGTATCTTTTTTACTGACATAGTAGCCACTGTGGTTAAAAGAGCAGGACTGGGGTCAGGCAGCCTGGGTTTAAATTCTGGCTCTTCCAAGTACCAACTGAGTGATTTTTGGACAAGTCACTTCAATTATGTAAGCCTCTGTTTCCTTATCTGGAAAATAGGGATGATAATAATACCTACCTCATAAGGATTTAATTAGTTAATACTATTATACTAGCTTATTAGAATATTATGATACTAATACATATTCATATAATTAATATACTAGTACTAATAATGTTCCCGGTCCATAGTTAGTAATGGTAATAAATGTTAACTACCTGCATTAGGAGGATTATGATTAATGATATAGCCTCAACTACTGATCCAGAGCCTGGCACATAGTACTTAGTAAAAATTGATTGAATGAATAAATGGATGGGCAAACGAATGAGGAAAGATACTTGTTGAAGCATTATAAAGCCAAAATTTGTAAACCACCTAAAGTCTAACAACAGGAGATTGGATTGATAAATTCTGATTCATAAAAATGGTCAGCATTAAATATGTTTTTAAAGAATATTTACTGACCTAGAAAATGTCCCTTACATAATGTTGGTGGGGGACAGCGTACAGTACATGTAGTATATGCTAACTTTGTAAAATGTTTACCTGTATACATAGGAAGAAAATGGAAGGAAACATACCAAAAGGCAATCATAGTTCTCTCTGGGTGATAGAATAATGGATTGTTTTTTATTTTCTTCTTACATATTCCTGAATTTTTCTATTCTTTGCAGTGAACCTGAGCACAACACCAATTCTAATACTTTTTTTTTTAACATGTTAATTTCTTTTTTATTTATTTATTTTTGGCTGTGTTGGGTCTTCGTTTCTGTGCGAGGGCTTTCTCTAGCTGCGGCAAGCGGGGACCACTCCTCACAGCGGGGCGCGGGCCTCTCACCATCGCGGCCTCTCTCGTTGCGGAGCACAGGCTCCAGACGCGCAGGCTCAGCAATTGTGGCTCACAGGCCCAGTTGCTCCGCGGCATGTGGGATCTTCCCAGACCAGGGCTCGAACCCGTGTGCCCTGCATCGGCAGGCAGATTCCCAACCACTGCGCCACCAGGGAAGCCCCTCTAATACTTTTTTTTTTAAGATCCCATCATTAAGAACTTGGAGATTAAAAAAAAAAGTTATCAAGTTAATCGTAATTGATTTAAGATCTTATCCCTTTAGTATCACATTTAGAATGGACCAATTAATGCAATGAAATCTACTGCACTGATACTCCCCTTAAGGAATCTTTGTAAAGAGGCTCTACTAAATATCATACAAAATTCAGTTTCAGAGACACTCACCTTTACTGTTAGAGCTAACAGTCTAGTTATTAGCAATGACCCTAGGGATCGCAAAGCCATAAGAAGCAAATACAGTCTATTTTTATAATTTTCCTATTTTCTCTTCTCATCTATTTTAGAAGTTAATGTAGAAGCTCAAGAATAAGTTCTGGAAATGATCATTTGCCCAGAATGAGTAATAATGTATGCCTGCCAAGTCTAGAGAATACTACTGTCTCCATCAACAGATGAATGGATAAAGAAAATATCTTATATATGTGTGTGTATCTATAATGGAATATTATTTAGCTATAAAAAAAGAATAAAATCCTGCCATTTGTGACAACATGGATGGACCTTGAGGACATTATGCTAAGTGAAAGAAGTCCGATAGAGAAAGACAAATACCATACGATCTCACTTGTATGTGAAATCTTAAAAAAAAAAAACAAAAAACCAAGTTCATAGATACAGAGACCAGACTGGTGGTTGCCAAAGACAGGGATTGGGGGTGGGGTGGGGGCTGAAATGGGTGAAGAGGGTCATAAGGTACAAACTCCCAGCTATAAAGTAAATAAGTCATGAGGATGTAATGTACAGCATGGCAACTACAGTTAATAATACTGTGTTGCATATTTGAAAGCTGCTAAGAGTAAATCTTAAAATTTCTTATCACAAGAAAAAATATTCTATAACTATGTTTGATGACAGATGTTAACTAGACTTATTGTGGTGATCATTTCACAATATATAAATATTGAATCATTATGTTGTACACCTGAAACTAATATAATATTGTATGTCAATTATACCTCAATTAAAACATAATAAAGATAAAATAAAGAATACTACTTTCAAACCCTGCCTCCTTTCTGGCTCTCAGGGAGAGCCAGTGTTGCAGTTACTGTAAATACTGTACTTCAGTATGGTCAGAAAATAGAGCAGTCTGATTAATCAACTATTCCAACTAATTATCAGCTATGCAACACTTGAATTACCACTTTTCAAAAAATTAGGCTGTCATAAATTGCAATTAACACCGAAACTCTACTGAAGGTTTCATAATTCTTTGATGATTCAGAAGGTACTTCAGTGTCTCTTGGGGCGTCAGGTTCAGCAGCATAAAATCATTTATCCCGGTAGGAAGGATGAGGGGACACGCTGGCTGATAGGAAATTTCAGTTGACAGAAATGCAAGCGAGCCAGGTTTTACTATGTTTACAAGGCTGAATGGATGTCTATTGAGCTCTTTAAGCACCTCCTGAGAAAGGCGCTCTATTTGGCTGAGATGATATAATTATAATTCCACAGGAATACAATGGTAACATTCTATTTTACAACAAAGAAAATTAGATTACAAGTTATCTGACAACCCTCCCTTCCTCCCAGCTAAGATCACACACCGTATAGAGTTACAATGGTGCCAATTACAACATATTTTCATGCGCTGTATGTTCCTTTGACTTTTGATGATCTGAATGGATTTCATACCAAATAGCAGCTACTGGCAGCAATCAAAACAGTTTGGGGGAAAATAGTTCCATTTTCTGTGCTCAAGTAATACTATTGATTTAAACTTAATATCTGCCTCACTTCTTTCTTAGTACAACAAGCAAGCACGTAGCTTCTGTCTGGGCCCCCGTTCTGCCTTACCGAGAGGGTGGGTAGGAAAGTCTAGTGCATACTAGGCCTTTTCCATCACTAGTTGCTAAAAGCCCATTTCCATCAACAAGGGAATGTTTTTAAGAATTTAGTCCAATCTACCACTTCCTCCTCCCCCAACCCCACTTGACAGAATAAGAGGCACAGAGAGATTCAGGTTTTTGCCCAAGTTTACACAGCTAGTATATTAGCAGTAGTGGGGCCCAGAGTCTAAACCTCCTGATAATCTGCACTATTTCCACTGAGTTACTTCCTCAGCGCCCCTGCACATCTTCACTAAATCATGGCAGGGCTGATTTAGCCCCCAAAAAACTTTTCTTTGAGCTAGGTGCAAAACAAAAGAAAAAAAACGAGAAAGGGGAGGGAGAGAAGGAGAGGAATGGAGGGAGAGAGAGAGAGAAAGAGGGGAGGAGGGAGATGGAGAAGGACCCAGTATCTTGTCCTGTAGGTACCACTCCCGCTTTACAGCCAAGCTTACTCCTTTGATGCAGGAATTTGGGCTTTCAGTCCTGGTACAGGGAACTGCCATGGTTTATTTATTTGAAAAGCTATAATGGGGCTCCCTGGAAGAATCTTTGCAAGATATTTGAAGCTGATGGCCAGAGGCTCTTTAATGAGCAAAGCGGTACACCTGATCCTCCCAGCCCTGCTCTGGCTGTCTGGGATGGGAAGGAGAAATATGGGAAAGATTCACGGTTTAGGCCAATATAATTGGCTGACAGTCAGCACAAAAGGAAGTTGGGCTATCTAAGGGGTTAAGTCATTCCTTCTAACCCAACTCTGGAGGGAACTTACATTTTGACTCACAAGAGAGGTGCAGTCTGGAGACACTGAATCAATAAATGGAAAAGTTGCAGTATTACAGGTGTGATAAGAGACTAAGAGAATAAGTTACACCTCCCCCAGTTTGGGGCTTAATGTAAGTGTCATTATACTTGTGGGAAAGGGCCTGGTTCATCATGGTAATGGTGGGAGTGCCTAGGTTAGAACCAATGACAATGAGGGGACTAATACTGCATAATGACAGCAAAACCCACAGTGGCATCAAGGCTAGGCCACACCCTGCGGAAACACGGCTCAAGGGTGGAGAGCCAAAGTGCACTTGGGACGGAAGTGGGGCTTCGATATGAAACCCTTGGAGCCAAGTGCACCAATGGGCAGCAGCAGGCAGGAGTGTAGCTAAGACCAGGCAAAGGAACATCAAGGCCAGGGCCATGGCACCATCGCGTGAGCCACACAAGCAATGGAGCAGAGAGAGGGAGACAGCACGAAAGAGCAGAGCTGCTGCAGGGATAGACCTGAACACTTGAGGAGAGATCCTACGGGAGCCAGAGAGCTAAAGATCCAAAAGATGCGGGGTGAGGGGGAGAAGAGGCTTGAGGCAAACACCATTTTTGTTTGTATTTCATTGCTTCAAATCCCTCCTTTGACTGGTCCATCCTAATTGGTGTGGCCGATGTCCTTAAAAAGTCCACATGAAAGACAGCTGGGACAGTGAATGGACAGGCTCTTGGCTCTGGCCCAAATCACACCATTCCCCTAATAAGGCTGGTTCAGTTCTAACTATCCACAGAGGCCCAGATCTGCTCTGCCTTAGACACTCAGTGAGATTAAAGGGTTCTGGACAAGCTCGCCCCTAGGCCTCCATCAGTCTCACAACCAAAACAAAAATGACTCAAATTCAGACCAAATCTAAACACCTGGAGGTTGAGAGGAGGAGAGGGCAAGGAGAAGCCGGCACCAACCTGAAAGGAAGGAGAGGATGGTTCCCATCCAACCACACACCTCCATGAGCCACATATTTAAACCAAAGCTTTTTTTTTAAAAAAAATACTATTTCTATGTCCTTTGTTCCTTCCCCTGTCAGCCCTGACCTCTCAATTCTCCACGGGCAGAGGGGTGTCTCAGACGACATCTTCCACAGCCAAACAGCACAAGTCATGATGGGGAATCCACACTCCCAATTTTCTCCAGCCTTCATCTCTATGGTAATGACAGTAACAATACCCAACACAGTGCTATGTGGAAGGCACTGTGCTAAGCGCTTTACAGATATTATCATGCATTATTATATTTGATCATTTCATCAACTCCTTTGAGTTGACACTATCATAACCCCTACTTTACGACTGAGGAAAATACAGCACGAAGATGTTTATTTCCTTCCCAAGGTCACGTAGCTAGAAAGACATGGAGGCTGGCCAGGCATGCAGGCAGTCCTCCAGAGCCCACATACTTCCCCTACACTCCATCAACGTAGACTAGAAGAGCAGCAAGGGATGGGGCTCTTTTAGCCTTCCCCTGTAGGAAGAATTGAATGTGAAATGCATTTAAAGAGGAAGCAGTTTTTAAATATACACTGTCTAATGCAAAACAACGCAAATTTTGCTGACTAAATAAAAATGAGCAAAACTGAAGAATTTTGACCCCTATGCCCTGAGGCCTTTACAAGAGAATATTACAAGTTCACTTTCCACTAGTCACTCCCTGCCTAACACCTGCTTGCTGAATAATGCTAGGAGAGCTCTAATTGTGTTCCCACCCAACTTTCACGTAAAGAGCTTCCCAGATCTCCTGCTAAATTTCTCTAAGTTAAGTAAAATTTTAAGTTAAGAACCTGTTTGATTGGCTTTTAACTTATTTTCATCTCTTTCAGAGCTTAAGATCCCCCATGTGTCAATTACCTTAACTGACACAAGGGTTCCAGGACAAAGACACTCAACACCCAAATAACTTTAGTCCTTCAATGAGCTATAGCTACTAGGACAGTCCCATCAACAGTCACAAGATTTCCCTTTAAAGAAGGGAAAAAGTTAAAGTTTCATCACTCAGGAGAACAACATTTAGATTTAGCCTGGGAAGAATTTTCAGACGTCCAGGGTCTAATCTGTACCCATTGGGAATGCCTGCAGTTCAATCCCAACCACCTCATAGGTGCATCACAAGATTTCATAGATATGCACCAATTTCAAGGATACAGTTCTGTAGTGGATACATGGAAATTGGGAAAGGGAAACCCATTTATTCAAATATGCCAGAGGAATCAGAAAACAAAATGAAAGTAAATATAATTGTAGAGAGGGTGACCCTAGTGACCTACCCCAAAAGACAAGGAAAAGACAAATGAACGAAACTAAAAGCCTTTGAATAAAGGAAAAAGAAAAAAAAAAACAACAGATTCTTTGTGTTTGATTTCTGGAAACATGTATTATGTTCACACTGAGAGCTGGCGGGCAGATGGTTGAAGCTCATACAAGGAATATTAAATGTATTTGGAGCCCTCTTGCCCTCCTGATACAACACAATTCATGCCTAGAGGGCAAGACAATCAGTACACAAATGCCTACAAATCACTCAGATTCTGTCACTAACTGGGGAATCCTCACTGCATCCCTGAGCACAGGGAGTTTGAATGGTTTGGTCCAGCACTCACAACAGATCAGACAGAGGGTCAGAAGAGAAAGCCGAGCCCTCCCCCCTTCCCTCTCTCTCGCTTTCAATCTCTCATACACTCGCGCAGACAGACAGACACACACACACACACACACACACACACACAAGCACACACAGCAGATCTCTTTGTATTCAGACTGGTTTCTGCCATTAGAGCCAGATCTGAAATGAAATGGCACACGGAAAGCACCCGGCATAGAGCCTGCTCACGGGGCTCATTGTGTTTCTGCAATCCCTTCAGAGGAATAAGAATAGATAATTAGATCTTAAAGGCCAAGAGAAATGGAGAGTCAACAAACTTTTACCTTGCCCAAAAAGGGAGGGTAGCAGGGATGAAGAGAGAGGAGAAGACAGGGTCCAGATGCTTGGTGCCAAGGCTCTGAGCTTAGGGTGACATCCCAGTTTGAGTTCATCCAAAAGCAGAACCTGAGGGGAGGATTAGGGTGCAAAAGGCTTATTTGGGAAGTAATCCAGGAAGCTTGAAGACAAGGTAGCAAGGCAAGTGAATAGGAGGGTCACTAATGAGTGCTGTGAGCAATTAGGGCTCAATCTTGAAGGGGATCCTCTGGGAGACTGCATGAAACATGCCTCAGAACATTCCCACTGAGGGGCAGAGACGCCAGACATGCATCTACTAATTCTCACCCCTCCTTGTTGGAGAGGTGAAATGTAATACATGTTCTTGCCTGTAATAACATGCCTGTATTAGTTTCCTGTGGCTGCTATAACAAATCACCACAAGTTTAGTGGCTTAAAACAGTACAGATTTGTTATCTTATAGTTCTGGAGGTGGAAGTTTAAAATGGCTGGCAGAGCTACAATCCTTCTGAAGGCTCTAGGGGAGAATCCATTTCCTTGCCTTTCCAGTTTCTAGAGGCTGCCTTCCTTGGCCTGTGGTCCTGTATCACTCCACTTCTGCTACCATCATAAAATCTCCTTCTCTGACTCTGACCATCTTACCTCCCTCTTATAAAGACCCTTGTGATTACATTGGGCCAAAATGAAAAACCCAGGATAATCTCTCTATCTTAAAATCATTAACTGAATCACATCTGCAAAGTCCCTCTTACCATGTAAGGTGACATATTCACAAGTCCCAGGAATTAGAACATGGACACCTTTGGTAGGGAGGGCATTCTGTCTACCACAATGTCCTTGATTCTAAGGCACATTTAATTATAAGATGTATATCGATTTAGTTGCAGCTTTGATGGGTGATAACCATCACCTAATTAAATCTGTATTTTTAATGTGTATCCTGATTTCAGAAATGTGAAAATGTGAAAAACCGCACATCTCGGAATAGCACATCTAAGATATTGCAACAGGCAGAGCAGAGCAGCATTTTTATAGAGACTCAGTTTCTACACACAGAGCCTAAGGTGAGAAATGAATACGTTAATTCGATAAATATTTTTTGAACCTCTACCAGGTACCAGACCCTGAGCGTACAGCAGTAAGACACAGTGCCTACCCTCAGGGAGCTTACTTTCTGGTGGGAGAAGCAGTTTCCCGGAGAGCAATGAGCACCACGGAGCAGAAAGCACTGTGAGGTGGCTGAGGAGACTGTGGGCCAGGCAGGGAGACTCTAGCTCAGATGGAGCAGGTCAGGGAGAGCAGGCAAGCAGGGACTGTCTAAGCAGAGACCTCAGTGAAGGCAAAGACAAGGATCTTAGTCAAAGGGCAGCCCAGGCACGAGAACTGTGAGGCAGAAAGAAGCTTGACACTGGAACCTTCATCACTTCCCCAGGAAAGATATTTCCCACCTACCACTATCCCTATTCTGAAGCATAATGCTGCTCAGGTAACATTAACTATAAACCTCTACAGAAAATTCCATTTTTTTCTCTTTCTCTTAAGGTTGGGTGGGAGGTGTAATGGAAAAAGAAGGGGAACATAGTTGGACGTGAGAAAATTATTAGCTTTTAAAGTTAATAGCAGAAACTCTCATTTTGTTCCTAATCTAAACTTATGTTAAGTCCCTAGCCTGTGAGTAGTACAGAGACAGGACCAAAGGAAAGAGAATGCCCTCATCTTCCTACTTCCTGTTCCCTTCACAACCGGTTTAGTTATTTCAAAAATTCACTTGGACATTTCTTTCTTTCTTTTTCCTTCAAAGGTATACTTGCAACACCCCCATACTTCCAACCCCTCCATTCTAATATACCCGATTCCTACCCTCCCGAAGCCTTGTCCTTTTATCAGAAAGCCAAAGCTCTGATAAGCATGTGAGTCTGTCCTAGGGAACACAAGACACAGGCCTGTCCCCAGACCAAAGATGAGCCAACAGAGTCTTGTCACTACTATGGGTCAAGGGTCATGACCAATGTCTGCTTGATTAAAACCCCATCAAAGGGAATAAGTGTAAGTCTTAGTCCTTCTAGAGAGAAAGGGAAAAGCCATCTGGAAAGTCTCCAGCGTCATTATGACAGCTACAAATTGCCAATTATTAATGGCTCCTAATCTAACAGTCACACTGCAATAGGGACTTGACTTGTTAAGAAAATGCTGATGAGGACCAGTTCCCCAAACAAAAGGGCAGACACACAGGTACAAAGACCCACCCTCGACCCCTAGCACTTCAAAGTTTCAAAATCTTGGAGCTTTAGAGGAAAATTCATTAGTGGTGGGAGGCTGAGGCCTCAAGCTGTGGCTCATGACTAAATCATATAACCGAACACCTTCTTATTAACCTTGAATGACACATCTCAACAATGTTTCCTGACATTAAGTTTGCAATCAAAGTAGATGCAATTAACATAAACACTATTCAGAGTTATGTAGGAAATGGAAATAATGATTTTTTTGGAGGTTCCTTGGGTTTTTCATGAAAGAACTTAAAAAATTGCCCACCCACATGCCTGTGAATCTGAAGGTTATTTTACAAATCATTACAATGACAAAAATATACAGTCCGGCAACTCAATTGTCATGGATGTTTAACTTAAACCTCTAGCTTTCAGAAGTAAATTTATATGATTCCATTATTGTTAGAACACTCATTTTAAAGTCATATCAGCCCATATATAAAGTATTTTGAACTAAGTCCTACAGGAAACGAGGAGGGCTTGGAAATCTACAATTGTATTTGACCTGAACATGAATCTATAACTATAAGAAACCAGGAAATTTTCAGTAACAACCTGGACTAAGCTGGATACTTTCCAAACCATAAATCATAGATTTGTTGGACACCCTTACTGGTTAAATGAAGCAAACAATTTTAGTGCAGGCTGGTGTGATGCCCACCAAAATGAAATGTGAACCAATACCTACAGGGAGGTGTTCAGCCTGATCCGTGAAGATTTAACCAGAAGTCACTCATTAGTGTTAATGGAGCATGGCTCTCAAATTCCAGATGACACCTTAGAATTTTAATGCCTGTAAAAAAAAAGGTAGATCAAGGCAGCAGCTGTGATTTGGGAAAATTGAAGATAAAGTGTTTTCACCAATTAGAGGGAACTACAGGCTCAGTCTCTTTTACTAAACTGCTAACTCAGCATATTTTATATAGAAATTCATCTGGCATTCATCATCAAAAAGTACATTCTACTATGGCTATTCTCTCCCCTATGTAACTAAACTGCCTAAACAGGCATGGAGAGGAACAATTCTGTTGTGCTTTTGGCTCTCTCAAAATTTAGCTTAGTATTTTGACCATAATAGATGCTCAGTAAATAATTCTTGATGAGAATGAAAAAGGAAAAGAAGGAAGAGAAAAATATAAATGATCCTCAATTGTAATTTTGAACAGGGAGAGTAATTATAGGTAATAAACAGATCCCAAATGAAGGAACAACTTTAGTTTTTCTCTTGTGATTTCAGGTAAGAATGCCCAACACCCCTAATTAAACTCAGGTCCAAGTTTAAAAGGTTCCATTTTGTCACTCAAAATTAGCTGTTCCTCAGCTTAGATGGAGTTCTTCTTGGCCTTCTTGTCACTCATTCAATGGAGGTTAGCGTAATACATTTAACCTTAATGGTGTTTACCTTACACTTGTTCAGCTAACAGCAAGACATAACAACTGGATTTTTATTTAAGTGTTCTCTTGGATGGCATCCTAGTGAGATAGGATAGAGCAAAAAGAAATAATGTCTGCAGGCACATTACTAATGAGGGGTAAAGTTAATCGTTGTGTGGGCAACAGTTCTGATTCCATGCTTGGAGGACCACTCAGTGGCATTAACAAGACTCTACACCCCAATAGTGCTTTGTAATACATCCTGTATTACAAAAGTTCATAACTTCCTGTCAGAGTTGACAATTATTCTCGAGAAAGGTTGATTTTCCTAAATCAGGTAGTCAGGAATATTAACTTACATGAGGACTTTTCCACCCATAGGCATCTTTCTCCTGTTCCAACAATAGCCACATGTGCCAAGCAAAATGGTAAACATTTTGTGCATATTACCTACTCAAAACAACCTTGAAAGGTAGAAATTACCTTCTACATTTCACAAATTAGGAAGCTCAGAGAGGTTAAATAATTTATCAAAGGTTACACAGCTACCTAGTGAAAGAACTAGAAGCTGAAACCAGTTCTTAGATTCAAAAGCCCATATCCTTATTGGGTACATGACTTATGGCCTGAAACTTCATCCCATACTCATGAAGCCAGGGCCAAACTCTTTCTCTCATTTCATTTGGAACCGTTTACCAAGTTCCTCCATGGTAAGTGGGGAGTGGGATTGGGAATTATATTGACAGGGGGAAATCTGATTTCCCTCAAAACTCCCCCATTTATATGATTCAGCACTTTGTAAAAGCATTATTTATTATTATTATTATTATTGATGTTATACTAAATACAAGGCAGCACTACATTTTCAAGGGTAGACTAAATTAAAAACATTAAGTTGAGTACTCCGTTGTCCAATATAAAATTATATAAAATTAATATAAAATTATCAAACTAATTCAGAAAGGACCTGATGAGTTAATGTTCTAAAGAAATAAATGTTCTTGGCAAATTTCTTTCTAAAGAAAGAAATAAGTGAAACACCAATTCATGAAACAAAATAAGCCAAAGGATGCCTCCACTGTAAATGTGCATGGGTTGTTTGAAAGAAGGTTGAGACCTGCCTTTGAAAGAAAAGTCCCATCTATGGCAGAAATCTCAACCATTAAAAGCATTTAGCACTTGCTGTTATTGTAGTTTTCTAAATCTCCCATATGCTAAATCTGAGATTTAGAAATATAGAAAAAATGTAAACAAGTAAACAAAGACCTCATGATCTCGGTGCCCAGAGAGAACCCGTATTAGCATTTTGTATAATTTCCTTCTGTCTATTTTCTGTGCAGTTTTTATTTAGTTGATTTCATATCACAGATACAGCTTTTAATTCCTGAGCAGACTTGGGAAAGCACATGGGGACTCAGTTTTAACCTTAGCATATTAAAATAATAAACACTGGTCAGAATTTCTTATGAAAGTTTGACTTCCAGAACACCTATCAGTTTAAATTCATTGATTTTGAGAAGTTGACCCAAAGGAACCTAAATTTATTCAAATAGTACTGTTACTGTATAGAATTTCTTCAGGTTTCCTGAGTTGTATAACTTCATAAATTGCCCTAATGACAGTAAAAACCCCAGTGAGTATTACAGAATTCTGCAAAGTCAGGAGTAAGCAAAAAGGAAATTAAAAATTGTGAGGAAAAGAACATTAAAGACTTTTTTCACTTGTTTTAATTAGTATAGCTGAATTTTAATTATCACAATTCTTCACCAGACACTGGTAAATGTGCTGAAACCACCTTGTAAAATTAACAAAGCTTTAACACTACAAAGCCTTATTTAAGTTTTTTCTATTCCACATTTGCAAAATAAAAAGTGACAAGCAAAAAAGGTAGGGCATTTGGAGCAGGCAAGTAGAATAGAAGTTCTGCATCACTTAATTCATTTGACTATTATCTCCCTGAAGACAAGGATGTATCTACCATATTTATTGTTACAGACATGGTCTCTAGCATAGTGAGTAAGTGAATGTAAAAATGAATGCACGATTGTATCTTGCCTCCACAAAAGGGCTATAAAATTCCCAAAGGCAGGGATTGTAACTTTTATTTCTTCTTCAGACACAAAACACCAGTAGAGGATTGAGTAATTAGGAATCAGTTAATAGATACTCCTTAGCAGACACATTTTCTGGGGAGGAACAGCTTTCACCATCCCCAATGTGAAGGACAGAACAGTCCAGACACTAAACCCACAACACAACCCAGCTAAATTAATGTGATCCCTGGAGACACAGAACTCTGCAGCTTCTCCCCTCACTCCCGGAGGAAAAAACTGTTTTAAAAATTGCACAACCATCTATTGACTGTCAGAGAAATGTCTTATTATTCTCTTATGGTTAGCAAAGGGGAAAGGTTGGCGTGAGGGTTAAATTAGGAATTTGGGAGTAACATATACACACTACTATATACAAAGTAGATAAACAACAAGGACCTACTGTATAGCACAGGGAACTCTACTCAATATTCTGTAATAACCTATATGGGAAAAGAATCTGAAAAAGAATATATATATATATATATGTGTGTGTGTGTCTATATCTATATAGATATAGATATAGATATCTGAATCACTTTGCTGTATACCTGAAACTAACACAACATTGTAAATCAACTATACCTCAATGAAAAAATTAAAGAGACAAAAAATAAAAATTGCAGAACGGTCCATTAACTGTCAGAGAAATGTCTTGTTATTCTCTACGGTAATATCTTCATGCAGTTAACACCAGGGACTATAAATGCAACTGGGGTCAAGCCCTGTACTCCCTATTCCATCAAAGTGCTTCCACTTGCCTCTTCCTATATACGTTTGAGTAGGTTTCTCCCTGTCATGGGGATTATTTTATCTAAAGATATGAAAGTTTTGGAAAATGAGGTAGAAAACTGCCTTATCTAGGAGGGCCTCCTGATTCCAGGAGAATCTGGAATCTGTACCATCTGACTTCTGATTCGTTTCATTTCAGCTCTCATTGACCACCATCAGACTAGATCCTGGATTAGGCTACTGGCCTGACTCCCTGACTTTTATCGTCACTTGATTCTTTTTTTTTTTTAACATCTTTATTGGAGTATAATTGCTTTACAATGGTGTGGTATTTTCTGCTGTATAACAAAGTGAATCAGCTATACATATGCATACATCCCCATACCTCCTCTCTCTTGTGTCTCCCTCCCACCCCCCCTATTCCACCCCTCTAGGTGGACACAGAGCACAGAGCTGATCTCCTGTATGATCACTTGATTCTTTTTTTTTTTTAATAAATTTATTTACTAATTTTTGGCTGCATTGGGTCTTCGTCGCTGCGCGCGGGCTTTCTCTAGTTGCAGCGAGCGGGGGCTACTCTTTGTTGCGGTGCGCAGGCTTCTCATTGCGGTGGCTTCTCTTGTTGTGGAGCATGGGCTCTAGGCGCAAGGGCTTCAGTAGTTGTGGCACGTGGGCTCAGCAGTTGTGGCTCGCGGCCCCTAGAGCGCAGGCTCAGTAGTTGTGGTGCACGGGCTTAGTTGCTCCGCAGCATGTGGGATCTTCCCCGACCAGGGCTTGAACTCGTGTCCCCTGCATTGGCAGGCGGATTCTTAACCACTGCGCCACCAGGGAAGCCCCACTTGATTCTTAATAAGTTCACTTAATTCAACCCATTACTTGGCTGAATTTGCTGCTAGGTTTGCTCTGACAGGCGTGTTAGTTTCAGATCCCATCCTCACTCTGATTCCCTACCATCTCCCTAACCTGCCACCTAGACCTGTGGTTGCCCCTTCCTGCCCATTTACCCACAAGTGTACCCCTGACAGCCACCTCTCATCACTCAGAGACACAACCACAAATGTTAGGTTCTGCACAGAAGTAAATTTACATTCCTGAAATTGAAAGGCTTTGAATTATTATGAAAGCAACACACACACACACACACACACATACACACACACATACTTTAACAAAATTTATACAACACAGAAAACCACAAAATAGGATGCAAAGCTTCCTTATAATCAGACACCCAAGGAACAATCACAAGTACATCTTATTGTGCATTGTAAGTTCCTTCCTAATTTAACATCTTGGTTTTGGCAGAAGAATCTTGTTTCATCCGTGTTAGCCATCAATTTGGATTGAGAGTTACAAGAAGAAGAAACCATGTGAGCACATGGCATAGTTGATAAATAGCTTTTGGCACTAAAATAGAGTAAATCAATTGCCAAGAACAAAAGTATTGCAGGATCTGTCACAATTCCACACCTGTTTTTTTTCCCCTGGTTGAATGCTTTGACTTCAATAACATTTTCACTGAGAATGTTTACTAGTGACACCTGAAGAATATAAAGAGAGACACAATAATAGTTTGGCTAATGGTTCAAATTGAGTTTTGCTTTGCTCCAATCAATTTTTTCAACCTACTGGGCTTCCTTCCTAACAATGCAGATTTAATTCTTTCTATAACCTACTTGAATTAGAGGCCTCGGTTTTTGTAAGTCAAGTACTATATGGATTCTAAATCTTACATAACTATGGCTACATCTGAAGTCAGATTAGCCTTTACAGTACAAAAAACAGATTTAAGAGAATCTCTGCTATCCAAGTGCTTGCACAAGCAAGGTTGAATTTTACATGTATGAATACCCATAAGTCTTACAGAAGTCAGATATAACCAACAGTTTTATTTTACCTCTGTATATGCACCTCTAATCAGTTAATACCTTGTTAGATTAATAATTAATGATAAAAACAAAAGGGGAGAAAGAAACTATAAACAGAGATAGGTGTTAGCCTTTCTTGCTAGAAACGAAAGAACAGCATTCAGTCTTTTGTGTATGTACCTAGATGTCTAGGGATGTGTACTGGGATGTGTTATATACATTTATATGTGTTATATGTAACATTCAAGGAAAATAAATACCCCCCAATCTAAAATCAATGTATATTAGAAGGTCTGGAGTGTAATCAGCTTACCACCCCCTTTCAGGAAATCACTGCAGGCTGTAAGATAAAAGCACAAAGCTGTAACATTTTGCCTTTTTCTTTCAGGAACTAAATTTGCATTATCCTTCTGCCATATGTTCAGGTAGCTTTCCATGGTACCTCATGCAGCTGTGTCATTGAATTCCCCAATCTTAATGAATGAACTAATTACAGACTGAAATGAACTCTTGCAGATTAGCTATCTCCTGCCATAGATCAAGAAGAGAACTTTATTCCCACAACTGCCTACTAATTCACAGTGGCCATAAAAAGTGCACCAGAGCATCCTTCCCTACTCCAGCTGGGCGACCACAGCAACATTAATAGAATACTATGTCACTGGTATTAATTCTTCACAGTTCAAGTTTGCAGTAGTAAATTTGCTACTGCCGCAATGATTCTTGACTACAGATGCAACTAGCAAGCTATTGATTTACTTGCGTTGGATAGCAGCTTTGCTGTAACTGTTAGTTTCACTACATTAAATTTTACACTCGGGCACTATTATTCATTTGGGTCTTGGAGTTCTGTTTATTTACAGGAGATTTCCCCCAAAAAAAGTCAAAAATAAAGGTTTGACCATTTGAAGCATTTAAAGTAGAAAGAGTCACTTTATCAAACACAAATATAGCTGAGTTGATGGCAAAAACTATCAGGAAAAGCAGCTAGGGAGAGACCCTAGATGTAAATCAGCCTTCCTTCTCTGAATTCAACAGCTATCCTCCGCTCCAGAGCTACAGATAGGGAGCCTGCTGTAACAGTCAATTACAGGACTGGGTTGGATTCCAGCTACATGGTTCTCAGATGAATATAACTTTATGGTGGCTTTGTTGCCAAATTAACTCTTTCTCACCAGCAGCAAGTCACGAAATTTTAAAAGACTAACTACAGAGGGACCCAGGCTTTTTGGTTTCATTCTCCCTCAACTCGTTTGCACATTTTCCCATTAGAGTTGTAGGATTCCAGAGTGAAAATGGGGACAATCTATCATAAAAGTGAAAGTTAGGAGGCTTGGATTATGGCCCCAGTTTTCCTAGCTCTGGGACCCAGAGTCAAACAGCTTCTACTTCCTTTTCTGCCAGGTGGGGTATAATGAAGTGCTGTGGAGAACATGTGTAGGTGTGGACACTGTATGCCTTTGAGGCCCACCTGCATTTAAGATGGCAGTCGGGCAATTTTTACTGGACCCTCTCTACCTAGGTCAGACTTCCTATTGCTTATCCAGAACATTCAAAAATTATCATCATCATCAAAATGTGATCGTTAGAATATAGTTCATATTTCCTTTCGAGAGCTATATCATCTTTCCTGAATTATGTCCTATATCTCACAGAAGCACAAGGTTGTAAGGTAACCTAGGAGATCATAAAGTCCTTGCAGCAAATGAAATTAAACTTAAGCCATCTTGATCAAAAAATGGCCCTCAAGTGTTTCCTTAAAAGAATTAAATTGAAGTTGGAAAGTAGGACTAGACAGAGTATCCTAATAATGGTATAATATTGAAAAGTAGGATTACTATTATAATACCTTTCATTTATATAGGATGCCATAGTTTGCAAAATGTTTCACATGTATTTGTTTCCTACTCAACGCATATTATAGTCATCTGCATATTCTAATATCATGTGATGAAATGAATGGGTGTTTCATTTTATACAATACCTTTATTTTATTAATAATATAAATCCAGATCTTTCTTTCCATACTTAAGCTTATACAATTTGTTTTCCTTCCCAGATTTGTAATGCCCTAAACATACATTCCTGAAATATCTTGCATTTACGGCTCAATTTTTTTTCTAATTTTATTTCACCTCTAACAAAATAAAATTTACAAGCTAATGTAGGATGACCAAGACTCAGAGGCACTGGATTAAGCTTGGTTAATTTGCCCAGTACCATGCTAGACTACATTCTCTTACAGCCCTAGGAACCCTCAAGGACTTACACACAAGCACAGAGCTATTCTCTTCTCCAATATAACATCTAAAAGCCAGCAGAAGAACTCTGATGATTTAAGACAATCTACTCTCTCCTCCAAAAAAACAAAAAATGAAAAAAATTTCAATATTCTTGCAACACATATGACCTAAGGAAGCACCAACTCTCTCAGGAAGTTTGCATTTTCCTTCTGTAGGTTTCCCAGGTTAGCATCTCCCACTGTGTCCTAAATCTTGCTGCACCGACAAGAGACTTGACAAGGGTGTGGGCGGGGCTTAAGGTTTAGGGCAACCAGGAAGGGATAGAACCATACAAAGGCAAGGACAGGGCATGGGTTACCAGAACCCAGGGAGAAGAGCTCTATGGAAAAGTCCATGCCTAACTCTGGAGCTGTGACCTTCAAGCAAGGGCTGCAGCCGAGCTGTGATGACCCAGGAGGGAGGAAGCCAGGACTCCAGTCACCTCCCCCTCTGAGATGTCCTGTCAGTTCACTCTATTGGTCAAATGCAACCAGAAACCAGAAGGCAAGGGCAGCTCCGTAAGGCAGTCCTTACAGGCCAGCTTCCTCGGCCTGGACAAGAACAAAGAGAGGCTCTGGAGGGCCAAGCAGGCAGAGACCCAGCAAAGCAGATTAGCCAACAGAATTTGTTCAATAGCAGGTGGCAAGTTTTCTCTAATGTCACTAAGAAATAGTCAAATTTCTTTATACCTTGAAGTATTCTGCATTAGTATTAGACCATACAATTTCCCATGTAAACTGTTTTCTTGTTTTACACACAATAAGTAAGCATTTTAGAAGTTGGAGCATCATGTAAATAAATAGGTTCTTACAGAATATGTGCTTGAAGGTAACTCAGAGCATGTGACTTAAGTCCTTACCTGTAGCAAACTCCACAGTCAAACCAACCCAGAGAAGAGGTGGTCAATAGTGCTATCAAAAATGGCCCATTAAAGCTGAAACTTCTAAAATAAATTAAAATGGCCCAGTTGTCCAATCCAATGGCATCATCTCTGCCCACATATTATTTGACATCATTGATCTACCCATTGTGCCTTGGTTTTCATAATATTGCTCTTTACTGCTTCTCCTTACACTCTGCTGCCCTTTCTTATTCTCTTTTTCTGGCTTCTCTAATTCTGCTCCCAAATTAAATTTCAGCATTCCCCAGGATGTGATTATACCCTCTTCTCTCCTTGTTCTGCACACTTTCCTGAGCAAACCCACCCACCTACATGACTCACCCACATCTCCAAGCCACAGCTTTCTTTTCCAAATGAATGACCCATGGATGATGTGTCCCATGGATGAATGGAGACTCTTTTCCTCCCCAATCTATCTGCCTCTCTGCTACTAGAGTTATTTTTTTAAACACATATCTGATCATGTCACTTCTCTATTTAAAAACCTTCGCTGGCTCCCAGTTGTCTAGGGTAAGGTTTTGGAGTATAGCATTGAAGTCCTTCAGGTCATATCCACATCCCACTCTCCAATTCTATCACCCACTACTAGGTAGAGCACATATACCTTACATTTTTTAAATATGATTCCACCATGCACTTTTATAAATCCTTGCCTTTTCTCATGTTGTTTCCTTTCTACCCATTGTTTTGTTTCCCTGATGAACTCCTATTCATCTTGCAAGACCCAGTTCAAATATTCAGCACTCTGTGATGCTTTCCCCAAACCTCCTAGGAAGAGCCAACAGCTCATAGTTCAGCAAAGCTATTATTGTATTGCAGTACAATTCGCTTTTTACATAACCATCTCATCTACTGGGATGTGAACTCTTTTAGGGTCAAAACCACATCTCACCAATCTTTGACACATCACTGAACATGGAATAAATTAAAAGTACGTATTTGCCAACTTATATATTCTCATTATCATAGACAGCAGTGCTACCTCTAGAAAGAATAATCTTCTTGAACAGTCTAGATTTTAAAAGGAATTGGGGGGTGAGCAAGGAGAGGGATTCAGAGTGCCGCCTAAAAGAGCTTCAGAGATGGGCGCGAGCCGTGGCTAACAGCGCGGACACCAGAGACAGGCATGAAATGCTAAGGATGCTGCTGCATCCACCAATAAGCCTGTGTGCAAGCACAGGTCACTAGCTACGCCTCCCCTCCCAGGAGCCTTTGCAGCCCACCACTGCCAGGGTCCCGTGATCCAGGGACAACTTCCCCGGGAGAACACACGGTGTGCCTCAGGCTAGTGCAATGTCACATCAGCGTCTGCCACCGCAGGCTCGCCCCGAATTCTGTACCCCTCCCTCCCCCCGGCCTGAGTGAGCCAGAGCCCCCGAATCAGCTGCTGCTTTAACCCCATCCTGTCTGAGTGAAGAACAGATGCCCTCAGGTGACCTATTGCAGAGGTGGGGCCAAATCCAAAGCTGAAACCCAGGAGCTGTGCGAACAAAGAAGAGAAAAGGAAATCTCTCCCAGAAGCCTCAGGAGCAGCGGATTAAATCTCCACAGTCAACTTGATGTACCCCGCATCTCTGGAATACCTGGATAGACAACAAATCATCCCAAAATTGAGGCGGTGGACTTGGGAGCAAATGTAGATGTGGGGTTTCCTTTCTGCATCTAATTTGTTTCTGGTTTTATGTTTACCTTAGTTTAGTATTTAGAGTTTATTATCACTGGTAGATTTGTTTATTGATTTGGTTGTTCTCTTCCTTTTTTTATATACATATAGATATATACAATATTTTCTTTTTTCTCTTTTTGAGAGTGTGTATGAGTATGCTTCTTTGCATGATTTTGTCTGTATAGCTTTGCTTTTACCATTTGTCCTAGGATTCTGTCTGTCTGTTTTTTTTCTTTGTCGCAGAATAGTTTTTAGCACTTGTTATCATTGGTGGATTTGTTTTTTGTTTGGTTGCTCTCTTCTTTATTTTTTTCCGTACGTTGTAATTTTTTAAATTTTAAATAATTTTTTTAATTTTTATTTTAATAACTTTATTTTATTTTATTTTATTTTTCTTTCTTTCTTTCTTTTTTTCTCTCTTTTCTTCTGAGCCGTGTGGATGACAGTGTCTTGGTGCTCTGGCCAGGTGTCACACCTGTGCCTCTGAGGTGGAAGAGCTCAGTTCAGGACATTGCTCCACCAGAGAACTACCGGCCTCATGTAATATCAAATGGTGAAAGCTCTCCCAGAGATCTCCAGCTCAATGCTAAGACCCAGCTCCACTCAAGGACCAGCAAGCTACAGTGCTGGACACCTTGTGCCAAACAACTAGCAAGACAGAAACACAACCCCACCCACTGGCAGAGAGGCTTCCTAAAATCATAATAGGGTCTGAAACACCCCAAAACACACCACTGGACATGCTCCTGCCCACCAGAAAGACAAGATCCAGCATCATCCACCAGAACACAGGCACCAGTTCCCTCCACCAGCAAGCCTACACAACACACTGAACCAACCTTAGCCACTGGGGGCAGACACCAAAAACAACAGGAACTACAAACCTGCAGCCTGCACAAAGGAGACCCCAAACATAGTAAGTTAAGCAAAATGAGAAGACAGAGAAACACACAGCAGATGAAGGAGCAAGGTAAAAACCCACCAGACCAAACAAATGAAGAGGAAATAGGCAGTCTGCCTCAAAAAGAATTCAGAGTAATGATAGTAAAGATGATCCAAAATCTTGGAAATAGAATGGAGAAAATACAAGAAACGTTTAACAAGGACCTAGAAGAACTAAAGAGCATACAAACAAAGATGAAAAACAAAATAAATAAAATTTAAAATTCTCTAGAAGAAATCAATAGCAGAATAACTGAGGCAGAAGAACGGATAAGTGACCTGGAAGATAAAATAGTGGAAATAACTACCGCAGAGCAGAATAAGAAAAAAGAATGAAAAGAAATGAGGACAGTCTCACAGACCTCTGGGACAACATGAAACGCACCAACATTCAAATTATAGGGGTCCAGAAGAGGAAGAGAAAAAGAAAGGGACTGAGAAAATATTTGAAGAGATTATAGTTGAAAACTTCCCTAATATGGGAAAAGAAATAGTCAATCAAGTCCAGGAAGTGCAGAGAGTCCCACAACAGATAAATCCAAGGAGAACATGCCAAGACACATATTAACCAACTATCAAAAATTAAATACAAGGAAAAATATTAAAAGCAGCAAGGGGAAAGCAACAAATTACATACAGGGGAAACCCCATAAGGTTAACAGCTGATCTTTCAGCAGAAACTCTGCAAGCCAGAAGGGAGTGGCAGGACATATTTAAAGTGATGAAAGGGAAATACCTACAACCAAGATTACTCTACCCAGCAAGGATTTCATTCAGATTCAACAGAGAAATTAAAACGTTTACAGACAAGCAAAAGCTAAGAGAATTCAGCAACATCAAACCAGCTTTACAACAAATGCTAAAGGAACTTTTCTAGGCAGAAAACATGAGAGAAGGAAAAGACCTACAATAACAAATCCAAAACAATTAAGAAAATGGTAATAAGAACATACATATAGATAATTACCTTAAATGTAAATGGATTGAATGCTCCCACCAAAAGACATAGACTGGCTGAATGGATACACAAACAAGACCCATATATATGCTGTCTACAAGAGACCCACTTCAGACCTAGGGACACATACAGACTGAAAGTGAGGGGATGGAAAAAGATATTCCATGCAAATGGAAATCAAAAGAAAGCTGGAGGAGCAATTCTCATATCAGACAAAATAGACTTCAAAATAAAGACTACTGCAGGAGAAAAAGAAGGACACTACGTAATGATCAAGGGATCAATCCAAGAAGAAGATATAATTGTAAATATTTATGCACCCAACAAAGGAGCACCTCAGTAGGTAAGGCAAATGCTAGCAGCCATAAAAGGGGAAACTGACAGTCACACAATCATAGTAGGGGACTTTAACACCCCACTTTCACCAATGGACAGATCATCCAAAATGAAAATAAATAAGGAAACACAAGCTTTAAATGATACGTTAAACAAGATGGACTTAATTGAAATTTACAGGACAGTCCATCCAAAAACAACAGAATACACTTTCCTCTCAAGTGCTCATGGAAAATTCCCCAGGATAGATCATATCATGGGTCGCAAATCAACCTTTGGTAAATTTAAGAAAATTGAAAGGTATCGAGTATCTTTTCCAACCACAGCGCTATAGACTAGATATCAATTACAGAGAAAAATCTGTAAAAAATACAAACACATTGAGTCTAAACAATATGTTACTAAATAACCAAGAGATCACTGAAGAAATCAAAGAGGAAATCACAAATTACCTAGAAACAAATGACCTTGAAAACACAATGACCCAAAACCTATGGGATGCAGCAAAAGCAGTTCTAAGAGGGAAGTTTATAGCAATACAATCCTACCTCAAGAAACAAGAAACATCTCAAATAGACAGCCTAACTTTACAGCTAAAGCAGTTAGAGAAAGAAGAACAAAAAACCCCAAAGTTAGCAGAAGGAAAGAAATCATAAAGATCAGATCAGAAATAAGTGAAAAAGAAATGAAGGAAGCAATAGCAAAGATCAATAAAACTAAAAGCTGGTTCTTCGAGAAAATAAACGAAATTGATAAACCATTAGCCAGACTCATCAAGAAAAAAAGGGTGAAGACTCAAATCAATAGCATTAGAAAAGAAAACACTGCAGAAATACAAAGGATCATGAGAGATTACTATAAGCAACTATATGCCAATATAATGGATAACCTGGAAAAAATGGACACATTCTTAGAAAAGCACAACCCTCCAAGACTGAACCAGGAAGAAATAGAAAATAAAAACAGACCAATCACAAGCACCAGAATTGAGACTGTGATTACAAATCTTCCAACAAACAAAAGTCCAGGACCAGATGGCTTCACAGGTGAATTGTATCAAACATTTAGAGAAGAGCTAACACCTATACTTCTCAAACTCTTCCAAATTATAGCAGAGGGAGGAACACTCTCAAACTCATTCTATGAGGCCACCATCACCCTGATACCAAAACCAGACAAAGATGTCACAAAAAAAGAAAACTACAGGCCAATATCTCTGATGAACATAGATGCAAAAATCCTCAACAAAATACTAGCAAACAGAATCCAACAGCACATTAGAAGGATCATACACCATCCTCAAGTGGGGTTTATCCCAGGAATGCAAGGATTCTTCAATATATGCAAATCAATCAATGTGATAAACAATATTAACAAATTGAAGGAGAAAAACCATATGATCATCTCAATAGATGCAGAAAAAGGTTTTGACAAAATTCAACACCCATATATGATAAAAACCCTCCAGAGCGTAGGCATAGAGGGAACTTACCTCAACATAATAAAGACCATATATGACAAACCCACAGCCAACATCATTCTCAATGGTGAAAAACTGAAAGCATTTACTCTAAGATCAGGTACAAGACAAGGTTGTCCACTCTCACCACTATTATTCAACATACTTTTGGAAGTTTTAGCCACAGCAATCAGAGAAGAAAAAGAAATAAAAGGAATCCAAATTGGAAAAGAAGACGTAAAACTGTCACTGTTTGCAGATGACATGATATTATACATAGAGAATTCTAAAGATGCTACCAGAAAACTACTAGAGCTAATCAATGAATTTGGTAAAGTAGCAGGATACAAAATCAATGCACAGAAATCTCTTGTATCCCTATACACTAATGATGAAAAATTTGAAGGAGAAATCAAGGAAACACTCTCATTTACCATTGCAACAAAAAGAAAAAAGTACCTAGGAATAAACCTACCTAAGGAGACAAAAGACCTGTATTCAGAAAACTATAAGACACTGATGAAAGAAATTAAAGATGATACAAACAGATGGAGAGATATACCATGTTCTTGGATTTGAAGAATCAACATTGTGAAAATGACTCTACTACCCAAAGCAATCTACAGATTCAATGCCATCCCTATCAAAATACCACTGGCATTTTTCACAGAACTAGAACAAAAAATGTCACAATTTGTATAGAAACACAAAAAATCCTGAATAGCCAAAGCAATCTTGAGAAATAAAAACGGAGCTGGAGGAATCAGGCTCCCGGACTTCAGACTATACTACAAAGCTACAGTAATCAAGACAGTATGGTACTGGCACAAAAACAGAAATATAGATGAATGGAATAGGTTAGAAAGCCCAGAAATAAACCCACGCACATATGGTCACCTTATTTTTGATAAAGGAGGCAAGAATATACAATGGAGAAAAGACAGCCTCTTCAATAAGTGGTGCTGGGAAAACTGGACAGCTACATGTAAAAGAATGATATTAGAACACTCCCTAACACCATACACAAAAATAAACTCAAAATGGATTAAAGACCTAAGTGTAAGGCCAGACACTATCAAACTCTTAGAGGAAAACACAGGCAGAACACTCTATGACATAAATCACAGCAAGATCCTTTTTGATCCACCTCCTAGAGAAATGGAAATAAAAACAAAAATAAACAAATGGGACCTAATGAAACTTAAAAGCTTTTGCATAGCAAAGGAAACAATAAACAAGACAAAAAGACAACCCTCAGAATGGGAGAAAATATTTTCAAATGAAACAACTGACAAAGGATTAATCTCCAAAATTTACAAGTAGCTCATGCAGCTCAATAAGAAAAAAACAAACAACCCAATCCAAAAATGGGCAGAAGACCTAAATAGACATTTCTCCAAAGAAGATACACAGATTGCCAACAAACACATGAAAGAATGCTCAACATCACTAATCATTAGAGAAATGCAAATCAAAACTACAGTGAGGTATCACCTCACACTGGTCAGAATGGCCATCATCAAAAAATCTACAAACAATAAATGCTGGAGAGGGTGTGGAGAAAAGGGAACCCTCTTGCACTGTTGGTGGGAATGTAAATTCATATAGCCACTATGGAGAACAGTATGGAAATTCCTTTAAAAACTAAAAATAGAATTACCATACTACCCAGCAATCCCACTACTGGGCATATACCCTGAGAAAACTGTAATTCAAAAAGACACATGCACCCCAATGTTCATTGCAGCTCTATTTACAATAGCCAGGTCGTGGAAGCAACCTAAGTGTCCACTGACAAATGAATGGATAAAGAAGATGTGGCACATGTATACAATGGAATATTACTCAGCCATAAAAAGAAACGAAATTGAGTTACTTGTAGTGAGGTGGATGGACCTAGAGTCTGTCATACAGAGGGAAGTAAGTCAGAAAGAGAAAATCAAATACTGTATGCTAACACATATATATGGAATCTAAAAAAAAAGAAAAAAGGTTCTGAAGAACCTAGGGGCAGGACAGGAATAAAGACGCAGATATAGAGAAGGGACTTGAGGACACAGGGAGGGGGAAGGGTAAGCTGGGACGAAGTGAGTGAGTGGCATTGACATATATACACTACCAAATGTAAAAT
Organism: Balaenoptera acutorostrata; assembly: GCF_949987535.1. Lineage (NCBI taxonomy): Eukaryota > Metazoa > Chordata > Mammalia > Artiodactyla > Balaenopteridae > Balaenoptera > Balaenoptera acutorostrata. Next base: position 44,967,168 of record NC_080068.1, on the reverse strand, counting down.
AGATAGCTAGTGGGAAGCAGCCACGTAGCACAGGGAGATCAGCTCAGTGCTTTGTGACCACCTAGAGCGGTTGGATAGGGAGGGTGGGAGGGAGACGCAAGAGGGAGGAGATATGAGGATATATGTATATGTATAGCTGATTCACTTTGTTATAACACAGAAACTAACACAGCATTGTAAAGCAATTATAGTCCAATAAAGATGTTAAAAAAAAAAAAAAAGGAATTGACCTGAGACCTGCAAGTCAACACTGATCAGTTAAGCTTGGGTTTTAGGCAGACTTAGCATAAAGGTTAAAAACATAGTCTCTAAAGCTAGACGATTTAGGTTTAGATATGCCAGATAAAATACAGGGCATTCATTTAAATTTGAATTTCAGATAAATAATGAATAACTTTTTAGTTTAAGTATGTCCCAAATATTGCAAAAAAGGAGGCAAGTATTGATGGCGCTTTGTGTTGGGGTGTGTGTGTGTGTGTGTGTGTGTGTGTGTGTGTGTGTGTTTCCCCTGAATCTGGCAATTCTACCAAAGTTCAAACCTCAGTTCTGTGGCTTCCTGGCTGTGTGAACTCAGATAAGTTAATTTACCTCTCTGTCCTTTGGTTTCTTGTTTTTAAAATTAGGATAATAAATATCTGCCTCATAGGATTCTTGAGAACACTGAGTTCATACACACATAAAACACTTAGAACATCGACTGTCATATATATAAGTTCTCAGTATTAACCACTGTTGCTACATAATGGCCATTATTATTATTATTAGAAGTTTTATCCTTATCTTAGGGCTCATCTCATTAAGATAGGTTTTATGCTCATCTTAAGCCTCCTCAATGATAGTAAACGTTAGAAATGTCTGTCTTCTTCATTATTAACAAAAGATATATCCATACGTACAGGGCCATACAAATACCTCTTCTACTGCTAATTTGTTTTACCACCAGAATGGCTCAAATCTTTTTAAAAAAATGATAAGTATGTGGAGCGATAGACGTGTTCATTAACTTGATTGTGGTAATCATTTCACAAAATATATGTATATTAAATTACATTGTACACCATTAAAAAATATTGCACAGGGCAGAAGTTGAGACACAGATGTAGAGAACAGACATATGGACACCAAGGGGGGAAAACTGCAGTGAGGTGGGGATGGTGGTGTGCTGAACTGGGCAATTGGGATTGACATGTATACACTGATGTGTATAAAATTGATGACTAATAAGAACCTGCAGTATAAAAAAACAAACAAACAAAACAACTAATATTAAACTTTCATTGGGTTATCTGTATGGAAATATGTTAATATAAATGTTTCAGACATTACGTGAAATTTCTAAAAATCTTATATGTTCTGGTATAATGTTATAAGTCATAATTCTAGTTATTACTTTAAAATGTATATCTCAGAAATAACTAGATTTCCTTGTCAATTGTACTATTATGAGCTTTCATCAAATCTTTAACTGTGGTCATTTTTAAGTCTTTTGTCATTTACAGACAGTTCTGGGTGTACTCTGATGCTTTTGCAAATATGTTCCTATAAAAGGGTTTCATCTTCAAGGAATTCATGGAAAAGACTCTGACAAGTACAGGTTTCTGGTAACTGTACTGCTGAACTGAATGAATAAGCATTTTCATAACTCTAATGAAAAACTGATGAACTCATAAAAGTGCTAACAAAAGATCAAGATGAAAAAAAAATTAATTACATGGGACTGAGTGAACTGATGAGGATGATTATAATTTTTGTGACTTTCTGTTTGAATTAAAAAAAAAAAATCCCACAAGGACTCAGAGGCAAAGAATATACAAATCAATTTTCACTGCAAAGTAAAGGAGCTGTTACAATGGAGGATTACTGGACTGAATGTCAATATTATGACATAGTATGAGTGTGTTTCATGTTTGGTAATTGCAATCATTGTTGCTTTTGTTGTGGTCATCCATTTACGATGCTTGGTGTCAGTCTATTTATCTCTTGTAAAAATAAAATACAGTGTGTGTGTAAAAAAAAAACAAAACTCACAGGTAGACCTATAGACTAACCATCGTATATATCTTAAAAGGTATATTTTGTTATTTACACCACTTAAGATTAATGTTAGCAATTTAGCATTGACCACTAATCATACAAGAAGCCCCCAGATTCCTAAGATCCCAAGACCTGAACAATTAAGAGCATAGATTTGAAATCAAACAGATCTGGCTGAACTGTGAACTAACAGAGTGACCTTGGTTAAGTTATTTAACCTCTCCGAGAAGTTTCCACAGCTTAAAGTGAGTTAAAATTAAATGAGACAATACCCTTAATAAAGTGTAGCCATTAGAGATTGTTACATTAAAAAAAAAAAAAGAACTTAGAAAATAAAGAGCAAAATAAACTCCAAGTAAGTAGAAGAAAGGCGATAATAAAGATAATAGCAGAAATAAATAAAATTGAAAACAGAAAGACAGTAGAGAAAATCAATGACAAAAGATTTCAGGTTTTTTTCAAAAATCAGTAAAATTGACAAACCTCTAGCAAGACTTACAAAGAAAAAAAAGAGAAAAGACTGAATTACCAGGATCAGGAATGTAACTGGATATATTACTACAGGTTCTGCAGACCTCAAAAAGATAATAAGGCAAAACTACAAACAACTCTATACATACATTTGACAACTTAGGTGAAATGAACCAATACCTCAGAAAAAAAGCACAAACCATCATAGCTTATGCAGAATAAGTAAATATGTGAACAGTCCTAGAATCATTAAGAAATTTGAGTTCGTAATTTGAAAAACTTCCAAAAAATGAATCTCCAGGCCCAGACGGTTCCACAAATATTTAAAGGAGAAGTAACAAGAATTCCACACAATCTCTTCCAGAATAATGCAAGACAAGGAAACACTTCCCAATTCATTTTATGAGTATAGTATTAGCCTCATACCAAAGCTAGAAAAAGACAATAAAAAAAAGAAACTAAAATCCAATGTCCGTGATGAATACAGACACAAAAATACTTAACAAAGTGTTACCAAATAGAGCTGAAACTGAGCCGGACCCTGTGGAGTTCCAAAAGCCTTTCTGTGTCCCGCATTTGTTGATTAGAGGAAACAGGATTCATTCAGCCTCCATGACCTTCCCTGAGTTCCAATGGGCAATTTCAAACAGTTGTTAATTAGGGAAGTGAGGGGAGTGGAGTGGATGCGATGCAGAGATAAGGGAGGAACAGACAAAAAACAATAGTGCAGCCTTCGGGCAGGGTTCTGGCTCCCCCTCAAGGGATACACATAACAATATCTTTCAGCTGTTTTGCAGATACCGAAACCCCCAGCAGGTGGGAGAAGTTAACTGTGTGCTGCCCACAAGCATGTAGACCCCAGACAGGTTGGAACCAGAAGATTGATAATGCTCCCACTTACCTCACCACCAACCGATCAGAAGAATGTCCATGAGCTGATCACACCCTGCTTGAACCATTACTGTAAAACTCCTCACTACCCCCTCCAGGTAGGGACACACAGTTTTGAGGGCATTAGCCCACTGTAGCCCCCTTTGCCTGGCAAAGCAATAAAGCTATTCTTTTCTACTTCAAAAAAAAAATATATTGCACAACCTAAGTGTGTATAATTTTTACTTGTCAATAATACATCAATAAATCTGAAAAAATTAAGTTGGTTATAAATAAATATATTTTGAATGAATTCATGAAAAAACTGGTTCAAATCTAACTGAAGTACTAAGAAATACCCTAAAGATCTTCATTTAAACAGAGAGATACTAGCTGAGGACAATGATTACTAATAAGACAAGTCAAGCAGTTCTGCCTTAAATAATCTTACATATTTGTAACAGTTCATTTTTCCAAGTCTCTGAAATATAAGTCAAAAACTAAATTCAACCATATACAATATAGTTTAAAATTCTAGTGATAGAAAAAAAGAGCTAATGATAGAAAGATTATGCTCTAATGTCAGGGAATGAGAATCTCATTTTCAGTCATGAAAAAGAAAAAGAATTTTAAAAATTAATCATTTCCACCCATATGTAAATTTATCGGCTCCATTACAGCAACACCTTAGGGTTATTATGCTGACCTTCAAACCCGCCCTGTTGGTGATTACTAAAAATCACACCATAGGCTCATTAGCCAAGTGTGATATGTACAGATCGTTAGAGCATGTGTATACTTCTACACTATTGCTATTGTTTTGTCATTCTTTATCCAGTCAAACATCGTCTGAGTCCCCTTAACTAAAAGCACAGACAAATGGAGAGAAATATGTCAAGTAAGAAACAGCTCCACAAGCTCATATGAATATGCTCTAGTGGGAAATACTGCCTCATGCATTACTATTAAAAACGTGTGTGTGCCCACACACACATACACACATACACACACACACCCAGGCACATCTCAAAGCAATAAAGGGCCTGCAGAGAAGGAAGGTAAAATATGCTTGCTGAGCCATCATTATCGAACAGGGGGGAAGCCTGAAATCAACAAAGGACATTTCATGGGAAATTTATAAGTTAATATCGGTCACACCTGCAAATTACTACAGTGAGACCCCTGACCAAATCCAGAATAGCATTTAAATGGATTTGGTGAGATATCTATACATCCCTTGGAGTCATTGAAGTGTTCTGAATCTAAATTTATCAGTTATCCCAATTAAGTGCAGTGGAAGTAATATCCATCACACTGCAGATGAAGCCAACTTAACTGCACCACTTGAGAACAGGGTTTTTCCTGGGAATCTGTAATGCATTTATTCACACAGCTTCCGATTCAGGATATAAATTTATTGTTTGTATTTAATGACCAATCAGGATTTTTTCTCATTGCTTAAAAATAACAAGACTGTCAAATGTCTTAGAAAACCCCAAACAAAACATTCCACTGGTGCCTTCTGGGAGTTTAGCAAAGCATGTATTCCAAGCCGTTAGCCAAAATAACCCCACTTGAGTGAAATTTACACACGTCACATCTTTTCATCTCCCTTGTTTTCGTGGAAAAGGTCAAAGCCATCAAGCCGACATGCTTAGCCAGAGTCAGGGAGAGTCATCATTTCACAACCGTGAAGTGGAACTCACACAGCAAATGAGGCTAATCATTCAGCAAGTACAAGGAAAAGATATTATGAGATGATAATTTTCTCACCAATTGAGAACCACTGTGCATAAATATAGAAATTAATAGGAAAAAATTCAGAATACTTACCAAGAAAATAAGAGCACTAAATAAAATGATCTCTCATCTGGGAAATGACTTTCCATTTCAAGCAAAGCAGAAAGCTCTCAGATATACAAAAGATAAGAGAGCAAACCCTTCTGAAAACAATTTAACTCTGTTGCTTTATTCTCAAGATATGATTTATGACACAGAATGCCCTGAGTGGCCTTGCAGATGTCACTCACCTGGGGTCAGTAGCACTCTTTTTGCTGGCAAGTGGGAAATAATTCTGCTTGCATTTATTTGGCTACAAATAGAGATGCTCTAGTCCCAAACATGTCAGCAGAAGCGCTGTAAAGACTGATGAGGTTAACTAATGGGAGCGCACTGATGTGCACCTGCCTGTTAAAACCTTATAAAAATCCTGCTTAACTTTTTCCAGATGAGATTCTCCCAACAAAAAGGATTCTTTAATGATGTAGAGAGAAAAGATTCTTTCTCAGCTCTTGAGCATTCAGGAGAACCTAGACAGAATTAATTTTTCCACGGAAGAAATACATAATAGATCTTAGGAAAATTCTGTTTAATCCCCAAACTGTACTCTAAGGAGGATGGATTCTGTTAAAGAAAAGACTGGATGGCCCTTTTGCTCAGTCAAGTGCCTTGGCTGGTGTTGGATATGCAAAGGTGGTACTGGGGATGAGTTTGGGTGTGAAGGGCATGAGAGGGTCGACATTTTCTGAATAAAAGAGTGAGAAGAATTTGGAGTTGGGAGAGCAAGCCGGGAAAGGTAGCCAAGGCAAAGGAGACAGAGGGGCCAGCAAGATGGAGAGAGGCCAGATGTGGCATGAAGTGGCTGGGCCAGTGAGACACACCCCTGTGAGGGTGTAGCCAAAGATACCTTCAAGGACAAGGATGTTCAAACAAATGCTGGAGAGGGTGTGGAGAAAAAGGAACCCTCTTGCACTGTTGGTGGGAATGTCAATTGATACAGCCACTATGGAGAACAGTATGGAGGTTCCTTAAAAAACTAAAGATAGAACTACCATGTGACCCAGCAATCCCACTACTGGGCATATACCCAGAGAAAACCATAATTCAAAAACAGTCATGTACCAAAATGTTCATTGCAGGTCTATTTACAATAGCCAGGACATGGAAGCAACCTAAATGCCCATCGATAGACGAATGGATAAAGAAGATGTGGTACGTATATACAATGGAATATTACTCAGCCATAAAAAGGAACAAAATTGGGTCATTTGTAGAGCCGTGGATGGACCTAGAGATGGTCATACAGAGTGAAGTGAGTCAGAAGAGAAAAACAAATATCATATATTAACGCATATATATGGAATCTAGAAAAATGGTACAGATGAACCGGTTAGCAAGGCAGAAATAGAGACACAGATGTAGAGAACAGACGTATGGACACCAAGCAGGGAAAGCCGCGGGGGCGTGGGGATGGTGGTGTGATGAATTGGGAGATTGGGATTGACATGTATACACTGATGTGTATAAAACTGATGACTAATAAAAACCTGCTGTATTAAAAAAAAAAAAAAGGACAAGGATGTTTAATACAGGACTGTTAAGTCGTAATCTGTGATGTGGCAGAGTGACTCCTGCCCTGTGGCAGAGTGATTCCTCCATCCTCTGTGAAGATTCTTATTAATGAAACAGCTCTTTGTTGCTGGAGGAATCAAAAAGAAGGGGCCTTCTATACCGGACAAAGATAAAGGACCATCATAAGATGCACAGTAGAAAAAAAAGGATCCCCCAGAAGTAATCCTGGGAAAGTAAGTCCTCCAGGATTTGCAGAAATCTTGGAAAGAGTACTGGACACTCCAAGGGATGTAGAAAAGGGTTTAAGCCATCTTTTCTGAAGCTCAAGTGTCAGAGTAATCAGCTGACATCTGAGTACAGATGTTTAAACTATTTTTGCAGCTTCACCTTCTATCTGAATATCCACTGTGTGCTTTAATTCCTCAGCTCCATATCTTAGAACTTAATTAACCTGAATACCCAGAGCCATAATCTGCTCACCGGTTGTTAGCTTTACACCTCTAAAATGTGACTGTCATCCAGACCGCTGATTTCACACACAGGCAAGCCCCAACGTACCCACACACTAAATTCCAAAGGTACACTTTGAAGCCGACTGGCTGGAAGCAAGAGTCCATTTTTCCCATAGAAGTGATGTTATAAATCAAATGTTCTCAAACTTTAATGCACAAATGAATAGCATAGGAGGCTTGTTAAAAATAGACTCCAGAGCTCTGCCACCAGAGATTCCGATTCTGGGAAGCACTCCAACAAGCGGCATTTTGATGAAACAGCCAGTTGTTTCTGATGCAACCACACTTTGGAAAATATCATTATTAGTAGCGATAAGATTTTCTTTATACACCCACAAAAGCCAATTTCATCCTTAATGTAACTGAAATAGGAGTAATGATCATTTACCCCACCCCCTCCTCCTACTCTCAGATCCTTAGGCTAAAAGCCCCGCAGCTCTGAGCAGGGAGATAGCTGGCGTGAGGTCTGATGAACCCCAGGAGGCAGCCGCTCTACTGGGGCAGGGTAAGCCAAGCGAGACAACAGCAACTGTCATAAGGAAGGGCTGCCCATAATTCACGGTTTCTTCCTCTGAACTTGTCACCTCATACAGAATCCTAATTAACATCCTAGTGGCTTCTATTTTAAATTTAATATAGATAAGCAACAACGACCTACTGGAGAGCACAGGGAACTCTGCTCAATATTCTGTAATAACCTAAATGGGAAAAGAATTTGAAAAAGAATAGATACATGTATATGGATAACTGAATCACTTTGCTGTACACCCGAAACTAACACAACATTGTTAATCAGCTATACTCCAATATGAAATTAAAATTAAAAAGAAAAAGATCCTAGTGGCTTAAAAGAATTAAGACAGCTCCCTAACTTCCTTAGCTTATAACCAAGTAATTAAAATTGAGAAAATCTAGCTCCATTCATTTCTGTATGATGATAATATGTCCAGAAGAGCACAGCTTATTTAGGGATTTTTTTCCCATGGAAATTAATTGAAAGTAATATTCAATTACAGAGCCCAAGACCCAAAACAAAGACTGAATTGAATGCTGTTTTCCTTGTGAGTAGGAAAATCTACGAAACGGCTTAAGATACGGAGGCTCTCTCTAGCAGTGTCCAAAGTGATAAAGAAAAAAATACAAAGGACACGAATTGTTCTAAGTGGCAGAAAGATTTCAGAGATCCTTTGAATGATGGCCTGCCAAAATCTTAGGCCAGCAAAGCTCACTTACAGACCCTAGACATAAACAGGCAATTTTTAACTTTAAAAAAAAAACCATCAAGCTTATAGCAGAGTAACTTCTAGACCTTGAATGACACAATATGACAATTTTATTGACTGACCTTTCAAAAGTGAGAAGATCTAATTAGGCACTCTGATGTGCAGGTTCTGAATTATGATAAGCAAGCAGGGGTCTCTAATCCCCACACTGTTGGAGCTAAACATTTGGGAATAATATTGCTAATTAAAATGCAGCATTCCAACCTGAAAGCCTAGCTCTCATCTCTAGTCCGTATTGGTAGAGCCTGCTGTTTTGGCTTCCTCTCCCCAATACACACTACCTACTATTTTCCACCATAGAGATTCTCCTTACTACAATTTTCAGTGTATTTCTATACCAGATGCAACGTGTTTACTCAGGTGCCTGGAGACTGAATCTCTTCAGGTGAGGAATCATTTGAATGAGGAAAGTCAAGAAATCGCTGTAATCCCCACCTCATCTCCAGCACAAAATAAATTCCATGTGGATTAAAGATTTTAAACTAAAAAATAAATCTGCAAAACACTAGGAGAACAAATGAGCATGTTTGCCACAGAGTTTATAACAGTAAAAACTTGGGAAAAAAAATTTTAAACCTGACTATCCATCAATAAGGGAATATGCAAAGGTAAATTATGGTTTATTCATGCAGTGGAATAATAATGTACTTACTAAAACAGCTGTTTAAAAGGAAGAGGTGGTGGGACTTCCCTGGTGGTCCAGTGGTTAAGAATCTGCCTTCCAATGCAGGGGATGTGGGTTCGAACTAAGATCCCACGTGCCATGGGGCAACTAAGCCTGCGTGCCACAACTACTGAGCCCATGCACTCTAGAGCCTGCACGCCACAACTAGAGAGCCCAGGCACCGCAACAAAAGACCCCGCATGCTGCAACTAAGACCCGAAGCAGCCAAATAAATTAATTTTTTAAAATAAAATAAAATGAAAAATAAAAGGAAGAGGTGAAATTCTGTATTCTGACAGCAAGGGGTCTTATGACGCTGATGAGTGAAAGAGGAAATTGAGTAAAGTACAGTCAAACAAAAACAAAATATGTGTGCAAGTGCGTGCATAAAAGAAATCCTGGGGGAAAATTCACAAGCCATTAACATTTGTTCTATCTGAGGATGAGAACATGGGACATCACCGCTTTGTATATTTTATGCCTTTCAGTATACTTTGAATTTTTGCTACAGCAAGAAAGCACAACCGAGTCACATCATTACAAACACTAAATTGGTAAATTCCACTCCATCCAAAGTGAAAAGAAGGAGAGAAAAATCATTTAAATAGTGCAGTCGTGGTTAAAAGTATAGAGCAAAGCAGGTGAGAGAAAGAGCACTAGAGCCAGACTGCCTGAGCTCAGATTCCAGCTCTGCCGCTTTTTAACTGTGCAAGTCACTTGACCTCCTTGTGCTTCAGTCTTACTTTTCCCAAAAATGGATATAATAACAACAAACACTTTCTGGGACTGTTGTAAGAATTAAATGAGTTAATACATGTAAAGTGCTTAAAAGAGTGCCTAACCACATAAGTCTTCAATAAATATTAATTTATTAATCTTATGCTGTGAGGAGTGGATACATCACATTTTTCCCTTAGTTGGCTTTGGTTTGTAATGCCTCCCATAGGCATTAAAACATCTTACTGGTTCCACAATACTGTGATACCTAGAGATCTGCATTTCTGATACAACATGGCTCCTATACCCAAGTCAAGTACGTTTAGCAGTCAGTCAAAGAAACAATGGTTTGTTTCAATGCCAGTGGAAAAACCAGCTGTGTTAGATTCATCAAAAGATGGCCTGTCACTCTTCATTGTGGCATGTAAATATGGCCATGGATACTTAGTCTATGAGCAGTTGAAGGGGATTTCAAGACTACTTTGTCTACTTTCCTTTTTATTTTTTTACAGCCTGGCTTTAGAATTTAGCCACAGTATAGAATACAATTACTCCTTAAAACTGAAGAGGCAATAAACTCCCCAAGTTTGGTATATTACAATTATAATATACCAGCAATTATAAAGACTACCAGACCTTTCACATTGTCAAAACTGACCTCTTCCTAACATTTCTCTTGTACATTGTTATTCTACAAAGGTTTCTGACTCTTCTTCCATCTTGAGTTATTTTGTACTTCAGCTTAGTTAAGGAAGGAAGGGTGGCTGGTGAGAAGAAAAACAACACAGTTATAATCTCTGAGACAAGGCACCCGGTGTGGGCACAGGCAGCTCTGTGGCCTGGGAGCCAGCACCCCTGGTACAGATTGCAGGGCCCCACCATCGGGCATTGGCATCCGGGCGTCCTGGGAACGGGTATTGGCTGGCATCAGCAACACAGGCACTAGCTTTGGCAGTGCCTTCAGTGGACATCAGCCACATAGGAGTCACTCTCGGGACATGCAGCAAAAGGAACACTGCCACAGTGGCCAGCGTAGCTGACATAGGATGGACAAGGTACCATCTTGTAGCATCAGAGTAAATGCTGCAAGACGAATGAAAGATACCTACCACTTGGAGCATAATTTGAAATTCCCTGGGGGTTCCTTAGAGGAATTGGAATGAGTTTCCAGGGGAATTTTGGATACATTAAAGGATAGAATGTTAAATTTAGCAATGAACTTGGATCTAGGACTTGAAAGAGTCCACAATATGCAGTATATGAAAATGGGGGAGGGGTATCCTAAAACTATTTCAGTGACTGCTCCAGCCAGTGGAAAGAATACCCATTTTGTGCAGGAATAATATGTTACAGAGGTGTTCGCAAATCTGGGGAGTCTTGAATATCTCCAGAGATGGTCTTCAGAAATGTTGAGTCCTCTGTAAGCTCAGAGAACCTTGATGCTCAGCCCTTTGATTATCCAACAGATACTTATGCCAATAATTATTAAAATATACTGAAATGATTCTGGAAGAAGCTCCCCTGGGGATGCCACAGAGAACCTGGAGAAGTAGGTGCTGTGATCAGAAAAGACCCGGACATTCAAAAGTCTGGTCAGCAGATCCAGACTGCCTGTGAACTTCACTCTCACCCACAACCTTCCTCCAGACCCTCAAAAGGTGCATTTATTTTATCTACACGGGAAAGCCCTTATGAGGATGTAAGCAAACTTTAATTTTGAGTTTTATTTTTAAGTATTATTTTGAGTTTTATTGAATTACTGAAGCAAAAGAGAGCACCACACAAATTCTGAAATAGTGTTTCATTAGGGAAAGTGAATGTCCATTTTTTTATAGCGTATAGGTTGGTCTTAGAGTTCTTAGTTAGGATATCAAAAGCAGGTGCATCTTTGGATTGGTTGATTTCTTAAGTTGAGGGTCAATGCAAGCAAAGGAAAGGTTCTGAGCAAGAAGCAAGGCATTCTGAGACTGTCACTGCAGAAGTGGTGAGATAGTTGTTCCATTTCTCACTCTTGAAAATAACAGCAATTAAAAATAATAACGTCTGTGCATTGTAGACAAGAACTAGAACAGTCACTCCCATCAATTATTCTACACTTTATACTTCTTCTTAGATTTTAAGTATCCAGAAGACAGGTCTGGAACTCTTTCTTGGTACATTGCCTAGAAAACTACCATGTGCAATTATATATTTACCAGGGCTTTTAAATGTAGTTTGCAATGAATGTAGTTAGAAAAAGCCCTGCCAAAGTCTCTTTGTTTGTATGGAGACACCATCCATTTCTGGGGGAAATCTTTCAAAGGAGAAGGCAAGAAGTTCTAGACTCAGTTCCTTCTTTAGGACCCACCTAACTTTAAGGATTTGTAGTAAAACATGGTACAACCTACAGCTGTGCTCTATGTGCATAAAATTAAGAACCTCCCCTGCAAACCTACCAGCGAAGGTAATCATGGGAGCCAGGAATGGAGGTTCTGAATTCACTGTGGCTCAGAGAAGCAGAGGAAAAAAGGGTGAAGAGGCACGTGGCAAGTCAGCACCGATGGGGAGGCCCATGGCGCTTGTCCATCATCGGTGTGGACTCCTTCTGCCGTAGCCACCGGGGTTTGGGTTTTGCTCTCCCTGCCCGCATCTCAGCTGACTAGTTACATCTTCAGGATGTTTTGCCCATCTCTTTCTTTCTTCCAGTTTTTATTTCTTCCACATAAAAATATTTGGGAAGTAGCCGGATATGAGTTTGACCGTGGGACATCTAGACCATGGAATCTGTATAATCTTCTTTTTTTAATGAAGTCTTGTAAGAACCTCAGACATCTCCATCCTATTCGACTGGATCTTAAATCCTAGATAGAAAGTTTTCCAAATCAATAAATAGCAGGTTGCTTATTCAGCGTGTAGTTAAAAAGAAAAATGTAATGATCCACTTCCCCGGCTCGCCAGTGCGGCAAAGTCATCTGTCTCCAACGATGAGGTCGGGACACAAGACAGAAGGCCTGGCGGGAGTAAATGATTAGACACTAAGCCAATTCTAAGTCATCTAAAAAGAAAATGGGCCATGTTTTTCATGCTTTCCATGTTAATCACTTCTCAAGGCTAGAGAGGTGGACCCGTTCCACAGCAGTACCATAGGGTTACCCTTAAATAGTTCAGGGTTTTAAGCCCATAAAAACCAATTTGCTAGATGTCACACAGTACAGTGAAGAAAATGCTTACTCCTCTTGCAAGAGGAAAAATATACAAATATGCCAAGGAACCAGTATCATTGCTTCTATGGAAGGAAGTCAATAGTCAAGGACCCTGTAGCAGACCTGGTTAATTACCTTCAAAATGTCCATTTCCCTTCTTGCTTCCTTTTTTTGTTTGTTTGGTTTTTGGCTTTTTGTTGTTGTTGTTGGGTTCTTTTGGTCGCACCGTGCGTGGCTTGTGGGATCTTAGTTCCCCAACCAGGGACTGAGCCCGGGCCCTCGGCAGTGAGAGCACAGAGTCCTAACAATTGGACCGCCGGGGAGTTCCCTCCCTTCTTGCTTCCTTGCTAACAACTCCAATCTTGTGCAAAGGGCACTCTGCCCAGACATAGGCAGTGGATCAGGATTGGTCCTGGTCAGTCTTGACAATCCTGTACCGTGCTTTCTCAGCTTCCTTTGCAGCTGGGGGACAGGGTACCATTTGACTCAGGACTAAACAATGAAGCTTAAGAAGAAATTATTAGGAGGTGTGTTTCCAAAAAGGTTTGAACTTCTTTGATGGAAAGGACGGGTGCATATGGTGCCGCTCCTTCCCCAAAAACAAACAAACAGAGAGATATTAGCTCCAACCACCGTGTCACGGAACCAACCCCAGCAGTGGTCACCTCCAGATATTTTGGAGTGTGAGAAAAATAAGCCATTATTTGCTTAAGCCATAGTATTCTGTAATTTGCAGCCAAACACATTCTTAACTGATACAGTTCCTCTTCTCCTTCAAACTAAATGGTTCCAAACAATGATAAGTGGAAAAGGCTCACTTCCTCTGAAGGAGGACAGCCAAACCTCAGCTCCTGATCCCCCACCACTTTCCTCCCTACACCCAGCTCCTCCCACAGTGCTCCCCAGGCTCAAGATGAGGGTGGGCCAGTGCAAAATGTAAAGGGGTGCCAACAAGTAGTCAAGATAAGTACTATTTTAATGCAATAGTGTTTTTTCACATTTATTTTACCATGGTAAAATACACATAACATAAAATCAGCCATCTTAACCACGTTTAAGTGTACAGTTCAGTGGCATCAAATAACGTTCATAATGTTGTACAACCATCACCAGCATCCATCTCCAGAATACTTTTCAACTTCCCAAACTAAAGCTCTATACCCATTAAACACTAACTCCCCAATGTGCTCTCCCCCAGCCCCTGGCAGCCACCATTCTACTTTCTGTCTCTATGATTTTGACTGCTCTAAGTATTTCATGCAAGTGGAATCATACAGTTACCTGTCTTTTTGTGACTTAGCCTCAAGGTTCATCCATGTCGTTGCATGTGTCAGAATTGCCTTCCTTTTTAAGCCTGGATAATTTTAATGTAACAGTTTTAAAAATCAAAAAGATAGGATCCATATTACTGATTCTTCCTTTTGTTTCAGCACAGACTGTGACTGACCCTGTCTTTATTTACAATTTCGGTATTTTGTTCATCATGTATATTTTTGTGTTCATTTTGATTTTTTTTTAATTAACATGCTATTGAACTTGACTACTGAGTTCTTTGGCACCCACCCCCTTACACTTTGTGCCCAAGGTGAATGCCTCGTTCACCGAACCATAGTCTCCACCCTGGCACTGCTTTGCAAACAAATAAACATGCAGTATAATGTCAAGTGGTGCTCCTATTAAGTGTGCCTTTTATTCTGATGTTTTCATCACCCCTCCAAGGGCTAGCCAATTCCTAGAGATAGTAAACAACTCACCTTTCCAGCAAGTCTTTCATATGCAAACCAACCAATGCAAGCCCATACCCCAACCACTTCACTCAGGTCACTAGCTTCTGATCACTAATCACCCAGGGGCAGGTACCAGACAACAAGGCATGGCCCTTACGCCCAAGGGCCCATCAAAATTATTCAAACTAGCCAATCTTAAGTCTGCTTATCATGCCTCCTGCCTCACCTGTTCCTTCCCATGGAAACCACAGTAAATCTCTAGCCTATGTTTCTACCCTCCCTCTGCCTCCTGACTGGCCCTGGTGCTTCCCCCATGTGGCCCTGCATAGTGTGGCATGTACCCTCCTCAGAAACTGTGAATAACAAACTATTACACCTTTTCAATGGCAATCACCTCCTGATCCTCACTATACCTGAATAATAATAAAGCCTACATTTTGAAACAGTGCTCAGGGAAGGTGGCATGGAGTGACGAAGGGTGCTACTTTACGTAGGTGGTCTGGGAAAGCATCTCTGAAGAGATGTCTTTTGAGCAGAAACCTGAAGGCAGGGAGGAAGAGGAATGTCTGGAGAAAGAAAAATAATATACTTCCTGACTAGATAATTTGCTCATTTCTGAACCACCTCTCCCTTTTCTTCTCTCATGATTTCGACAGCACCATTTTCTTTTGTTTTTCTCTTGCCTTTGTGACCATGCTGTCCATGGTCCTCACTGCCTCATGGGGTTTCCAGAGCCTCCTCGCCTCCAATTCTCCAAGGTCTCTGATGTCAGTCATGTTTTAGGTGCTGATTCCTCCCCACCGGCCTTCCTACAGACTGTCCCACGGACACTACAAATGCATCCTGTCTAAAATCAAACTCATTATCTTCTCTCCAACTACCCATACATGAGAACTTTCAGCACTTCTCCACCTGGATTATAAAGGTGTCACAATTGGTCCTTCCCCTCCAGCCTCTCCTGCAGCCAGCTGTTCATGCTCTACTGTATTGCCAGAGAATCCTTAACACAGACCTCCTGACTAATAATTTCAATGGTTTCTCATGGTCTACCACATAAAGTCCAAAGTTCCTAAACTATCATTCCAGCTTCATTTCCAGTGATGCCTCCCACAGTCTCAAGCCTTTGCCTCACCACGTGAACAACTGTCCCCACGGCCCAGAGTTCACTGACCTCTTTGACTACATTCATCTCCAACTCCAAGGTAGCCACGGACTCTGATAACCATTCCCTGAATATTTTAGAAAATTCCAATTACAAAATAAAGACAAGTTTGTTACAGAAAATTTAGAAAGTAAAGAAAAACCTAATGAATAAAATTGAAATCACTATCTATAATCCTACCACTCATTCTATCCATTTATAAGTATTAATTGATATCTACTATGTGCAAAGAATAAGATAGAGCTAGATATAGAGGAAGTAGAGACTCTTAAAGATGTTTGAATGAAACAGAGAGAGAGAAGGAGAGCCTTTTCATATGCTCTTCCCTCTGTCTGAAATGTCCTTCACCCCTTTATTATGGGACAGACTTCTCTTACCCTTTAAAGGCTCTCTTCCTTTATGAATCGTCCCTGATTTCCCCCAGGTTCAGATAATTACCCCCTGATTTCGTCACTCTGTACCTTGTATATTCATCCATCTTAGCCTCTCTGACATACTATCAAAGGGTTTTCACTGTCTGTATATCTGTCTCCTCTTCTAGTCTATAGGCCTTGGAGGCTGGGAACCATGGTGACCAATGCAACCCCGACACACAGCAGGCCCTGAGAAAACAAATGTTATGAATCGTGCTTCGTACGACTTCCCTTGAGTCAGAAAATCCCGAGTGGTTTCAGTACCTGCAACTCCATTTGACAAAAGCTTTGTATATCCTCCAAACACCTCTCTTTGTCTTAAAGCATTTCCCCAAGTCATGTTTTAAATGCAGTAACATATATAACTCATTTTAATGGGACATGTTATACAATAAGCAAGTTCTACTACATACCAAAGCAAATTGGAAGGGCCGTTTGGTACACTTTGTACTCCCATCAAGCCTGCAAAAATTATTTAGCCTATCCTTCTCACTAAACTCTCTGCCAGTTTCAAAGCATTTAAAATAATCAATTAGCTAATCCTTGCAACACTTCTCTGGGCTTAGCCAGTACTCTCAGAACAGTTTAGAGATATTGTTTAAAGAAGGTAGAAACAAAAAAACCAGCTCTGCTGTAAAGCAATGGGATCACCCAGTGATGCCTAGCACCTGTGCAGAAAAGCAGCCAACGCTTAGGGTTAAAACATAAGCAAAAAACTTTCACTTCACCAGGGACCCCTGTGTCTAGCACTCACCCTTTGAAGAAGAGTCATGTGAAAATTCCACAGACTTGAGGGAAGATTACCAGAGCAGCCAGGACCACCTGTGGGAAGCAAACTACCATTAAGATAAGCAGGAATTTGTGGGGCACAAGGGAAGAGGAGGTCTGCGGAACTTGAAACACAAAGATCAGCAGCACGAGGTGGAGAGGAATCAAAAATGACTGCTTTGTAATTGCTCAGGCATTACCAGTAAGGAAGTGATTCAGTATACATTGAGGGGAAACTAAAACATTATATATAATGTTATTATAGATAATACAATATTGTTATATGCTATTATACAATATTTTATGTTATAATATATAGTATTATATATTTCTCTAATGTTATTGTATATTATTATATATAATAGTTAACATTTTTGAGTATTCATACATATTCTTGTAACAATTCTGTGAAGTAGGTAATACTAATCCCCACTTTAAAGTAGAGAAAGCTAAGGCTCAGAGTCGTTAAATAATCTCCACCCTGAGTTAGCAAGTGATGGGGATGTGTTCAAGCCTAGATCCATCGGATGTCACATGGAAGACAACCGTTATGCCATACTACCTCCCAGTAATATAAGCACTCATTGAATTATTCTATCCGTCGGGGCTCCAGCAAGAAACAGATGGCACATTCCAAATTAACACCATGAGGAAAGTTTAATATGGGGCCTGTCTACAGTGGGGTGTGCAGGGTGTAGAGAACCTCAAGAGACAATGAAGAGTTGGTATCAGTGGTCCCTGTTAACACCCATAAGCCTGAAGGGGCAAGGTGGCTGCTGGAATTTGAAAACAAAGAGGCTGTGTGGGGAGAGACATTTTACAGAAAATAGAAGGGAGTCCAGAATGAGCCAATGCACTGGCCGCTGCAAAGAGAGGGGAGGGGTGATGAACACACAGGCCTCTGTCTCCTCTCTCGCTCTAATTCCTGCCAACACTCCCACTGGCCAAACCAACCTGGAGCCAGAGTGTGAGGTAGTCTGGTGAAGTCGTCCAACCACCGGGGCACAGAACAAGGTGGAAGAGTGTACCTAAAAAAAAGAAATAGATTGACCAAACATGAATTTGAGTGAGGATCATGGTGTCATGAGATTTCTTCAGGGTCAGCAAGAAGAGGCAAAGAAAGTTTGATTATTCCAAAAGATGAGGGTGGGAGGTAGAGAGAGATAGAGCTTGGCTTAAAATATAATAAATAATTACACTTAATAAGACTATTAAAAAATAATATTATATCCTTAAATTTGTACTTTCTGATAAAGAGTAACCAAAATATGACTGTAAGTGTGGTTGGTTTTTTCTTTGCTTGACCTGATAGCTTGATGACTTAAAGAAAAAGTGAAGATTTGAACTAAACTATCCAGGGGGAAAAAATGAGCTGAAAAAGCAACAGTTTCTGCCAATCCTCTTTCCCCATATTTTCTGGGGGATAGTAGGCTCATGAGCTAAGCTGCCCCCTTTGGAAGATGAGCAAAAGCATGACAACTGAAGACGAGAGAACAGAGAGAAAAACACCAGGTAGAATACAGCCACAAACGAACAAACGAAGAAGTCCTTTCATTAGAATACCAGCCACGGGAGCTGCACATTCCTTGAATTGAATTCAGTCAACAGGCAACATATATTGAATAAATACTGATATCTATAAATTCTTTTTCAAGTTTCAGTCTATTTAATTTCTCTGTGAGGACGAATAACTCTACCATTAAAGACTAAATGGAGGAGGCTGAGGAAGATGGCGGAAGAGTAAGACGCGGAGATCACCTTCCTCCCCACAGATACATCAGAAATACACCTACACCTGGAACAACTCCTACAGAACACCTACTGAACGCTGGCAGAAGACCTCAGACCTCCCAAAAGGCAAGAAACTCCCCACGTACCTGGGTAGGGCAAAAGAAAAAAGAAAAAACAGAGGCAAAGAATAGGGACGGGACCTGCACCAGTGGGAGGGAGCCGTGAAGGAGGAAAGGTTTCCACACACTAGGAAGGCCCTTTGCGGGCAGAGACTGCAGGTGGCAGAGGGGGAAGCTTCGGAGCCACGGAGGAGAGCGCAGCCACAGGGGTGCGGAGGGCAAAGCGGAGAGATTCCTGCACAGAGGATCAGTGCCGACCAGCACTCACCAGCCCGAGAAGCTTGTCTGCTCACCCGCCGGGGCGGGCGGGGGCTGGGAGCTAAGGCTTGGGCCTCGGAGGTCGGATCGCAGGGAGAAGACTGGGGTTGGCGGCGTGAACACAGCCTGAAGGGGTTAGCGCACCACAGTTAGCTGGGAGGGAGTCCGTGAAAAGTCTGCAGCTGCCGAAGAGGCGAGAGACTTTTTCTTGCCTCTTTGTTTCCTGGTGCGTGAGGAGAGGGGATTCAGAGCGCCGCCTAAACGAGCTCCAGAGACGGGCGCGAGCCTTGGCTATCAGCGCGGACCCCAGAGACGGGCATGGGACGCTAAGGCTGCTGCTGCCGCCACCAAAAAGCCTGTGTATGAGCACAGGTCACTCTCCACACCGCCCCTCCCGGGAGCCTGTGCAGCCCACCACTGCCAGCGTCCTGTGATCCGGGGACAACTTCCCCGGGAGAACACACAGCGCGCCTCAGGCTGCTGCAACGTCACGCTGGCCTCTGCTGCCACAGGCTCGCCCCGCCTCCTCTGTACCGCTCCCTCCCCCCGGCCTGAGTGAGCCAGAGCCCCCGAAGCAGCTGCTCCTTTAACCCCGTTCTGTCTGGGCGGGGAACAGACGCCCTCAGGCGACCTACACGCAAAGGTGGGTCCAAATCCAAACCTGAACCCAGGAGCTGTTTGAACAAGGAAGAGAAAGTGAAATCTCTCCCAGCAGCCTCAGGAGCAGCGGATTAAAGCTCCACAATCAACTTGATGTACCTGCATCTGTGGAATACCTGAATAGACAACGAATCATCCCAAATTGAGGAGGTGGACTTTGGGAGCAAGATATATTGTTTTTTCCCCTTTTCCTCTTTTTGTGAGTGTGTATGTGTATTCTTCTTTGTGAGATTTTTGTCTGTATAGCTTTGCTTTCACCATTTGTCCTATGGTTCTGTCCGTCTGTTTTGTTGTTTTTTTTACTTTTAAAAAATATTTTTCTTAATTATTTTTTATTTTAATAACTTTATTTTATTTTATCTTACTTTACTTTATTTTATTTTATCCTCTTCCTTTCTTTCTTTCCATTTTTTCTCCCTTTTATTCTGAGCTGTGTGGATGAAAGGCTCTTGGTGCTCCAGCCAGGCATCAGGGCTGTGCCTCTGAGGTGGGAGAGCCAACTTCAGGACACTGGCCCACAAAAGACCTCCCAGCTCCACGTAATATCAAATGGCGAAAATCTCCCAGAGATCTCCATCTCAACACCAATACCCAGCTTCACTCAACGACCAGCAAGCTACAGTGCTGGACACCCTATGCCAAACAACTAGCAAGACAGGAACACAGCCCCATCCATTAGCAGAGAGGCTGCCTAAAATCATAATAAGGCCACAGACACCCCAAAACACACCACCAGACGTGGACCTGCCCACCAGAAAGACAAGATCAAGCCTCATCCACCAGAACACAGGCACTAGTCCCCTCCACCAGGAAGCCTACACAACCCACTGAAGCAACCTTAGCCACTGGGGACAGACACCAAAAACAACAGAAACTATGAACCTGCAGCCTGCGAAAAGGAGACCCAAAACACAGTAAGATAAGCAAAATGAGAAGACAGAAAAACACACAGCAGATGAAGGAGCAAGGTAAAAACACACCAGACCTAACAAATGAAGAGGAAATAGGCAGTCTACCTGAAAAATAATTCAGAATAATGACAGTAAAGATGATCCAAAATCATGACAATAGAATAGACATAAATGAAAGAAACATTTAAAAAGGACCTAAAAGAACTAAAGAGGAAACAAGCAACGATGAACAACACTATAAATGAAATTAAAAATACTCTAGAAGGGATCAATAGCAGAATAACTGAGGCAGAAGAACGGATAAGTGACCTGGAAGATACAATAGTGGAAATAACTACTGCAGAACAGAATAAAGAAAAAAGAATGAAAAGAACTGAGGACAGTCTCAGAGACTTCTGGGACAACATGAAACGCACAAACATTCAAATTATAGGGGTCCAGAAGAGGAAGAGAAAAAGAAAGGGACTGAGAAAATATTTGAAGAGATTATAGTTGAAAACTTCCCTAATATGGGAAAGGAAATAGTTAGTCAAGTACTGGAAGCACAGAGAGTCCCATACAGGATAAGTCCAAGGAGAAACACGCCAAGACACATATTAATCAAACTATCAAAAATTAAATATAAAGAAAACATATTAAAAGCAGCAAGGGAAAAACAACAAATAACACACAAGGGAATCCCCATAAGGTTAACAGCTGATCTTTCAACACAAACTCTGCAAGCCAGAAGGGAGTGGCAGGACATATTTAAAGTGATGAAGGAGAAAAACCTACAACCAAGATTACTCTACCCAGCAAGGATCTCATTCAGATTTCATGGTGAAATTAAAATCTTTACAGACAAGCAAAAGCTGAGAGAGTTCAGCACCACCAAACCAGGTTTACAACAAATGTTAAAGGAACTTCTCTAAGTGGGAAACACAAGAGAAGGAAAACACCTACAATAACAAACCCAAAACATTTAAGAAAATAGGAATAGGAACATACATATCAATAATTACCTTAAATGTAAATGGATTAAATGCTCCCAGCAAAAGACACAGACTGGCTGAATGGATACAAAAACAAGACCCATATACATGCTGTCTACAAGAGACCCACTTCAGACCTAGGGACACATACAGACTGAAAGTGAGGGGATGGAAAAAGATATTCCATGCAAATGGAAATCAAAAGAAAGATGGAAGAGCAATTCTCATATCAGACAAAATAGACTTTAAAACAAAGACTATTACAAGAGGCAAAGAAGGACACTACATAATGATCAATGGATCAATCCAAGAAGAAGATATAACAATTGTAAATATTTATGCACCCAACATAGGAGCACCTCAATACATAAGGCAAATGCTAACAGCCATAAAAGGGGTAATCAACAGCAACACAATCATAGTAGGGGACTTTAACACCCTACTTTCACCAATGGACAGATCATCCAAAATGAAAATAAACAAGGAAACACAAGCTCTAAATGATACATTAAACAAGATGGACTTAATTGATATTTATAGGACATTCCACCCAAAAACAACAGAATACACATTTTTCTCAAGTGCTCATGGAACATTCTCCAGGATAGATCATATCTTGGGTCACAAATCAAGCCTTGGTAAATTTAAGAAAATTGAAATCGTATCAAGTATCTTTTCTGACCACAACACTATGAGACTAGATATCAATTACAGGAAAAGATCTGTAAAAAATACAAACACATGGAGGCTAAACAATACACTACTTAATACCGAAGTGATCACTGAAGAAATCAAAGGGGAAATCAAAAAATACTTAGAAACAAATGACAATGGAGACACGATGACCCAAAACCTATGGATGCAGCAAAAGCAGTTCTAAGAGGGAAGTTTATAGCAATACGATCCTACCTTAAGAAACAGGAAACATCTCAAATAAACAACCTAACCTTGCACCTAAAGCAATTAGAGAAAGAAGAACAAAAAAACCCCAAAGTTAGCAGAAGGAAAGAATTCATAAAGATCAGATCAGAAATAAATGAAAAAGAAATGAAGGAAACAATAGCAAAGATCAGTAAAACTAAAAGCTGGTTCTTTGAGAAGAGAAACAAAACTGATATACCATTAGCCAGATTCATCAAGAAAAAAAGGGAGAAGACTCAAATCAATAGAATTAGAAATGAAAAAGGAGAAGTAAAAACTGACACTGCAGGGCTTCCCTGGTGGCGCAGTGGTTGAGAATCTGCCTGCCAATGCAGGGGACACGGGTTCGAGCCCTGGGCTGGGAAGATCCCACATGCCGCGGAGCAACTGGGCCCGTGAGCCACAACTACTGAGCCTGAGCGTCTGGAGCCTCTGCTCCGCAACAAGAGAGGCCGCGATAGTGAGAGGCCCACGCACCGCGATGAAGAGTGGCCCCCACTCGCCACAACTGGAGAAAGCCTTCACACAGAAACGAAGAACCAACACAGCCAAAAATAATAATAATAATAATAATAATAATAAATAAATAAATAATAAAAATTTTAAAAAAAACTGACACTGCAGAAATACAAACGATCATGAGAGATTACTACAAGCAACTCTATGCCAATAAAATGGACAACCTGGAAGAAATGGACAAATTCTTAGAAATGCACAACCTGCTGAGACTGAACCAGGAAGAAACAGAAAATATGAACAGACCAATCACAAGCACTGAAATTGAAACTGTGATTAAAAATCTTCCAACAAACAAAAGCCCAGGACCAGGTGGCTTCACAGGCGAATTCTATCAAACATTTAGAGAAGAGCTAACACCTATCCTTCTCAAACTCTTCCAAAATATTGCAGAGGGAGGAACACTCCCAAACTCATTCTATGAGGCCACCATCACCCTGATACCAAAACCAGACAAAGATGTCACAAAGAAAGAAAACTACAGTCCAATATCACTGATGAACATAGATGCAAAAATCCTCAACAAAATACTAGCAAACAGAATCCAACAGCACATTAAAAGGATCATACACCATGATCAAGTGGGGTTTATTCCAGGAATGCAAGGATTCTTCAATATATGCAAATCAATCAATGTGATACACCATATTAACAAATTGAAGGAGAAAAACCATATGATCATCTCAATAGATGCAGAGAAAGCTTTTGACAAGATTCGACACCCATTTATGATAAAAGCCCTGAAGAAAGTAGGCATAGAGGGAACTTTCCTCAACATAATAAAGGCCATATATGACAAACCCACAGCCATCATCATCCTCAATGGTGAAAAACTGAAACCATTTCCACTAAGATCAGGAACAAGACAAGGTTGCCCACTCTCACCATTGTTACTCAACATAGTTTTGGAAGTGCTAGCCACAGCAATCAGAGAAGAAAAAGAAATAAAAGGAATCTAAATTGGAAAAGAAGAAGTAAAGCTGTCACTGCTTGCAGGTGACATGATACTATACATAGATCCTAGGTAGAATCCTAAAGATGCTACCAGAAAACTACTAGAGCTAATCAATGAATTTGGTAAAGTAACAGGATACAAAATTAATGCACAGAAATCTCTTGCATTCCTATACACTAATGATGAAAAATCTGAAAGTGAAATTAAGAAAACACTCCCATTTACCATTGCAACAAAAAGAATAAAATATCTAGGAATAAACCTACTTAAGGAGACAAAAGACCTGTATGCAGAAAATATAAGACACTGATGAAAGAAATTAAAGATGATACAAATAGATGGAGAGATATACCATGTTCTTGGATTTGAAGAATCAACATTGTGAAAATGACTCTACTACCCAAAGCAATCTACAGATTCAATGCAATCCCTATCAAACTACCACTGGCATTTTTCACAGAACTAGAACAAAAAATTTCACAATTTGTATGGAAACACAAAAGACCCCCAATAGCCAAAGCAATCTTGAGAACGAAAAATGAAGCTGGAGGAATCAGACTCCCTGACTTCAGACTATACTACAAAGCTACAGCAATCAAGACAGTATGGTACTGGCACAAAAACAGAAATATAGATCAATGGAACAGGATAGAGAGCTCACAGAAAAACCCACGCACATATGGTCACTTTGTCTTTGATAAGGGAGGCAAGAATATACCATGGAGAAAAGACAGCCTCTTCAATAAGTGGTGCTGGGAAAATTGGACAGCTACATGTAAAAGTATGAAATTAGAACACTCCCTAACACCATACACAAAAATAAACTCAAAATGGATTAAAGACCTAAATGTAAGGCCAGACACTATCAAACTCTTAGAGGAAAACATAGGCAGAACACTCTATGACGTAAATCACAGCAAGATCCTTTTTGACCCAGCTCCTACAGAAATGGAAAAAAAACAAAAATAAACAAATGGGACCTAATGAAACTTAAAAGCTTTTGCACAGCAAAGGAAACCATAAACAAGACCAAAAGACAACCCTCAGAATGGGAGAAAATATTTGCAAATGAAGCAACTGACAAAGGATTAATCTCCAAAATTTACAAGCAGCTCATGCAGCTCAATAACAAAAAAACAAACAACCCAATCCAAAAATGGGCAGAAGACCTAAATAGACATTTCTTCAAAGAAGATATACAGATTGCCAACAAACACATGAAAGAATGCTCAACATCATTAATCATTAGAGAAATGCAAATCAAAACTACAATGAGATATCATCTCACACAAGTCAGAATGGCCATCATCAAAAAATCTACAAACAATAAATGCTGGAGAGGGTGTGGAGAAAAGGGAACCCTCTTGCACTGTTGGTGGGAATGTAAATTGATACAGCCACTATGGAGAACAATATGGAGGTTCCTTAAAAAACTAAAAATAGAACTACCATACGACCCAGCAATTCCACTACTGGGCATATACCCTGAGAAAACCATAATTCAAAAAGAGTCATGTACCAAAATGTTCACTGCAGCTCTATTTACAATAGCCAGGACGTGGAAGCAACCTAAGTGTCCATCATCGGATGAATGGATAAAGAAGATGTGGCACATATATACAATGGAATATTACTCAGCCATAAAAAGAAATGAAATGGAGGTATTTGTAATGAGGTGGATGGAGTTAGAGTCTGTCATACAGAGTGAAGTAAGTCAGAAAGAGAAAAACAAATACAGTATGCTAACACATATATATGGAATCTAAGGGGGGAAAAAAAGAGGTCATGAAGAACCTAGTGGCAAGACGAGAATAAAGACACAGACCTACTAGAGAATGGACTTGAGGATATGGGGAGGGGGAGGGGGAAGATGTGACAAAGTGAGAGAGTGGCATGGACATATATACACTACCCAACATAAAATAGATAGCTAGCGGGAAGCAAACGCATAGCACAGTGAGATTAGCTCGGTGCTTTATGACCACCTAGAGGGGTGGGATAGGGAGGGTGGGAGGGAGGGAGATGCAAGAGGGAATAGATATGGGAACATATGTATATGTATAACTGATTCACTTTGTTATAAAGCAGAAACTAACACACCATTGTAAAGCAATTATACTCCAATAAAGATGTTAAAAAAAAAAAAAGACTAAATGGGCATTGAGTTCATTGCAGCACTATTTACAATAGCCAGAACATGGAAGCAACCAAAGTGTTCATCGACAGATGAATGGAGAAAGAAGATGTGGCACATATGTGCAATGGAATGTTACTCAGCCATAAAAAGAAACGAAATTGAGTTATTTATAGTGAGGTGGATGGACCTAGAGTCTGTCATACAGAGTGAAGTAAGTCAGAAAGAGAAAAACAAATACCATATGCTAACACATATATATGGAATCTAAAAAAAAAAAGGTTCTGAAGAACCTAGGGACAGGACAGGAATAAAGAGGCAGACGTAGAGAATGGACCTGAGGACACAGGGAGGGGGAAGGGTAAGCTGGGACGAAGTAAGAGAGTAGCACTGACATATATACACTACCAAATGTAAAATAGATAGCTAGTGGGAAGCAGCCGCATAGCACAGGGAGATCAGCTCGGTGCTTTGTGTCCACCTAGAGGGGTGGGATAAGGAGGATGGGAGGGAGCCGCAAGAGGGAGGGGATATATGTTTATGTATAGCTGATTCACTTTGTTATATGGCAGAAACTAATACAACAGTGTAAGGCAATTATACTCCAATAAAGATGTTTTAAAAAAAAGACTAAATGGACATTGAAACAAAAGCCTATTATAAAATAATATTTAAATTGAAATTAAACACAGACATCAACTCCAGCCCATTATTCCTTCAAAGACAACGCTGGATATTCAGAGGCAAAGGGTCTTTGCTGTCTTGGAAAAAATTATGCAACCTGCTGAGGGACCAGAACTCAGTTTAAAGGCAAAGATGGGAAGATGTGCTACACTCTTCATGTTTATTTGATCAATGACTGCGTCAAAACTGAAGGCAGACAGTTGAATCCCATGGATTCCCCTTTTGATATACTTCCTGGTCTAAAGGATGGCTCACCTATGGCAGATTCTTAGCACCATCACCAGACTCATCCGTTAGTCATGGCAGGAACATAGCCAGCTGGATTATCAGATAGTGATGTCTGGAGTCCTCTATTTCACCACCACAAGGGGAAAGACCCACACCCAAGGCAGCAAGCCCTCCATGGATTTGCCTCACAGGCTGCTGCAGCCTGAGCCTAAGGTGTAACTGCTAGGACAGACATCTCAGATTATCAGAGCTCACAGGGACAGAGTAGCTATTCTGGTCCAAATTCCTCACTTTACAGGTGAAAGGAAGCAGAGCCCCAGAAGAGGTGGAAGGCACTCATTTCACACCAAAGGGAAACTTGTCATTTTTTTTTTCCTCCTTTGGCAGAGCTTTAAATCGTTCAGGTGAAAACTTATTGCATTTAGCACAATGGCAGTAGTAAATAAAGTAACCTAAATGATCACTCAAAACAGTAAGCGTGGGCTTCCCTGGTGGCGCAGTGGTTGAGAGTCTGCCTGCTGATGCAGGCGACACGGGTTCGAGCCCTGGTCTGGGAAGATCCCACATGCCGCGGAGCAACTGGGCCCGTGAGCCACAACTACTGAGCCTGCGCGTCTGGAGCCTCTGCTCCACAACAAGAGAGGCCACGATAGTGAGAGGCCCGCGCACCGCGGTGAGGAGTGGACCCCGCTTGCCGCAACTAGAGAAAGCCCTAGCACAGAAACGAAGACCCAACATAGCAATCAATCAATCAATCAATAAATAAATCTTTAAAAAAAAAAACAAAAAACAGTAAGCATACTTTTTAATATACTTATGTATAAAGAGGGAAGTGTCATCATGCATGAATCTGGGGCAGGAGCTGAGCTAGAAATGAGAATAATATGTGGCCAAAGGCAAATCTGAATGAATACAGAAAGAAATAAGATGGAGAGTAGCTTAGTTCAAGGGCTTGTGTAGGTCCATCACAGATAAATGTCCACAATTTACTTTAAAATCTTCAGCATAGACCATGGGAGCCAATAATGTGTTAGCTGGTTTCAGCTTTACTCAAGGGGCAGCCAGATGTCCTAATCAGGAACCCACGTTCATGGGGTAAAAGCCCACACACCAGAGTGACTGCTGCTACTTGCACTTCGGGTATTCATTTCTTGGTCCTCACCTGTGCTTTTGCTAATGAGTATAAAGAATTTCAGAAATTGAGTTCCTTTGGTGAAATCAGCAGCATCTTCGCACCGTGGATGTAGAAACAGGCTCTTGCTGGTGAAAACAGTGGTATTAAAGATAACGTGGGTTGGTTAAAATATCTGTCACATTTCCCACCCTTGCATGAACAGAGTAAAGAATGGATTGAGGCCTGCATCCTGTATGCTTAAGGGTGAGGCTTCTGATTTAAATGCTCCTGAGTAAACAGACACACTAACACTTCAGGACAGAGATGATGTGATGTTTTGCTTTTGAAAGCAGAAGTTCTTACATATGTAATCATTAATTTTTAAGGTCTTGAATACATTTCTTTCAAACATAGACTGTATAGAGTAACAACTGGTTACCCTAAAGCTTACATTGTACCAAAGAAAAAAATTTTAAGGAGATCACATGCTTATCTACCCCTACCCACCACCTCACACAAAAATACAAAAGTACTATCCAGCCACAGACACAAGATCTCCCAATTTATGCTATGATTTTCCCCGCTGCGTTTCACTGGATAATTTAACTTAAAATAACCAAATGTGTTTTACTGTCCAATTTTCATGTAGTAGCACACCATAGCAATCTGTTGATAAATACCTACCCTGCAGAGCTTCTAGACTAAATTTTTAAAACACACCTCTTGAGATTTTTAACCATTTCCTTTTAAATAATTTTCAGGTTTTTGCAAAACCCCACTTTTAAGCATCTCCAACATGTGGGGTTTGGTCTAACACCTTACCTCAAATATCTTCATAAATTATTTTAGTATTAAATTATATGTCCACTTTTCATATGGTATGTTCGTTTTTCATAAGATACTCAGATACTTTTCCAAACTCTATACTGAACAACTATGAAGAAGACATTACAAATTGACAGACAGTAACGTTGGCGACTGCTGGGGCTCCTGCCATGTGAAATACCGAAGATGAAGCAGCCAATTGTACAGACCCAAACTGAGGTTTCTTTGCATAGTCCTTTAATGAAATGAGACTGCTGAATTAGGAGAAGCTGGGCACCCCTGACCCAGATTCTTAAAGTAAGTGTAGCTGCCCTAGATGTCTGTCAAGATTAGGTATTCTTAATCAGTGAGCAATCAAAACAAATATTTCACTCCGCTTCATAAACCTATGCTGTGTGATTGCATCTGACACATCTAGGAGAAGATAATCCCTTACAGTTCACTTCCTCCTGTTTCTAAATGTAAGCTGCATTGACTTAAACAGGCCTCTCCACTCTGCCCTGTACTAGAGAGATATGTGGAGGGTTCAGAGGAACTGGTGAAACAAAAATTCCTAACTGGTAATTGGAATATGAATTATGATAACCAGGACCCACTGCCTAAGCAGGACTGAGGCTGCCAGAGTTGGTGGTGTTCTCCCAAATGAGGCACGGGAAGAAATTAACGTGGGGCTCTTTCAACAGAAAAAAAGAGTATCGGTATGTATTTCAGTGTTGTTTATTTCAACACGGTTGGCAGTAGCAAGATAAAAAGAGGAAAACAAGAAATCACCTCAATCTCCATCAACAGCAAAACGCTTGAATAAATTATAGTCCATTCATTCATGGACTATTATGCAATTATAGAAGTGATAAAACTTGAAGGTTAAAAGTGTGGAGTGTAAAGTCAGACTGTCTGGGTTTCTCACTCCACCACTTCCTGATCTGTGTGAGTCTCACAAATTACTCAGTTTATCTAGGCCTCAGTTTTCTCAAATGGCAAAAGCGGATAATAACAGTACCTACCTCACAGGGTTCACAAAGGCATTAAATAAAGTATTTTCAAGAGCGATTTGGACATAGTAAGCACTCAGTAAAAGAAATTATTAATGATTAAAAGAATTAATCGTCTAGTTAAGGCTAACAAATGAATTGCACAGATGTCCTTGGCAGGGTAATGTTCACGGTAGGATGATATTAAAAAATGACCCTATGTATCTATATATATTTGCCTAGAACGTAAAAAGCTGTAGAAGGATACATACCACTGGAAGGAGAGAGAGGAAGAGAGAATAAACTTTTTCTTTATATACTTTGTGTTGTTTAATTTATTATAGTAAGCAGGAATTACTTACATAATTTGTTAAATCCAATAAAGAAAGAAAAATGTGCATTAATATCCAAGCATGTGTTTGGATAGGTGAAGGCAGAAGACATCTGGCCTTGGGCCTAGATATGGAAACCAATGCTGGGGTGGAGGAGAGAGTATAGCATTGCAGCAGGCCAGACCTGACTTCTTAACTATTTATCTGTTTAGCTGGACTGCAAACCCCTAGAGGACACTGTTTGTTGCTCATTGTGTCAGTGCCCACAGATGTTACATTAATGGATGGCTCCATCCCAGAGGGCACTGATTTTGCATGCGTCAGTGAAGATAGACTAGGTGATACTGCAGAGGTTGCAACAACAAAGGTTTCTTTCTCAGTCACATTACATCTCCAGCGCTGATCAGCCACAGCTCCACGCCAGGCTTCACTGGGCATCCAAGCTGATGGATCCCAGCCTTCATGTGCAGCACTGCTGAGCTCATGGCAGAAGAAGAAAAAGAATGCAGAGCTACACGTTGGCTCTTAAAGCTTTGCCTGGAAATGACTCATCTCGTCTCTTCTGCTCACATTTTATTTTCCGGAGAAAATCAATCACATGAGCGTACGTGAGTTCAACAGGATGGAGATGTGTAATCTTCTCTCAGGGAGGGCATCAATGTGGGTGAAAGGTCCTGCAGCCGACTGCTTGTGTTTCTCCATTACTCTGTGTTACTCACACATCTCCCTTCTCTTCTTGAGAAGAGCTTTGCAGTCCCTTCTCTGAACCACTTGGGCTAAATGCATTCAGAATTCAGAATTTTGCAGGTGTTATTGTGCAACCATATTTGAGGTAATACACTAAGCAGGATCTTGGCGGCACTTTGTATTAATAGTTCTGCAGCAAAATACATAAATATCCACATTAAATGGGATAAAGACCAGAAACAGTCTCATTTCAGTTTAGACCTTGTATTTCCACCAAATAAGTCTGCACCAAAATTATGGGGGGAAAATTAGGATTTTCAAAGCCTTTTGGAATTCATAATTGCAGGTAATGGTTTGTGAACAAGTATAATCAAGAATTAGCTATAGAATAATTCTGCTTTAATGTCTCTTCCTCCCACAGAAAAGAAGCACAAGTCATAATTAATGAGGAATTTAAAGGAAAACCATATATTTCGGCAGTTCCATGAGGCTTCCATTCTATTTCCTGTCAGGAACAGTATGATTTATGATTTATGATTTATGATTTATTTATTTTTATTTATTTATTTAAACCCAACATCCCAGGTCTAAAGCAGCCAAAGAAGGAAATCCGAACCCCTTGAACATGCTTCAAATTTCTCTTTATCGTAGCTTGACTTATGCTTATATCAAAGATATTAGTTTATTTGAATTAATTACAGGAAGGTAAAGTTCCAATATTTATTCAGGAATTTGGACCTAATAAGCAACAGTATGCTAGGGAAATCGTCTTGAAAAAATATTCAGAGAAGAAACTCAAAACAAAACTGGATGAAAAGCAAATATCTCACACCAACCCCAGTCTTCAGGCAATCCACGGCAAAGGAGACTGGTTGGCCTGCTCTTCGCTCTAGAAGAATGTATAGCTGTCACTATTCCAGGAGTTGGTGTGTGGAAAGGAAGAAAAATTATGGTCAAATGATCTAGGTTTGATTTTCAACTCTGCCACTTATTTTCTGAGTGAGACTTAGCAACATTCTGAGCATCAATTTCTTATTTAGAAGACAAGGTTAGTGAACCATCTTGCCTATCCAACTACATCGCAAGATTGCTGAGAGACTCAGCGAAGGAAACATGGGCAGACCTACAGCTCTGTACCAGTGCTAATCGCTACTGTGATGCTGGCCCCTTAGAGCTGTGCTTAGGTCAGATATGAGAACCCCTTTTCCAACCATCTTTCCTCCTCATGAACACACAGCAGAGACCAATTTAAGAGTTCACTGGGCTCTTCCCATCTTGTGGTACATTCTGTTCTTTTAAATTCTATGTAAAAACATATGTTCTTATCCAGAGCTTGGCTTTGTCTTAAGGATCTGTGTGTTTATCTAGTTCCTACTATTTAGGAAAAATAAAATTTTCTAAGAGAACAGTCTATGTAAATTTTTCATAGTGATATCAGCCCCAGGAGTTCATTTGACAAGCTGCAATGACTACCAAGAAGGCAATGACCACCAAGGCAATGACCACCAAGAAGGCAAGCCAAGTCAGAGATTAAAAAATAAATAAATAGGAAGATGAATTGGCACCATGCTGGTTCAGCCTGGGCTTTAATTCAGACAAGACTCTAATACTCCAGTTTAAGGGAACATAGAGGCAAGCAGTTGATTTAAGTAACGCAGTAAGATCATAAGTGATTTTTCTTACTATTTTACAGCAAGTAAGAATTGAGAAAAAATATGTATTTATTGACTATTCTGGTTCAACACCATGTATCAAGAATTTCTGGTGGAAAAGTTGGCTCATATGACATGTGAGTTTAAGCAGGGGGAGGGGTGGAGAAGAAGAAAAGTATTTGTTTCAGAGTCAGGAGTAGTAATTACAGTGGGCTTTTGTAAATTTTAGGCTCCAGAACTGTTCAGTTTAAGTCCCTGATTTGGAGAGGTTGTTTGCCCTTCTTCTACGAACAGTTCATATTACAGGGAGGAAATCCTATTAGGTCAGTATCTTGGAACAGCAAATCAATTTTTACCTGTTATTCCTAAGAGCTGAAACAAATATGGGAAATATCTCTTGATAACAGAGGGGACCACAGGAATTACCGTGAACAGGAGAAAGAGAATCACAGCTTTCGTGTTCTTTATTCAAATAATTTTCCTTCTAGGTTGCCAAGCCTATAATTTATACTCACTTTTTAAAATGTGAAAGGCTTTATACAGCCTCATTCAACATTCGGCCAGCATTAATTGAGTAACTGCTACAGGAAATAAAGAGCAAATCGACATAATGCCCACCCATATAGAGCTTAAGTCAAGGTGTGGATAAGTTCTAGGTTCTGGTGGAAACAGGATCCAGACAGCCAAGAGGGGTCAGTATACTAGAGGCCTGCTTTGCCAGGTGGGGATCTGACAGATACTATCAGTAAGAGATGCAGGGCAAGTGAATGAGGCTGAAAGAATCAGTCTTACAAGAGGTGCATCCCAGAGAGGTCAGCTAAACCTGGGAGGCACTGGTAGGTACCATAGCTCAAGACAGATAAGGTCCAGAGTCTGGAAGGTCAGAGATAAAAGCAAGAAGCCAGGAACAAATGGGCAAGACTATCAGAGGCCCTGATTAGAGGTCCTTTGCTCTCTGCCTTACTTTATCCTCCCTCCCAGCTAAGCATGGGCAGCCCTGCTGGAGCCTACAAAAGTGTGTTACAAGCATGACAATCTTGAGTCTGCAGGAAGGTTCTAACCTAGACAGGTGCAGGAGCAGAGCTGCTGGGTTCTGTGAGGTCAGAATGGCGGCATGTTCAAGTCCTCGAGTGTTCAAAGCCCAAACAAGCGATCCAACAACGATGAATCTGGTCGGGTGTACAATAGGGAAACAACCACTTTTAGAATTAGTTCTGAATGTTCACACACGCCCCAATGCTAGAGTAACATGACAATTTCTTGGAACAAATCCAATATCCTTTTCAAAGACATCATGTGAGTATATCACAGACAGTAATGCTTCTAATAAATCAAATAGGGGGTGCATTTTCAATGACATACTTTATTAGGAATTACATTGATGGGGCAGAAAGATATAGTGATGCTCTTGGTTATCAGAAGAGGGAGTGGATCAGAGAACGAAAATATGTTTAAATACTTCTGGGATACCATCAAATGGGTTGAATGCCATGAAGAGGGATCATGATATGACTTTCTGTTGCATGCACTAAGATATGGCAGGCCAGCTGTTCATGCATCTGGTTCCGAAGCTTTACTGCAGACCTGCTTCCCTGCAGTGGCAGAAGAGCTGGCTAGCTGAAGGCTCAGGAGATGCACAGAGCAACAGATAAATTTGGCTGTGGCTTGGATACAATTCACAGCCTACAAAACAGACTGCTTCCCTGTGTGGTTTTATTCAAGGTCAGGATTACACTCTGGAAAAAAACCTCCCATGCATGAGTCAGGCAGCCAAACACTATTGTGGTTAAGACCCTCTGGCAGGGGCCCCTCCAGGGTCATGGAAACTGTTCAAGCCACTGCTTTGTCATCTCAGTAGGGAAGGGTTTCCCACAGCCACCCAGGAGCCCTTGCCCGTCACTAGGTCACCGGATTTGTCATCTGTGTGACACAAATGATATTATCTACAATTCTGACTCCAATAATTTCTGACAACAAACCACATCTTCCAGCCAACCTGATTTAGAGCTGACATGATGCTTCATCACTTCAGTCCATGCTAGTTGCACACTAAGCATCACTTTCATAACACACAGTCAGCAGGCTCTATTTGGGTGTGCTGCAGAAAATGGGCCCTGGTGGCTTTAAAGCCAACTGCAGAACCCCAGCACCCCCTTTCTGGTATTCTGATCTTGTAGATCTGAGTGGGGAGGCGAAAGAATCTGGACCAAAGCAAGCACCCAGGTTTTTCTAATGCAGGTCAAAGGCCCATGTTGTGAGAAACCATGAGTAAAGAGGCTGAAATGATGCCCTGGCCTGTGGATATATTTTAAACTAAATACAGAAAACAACTCCTTCAAGCATAAACACCATATATTCAACAGCATGAAAATTCTGCTGTGGTTTAATTCTAGCACTGGTGGTTTTACCTATGATGCAAATGCCCTGAAGTTTAGTATTAGTCTTTAGCTTCGCAAACTATTTGCGAGAAGTCATAAATTTTTTATGCAAATTCTGATCCACAAATGACCAAAGAAACTCAATAGCTTATGCATGATTGTGTCAATCATGCATAAGAGGGAGATTA
The DNA here is from genome assembly GCF_949987535.1 of Balaenoptera acutorostrata. NCBI lineage: Eukaryota > Metazoa > Chordata > Mammalia > Artiodactyla > Balaenopteridae > Balaenoptera > Balaenoptera acutorostrata. The sequence continues at coordinate 44,931,779 of NC_080068.1, read as the reverse complement.
AGCATTATGCCACATCACCTAACACCATGTATTTTCCTATTTGGGTTCATAACCCAGCATCTTGGACTTGTACTCTATTTTAGCAGCAATAATGTGACTAGATTTATGCACCAAGGCAATATGCCTCACATAATGCAAGTGCTTGATTTACAATTGATTTTAAAGCTCGTGATGCACAACTTAATGACAGAACCACTTTACTTGTCATCTCTTTAATTTCAACCCTCCCTTAAGCCCAAATTTATTTTGCACTTCTACAGATTTTTCTCTACCTTTTTTCTCTATACCACTACTAGTAAATGGTTATTTGGGACATAAAACGTAATATGTCGCCAAAACTAAAGGAAAGAGGCAGAGGAAGGTGAAAAAAGAGAAATGAAAAGGAAAGTGAAGGAAAGAGAAGAGTGGGAAAGGAAGAAGATGAAGAGAAAGAGGAAGAAGATGAAGAGAAGGAGGAAGAAAATGGCTCCACATTGGTCCCTTCCAAGCAAAATGTGCTACTGTTCTTGTGCACTCCTGAAATGCTCAGCAACCTCTTGTTCCACCACCACTTCCATCTTTCCCTTCCACTCGTCCAATGACATGAAGTTCCCACTATCTCTCCCAACTCCAGTGATTTAGCCTATGTGAGCCCAAGAGGCTCTCAGAGATTCGGCAAAGACTAAAAACATACTTGGTGCCCAGCCTTCTGCCTCATTCTTAGAGAGGAGACCACTGCAGGTGACACCGCTGTGCTGAAGATGCCCCAGCTCATCCCACTGATGCTCTATCCAGCAACCCGTAGTCCACAGACTGCTAGGTCTGGTCACCCACCTGGTGTTCTGAATTCAACCTCTTTCCCAGCTGCACTGAGCTGGCACTCAACAAACATTCAGAAGCATATATAAAGTGTGAGTACTGTGTTTGATGCTGGGATGCAGAGTTTAAAGGATTGGGAGTTTATACCAGAGTATAAGGGGCAGACATAAAAACAGATATTCAGCCCTGCTGGAAGAAATTGTAGAAGATTTTCTCAAGGAGAAGACTCTAAGGTCGAGTCTCAAAGTATGAGTGGGAGTTTGCCAACTGAAGGAGTAGAAGCAAGGATTGATTTAGTTCAAGAAAAGGAAGAGGCATGACCAAAGGCATGGAAGTGTGAAGTATTTGGTGTGGGTGTATCCAATCAGTTGGGCATCACTGGATCCTGAAGTATGAAGCCCAGCGTGGTGCTGCATGAAACTGAAGGCCAGAGGCCAGGATGTGGAGAGCTTGAATGCCTCATGGAGTACCTTGAATTTATTTATTGAATTACTATTTATTGCATTTATTGAGCAATGGGGAACTGCTAAGAATTTTTCCTTTTTAAGAATGATATGCCAGATTTGCAATTTAGGAAGACTTCGCTTGTGGTGGTGTGAATCTTGCTTCTGAGGTGGGGTGAGGCAGATTGTAGGGGAAGCAAGGTTAAAGGTATCAAGACCAGTTAGGAGACTTCCGTAACAGTCCAACTCAGAACTGATGAGATTCCAATAAGGACTGGAGAAGCAAGCATAAAGAGGAAGGGATGGGGACTTCCCTGGTGGTCCAGGGGGGTAAGACTCCGTGCTCCCAATGCAGGGGGCCCGGGTTCAATCCCTGGTGTGGGAACTAGATCCCGCATGCAGGTCGCAACTAAGAAGCCTGCATGCTCCAACTAAAAGATCCCGTGTGCCACAACTAAAGATCCTGCATGCCACAACGAAGATCCCACGTGCTGCAACTAAGACCTGAGCAGCCTAAATAAATAAATAAATAAGTTTTTAAAAAAAGAGGAAGGAATGGATCTGAACGATTCTTTAGAAGGCTAAAGCAATTGGGTGTGTCAGATAAGGACAATTCTAGGGAGGTTTCCAGGTCTCTGACTCATGTGATTTGCCAGTAAGTTTACTGAAACAGGAAATGAGAAGGAAAAACTCGTTTGGGAAATGACGAGTTAATTATGAATTCATCATGAATTCCAAACCCCTTTACACAAGCCATTCAATGTCTGCAGATTCAGAAGACTTTTTAAATGCTACTGGCTGTATTATAAAAAGAGGTATTTTCCCAAAGAGTTTGTTCTCTGCAGTTGCACTGCCTAGATTTCAGTTTGTATCTTCCTGACTCCATTACGGTAAATGTCCACATACAGGGAAGACGTGTTTTACCCTCAACACTTATTTCATCACCCTGCTCATTCAATGCTGTCCTGTCCACATTTACCCTTTTGGTGTTTTTGGTGTCAAAGATGGGCCGCTGTGTGTCTAGTGATTCAGCCAAGCACTGAGAGCAGGCAGGATGAGCTCTGCGGTATTGTTAAGAGAAAATCCTAAGTGCTCTGTCTGTACCTTTTTATTTCATATTTTAAAAGATCAAATATGACAATTTATTAACATATTAATTCTGTGTAATAGATATATGGATATTTGTTACATCATTTTATTTTTTATATTTTTTTAATCCTCAGATTTAATTTCCATAAAATCACCTCATAATTATCTTTCATCTCTTTATTCCCAGCAATCATCCTTCCCTTTTTCTCAAACACAGAACTTGGGGAATAGCTGCAAACGATGTGACCAACAGGGATTAATATCAAAAATATACAAACAGCTCATACAACTCAATATCGAAAAAACAAACAACCCAATCAAAAAATGGGCAGAAGACCTAAATAGACATTTCTCCAAAGAAGACATACAGATGGCCAACAGGCACATGAAAAGATGCTCGATATCACTAGTTATTAGAGAAATGCAAATCAAAACTACCATAAGGTATCACCTCACACCAGTCAGAATGGCCATCATCAAAAAAATCTACAAACAATAAATGCTGGAGAGGGTGTGGAGAAAAGGGAACCCTCCTACACTGTTGGTGGGAATGTAAATTGATACAGCCACTATGGAGAACAGTATGGAGGTTCCTTAAAAAACTAAAAATAGAACTACCATACGACCCAGCAATCCCACTACTGGGCATATAACCTAAGAAAACCGTAATTCAAAAAGACACATGCACCCCAATGTTCATTGCAGCAGTATTTACAATAGCCAGGTCATGGAAGCAACCTGTGTCCATCGACAGATGAATGGATAAAGAAGATGTGGCACATATATACAATGGAATATTACTCAGCCATAAAAAGAAACGAAATTGAGTTATTTGTAGTGAGGTGGATGGACCTAGAGTCTGTCATACAGAGTGAAGTAAGTCAGAAAGAGAAAAACAAATGCCATATGGTAACACATATATATGGAATCTAAAAAAAAAAAAAAGTTCTGAAGAACCTAGGGGCAAGACAGGAATAAAGACGCAGACGTAGAGAAGGGACTTGAGGACACGGGGAGGGGATAGGGTAAGCTGGGATGAAGTGAGAGAGTGGCATGGACATATATACACTACCAAATCTAAAATAGATAGCTAGTGGGAAGCAGCCGCATAGCACAGGGAGATCAGCTCGGTGCTTTGTGACCACCTAGAGGAGTGGGACAGGGGTGGGATATATGGGGATATGTATATATGTATAGCCGATTCACTTTGTTATAAGGCAGAAATTAACACACCATTGTAGAGAAATTATGCTCCAATAAAGATGTTAGAAAATAAATTAATTAATTTAATTAAATGTAAAAAAAGAGAGACAACTGGCTTAAGAAGATGTGGTATATATATACAATGGAATATTAGCCGTATAAAAGAATGAAATAATGCCATTTGCAGTAGCATGGATAGACCTAGAGAATATTATACTTAGTGAAGTAAGTCAGACAGAGAAAGACAAATATTATATATCACTTATATATGGAATCTAAAAAATAATACAAATGAATCTATATACAAAACAGAAACAGATTCACAGACATAGAAAATGGTTTCCAAAGGGAAAAGGGAGGGGGGAAGGATAAATTAGGAGTATGGGATTAACAAATACAAACTACTATACATAAAATAGATAAGCAACAAGAATTATGGATAGCAGAGGGAATTACATTCAGCATCTTGTAATAACCTATAATAGAAAATAATCTGAAAAAAATATATATATATATAACTGAATCACTTTGCTGTACAGCTGAAACTAACACTAACATTGTAGATCAACTATACTTCAATAAAAAATGATACATCTTTTCCAAATTAAAGTCCTTATTGAGATGCTGCAATATTACCAGAAATATGTGTGTACTAGTATACATGTTATATACAATTATTAATACAATATATTAGTATACATATATTCCAACCTGAGTTAACACAGCCACTTTGAATACCTCTGCTTACTCTCTAAGAAAATTTACAAAGAGAATATTAAAAATAAGACCTCAGTTCAAACTTCATGGTACACATTTCTTTGAAAGACTCAATGATCCAAAATATCCCCCAAAGGTTTGTTTAACGTCACAGTTCAGTTTCCTGAGAAGCAAACTCTGAAATGGAGTTTGCATGCGGGGTATTTATAAGAAAGTGCTCTCAGGATCAATACCTGGAGGGAAGGGAAGGAAGCAGCATTGGCAGAGGGAGAAACTAGGCCACAATGCACGACCTAGGCCTCAGCTGATCCTACGGGCCCTTCAGAACCCTGAACCTCTCAACTGGGGCCGGGAGGGAGGGGGCGGGCACCAGGCCTTTATTCCTCTGCATCAGCCAGGCAGCCCATTCATCACATGGGAGCTGCCCTTGGGCAAAGAGGCTTTCTGCAGCCCAGGGCAAGTCCCGGGAGAGAAACAGCTGGGAGCTGCCCACTGCCAATATTCCTAGTAGTTGGGGTAATAAGGGCTTCAGTCCTGAAGGGAGATTCTCATAAGCACACTACACGATCTACCTACATCTCAGAAAGGAGGCAAAACTGTCATTAATTACATGTTGAATTAATGTCAGCATGGTGACCTTCAGCAGGTCACTTGAGGCGGTGGGACCTACTTTCCTTATCCGACACACAAGGCAAGATAGACCTTTCTCAAGTTCCTTAGCCCTAAAGATCTAGACGTGGGCTAACTTTATCATGCTGTGGAACTGTGTTCTTACAGTATTTCTACTTTGTATGTATACTTGGGGCCCTTTGAATAAACAATACATGCCATCCATTTATGCTCACTTTATATGACCTGAATTAGTGGAAGCACTTTGAATGTCTCTGATAGCTCTAAGGAAGATTTAGAAAGATGTTTCTCTGTTTTAATGTCATATTATTTGCCATACTTATGACTTATGTGATTCTAAGTTAATTGGTAGGAACATGCAGGTTTTCAATTGTGGTGTTATTCTCGTCAGAAAATGTGATTTTTAAAAATCTGCTTGAGGACACAGTCTCCAAGAATGTGTTGGGGCAAAAAAGCCAGGATTGTCTGCAGTATATCACCAAGAGAGAGGATACACCCAGAATAACAATGAGAAAAAAATGATATAATGCTCTTTGTCCGTGCAACAAGAACTAAAGAAATGTCCTGGGGAAATATAGGCTACTTCAGGAAATACACTGCTATGATCATCTAACGTCTCACAAAACAATCAAAAGAAGGCATAGATCTATATTTTGAGGGTGTGGCTATTGGCTTGATTTGTTAGAGAGATATTTCCATAGATTCCACTAATCAGGACCATGAACAGCAGAGAGGGAGTAAAACAGAGCATCCTGAACATCTTAGAACTCTGGGTGTCAAATGAAATTGGCAAACCAATAGTGACGCTCTTTGTGTCTTGAGTTCTCTGGAGTTGGTGTCAGTGCCTGGACACTCTGTCCTAAAACTCCAAGAGAAGGCACTCTCTTTCCACTCCCTTTTATCAACATTTGTCCCTACACTGTCAACCCACTTTCCTGAGCAGTCAGGCTGACCTGTAATAAAATAGACCTTCCTAGACATATTTCCAAAAATAGCATTTAAAAATAATATAATATTCATATGTATCAAGATGTCCATGACAGTTTCTAATAGTCAAAAGAGGATGTTGTCTACATTTCCAACAATAAAGGACTTTTAAAATAAAGTATAGAATATCCATATATGCCATGAGGATTATCACTAAAACTCATATGGTAAAGGGATATTTGTTAGTGTAGGAAGATCACACTATCTTTTAAGCGAACAAGCAGGCTATAAAACAGTACCTATGTTATGATCCTATGCGGTACAATATTTATAGTAGTGTGTTTTTCTTCCTTTTCCAAGTTTTCTGCTTTAAACATGTATTAGCTTTTGTATTTACCAAAAGTACCACTTTTTAAAATGGCTATATTCAGGGACGCATGGAAGATAGGTTAAGAATGGATTACACCACAAAGGAAGGCGCTCCACCTCCTCTCTAGTGGCAGCTAAGCCTTGGATTAGATGCGGGGGACGCAGCTGGGAACACAGACAAATACTTCACTCTGGTACTGCTCTGAGGCCACACTTGGATCCTGAGTTATTAAAGCCACTTAATCATTCCCAGGAAACACCTTCAGAGAGCCCAGGGCTGGGAGGTGGGAAAAAAAATGGCTCACCTAAAGTGTCAGACTGAGTCACTTACCTGAGGAGTCCACATGAGACATGATGTATCCTGCATATTACACTGTGGGAAACATTCCCATCTTCTTCCCAGGGAGGATAATACAAAGGACAACATACATTGAAAGATGGACACCTAACAATGACCTGGCTTATTGAATGAAAATGTTACTAGGTTTAAAAAACCTCCCACTTCAGGGCTTCCCTGGTGGCGCAGTGGTTGAGAATCTGCCTGCCAATGCAGGGGACACGGGTTCGAGCCCTGGTCTGGGAAGATCCCACATGCCGCGGAGCAACTGGGCCCGTGAGCCACAAGTACTGAGCCTGCGCGCCTGGAGCCTGTGCTCCACAACAAGAGAGGCCGCGATAATGAGAGGCCCGCGCACCGCGATGAAGAGTGGCCCTCACTTGCCGCAATTAGAGAAAGCCCTCGCACAGAAACGAAGACCTAACACAGCCATAAATAAATAAATAAATAGATAAAAATTAAAAAAAAAAAAAAAAACCTCCCACTTTAACAAAGTGAACAACCACCTGGGAAGGATGGATAAAGAATGCGAGTTACGTGTGAGATGGGAAAGGTTCCTCTGCATTCTGGGAGCCCGTCATGTCTTTTTGGCAAAGGTCAAGAAAATCTTTCTGCTGAGGAATAACCAGCAAGAAGATGCAGCCACACTGAAGCACAGACTGAGGTCACCAAAGACCCAGGTGCGTGGAGGGGTCTGGCCAGGTATACTGAGCTGAGCCACCAGTCTCAGCTGGCTTCCGGCCTGGTGGTTCATCCATAGGCCTCTCTCTGCCTGCAAGAGAGACTGAGGCTGGAACTCTGAATTCTTTGACAAGTGGGCCCAATACAAGAATTAAGAAATGTGTTAGAAAAGCCACCTCACAACCATTAGGATGATTACTAGCAAAAAAAAAAAAGGAAGAAGAAGAAGAAAATAACAAATGTTGGCAAGGATGTGGAGAAATTGAACCCTTGTGTACTGTTGAATGTAAAATGGTGTAGGCACAATGGAAAACAGTATGGCAATTCTGCAAAAATTTTAAAATAGAACTACCATATGATCCAGCAATTCCATTTTGGGGTATGTATCCAAAAGAATTGACAGCAGAAACACAAACAGATATTAGTACACCTATATTCATAGCAGCATTATTCACCACAGCCAAAATGTGGAAGAAACTCAAGTGCCCACCAATGGGCGGATGAATAAACAAAATGCTGTATATACATACAACGGAATGTTATTCTGCCTTAAAAGCAAAAGCAGTTCTGACACATGCCACAACATGAATGAAGCTTGAAGACATTATACTAAGTGAAACAAGCCTATCACAAAAAGATAAATACAGTATCATGCCACTTATATGAGGTCCCTAGAGTAGTCAAACTCGTAGACACAGAAAGTAGAACAGAGGTTGCCAGGAAGATGAAAAGAATTCTGGAGATTGGTTTCACAATCATGTAAATGTACTTAATACCGCTAAACTGTACACTTAGAAATGATTAAGATGGTCAATCTTATGTTATATGTATTTGACCACAATTTTTAAAAATCATTACTTCATGAAAAAAAGAAAGAAAGAAAGAAAAGAAATGCTAACTGATTCAGAGCTAAGTTTTGCCACATTCCCTCATTGCTGGCTGGAGTTGGTGGTTAGGAGCCAGCACTGCACTGAGCCCCCAGGGACTTTGTGCAAATCAGTAGGAACCCTGGGGAGTCCGTACCAGCCCCAGCGAGGCAGGACAGCCTAGTGATGGAGATGACAGCTGATCAAGTTAGACAGTCGGGGTTATCCCAGCTCCTCCACACTGCTATGTTGCCCTGAGCAAGTTACTCAGCTAGAGCTTAATTCTAATTGTAAAATAGGGTAATAACAGCTCATTCCACATAGGACTGCTGTGAGGATTAAGTAAAGACAACACATGAAGCAAAGAACAATGTCTAATATGTTCCTACTTGGCCATGAAACATGGGGGAACCATATATGTTTATATTCATATTTTCTTATTTATGCATAACATCTCAGAGAGGAGACACAATAAATGGATAACAGTTATTATTTATTTCTTTGGGAGGTGGTAACGCAGTGGAGGGGAGAGGGAAAATTTTTACTAAATATCTCTTATAATTTTGCATTGTGATGTATTACCCGTTAAAAAATTAAAATGTCAAAAGACAAAGTTTACAGAGTGTGCATCAGTCAATGTATGTTAATCATTATAATGATAACTATCTTCAGAACCATTACCTTTACATCTAAGCTTCTCAGCCAGGTAGCACTCCTGGGCTCATCTAACAAAAAGTCAAACCCCTGGAAGGAACCCTGGAATCTTCCCAGAATCTTTAAGATTCAAGACTTTCCATGGCTGGTCCAGAACTCCCCAGATGCCTTCCAGATCTAAAATTCTATTATGCTGAGGCATGACCCTGCTATTCTCAAAGTTGATATCTAAGCAAAACAATACTGGTGCCAACCACTAAAACAAAAATGCAAAATCAGGACAAGTGGGCAAGGGGAAAGACAAGGATAGGGAAAGAAGGAAGAAGGGAGGAGAATGAGACCCAGTGAAAGGAAAGGGCAGGAAGTATCCTTTAAATATAAATGTGAGTATGACCCCCTTTCCCATTTTTCTCACCTAACTCCATCTTCCCTTCCCCCACCTGCTTCTGGCTAAACACCTGTACTATCTACTTTTGGCTGCCAACAATCTAGACCGTACAGACTAAGATTAAAAAGCCTCCACCAAAAAAGCAAAATCACACAACACCAGGCCCAGAGACAGACTGTCTCCCAGCAGCAAGTCTCCTGCTTCTCCAGCTGCCCAACCCCTCAAGGGCAAAAGAGCAGACCCTGTATCTAGACAGTAGTAGCATACTGGATTGTCCTCTGGGGTGGGCCAGCTCTGCTCCAACCCACAAGCTCACCATCGGAGAACACGAACACCTGATAAAAGGCGCTCTTTCCATGCCTTTGATTTCAAGATCTTGCCAGAATCCACTATCTGGCCTCAATGTCGCCGCCAGCACAAAAAGATGCAAAAGGTGCTAAATGGCATCCCAGTCATAACCCAGAGGGCAATACGAGGCAGGCAGCTACTTGCGGCATATTCTCGTGTATGACACAGACTGCCTTGTTGGGCAGTAAGTTATTTAAGTTATCTGCATTTTTATATCTTATCCCGTGCAGAAACAATTGGTTCCACTTGGGTGCACGGAATATAGAAAAAAAAAGAAAAAGAAGGAACCACATCGTGATGTTAGTATTGGGAGCATTCAGACGATACAGGATGAATCAATAGAGACACTATATTGGATGCAAAATTGTTCCCTCACTGCCAAGTTGTTGCTCATGGTGTTTTTTAGTCCATATATCGTGCTAATCTATTATTAATTCTCAAAGATTTTTTTTAATTATGGATGATCAAGCTTTTCAAAAATAATTAATTACAAAAGCTACTTAATATTCAGAGGTGTCATGCAAGCATATAACTGGCATTCCCCATTGGTGGTTTAATTAGAAAAGGAAATGCAAAAAGCTGTCACTTGAGGGTGGGTGGCTGCAGGGGAGGGAAGCCCTGGTACGCACGAACAGCACTAGCCAGTGGTACGCACTACCATTTGGCCATCTGTACCAGACACAAAAGCACGGCTCTTCAACTGGCCTCCCTCAGAGGAAGCACCCCATTTTTACCATCTCATCCATCGGCAATTCCTTTCTGCAGTGCAGAGCTGGAAGACAGAAGATATTCAGGAACTATCATTTCAAATTGGATGTTTCATGGATATGGAAAAACAATTAACCACGTGGTGCCTCAGTTTCTCCATCTGAAAATCACCATGTTCATAAATGTCATCCATCCATTAAGCCTCCCAGAGCAACTGCTGCTGGACGTTTTCTTACAAATGGCCAGAAACATGCCAAGTAACAAAACTGGCCCCATGTTACACATGTTCATGTAAACATGCTGGCAAGAAATAGAAAAGCTTCTTAATTTTACTCAACAATCAATTGCTGCTTATTTTTGAGTGGGTTTTTCAAGTTGTGGCTTTTCTATGCCATTCCTCCTCCCCCATTTTTAAAAATCATCTTTGACCATCTGCTCTCTAGATAATTCTCTATTCTTTAGTATTGTCAATAGATGGTAAGTAACAATAATACTGACAGTCATTACTACAGTTCAGTGTATAGTCACATTTAGTCCTTACAACTCAGTGAGATAGGTATTACTGTCATTATTATTTCTATATTACAGATGAAGAAGCTGAAGTTTAGAGAGTTTAGATGACTTGACCAACACCCCAAAATTAAGTGGAAAAATTAGGATTAAAACTCAGGATTAAAAGCCAAAAGATCAGGAACAAGACAAGGATGTCCCTTCTCACCACTTTTATTCAACATAGAATTGCAAGCCCTAGCTGCAGCAATCAGACAAGAAAAAGAAATAAAAGAAATCCAAATTGGAAAAGAAGAAATAAAAGTAATCCAAATTGGAAAGGAAGAAATAAAACTGTCATTGACATTATACTACACGTTGAAAATCCTCAAGACACCACCAAAGAGGCACTAGAGCTTATCAATGAATTCTATAAAGTTGCAGGATACAAAATTAATAGAGAAATCTGTTGCAATTCTATGCACTAACAACGAACTATCAGAAAGAGAAATTAAGGAAACAATCCCATTTACAGTCACATCGAAAAGAATAAAAAACCTAGGAATAAATCTAAGGAGGCAAAAAACGTCTACTCAGAAAACTGTAAGACACTGATGAAAGACACTGAAGATGACACAAACTAATGGAAAGATATACTGTGTTCATGGATTGGAAGAATTAATAATGTTAAAATGTCCATATTACCCAAGGCAATCTACATATTCAATGCAAGCCCTATCAAAATACCAAGGGCATTTTTCACAGAACTAGAACAAATAATTTTAAAATTTGTATGGAACCATAAAAGATCCTGAATAGCCAAAACAATCTTGAGAAAGAAGAACAGAGCTGGAGGAATCACGCTCCCTGATTTCAGGCTATACTACAACACTATAGTAATCAAAACAGTATGGTACTGGCACAAAAACAGATCCATAGATCAATAGAACAGAATAGAGAGCCCAGAAATAAACCCAAGTACTTATGGTCAATTAATCTATGACAAAGAAGTAAGAATATACAATGGAGAAAAGACAGTCTCTTCAATAAATGGTGCTGGGAAAACTGGACAGCTACATGTAAAAGAGTGAAACTAGAACATTATCTCATACCATATACAAAAATAAACTCAAAATGGATTAAAGACCTAAATGTAAGACAGGAAATCATGAAACTCCTAGAGGAAAATATAGGCAAAACATTCTCTGACATAAATCATAGCAATATATTTTGGATATGTTTCCTAAGGCAAAGGAAACAAAAGCAAAAATAAACAAATGGGACCTAATTAAACTTAAAAGGTTTTGCATGGCAAAGGAAACCATCAGCAAAACAAAAAGAAAACCTACTGTACCAAAGGGAATAGTGAGGGGGCGGGGAGAGATAAATTGGAAGTTTCAGATTAACATATACATACTACTATATATAAAATAGGTAAACAGCAAGGATTTACTGCATAGCACATGGAAATATACTCAATATCTTGTAATAACCTATAATGGAAAAGAATCTGAAAAAGAATACATATATATGTATAACTATACATTTGAAACTAACACCACATTGTAATTTAACTATACCTAAATTTTTAAAAATGAAATGGGATTCCCTGGAGGTCCAGTGGTTAGGACTCCACACTTTCACTGTCAAGGGCACGGGTTCAATTGCTGGTGCAGGAACTAAGATCCCTCAAGAAGAAAGAAAAAGAAAGGAAGGAAGGGAGGGAGGGAGGGAAGGAGAGAAGGAGGGAGGAAGGAAGGAAGAAGATATTTAAAAAGACAGCCTACTGAATGGGATAAAATATTTGCAAATGATAAGACTGATAAGGAGTTAATATTCAAAATATATAAACAGCTCATACAACTCAATATCAAAAAAAACCTGATTTAATAATAGGCAGAAGACTTGAATAGACGTTTTTCCAAAGAAGACATACAAATGGCCAACAGACACATGAAAAGATGCTCAGCATCGCTAATTATTAGAGATGCAAATCAAAACCACAATGAGATATCACCTCAGAACTGTTAGAAGGGCTATCAGCAAAAAGAACAAAAATAACAAATGCTGGTGAGGATGTGGAGAAAACCCTCAGACACTGTTGATGATAATGTAAATTGGCACAGCCACTCTGCAAAACAGTATGGAGGTTCCTCAAAAAACTAAAAGTAGAGTTACCATATGACCAAGCAATTTCACTCCTGGGTATATATCCAGAAAAAAACAAAACCACTAATTCGAAAAGATACATGCACCCCAATGTTCATAGCAGCATTATTTACAATTGCCAACATATGAAAGCAACCTAAGTGTCCATTAACAGATGAATGGATAAAGAATATGTGGTACACACACACACACACACACACACACACACACACACCAGAATACTACTCAGCCATAAAAAAATGATAATTTTGGGCTCCCCTCGTGGCACAGTGGTTAAGAATCCACCTGCCAATGCAGGGGACACGGGTTCGAGCCCAACTGTCGCGGAGCAACTAAGCCCGTGCACCACAACTACTGAGCCTGCGCTCTAGAGCCCGCAAGCCACAACTACTGAGCCTGCATGCCACAACTACTGAAGTCCACGAGCCTAGAGCCTGTGCTCCACCATAAGAGAGCCACTGCAATGAAAAGCCCACACACCACAACAAAGAGTAGCCCCCGCTCGCTTCAACTAAAGAAAGCCCACGTGCAGCAACAAAGACACAATGCAGCCAAACAAATTTTTTTAAATAATGATAATAATAAAAATTTTGCCATTTGCAACAGCATGGATGGACCTGGAGGGTATCATGCTTAGTGAAATAAGTCAGACAGAGAAAGACAAATACTGTATGATATCACTTATATGTGGAATCTAAAAAACAGAACAAATAAATGAATATAACAAAACAGAAACAGAAACAGACTCACAGAGAACAAACTAGTGGTTACCGGTGAGAAGAGGGAAGAGGGGAGAAGCAAGACAGGGTAGGGGATTAAGAGGTACAAATTACTATGTATAAAATAAATAAGCCACAAGGACATACTGTACAGCACAGGAAATATAGCTAATATATTTTAATAACTTTAAATGGAATATAATCTATAAAAATTTTGAATCACTTTGTTGTACACCTGAAACTAATACATATTGTAAATCAACTATACCTCAAATAAAAAAGGACAAAGAAAATAAAATACACTCCCACAAAACAAAAGATACATTAAAAATTTATAATTTAATTAAAGAATTTCTCGTAGATTAGCAAGCTTTTTCCTTCACTATATTTTTTGGCTATGTACAGAATTTTTTTTAATTAATTAATTAATTTTGGCTGTGTTGGGTCTTCGTTTCTGTGCAAGGGCTTTCTCTAGTTGCGGCAAGCGGGGACCACTCTTCATCGCGGTGCGCGGGCCTCTCACTATCGCGGCCTCTCTTGCTGCGGAGCACAGGCTCCAGACGCGCAGGCTCAGTAGTTGTGGCTCACGGGCCTAGTTGCTCTGCGGCATATGGGATCCTCCCAGACCAGGGCTCGAAGCCATGTCCCCTGCATTGGCAGGCAAATTCTCAACCACTGCGCCACCAGGGAAGCCCTATGTACAGAATTTTGATGTAGCTATATAATGTGGAATTATGAGATTTCCAGTTTCACTGTATTATTGAATAAGCATTTTAAATTTCATTTTGACAATGGACTTAAATCAAATCTAAATGAACTGTAAAACAAAAGCTGGAAAGAACCACATGTTTCAGAACCCTGAAACAAATTGAACCCAAATATCAATTCTTTCCTGATTCGTAAACCTTGCCAAAGTGCTCTGCCAACAACACAAAAACCAGTAACTGGCTTCAGATGGACACATTTATATAACGTACCAGAAAAAAGCAGGGTCGTCAAAATTTTCTCTGCACCAGGTCTAAACATTCATTCAAGTCCATACATTCTATGGGAAGCGCCATACAGTCGGTATAGGGCCCATCTCGAGCTCTTTTCTATAAATGCTGGCTCAGATTTTTCCCTTGTCTTTATTTACAAGCAAAAACAAGGGCTTCCCTGGTGGCGCAGTGGTTGAGAATCTGCCTGCTAATGCAGGGGACACAGGTTCGAGCCCTGGTCTGGGAAGATCCCACATGCCACGGAGCAGCTGGGCCCGTGAGCCACAACTACTGAGCCTGCGCGTCTGGAGCCTGTGCCCCGCAACGGGAGGGGCCGCGATAGTGAGAGGCCCGCGCACCGCGATGAAGAGCGGTCCCTGCACCGCGATGAAGAGTGGCCCCCACTTGCCGTAACTAGAGAAAGCCCTCGCGCGAACCGAAGACCCAACACAGCCAAAAATAAAGAAATAAATAAAGTAGCTAAAAAAAAAAAAAAAAAAAAAAGAACCTCTGCCTGAGAGGATGCTTGAATTTAAAAAAATAAATTAAAAAAAAAAAAAAAAAAAAAACAATGCTAAAGGTATCTAATCCTGCTCACATTGAGGGACTGGTTAGAGGCCCAGCCCTTGGAAATCTGACTCAGCCTCAAGTAATATTGAGTTCCCCTTGAGCCTCGAGCCCCAAAGGACTTCAGGTTTTAGATGGAAGAAGGTCTCGGTTGGAAATCAACCTAATTAGCCTATTATCCTCCGATCCACCGATTAGCCAAAGCCAGACAAACCTCCAAGGGAGCTCCAGATGTAGCCAGGTGTGGCCTCATGTCATTCTTACGAGGCCCAAACCCAGGGACTGCCTGAGACCAGGCCTGGCATCCCTCACCATTTATGTGTGCTTAAAATCTGGCATCAAAAGACATCTTTGGAAACCAAGACAACTGCTCCAGTCATTCAGGAGAGTTGCTGGCATGCACTTGGAGTTTGATTTTGCTAGGGTGAGGATGCCTTTTACAGAGCTACTCTCAATTCCTTGAATTGTCAAGTTCATAGCCAATGGACTATAAACATTTAGGTGAAAGATCTAAAATTGTCATTTACTACTAGCTAACCTTGCTAAGTTTTGTGACTTACAAACAACCAGTCTGAGGGATTTGATCAGTGAATTCCCTGACTTTGTGGTTTTAATAGCATCAGGACCAGGGGATCTAGACCTTAGGGATCCACAGACAGGGTGAGGAAGCAGGGTCCAGGGCATGTCTGTAAACTCCCTGATGTGAAATTCACTATACATGTGCATTTCTCTGGGTAGAATTCCCCTACTTTTCATTCTGAATAGTCCCTAACTCAAAAGCAGCTAAGTACCACTATATATGAGCCATGTGTGGTTATGGAACCAAAGAGCATCTGAATCAATAGGCATGTTTTTCAGATGCTCTTATGGACTGAATTGCACCCCTCCAAACATTCATATGCTGAAGTCCTAACCCCCAGTATCTCAGAATGTGACTGCATATCAAGATAGGATCTCTACAGAGGTAATTAAGTTAAAGTGAGATCATTAGGGTGGGTCCTAATCCAATATGACTAGTGTCCTTATAAGAAGAGGAAATTTGGACGTGGACACCAACAGAGGGAAGACTACGTGAAGACACATGGAGAAGACAGCCCTCAGAGGGAACCAACTCCCCCAACACCTTGATCTCAGACTTCTAGCTCCCAGAATTGTGAGAAAATAAATTTGCTGTTTAAACCACCCAGTCAACGTATACATTATGGCAGCCCTAGCAAACTAATGCAGATGCTTAGTGTATTCATTTCGGAGTGCATATTCTTGTGGTCAGGAAAAACCAAAAAGAGTATTTGCAAGTAGAAAGTCTCCAGCGCTCGCATTTCTTTTTCATATAGAAGGTCATAAATACTGAAAAATTAAATATGTTCACCTGCTTAAATAATGCATTCCTAGAAAGAGTGAAGAACATAAGGATTAGTTTTGTTCATCTCCCTTAAGAACAAGTGAAGGAAAAGAATTGCAAACCATGAACTACAACCTTATGCTCCGCAGTCCCTTCTTTATCTCTCTTTTCATGGATCTCTGAGCTCTGCTGAAAAATAAACTGTTTTAAATGTTATTTTTTTTAAACAAAGCAATATGTGGTTATTATAAATAAAATTTTAAATATAGATAAGCAAAAGGAGAAAAACAGAACTTCCCATAACCCAGACATAACAACTGTTAATAATATTTGTTACCATATTTTTATTGCTGCTAGATCTCATCATAATATTTTCCATGAAACTATGAAATCATGTTGTCTTCTCCAAATAAACAAGTTTATTATACAGATTACTCAATAATATATGAAATGTAAAGCTGTCAGAATTATTTTGAAAAATTTTTAATGAATGGCCATCAGTGAAGAATGTGAGCAATAATTAATTACTTACAGAGATTATATTTTATTAAACAAAAGAGTTACACTAAATCACATCTAAAGGTACGTTATTATTTACATTCATGACAAAAATAACCAAATCACATTAGGTCTTATAAATAATTATCATTTCAATAACTAATCTTACACATGCATAAGGCTTTACTAACCAAGGAAGATACTGAGACATTTCAAGATAATATCAAGCAGCACTATCATTTTACTAATGCGGGCACATATGATATAGGCATGACGGCAGATTCACACAAGAAATAATTAAGGAGTATGTAAGAAATGGAGAACACAAAATAACTTTTAAAAGGAAATGGGGGCTTCCCTGGTGGCGCAGTGATTGAGAATCTGCCTGCCAATGCAGACTTCCCAGCTGAGGCATCAAACACATGAGTAAAGAAGCCATCTTAAATACTCCAGTTCAGCAGTTGCCACGTGGAGAAGAACCACCCTGCTAAGCCCAACCTAAATTGCAGAACTTTAAGAAGTAATAGCTTGGGCTTCCCTGGTGGCGCAGTGGTTGAGAATCTGCCTGCCAATGCAGGGGACACGGGTTCGAGCCCTGGTCCGGAAGGATCCCACATGCCGCGGAGCAACTAGGCCCATGAGCCACAATTACTGAGCCTGCGCGTCTGGAGCCTGTGCTCCGCAACAAGAGAGGCCGCGATAGTGAGAGGCCCGCGCACCGTGATGAAGAGTGGCCCCCGCTTGCCGCAACTAGAGAAAGCCCTTGCACAGAAACGAAGACCCAACACAGCCATAAATAAATAAATAAATAAATAAATAAATAAATAAATAAACAAAATGTAGCATTTCAGTTAGCTAATCTATGAAAACACCTTTAAAAAAAAAAAGGAAATGGGAGAAATTATTCAACATGATTAAATGGAATTAAATCAAGAAAAACAGAGGTAAATTAGAGTCAGATAAATGAATAACAAAACGTTCCAAATATTAAGAATGATTGAAATATTAGAAACAATCTCCTAAGGAAAACTATGAAAGAGCTACAACTCAAAAATGGAAATCTTATATAATTATTGTCTACTAATGCTGTTTTTTGAAATAATTCTAATTTTTCAGTCTTTTTTTTAAACTAAATTTTATTTATTTATTTATTTATTTATTTATTTATTTATTTATTTATTTATTTTTGGCTGCATTGGGTCTCCGTTGCTGTGCACGGACTCTCTCCAGTTGCGGTGAGCAGGGGCTACTCTTCCTTGCGGTGTGCGGGCTTCTCATTGCAGTGGCTTCTCTTGTTGCGGAGCATGGGCTCTAGGCGCACGGGCTTCAGTAGTTGTGGCACGCAGGCTCAGTAGTTGTAGTGCACGGGCTTAGTTGCTCCACGGCATGTGGGATCTTCCCAGACCAGGGCTGGAAGCCGTGTCCCCTGCATTGGCAGGCGGATTCTTAACCACTGTGCTACCAGGGAAGCCCCCTAGTCATTTTTGAATTATTCCCTCATATAACTTGGCTTCTAAAAGCCTAGTATAACACTCTAGTTTGAAACTGCATAAATCTGATCTATTTGGTGAGCAAATTTTTAATGAAATATACATTTTAAATTACCCTGTAAATTTTTTCTTTTGTATAGTTTTTCAGATTTTTATTTTGAACACTCTCACATCTATAGAAAAGTTGCAAATGTAGTAAAATAACTTTTTTTCTGAACCATTTTAGAAATTGCCAAAATGATGCCCATCACCCCCATCATCACTAAATATACCTTACTGTATATTTTCTACAAACAAGATAATTAGCCTATATAACCTCCCAAACACCTATCAAAACCAGGAAATTAACATTAATACATCACTATCATCTAATCCACAGACCCCTTTCAAGTTTTACCAATTTTTCCAGTATGTCATTTATAGGCAGAACATCCAGTATGGAACCATGTGCTGCATTTATTTGTCATGACTCTTTAGTTTCTATCAGTATGGAATGATGCCTCAGTCTCTCTTTGACTTTAAAGACCTTGACACTTTATTTATTTATTTATTTATTTATTCACTATGAACAAGTAGGATTTATTCCAGGGATGCAAGAATGGATCAACATCCACAAATCAATCAATACAACATACCACATGAAAAAAATGAAAGATAAAAATAATATGATCATCTCAATAGATGCACAAAAAGCATTTGACAAAATTCAACAGCCATTCACAAATGCTCAACAAAGTGAGTAGAGTGAACATACCTCAACACAACAAAGGCCCTAACTGACAAGCCCACAACCAACATCACACTTCTCAGTAAAAGACTGAAGGATTTTTTTTTTCATACCTACCAACCTCATTTATTATTAAAATTTTGCTTTTGTATTTCCTTTTTTTATTTTTATTTTAATAAGACCTTGACACTTTTAAAGATTATAAGCCAAGTGTTTTGTTTTGTTTTGTTTTAAGAATGTCCCTTAATTTGTTTTGTCTGATGTTTCCTCATGATTAGATTCCGGTCATGCATCTCAGCTGGTATATTTTTATACACTACTGGTAAGGAAATAAATTGGTTCTTGGCAATATCTATCAAAATTTTAAATGCACATTCCTTCTACTGAAAGAATTTACTTCTGAAATTTTATCCACAAATATTTTGAACAATCCACATAAATATAAATACAAGAATGCACACTGCAGCATTTTTTCTTAGAACAAAACCCTGGAAACAACCAAATGAGCATCAAAAGCAACTAGTAAAATAAATTATGGCATATGTACATAGCATACTACTGTGTATAATATAGAGTAACAGACATATACAGTGATGTAAAAAGAGGTCTGAGATTTCATGTTAATTGACAGAGCAAGATGTAGAACATCACATTCAGTATTATCCTGTGTGGGAGGTGGAGTGGGGAGGGTATTTTAAGGGATATTCTATATTTTACTGTATACATGGAAACTTTCTGAAGGATACAGAAGACATTTGTTAAGAGTAGTCAACTCTGGAAGTGGGATTGTCTTCTGTGTACTTTTAGTTTTTTACCAAAAGCATATATGACTTCTATAAGTAAAAAATCTACATCTAGTTTAATCTTTTTAACTTCCCAAAGGTTGGGAACATTCCTTCGACTGCACTTGATCAGTGATCTCCAAATACTTCACATGTGGCCTAAACTAGACCCCAGTTGCCAAGCTTGCATTTGCCTGTAGCTTTATCCTTAATTTTGTCATTCCCTGGGCAGAGCCTTCATATAGAACTATGAGTTTTATGAAACTGAAGATTCTTATTGTAAAAATATTCCATATTATCTACACAGGCTACATGATACATGTGGGAAAAATGTAGGGAATGATGGGGGTGGGGGAGTTTTAGATAACTCACTTTCATTTAACTCAAAATCCAAGAAAATACTTTTTGTAGCTAATTTATATCTATAATACACAAGGAGACTTCTTATGATCAATAAAAGCTCTATGGACTTAATTATAAGACATGACACCATAAAACTCCTAGAAGAGAATATAGGCAAAACATTCTCTGACATAAATCATACCAATGTTTTCTTAGGTCAGTCTCCCAGAGCAATAGAAATAAAAGCAAAAATAAAGAAATGGGACCTAATGAAACTTCAAAGCTTTTGCACAGCAAAGGAAACCATAAACAAAACGAAAAGACAACTTATGGAATGGGAGAAAATATTTGCAAACAAGGTGACTGACAAGGGCTTAATTTCCAAAATATACAAACAGCTCATACAACTAACAACAACAACAATAAAAAAAACCCAATTGAAAAATGGGCAGAAGACCTAAGTAGACATTCCTCCAAAGAAGACATACAGATGGGTAACAGGAACATGAAAAGACATTCAACATCACTAATTATTAGAGAAATGCAAATCAAAACTACAGTGAGATACCACCTCACACCGGTCAGAATGGCCATCATTAAAAAGTCTATAAATAACAAATGATGGAGAGGGTGTGAAGAAAAAGGAACCCTCCTACACTGTTGATGGGAATGTAAGTTGATGCAGCCACTATGGAAAACGCTGTGGAGGTTCCACAAAAAACTAAAAATAGAGCTGCCACATGATCCAGCAATCCCACTCCTGGGCATATATCCAGACAAAACTGTAATTCAAAAAGATACATGCACCCTTATGTTCATAGCAGTACTGTTCACATGGAAACAACCTAAATGTCCATTGACAGATGAATGGATAAAGAAGATGTGGTACATATGTACAATGGACTATTACTCAGCCATAAAAAAGAATGAAATAATGCCATTTGCAGCAACATGATGGACCTAGAGATTATCATACTAAGTGAAGTCAGAAAGAGAAAGATAAATACTTATGATATCACTTATATGTGGAATCTAAAATATGACACAAATGAACTTATCTATGAAATAGAAACAGACTCACATACATAGAGAACAGACTTGTGGTTGCCAAGGGGGAGGGAGGTGGGGGAGGGATGAAGTGGGAGTTTGGGGTTAGCAGATGCAGACTATTATATACAGAATGGATAAACAACAAGGTCCTACTGTACAGCACAAGGAACTCTATTCAATATCCTGTGATATATGTATAACTGAATCACTTTGCTGTACAACTGAAACTAACACAACATTGTAAGTCAACTATACTCTAATATAAAATAAAGAAATTTTTAAAGAAATTTTAAAAAATAAAAAGATTAGAAACCCCAGGAAAAAAAATCCTGTGATAAATGATAATGGAAAAGAATACAAAAAAGAATGTATATTTATACATATATATGTATAACTGAATCACTTTACTGTACAGTAGAAATTAACACAACATTGTAAATCAACTATAACTTCAATTAAAAAAAAGAAATGAGCATCTAAAACTAAAAGCTCTATGGTTTAAATGGCATATAATAAATATATATTTGTATACTTCATATGCCATTTTTAAAATAATAAATAAAAAAGGAGTCTGGGAAAAGAAAAGAAAAGCAATTGGGCAAAGGGGGGTAAGGGAAGAGAAGGGAAGTGCCTCTGGTGGGCCCTTGCCTGCTGAGATGACTCAGATATACATCCTTGTGGGATCTGAGCCTCTTGTTATGATGCCCTTCTCAGATCATGGCTGCTATATTTGTTGTCCATTTACCTTTTTCTTTTTTTTTTTAAATTTTTTTTTAATTTTTGAATTTTATTCTATTTATTTTTTTATACAGCAGGTTCTTATTAGTTATCCATTTTATACATATTAGTGTATACATCTCAATCCCAATCTCCCAATTCATCACACCACCACCACCACCCCCCAGCCGCTTTCCCACCTTGGTGTCCATACATTTGTTCCCTACATCTGTGTCTCTATTTCTGCCCTGCAAATCGGTTCATCTGTACCATTTTTCTAGGTTCTACATATATGCGTTAATGTACAATATTTGTTTTTCTCTTTCTGACTTACTTCACTCTGTAGGACAGTCTCTAGATCCATCCACGTCGCTACAAATGATCCAATTTCATTCCTTTCTATGGCTGAGTAATATTCCATTGTATGTATGTACCACATATTCTTTATCCATTTGTCTGTCGATGGGCATTTAGGTTGCTTCCATGACCCGGCTATTGTATATAGAGCTGCAATGCACATTGGGGTGCATGTGTCTTTTTGAATTATGATTTGCTCTGGGTATATGCCCAGTAGTGGGATTGATGGATCATATGGTAATTCTATTTTTAGTTTTTTAAGGAACCTCCATACTGTTCTCCATAGTGGCTGTATCAATTTACATTCCCACCAACGGTGCAAGAGGGTTCCCTTTTCTCCACACCCTCTCCAGCATTTGTTGTTTGTAGATTTTCTGATGATGCCCATTCTAACTGGTGTGAGGTGATACCTCATAGTAGTTTTCATTCGCATTTCTCTAATAATTAGTGATGTTGAGCAGCTTTTCATGTGCCTCTTGGCCATCTGTATGTCTTCTTTGGAGAAATGTCTATTTAGGTCTTCTGCCCATTTTTGGATTGGGTTGTTTGTATTTTTAATATTGAGCTGCATGAGTTGTTTATATATTTTGGAGATTAATCCTTTGTCCATTGATTCGTTTGCAAATATTTTCTCCCATTCTGAGGGCTGTCTTTTCGTCTTGTTTATAGTTTCCTTTGTTATGCAAAAGCTTTGAAGTTTCATTAGGTCCCATTTGTTTATTTTTGCTTTTATTTCCATTACTCTAGGAGGTGGATCATAAAAGATCTTGCTGTGATTTATGTCAAAGAGTGTTCTTCCTATGTTTTCCTCTAAGAGTTTTATAGTGTCCAGTCTTACATTTAGGTCTCTAATCCATTTTGAGTTTATTTTTGTGTATGGTGTTATGGAGTGTTCTAATTTCATTCTTTAACATGTAGCTGTCCAGTTTTCCCAGCACCACCTATTGAAGAGACTGTCTTTTCTCCATTATATATCTTTGCCTCTTTTGTCATAGATTAGCTGACCAAAGGTGCGTGGGTTTGTCTCTGGGTTTTCTATCCTGTTCCATTGATCTATATTTCTGTTTTTGTGCCAGTACCATATTGTCTTGATTACTGTAGCTTTGTGGTATAGTCTGAAGTCAGGGAGTCTAATTCCTCCAGCTCGGTTTTTTTCCATCAAGACTGCTTTGGCTATTCGGGGTCTTTATTGTCTCCATACAAATTTCAAGATTTTTTATTCTAGTTTTGTAAAAATATGCCATTGGTAGTTTGATAGGGATTGCATTGAATCTGTAGATTGCTTTGGGTAGTATAGTCATTTTCACAATATTGATTCTTCCAATCCAAGAACATGGTATATCTCTCCATCTGTTTGTATCATCTTTAATTTCTTTCATCAGTGTCTTATAGTTTTCTGCATACAGGTCTTTTGTCTCCCTAGGTAGGTTTATTCCTAGGTATTTTATTCTTTTTGTTGCAATGGTAAATGGGAGTGTTTCCTTAATTTCACTTTCAGATATTTCATCATTAGTGTATAGGAATGCAAGAGATTTCTATGCATTAATTTTGTATCCTGCTACTTTACCAAATTCATTGATTAGCTCTAGTAGTTTTCTGGTGGCATCTTTAGGATTCTCTATGTATAGTATCATGTCATCTGCAAACAGTGACAGTTTTACTTCTTCTTCTCCAATTTGTATTCCTTTTATTTTATTTTTTCTTCTCTGATTGCCGTGGCTAGGACTTCCAAAACTATGTTGAATAATAGTGGCAAGAGTGGACATCCTTGTCTTCTCCCTGATCTTAGAGGAAATGCTTTCAGTTTTTCACCATTGAGAATGATGTTTGCTGTGGGTTTGTCATATATGGCCTTTATTATGTTGAGGACTTTCTGGAGAGTTTTTGTCATAAGTGGGTGTTGAATTTTGTCAAAAGCTTTTTCTGCATCTATTGAGATGATCATATGGCTTTTCTTCAGTTTGTTAATATGGTGTATCACACTGATTGATTTGTGTATATTGAAGAATACTTGCATCCCTAGGATAAATCCCACTTGAGCATGGTGTATGATCCTTTCAATGTGTTGTTGGATTCTGTTTGCTAGTATTTTGTTGAGGATGTTTGCATCTGTATTCATCAGTGATATTGGTCTGTAATTTTCTTTTTTTGCAGTATCTTTGTCTGGTTTTGGTATCAGGGTGATGGTGGCCTCATAGAATGAGTTTGGGAGTGTTCCTTCCTCTGCAATTTTTTGGAAGAGTCTGAGAAGGATGGGTGTTAGCTCTTCTCTAAATGTTTGATAGAATTCACCTGTGAAACCATCTGGTCCTGGACTTTTGTTTCTTGGAAGATTTTTAACCACAGTTTCAATTTCATTACTTGTGATTGGTCTGTTCATATTTTCTATTTCTTCCTGGTTCAGTCTTGGAAGGCTATATCTTTCTAAGGATTTGTCCATTTCTTCCAGGTCGTCCATTTTACTGGCATAGAGTTGCTTGTAGTAGTCTCTTAGGATGCTTTGTATTTCTGCCCTTTCTGTTGTATCTTCTCCTTTTCATTTCTTATTTTATGGATTTGAGTCCTCTCCTTTTCTTGATGAGTCTGGCTAATGGTTTATCATTTTTGTTTATCTTCTCAAAGAACCGGCTTTTAGTTTTATTGGTCTTTGCTATTGTTTTCTTTGTTTCTATTTCATTTATTTCTGCTCTGATCTTTGTGATTTCTTTCCTTCTAATAACTTTGGGTTTTGTTTGTTCTTCTTTCTCTAGTTCCTTTAGGTGTAAGGTTAGATTGTTTATTTGAGATGTTTGTTGTTTCTTGAGGTAGCCTTGTATTGCTATAAACTTCCCTCTTGGAGCTGCTTTTCCTGCATCCCATAGGTTTTGGATCATCGTGTTTTCATTGTCATTTGTCTCTAGGTATTTTTTGATTTCCTCTTTGATTTCTTCTGTGATCTCTTGGTTATTTGGTAATGTATTGTTTAGCCTCCACGTGTTTGTTTTTTTACATTTTTCTCCCTGTATTTGATTTCTAATCTCATAGCATTCTGGTCAGAAAAGATGCTTGATTTGATTTCAATTTTCTTAAATTTACTGAGGCTTGATTTGTGACCCAAGATGTGATCTATCCTGGAGAATGTTCCATGTGCACTTGAGAAGAAAGTGTAATCTGCTGTTTTGGGATGGAATGTCCTATAAATATCAATTAAATCTATCTGGTCTATTGTGTCATTTAAAGCTTCTGTTTCCTTATTTATTTTCTGTTTGGATGATCTGTCCATTGGTGTAAGTGAGGTGTTAAAGTCCCCCACTATTATTGTGTTACTGTCAATTTCCTCTTTTATAGCTGTTAGCAGTTGCCTTATGTATTGAGGTGCTCCTATGTTGGGTGCATATATATTTATAATTGTTATGTCTTCTTCTTGGATTGATCCCTTGATCATTATGTAGTGTCCTTCCTTGTCTCTTGTAACATTCTTTATTTTAAAGTCTATTTTATCTGACATGAGTATAGCTACTCCAGCTTTCTTTTGATTTCCATTTGCATGGAATATCTTTTTCCATAGCCTCACTTTCAGTCTGTAAGTGTCCCTAGGTGTGAAGTGGGTTTCTCGTAGAAAGTATATATATGGGTCTTGTTTTTGTATCCATTCAGCGAGCCTGTCTCTTTTGGTTGGAGCATTTAGTCCATTCACGTGTAAGGTAATCATCAATATGTATGTTCCTATTAGCATTTTCTTAATTGTTATGGGTTTGTTTCTGTAGGTCCTTTTCTTCTCTTGTGTTTCCCACTTAGAGAAGTTCCTTTAGTGTTTGTTGTAGAGCTGGGTTGGTGGTGCTGAATTCTCTTAGCTTTTGCTTGTCTGTAAAGCTTTTGATTTTTCCATCAAATGTGAATGATATCCTTGCTGGGTAGAGTAATCTTGGTTGTAGGTTTTTCCCTTTCATCACTTTAAATATATCATGCCACTCCCTTCTGGCTTGTAGAGTTTCTGCTGAGAAATCAGCTGTTAACCTTATGGGAGTTCCTTTGTATGTTATTTGTCATTTTTCCCTTGCTGCTTTCAATAATTTTTCTTTGTCTTTAATTTTTGTCAAATTGATTACTATGTGTCTCGGCATGTTTCTCCTTGAATTTATCCTGCCTGGGACTCTCTGCACTTCCTGGACTTGGGTAGCTATTTCCTTTCCTATATTAGGGAAGTTTTCGACTATACTCTCTTCAAGTATTTTCTCGGGTCCTTTCTCTCTCTCTTCTCCTTCTGGGACCCCTATAATGCGAATATTGTTGTGTTTAATGTTGTCCCAGAGGTCTCTTAGGCTGCCTTCATTTCTTTTCATTCTTTTCTCTTTATTCTGTTCCACGGCAGTGAATTCCACCATTCTGTCTTCCAAGTCACTTATCTGTTCTTCTGCCTCAGTTGTGCTGCTACTGATTGCTTCTACTGTATTTTTCATTTCAGTTATTGTATTGTTCATCTCTGTTTGTTTGTCCTTTAATTCTTCTTGGTGTTTGTTTGTTCTTTAATTCTTCTAGGTCTTTGTTAAACATTTCTTGCATCTTCTCTATCTTTGCCTCCATTCTTTTTCCGAGGTCCTGTATCATCTTCACTATCTTTATTCTGAATTCTTTTTCTGGAAGGTTGCCTATCTCCACTTCATTTAGTTGTTTTTCTGGGGTTTTGTCTTGTTCCTTCATCTGGTAATAGGAACATATTACCAGATGTAATATATTACAAATAGCCCTCTGCCTTTTCATCTTGTCTATCTTTCTGTGAATGTGGTTTTTGTTTCACAGGCTGCAGGACTGTAGTTCTTCTTGCTTCCACTGTCTGTCCTCTGGTGGATGAGGCTATCTAAGAGGCTTGTGCAAGTTTCCTGATGGGAGGGACTGGTGGTGGGTAGTGTTGGTTGTTGCCCAGGTGGGCAGAGCTAAGTAAAACTTTAATCCACTTGTATGCTGATGGGTGGGGCTGGGTTCCCTCCCTGTTGGTTATTTGGCCTGAGGTGACCCAATCCTGGAGGCTAACTGGCTCTTTGGTGGGGCTAATGGCGGACTCTGGGAGGGCTCACGCCAAGGAGTACTTCCCAGAACTTCTGCTGCCACTGTCCTTGTCCCCACAGTGAGCCACAGCCACCCCACGCCTCAGCAGGAGACCCTCCAACACTAGCTAGTAGGTCTGGTTCCATCCCCTATGGGGTCACTTCTCCTTCCCTTGGGTCCCAATGCACACACTACTTTGTGTGTGCCCTCCAAGAGTGGAGTCTCTGTTTCCCCCAGTCCTGTCAAAGTCCTGCAATCAAATCTTGCTATCTTTCAAAGTCTGATTCTCTAGGAATTCCTCCTCCCGTTGCCAGACTCCAGGTTGGGAAGCCTGACATGGCGCTCAGAACCTTCACTCCAGTGGGTGGGCTTCCATGTTATAAGTGTTCTCCAGTTTGTGAGTCACCCACCCAACAGTTACGGGATTTGATTTTGTTGTGATTGCACCCCTCCTGCCGTCTCATTGTGGCTTCTCCTTTGTCTTTGGATGTGGGGTATCTTTTTTGGTGAGTTCCAGTGTCTTCCTGTTGATGATTGTTCAGCAGTTAGTTGTGATTCCAGTGCTCTTGCAAGAGGAAGTGAGCACACGTCCTTCTACTCCATCATCTTGAACCAATCTCTCGCTGTCCATTTACCTTTGAAACTGGGATGGAAGCCTCAAAAGATGTCCCAATGGAACAGTTAAGAGCAAAATATTCTTTCTTGCTCCCAGGGTGTAACAGCAGCCCTATCACATCCTGATGATCAGATGTCAGGGTGGTGATACCTTTCCTTGCTTGCTAGTCATAGTGATTTGAAAAGAAGATTAATGAATTGTTCTACCAGATAGTCAAATGTTTTCTGAAGCTACAGTAACTGAAGCAGTGTTGAGTTTACTGCTTCACTATGAATAGGTAATGTAGGCAGTCATGTAATGGGAAGTCAATAGTAAACTTCAGAAAGAGATTCTAATTTTAAGAATATTTAACATAGGATAAAGAAGTCATTTTAAATCAATGAGGAAAATATGTAATATGTGTTTGCCCAACAGCTGATCACTTGGGAAAAAAAAATCAATTTCATCCAGGGCTGATATTCAGCAAAAACTACCAATCTGACCATACCCAGTTTCCATGACTGGCATTCATTCTGATTGGTCAGCACCCAAGGCATACTGGTTGTTAAATATTTTGAACATCATCCCTGGCTTCATCTTTCCATGATAATGAAAGAAATTCCTAATGGAATTAAAGTGTAAAAATTTTAAATCAAACTCTAAAAGCATGGAAATATATACTTGAATATTTACATAATATTGGATGAAAGACTTTCAAAGCATGGCCTCAAGAGCAGATACCACTTTTAAAAGGATTGAAATTTTGATGAAATAAAAAATGTGAACTCTTTAGAAAATAAAACGTTGTAATGTAAAAAGGCAAACAGCAATTTGAGAAAAATATTTCCAACATGTACAAGAAGTAAGTGATTTTATTCTTAATACATAAAAAGCTACTGAAGTCAATTTTTATAGAAGTCTAACAACCCAGTAGAAAAAATAAGCTAAAAGTATAATTTCATTAGGAAAATAAATATAAATAGAAAATAACATACAAACGAATGTTCAACCTCTCTAACAATCAAGGAATATCAAATTAAGACAATTAAATACCATTTTTAACTATCAGGTTAGCAAAGCTTTTTTAAATATGGTAAGGTCAGTGTTGGTGAGAGTTCAGGGAACTGGGAGCTCTTATTTACAACTGGTAAGAGATTTAGAGTGTCCTAATCTTTCCAGAAGCTTTAAAAATCTTTTAAAAATGCATCATTTTAGGCACTAAAAATCCACTTCTAGTAATTTATTCAAGGGTATTGCTTATTCTAGGATGCATGTATCGGAGTATTTATATCAACACTGGTAAATAAAGCAAAAAATAAAAACTGTAACGAAGTAGAGTTCTAATAAAAGGAGACAGATTAAACAAATATATTTACCTGTATAAATATACGTTAAAATATTTTGTTTTCCCTATTTTTTGCAATAAATATGTATTAATTGGGTATGTTTTTTAATTTTTTGGATAAAAATTAATACTTTTCATTGAGCTTGTTTTCTAGTGGTAAAACTTTCTAAATAAGGCATGGAGAGAGAGAAAATTTAATTAATGGAAGCTTATGCTTTAGCAAGATTCTTATGAATTAAGATTTTACAATAATTTAAAATACAATCAATAATAAGTCATTAATATCTGTCCAGCAAAATCAAATCCAGGAACTGCAAGTGCAGTGAGACTTCATGGCTCAGAGGTTTGGTAATGAGATGTGGAGACCTCCACTTCCGGCAAGACTCCACGTATCCACCCCTAGTTGGTAAATTTGAGGAAGAGGCCATAGCCACATCTGTAGAGTGACACAAACTTTACTTTCCAAGTGGATCCTGTTTAGCAAGTTAAACAAGTAAATCTTGCAAGAGTGCAATCTCATGTTTAGGTTTCAACAATGAGATTGCACTCCTGCAAGAGTTTGGAGGTAGAAGAGAGGATGCATTCTTTCTTCTTCCTCTGGCAGCACTGGTAGATGGATATGTGAGTTTCCCACATATGTCTTTAAAACAGGCCTCTTTGTTTCCCTGTCATTTCAGCCACTAGAGCTGGCGGAAGCTCTGAGGCCACCAGCCACATTCCCTACAGTTTCCTGATTCAAGGTGGTAGCAGCTCTTCACTTCTTTGTGGTAGTGAACCTGAACCTAGTGGTAGTCTCCATGATTTTCACTCTTCTGGACTTTCCCATGGTTTTGTAAGTACCTCAATCCCTGTACTAAACCTCTTCAGGTTTAAAATACCTACAGTGGTTTTGTTTTCCTGAATGAACCCTGCTGATACAGCCTGGTTATGGCTGAGAGACTAATGTTATTTCTTCACATGAGAGGCAACTATCACTGAGGTCTTGAAATGAAAGGAATGATCTCAGAATTTTATTTAAGATGCCTTTAGAGATTCTTTCTTAGGAGGCTCCATCAAAATTCTCTATTTGATTCAGAAGGAACTTGGGACAAAGAGGCTCACAGGAAATCACTCCCAGAGAAGGAAAATGGGCACATAAACACGAACAGAATAGATTTTTCTTAGACTTCCTAACCCTGGAAGTAGAATGTATGTTCAATTAGATAAGACCAGTGCAGGCTCCATCCAGAAAAGAGCAACATGAAGTCAAAGCCGATACATGATTACAGTATTTTTGGTTAATCATCTATGCAGGGAAATGCTCCTAAAATACCAGCTTCCTCCTGACCCACTAAATCTCACATTTTCCCTCTCTTTCATGGCCCTATTCCAAATGATTTTTACCTTCCCCAGTCAATCCAAAACCCACTGCCTCCTTGTATTCCTTTCCCATCCACTCATCTTAATTTCTTAGTCCTCAATTTAAATGTTCCAAGTGTTATAAGGAATTCACATACCAAAAACCCCATCCAGCACTGTGAAAAAAGAACATATGCCATATACATAAATGTTCTAATAAACTAGAATGGCAATTTTTCCAGTTTTATTGAGATATAATTCATGTGAAAGTTTAAGGCGTACATGTGATGATTTGATATATGAGACAAATTTGATATATGTGATGATTTGAGACAAAAGTAATCAGCAGGGCAAACATACCCTACAGGGCAGCAGTGGTTTTCAAAGTGTGGTCCTGGACCAGTGGCATCAGCAGCAAGTGGGAACGTGAGGGAGGGAGACGCAAGAGGGAGGAGATATGGGGACATATGTGTATGTATAACTGATTCACTTTGTTATAAAGCAGAGACTGACACACCATTGTGAAGCAATTATACTCCAATAAAGATGTTAAAAAAAAAAAAAAAGGCAGATCTGGCGGCCCCATCACAAATCTACTGAATCAGAAATTCTAGAGGGGGGGGTCCAACCATCTGTGTTTTAACAAATGCTCCAGGTGAACCTTTTTTTATTGAAGTATAGTTGATTTACAATATTGTGTTAGTTTCAGGTGTATAGCAAAGCAAAGTGATTCAGTTATACACGTAAAGATTCTGATGCACGCTGCCACATGGATTTTGTGTTGACTTAATGTAATGTTACACATAATGTAAAGAATTGTGTTTTTAAAAAAAGAAAAGCTATGCAAATTTGAGCGAGTAGCATTATGATCATCAATTATGGTGCTATTTAATGCAGTACCGCTCTCAAAGGTTAGAGTAGCCCTTGTCGTTGTTTTCTCCTAAACTAAATGGCTCAGATCATTGTGCTGAAGAACTAGGGAGAATTCAAAAGAAATTATTCCGCTCTCGAGAGCTCTTCTGTCTCCTCCGTCTGCTGTCAGCTATCAGTTCTCACGAAGACAGTGAGTCCTGCTGTGATCATCTGCTGCGTTATATACACAGTTGTTCTGAGCAACTGCCTGAGGGCAATTCTGTCTTTCCTGCAGAATAAAGTCTTCAGCATTTTGCAGCTTCAAGCCTCTCTCATTGCCTCTTTCCAATTTATGTTCTGAGTGGTTGAGGCTGCCATCAGTCTGACCTCTGGATAAGAGGTGATATTATAGGATAATAAACACAGAGAAATATCTTTTATAGAGACATATTCGTATATCTATAGCACCAAAGCAGTGCCAGCTACCTAGTGGGTGCATAATAAAAATTTTTAGTTGAATAAATGCATGCATGTATGCATATTTCACAGCAGTGTGAGTATTTAGACAATACATAGTTTCACTCTGACACCTCTAACTCCTGGAGGTTACTAGGAGATCAAAAAGTGTGGTTTAGTCAACCCAAGTCCATAAACACTTCTGGAAAAACAACACCAAAGACAGAGTTAATGGGAAGCCATTGGCATCGTCTTCCTAGGGAAAGGGCATCACTTTATACATGTGCAGTGAAAGAGGAGAAAGCACTCTGAAGTATTAGAAGCACTAAATAAATGAAGGTGCTATTATTACTAATATGATTCTGTCCCTGCTGTGTACAGCCTTTGCTTATAGAAGATGAAGACAGTTTGCTCCAGACACTGAATCTCTTTGACCCTGATGACAGGGTCCCATTAAGATGAAGGACAGCTCCTTACTGGCTTGACTCCAGGGATGTCTTGTGCTGCCCTTTGAAAAAGGTGGCCCTGCACCTCACACGCTGTCATCACAACCCACTCCCCAGAGAAACGCTGGCTAATTGCCTCTAATCTTGGCCTAACTCCTGCCCCACCATCTGCTCAGTTTCCACGGTTTTCAACCAAGGCTTTCAGACTACAGACTGCCTCTTCTCCCTCTGTTGGCCACGGCACCAAACTTCACTGCCTGTTCTCCAGTAAAGGATCCCGACTTCATGCCTGCTCCTTACCTCGGTTTCCCTGTGACGAGTCTCCCCTGGTGAACCAGCACTCCCAGTCCCGCACCCGCCATGGGAGCTCAGCACTCACCAGCCCACCTTCCTCAAATCTATAAATTGGCCAGTCAGCCAGGCCCCCATCCCCAGAGCAGGGCCAGGCCTAACCCGGCACCGCCAGCCTGGAACAGCTTATCACTTGCTCTTCCGCTTACATCTACCTCTGCTGCATAGTGCTTAGTAGACAGTGGGTGCTCAATTAATGTTGCTGTGTGAAATTTCAAAAGTTCAGAATGCTGATTCTCAACTAAAATTAGAACCCTGCTTGGGGAAAGCAAGTCAACCCTGACTTGAAATAGTGATGCAATCAGCAGAAATTTCCACAATATTAATCACAAGGGTTCACAGCACGTAGTCAGCGAACCGAGTAATGTGACCTTCGGACCCCCTCCCACTCCTGCCCCACTCCACATTCTTGTTAGCTGCTGTTGACTGATGGCTTCCTGGAAAGATGATCCATCACTGTTCAGATGAGCGAAGCTTCCACGACGGCTTGCAGGTTATTCCAGCATTTTATAAAAATGAGACAAAATATAAAGTTAAAAAAAATGCCAACTCATGGGAAAAAGGAAAAGCTCGAAAGAGCATGGTATTGCCAGGAACCAATGAAATTAACATAGACAGAAGATGGATGGATTTATTTTTTTAAATATATGTGTAATGTATGGACGCCTAGGTTTCAAACACATGCAGAAGGCCAGTGATACGGTTTTCAATCCATACTGGAAATTGTCCATGACCAGGACAGACTGAGATGATTTAGTGCCCACAAGTATCAGCTACCACTGAAAATGAGTTCTTTCTAATGCCAGGTACTGTGCTAGCTGCTCTACATGCAGTTCTTCTCCTACCTCCCAAATTTTGAGAAAGGTAGAATCAGGGTTCAATGATCATAGCTACAAAAGTAAGAGGATGAGTCTCAAAACACGTATGTGCTTGGAAGTTGTGTGTGAAATGGGAGAGGGACAGCGTTACTCCTCACACTGTATGATAGCCAAAGTGTTTATAGACTATAAAATACCCCTGAAAGACACAGAATTTGGCTTGGACAAATGGAAAGACATATTACATTTTTAGATAGGAAAACTCAACATCATGAAAATGTCAGTTCTCCCTAAGTGATTTTATGAATTTAACATAATCTCAATAAAAATATATACTGTGTTTTCTCCAGAGCTAGATAAGTTGATTATAAATTTTATTTGAAAAAACATACAACCAAGAATATCCAGGGAGGGACTTCCCTGGTGGCGCAGTGGCTAAAAATCCTCCTGCCAATGCAGGGGACACAGGTTCGAGCCTTGGTCTGGGAAGATCCCACATGCCGCAAAGCAACTAAGCCCGTTCACCACAACTACTGAGCCTGTGCTCTAGAGCCCACGAGCCACAACTACTGAGCCCCCATGCCACAACTACTGAAGCCTGCGCACCTAGAGCCTGTGCTCCACAGCAAGAGAAGCCACCGCAGTGAGAAGCCCGTGCACCTCAACAAAGAGTAGCCCCTCGCTCGCCGCAACTAGAGAAAGCCTGCGCGCAGCAACGAAGACCAAACACAGCCAATAAATAAATTAATTAATTAATTAAATTAAAAAAAAAAAGAATATCCAGGGAAACACTAAAAACAAAACAATGGAGCAGGGAGGACAGCCTTACTAGATATTAAAACATATTATAAAATCTTCAGTGTAGGCACATGAATTGATACAGCAATAGAAAAAGAAATGAAAATTCAAAAACACACCAAACTGAACATGGAAGTTTAGGATGTTACAAAAGCAGAATTTCTAATCAGTACAGTAAAAAAATGAACTAACAGAAAGCTGTCCAGTTATATAGAAAAATACATAAATGAAACTATTTCTCACACTGTATGCCAGAATAAATTCTAAATGGATCTAAATGTTAAATGCATACATACATACATACAGATATTAGGAGAAAACATGGGTGATTCTTTTATAACTTGGAAATGGGGAAAACTTTTTTTTGATGTAAAATCCAGAAGCAATAAAGGAAAAGGGATAAATCTGACCACAGAAAAACAGCAACTTTTGCATGAAAAAAATAACATAAACAAAATCCAAAGATAAACACAAACTGAGGGGGGGAATGCAGCTTATATCACTCCTAAAGTGTTAATATCTCTAATATACAAAGAGATTTTAATGATTCTAGAGGGTGGAAATACCTATAGAAAAATGAGTAAATGATATAATTCACAGAAAATGAAAAGCAAATGCCTCTTAAATATAGAGACAAAATTCCAAATATTTAACAACATGCTCTATGATGAGACTATGGAAAAACATGCACTCTCATACCTTGCTGTAGGAAATGAAAAATAGAACAATCCCCAGGGAGGGGAATTTGGTCAATATCTGGATAAATTATATATGCATTCACCTATTGACCCAGCAATCCCACTTCTAGGAATCCTGCCAAAGAAACACTAGCAAAAATACAAAATGATGTGGGCATGACACCATTCACTGTAGCACTTTTTGTAATAGTAAAAGACTGGATGCCCAACCATAGGGAACTGCTTGAATAAACTATGGTACATTCACAAAATGGAGTATAATGCTGTCATAAAAAGAAAGGAGAAAGCTCTCAGTGTCGTTATAAGGCACTGGTTCTCAGCTAGGGGTGACTTTTCCTCCCAGGAGATATTTGGCAATGTCTGGAGACATTTTTGATTGTCTAATGGCAGATAGAAGTGCTACTGGCATCTAGTGGGTAGAGGCCAGGGATACTGCTAAATATCCTACAGTACACAGGACAGTTGCCCAAAACAAAAAATTGTCTGGTCCACAGTAGTGGACAATCCCTACTATAGAGCGTTTTCTTAGATATATTAAGTGAAAAAAGCAATGAAGAACATATATTGCTGAGATGACTCCTGTTTTGGAACCTGACAAGACTGAATGAAGTTCTGCAAATCTGAGTGGCCTCTCCCTGGGAGACATTTTCATCCAGTACGATGATGGACTGGATAATCATTAATGACTGAATGGATTCCAGTAATGTGCCAGTATCTTTGGATATTTATAGTCATTTTACTGTACGGGATCTGTATCAAAAACCAGAGGGGACTGTGATGTTGTGACATAATAAGAAATATTTGGTCTTCACCCCAGTTCCTGGCACAGAGCTCCTAAAACCCTTGTCATTTCCTGAGTGATGGGGTGAAAGGAGTGCATTTTGTTATTCATAATAAGCCCCTTTCAACCACACCTGAGTTTATGCTAACGAGGTAGCTCTTGGAGGGTGGGGGGCTGGTTGCCAGAGGAACCAACCACCTGATTAGAGGACTGGAAGTTCCAGCTCCAACCCCCAACCTCCAAGGGGAGAGGGGTA
The DNA here is from genome assembly GCF_949987535.1 of Balaenoptera acutorostrata. Taxonomy (NCBI): domain Eukaryota; kingdom Metazoa; phylum Chordata; class Mammalia; order Artiodactyla; family Balaenopteridae; genus Balaenoptera; species Balaenoptera acutorostrata. Next base: position 44,895,636 of record NC_080068.1, on the reverse strand, counting down.
GGGGACTGAGTTCAATCACAAATGGTCAATGATTTAATCAGTCATGCCTATGTGACACAACCTCCATAAACACCCTAAGCAACAGAGTTTGAGAGATCCCAGGTAGGTGAGCAGGTAGATATACCAGATATATGGAAGCTTGGCACCCTTCCCCATACCTTGCCCTATGCATCTCTTCCATTTGGCTGTTCCTGAGTTGTACGCCTTATAATAAACTCGTGATCTAGTAAGTAAAGTGTTTCCCTGAATTCTGTGAGCCATTCTAGGCTCAAGAATGAACCTAAGGAACGGATCATGGGAACCCCCAATTTAGAGCCAGCTGGCCAGAAGTACAAGTGACAACCTGGGACTTACAACTGGCATCTGAAGTGGGGGGCAGTCTTGTGAGACTGAGCCCTACAGTGTTATGAGTAGAGGAACACAGTATTTCCTCATTTACAGTGTAATCAAATTGTTGATGAGGGAACACTCTTCTTTATGGAAGAGTCCCAGCTAATAAATGTAGAAATATTGATAAAATTACAAAATCCCTATTCTGTAATCCCTAATAAAACAAGGGATATAGGCGATGATCATCAATAGCTATTAAAATCCTTGGGTGAAAGGTAAATGAGAAACTGTAGCGTGGACAAATCAGGTAAACAATACTTGGACCCACTAATCAAAAACCAATCGTTTTGTGCTTTTTAATTGTGAGGCAATAAAAAAAAATACAATACCAACTGTGAAATATTTTTGCTAAAATATGAAACATGAATGTTAGACCAACTATTCTCAACTAGGGCAATTTTGCCCCTAGGGGACAGTAGGCAACATTTTTGGTTTTCACACAGGGAAGGTGGTGCTATTGGCATCTAGTAGGTAGAGACCAGGGATGTTGCTAAATATCCTACAGTGACATGACAACCCCCCATGGCAAATAATTATCCAGTCCAAATTGTCAATAGTGCTGAGATTAGGAAACCCAGTTCTGAGCCAACCTCAAGAAATACAGGACCCAAGGTGCATATCAACCAAATGCAATCTATGAACCTTGTTTGAATCCAGAATCAAACAAAGCAATTATAAATAGATATTTATGATTCAAAGAAACCTGAACACTGACTGGATATTGAGGAACTATTTATTTTTTAGGTGTATTAATAGTGTTATGCTTATGCTAATAGAAAAATCCTTACCTGTTGCTAGAAATAAACACCAAAGTATTTACAGGTGAAATTACATACCTGGGATTTACTTTAATGCAGCTGGGAGGGAAGTTGAGGAGAGGTGTAGAGATTGTTGGTCATAACTGATAATCACTGAAGCTGGGTGATGGGAATAGCTTCTACTTCTGTGTATGCTCAAAAATAGAAAATAAAAACAATTAAATATTAAAAAAATTTTTAAACTATGGTCTTTTTATATGTACATGAAACTTAGTTCTGGAAACCTGATAGCTGGGAATGTTGCTGTTTCCAAAAGTAATGAATCCACAAAGCTTAATTCCAAAGTCCTAATTTCTTATACTCTGGTGAAAGCATCTCAAATTCCTCCACCAAAGCACTCTTTAAGGCACATGTTATGGTATCTATACTTTATTTTAATATTCTTTAGTGCAGACAGTGTATGTCAGTTACAATTACACTCTTGGGGCAGAATGTTGCCCTAGCCAGAAACCCACATTCTGGGGATGATTAGCTAAGCATTATTAGAAAAGTCATACACTAGAGGTAATGACTAAAAGGTCTTCAGTCATCGTTTTCTCCCTTCAATACAAGAGCATTCCTAATCAGCATAATGTCAGTAGTTGGTTTTCATTGGTGGAATTAGTGGCTTTTTAATTGATAAAAATGAAGGTTTCACTTGGGAAATTAGTGGCAGTGGAGAAATGTGAATTGGCTATAATAATTTACAGATACTCTCTGTGCTTGCAAGAACAGGAGGTAAGACTCTAGTGAGCCCTGGAATCTTTATCCTTAGGAACAGAGCCCTAGGTGATATCCCTAAATGATGTTTGCAGAAGTGGTTTATGATTGTTTTGTGCCTGTTTGCAGAAACGTCTATATGAATAGCAGGATTTGGTCTGAGACTTGCTTTCCTAATAATCTGATACAAGGTTATGAGAGAGCAATTAACCCTCATTACTGTCAACCATTAAAACTCCCAAGATATACTAAAAAGAACCTAATAGTTGTGCACAGCAAGCTGGTTTGGGTCAGTTCTCAGCAGCAGGAAAAAAGTAAATGCATTATCCACAGTGGATGAGTCCTGGCCCACCATAAAACTAATTGTCTTGAAATCACCTGTTTCATCTTTAAAATTCATGTAAATTTGGCATATTACTCCATACTGTTAGGTTGGCAAACTTCAATGAATCAGGTCTTCAGTATTCAAGCCCTTTCCACATTGAGTCTGTACTGGGCCATGTGGCTGACTTTGGCCAGTGGAACATTAGCAAGTGTGATGCAAACAGAAGAAGCTAGAGGAGGGATTTCACCATAGGGCTTGTCCTCTTGAAATGCTTTCTCTTGGTGCCCTGAGCCACCATGTAAAAAAGTCCAGCAACACTAATCAAGAGACTGTGTGGAAAGAGAGAGAGAGATGCCTAGCTAGCCATCAGTTCATGAAGACTTCCCAGCTGAGGCATCAAACACATGAGTAAAGAAGCCATCTTAAATACTCCAGTTCAGCAGTTGCCACGTGGAGAAGAACCACCCTGCTAAGCCCAACCTAAATTGCAGAACTTTAAGAAGTAATAGCTTGGGCTTCCCTGGTGGCGCAGTGGTTGAGAATCTGCCTGCCAATGCAGGGGACACGGGTTCGAGCCCTGGTCCGGAAGGATCCCACATGCCGCGGAGCAACTAGGCCCATGAGCCACAATTACTGAGCCTGCGCGTCTGGAGCCTGTGCTCCGCAACAAGAGAGGCCGCGATAATGAGAGGCCTGAGCACCGCGATGAAGAGTGGCCCCCACTTGCCGCAACTAGAGAAAGCCCTCGCACAGAAATGAAGACCCAACACAGCCATAAATTAATTAATTAATTAATTATTTTTTAAAAAAAAAGATTCAGAAACAAAATCTCTGTTTAAAAAAAAAAAAAGAAGTAATAGCTTGACCTCTGGGGAACTGTACCAATGTGTCTTACGGTTTTATATATTTCTTGGAACACGTTAAACATCTTCCCCAAATACTCTAGATGGGATCAATAGTAGAATAACTGAGGCAGAAGAAAGGATAAGTGACCTGGAAGATAAAATGGTGGAAATAACTACTACAGAGCAGGATAAAGAAAAAAGAATGAAAAGAACTGAGGACAGTCTCAGGGACCTCTGGGACAACATTAAACGTGCCAACATTCGAATTATAGGGGTACCAGAAGAAGAAGAGAAAAAGAAAGGGACTGAGAAAATTTTGGAAGAGATTATAGTTGAAAACTTCCCTAATATGGGAAAGGAAATAGTTAATCAAGTCCTGGAAGCACAGAGAGTCCCATACAGGATAAACCCAAGGAGGAACACGCCAAGACACATATTAATCAAACTGTCAAAAATTAAATATAAGGAAAACATATTAAAGGCAGCAAGGGAAAAAAAACAAATAACACACAAGGGAATCCCCATAAGGTTAACATCTGATCTCTCAGCAGAAACTCTGCAAGCCAGAAGGGAGTGGCAGGATATACTTAAAGTCATGAAGGAGAAAAACCTACAACCAAGATTACTCTACCCAACAAGGATCTCATTCAGATTCGATGGAGAAATTAAAACCTTTACAGACAAGCAAAAGCTGAGAGAGTTCAGCACCACCAAACCAGCTTTACAACAAATGCTAAAGGAACTTCTCTAGGCAAGAAACACAAGAGAAGGAAAACACCTACAATAACAAACCCAATACATTTAAGAAAATGGGAATAGGAACATACATATCGATAATTACCTTGAATGTAAATGGATTAAATGCTCCCACCAAAAGACACAGGCTGGCTGAATGGATACAAAAACAAGACCCATACATATGCTGTCTACAAGAGACCCACTTCAGACCTAGGGACACATACAGACTGAAAGTGAGGGGATGGAAAAAGATATTCCATGCAAATGGAAATCAAAAGAAAGCTGGAGTAGCAATTCTCATATCAGACAAAATAGACTTTAAAATAAAGACTATTACAAGAGACAAAGAAGGACACTATATAATGATCAAGGGATCGATCCAAGAGGAAGGTATAACAATTGTAAATATTTATGCACCCAACATAGGAGCACCTCAATACATAAGGCAAATACTAACAGCCATGAAAGGGGAAATTGACAGCAACACAATCATAGTAGGGGACTTTAACACCTCACTTTCACCAATGGACAGATCATCCAAAATGAAGATAAATAAGGAAACACAAGCTTTAAATGATACATTAAACAATATGGACTTAATTGATATTTATAGGACATTCCACCCAAAAACAACAGAATACACATTTTTCTCAAGTGCTCATGGAACATTCTCCAGGATAGATCATATCTTGGGTCACAAATCAAGCCTAGGTCAATTTAAGAAAATTGAAATCGTATCAAGTATCTTTTCCGACCACAACGCTATGAGACTAGATATCAATTACAGGAAAAGATCTGTAAAAAATACAAACACATGGAGGCTACACAATACAATACTTAATAACGAAGTGATTACTGAAGAAATCAAAGGGGAAATCAAAAAATACCTAGAAACAAATGACAATGGAGACACGACGACCCAAAACCTATGGGACACAGCAAAAGCAGTGCTAAGAGGGAAGTTTATAGCAATACAAGCCTACCTCAAGAAACAGGAAACATCTCGAATAAACAACCTAACCTTGCACCTAAAGCAATTAGAGAAAGAAGAACAAAAAAACCCCAAAGCCAGCAGAAGGAAAGAAATTATAAAGATCAGGTCAGAAATAAATGAAAAAGAAATGAAGGAAACAATAGCAAAAATCAATGAAACTAAAAGCTGGTTCTTTGAGAAGATAAACAAAATTGATAAACCATTAGCCAGACTCATCAAGAGAAAAAGGGAGAAGACTCAGATCAATAGAATTAGAAATGAAAAAGGAGAAGTAACCACTGACACTGCAGAAATACAAAAGATCATGAGAGATTACTACAAGCAACTATATGCCAATAAAATGGACAACCTGGAAGAAATGGACAGATTCTTAGAAATGCACAAACTGCCGAGACTGAACCAGGAAGAAATAGAAAATATGAACACACCAATCACAAGCACTGAAATTGAAACTGTGATTAAAAACCTTCCAACAAACAAAAGCCCAGGACCAGATGGCTTCACAGGCGAATTCTATCAAACATTTAGAGAAGAGCTAACACCTATCCTTCTCAAACTCTTCCAAAATATTGCAGAGGGAGGAACACTCCCAAACTCATTCTACGAGGCCACCATCACCCTGATACCAAAACCAGACAAAGATGTCACAAAGAAAGAAAACTACAGGCCAATATCACTGATGAACATAGATGCAAAAATCCTCAACAAAATACTAGCAAACAGAATCCAACAGCACATTAAAAGGATCATACACCATGATCAAGTGGGGTTTATCCCAGGAATGCAAGGATTCTTCAATATACGCAAATCAATCAATGTGATACACCATATTAACAAATTGAAGGAGAAAAACCATATGATCATCTCAATCGATGCAGAGAAAGCTTTTGACAAAATTCAACACCCATTTATGATAAAAGCCCTGCAGAAAGTAGGCATAGAGGGAACTTTCCTCAACATAATAAAGGCCATATATGACAAACCCACAGCCAACATTGTCCTCAATGGTGAAAAACTGAAACCATGTCCACTAAGATCAGGAACAAGACAAGGTTGCGCACTCTCACCACTATTATTCAACATAGTTTTGGAAGTGTTAGCCACAGCAATCAGAGAAGACAAAGAAATAAAAGGAATCCAAATCGGAAAAGAAGAAGTAAAGCTGTCACTATTTGCAGACGACATGATACTATACATAGAGAATCCTAAAGAGGCTACCAGAAAACTCCTAGAGCTAATCAATGAATTTGGTAAAGTAGCAGGATACAAAATTAATGCACAGAAATCTCTTGCATTTCTATACACTAATGACGAAAAATCTGAAAGTGAAATTAAGAAAACACTCCCATTTACCATTGCAACAAAAAGAATAAAATATCTAGGAATAAACCTACCTAAGGAGACAAAAGACCTGTATGCAGAAAATTATAAGACACTGATGAAAGAAATTAAAGATGATACAAATAGATGGAGAGATATACCATGTTCCTGGATTGGAAGAATCAACATTGTGAAAATGTCTCTACTACCCAAAGCAATCTACAGATTCAATGCAATCCCTATCAAACTACCACTGGCATTTTTCACAGAACTAGAACAAAAAATTTCACAATTTGTATGGAAACACAAAAGACCCCGAATAGCCAAAGCAATCTTGAGAACGAAAAATGGAGCTGGGGGAATCAGGCTCCCTGACTTCAGACTATATTACAAAGCTTCAGTAATCAAGACAGTTTGGTATTGGCACAAAAACAGAAATATAGATCAATGGAACAGGATAGAAAGCCCAGAGATAAACCCACACACATATGGGCAACTTATCTTTGATAAAGGAGGCAAGCATATACAGTGGAGAAAAGACAGCCTCTTCAATAAGTGGTGCTGGGAAAATTGGACAGGAACATGTAAAAGTATGAAATTAGAACACTCCCTGACACCATGCACAAAAATAAACTCAAAATGGATTAAAGACCTAAGTGTAAGGGCAGACACTATCAAACTCTTAGAGGAAAACATAGGCAGAACACTCTATGACATACATCACAGCAAGATTCTTTTTGACCCAGCTCCCAGAGAAATGGAAATAAGAACACAAATAAACAAATGGGACCTAATGAAACTGAAAAGCTTTTGCACAGCAAAGGAAACCATAAACAAGACCAAAAGACAACCCTCAGAATGGGAGAAAATATTTGCAAATGAAGCAACTGACAAAGGATTAATCTCCAAGATTTACAAGCAGCTCATGCAGCTCAATAACAAAAAAACGAACAACCCAATCCAAAAATGGGCAGAAGATCTAAATAGACATTTCTCCAAAGAAGATATACAGATGGCCTACAGACACATGAAAGAATGCTCAACATCATTAATCATTAGAGAAATGCAAATCAAAACTACAATGAGATATCATCTCACACCGGTCAGAATGGCCATCATCAAAAAATCTAGAAACAGTAAATGCTGGAGAGGGTGTGGAGGAAAGGGAACACTCTTGCACTGCTGGTGGGAATGTAAATTGATACAGCCACTATGGAGAACAGTATGGAGGTTCCTTAAAAAACTACAAATAGAACTACCATACGACCCAGCAATCCCACTACTGGGCATATACCCTGAGAAAACCATAGGTCAAAAAGAGTCATGTACCAAAATGTTCATTGCAGCTCTATTTACAATAGCCAGGACATGGAAGCAACCTAAGTGTCCATCGACAGATGAATGGATAAAGAAGATGTGGCACATATATACAATGGAATATTACTCAGCCATAAAAAGAAATGAAATGTAGGTATTTGTAATGAGGTGGATGGAGTTAGAGTCTGTCATACAGAGTGAAGTAAGTCAGAAAGAGAAAAACAAATACAGTATGCTAACACATATATATGGAATCTAAGGGAAAAAAAAAAAAAAAAGGCCATGAAGAACCTAGTGGCAAGACAGGAATAAAGACACAGACCTACTGGAGAATGGACTTGGGGATGTGGGGAGGGGGTGGGGTGGGATGTGACGGGGTAGGAGAGTGTCATGGACATGTATACACTGCCAAATGTGGAATGGATGGCTGGTGGGAGGCGGCCGCATGGCACGGGGAGATCAGCTCGGTGCTTTGTGACCACCTGGAGGGGTGGGATGGGGAGGGTGGGAGGGAGGGAGATGCAAGAGGGAAGAGAAATGGGAACATATTGTATATGTATAACTGATTCACTTTGTTATAAAGCAGATGCTAACACACTATTGTAAGGCAATTATACTTCAATAAAGATGTTTGAGGAAAAAAAAACATCTTCCCCATACACCAGTGCCAACCACCGAAAGCATCATGGATCCATTACTCTCACACTGTGGAGAACTTCAGAAGCTGAGGAAAAGTTAAGAGGAGATGGTGATGGGACTTCCTTGGTGGCACAGTGGTTAAGAATCCGCCTGCCAATGCAGGGGACACAGGTTTGAACCCTGGTCCGGGAAGATCCCACATGCCACGGAGCAACTAAGCCCATGCGCCACAACTACTGAGCCTGCACTCTAGAGCCCGCGAGCCACAACTACTGAAGCCTGTGCGCCTAGAGCCCGTGCTCCGCAACAAGAAAAGCCACCGCAATGAGAAGCCCGCGCACAGCAACGAAGACCCAAAGCAGCCAAAAATAAATAAATAAAATTAACAAATTTATTTTTTTTAAAAAAAGAGGAGATGGTGAGCATAAGGCGCAAGTTGTCTCCCTAGGTATAAGGAAGACTACAAGAATTCAGAGAGTGTGAATATGTTAGGCCAAACCAGGAAAATTTCCCCATGCGCTCTAGAGATATTCTTTACTACTTTCTGGACAACTGTATTTCTCCTTATTTTTACATCCAGGCAAATTAAGTCTCTTGAAAGTGGGGCTGGAGACCAAGCGAGAACATGTGGAAAAGCGGTCACAAAGAGGGCAATATGCTAGTATTAGGATGAATCATATAAAAGGAATAATCATCTTGATAAATACTGTATCTGTATTAAAGCATGCAGACCCCTAAAGCAAACTCTGCTGACAACCCAAGCATTACTCCAAGCATCCTGGATACAGAACCTATCACTGGACCAGTAGTTCTATACCTACCAGTTCATGAGCCTAAGTCTACCATTATAAAGCCCCTCCATTATACTTTTCTAAAGCCTTGCTCAGGATTGATCAAGGACTGACTTAGGAATTGGAGAGACTGAACCTACAAGTTGAAGATATCAATACCAATAGTGAAATGGGCTGGAGAAGATAAAGGTTCAACTACCCCACAGCCTACTCCGTAGCAGATATTTCTGGAGAAAAAAAAAAAATGCTGCAGTAAGATATTTTCATACTTAGAGAAATAAATTTGCAATTTGAATTAAAAAAAAATTTTCATACTTTAAAAAAACAAAATCCATTTAAAAAACAGAATACTCTAATTCTGTTGGAGAATTCATGAATGGTTCATTGACATTTTCATCTGACACAAGAAATATCAGCCAAAATTTATATTAAGTTACTTATTTCTCCTTTGGGTTTTTGACAGTAGATTTTTATATGGTATGGTCCAGTAGTTTTCCAGATAAACAGGCTATCTTGATTATGCTCCCTATCTTTTTGTATGTTAATAAATCTTTTACTCACCTGAGGGACAATAGGATAAGGCAAGTATACTAGGCTTTAAAGTTCAGGAATATAGGACTAGAAAAATAGATGGAATCTGACCTCTGAAAGGTCAAGCACCTCTAGGAATGATCACCAATGTTTTCAAAAGTGCTAAGTATGTATTACGTGAGATAACAGAATGTGACCTCCCTAACCTCCAAGAATGGTGAGTTGGGCAAATGATCCTATATAGGCGTGCACACCTGCATAGCAATGTCCACAAATTAACTGCATTTGTTTCAATCTATATCTCTCCAGACTAAGCTACTCTAAGTCTCACTGGGGAAACTGAGGCAACCGAACAAACTTCTATCATTATTTCAGTACTCTGATTTTCTCGCAGGAAATTCTTGTTACCACCTATTTTCAAAGTACTGCATATCTATTAAAGGATAGATTTCTTAATAGCAGGAGACAACAAATGGTGGTTAAAATCATTAAAATGTAACAAAACAAAGAATAATATCAACAGTCTTCATACTGCTGAAATTGTTTGCCAATAAAAATACATAACACTAAAAGCACACGTAAATAAAGAAAATAGTAAGAGAAACATAGGTACAGACTAACTAATATTTTATTAGTAGACTAAATATTTGCTGTTGATAAATGATGCTCCTAACAGGAAAAATCATGCAAAGAACAGGTTCTGATAATTATGTATATCTAGAAAAGGAATTTAAACAACTGTGGAACTCGAGAAGTAACATAGTCTCTTGAGATATTTGAAGAATGTGTATGGTCTAATCAATGGATAAACAGTGGTGCTAACACAAGCACCGGAACATACAAAAACACAGTAACGTCCTGTTCTTTTCCAATATTGGGCCCATGGGGGAAGACAAATTATTCTAACTATAGTCAAAGAAAAAAAGACAGTGATCTAGTTGAGAGTACACATCAGGCTCTTGTGCATTCCCAGAGGGTTTTCATTGACAGGGAAACAGCATGACTTTCACACAATGAAGGCGTCACATGAATAAAGATCTATGCATAAGAAAACAAATGAAATTAGAAGGCATATAAGTCAGAGTCACAGTCTACTCCTAGATTGGCTTTCATCAATTTTTTGTTTATCTTAGAAAATCCTCCGGTTCTCTTATATGTCTGAGGAGAATCGTTGGTACAGTTATTTTCAGTTATTCTCTACAACAAAAATGTAAGCCATTACGTGCATCTTTTCCGTGAACAAGTGTCATAATGGATTCAAATGTTCAACTGAATTAGTTTTGATCTTCCTCTGATGAGCTTAGAAACCAAATGAATAAGTAAACAAGCCGGAAACATAGGCAAGATGCAAGAAATATGCTGAGGGGAGAGATGACGTGTGAATTGCGCAGGTAAAGATAAACCGAGCGGGGTTTTGTACATTGTTTTAAGAAAACAGCCACAAAAGTCCATGAATCACATTCACACTAACAGACATGACTAGAAAGTGGGAATATGAGCAAGTGGGCTATTCTCAAATATGTACTATTAGTTTCCAGAACCATTCAAATTAGATTGAATTGTTATGGATTTTTCATGAGGCAGCATTAGATTGCTGCTAAAGCTGCCATCTAATAAAATCAGTGATTTGCAACACAGGAATACTTCACACCAAAGGAGGTGTCTGCTAATTTATCACACCAGTAAGCTCATTGTTTTACTTGAGAGAAAACCTTTATGGAATACTAAGGTAGCTCACAGATAAAAACGTACATTTTGCTGTCCCAAATTTTTTAACACAATGTAAAAGCTTTTTTTCTATTTGTCTAATTTATTTTTTGGTGTTTGTACAACCACGTGGTTTGTCCATGTGCTTGTTTGTGCCACTGTTGTTTGTTACTTATGGGGGTGGAAAGGCCAAAGTCTCAGGCAAGACTTACATGCCTTTGGTGGATCCAAACATAACCTAATGATTTGGCTGATTTGCTGTGGTCTAAATACCATCTTTGGGAGAGAAGAATCCCAGAAATACTAATTCCTCTACTCACAGGCACTCTCAGTAAACCTTGATGCATTAAGGTACACAACCTCCCAGCCATGTTTAATTCTCCTACAGGCATTTCGATATGACCACTTTGCTTTGTGTAATGCACAGCTTAATAACACATGATAAATAATATTCAGAAATGTTATTTTGATGATGATGATCTAATTTGCCAAAGTCCCTAAGTTACCTCTTCCTGAGTTTTTACTTCCAAGCCAGATGTGCCTGCATAAAACAAATGTCCAAATTTTCTTCCCTGCTATTATACTCTTAAAATGTTTGCATTTCCATTTAGAAATAAATTTCCTCCCCAACCTTGAGGATACACTCTAGGGGTTCCCATGAATGATTTTAAAACCGTACATATTCCCATGTTGGGTACAGAAAAGTCTCCAGTTAAAAACCACACTAAAAAATTTTAACAAGAATAATTGGAGCTATGGGTTATGTATCTATACCTTTGGCTGCCTGCAGATTTGACCCCAGAGGAAAAATTCAAAATTAGAAATTGTGGAAATGTAACTTGAAAGAATTTTCGGTCTGGTCAATCCTTGATAAACACCATTAATATAAGGGAAAGAGGTGTGCCTATATACAAATAATGTATAATCAAAATTCACTTATATTTTTCTTATTGATAAACGTTTTAAATACACTAGGACTCAGAGTTTTCAAGAATAATAATCATATCTGCTGTGTGTTGGAAAGGGCAGGAGGTGGGATGGGAGTGAGCATTAGATGAAAAGTCAAAAGACAGAGCAGATAAGTGAGAGCTAAACATTGGCTTGCATATGCTAAAAATATGCTAAACTTGGGTTTAGAATTGCAGGGGAAAAGTTCAGAGCAGGTGCGATGTAATTCAACAGTCATACATGTTTTTAAAACACTCTGGAAGAGTTGTTGACTACTCAGTGAGTCATCCGTGCCCTTTGGCAGATCTAAGTCTGCATTAACTGAAGCATGGAGTCCAAAGCAAAAGCATCTTCCTCGATTATGGTCCTAAGGTTGCAACTTCCTCCTGAGACCTGAACCCAGTTGCCGGGAAGAGGTAGGCTTTGGACTGGGGTTCCATGTGTGCAGACCCAGTTAGCAAGGAGGCTCCTTGCAGAAGCTGGGGTTAGAATAAGCACTCTGATCTCTTGTTTGCATTTTCTCTTCCACCCGCTATTGAGCCTTCTCTGATTTAGCAGTTCATGCTCGCATTACAACAAAAGCATTTGTCTAATTATCATCTTTACTTGTGATTCTTTTTTTTCTTTCTTTCTTCTTAAAGGTTTCTCTGGTGCTCATGAACCCAGGATCCCAGCTTCTTATGTGTCTGTGTCTTCTTCCTCCTCTTCATCCACCATCTCTTCTTCCTTCTTCCAACTCCTAGCTCCTCTCCCTGCCTATGGAGGCCTTCCTGTGTGCCAGACACTAGGTGTGTTATCTTACATTTGCCTCAGAATAACCTTGCCCCACCCCGCTACATCCCAGTCTAGGGCATCTCCCTTGGTTATAACATGCTCCTTCCCTCTGCCTTATAATTCTTAATCTTGACTCACTATAGGCTAAGGATTAGCTAGAAAGATGGTGGAGAGCTAATCTGCCCCTTGGAGATCATAGTGTCAAAGAATGTGAGGGCAGTACCTGGTTCAAGCGGGCACTAATTTAATGTTGTTTAAAACTGAATAAACAACGCAGAGACCATGTTTCCAATGCCACTCAGTGAACAAAACAGAGAAAAGTCCCTCTCTTCATGAAGCTTACGTTACAGTGGGAGACAGATGATAAAAAGTAAAATATACAGTCCAGTAAAGAGGAACAAGTTCTCCAGCAGATGTTACCAGTGGCCTTCTCAGATTCCCTGCACTCCATTCCCACCCAACTTGACCCCAGGGCTCCTATTGTGAGCCTCAGAAGGCTTCCTCAGGCAGCTGGAGGACACATGCCCAAGCGCAGTGATGGAAAATGCTGGGAAGTTAAAGTCCCAGCTCCACACCCCCATCCCCAGGGCAGCTCTCAACCATGGATTGATGAGAATTGGTGGATAAATACCCCACTTCCTTATGCCTCAGACATACTTCAAGGCATGCCCGTGCAGTCTCCCCGAGTTCCCCGGCGGGACTGAGTCCCAGTTGCCCACAGTAGTAACCTCTGATTGCCATACCCTGAATTGGCTTCCTACCCCTCCTGGTCTCACTCTCCTACTAACTCTAACCCTAACCCTAACCCTAACCTGACTTGCCTTCCTGGGATCACCATGTAAACCACTTGCACTCAAACCCTTGTCTAAGATCTTGCTTCTGGGCGAGACAAGTGTTAAGGAAAACATGAGGCAGAGAAAGAGGGAATGAAGTATTGAGTAGGGTGAAATTTCAGATTGCATGATAGAGAAAGGCTTCACTGAGGTAATTTTGAAAAAAGACTTGAATGGAAGGAGGAATTAGGTCACTGTAGTTCTAAAACAGGGTCATTGCTAAGTCTATCACCCCATGTTACATCCAGAGCCATAGTGAAGCATTTGTTCAACTTGGGGTGTTTTCCCCCTCTCTGGTGTTTGAAAATAAAGTGTTCATCCCTAGTAATTTGGTGAGGTTTGGATTTTCACTGCCAGAAGCAAAATACTGATTTTCCTTCACAGCATTTTGATATAAATGCATGTGAAACCCTTAGGGCATCTTGCCCTCTTATTATAAGATGTCTCGTCAACTGTCTCAGCTCAAGGCCACAAAACTGACTCAATACTAAGACGTTCTCCCTCAGAGGAATTCTCAACAAAATTTCATGTGTACTGATATGAACGTGGTGAGGATTCATGTCACTTTCACTTAGAGCCTCCAAAGAATAAAATGTCATTCCTTACAGTCACCCGAAGCTTACTGCATGACACACTGGCCCTATGTTTGTAGTGACCTGCAATATATGCACTGAATACGGAGAGAGAGAGAGAAAGAAAGACAAAAATTTCACAGAATCACTGGCTTCTAAAATTAGAAGCTACCTCAATAGGTAAATCTCTTACTCAAGACAGGAATCCCTACCCCATCATTCCTGATCAGTGGGTCACCAGTTCCTGCTCAAACACTTCTACTAAAGGGGTTCTCGCTCCAAACAAGCCAACCTATTCCATTTTTTAACATCTTGTAAAATAATTCTTCATATTGACTGGTGTTTCTTTGTACTTCCTCATTATTCTTTCTGGAAACATAAAAACAAAACTAAATTCCCCTTCCACTTGGCAAATACATGCCCCATAAATAACTTCTCTATATGTGAAAGCACTTGCCACTCTGCTTTGACATGGTTTCAGGATTTTCTCGCCATCCTGATGGTCTTCCTCCTGACATACTGTGCTTATCGATGTCCGTGTAAAAGGCTGGGGCTCAGAATTGAGCACTGTATTCTGCTGGTTACAGTGGTCTGAACAATAAATCAATCTTTAGGACTCCACTTTCCTTGGTCTAAAACAATAGTTCTCAGATTTTGTCCTTTTTTTCCTGGTTTTCTCCCAGGTGTCCTAAGATGACAGTACCTCCCCTGGGGTTCTGTTGTTAGCCCTCTAATGCCCTCAGTGTGTAAGCTTTCCTGGGATATGCTCAGAAAAACTCATGGGCTCCGCAGCCATCTATAAACTGACAACTTCCAAATCCATATCTCTAGCTCTGACCCCCAGACTTATCTAAGTCAAATGCCAAATGAACATTTCAAGTAGACATCCCATAGGTCTTCAAACTCGACATATCCAAAACTAATCTCAATATTTTACCTTCTAAACTAGATCTGTCTATATTCTGTACTCTGGATAACAACCTCATTTCTTCTCCATCCAGAAATTACCAAAACATATCTCAAAGCTTTCAACTTATTTCTGTCTCCTTTTGCCACCATCCTAGTCCAAACCACCAACATTTCTTTCCTAGACAATCCTATTCTTAATTATTTCCCTACTACCTCTCCTCCTCCCCACCCCAGCAAAAGCCCAATCCATTCTCCAAACTCTGATTATTCAGAGTAATCCTTCTAAAATGCAAATATGATCACACCACTTCTCTGCTTAAGTTCCTTTTGTGGCAGAAGTGTGCCACGTCTGTGGGGCTGTCATGGGAAATGATGTTGAACAGGTGGATGTTGGTCAGATCAAAACTGATGCTAAAAGGAACAAAAATAATAAATAAATGAGACTTTTAAAATAATGCTAAGGAGAATTCCTTCCTCACATGCGAAATTCCTGGGCCTCTTTGTGCAGATCTAAGTAATGGGTGACAGAGAGATATAAGAGAATCCTAGATTGGCTTGATTCATTTTTACAGGAAAGGGAAAATTTTACTCTAGAAGAGAAGAAAATATACCAGAAGATAAGAGAGTAGGGACAAAAGGATAAAGGCCAGCACGGGCTATTTTTGAAGTTCTGAAAACTGGGGGGAGAATAAGAGAGCTTAGGGCCACATACCACACCATGATAAGTGAGATTTTGAGAAGATAAATGGGTAAATGACTTTTTAAAGTTTTGCAGTGTTTTATGAATGTCATCTCCACTTCGCACTGTCCAAGAGACTATAGTAAAATTTTAAATTGCTTTGCAATTATTTTTACATGTTAGACTGGTGTTTCTGTGCCTGGAATAATGAATAGAGACAGGCTCTAAGGTAAGAACAAAAAGGTCCAGCATCACTGGGGTTATAGACATAAGAGTCAAATTTTCTGCCTCCAAAATCTGCCTTGTGTTTAGAATGGTAATAAATACAGCATTGCTTTAAGGTGTTGTATCTAAAGTACCATGACTTCCAAATGCTCTACCCCTCACCCCACCACAACTCCCAACCAAGTGTGAAAACCACTGGTCTTGACTTAGTTTTATTTACACAAAAGTACAAAACTTGCCCATATGATTGCAGGCTCACAATATTATACACCATGCACACCACAGATCCCTCACTGTAAAAGTTTATCTGTATTATATAGTAGCTCCACAATAGGTATCTTACTCTTGGAATGCAATCCATCTATTCTTACTGGGGTTAGAGATCACTTAGGATGCCAGCTTTATTATCACAACTGACCAAAGCCTTCCCATTCCCAAATTGTCTCTATCACAATAGCTTCCACTTTTAGCTGATAAGCGTTCAATAGGCTTTCCCAAAACTGATTGTGTGCCTAGACCAAAATTACTGTAAAAATCAAAGTTGCGTGGAAAATTAGAGAAGCCAGGAATGAGTCTGAATGAGAATGCATCTCCCACAGAAAGGTCTTCTCATTAGACTTTGTGTTGGAGATGATGGACTACCAGAAAGAAGAACCCTTTGATCTGTTTTCCACAGGCTGGAGGTAACTGTGGCAGGCATTTCTGGACCCAAGGCTGGGGACCTGGATCAGACTGCATCTAAAGGATCCATTCCAGCAGCCTTTGAAGGAGTGCTCTAGGCTTATAAACTAGAGAACTTTGAAGAGCATGACCACAAAAGGTTGTGAAATTTTAAAGTTGGTACAGAGCAGAGGAAAGCATCTTTATGACCCTCCCATTAGATCAAATTGGCTAAGGGATCCCTGAGATAGACCTTGAGGGTGATCCTCTGGATTAGGAGCAATTTGGGCTTGAAGTGGACCACCTTTCTCTACCAGTAGAAATAATCTTGGCTGCAAGAAACAGTCCACTTAAATTTGCATGATTAATTAAAGAAATGTATTAACTCAGAGCTCTTAAAAGCAGTGGTCAGATATGATTTGATCAGGATTCTGGCTCATTTCTCTTCGATTCTCTTTCTCCTCTTTCCAGGTGTCTGCTTCAAGTTGGCTGCAGTAGTCTCAGGACTAACATCATAAGTATGTCCAGAGGACAGAAGGCATCCTCATGCCTGGTGGCTCTCTCACAAAACCAAAGAAAACACTCTACCCAAGGTCCCTAGCAAGCATCTGTTATTGTGACACATGTCTATTCCACAATCAATCACTGTTGCACTGGAGAACTACCCTGGAACTGGGGGTGGGCTCAGTTTCCCTTGGGGTCACTAAGCTGTGGTGGCAAATGTTAGATTCCTTAAAGAGAGGTACTTTTGGAAAGGGGGAGAAGAATGGATACTGGGAGAAAACTAACAATATCCTCTGCATTTCATGGAGCAGCTTTGTGCTCTCCAGCCTTTCCCTTTTCTCGATCCACATTCCTGGGGTCCAAGAAGCAATAACAATAACCAGAGCAACAGTCCAGAGGAGTCTTGGATTCTGGTATGCATTTTAGCCAAGGCTCTGGGCTTGTCCCATGCAGTTTATATAGAACTGAAAATCATTGACCCATTTCATTTCCTCCAGTGATGTGCCCAATTGTCAGTTCTATATTCTGACAGAGGCTTTTAAAAGCTCTATGCTCAATTCTTTGGAATTGAGAATACTGAGTGATACCAATAATGAAGTCATATCTTTACAACACCTATCTTCATTTTTCACTGTCATTAAGCCGGAAAATTCAACTATTCAGTATGATGATCATTTCCAGCCTTTGATAAGATTTTTCCATTTTCTCTCTATTTTAATGCTTTTAAATTGTAATAAAGCTTTAAAGACTGAGCTACCAATAGTTTCATTTGTCTGTCTTTCAACTCTAATGAATACAGATGGGCATAGAAGAAAAGGAATCCAGGATTTGGTCTAATCCTATAATCTTTCTCATTTGCTTGTGAAAGGTTGAATAATTCCAGATGAATACCTTGTAATGCCAGTGTTTTCTCATACCAATGATTTATTTTCTCATTGACACTAAAGAAATATTCAATATAATGTGCATATATAAACTACAAAATGATAATAACCCACATACGAAAAGCCATAAGTAACCAGTGTAATCAGAAGTAATGTGTAAGTCTGCATGTATTACTAAATGAAAAAAAAGTACTGAGAGCATTTTCTGCCCCGTAAAATAAGAAATCATCTTGTTTTCTCTCTGACAATATTTGTCCAAATATCATAGTTGATCTATCCATATTGTGATAAGCTGTGACATTAAAATTCTTCCATTGGACTCCACATTGAAAATTTTATTTTATTTCTCTGCTATTTACCTAGTCATTTGTCAGTCTAGTTATGTGAAAAAAAAGAAAAAAGAATTAACTTCTGGCTTGCTCATATGTCTCTGGAGAATTGATGTTTTCTACATAAATTGTATTGTTTCCCCAGTCGAAAAAAAATCAAACCCCAAGTGTTCTAGGTTCATCGAAGCAAGAAGAATATTAATCAGCTCAATTTCCCTTGGTTTGGTGGTACGTGTGGTACATTGCATAGCTAGGATAATACAGCTAATAAGTGATGATGATACAGTAATATGATATAGATAATAGTAATTAATGATCTTATGATCCACAGTGAGCTCTGTCTACTAAATAAGAGAAATTGCATGAAATGACAAACCTTTACAATGATGGAGCAAAAAGCATCTCTGGAAGGAAAATCTCTGAGTGAGGAGAGGTAGATTGGTAGGAAGCTTGTTTATTTCCTCTTCAGTTTCATCTGCTCTTGTGAAAGAGTCTCTTTCTCCAATTCCATCTTGTTATCAACATTCCCACTTTCAGGGGGATGCTCTTTAATATTATGACTCAAATGTGCATAAAACCAAAATCCATTTCATTTGTCCCCATATCAGAGAAGCTAGAGTTAATTTCCAAATGAGATGAAAAAATCCAGAGAACTTAAGGTTTAAACTTACAAAGCGTAGTTTCCAGGTCCCAGCTCACTCAGTTCATAAGCCCTGTTTCATTTAACATCCTATTTCAAATGTGTTAAAAGGAACTAAACAAAGGTATTTTAGGTCATTTTCCCTATGTTTGGGATCAGTCTGAAAGAGAACCGGGGACATTAAAAGATGATATGGTTCCTGAAGAAAAAAAAAAGATGATATGTAGTTCAATCATGAAAATTTATTATTTTATATACAGGTATCTCTTTTTATTCAAATTCAAGCAAATTTAAATTAATAATATCATCTTAACTTAAAGCATTCACTTGTATTTCCTCCAGAAATTCTTGAGTAGCAAAAATACAGTCCTTTGGGTATTAAAAGCATATTCTAAATGGTTTTTGCTTTCATCAATGAAGACTGGGTGATTCAGACCAAACCTACTGCTGAGAATGACTTGAAAAGCTGAACAAACATTTTTTAAATGTTTGAAGGCACAGAGAAATAATAAGGCAATGACAAATAACATAGCCAAGGTCCAGAAGAATAAGAATACTCAAAAAGCGAGCCTGGAATTTGGAGCCACTTTTCTACCAGAGAACTGTGCCAGTGTTCCAGCAGAAGCAGTTGAGAGGCTGAGAAACTGATCAGAGTTTTTAACAGACTCACAAGGCTAGGAGGACAAAATTTGGAATTCACGGATTACTGGGAAGTAGATAGGGTTGATAAATCCACCACCCTCCCCCCATCTCCCAAGGCATAGGGTTGACATCCTCAAGGACCCGTCTATTATGAGTAAGGCTGAACTGAAAACAGATCAGCCCGCACAGAGCTGGAAACTCAACTTCCTTTCATTTCAAATATTGATTAAATTAAGAAGGTCTGAGATTACTAGTATTACCTAGCCTGCATAAATGCAAATACAAGTTTTCCTTGAGGGTAAGATAACATCCAGAGCTACAAATTATCTCCAGTTCCTCATAATCTTTGGCACTCAATCAAAATATCAAGGAACATGAGATGACAAGACAATATGAATAAAGATAAAAGTAAACAACAGCAATCAAATACAGACCTATTGGAGATAAAGAAATGGAGTTAACAGACCCAAATATTAATATAACTATGCTTAACATGTTCAAGGATACAAAAAACAAGATTTTTAATTTGGGAAGAAAATCAGAAACTATAAAAGAGAACTAAAGGAGAATTATAAAATTTTTTAATAAAATAATTGAAATTAAAGATTTCCTATATGTGTTAAACAGCACTCAAGACCCAGTCAAAGTGAGAATTAATGAGTTGGAAGATAAGTCAAAAACTGTCCAAACTGAATGAAAAAGAAACAAGAAGACTGATAGGATAAAAAAATAGGTAAGACATATAGGGGATATAATGAAAGGGTAATTTAAATATAAAAGGAAGAAGACAAAAGAAATGGAGAGTTAATGGCTGAGAAGGCTTCCCAAACTGGTGAAAGATATCAAGCCAAAGCTCTGAAATGACCTATAAACCTCAAGCAAGATAAATGCAAAGTAAAATACACTTAAACAAACCATAGTAAAACTGCTGAAACAGAAAGACAGAGAAAAATGTTGAAAGCAGCTCCCCCAAAATAAATATCGCCTTCTAAAAAGAAAATATCACTTTTCAACAGAAACAATGGAAGCCAAAAAACAATGTATAATGTCTTCAAAGTGCTTCAAAAGGAAAAAAACTGCCAAACTATACCCAGTGAAAATGCCCTTTAAGAATGCTAGTAAAAGATGCAAACTGGTGCATACAGAATGGATAAACAACAAGGTCCTACTGTATAGCACAGGGAACTATATTCAATATCCTGTGATAAACCATAATGGAAAAGATTATGAAAAAGAATGTATATACATGTATAACTGAGTCACTTTGCTGTACAGCAGTAATTAACACAACATTGTAAATCAACTATACTTCAATAAAAAATTTTTTTAAAAAAGAATGCTAGTAAAATAACATTTTCAGGCAAACAAAAAAACAAGAAAGCCACTTCTGGACCCACACAAAAGGAAATATCAAAAGGTGTCCTACAGGCAAAAGGAAAAAAAATCCCAGGTAGAATATTAAAAATTTAAGAAATAAAGGAATTAAGAGAGAAAAAAGTAGAAAATAAATATTGATTGTATAAAACAATAACACTAATATTTGCAGGGCTTAAAATACAGATAAAATTAAATATGCAGATAGAATTAAATATACAGCAATAATAGGTCAGGATGAGTATAAATGGAGTTAAAGAATTCTTGGATTTTCTTGAAAGGTTCTTGAATTTTCTTGGAAAAGGTGAAAGTACTTATTTATATTAAACTTCGTTAAGTCAAGGACAGATTGTAATCTGTGATCAAGAATAAACATTAGAAGCACAGTAAAATATTTTTTTTTTTAAACAACAATTTTTTTTAGTAGCAGCCTTTTATTTATTTATTTATTTTTTAAGTTTTATTTATTTATTTATTTTTGGCTGTGCTGGGTCTTCGGTTCGTGCGAGGGCTTTCTCTAGTTGCGGCAAGTGGGGGCCACTCTTCATCGCGGTGCGGGGACCGCTCTTCATCGCGGTGCGCGGGCCTTTCACTATCGCGGCCCCTACCATTGCGGGGCACAGGCTCCAGACGCGCAGGCTCAGCAGCTGTGGCTCACGGGCCCAGCTCCTCCGTGGCATGTGGGATCTTCCCAGACCAGGGCTTGAACCCGTGTCCCCTGCATTAGCAGGCAGATTCTCAACCACTGCGCCACCAGGGAAGCCCCCATTTCCTTTTAAAATATTTTATAATTAACCAATTAATAGAGAAAAATGAATAATAAAAATACTTTAATTCAAAAGAAAGCAAGAAGAAAGAAGTTGAAAACAAGTAGGAAGATCAAAGATTTATAACAAACTATTTCAGTAATTACATTAAATGTAAGCATCTAAATGTTCCATGTAAAAGCTAACAAATTAACGGAACCCAAGGAGGGAGACGTTGGAACGCCCAATCTATAGCTGGTAGGTCAGAAGCACAGGTGACAACCTGGGCTTCCGACTGGCATCTGAAGTGGGGGGTGGAGGGAGCACAGTCGTAAGACTGTGCCCTTGCCAACTGTGAGCTCGTAACCTATGGAATCTACGCTATCTCTAGGAAGATAGTATCAGAATTAAGCTGAATTGTAGGACAGACAGCTGGAGTCTGGGAACTGCTTGGTGGCATGGGGGAAATGCCTCATCCCACATGGAAGTTGGATCCAAGAACCCAATAAAGTGTTGGAGAAAATGTAGAGCAACTAGAACTCTCATATACTGCTGCTGGGAATGTAAAATGGTACAACTACTTTGGAAAACAGTTTGTCACTTACAGTTAAACATATACCTAAGGTATAACCCAGCCATTCTACTCCGAGGTATTTACCAGAGAGAAAGGAAAGCATATGTTCACACAAAAACTCATACACAAATGTCTGCAGGAAGAAGGGAGCTGTCTAAGAGGGGCTTTGGAGGTGTTGGTTATGTTTTATTTTTTGACCTGGGTGGAGGATACATGGGTGTGTTCATTTTGTGATAATTCTTTAGGCTGTACACTTAGAATTTGTTCACTTTTCTGTATGTTTGTTATTTAAAACAATGTAAAAGTTTTTTCAAGCCTATAAAAAAAATCCCTAAAATATCACTAAATCAAAATATTTGTTGCTCCTTTAAGTATATAATACAAAAATATCATCACCATATACCTAGTGGTGACATTTAAATTGAGGGCTAGCAACTGAGGAAAGAGTAATTTATATGAAGGAAGCAGTTTAAAAAAAATTTAGGTTTACGTTCTTGCCTGAAAATATGAAGAGTAAAACCTTGCTTTTCTCAGTTGCATGGCAAAGTGCATCCATTCCATTACTGTGAGGTATTTCCAATAGGAGCAAAATAAACATGGTTTGCAATAACAACAGCAAAAGTGTGTGTGTATCCACATCTGAAGTTGACTTAAAATTTGAATTTAAAGAAAGTGACAAAAAAAGCAGGGACAATAAATACCTTGCACATAGTTTTAAAAGTTAGTTGCAGAAGAAATAGTTCTTAGTAGAAATTTAAAACAAGTGATATGGAGGGGGGAAGGTCTTATTTCTTGATATTTATTTATAGCCTCCAATGTTAAAAAAAGATTTAAAGTGACTTAACAGGGAAGAATAAGTGTACATTAAAAAAGTTCATAAAATAGGAATGAAAAAAGGAAAGCAGTGATTTTTTTTAAAGTAGAAATGAATATGCTAACCAAAAGACTGCCAAAAATATGTTTCCAATTCAGATTTTTCTCCTGAGCCCCAGCCTTACATAATCCTATTTCCTGTTGGACTTGAATTATGATATGTTTGTATTTTAAAGTGCTTCAGGGCTTCCCTGGTGGTGCAGTGGTTGAGAATCCGCCTGCCAATGCAGGGGACACGGGTTCGAGCCCTGGTCTGGGAAGATCCCACATGCCACGGAGCAACTAGGCCCGTGAGCCACAACTACTGAGCCTGCGCTTCTGGAGCCTGTGCTCCGCAACAAGAGAGGCCGCGACAGTGAGAGGCCCGCGCACCGCAATGAAGAGTGGCCCCCGCTCGCCGCAACTAGAGAAAGCCCTCGCACAGAAACGAAGACCCAACACAGCCAAAAATAAATAAATAAATAAATTTATTTTTATAAATAAATAAAGTGCTTCAACATAGACAATGTTCTATGTATATTTGTGTTGGTAAATTTAAGCTGCACTTTAGGTGTTATCAGTTAACCTAATCAGGAATCTATATCCTAGGGGTGGTCAGCTAGTGCTCTAATCAAGAATTCCATCTCCAAGGGCAGAAAGAGAGACACAGATGCAGAGAACAAACGTATGGACACCAAGTGGGGAAAGTGGCGGGGGGGGGGGGGCAGGGCGGGGGGTGGTGGTGTGATGAATTGGGAGACTGCGATTGACATGTATACACTAATATGTATAAAACGTATAACTAATAAGAACCTGCTGTATAAAAAAAAAAATTCAAAAAAAAAAAGAGCTCCAGCTGCAACTATTACACGTGCTTCTGTTATCTTTATCTCTCTGATCAACACTAGAGGTTGACTAATTAGCATAATGAATGCTAAAAAACAAGTTTTCACTGGTAAATGAATAGCCCAGAGGATATTAGAAATGAGCTCTCGATGGAGAAATTAGTGGTATTTCACTGATATTTATTGAATAAAATACTTTTGAGACACTCTCCTCCCTCATAAGAATAGCGAATGAGAAGATAGCAGAGCCCATAGTCTGTTTCTTTATGGACAATGCTTGAGATTTGATACTTAAATAGTCCAATAGTCCTCTACTTAGTGCAACCACTGGGACTGAGGACTCTAGTTGCCCCACGTACCTGCTCCAGGTGAACCTTTTATGAAGATGTCATTGTGACAGGTAATAAGACAGAGTCCTAAGACTCTATCAACGTTACACAACAACAGTTTATATGACTTATTTTGTGCCTGCTTGCTGATAAATTCTTAACTTAAACATAAAAGTCTGTGTGTATGGCAGAAATTGATCTAAGACTTGCCATCAATGTAACCTGATATCAGTCTATAGAAAAATAGTTGACCCTCAGCCACCTTAGATTTTTGAGTCCTTACTATCATTAACCAAAAAGAACCTAATAGTTAATGCAAAAACAAATTGGCTTAGGTCAGTTCACAGCTTGCAACTGATGTCCTCTCAAATGCAGAAAGCCAAAACTAAACTCAGGCTACCCTACCCCCAGCATGATATTCCTTCTGTTTTCTTTTTTCCTAAATTAATAGGCCTACCATTTATCGTGTCTTCCAAGCCAAAATCTGGCATCATCCTGATTTCATCCCTGCCTCACCCAATATAATTTCCTATGTGCCAATACTGCTCTAACTTGGTTTTTTAATGTATTAAGTAACTGAAGCTTTACCATAGGATATGATGAAGAAATGAAAGCATCAAGCCTAAGAAGTACCCTTAGGTCACACAGCTACTAAGAGGGAGAACCAAGATTCAAACCTAGGCAACCTGGCTCCAGAACATGCACTCACCCAAAACTCCTCTCAGTTTTACCTTCTTAAATATATTCATCTATATAGCCTCATCTCCAAGCCCACAACCACCCCTTATTTCAGGCATCATTTCTTGCCTAAATAATTATGAGAGCCTCTGGTCTGAGACCTCTCTGATTCATTTGTACTATATGTATAAAGTGCAAATTATATCATGGTATTCACCTACTTTAACCCTTCAAAGGTTTTGCCATCACCACAGTATGATGGCTGAACTCCTTGGCAAAGTTCATAGGGCCCTTATGATCTGGTTGGCCCAACTTTCCCCTCTCAGATCTGCCCCTCCCCACATAGCACTCCAGACCTGAGCTACCTTTTGCAACCTTTCTAAAGGCCCAAGAAGTCTCTCCTAGTCCTTGATACTAATAATGCTCTTGCTGTTGCCTCTATTTGGACTGCCTTCCCCTCCTTATCTACTTGAAGAAATGGTGTCCATCCTTCAAGACGCAAACCCTCTGTGAAAGCTTACGTATACCTCCACAGAATTAGTCAGCCTTTCCACTGCATTCCAACAGAACTCCTAGACTTGGTTTTATTATAGCATGTGTACTCACGTTTCTTCTATTAGCATTCCTAAAGGGCAGGTGCCACACCTTACTCATCTTTGTAACACTGGTACCTGGACTCTAGCAGCCATGCAAATAAATATGTATTCAATAATATAAATGGGTGATTGACGGAGCTACCATATTCAGGTGAAAGATTTGGCTCTGGGCTTCCAGGCAGCCATGGCAAAAGAAATGGGGGAGGGAGAGGAGGAAGAAGAAGAAGAAGAAAGAGGAGGAGGAGGAAGAAGGAGGGGAGGAGTGGGAGGAGGAGGGGGGGAAAGCAAGAAGTGGGAAGAAGAGGAGGGAGTGAAGGAAGGAAAGGAAAAGAAATACACAGTATTATATTACTTCCAATTAAAGGTTACTATAAAAAAAAGACATAAATTCTGCATTTGCTGTGCTGCTTTTGAACTGCAGTGAAAGTAGAGTCAGAAAAACTGAAACTGTCATCAGAATGTGTTGTTAGCATCTGAGATTTCACAGAATAGTCTGGAAGGTGACAGTGAGTCCAGGACTGAGAATGGCTGCAGTGCTGTTGAAGCTTCTTCCAGTCTCTGTGCTGAATCCAGGTAATACCTCGATGAGCAAAACCAAACAAAGCCCCTGCCCTCTCAGAGTTTTCTTGCTAACTGGGGGAGGAAGAAGGGATCAGTCAAAATCTAATCAGGAAAACAAAAACCACCTCTGCCCAACCTCTGCTTCGTTCCCTTCCCAGGTGATGATCTCAAAAAACAGTCCCTAACTAACATGCCAATCTCCATCTCAGAGGCTGCTCCCCAGGAGCTCAGCCTGTGACACTAGCACGTAATTCATTCAGAACACAATGAGGCCTGAGAAGTCTCCCTGAGGCCCAATGTGTTCACTGCTTTTGGACTTCACTCGGGGTTGCAGATGCAAACAAGTAACAGCCAGCATTTACTGAGTATTTACATGTGTCAAACAATTTACAAGTTAACTCATTTAATATTTACAGCTTCATTTGACAGATGAGGAAACTGAGGAACAGAAAGATTCAGAAACTTGATAAAGATCATACATCTGGTATGTAGTGGTGCCAAGTTACAAACCCAGACACTCTGCTTAGGCAGCCCTTTTCCTTATCTCATCACTATACTTCCTCTCGTGCATGTGGTTGTGGTGAATGGTTGTTTTCCTGTGTTGGTGAATGTCCATCCCCAGGTAGATATACCCACATTCTCTCGGTGGAAGCAGATTTTTGGAAGAAAATTGTACATGCTTTCTATGAATAGATTTCTCTTTCTTACTGTGTTCTGCTTATACTAATACCAATATTACCTTGCACTAATTAGAGACACGGCCGAGAAGGGATGAAACAGACAGACCTAGAACTAAATATCTGTTGGAATGTAGGATCCAAGTAGACTATCAACAGGCAAATGTATAGGTACATTAAAAATTATTCTTGGGGCTTCCCTGGTGGCGCAGTGGTTGAGAATCCGCCTGCTAATGCAGGGGACACGGGTTCGAGCCCTGGTCTGGGAAGATCCCACATGCCACGGAGCAGCTGGGCCCGTGAGCCACAATTGCTGAGCCTGCGCGTCTGGAGCCTGTGCCCCGTGACGGGAGGGGCCGCGATAGAGAAAGGCCCGCGCACCGCGATGAAGAGCGGTCCCCGCACCGCGATGAAGAGTGGCCCCCGCTTGCCGCAACTGGAGAAAGCCCTCGCACGAACCGAAGACCCAACACAGCCAAAAATAAATAAATAAATAAATAAATAAATAAAAAAAAAAAAAAAAAAAAAAAATTATTCTTAACCCTTTTTAAATTTGATTTAAAAAATTTTTCGGTTTTATAAAGTTATAATTGACATATAGGAATTGTTTATATTTAAGGTGTACAACTTGTTTTGATATCAAAACATTGTATACATTGTGAAATTATCACCACAATCAAGCTAATTAACATATCCATGACCTCATTTAATTACTATTTTTCTTTCTTTCTCTCTTGCTTTTTCTTTCTTTCTTTTGATAGTGAGAACGCTTAAGATCTACCTTCTTAGTGAACTTCAGGTACACAATACAGTATTGTTAACTGTAGTCACCATGCTGTTCCAATGAAACAACACCTCTCGCCTGTTAGGATGGCCATTATCTAAAAGACAGGGATAACAAGTGTTGGTGAGGGTGTGGAGAAAAGGGAACCCTTGCGCGCTGTTGGTGGGAATGGAAATTGGTGCAGTCACTATGGAGAACAGTATGGAGGTTCCTCAAAAACTTAAAAATTAAATTGCCCTATGCAATCCCACTTCTGGATATGTATCTGAAAGAAATAAAATGACTATCTCAGCGAGGTATCTGCACTCCCACGTTCATTGCAGCATTATTCACAATAGCCAAGAGACGGAAACAACCTTAATATCTGTCAGTGGTAAATCGATAAAGAAAATATGGTGTATATATAACAATGAAATGTTATTCAGCCTTTAAAAAGAAGGAAATCCTGCCATTTGCAACAATGTGAACGAAACTGGAAGATATTATATTAAAGGTAACAAAGCAGACACAGAAAGACAAATATTGCATGGATCTCATTTTTATGTGGAATCTAAAATAGTCAAACTCACAGAAGCAGAGAGTAGAATGGTAGTTGCCAGGGGTGAAGGAGAGAGGGAAATGGGAGATGTTGGTCAAATGGTACAGTTTCAATTATGCAAGATGAATGAGTTCTGGAGACCTAATATATTCTTAACTTTTAAATTGCAATAATAGGTAAAAGTGTATCCTTTGTCAGACTCGTGGCTAAAGGATGTGGTATTCCATAGAGTATATTCCAAAGGCCAAGGAACGGATGGTTTGCAATTACCATGACTTGTCTATTTCCTGTTTCCACTTCTGGAAAAATATAGATTTGATAGAATTCAATAAAAAACTAGTATGTGAGAAAAAACAATAAAGCAAACCTACTAAAAAGGTCTAACTGGCTTGGTCTTTCAGGTCCAGTTTCCTTTTGAGGCTGGGACAGGGTCCTAAATACATTCTTTTGTTGTTGTTGTTGTTTTGTTTTGTTTTGTTTTGTTTTTCTAAATACATTCTTGATCGTGTTATTACTCATATAATTAAATGACAACAAAATAAGTTCTTTATATGTGTTTTCTTTTTCAGCCTCTATGGCATGAAATAAACATGAAGCTGTCAAAGGGAATAAACTGAGACAGGCTAAACTAATTTGCCACTGATGATAGTCATTATAAACAATCTGAATACTGTTCCACCTCACTGGGATTTAAATAATCTGTCAAAAAGCAACTATATTTTAAAATCTGCATATGGAATCATGGGACATGAGGAAGAAATGAAGGTACAGTTAGTGAAGTCAACAGAAATATCCTCAATCCTGACACCAAGTCAAAAAAGCCACATTGGGATTAATTTCTTTAAGCTCCTCTCCTCTCTCCCTCCTTCAAATTCCATCCCCATGCAAGCAACTATTGCTAGCCCATTCCTTCCTCAATATTTAGGAATATTTCTCAGTGTTTTTAGAAAATTGTGTCTTTTTAGGACCAGCTAGAGGCAAAATTATTAAATAGGATGAGCTATTCTTTCATTTTAAAAATGAGAGTACCCAGTGCCCATGAAGATCTGCACTTAAATGTAAAGTCTTAAATATCCCTGGTGAGAATGTACAATTCTTTTGAAAATCAAGTTATTAATAATTATACTCCATTTCTGAGAAGATACTCTAGTATAATCATCCTAAAGATGGAAAAAAAACTTTATGCACAAAAACGTTCATTATGGTGATGCTATTTCTAATAGGAAAACATGGAAATAAACTAAATGTCCAGCAGTATGGGAATGGCTAAATAAAATATGATGCAGCACACAGGGAAATAGTATGAGCTATCGTAAATAAAATTTGACAAAAGTTTTATAACACACACACATGCGCGCACACACACACACACACACATATAAACAAAGGTGGTATTGACAAACTATAGAAATGATCCCTGAAAGTATAGTCTTCAAAGGTGGTATTGAAACCAAGCAGGACCGGGTGGGTCCTTCCCGGGGACAGACCGCCACATCTCCCCTGCCTGTCTCTTGTTTGTAGAAAAGCTTTAGCCTCCTAGGCCTTCCCCGAGTTCCAAAGAGCAAATTGAATCAGAGGAGAAAATGCAGAAACAAAGGAAAACAGTCAAGCAAGGAAAAGTAATAATAGGTTAGCCATAAAACAAAGTCAAGGACTTTAGTTCCTCCTCGAGGGCGATAGATAATATCCTGAGCAATGTCCTTCAGCTGTTTTGCAGATACTAAAACCCTCACCAGTCAAAGAAGTTAACTGCATGCTGACCACCAGCACGTAGACCCCAGATGGGTTGGGGCCAAAAAACTGATAACTGAAATTTCTGAAAGACCACCCTGTTACCTTGCCACCGACCAATGAGAAGGATGTGCACAAGCTGATCACACACCCTGTGATCTTCTTCCTCACCTTGCCTTTAAAAAGCTTCCCTGAAAACCTTTGGGGAGATCCAGTTTTTTGAGCATGAGCTGCCTGTTCTCCTTGCCTAGCCCCATGTTGGACACCTTGCAATAAATGCTATACTTTCCTTCACCACGACCCAGTGTCAGTAGATTGGATTTACTGTGCACAGAGGAGCGGACCCAAATTTGACTCAGTAAATGTTATTCAGCCTTTAAAAAGAAGGAAATCCTGCCAACTGCAACAAAGTGAACGAACCTGGAAGATATTATGCTAAATGTAACAAGGCAAACACAGAAAGAAATATTGCATGGATCTCATTTTTAATAATTAAATTAAATAATGCTAAAACAATGGACTCCAAATGGAAATTTATATATAATTTAGATCCCTACTTTATATTGTATACAAAAACTAAAAACCACATGGATTAAAAGATGTAAACATGAAGAAAAATCTGAAACTTTTGCAGGGAGATATAGTAGTATATCATTATGATCTGAAGTTAGGAAAGGATTTCTCAAATAAGATAGAAAAAAAGCCGAACTATAAAGAAAAAGATTGATAAATTCAATTACATTAAAATTTAAAAACCCATATGGCAAAAAATAAAGTGAAAAACCACAGACTGAGAGAAGACATTTCCTTTTTTCCCCCAGCTTTATTGAGATATAATTGACATATACAGTTGTATACAAGTTTAAGGTATACAACATGATAATCTGACATAAATATATTGAAAAATAATTGCCACAATAAGATTAGTTAACACCTCACATAGTTACCTTTTTTTTGTGTGTGGTGAAAACTTTTAAAATCTACTCAGTGGGCTTCCCTGGTGGCGCAGTGGTTAGGAATCCGCCTGCCAGCGCAGGGGACAAGGGTTTGAGCCCTGGTCCGGGAAGATCCCACATGCCGCACAGCAACTAAGCCCGTGTGCCACAACTACTGAGCCTGCGCTCTAGAGCCCGCGAGCCACAATTACTGAAGCCCGCGCGCCTAGAGCCCGTGCTCCACAACAAGAGAAGCCACTGCAATGAGAAGCCTGCACACTGCGACGAAGGCCTAACGCAGTCAAAAAAATTAATTAATTAAATTAAATAATTAATTTTAAAAAAAAGAATTATAGAATCTACTCAGTTAGCAACTTTCAGGTACACGATACAGTACTGCTAACTACAGCCATCATGATGTATATTTGATCCTCAGAACTTATGCATATTATAACTGGAAGTTTGTGCCTTTTGACCACCTTCACCCACTTCTCCCACCCCACCCCTGCCCCTGGCAACCACCAATTTACCGTTTCCATGAGTTTTGGGGTTTTTTTAGATTCCACATATAAGGGAGATCATAGTATTTATCTCTGCCTGACTTATTTCACTTAGCATAATGCCCTCAAAATACTACCTTGAGGGCAGTATTTTGTTTCTTTTTTTTTTGGGCTGCGCCATGCGGTACATGGGATCTTAGCTCCCCAATCAGGTATCGAAGCCACAACCCCTGCAGTGAAAACACGGAGTCTTAACCACTGGACTGCCAGGGAAGTCCCTTCTTTTTTATGGTTAAACTCTCTCTATATATGTCACATTTTCTTTATTCATATATCCTTTGATGGACACTTAGGTTACTTCCATGTCTTGGCTATTGTAAATAATGCTGCTATGAACATGAGAGTGCAGATATCTCTATGTGATTTCATTTTCCTTGTATATATACCCAGGAGTGGGATTGCTGGATCATATGGTAGTTCTATTTTTAGCTTTCTGAAAAACCTCCATATTGTTTTCCACAGTGGCTATACCAATATATGTTTCCACCAATGGTACACAAGTGTCCTTTTCTCCACATTCCTGCCAGAACTTGTTATCTCTTGTCTTTTTGATAATAGCCATTCTAATAGGTGTGAGGTGATATCTCATTGTGGTTTTGATTTGCATTTCCCTGACGATTAGTGATGTTGAGCATCTTTTCATGTACCTGTTGGCCATTTGTTTTTCTTCTTTGGAAAAATGTCTATTCAGGTCGTTTGCCCATTTCTTAATTGGATTATTTGGAGGTTTTGTTATTGAGTTGTATGAGATCCTTATATATCTTGGATATTAACCCTTTATCAGATATATGATTTGCAAATATTTTCTCTCATTCCATAGTTTGCCTTTTCATTTTGTTGATTGTTTCTTTGGCGGTGCAGAAGCTTTTTAGTGTGATGTAGTTCCACTTGTTTATTTTTGTTTTTATTGCTTGTGGTTTTGGCATCATATCCAAAATCTCATTGCCAAGACCAATATCAAGGAGTTTACCTCCTATGTTTTCTTCTAGAAGTCTTACAATTTCAGGTCTTACATTTATGTCTTTAATCCATTTTGAGTTAATTTTTGTGAGTGGTAAAAGATAGGGGGGCAGTTTAATTCTTTTGCATGTGGATATCCAGTTTTCCCAACACTATTTATTGAAGAGACTATCTTTTCCCCATTGAGTATTCTTGGCTCCCTTGTCAAATATTTGTTGACTGTACATGTGTGGGTTTGTTTCTGAGCTCTTTATTCTGTTCCACTGGTCTATGTATCTGTTTTTTTTGCCAGTATCATACTGTTTGCTTGATAGCTTTGTAGGAGAGTTTGAAATCAGGAAGTCTGAGGCCTCCAGCTTTGTTCTTCTTCCTCAGGATTGCTTTGGCTATTCAGGGTCTTTTGTAGTTTCATTTGTGTGTTCACGCAGGGCTTCTGGGTGGGCTCCCTGGTGGGGCAGGGCTGCTGGCTGTGTTCCGTGGTCAGGTGGGGCCACTAGCCGGGCTCCACAGTCACCTCTAGTCAGGTGGGGCTGCAGGCTGTGCTTGCTGGCAGTGTAGTGTCACTGGTTGGGTGCCACAATTGGGCAGGGCTGGGGGGGGGGCCATGCACCACAACCTCTCCTGACTGGGTGGGGGCTTAGGCTGTGCCATTGGCTGGATTCTGGAGTTCAGGAGGAGCTGCAGGCCCCCAGTGATCCCTGTGAAGTAAGACCCCAGTGAGCCTCCCAGGAAGCATCTCATAATGCTGGGGAAGCTGAAGGTCCACCTTGGGTTCTCTTTTTCCCACTGGAGAAACCATGGGGCCCTCTTGGTGTGACAGGCACTGTGCTGGCCTGGGGGAGGGGCAATGCAGTCAAAGTGTAGTTGCTCCTTTCACCCTTCAGATGCCATCTGTCTCGGTCTCTACTGTCCAAGGGAGTGCTTTAGCTTCACTCCCATGTTCTAGGACCTTCACAGTGGCATTTTATCTGTGGGCAGTTGCTAATTGGTCTTCTTGTGATGGGAGCGGGGAAGGGGGGCTCTGAAGTCAGGAACACCCACGTCACCATCTTAATAAAATCACTCCTAAGATAATTCAACATCAGTTTGTATCTTGAACATATAAATTAATATGAGAAACCTAAATTGCACAAATAGAAAAGGAACAAGCGCTGTTAACAGGTAGTTTGTAGAAGAAAAAATTCAAATGGCTGATAAGCCGACGAGAAGATGCTTAACCTCACGAATAACGAAGGAAATGCAAATTAAAACCAGAGTAAGATACTATTTCCTATTTGAAAATCTGGCAAAAGATTAAAATGTCTAATCTTTTTAATCAGCTGAGATGTTAAGAGAAAGAAACTCTCATGTATTGCTAATGTGTTCTGGGTGAGGGCTCTAGGAGAAGACAGTCCAACTAAGTCTCCATTTTGCTTTCCAGAAAACCAGATTTCTAGAGACAACACCTCCCTTTCTGTAGTATAATAAGCTCTTGTTAATGGTGAGAATGTCAAGTCAAGGAGAAAGGGGAGTTAGTACAATTGTATGCTGGTAAGAAGGTTAAGAAGTCTTCAAGGCAAGAGACATTTTAGCCCTCCCCTAAATCTCACCAATGATCAACTGCCAGCCTCCAAGCAAACCAGACCTTTCCCTTCCTGTGCCTATCATGAGACTAATTCTTCTCTCCCAGCCCCCCTGAACTGAATCCCACAGGTCTAGTCAACTGAATGAACTGGAAAAATAGGTCACTCACCTCCCTTCTGCCAGACAGAAATGAGAAGAAAACTTTGAGTCCTTATCAAGGCAGTTTCCTCAGTGTTTATCTTCGGGTAATAAGGGGACAGCCATGAAGAGCCAAACGGTCCAGCACCAGACCCTCTGCTTGTTCCCAGCAGACCCCAACAGGGAACAATTAGGAAGGGAGGATGAAGGAAATGAACCGATACCACTTGGCATAATAGTGTAGCAGACTGACTCCGTGGAGAACACCACGCCTTACAAATTATGAGGCAGTTAGGGATATTATTTTTCCTTCTCCTTATGGGTCTAGGAGGGAATTCATATTTGTCCATAAAAGAAATGTGTGTGCTCCTGGGCACATATCCAGAGAAAACTCTAATTTGAAAAGATATATGCACCCCAGTGTTCACTGCAGCACTATTTACAATAGCCAAGACATGGAAGCCACTTAAATGTCCATCAACAGACGAATGGATAAAGAAGATGTGGCACATATATACAATGGAATATTACTCAGCCATAAAAAGAAATGAAATTGGGTCATTTGTAGAGACGTGGATGGACCTAGAGACTGTCATACAGAGTGAAGTAAGTCAGAAAGAGGAAAAGCAAACATCATATATTAACGCATATATGTGGAATCTAGAAAAATGGTACAGATGAACCGGCTTGCAAGGCAGAAATAGAGACACAGATGTAGAGAACAAACATATGGACACCAACGGGAGAAAGGCAGGGGTGGGATGAATTGGGAGATTGGGATTGACATACATACACTAATATATGTAAAATAGATAACTAGGGCTTCCCTGGTAGCACAGTGGTTAAGAATCCACCTGCCAATGCAGGGGAAACAGGTTTGAGCCCTGGTCCAGGAAGATCCCACCTGCCGCGGAGCAACTAAGTCCATGAGCCACAACTAGTGAGCCCACATGCCACAACTACTGAAGCCCACATGCCTAGAGCCCGTGCTCCACAACAAGAGAAGCCACCGCAATGAGAAGCCTGCGCACCACAACGAAGAGTAGACCCCGCTCGCCGCAACTAAAGAAAGCCCGTGTGCAGCAACGAAGACCCAACACAGCCAAAAATAAATAAATAAATAAATAAATTTATAAAATAGATAACTAATGAGAACCTGCTGTATAGCACAGGGAACATCTACTTCACCTCGCTGTACAGTAGAAACTAACACAACATTATAAAACAACTATACCCCAGTAAAAAAAAGTCATTCGAAAATTAAATTAAAAAAAAAAGATCCCACAAGTTGCAATGAAGATCCCGGCACAGCCAAATAAATAAATAATTAATTAATTTTTTTTAAAGAAAAGAAAAAAAAAGAAGTGTGTGTGTGCATAAGTTTGGGAGAGGAAACAGGAGTAACTCAACTCATAACTGGTTTTAAGATCTCTTTTGATGAAGACACAAAAGGGAGAACCCCACCCACTCCGGACCACAGTGTGAGACTTGGATTACCAAAATTCCTCCTCCATCTAGACAGTTCTACTGTGTTCAGATCTACTATCTCATCTCCCCTGGGGCAGGGGAGGCGGGTGCTGCCATTACTTTAGGCCCAACCACTCAGACTAGAGAAAATAGATTCCCAAGAGGGAAAGAGGGAAGAGGAATGGTTCCTAGGATGAGATCAATTCCTATGGATAGGTGTAAGGTTTCCCAAACAGCATTTGGAGATTCTCATGGGGAGGTAAATTAGAAGAAGAAAGTATATGAAACAGGAATAATTCTGAGGACAGGGGTATACCCATAAAAGGATTCTATCAGTTTCCTTGCCTCTTCCAGCTTCTGGTGGCTGTTAACATTCCTCCTTAAGGTCACATCACTCCAGTCTCTGCCACCACCTTCACGTTTTCTTCTCATATAAGTGTATAATCTCCTTTTGGCCTCTCTCTTATAAAGACACTTGTGAACAGATTTAAGGTCTACTAAATAATCCAGGATAATCTTCTTGTGTCAAGATCCTTAGTCCAATCACGTCTGCAGAGAGTTTTTCTTTATAAGGTGACATTTACAGGTTCCAGGGATTAGGATCTGATATCTTTGTGTGGCTATTATTCAGCTTACTATAGGCACTCTCCTGTGAAGGATTTAATTTCTTGAATGTTTTCCTCTTAGATCCTCTAAAAGGTCATATTTATCAAACAGATTTAAAATTTCAAGTCCTACCTTTTAATTTCCTTTAATTGTTCCACAACTTTTCAGCAAAGAAAGTCAAATACACTCCTACCGCCCTGTGTGAGGTGTGGGTAATAGAGTGGAGAATAAATAAATATGACAGGAGATGAGAAGGACGCCTTGTCCATATCAAACTCTCTGCTTGTCCCTTTCCAGAGAAGAAGCAGTCTGCCAATGGGATGTGTCTGAGAGTTCCCGGAAGTGATCAGCGGTCACAGGGTGAGTGGGGGGGAGTGGTCATGGCAGAGTTAAAGCAAAGGAGAAAAGCATGAGATGCTAAAGATCATGTTCCAAATTGATAACCGAATAGGGGTTGCAAATAAAAGCTTCCAACTTTCCACCTTATGTTGGAGCAAGCTGTCCCTCGAAAGGGAGTACAGGTAAATTCATATGTTGCATGAGTCTCCTAAATGGAATAAAAACTTTACCCCAGGACTTAAACGCTTTAATAATAATCTTGCTTCTATCCCCTTTCACCCTTTCCTAGTCTCACACCCTCTCTCTCTTTCTCTGTCTTTCTC
This sequence comes from Balaenoptera acutorostrata, assembly GCF_949987535.1. NCBI lineage: Eukaryota > Metazoa > Chordata > Mammalia > Artiodactyla > Balaenopteridae > Balaenoptera > Balaenoptera acutorostrata. The sequence goes on along the minus strand of NC_080068.1, from coordinate 44,858,747 downwards.
TTTGTCTCTGTCTCTCTGTCTCTGTGTGTGTCACACAGACACACAGATACACACATACACACACATACACACAGCCCCTTGTCTCCTGGCAACAACAGTTAACCCAAACAAGGCTGTCCAAAATCATTATCTACTTCTGCCTTTCTCACCACCACCATTACAAACATCACTCAAAACCAAAAGAAAAAAAAATAGCTTGATTCCACACAATGCATGACCATGGAAAATGACAGACTGAGATATAGTGCATTGCGTGTGCTGAGAGTGGTGATATGGTTATAGTGAATTCATCATCCTGACATGTTCATAATACTCTGACAGTGCTGTCTTATCACGCCCCGTGCTGCCTAAGCTGTGCAGCTCAGAGCAGCAACAGCCCTTACACCTCCCCTAAATGCTCTGCCACGCGCTCGTGTGTGTTCAACACTGCCTGGGTGAGGAAAAGGAAGTGCATGAGGACGAGGGCAAAGGGGTGTTGGTACCTGATTGAAATGGAAGCTAAATGGCTTTTCTCATCTGGGCTTTTCTGAGGAGGGGCTCCTGAGCAAGGCCATTGACATCAGCTTTGCTAACACTGATGAATAGGCTGGTCATACAGGACTCTATTTGAAACAGAAGAGATTTTCCTGAATGATGCAATTACTAGGAGATGAGAAGAACTCTCACCCCCTCAATACTGATGAGTTAACAGTCCACAGCGTGCCAGGGAAATCAAGTGTCAACAGAAACCCATACATCCTTATCCCTGCCCCTCCACCCCCCACTCCTCCCAACCTTTGCCAAAAACAAAAAAACAAATCCAGCAGTTCCTTAGTGATGACCGCAAGACACTAGTGTCCACTCTGGAATGAGCAAAACCTATTGTCTTCGTTTGGATTCCCTAGAAGCAGACCCTATGGCAACCTTTCAAGTGCAAGTTCGGGAGGCGCGGGAAGCACTGATTGCCTCCAGCAGGTGACTGGGAAGTGAGAGAGGGAAGGGAAGGAAGGCAATGAAAGTGTGATGGCAAGCTACCTACCACCACTGGGGGTGACTGGCATCTAATCCCATGGGGAAACTGGGAAACAGTAAAAAACACACATTCCCAGGCCACCCCACTAGAGAGGCAAGGGGGTGGGGGATTTGTCCCCAAACTCCCGTCAGCCACTGGTTGAGGGCTGCTCCCTGGAGGGATGAATTCCTGGGTATTTCTGGTCCAGCACTTCTGGTCATCTTTGGACAGGTCACTAATCCCAGCCTGCTAGGCAAGGGACAGCATTACCCCACAACCAGCCCCAGAGAAACTGCTGATTAAGTTAATGATGTCAACAGCCACTAACATCAAACCCTAAATATGGTTTTAGCCACACCACTGAAAAAAAAAGTCTGGCCACACACAAAAACAAGTACTATGCTAAGACTCAACGTCCAAAAGAGGGCTTCCCTACTGTCCTAGGATTACAGTTCTAGGTAGCGTGCTATGCACTTTGGGCACCAGAGTAAACACTCATAATGACTTGGACCCATCGCTTTTCATTTTGCACAAGAACAACTGTACAGGTTTTTTCCCGTGTCGCTCAGGCAGCTCCATTCTCAGCCAGCCAAGCTGGGGCTGACTGCAAGGAAAATTGTGAAGGAGCTGAAGTTTGCTTTAGTCTTCTCAGCCTCCTCCTTCTGGGGCCCCTTCCTACCCAAACCCCTTCAAAACCCTTTCAAAATCACCGAAGGTTCTGATATTAGTCATTTAAACCTAAGCGTAAGTGTAACTTCCACTCACTCCACAAATACTTAATAATCACCTTACTTTAGGTCTGACACTGGGCTGGATGCTGGGAACATAGAAATATAACCCACAGTCCTGGTCTATACACTGTGCTAAGGACTAGGATTAAAGCATACAGAACGAAAGGAGAGCCTCGGGGAGTGGCTACTAGGAAGTGTTCCTCCAATTAGTGATTCAAAGTCCTTGTCCCTTGTTATATATATTTCAAGCATCAGTGAGTAGCCAGAAAGGATTGGGGAGTGGAAGGAAGCCCCTTGCCTCAAATTCCTAAATCCCATGTTGTTGCTGTAGAGATTTCAGGCATTTGGGCGGTTTCCTATTCCACTTACATATAGAACTGGCCTGTTGCCATGGCCTTCAAATTGAAAACTGAGCAACAGTGCACACATCTGTTCTGAAATCCGGCTGTGCATAAAGGATGATTTTTAATTTGCTTGCATATTCCAGAAAAAAATAGATTTCCTATTTATAGATGAATTTGGCATTTGGATAATAATACTCTCTTGGCTTATTATTCAGTGTGGGGATTTCCTCTGTGTTTCTGGCTCCACCTGTTTGGGTCCCTTTTCCCTGCACCTCACTTTAAGGAATCGGAGCCAGAGTCCAAGGAAAAGTCTCTGTGCCTCGCATTTCTTCATCTGTAAAAGGAAGCTAATAATACCTCGCAGAGAAGCTGGGAGGATTAAATGAAATAATGCAACACACTTAGAGACCAATGTCTGACACTGGGAAGGCAATCAGTAATGTGGGGAGTTTAGGAAAACAGATTGGGAAAGTTCATTTCTCCCAACAAGCTCCAAGCTTGTCTGAGAGATTATAATCAAATCTTAGGCTGTACTCCGTAAGAATAGTTATCAAATGCTTACTGATTTCTTAGGAATGAAATAAGTAGGCCTTTGAAAATATAGATGTGCATGGGAAGAGGTTAACCTAACTCCTAACCTCCTGAGGGCAGCTAAACTCAAGTAGGCTGGTGGCCGGTCAATAAGCAGGACACCATCAGCCCTATGGGGCTGCCATATTGGGTTACACTCAAACACCATTAAGCAGGGGATCCTAGACTTTTGGCTTACACACACACACACACACACACACACACACACACACACCAAACACAATGATATCCCTCCAACAAACACATCTAATTCAATTAAGTTTATATGTTATAAACAAATATGAGTGCAGTACTTTTCTTTGGTGAAAGTTGAAATGCCAGAATTATCTTCCAAATCAGGGGTCAGTAAACTTGCTATACAGGTCCAGATAGCAAACATTTTTAGGCTTTATGAACCAAGAAGCAATGTCCTTAATTCTTAGATAATTGTTCTAGTAAAAAGGGTAACACTCTTAAATTTTGCATTTAAAAATGTAAAAACCATTCATAGCTCAAAGACTGGATCTGGCCCCAGGGTCTAGAATTTGCCAACCCCTGTTCTAAAAAGATGAAACTGAGTTTCATTTGCATGAATGAGTCTGCAGTTCCTACCTAACACATTTTCACCGAACAGACCAGGAGCTACACGGCACAATCACTCACCTATAAGAAACAGGCTGTGCGAATCCTAATGTGACCCCAAGCCCCAAAACATACCCATTTCCACCTGAAATTACCCATCTACTATGGCCTGAAATTCTTGCATTCAAACTTCATTTTTTTTGCACTGAGTAGATTCAGTTTTTAAGAAACCATTTAGAGGGGTAGTAAATTAAGTCACTAAAACTTTAACAATAATTTTATTATTTTCTCAAATGACTTCTTCACATGGGAACCTTAAACAACGTATGAAAAATGAAAGAATACCAAAAGAAATGTGAGTAAACAAGGGTGGTCCTCAAAAAAATTGGAATGTTCCCTAATTCCATATCAATTTTTAGAAAAAGATTAGAGTTGGGATAGTGTTATTCTGATGCATCTGCATTTTTCACCTAGTTTCCCTACTCAAAACAGAATAAGATAGTGGTAACGCATGCAGACTCTGGAGACTGAGTGTAGTGAGGCTAGTTCTCACCAGCTGTATAACCTTGGGCAAGTTATTTAACTGAGGGAACCTCACATTCTCTGAAAAATGAGAATGATGTTAGGATCTACCTCAGAGTGTTGATGTAAGGATTTAATGAGTTAGATATATGAAGAACACATAGAATAGTTTTGGCACATAGAAGATTCTCAAAAGGTGTTAACAATGATTGTATTCACAGTTCTCAAATTTTAGTGCAAAGAATAAATGCAGAATTTGTTAAGAATTCATACTCCCAGGACTTCCCTGGTGGTGCAGTGGTTAAGAATCCACCTGCCAATGCAGGGGACAAAGGTTCGATCCCCGGTCCAGGAAAATCCCACATGCCATGGAGCAACTAAGCCCGTGCGCCACAACTACTGACCTTGTGCTCTAGAGCCCGCGAGCCACAACTACTGAGCCCGCGTGGCACAACTACTGAAGCCCGCGTGCCTAGAGCCCGTACTCCACAACAAGAGAAGCCACCGCAATGAGAAGCACGTGCACCGCAAGGAAGAGTAGCCCCCGCTCGCCGCAACTAGAGAAAGCCCGCGCAGCAACGAAGACCCAACACAGCCAAAAATAAATAAATTTATTTTAAAAAAAATTTATCAAGATACACATTTGTAACTTATCTACCTTTTTGTATGTAAGTTTTTTCTTCAATAGCAAAGTAAAAATCAAACACCAAAAACAAAAACAAACAACAAAACAAAACCAGTGCCCTAGGTCAGTAGTTCTCATCCCTGATTGAATATTAAACTCACTTGGGGAATCTTTAACAAACATCAGTGCCTTGGCCCCAATTCTCAGAAATTCTGACTTACCTGATGTAGGGTAGGGCCCAGCCACCAGTACGTTTCTAGAAGCTCCTCAGATGAGCTTGTCCTTTACAGCCATGGTTGAGAACTCACGCCCTAGAACAGTGTTCCCAACCTTACCATGCTTCAGACTCACCTGGAGGGCTTGTAAAACACCAATGATTGGGCCTCTCTTCCAGAGTTTCTGACTCAATGGGATCTAGGGTAGGGCCGGAGAATTTGCATTTCTAAGTTTTCAGGTAATGATGCCGCTGCTGGTCTACAGAACACAGACCATACTCTGAGAATCATTGATCTATGGTGACTTCCTTATAAGGTTAAACATGTAGCATCAAACCCCTCTTGTCCTCATTCATCTAATATTCTTCTGTCGATAAAGAGTTAATGTTCCTCAGCTATTAAAAATCTGTAACCCGGAAACTGGACTGTATCTATAGTAACAGATACAGGTATTTCTGACATCACAACTTCTGATCAAATTAGCAAACATATTCTTTCATGGAAATGTCCATACATTCTTTTAGCAAACATTTCCTGAGCCCTACAATGTACCATTCACTGAGTGGTGTGCAGAGCTTGCTTTCAAGAAGTCTTCAAACCAGAGTAGAACTCCTGAGTCTCCTACATAAAGGGATTCGTGCTGATTTTTTACTGCAAGATGCCTTCTGGATTAATATTTGGAATGGCAATCCCCTTCTGTAAGTGGACACAGCATGGGGCACTAGAAGAATCTGGAGGTCCTTGGGAAAAGACGATGACGCTCTCAAAAAAAGGATGCACACGCTTCAGTGTAAATTTAAGGGATTTTTTTCTTGTATATATTTTAAGTGCTCCCAACCCATTTGCCCTGGAGGCTCTGGTTAGAACTTTACCTTTTACCAGAGAGGGATTCCACTGTAACAAATTTAATGGCAATCTTAAAGACCATTTTACAGTTATAGCCTCAGATAATGCAATGCAGAATAACCCTCAAAAGCATCACAAGCATAACCCTTGGATCACCACTCAAAACTGATTTATTCCTAAGGACTTTGCTCTGCACATTTCCATTCCCCCATGCCCCTTTTTTGTTGTTTACACTACTTAAATTCTATTGGTAAGAAAGGCCTTGGTATTGGATTGCAGTGCCTAGGTAAAATATCTAGGTTATTGCATTTGTCAGCTCTCAAGTCGGGTAGAATAACTGAAGTCCATTTGCAAAGCTTTCTACAGTTCACTAGCAGGAATATAAACTAACAACTTCAATAAGAAAATCAGGAAGAAAAAGCCTTATGAAATTATATTCACCACGACATTTCCCACATTTCTAAAAACTTTTTTGTAAAACAGAAAGCTTTGGTTTAGTGTCAGTTAATACTATGGCAATAAAACACATCATCCATTGTTCTTGATGGCTACAATCTTACTCTCAGTTTTACAGAAACATCTTTTCAACCTTATACCTTGCATCTTACTATCTCTTTGAACAGCATCAATGCTACTTGAAATCCTATGTGATCTGTACCCCAACCTTATGAAATGATTGGCATCTCAGGCAAAATTAAATTGGACAATATGTAAAAAGAGTAAAATTCCATGGTCAAATGGAGTTTGTCCCAGAAATGAAAGGTTTAACATTAGAAAACCAATGTAATTCACGATATTAACAGAAAAGGGATAAATGCAATGACTGTCTCATAAAATGCAGAAAAAACATTTGACAAAAATCGAAATCCATTCATGTTTAAAACTCTCAGCAAACTAGGAATAGAACAGAACTTCTTCAACTGATACATGAAAAACCTACAGTTATAACACAAAATGGTGGAAGACTGAATACTTTTTCCCTAAAATTAGAAACAAGAATTCCTTCTCTCACCACTCTTATTCGACATTTTGCGTGAAGTCCTAGCCAATGTAACAGGTAAAAAAGGAAATAACAGGACTTCCCTGGTGGTCCAGTGGGTAAGACTCCGCACTCTGAATGCAGGGGGCCCGGGTTAGATCCCGCATGCCGCAACTAAGATCCAACGCAGCCTAAAAATAAATAAATAAAAATGTTTTTAAAGAAAAGGAAATAAAAGACATACAGATTGGAAAAAAGAAATAAAATTGTCTTTATTAGTGGACATGACATGCTCATGTACATAGAAAAACCTGAGGAATCTAGACAAAAACTACTAGAAATGATAAGTGTAATAGGAAGGTAGCAAGATGCAAGGGCAATACTCAAAAATCAACTGTATTCCTAAATTGTAGAAATAAGCAATTAGAAATTGAAGTTAAAAAACAATATCATTTATAATAGGATCAAAAAATATTAAATACTTCAGACAATTTTTTAATGTGTGCAAGCTCTTACACTGAAAACAACAAAACATTGCTGAAACAAAATAAATACCTAAATAAATGGAGACATATAACCTATATCATGGTCAGAAAGCTCAATACGATAAGACGTCAATTCTCAACAAATTAGTCTATAGAGTCTTCATAATATTAATCAAAATCCCAGCAGACTTTACTGTAGAAATTGACAGGCTGATTCTAAAATGTATATGGAAATGCAAAGAACCTACACTAGCCAAAACAATTTTGAAAAAGAAAAACAAAGAACCCACACTTCCTTGTTTAAAGACAATATAATGTTACTGTAATCAAAACGGAGTGGTTTTGGCACACACACACACACAAAAGACATATAGGTCAATGGAATAGAATATAAAAGATACCCATTCATATATGGTTAATCTGTATGTTCAATAAAAAATGGTAATAAAACTATTGTATATCTACACAGGGATAAAATGGACCTTGATCCTTTCCTCACTATTCACAAAAATTAATTTGAAAACAATCATAAGCCTAAACATAAAAACCAAACTATAAAACTTCTAGAAGAAAATATTCAAAGTACATATATCCATCTGACACAAATAACTTGTATCCAGAATTTATAAGAACTCTTATAACTCAGTAAAAAGAAGACAAATAATCCAGTTAAAATGGGCAAAATATCTGAACAGAAATTTCACAAAAGGTGATGTATGGAATGCCAAAGAGCATATGTTAAGATGCTCCACATCTTTATTCATAAAGAAAATGCAACTAAAACCACAGTGAGATACCACTACTTCCTTCCTCAAATGGCTAAAATTTAAAAGACTGACAATATCAAATATTAGTAAGGATGTGGATCAATTGGAACTCTCAGACATTGCTGGTGAAAATGTAAAACAATATAACCACTTTGACAAACTATCTGACAGCTCTCTAGAAAGTTCAACATGCATTCACCATGTGACTCAGGAATATTCCTCCCCCCAAGTATCTCTTCAAAACATGTCGTTTTTTAAAAATTGTTATATAAGGGACTTCCCTGGCGGTCCAGTGGTTGAGACTTCGCCTTCCAATGCAAGGAGTGCGGGTTCAATCTCTGGTCTGGGAGCTAAGATCCCACATGCTTCGCCGCCAAAAGAAAAAACCAAAACATAAAACATAAGCAGTATTGTAACAAATTCAATAAAGACTTTAAAAACAGTCCACGTGAAAAAAAATTCTTTCAAAATAAGTTGTTACATGGATGTTTATAGCAGCTTTATTCATAATAGCCAAAAACTGAAAACACCTAGTTGCAATTTAAAAAAAAAAAAATGCTTCATGCAACAATGTAGTTGAATCTCTAAATCACCATGCTGAGTGGGAAAAAAACAGAATGCAAAAGAGCATCTACTGCATAGTTCCATTCTCGTGAAACTCTATGAAAGACAAATTTGTAATGATAGAATGCTGACCAGTGGTTGCCTAGAACTGGAGTTGGGAGATGGGGATTGACTGGGAAGGAACACATAGAATCCATTTGGGCAGATGGAAATGTACTGTATTTGATTGTGTATGCATTTGTCAAAACTTATGGAAGTATTTTACTGTATGTAAATATTGGGAAAATTAATAAAGTAGTCTTGCTCAGGCTCCAGAGGCAGAAGCAGGCCTCTGACCGACCTGTGACCCTGCCTGGACTGCGTGCCTGCTTGCACACCTAACAATTGCTGCTAGCAAGTCAAGCGGCACTTACTACAAGACAGGGAGTGGGTCTTGGAATATCTTGAGCCCTGGGGACTTAGCCAGTCCCCAGGGGTCTGGAAAATCTTGTAATCCACATGGTGAAAGCAACAGCATTGTTAAAGTAAATCCAGAGCTGCATTTCTGCATGCAAACTGATGATATCAGTTTGCGGCCTGGAATATAAATGGAAGCCCCCAGAGCTCCAATCGGAAGTCTCACCCGTGGGGTAGACGTACCGCCCAGGACCCTTCCCAATTGGGGCTCCAGGCTGCTGTCACTCAGGACCCCAGCTGCTGTTTGGATCTGAAATAGGTGTCGGCCCAATTCGGTGATGTATACCCTGTTACGTCTCTCTAATATTCTTATTCCTTTGCTTCTAATGATTGTTTATTAAAATTAAGTTAAATCACCTTTCATTAAAGAAGTCATTAAAGCTGTTTGTTTGTGTGAAACGAGTGGTTATTTTGCCAGGGAATCCAACGAACCTTAAAACTGAAAGCAGGCTTTCAGCAAAACAGTAAATTATACTTCAATAAAGCTAATATTTAAAATAAAAATGTTAACCTTTTTTACATACCTGAATACATTTTGACATTGTCGGTGTAATAAAAAAAGAGGCAATGAATGTGAAGCATCAAGAAGAGCTACCATTATTAAGTGTTTACAGTGTGCCAGAATCTATGCTCAGCATTTTAAAAGCATTTTCTCATAAAACCAATGGCTTAAGTTTTATTGCTGATCCCATTTTACAGATGAAAAAAATGAGACTTAGAACAGGCAACCATTAATAAGCAGTGTGGTTGCTCCAAAGTAGCCCAAGCTCTCAGGACTGCACCATACTGTCTCTCAAAGGAGAAAGACATTGTGCCCTCTGGGAAAGCCCCGAGAGTCATTACAATGAAATGATCTCAAATAGATGACAACAAAGAAGAAAAAAAGTAGGTTTGTTGCCTGGGCATAACAGAAACATAATAATAAACCACCAAAAAGCTTTTCAGGGACCACTAATGTCAAGAGACCATCAAGTCTAAACTGATGGAGCAGCAAATGTAATTATTGCAGCAGGAAAATTCCAGTTTAAAATATAGATTAATCACAAAAGGACAGAGGTCCTTGTTATTATTCTTATTTGAGAGAGGAAATTAACTTATAAAGAATGGCAGACATTTGCAAGGAATAAAAATATGTATACTATCTTCCCACACTTTTTCTTGTCTTATTTACAGGAATGCTTGTATTCCTAGCTCACATTCTTTTACAAGCGAAGTCTCTCAAAATTTTAGGAACAGAGAGTGTTATATTAAATAAATGGGGGACTTCCCTGGTGGTGCAGTGGTTAAGAATCCGCTTGCCAATGCAGGGGACACAGGTTTGAGCCCTGGTCCGGGAAGATCCCACATGCCGCAGAGCAACAAAGCCTATGCGCCACAACTACTGAGCCTGCGCTCTAGAGCCTGTGAGCCACAACTACTGAGCCCACATGCCACAACTACTGAAGCTCATGTGCCTAGAGCCTATGCTCTGCAACAAGAGAAGCCACCGCAGTGAGAAGCCCGCGCACTGCAACGAAGAGTAGTGCCTGCTCACCACAACTACAGGAAGCCTGCGTGCAGCAACAAAGACCCAAAGCAGCCAAAAATTGATTAATTAATTAATTAAATAATAATAATATATTAAATGAATGGACCCAGCTGTAGAACATAAAGAAGAAATGGAAAACAACCTTATTAGTTCTAGAAAAGCAACTATAGCCCTAATACCAAAACCTCATGAAGACAGTACAAAAAAATTTTTTAAGAAGAGGAAAGGAAAGGGAGGGAAGAAGAGAGACTTTAGAAATTTTTCACTTAAGAATATGAGTGAAATTATAAATAAAATATTAGCAGATATAATTCAACAAAATATCATCTAAGGTAACAAAATAGAATTAAACAGGGAAAGTAAGAATGGCCCAGTGGTGAGAAATTTAGTAATAAAATATGCTATAATAAAAAGCCAAACAAGAAAATCCATAAGATAATTCTCCATTTAATCATTTGCCCCAACTTTTCATCTATTTTTTTATCCTGCAATCTTAATACGTGGAAGTTACTGAAATCCTTTTTTGAATAAGGATGGATATCAATTTATACAAAGGATCAAATATGCATTCATAACATCATTACATCTGTAAATAAAATCCCCCAGATGCCAAAAAGGTATTTGATGAAATTAACCTCCATTCCTGATTTTGTTAATAGCTTTAAAATAGGACAAAGAAGAGGAAAAACTCTGAAATTAAACAGACCCAGGGTCAAGTAACACCACTGTTAACCTCATGTACACATAACACAGTGCCAGGTACATGATATGTACCCAATAAATAGAAGTTATTTTTAATATCAAACCAACAACTGGCCTCACAGTTAATAAAGAAATTCTACAGGTATAATATTAAAATTAAGCACAAAACAATGATACTTTCTACTACCTATATTTCACACTGTTTATATGAAAAAATAAAAGTTATGAATGCTGCAAAGGAAATGATAAAATTATCATTATTTGAAGATAATATTCAAATAGAGAATTCTAAAATCTAGTAGAACTAAGAAAATAGTTTAGAAAAATAGCCAGATATAAATATTTCTTTAAGTCAATAGTATTCCTATATAGTAGTCCAGTTAGATAATATAATTTTAAAATATATTTTATTTACTAGAGAAATAACAAAACCTTAAAAGGGAAAATTTCCATGAGAAATATGCATATTATGAAAAATGATAAGTATTTATAGAATAAGATTTAAGTAACAAGAATGGTAAAATTATTGTAAAAATGTCAAAACTTCCAAAGTTTATATTTGCATTTAAAATTCCAACAGAATTGTGGAGGAGACTTTATTTTTATTTTTATTTTTTTTAAAGATGGAATCAGATTTGTCCTCAGCCTTGCAGACAAGCCATTCTTTTTTTTTTTTTTAATTTTATTTTATGCTATTTATTTATTTATTTTTTGGCTGTGTTGGGTCTTCGTTTCTGTGCAAGGGCTTTCTCTAGTTGTGGCAAGCGGGGGCCACTCTTCATCGCGGTGCGCAGGCCTCTCACTATCGCAGCCTCTCTTGTTGCGGACCACAGGCTCCAGACGCGCAGGCTCAGTAGTTGTGGCTCACAGGCCTAGTTGCTCCACGGCATGTAGGATCTTCCCAGACCAGGGCTCGAACTCGCGTCCCCTGCATTGGCAGGCAGATTCTCAACCACTGCGCCACCAGGGAAGCCCAAGGAGACTTTAAATATTCTAAAATTCATCCTAGAGAGTAAGCAGGTAAGAATATCAAATAAAAATGTGTAAAAGAGGGACTTCCCTGGTGGCCCAGGGGCTAAGACTCCACGCTCCCAGTGCAGGGGGCCCAGGTTCAATTCCTGGTCAGGGAACCAGATCCTACATGCCGCAACTAAAACATCGCATGCCACAACTAAAGATCCTGCATACAGCAATTAAGACCCAGTGCAGCCAAATAAATAAATTTTTTTTAATGTACAAAAGATATGTTTTTACTAAGTTACTGAGCTTGATACATATGAAGTCTCAATAAATATGTCCTGAGTCAACTATAAAATCAGGTAGTTAAAATCATGTAATACATAAGTAAATAAACAAAAGGCACACATGCCTAGATTCACATAAATAACTCAGAATTAGACCCTGTCTAATTTTGGTGCCAACTGTTGGTACCTAAAAGTTTTTTAATGATATTGGAGTCATCATAAACCAGTAGAGAGGGGAAGAATTATTTAATACATGATGTTGAGAAAATGAGATGAAAATTTCAAAACAAACCAATAGAGAGTTGCCTTTCTTGTCATAACTAAACTCCAGATGGATCAAAGACGTAAGCAGTTACATTCAGAGCATACAAAAACTATAAATCCTCTAGAGGGAGAAGGAATTCCTAAGTTCAAAAGCAATAGAAGAAGGACTTCCCTGGTGGAGCAGTGGTTAAGAACCTGCCTGCCAATGCAGGGGATATGGGTTCAATCCCTGGTCCAGGAAGATCCCACATGCTGTGGAGCAACTAAGCCCATGTGCCACAACTACTGAGCCTGTGCTCTAGAGCCTGTGAGCCACAACTACTGAGCCCACGCACCGCAGCTACTGAAGCCCGCATGCTCTAGGGCCCACGTGCTGCAACTACTGAGCCCACATGCTGCAACTACTGAAGCCGCATGCCTAGAGCCCGTGCTCCGCAACAAGAGAAGCCACCGCAATGAGAAGCCCGCGCTCGCCACAACTAGAGAAAGTCCGCGCACAGCAACGAAGACCCAATGCAGCCAAAAATAATAAAATAAAAGGATAAAAAATAAAACACTTAAAAAAAAAAGCAATAGAAGAAACAAAAGATCAATAGCCTTACTACCTAAAACATGGAAACTTCTCCAAGTTAAAAAAAAATCAAATTAAAAGGCAACTGAGAATTACATAGTAGACAAATTATTGTTCTTGTTACAACTTATAGGGTTCGTATATACAACAAGGGGAAACCCACAACTCAGATAACTTAATAATATAAATAGACAATCCACAAAAGAAAATACAACAAGTAAACAAACATGGAGAAATGTTCCAGTAGAAATTAAAGAAATACAAAGTAAAACCACAGTAAAGTGCTATTTTCCTTATGAAATCAGGAAGTGCTTTGTTGAATGATAATGTTCTATACAGACCCCGTGTTGTGAAACTGGTATTTTTATGCCAGGTTTCAACCTTTTAACATTGTTGAAAATTTAAATTGGCACAACCATTTTGAAAGCAATTTGGAAATATTTTTCAAAGGTCTTTAAGTTCATTCATAGCTTTTGACACAATAATTCCATTTTTAAAATTTTATCTTAAAGAAATAAATATAGGAAAAGCTTTATGTGCAAAGATATTCATTAGAGTATCATTTTTAATAGCAAAAATTGGAAGAAAAATCTTAAATATCCAATAGTAATGAAAAACCTAAGTAAACAACTTAGGTAAGTAAACCCACTGAATGGAATCATAAGTAGCTATTTCAAATGATGGATAAAACTGTTAAACACTTTTTCTTTGGGAAGTGAAGTTATAAAGAATTTTCATTTTGCACTTGATGCATTTCTAAAGGTTTGAATTTGTTATTTCTTTCCTGTTATAACAAGAAAAAAGATAGGACGATACTTCCATTTTGAAAAAAAATGTTGAAATGATGGTTACAAAGATTATAATAATAACATGTGGAAACATTCTCATTATCCTTTGGGAAAAAAAGATCCAGAATAAAATACCCATAAATGCTAACCGTGGATGTGTTTATTGATGAGAATATGAATGATTTTTTGCCTGCTTTCCAAATCATTGAATTCAACAATCACTTATTGAGATCCTAAGTTAAAGGCCCTGAACTAGGACAAAGATGTATAAGATGCATAAGATGCCATGTTGCTTATTAATGCACATGAGTCATTTTTATAATATTCAGGGCAGTTATTTTCTCCCTGCAAAAGAGGTACAAAACAATCCACTCAGAGTTTATTATTACACAAATTTTTGTGGTGTAAAACTCTAATATACATTCTCAAACATATATAAGAATATACTAATAAGATTAACAATTTTGGTCTATAATAACAACTTCCAAACTTTCAAAAATCCAACCACTCTAACAAACATGAGAAAAGAAAGGTGGAAATTTATTTTCTGATTCTTCAGATCCCTGAGATTATTTAAACACCTGCTGCAAGCACAGAAATTGAGAGTAAAATTTTTATAATGCTGAGTAGCTGCATTTAGTAAATATTTCCTACTAACCTCAAAAGTGAGTTTGACCATGTTCAGAAATTTCAATAAAATATGGACTAAATTAATGTCTGCCAATTCAGAAGCATTTTCTTCTGTTATCTTTCATAGCATTCATTTATTTGTTAAATTAAATGAGTTAATACATAGAAAGCACTTAAAATAGTACCCAGCATACAGTAAGCACTCCACAAAAGTTAAATATTATTTTTAACTATTTAACAAATATTTTTAAGCAACTAATATGTGCCTGGCCTGATACTAACCATAATTAAATAAAGCATAGATACATCACTGCAGAAGAACAGCTCTAAAGTATGGGAATGCTTTTCCCATCAGCATCTTTCTTGAGTCCACATTAGAGCTCCTTGACCAATAACAAAATGGAGGCAGAATGTCCACATTGGGGGTAGAATGAGAACCATCCAATCAACCAAACCACTGTTTTAAGCTACTATGATTTTGGAGTTGTTTTGGAGTTCTTTGTTACACAGCAAAAGCTAACTGATACAAGACCAAATTGATTTAAGAATACACATGCAGGGCTTCCCTGGTGGCACAGTGGTTGAGAATCTGCCTGCCAATGCAGGGGACACGGGTTCGAGCCCTGGTCTGGGAAGATCCCACATGCCGCGGAGCAACTAGGCCCGTGAGCCACAACTACTGAGCCTGCGTGTCTGGAGCTTGTGCTCCGCAACAAGAGAGGCCGTGACAGTGAGAGGCCCGTGCACCATGATGAAGAGTGGCTCCCGCTCGCCACAACTAGAGAAAGCCCTCGCACAGAAACGAAGACCCAACACAGCCAAAAATAAATAGATAAATAAATTAAATTAAATTTAAAAAAAAGAATACACATGCAAAAATTAAGCAAAATATCAAATTATTCCCAACATTAAAAAATACATTATAAAGAAAATGAATCCAATAATATGATGATTTTATTTCTACGTAAATGTTATCATCTTTCAAGTCACATTCTGAAACCTGATATTTTTACTCAACAAAAAATTGTAGATGATCATGTTTGTATATGTAGATTTACTCCATTTTTTCTAAAAAAATTCACACACAGTATTTCAGCGTATGGATAAATTGGTTTATTTAATTGTCCCCCAATAATGGATATTGAAATTATTTATAATTTTGTGCTATGACAAATAATTCTTACCTTTATCTCCTTGAGGGGAAAAAAACTGGGGGAAGAATGTCTTTCCTTTGTATATCCTGAAGAGTAGGTTCTTGTTGGAGTTATTACCTGTCCACAATTGGAGCAAAAAAGGTAGCCAGGTAACAAATATATAAACGCCAAGGTGGGAACAGAGAAGGATGGTGAAGTCTCTGGAAATAATATGGGGAGTTCACTGGATGAAATGTAAGAGACAATGGTGACAGAGTTGACATTGTGTCAGCATGGACCCTCCTCCCTTTGAATCCCCTCTTGAACTCTCCTAAGACTGTCTCCTCAATGACACATCCTAATGGCTGAGTGACATCTCACAGTAGGGAGAGAGCATTCTCCAAGACTCATAGAAGAAAAGGAGTATAAAGAAATCACTTAGAAACAGTTACTGGAATTGAGCAAACGGCAGCTTTGCTAATGAAAACTATGTCAAATATCATCAAAGAATAGACACAAGTCATAGTTAGAATCTATTTTCTGGGACAAAGCAGATCTAGAGTCAAGTTCAACATTTTAACCATTGATAAATAAATAGCTACCACCTCTCTTCAAAAAAAATCTTCTAATAAGGTAAATATAAAAGTGCTTAATTGATAAATAAGAAAAGCAAACATTATGCTAAGCACCACTGGAGGTAGATTTGTGTTTTGACAGGCAATAGGAATAGAATCCAAAACTCTAATCAGGACTACTAAGAATACTTGAACAATTTTTGTCAATTTCATGATTTCCTTGCTTTATTCCTACATTGCAAGTTGATTGGGGACTATTATATGTTTTTTAACAATGAAATTCTAGATATTTAATTTCAGTTAAACACATATTCTCCAGTATGTAATCTAATTAGGGTGGGGTGGGGGAAGGTATAGAAATGAGACCATTTCTTGAGCAGCCTGGAAAGTGAGGTAGGCCCAAAGCACCCCGGAGGTGTTCCTAAGCCTCCTTGGGCTACAACAATGAACAGTGTCCTTCCCAGAAAAGGGAGGGATCATCTCTCTTTAATTCTTCAGGCAGATTTCTGAAGCAACAGAAATCTCTGCATTTTCTCTAGCTAATATTATAAATAATACATTAATCCTTATTAACCCTGCCTGAAAAAAGAATGCTCTGCTAAAGTCCAATCCATATTTTTCTGGGACAAATTCAGAAGTTTTTACTCTTGAGGAAAATGTTTTGTTCCTTTTACTAAGGTTTTTCTGACTCAGGTAAAACCCCCAAAGGATCTTCAAGGTTGGAAAATACCTTGAATATCTTGAACACCACAGTCAAACACTTGAGCAAAATAAACCTTGTCTTCAGCTGCCAACCAAAATACCTTCCTGGATTATTTGGCTTGTGTGTGTGCCTTAGCTTCCTTCTGAGTAATAGAAAGATGCAAATGTTTAACAACTTCTTTAACTAAAGATTACTTCAACACACAGGCCCCAAAGTTCTACCAATTCCTATCCAAACCCAGGCATTCGCTACCAGGCAAAGGGTATCCCTTAGGAGATATTCATAAATTATCTGCCCAGCTTTCCATGCATCCAGTAAGTGAAACTATTCTCAGATAATCATGGAGAAACACCAGAGACCACTAGGGACTTGGGACCAATTTACCCAACAATTTGGACCTTGGCACTGACTAGTTCTATCTATTATTGATAAAGAAATTGCTCGCTATTACAGCCCCTCCGGGTGACATTATTCTTTGCACAGCAAAAATCATTAGGCGGTGTCAGAAAGGGTTGATATGTCTGAAATTACACTGCACATTTGCCCACTAATAGCATGTAGTGGTCACACATTTTTTATTAGGAATGTAAAATGACGAGCATGCATAAAGAATTATACGGAGTGAGTCATTTTTGAATCAGCTTCACCAGCCTCCAAAGATACAAGATGACTTACACTCACATAATACCCTTCTCGAGTTTTCTTCAGGGCAACAGAATTCAAATCCCATGTCCTGGAGCAGGAAGTTCCCCTAACTCATTTAGTATTATTTTAACCTCTTCTGAATTGGTGACTCAGAAAAGACAAAAACTAAAATGATAGATTAGGCAGAAAAACATAACCACAAACAAAAGGTTTTCAAATTTCTAGTTCAGCAACAAAGAATAATTATTACAATTTACTTTAGTATAGTGGTTTACTAAGAACTTTTTTTTTTAATTATTATTATTTTTAAATTTTATTTATTTATTTATGGCTGTGTTGGGTCTTCGTTTCTGCGCGAGGGCTCTCCCCAGTCGTGGCAAGCGGGGGCCACTCTTCATCGCGGTGCGCGGGCCTCTCACTATCGCGGTCTCTCCTGTTGCGGAGCACAGGCTCCAGACACGCAGGCTCAGCAGTCGTGGCTCACGGGCCCAGTTGCTCTGCGGCATGTGGGATCTTCCCAGACCAGGGCTCGAACCCGTGTCCCCCGCATTGGCAGGCAGACTCTCAACCACTGCGCCACCAGGGGAGCCCAGAACTTTTAAGTATAGTATTCTACATTCAATATTCTGATTCTCACAACAGCCTACCTAAAATAATACTAGAGCACACTATAACAACAATGAACTATTATGCAGCCAGGCAAAAAATTGATGTTGTAGAACTAATGGCGTGGAAATATTGAATCCAAAATGCTGGTTTCAAAAGAGATTGGATTATTTGGTCCTGCTTTTTGTAAAAAGATATATATACATGCTTATGTACACACACACACATATAGAAAAGAGCCTGGAAAGGTATCAACCAACTGTGGTCTCTGCATTGTGATTACTGACTCTCTTTTCCCTTGTTTATTTTATTTTCTGATATATCTGCAATGAACATGTATTACATGTATGATCAGGAAAAGATAATCATATATGATGAAAGGAGTGATGACCTTATATTTTTAATAAGACTTTTTCAGTAAACTTCAATAATCACAGCTTAATACCAAGGAGAAATGGGACCTTAGCTTGAGCTGCTTTTAGAAAAGACATTTTTGGAAATAACAGAATTCACTAAGTCTTATAATCATCCATAGTCATAAAGTCTGCTAGTTCAGAACAATTCAGCACAAAATACACATTGAGTGATGTCTTAGCCCAAATCCTCCAGGAAGCAGAACTTTCAGTAAGGATTAAAGTGCTGGTACTTTACTTGAAAGGTGCAAGCCAATGACCACCTCACAACATTCTGCAGAGACACAATGGGTCACTCAGCCAAGTGTTCACTTAGTACTTGGAGTTTCTCAGTAATTGATTACAAGAAGTAAGCACCCTGGAACAGTCCAGGCAGGGAAAAAGGAGAGCTTATTCGCCCAGTTCGCTATCTTCAATGCTCCTTGATCAAGGCCTCTCTGAGTCCACCATCCAGCCCCTCAGTACCCACTCAGGAGGCTGGATCCCATGCCCTGAGTGCCCAAATGCAGAAGTACAGGGCTAATTTCATACAGGTGGGGCTCAGCATTTGGGCTGTGAATGCCAGACAGATCCAGCGCCTCAACTCAGACTCCAGAAAGGAAGGCAACCAGCAGAGGTGACAGCATCAGAAAGGAGGCGGCTCATTCATAAGAAGGAGGTGACTCAAGGACTCTGAGAAGGGGTATAAAGACTTACGTCCAATATAAATGACTTGCTATATCTTGGAAATAGCCATTTTATTACATCAAATTCCATTAACAGCATTAATAAAACATTTTCTCCCACATCTGTAAACATGCAATAGACAACAAAGGACCTTGTTTTATTCATCTGCTTCACTGACATCTGGCAAAACATTCACATGCACATGAAATGGACATGCTCAGATTACTGAATGTATAGGTTATACTTCATTCTTGGCACATGAAATACACTTCCACCCTTTACTTTTCCACTCAGGAAAGCATACTAGAATGCAAAGAGATGAAGCTGATATTATTAAAGAAATTATGTTAAATCTACTCTATTTTTTTAAAGTAAACCATTTACAAACTTTAGTACCTTTGAGTTTTTAAAAAATTACTCATAATTTACTTCATAACTGATCACTACACCTTGTATGTAGAAATGCTGATTAAGATACTTCACACCCATTAGGATGGCTATTATTAAAAATAATAATAACAACAAGTGTTAATGAGGATGTGGAGAAATTAGGATTCTTGTGCTTTGCTGGTAGGAATGTAAAATGGTGTAGCTGCTGTGGAAGCAGTATGGTGGTTCCTTAAAAAATTAAAACTAAAACTGCCATATGATCCAGCAATTCTACTTCTAGGTATATACCCAAAAGAACTGGAGGCAGGGACTCAAACAAATGTTCACAGCAGCATTATTCACAGTAGCCAAAAGGGAAAAGCAACTCAACTGTCCATCAAGAGATGAATGGATAAACAAAATGCAGTTTATACATACAATGAAATATTTTTTACGCATGTATCTTTAAGCAGTGCTTTCTTTTCTTCCAGGTTTATTGAGGTATAATTGACAAATAAAACTGTATGTATTTAAAGTGTACAGGGACTTCCCTGGTGGCGCAGTGGTTAAGAATCTGCTTGCCAACGCAGGGGACACGGGTTCAAGCCCTGGTCCAGGAAGATCCCACATGCCTCAGAGCAACTAAGCCCGTGCGCCACGACTACTGACCCTGCACTCTAGAGCCCGCGAGCCACAACTACTGGAGCCCGCGCACCTAGAGCCCGTGCTCCGCAGCAAGAGAAGCCACCGCAAAGAGAAGCCCACGCACCTCGACAAAGAGTAGCTCCCGCTCGCCGCAACTAGAGAAAGCAGTCACACAGCAACAAAGACCCAATGCAGCAAATAAATAAATAAATAAATTTTAAAAATAAAAAAATAAAGTGTACAATGTGATGATTTGATATATGTATATACATTGTGAAGTGACTACTGCAATCAAGTTAATTAACACACCCCTCACTCACATAGTTACCTTTTTGTTTTTGTGGTAAAACTATAGAATATTATTCAGCCCTGAAAAGGAAGGAATTATGACATATGCTACAACACAAATGAACCTTAAAGACATAATGCTAAGTAAAATGAGCCAGTCACACACACACACAAAAATATTGTATGATCCCACTTACATGAGGTACCCAGAATAGCCAAAATCATAGAGACAGAAGTAGCATGGAGGTTGCCAGGGGCTGGGGGAAGAGGGACATGGGGAGTCATTGTTAATAGATACAGAATATCAGTTTGAGATGATGAAAAAGTCCTGGAGATGGATGGTAATGATCTGTGCACAGCATTGTAAATGTACTTAATGCCACTGAACTGTACACTTAAAAATGGTTAAAATGGTAAATTTTATGTTATGTATATTTTACCATAATAACAATAAACTTAAAA
Source organism: Balaenoptera acutorostrata (assembly GCF_949987535.1). Taxonomy (NCBI): domain Eukaryota; kingdom Metazoa; phylum Chordata; class Mammalia; order Artiodactyla; family Balaenopteridae; genus Balaenoptera; species Balaenoptera acutorostrata. The sequence goes on along the minus strand of NC_080068.1, from coordinate 44,837,838 downwards.
TTTAATGCTAATCAGAAACTACTCTTGAACATAGTAAATAATCAATGAATGCTTATTGATACAAAATACACAAGCGGAGCATCTGCACTGGTGCTAGTGTAATAAGTTGCTCAAAACTATAAAACTATGAAAACCCACGTTAGGCCTAATTTTTCCAAAGTATGAAATGAAAATAAAATACACCCCCCAAAAAATACTTAGAAGAAATTATTTGCAATGCTCATAGCCATTAAAAAATTAATACATTCCTTAATACACAAAGAACTCCTACAAAGTAATAAAGAGAAAGGCAAACAATCTCATAGAAAAAAATGTGCAAAGAATGTGAAAAAGCAGGTCACAAAATAACTATAAATGGTCAGTAAATATTTTAAAATAAGCTCAACTGCATCAGTAGCCAGGAAAATGTAACCAAAACAATGTGATGCTTTTTTGACTATTGGTTTGACAACATTTTTTAAATCAACTATTGTATATGGGGATAAGTGGGAGTAAAAATTAATATAATTTTTGTGCAAATAAATTGCCCAGAATCCTTTAAAATATAAAAACATACAAATCCTTTGACACCTTGTAAAAAAATCCTTTGATGCACCTGTAAAAATGCATCCTAGAAGATACTTGCACTGTTGTGAAAGGATTTCTTGCAAGAAAGTTCACTGCAGTATTGTCTATAGTCAGAGAAATAGGAAAATAATCTCAATGTCCATCAAGAGAAATGATTAAACAAATTTTTGGTAAAACCATTCCATGAAATATTAAGCATCAGTTAAAAAGAATTAGGTAGATCTACACGTGCTAAAATAGATATTCAAAATGTATTGTTAAGATGCATAAAAATACATAAAGTAGGATGTCATTTATGTTTAAATATAAATTACCTATGTGTATATATGCATTGTATGTGTGTATCTCACAAATATAAATATAAGTATCTTGGAAAACACATATTAAATTAACCCTGGGCAACTCTGGAATGGAGGCATGTATGTGAGTGCAGGAGAATGAGGCACTTATAGACCCAATTAGTCAGAAGTCTGTTGATCCTAAGCGAGAGAAACATAGCTAAAAATCACGCAGGGCAAAGAAGGAAATGTTATAAATCTGGAGCTCCTGGCTTTAGACAAGGCTGCAACCAGGAACTCAAAGGATGCATCAGGCCTGTCTTACTCTCCTGGGCTGTCACTCCTTAGTTTTGTTCTTCAAATAAACCCTTTCCCCAGGGTAGCTGAAGCGGCCCCTTGGAAGCCCAGACTCCCATCCATCCAACGGAGCAACCCCAGAGAAAGAAGAGGCTGTCATCCCCTTCACCTCCCAAAGAAAAGTCTGAGGGGGAACTGATAGCTCCAGGTTGAATTAGTCAGGGTTTGCATTTAGAGGCAAGTGACAGAAAACCCAATTAATATTAGTTTCAACACATAAGAGTTTGGGGCCTTTCCCCCAAACCACGATAAGTCCCCAGAGTAGGCAGCTGCTGGCCTCCGTTCACAGCCACGCAGTTCTCTCCACCTTCCTTGTGGTCCCAAGGTGGCAACTGTTGCTCAAGCTAACGCATCTCTGGGGACAGGCTGAGAAGAAAGAAGGAGCATCTGCAACAGGGAAACAAAGGCTTCCCCCAAACCATATGCAGGTTTCTTGTTTCCTTCTTACTGGCTGAATGGTGTCATGCGCTCACAGCCACTGCGAAGGTATCTGGGAAATTTTAGCATTCCAAACTCAACAGCAAAGGGGAGCAACGGAAGCAGGTGTTGAAAGGTTGTCGAGTGAATCAACCAAGATAATATCCTACAAATGCCTGTTCCTGACTAATCAATCCCTACAGCCAGCCAGGCTCAGGTCTCAATTTTCACCCCTGTATCAGGGGTGAGCAGTGCTCTGTGACCAACCCCAAGGACCACATGGAATAGAAGAAGTGCCATCTCTAAAAACACTGATCTTGCCAAAGAAAGGGTATAGAAAAGCATCCCAGATAGAAAGAATTAGAGTTACCATGGTTGATTACAATGATAAGTAAAATACATACACACACACACACACACACATACGCACACACACATGCACACATACACAGAAAAATAAGTATGCACACACACAGATACCAGGCTAGAAAAGTTGAAAAAAAATTTTTTTTTAAACCCACACTATTAACTGTGTTTATCTTGTGGAGTAGGGGTTCAGAGAACACGATAACTTTCCTTTCTTTTTTTATGTAGCTCCCCAAAATAGTTGAGGAATTGAAGGTGATTCTTCCTTATTTTGGCTTTTTTTGGGGGTTTTTTTTTTTTTCAGTATCTTTCAACTAACAAAGAAATTTTTTAATCATTAATAATAATATGATAACAAACCACATTTTACTAAAGGAGGAAATGAGACTAACCAGTTTGTTTTCATTATGATCCTGGAAAAATGATCCTGGAAATGATCATCACGGGGCAATATTTATTAAGAAGGGCATCAAAGAAAAAACACTGGGTAAAGATAGAATCATGAATAATGAAAACTAATCTCTCCCATTTAATTTTCCCTACATTTGTCTAGATGAAATTACACCTACTAAATATTGACTTTGCTTCTAAGGACCTGAAGGCATGTGACATATTTTATTTGACATAGATCACTACATTTAACCTTTGGGTAAAGATGGAGCCCGCATATCTCATTCAGTGACACAGAAGAAAGAGATGCATAAAGAGGTGAAGTGATGAATCTGGGCTCAGTTGTCACACAGTAATTGCCTTATGGATCTCTCTGCCACCTATGAGGAGGCCTGGGTGACTGGGTTTGTAGTGACTGCTTTACAGCCAGTTTGTCCCCCTACCCAAAGAGAAGGGGTTCTTCACCAACGCACTGTGAACTTGGGTTGGAAATAATCACGTTTTTTTCCCCCACAAACCTCTAACTTGGGTTTCCTTCTATTATAATATAGAGCACAAACCACAGTAATTAGAAACATCTAGGAATTTGCCACCAACAGAAATCCCAGATGTTTCCTAGCATATCACATTGTTGCTGACTTTTTGCCATATTATTTGTACACATCACTACTTCAAAATTACAGCAGTTACTAGAGCTACTACCTTGTGATTACTAGATTTCAATAAAAATTGTTACATATATATGTAATCCTATATATTTCATTTTATGCATTCAGAGACATTCTTCTAAATGCCGAAAGGATCCACGGTACAAAAACAAAACAAAATCACACACACACACACACACACACACACACACGGAGAACAGATTAAGAGCCTCTGCATAGAGTATCTCAAGCACCGGGGCAGATATAAGAGCCTCCAAACACCTTCCTAAGACTTTCCCATGATAAGAAAAAACATCCTTGTTCCCACAATAAGAAAAAACAGCCCTGAGATACAACGACAAAATATCAGGCCCATTGTTTGGGGCACATGTTTGTCTCATGTTACGACATAACCATAGGACTAATCAAGTCTCAAACCCCATTGGGTGCTTTTCTCCTCCCAGGGGCTTCTCAAGAGACCCCTCTAATTTCACTGCCATCGAGGAGCATCACATACTGCCTGGGTCACTCACGCACGAAGCAATTGCCATTTCTCCAGCATAATCAACACTGCAGCAGTATAATAGTTCACAGTCAACACTTAAAGGCACAATCAATAAAACTAGAAACCATGTAAAAAGGTTAAAACCTATCAATGTTTCCTCTTTAGCTGTCAAAACACTCCCTAGCAAGGGAGAAAATTATGAGTATCGCTTCCACTACATCAATTAGCTGTCACTTTTGGTGTTTTCTTATGGGCATTGAAGCCAAGCATAAGTAGTTTGGAATCCCAGCTCTTCTATCTACTGTGAGTGACCTCTGGCTAAAATCCTACCTGAGCTTTGGATTTTTTAGCTGAACAACCCTCAATGGGTTGTTCATTCATTCATTCAATCATTCATGCACTCAATTAACAAATGCTTTTTGCATGTGCTATAAGTTCTCTCTACCACAGTTCTGAAAAGGTAATGCAGAAGTGGAAGGAACTTTGGGAGACTCAATATGTCAAGACAAAAACCCACCAATGGTTCAGAAACAATGGGCCCATCTTTTTATGTCTCAGAACTCAGTATCAGACAGATGGAGTTTCCCAGCAGGAAGGAAGGGGGTTAAGGATACTGCAGATATGCCTCAGAACCAGGTTAGGACAGTTGCCTGAAACAGACCCAGTCAGCAAAGGAACATGGGCTGGGCACAATGGAATGAACATCAGTGGCTGAAACAAAGTTCCACCAAGGAAGTGCAAGAGAAGATTGCGGGAGCCTTGGCAAGAACAAGACAAATTAACAGGCACCAAAGCTGACAGCCAGAGCAGGTCGCTGCACACACAGGATGGAGAAGAAGAGAGTGTTGGAGCCCGGTAGTCACTGAAGCATGAAACCCCGGCTGGCAACAAAAGAGAACCAGGGAGGGGGCCAGGGGCCTCCAAGAGTACTCACGTCTCAGGTTTAGGAAAATGACTATTGCTAAGCAGAGAGTAAGGGACCTGACACGGTGCACGTCCTGCCTCAGTGAGGCCTGGCTCTGCACCTGGGCCAGGATGGGGTGGATATATAAGCGGCTTCAGTGGCACCAGCTTTGAGGCACCAGAAAAGGTGAAGCAAAGGAAGCGAATGATAGGAGAGGGTTGATACAACCAATGGTTCAACTTTAAAATGTGGCCAAGAAGAGATGCAGACAGGCTCCCCTATCACTCCGCCACCACTTTATCAAGGCCCTTCCGATCTTGGAAATACCCTAGCATCGAACACTGGATCAGGATTTGCCAAGAAAATACATTACTCTGATTACAAAGTGAAAGCTGTCAGAGAAACAATGCTAGCGACTACTAGAGGTTGCCTAAAAATACACTGTGAAAAATTAACATACCAGAGATTAATCCATTTCAAAAAGCAGTTCCTCCTACTCCAAATTAGCACTAAAAATCATGGGAAATACAATAATTCCTTATATCTAGACTTAAGTTTGTGGGGTGAAACATCTGTAAATCTGAATCACAAGTTTGCACTTAAGACACTCAGTATGCAACCCTCCCCAAGGACAACCAAAGACCCTGACATGACAAATCAACCTTATTTATCATGTCAAACAATTTATTAACATTTTTTACTGTAATCTTTTCCATAACAGGCCCAAGCAGGAGATGTCTTTTAAAGTTGGGTGGCCTTTAGTTTCAAAGAAGGAAATATTTTCATTTACAAAAACTATGCTTTACTTTTCATAGGGAAACACTAACCTTAAAATGGTATGTCACTGTATTACAAAAGGAGTGGAAAGTCACAGAAACGAACATATTTGTATAAGTTCTCTGAGATTAGGGTAATTTTTTTCAAATATTTCTTTAATGTTGTCATATCATCTTTCCAAAAATAAACATATTCAAATGCCCTTCTTTCCTTGACTTATTCTGAATTAGAAAACTGAACTGGTCTAGCCTTTGATTAACTATCCCCTGTGTTGTTAATATCATAACTTAAACCCAAGTGTTATTTGGCCACCTCTGCCGCTGGTCCGGCCTCTCCTTTACAACCTGGCTGTCACTAAGAAGTTGCTCTGACTTTGTCGTTGTGTGAAGACTCCTCCAAAGCACTTTAAGATAAAAATGCTCTACATGTTTTGAAAGTAAAAGTTTCTGAAGGCTTTATAACATCTCCCTCTCCTTTTCTGGGACAATTGTACTAAAAGTCATGTGGATATGAGGGGTCCCTCTGGGACTGCAGAAAGAGTCTTCACTTGACTATCACACCTGAAAGTCCACAGCAATAACTCGTATTTTCCTTTAAAAAAACATTTCACCTTATGTTCAGGGCAATATAAACTTCTGCAGTCCCCAGAGCTTCCTCCTTCTAACATCAAGTTTGGGTTGCAGGCCAAAGGTATAAGGCTAAATTCAAGGATCCCACATAAAAATTTCTGTTTGTTCTTTTAAAAATGAAAATCTTTCCAATGGAGAACAACTGAATAGGAGCTGATTGCCCAATCAGTATCTGTACTTGGAATTAGCAAATAATAAAATGAGTACAGTTAAAGTTACTTTCCAATTTTTTATATATCATCAAAGATATTCAGTGATCATATTTGTTGTAGGTTGAATCGTGTCCCCCAAAAAGATATGTTTAAGTCCTAACCCCCAGTACATGTGAATGTGACTATTTGGAAACAGGGTCTTTACAGATGTAATCAGATTAAGATGAGGTCATTAGGGTGGGTCTTAACCCAATATGACTGGTGTCCTTATAAAAGGAAAATGCCATGTGAAGACAGAGACACACAGGGGAATGCCAGGTGACAACAGAGGCAGAGATCAAGTGCTGCAGCTGCAAACCAAGGAATGCCAAGGATTACTGGCAAACCTCCAGAAGCGAGGAAGAGGCAGGAAGGGGTCCCCTACTGATTTCAGAGGGAACATGGCCCTGCTGATTTCAGACTGCCAGTCTCCAGAACTGCGGGACAACAAATTTCTGTTATTTTGAGCCACCAGTCTGTGGTATTTTGTCATGGCAGCCCTTTGGAAACTAATACAATGCCTCTGCTTCTCATTGCTAATTTTCACATCAATGTGAGATTCTTGGTGGACTTTTCCTTGAAAGTACCTTGTTCATTTGGCTAGTGTAATAGGAATGATAAAGAACCAGCCCTGTACAATGCGTGCAACGGGTTTAGTATTTCAATATGTGTAACAAAAGGTCCCGCTTGCCAGCGTTGCCAGATAAAATGCAGGATGCCTCATTAAATTTGAATTTCAGATAAACAGTGAATAATTTTTCAGTGAAGTATGCCCTATGCATTATGTGGGACATACCCTAAAATTATTCATTGTCTATCTGAAACTCAAACTTAAGTGGGTGTCCTATATTTTTATTTGTTAAATCTGGCAGCCTCATAGATTAGTTAATATTCCACTTCATAGATGCAAGGCATATTCCATCATTTGCTGTTTGTTTCTACTCCTTGAGCCAACAAGACAAACTGCCATATATTGAATACTATATAGCCTGTTCTTCCTCTTCAGTTTCAAGTCGCTCCAGTTTAATTTGTAGAACTATTAACAATTATAGATGGATGATGATTGCTGCAGTGAGTTTGCTTTGGGTAAGCACCATGACATCCATACAGCTTTTATTAAACGCTACACAATCAATAAAAAGAAATTAGAACCATCCATTCTACGTGTGAAGATGTAATCAGCTTTCAGGGGCATTCTAAATTCTTTATTTCAGTGTTGTGACCGACATAAGAATCTAGGAAAGAACACAAAAGGCATCATTTTTTTTGCTTTTCACCCACACTAAATTAATTATTTCTTACAAAAATGTAATATATCCCTTTATGGATAAGCTCTTATTAGGAGACTTTGTAATCTGCTACTTCAATCTTATTTCTTATTCTCCCGGGACCTCTGCTTCTTCATCTGTAAAATTAAGGAGGTAGAAGACGCACTTCCAGAGCCTTTGTCAGAATTGTGGAGTTAACCACAGGCTTAATCAGCCTTTCTGTCTACTCCCTTTTGCCTCCCCGCCACAGAAGACTCACCTCCCGTCAAAGTTCCTCTTCCCTGGGGCTGGGGAAGGCCTTCCCATGCATAACGAAAACCACAAAAGAAACAATTATTAAATTTGACTGAATACATCAAAAGACTCTACGAACAAAAGTAAAACACAAATGACAAACTGGAAAAGATATTTGCATTACACAATATACAAAACTTTCAACATGCCAAGAAAAATTTGGACAAAGGACATAATAGGCAATTTACACACTTATACACACACACTTGCATACTATATGTGTATGTGTGTGTCTACATACGCATATACATATGCACACACAGAGATAATAAACATGAAAATACATTCATCCATTGGTAATTAAAGAAATACGAGTTAAGAAAGAAAGCATCATTTTGCTTACCAAATTTTCAAAATTCTTTTAAGAAAACCACCCAACAATAATCATCAACAGGAGGACACTGGAACTCACCAAAAAAGATACCCCACATCCAAAGGCAAAGGAGAAGCCACAGTGAGATGGTAGGAGGGGCACAATCACAATAAAATCAAATCCCATAACTGCTGGGTGGGTGACTCACAAACTGGAAAACACTTATACCACAGAAGTCCACCCACTGGAGTGAAGGTTCTGAGCTCCACGTCAGGCTTCCCAACCTGGAGGTCCGGCAACGGGAGGAGGAATTCATAGAGAATCAGACTTTGAAGGCTAGCGAGATTTGATTGCAGGACTCTGACAGGACTGGGGGAAACAGAGACTCCACTCTTGGAGAGCACACACAAAGTAGTGTGTGCATCGGGATCCAGGGAAGGAACAGTGACCCCATAGGAGACTGAACCAGACCTACCTGTTAGTGTTGGAGGGTCTCCTGCAGAGGCGGGGGGGGGGTGCCTGTGGCTCACCATGGGGACAAGGACACTGGCAGCAGAAGATCTGGGAAGTACTCCTTGGGGTGACCCTTCCCAGGGTCTGCCATTAGCCCCACCAAAGAGCCGGGTAGGCTACAGTGTTGTGTTGCCTCAGGCTAAATAACCAACAGGGAGTGAACCCAGCCCCACCCATCAGCAGAAAAGCAGATTAAAGTTTTACTGAGCTCTGCCCACCAGAGCAACACCCAGCTCTACCCACCACCAGTCCCTCCCATCAGGAAACTTGCTCAAGCCTCTTAGATAGCCTCATCCACCAGAGGGCAGACAGCAGAAGCAAGAAGAACTACAATCCTGCAGCCTGTGGAACAAAAACCATATTCACAGAAAGACAGACAAGATGAAAAGGCAGAGGGCTATGTACCAGATAAAGGAACAAGATAAAACCCCAGAAAAACAACTAAATGAAGTGGAGATATGCAACCTTCCAGAAAAAGAATTCAGAATAATGATAGTGAAGATGATCCAGGACCTCGGAAAAAGAATGGAGGCAAAGATCAAGAAGATGCAAGAAATGTTTAACAAAGACTTAGAAAAATTAAAGAACAAACAAACAGAGATGAACAATACAATAGCTGAAGTGAAAACTACACTAGAGGGATCAGTAGCAGAATAACTGAGGCAGAAGAACGGATAAGTGACCTGGAAGACAGAATGGTGGAATTCACTGCTGCAGAACAGAATAAAGCAAAAGGAATGAAAAGAAATGAAGACAGCCTAAGAGACCTCTGGGACAACAATAAACACAACAACATTCGCATTATATGGGGTCCCAGAAGGAGAAGAGTGAGAGAAAGGACCCAAGAAAATATTTGAAAAGATTAGAGTCGAAAACTTCCCTAACATGGGAAAGGAAATAGCCACCCAAGTCCAGGAAGCGCAGAGAGTCCCATACAGGATAAACCCAAGGAGAAACACACCAAGACACATAGTAATCAAATTGGCAAAAATTAAAGACAAAGAAAAATTATTGAAAGCAGCAAGGGAAAAACGACAAATAACATACAAGGGAACTCACATAAGGTTAACAGCTGATTTCTCAGCAGAAACTCTACAAGTCAGAAGGGAGTGGCACGATATACTTAAAGTGATGAAAGGGAAGAACCTACAATCAAGATTACTCTACCCGGCAAGGATCTCATTCAGATTCGAAGGAGAAATCAAAAACTTCACAGACAAGCAAAAGCTAAGAGGATTCAGCACCACCAAACCAGCTCTACAACAAATGCTAAAGGAACTTCTCTAAGTGGGAAACACAAGAGAAGAAAAGGACCTACAAAAACAAACCCAAAACAATTAAGAAAATGGTCATAGGAACATACATATCGAAAATTACCTTAAACATGAATGGATTAAATGCTCCAACCAAAGACACAGGCTTGCTGAATGGATACAAAAATAGGACCCATAAATATGCTGTTTACAAGAGACCCACTTCAGACCAGGGACACATACAGACTGAAAGTGAGGCGATGGAAAAAGATATTCCATGCAAACGGAAATCAAAAGAAAGCTGGAGTAGCAATACTCATATCAGATAAAATAGACTTTAAAATAAAGAATGCTACAAGAGACAAGGAAGGACACTACATAATGATCAAGGGATCAATCCAAGAAGAAGATACAACAATTATAAGTATATATGCACCCAACATAGGAGCACCTCAATACATAAGGCAACTGCTAACAGCTATAAAAGAGGAAATCGACAGTAACACAAAAATAGTGGGGGACTTTAACACCTCACTTACACCAATGGACAGATCATCCAAAATGAAAATTAATAAGGAAACAGAAGCTTTAAATGACACAATAGACCAGATAGATTTAGTTGATATTTATAGGACATTCCATCCAAAAACAGCAGATTACACTTTCTTCTCAAGTGAGCATGGTACATTCTCCAGGATAGATCACATCTCGGGTCACAAATCAAGCCTCAGTAAATTTAAGAAAATTGAAATCATATCAAGCATATTTTCTGACCACAACACTATGAGATTAGAAATGAATTACAGAGAAAAAAAACATAAAAACACAAACACATGGAGGCTAAACAATACGTTACTAAATAACCAGGAGATCACTGAAGAAATCAAAGAGGAAATCAAAACATACCTAGAGACAAATGACAATGAAAACACGACGATCCAAAACCTACGGGATGCAGCAAAAGCAGTTCTAAGAGGGAAGTTTATAGCTTTACAAGTCTACCTCAAGAAATAAGAAAAATCTCAAGTAAACAATCTAAGCTTACACCTAAAGGAACTAGAGAAAGAAGAACAAACAAAATACAAAGTTAGCAAAAGGAAAGGAATCATAAAGATCAGAGCAGAAATAAGTGAAAAAGAAACAAAGAAAACAATAGCAGAGATCAATAAAACTAAAAGCTGGTTCTTTGAGAACATAAAACAAAATTGATAAACCATTAGCCAGGCTCATCAAGAAAAAGAGGGAGAGGACTCAAATCAATAAAATTAGAAATGAAAAAAGAAAAGTTACAACGGATGCCGCAGAAATACAAAGCATCCTAAGAGACTACTACAAGCAACTCTATGCCAGTAAAATGGACAACCTGGAAGAAACGGACGAATTCTTAGAAATGCACAACCTGCTGAGACTGAACCAGGAAGAAATAGAAAATATGAACAGACCAATCACAACCACTGAAATTGAAACTGTGATTAAAAATCTTCCAACAAACAAAAGTCCAGGACCAGATGGCTTCACAGGCGAATTCTATCAAACATTTAGAGAAGAGCTAACACCCATCCTTCTCAAACTCTTCCAAAAAATTGCAGATGAAGAAACACTCCCAAACTCATTCTACAAGGCCACTATCACCCTGATACCAAAACCAGACAAAGATACCACAAAAAAGAAAATTACAGACCAGTATCACTGAAGAATATTGATGCAAAAATCCTCAACAAAATACTAGCAAACAGAATCCAACAACACATTAAAAGGATCATAAACCATGATCAAGTTAGATTTATCCCAGGGATGCAAGTATTCTTCAATATACGCAAATCAATCAGTGTGATACAGCATATTAACAAATTGAAGAATAAAAACCATATGATCATCTCAATAGATGCAGAAAAAGCTTTTGACAAAATTCAACACCCGTTTATGATAAAAACTCTCTGGAAACTGGTCATAGAGGGAACCTACCTCAACATAATAAAGGCCATATATGACAACCCACAGCCAACATCATTCTCAATGGTGAAAATCTGAAAGCATTTCCACTAAGATCAGGAACAAGACAAGGATGACCACTCACGCCACTCTTATTCAACAAAGTTTTGGAAGTCCTAGCGACAGCAATCAGAGAAGAAAAAGAAATAAAAGGAATCCAAATTGGAAAAGAAGAAGTAAAACTGTCACTGTTTGCAGATGACATGATACTATACATAGAGAATCCTAAAGATGCCACCAGAAAACTACTAAAGCTAATCAATGAATTTGGTAAAGTTGCAGGATACAAAATTAATGCACAGAAATCTCTTGCATTCCTATACACTAACAATGAAAGATCAGAAAGAGAAATTAAAGAAACAATCCCATTTACCATTGGAACAAAAAGAATAAAATATCTAGGAATAAACCTACCTAAGGAGGTAAAAGACCTGTACTCAGAAAACTATAAGACACTGATGAAAGAAATCAAAGATGACACAAACAGATGGAGAGATATACCATGTTCTTGGATTGGAAGAATCAATATTGTGAAAATGATTATTCTACCCAAAGCAGTCTACAGATTCAATGTACTCCCTCTCAAATTACCAATGGCATTTTTTACAGAACTAGAACAAAAAATCTTAAAATTTGTACGGAGACACAAAAGACCCCGAATAGCCAAAGCAATCTTGAGTGAAAAAATGGAGCTGGAGGAATCAAACTCCCTGACTTCAGACTATACTACAAACCTACAGTAATCAAGACAATATGGTACTGGCACAAAAACAGAAATATAGATCAATGGAACAGGATAGAAAGCCCAGAGATAAACCCACGCACCTATGGTCAACTAATCTATGACAAAGGAGGCAAGGATATACAATGGAGAAAAGACAGTCTCTTCAATAAGTGGTGCTGGGAAAACTGGACAGCTACATGTAAAAGAATGAAATTAGAACCCTCCCTAAACACCATACACAAAAATAAACTCAAAATGGATTAAAGACCTAAACGTAAGACCGGACACTATAAAACTCTTAGAGGAAAACATAGGGAGAACACTCTTTGGCATAAATCACAGCAAGATCTTTTCTGACCCACCTCCTAGAGTAATGGAAAGAAAAACAAAAATAAACAAATGGGACTTAATGAAACTTAAAAGCTTTTGCACAGCAAAGGAAACTATAAACGAGATGAAACGACAACCCTCAGAATAGGAGAAAATATTTGCAAACGAATCAACGGACAAAGGATTAATCTCCAAAATATATAAACAGCTTGTGCAGCTCAATATTAAAAAAAACAAACAACCCAATCCAAAATTGGGCAGAAGACCTAAACAGACATTTCTCCAAAGAAGACATACAGATGGCCAAGAAGCACATGAAAAGCTGCTCAACATCACTAATTATTAGAGAAATGCGAATCAAAACTACAATGAGGTATCACCTCACACCAGTTAGAATGGGCATCATCAGAAAATCTACAAACAACAAATGCTGGAGAGGGTGTGGAGAAAAGGGAACCCTCTTGCACTATTGGTGGGAATGTAAATCTATACCGCCACTATGGAGAACAGTATGGAGGTTCCTTAAAAAACTAAAAATAGAATTACCATATGATGCAGCAATCCCACTACTGGGCATATACCCAGAGCAAATCATAATTCAAAAAGACACATGCACCCCAATGTTCATTGCAGCACTATTTACAATAGTCAGGTCATGGAAGCAACCTAAATGCCCATCGACAGACGAATGGATAAAGAAGATGTGGTACATATCTACAATGGAATATTACTCAGCCATAAAAAGGAACGAAATTGGGTCATTTGTGGAGACGTGGATAGATCTAGAGACTGTCATACAGAGTGAAGTAAGTCAGAAAGAGAAAAACAAATATCGTATATTAACGCATATATGTGGAACCTAGAAAAATGGTATAGATGAACCAGTTTGCAGGGCAGAAATTGAGACACAGATGTAGAGAACAAACGTATGGACAACAAGGGGGGAAAGCAGCACGGGGTAGGGATGGTGGTGTGATGAATTGGGCAATTGGGATTGACATGTATACACTGATGTGTATAAAATTGATGACTAATAAGAACCTGCTGTATAAAAAAATAAATTAAAAAAAATAAAAAATAAAAAAATAAAGAAAACCACCCAGTATTAGAAAAATTCAATCTCATACCCCGCTGGCAACTGCATAAGGTAATACAATCATTTTAGAAATCAATTTAGTAATTCATATCAAAGGCCTTAAAATCTACCATTGTTTTAATTCAGCAATCATACTTCTGGGAATTGTGTTCAAATTTTTACCTTAAGATCTCATTCACTATATCACTAATGACAGCAATAATTTGGAAACAACCTAAATTTAGGTTTGAGTCAATAAATTATGATACAACCATACAGTGGAGTAGTACATAGCTATTTAAAAGTACATGGTAGCGAGAGAGAGGGAGGGAGGGAGAAATTAGTAGTACGGGATTAACAGATACAAACTACTATGCATAAAATAGGTAAGCAACAAGGATTTACTGTATAGCACAGGGAATTATATTCGATATCTTGTAATAACCTATAATAGAATATAATCTGAAAAAAATAACTGAATCACTGCTGTACACTTGAAACTAACACAATACTGTAAATCAACTATAATTTTAAAAAATAAATAAATAAAAACAAAAGAACATGGTAGAAGAGTACTTAATGACATGCAATATGTTCATAATATATTAAAGCTATTTTAAAGCAATTGACCAACAGTATGATCCCACTGTTCGCAAAGAAAATATGTATACATAAACATATAACCCTAGATAAAACACTAGAAGGATATACAAAAATTAATAATCAACAGTAATAGTAATTACTTCCCTGATGGTTCTCAAGGAATATCCCGAAGCAAAGGTCTGTTCGAGAACAACAAGCTTTGGCGGCGCGAGAAACTTCCCTCGCTCGTTGGTACTCTCTGTCCCTAACACCGTGGGTTACCCGGTGCAGACCTGCTGCTGCCTTCTACTTCACTTTCTGCCAAGTGATGCAGAGTCTCTTCCTTCTGCCTCTATTCGGGGCAGATGATCCCAGCCCCAGATTAGGGCCAGTGCTCTATGCTGCCCTGGAGAAATAAGGAAAACGATAGGAGTGGCTCAGACAGTACAGCGGTCCTGAGAAAGTCAAGGCCAGAGCTTTTCTGTACGTTACCCCTGCATTCGCTTCTGGTTGGCATCATGGCCCCAGGCCTTCCACTTTGTCTGACCAGACTGGTCCTCGTGTCTGCTTACTGCCCCTGTGAAGGGTTCAGTGAATGCTATTTCCCTCTCCCTTGACTTTACAAGCAGATAATTTGTACTCCTCTCTCCTTCCTTAGACATGGGAAAGGATCGCTTTAGTCAGAAAGAAACCGATGTAAACAGTCATCTTATAAATTGTATTTATAACTTAGTCCAGGGCAAGGGCAGATATCTGTGGGTCCCATCAGGCCCTGTCATGGAGTGAACTGAATCCTTAAGGATGGCTTGGGCTGACACAGCCTCTTCCCAGTGGACCAGTAGGTCAGACCCACCTCAACCCCTTGGGGTTCAGGTAGAACTGGACCCATCTTGGGATGGCAATGAACTAAAAGAGCATTTGGTTCACTGTAACTCTTCCACCATGAGCCTTGGCCATCAGGCCTAGGGATCAGATCTTGATCGACTGGATCCCTGCACAGTTCATCACAGAGGCCTCCAGTTACCCTGTGACCCAAACATGCCCCCCCACCCCCAGCCCCTTATCCTCACACTGAATGTCTCCTCAACAGCAGATTGTGCTGGAACTTAGAGCCGCGTGCCTCTATTTATTCTCTGAATTGTACTGTAGAAACAAGTGATTATGAGGAATAAACAAATCACCAGAACTGCCCCCCAAAAATAAATAAATATAGGTAGAAGTGTGTAAATAAAAACTAGCTGTGTAAATTCCATTAAATGGATAAACCACAATTTACGGTACCATTCCCCCCACCCTTTCACTTTATTTTATTTATTTATTTTTGGCTGCATTGGGTCTTCGTTGCTGCGCGCGGGCTTTCTCTAGTTGCGGCGAGTGGGGGCTACTCTTCGTTGTGGTGCGCAGGCTTCTCATTACAGTGGCTTCTCCTGTTGTGGAGCACGGGCTCTAGGCGTGCAGGCTTCAGTAGTTGTGGCGCATGAGCTCAGTAGTTGTGGCTCACAGGCTCTAGAGCACAGGCTCAGTAGTTGTGGCACACGGGCTTAGGAGCTCCGTGGCTTCCAGGATCTTCCAGGACTAGGGCTCGAATCCGTGTGCTCTTCATTGGCAGGCAGATTCTTAACCACTGCGCCACCAGGGAAGCACCCCCCTCACCCTTTTAAGTTGGAATTTCTTTCCAGTTGTTGCCATTACAAATTACGTAATGATAACACTTTCCAAGTTTTGTAATTTTTTTAACAGAGTCACAGAATCAGGATCCAAGGACTTGTTATCTACTCTTCCCAGCTTCCACAGTTCTGTGGAAGAGTTCCTCTCCTCCTGGCAGAATGGCCAACAGGATCAGGAAACCACCTTTGTGCCTCAGTCTTAATGCCTGGTCATTGCCTTCCCTTACTCTCCAAGCTAAAATCTTCATACTCAGTAGAGGGGAGAGAGAAGGAGGGAGCCCCTTCCCAGGGGGGCCTGTACTCTTATTTAGTCATTCAACAAACTTTTAAGAGAAACTACTGAATATTGTGCTCTGACAGTGTCTCTTTGACCACAAAACATTAGCACTCTTCTGAAAGGTATATAGGATTTCATGGCACACCTCTTGTGGGTTAACATCAGTCCTCATCCCGTCTTTCTTTCCTACCCTTTTTTATGTTTTTATGTTGCATCATTTTTTACCTATTTCAAATTTCTTTAATCACACTATATCGTGGGTGCCTTAAATTCTTCCTGGGACAAAGAAGAGAAAAGGTGAATTAAGAATACTTCCGGGGGCTTCCCTGGTGGCGCAGTGGTTGAGAATCTGCCTGCTAATGCAGGGGACACGGGTTCGAGCCCTGGTCTGGGAAGATCCCACATGCCGCGGAGCGACTGGGCCCGTGAGCCACAACTACTGAGCCTGCGCGTCTGGAGCCTGTGCTCCACAACATGAGAGGCCGCGATAGTGAGAGGCCCGCGCACCGCGATGAAGAGTGGCCCCCGCTTGCCGCAACTAGAGAAAGCCCTCGCACGAAACGAAGACCCAACACAGCCAAAATAAATAAATAAATAAATAAAGTAGCTATAAACCCATTGCTAAAAAAAAAAAAAAAGAATACTTCCATAGGACTTCCCTGGTGGTGCAGTGGTTAAGAATCCGCCTGCCAATGCAGGGGACACGGGTTCTAGCCCTGGCCTGGGAAGATCCCACATGCCGCGGAGCAACTAAGCCCGTGTGCCACAACTGCTGAGCCTGCGCTCTAGAGCCCACGAGCCACAACTACTGAAGCCCATGTGCCACAACTGCTGAAGCCCGTGCACCTAGAGCCTGTGTTCCACAACAAGAGAAGCCACTGCAATGAGAAGCCCGTGCACCGCAATGAAGAGTAGCCCCCGCTCACTGCAACTAGAGAAAGCCCGTGCGCAGCAACGAAGACCCAACACAGCCAAAAATAAAATAAATAGATAAATAAATTTTAAAAAAAAGAAAAAAAGAATATTTCTGTATACTTATGACTGCAGTTAACAGAATGCCCAACTTAGAGTGATTTGAACTCTAAAGACACACATAATCCTCTCAAGTAATAAGTCTGAAGACATACAGTTCAAGAATTGGTCCAGCAGTTCAGTGACCATGCAGGTCACAGGCTCTTTCCATCCTTGTGCTCTGATATTCTCAACACATTGGATTTTCATCCTCTGGTTGGTTGTCTCACAGTATTAAGACGGCTAAAACAACTCCAAATATCATGTCCTCACACCATAGTGCACAACACCAGAAGAGGAAAAAAATGACCTCATACAAATCTCTCTAACAGGGAGAAATCTTTCCCAGCTGCATCCCAACAGACTTCTCTTACATCTCATTGACCAGAACTGGGTCATACCTGTACCATTAGCTGCAAACACATTAAGAAAATGAGAATCTGGCATTTTTAGCTTCATTCAGGAGAGGTGGGCTTTTCTAGATGGGAAGAGGTGGTAGAAAATATGTATTGAGTAGACAACCAAGTGACAGCTATAGATACAGGATGTATGGATGGGGCTGGTGGTGGGTAGAGGGGTTGCATACATGTTTACATATCTGCATAAAGATAAAGCCTTTTTTTAAAAACTTTGAGGCCCTAAGTTTTGCCTTCAAGGCCCACGTGTCACAACATATGGCTCACGACACTCTCACACATTCTCTCTCCCTTGCCATGCTCACTCCCCTGTCTCCTCACATGCAAGAAGCCTCCAACCAACCTCCTGCAACATACTTTCTAATATTTTCATTTCAACACTGTCAGTGATGCAATACCTAATCGTTTCTTGTTTGGAATGGTTGACATTACCCAGACATATTTACATTTCCTCTCTAGGTGACAGACTCTTCTGCTTAATAACAACCAAACTTGTCTGGAAGTCTAAGGAGTCACTGTGAATAAGTTACTATATGTAATTCAGTAATTCAGGAAAAAAACTCCAATAAGAACCTTATATTCAAATAGAATTATAAAATACCTATTTATTCATATATAATACTCCACCATCTACTAAACATTCTCATATTCATTATCTTATTAATCCTTACTGTGACCCTGTAAGATTAATATCATTATTAACATTTTACAGATGAAGAAACAACTACTCATTAGAATTAAGTGATCTTGGCCAGTCACACACAATAAGTGACAGGCTAGGACTTTAAGTCACTTCAGGAGACATTATACCAGTTACTTTTAGGTTCTACAAAGCAGGAAAGAACCCAGTGATTTCTCATATTTTACTATATGACTATATTTTTTAAGGATTATGAGACTTTAGGCATGTCACTTAAACTCTCTGTGTCCTTAGTATTTTGGTCTATAAAGTTAGGGCCTTAAATAGATTAAAGTCCCCAGACACCACTGTAACAACAAGAAAAGATGATCTAGTAAATCTCTGAGCCTTACCTAAGTAATATCTGAACAATTATCACTGCCACAATCCCTTTTCTTCCAAGCCTTATCCCCAACATGATTTTACTCATTCATACATTCACTCAGGAAACATTTATGAAGCAACTGCCATGAGCCAGAAAATTTCAGGAGAAAAGATAAAGCAACAGAAACAGCGTTCTTCCCTAATGCCTGGGTTTTCACTGTCAATAACTTTATACCCCTGCCTAGGATCATCAAAATTTTATGGAAAGATTAAAAGCGGTCAACTTCTGAGGTTTCTTTGTGTTCTGAGAGGCTGTGAATCTATGACTTCAGACATGAGACATCAAATTAAGAGAGTGATTATAAGAGAAAAGAACCTCTAGGGAGAGAAATAATCAGTGAAAGGAAAAGATGAGACATAACAGCTTGGTCTTTTCCCATTAACATTTCCTCAAATAAAACATAGCATTTGGGTGGGGTCCAGATAGAACCAGCACTTCCAGAGACCCAAACATGGCCCCCCCATGTCAGCCACATCTCCCCACGGGCGCACTGTTTCTTGCTGCTCACGAGATTAATTCCAGAGCTTGATGATCAGATCACAGTTGGTATTGCAGTACCTACCTGGGACGCTGGGCGTAGCTCTTCCCTGTGCTTTTGAAATCCCAGATTTCCTAGTGGCAAAGATGGGTGGTGATGGATGTTTCTGACTCCAGAGGGCCACTGTGAAGATTAATGACTTATGTTTTGCAAAGTGTCTTTAAATCCCTAGATGAGAAGTGTTCATACAGCTGGCTGCTGCATGATTAGCATTTGCTTGCTTTAAATTGGTTACTGCCTCCATATTTCAAGACCCCAAAAAGACCCAGATTAAAGACAATGCCCAGGAGTCCACTGACGGCTTTTAGATTGCACTTCCCCAGAGGCTGATGAGCTGACAGAGATAGAACGCTCCCGTTCAGCACCACCTTTACAGAGACACGTTGCATCTTTACTTTCAGATGTGGGATCAAGAGCATAAAAGTCACATTTGAACCAACATCTGATGTCTCCCTTGAGGCCATGCTGCAGACTGCCACCACACTGTTCTGTTTTTGGAACATTTCCAGGCTAATAGCAAAATGATTTCTTATGGGACTATCAGAGGCGCGGAAGACTGAGTGCAGATTTATCTTGCTATTTAGAAAAATAATTAGTAAATAAGTTTGAGTGATAATCACAGAAAGTCCAAACTGGTTTAATATGTGTGGCTTCTAATGATGTGCAAACTGATTAGAAACTATATTTACAATCTGATTATCCTTAGAAAAACTAGAGCAAAGGCCAGTTTTGGAATTGTTGTTTCATTTCAGGACTGATTTTTTGGGGGGTTCAGCAATTTGAGCAACTTAGGTTTTAAAAGATAAAAATAAATTGCATTGATCTAATAAAGAGAAAATAAAATTCCTATATTGGTTTTCCCCTGTGAAGCATTTTCCCTGGCCTTTCAAGGTTTTTTTGAAGAACATTAAAAGCATCAAATCAAAATGAGCAAAAGGTATAATTTGTAATTACATGACCCATACAAGACTCTAAAAGGTTTCCATAATACCACTAGAAAAGATTTGGAAGCCAACGTTGAAGTAGTTACAAGTGCAGTGAAAATCTATATTTGAAAAGTTCTAATGGCTTGTAGAGTCAGTTTTCACAAAAATAGACAGAGTAAACCCTTGTCCTACGATAAATTAGATTTTAGATGAATAGCTAGTAATAATGCATGAAGCAGTCACATGAATATTATCAGACATTATCGACTGTATATACCAAGTGCAGAGGGACATTGGGAAAAATGGGGACTTCATCATGGTTTATTTTGAATTTTCAATGTTCTAACTCGGTTACAGATGAGAAAATCAAAGTTCAAAAAATTAAGTCATTTGCCCAAGTTCATGTAAGTTAGTGCAGTGCAGAAAAAGTATAGTTCAAACACAGCTACTCTGACATCCAAGTCCATGTGCCAGATTTCCTCACAAACCCAGTTAACCTGAATTACAGAGCTACAAACACATCTTTATGCATCCTATGTATTTAAATACTTGGCTCTGTGTTATGTGCACAATCTTCAGAAACAAAAACAGAAATCATATAAAATGGTAACCATATATTACACAGTACATATTGAGAGCTCTCATCTGAGAAATTATTTTTGTGTCACTTTCCAAGTGTGATAATCTGCATGACACAACATAGAAGATCAAGAATAATATGACTAAACCAATCATGGGCAAAGGATGCTGGATCATCATGACTGGCTTAGATCAGTGATTCTCAAAGCATGGTCCTTGGACCATCAGCATCAGTATCACCTCAAAACTTGTTAGGAATGCCCCACCCCAGACCTACTGAATCAGATACTGGAGGGTGTAGCTCAGCGATCAGTGTTCTAATAAGCCCCCCAGATGAAGGTGATCATGCTAAAGTTGGAGAACACTGGCTTAGGCTTTGACAAATTCTGATTCGACCTCTGAAGCTAGAGCATGATTATACCCTTGAGGTCACAGGAGGGAAAGTAAACACCTAAACAAATCTGGGGCTCTGACAGCAAGAAAGATGTCTGCCAAAGCCTCTGTGTAAAATGCTTCAGGGGATCAGAGGAGGGTTAGAGGCCTCAAGGGAAGTGACATGTGACTCGGTCGGCAGGATGGGAGGGTTTCATAGGGCCAAAAAGGGCATTTTAAAAAGTGGAAACAAAATGAACGAAGGAAGTTGCTATAGTTCCCTTAGCCCAGAGCCACTTAACTGATTGGGATTCATTTGTTGAAGATGAAGTAAAAATTCATTTCCCCAAATGCCAATCTAATACATATGAAAACCCCCAACTCCTTCTTTTTCAATTATAGATATGCCTAAAGGGGAATTGTAATTTTAAAGGACCTCAATGTGAACAAAGAAACTAATTCCCTTGAGGTTACTTTTCATATTTAGATGAACTTCGTGAGACCTTGTTATTACCCACATCATAGTTCCTCTGTACACTTAAATTATTATCACTACTTTTTTCAAATGGCCAGTACAAATTTTAACAACAATATCTTGGGTCATATTTTTTAACTACTGCTTTGGGGTTTTCTAATATGAACAAGAAATGTGGCAAATAAATAAGTTAAAGACAAATAATAGACTAGGGGGATATTTCTAACACATAGAATAGGAAAGAAGTTAATATTCATAATACATAAAAACACTCCTACCAATAAAATAGAAAACGCAGTCGAAAAATGAGCAAAGAAAGCAAACATGTCATTCATTCATTCATTCATTCAATAACTATTCACTTTTATTTTTAGTTTCAGTATCATTCACATCCTGGCTTCACCCTTTCTAGTTGTGTGACCTTGAGCAGTTTATTTAATCTTTCTAAGATTCAGTTTTCCCACCAACCATGGGCAGATGATAATAGTATCTACTTCATAGGGTCTTTGTAAGTATTAAAATATATATGTAAAGTACAAGAAAGCTCAGAAAATGCTGTATGTTGCTAGTATTATGTTATGTATTCTAAGACAAGCACTCTACTAGGCACTAGTAATTCTCAAAAGAAGAAAACTAAATGGCAACAAATTAATAAAAGATGCTTACTATCGACGATATTCACAGGTTTGTGGGGAATTGGCATTCTCATAGTTTGTCAGTGTAAACTGCAGACAAAGATTGTGAGGCAGGTGGATAGTATCAACTTTAAATGCAATACCCTTTGATGTCAGAATTCCACCACTAGGAATTTACCTGAGGGTACCCACAAAAGTATGAAAATGTTCACCACAACATTCTTGTAATGGAAAAGTGGAAATATCCTGAATATCCGTATATGGAGACTGATTTAAAGAAATATGATACATTCAAATAATGAAAAATCCATTAAAAAGAATAAGATAGAGGGCTTCCCTGGTGGCACAGTGGTTAAGAATCCACCTGCCAATGCAGGGGACACGGGTTCGATTCCTGGTCCAGGAAGATCCCACATGCCGTGGAGCAACTAAGCCCCAGAGCTACAACTACTGAAGCCCCGGGCCTAGAGCCCGTGCTCTGCAACAAGAGAAGCCACTGAAATGAGAAGCCTGCGCACTGCAACGAAGAGTAGCCCCCACTCGCCGCAACTAGAGAAAGCCCGCGTGCAGCAACAAAGACCCAACGCGGCCATAAATAAATAAATTTATAAAAAAAAAGAAAAGAATAAGATAGATGTGTATGTACTGATAGGAAGGCATCTTCAAGATATACTAAGTTTTTCAAGAGTGTAATACGATTTTTTAATGAACATCTTAAAAGGATTTTAAGATGAAAATTGCATATGCATGCAAATATTGTGGAAGAGTAACTTGGTCACCTTGGGATGAAGAACTAAAGATCAGGGTGACTGATGCTAACCAGACTTATTGTGGCAATCATTTCACAATAGATAGATACATATATCAAATCATTTTGTTGCATACCTTGGATATGTCAATTATATCTCAATAAAACTGGGGGGGGAAGGTAGAGATCAGGGAAGAGAGAAAGATTTTTAATTTTTTCTTTCTACGCTGTTGGAATAGATATTATCCTTTTTCATGAGATTGTGGATTGTCTTTTTTTTCTTCATTTTTCAGTACTTCTTTAAAACCTAACTTTTTTTAAAAAAGAGCAAGTATTTATTATCTCAGTTTCTGAGGGTTAGAAATGCAAGAATAGCTTATTGAGGTGGTTCTAGCTCAGGGTCTCTCAGGAGGTTGCAGTCAAGATGTGGGCTTGGGCTAAAGGATCTGCTCGCAAGGTCACTGACATGTCTCTTGGCCAGAGGCCTCAATTCTTCCCTCTATGGACCTCTTCATAGTTCTGCTCACAGTATGGCAGCTGGCTTCCCCAAAGCAGGTGATTTAAGAGAGAGAACAAGAGAACAAGCAGGAGGTTGCAGTCCCCTTTTTTTTTAAAATCAGTTTCTTCTTTTTTTCCTTTTTTTAAAATATTTATTTATTTATTTATTTATTTATGTATTTGGCTGTGCCGGGTTTTAGTTGTGGCACACAGGATCTTTGTTGCCACGTGCGGGATCTTTATTTTATTTTATTTTTTTTAATGTGTCAAACCAACACATTGTATACCTTAAACTTATACAATGTTATATTAATATGTCAATTATATCTCAATTTGAAATTTTTTTTAAATTTTTTACCTTGGCTGTGTTGGGTCTTTGTTGCTGCACGCGGGCTTCCTCTAGTTGGGGCAAGCAGGGGCTACTCTTCGCTGCAGTGCGTGGGCTTCTCATTTCAGTGGCTTCTCTTGTTGTGGAACACGGGCTCTAGGTGAGCGGGCTTCCATAGTTGCAGCACGCAGGCTCAGTAGTTGTGGCACACGGGCTTAGTTGCTCCGCGGCATGTGGGATCCTCCTGAACTAGGGATGGAACCCATGTTCCCTGTATTGGCAGGTGGATTCTTAACCACTGCACCAACAGGGAAGTCTGAGTGCGGGATCTTTAGCTGCAGCATGTGGGATTACAGTCCCTTTTATGGCATGGCCTCTGAAATCACACACTATCACTCTGCTTTATTCTAATTCATTAGAAGTAAACCAGTCCATATTCACGGGGAGGGAGATGAAGCTCCCCTTCTTAAAAAGAGGAGTATTAATGAATTTGTAGACATTTCAAAGTCACAACAGAATGGGGAATAATTCAGAGGCAAATTTAGGTGGAGAGTGAAACAGGAATCAGCATATTGAAGTAGATATATGGAAAGAACACTGGCCTTGAACCAGAAGAACTGGGGTTTATTTCCTGACATACAGCCAGCACATAATAAATGTTTTTTAAATGAATGCACGAATAACAACTTTTCTGAGATTGTTTTCAAGTCTTTGCTCACGGGCATAAGAGCAATCGCCACATTGCAGGGCCCTCCTGAGGGTTGAGTGGAAAAATGGGTATCAGAGCTCTTTGTAAAAGGAACACTTGTAGCCAATCATGCCTGGAGGGGACCATGGCTTGGGACAAGGGGAGGGGCCTCCAGCATACCAGAGTCCTTGCCCATGCCAGGTACCTTTTCTACCTGTCTGGGTCCTGGGGCAGTACTCTGATTCCAGCTCTCCATCTCAGCTCTCTATCTCAGCCCCAGTCCAGACTCCTTGCCATGTCTTACCTCCAGTCTGTGTTAACAACCTGACACATTTTATTTTATGAAACACCACCAAGCTCCTCCATATTCCCCATCTCAATAAATAGCAACTCCATTCCTCCCATTGTTCAGACCAAAAACTTAGAGCCATTCTCAACATCTCTGTCTCTCTCACTCCTCACATCCAAATCAAAAGCAAATCCTTCTAACTATATCCAGAATCCAGCTGCTTCTCACCACTTCTATCACTACTACCCCCCACCAAACATGTCACCTAATACACCAACACGATTTCTTTATATGATTGCAAAAACCTTTCCCAACAAGCCAGTTGCCTGGATCTAACATCCAACTCTGGATACAGTTTCTTGCTCTGCCCCCAGCATCATTTTGCAACATTTTCCACAGGTTATATAATACAATATTACATAATGACTAGGCATGATGCATGCCTAGTGGCACTATATTGCAATCAAGTCATGATGGCCAGTCTGTGATCATCATTTGTCTCCTGCAACACAAGGCACGTGCCTGACCAAGGTCTACCATGACATGTGACATCTAGAACTACTAAGCTATTCATGACAAGGAGGGGAGACACTGCCAAACACTGAGAAAAATAAAGCATACATGGTCCTCTATGATATTGCTGTAACATTGAATTAACCAGTCCTTGAAATGCCAGGCTTGTCATGTCAGATAATAAAGCCCTTATTGCTTAAACCATCCTAAAATGATTTCAGAAACCCAGTAGAGGAATAGGATAGAGGATGCTACCAAAAATCTGAGATCAGGTAGACATTAGCATTAAATTTAAAGTTCCTAACTACAAAAAAAAAGAAGAAGAAAAAGCACACGATTTTTAAAATTTTTTATTGGAGTACAGTTGATTTACAATGCTGTGTTAGTTTCTGCTGTACAGCAAAGTGAATCAGTTATACACATACATATATGCACTCTTTTTTAGATTCTTTTGTCATATAGGTCATTACAGAGTTTTGAGAAGAGTTCCCTGTGCTATACAATAGGTCTTTATTTGTTAACTGTTTTATATATAGTAGTGTGTGTATGTCAATCCCAATCTCCCAATTCATCCCTCTCCTCTGTTTCCCCTGGTAACCGCAAGTTTGTTTTCTACATCTGTGACTCTATTTCTGTTTTGTAAATAAGTTCATTTGTACCATTTTTTTAGATTCCACATATAAGTGATATCATATGATATTTGTCTTTCTCTGTCTGACTTAATTCACTTAGTATGATCATCTCCAGGTCCATCCATGTTGCTGCAAATGGCATTATTTCATTCTTTTTTACAGCTGAATAATATTCCATTGTATATATGTACCACATCTTCTTTATCCATTCCTCTGTTGATGGACATTTAGGTTGCTTCAATATCTTGACTATTGTAAACAGTGCTGCAATGAACACGGGGGTGCATGTATCCTTTCAGATTATGGTTTTCTCCGGATTTATGCCCAGGAGTGGAATTGCTGGAGCATATGGTATTTTTATTTTAGTTTTTTAAGGAACCTCCATACTATTCTCCATAGTGGCTGTACCAATTTACATTCCCACCAACAGTGTAGGAAGGTTCCCTTTTCTCTACACTTTCTCTAGCATTTATTGTTTGTAGACTTTTTGATGATGTCCATTCTGACTGGTGTGAGGTGATACCTCACTGTAGTTTTAATTTTCATTTCTCTGATAATTAGTGATGTTGAGCATCTTTTCATGTGCTTTTTGGCCATCTGTACGTTTTCTTTGGAGCAATGTCCATTTAGATCTTCTGCCCATTTTCTGATTGGGTTGTTTTTGTTTTGTTTTGTTTTGTTTTGTTTTGTCTTGTTTTGTTTTGACATAGAGCTGCATTAACTGTTTGTATATTTTGGAGATTAATCCCTTGTCGGTCGCTTCATTTGCAAATATTGTCTCCCATTCTGTGGGTTGTCTTTTCATTTTGTTTATGGTTTGCTTTGCTTCTTTCCTTTGCAGAAGCTTTTTAGTTTAATTAGGTCCCATTTGTTTATTTTTGTTTTTTTTTTTCATTACTCTAGGAGGTAAAGCACACTCTTCAGAAAAGGAAAACTTTTTCCTGATACTAATTCTATGAGAAATTTACCATGAGAAGATAAAGGACACAGAATAACATAATGGAGGCAATATGTCAATGGCAAGATTGCTAATGCCCCCCAAAATTCCATGTGCTCCTCACCATTTCCCAGCTCCCATGAAGCCTACTGGTATCATGTCACTAATTCTTAACAACAGAATGTGAGTTAAAGTGATGTGTCACTTATTTTTATATAAATTTATTTATTTATTTTATTTCTTTTTGGCTGCATTGGGTCTTCATTGCTGTCCACAGGCTTTCTCTAGTTGCGGCGAGCAGGGGCTACTCTTCGTTGTGGTGCGCGGGCTTCTCATTGCGGTGGCTTCTCTTGTTGCAGAGCACCGGCTCTAGGCATGCAGGCTTCAGTAGTTGTAGTATGCAGGCTCAGTAGTTGTGGCACACAGGCTTAGTTGCTCCGCGGCATGTGGGATCTTCTCGGACCAGGGCTCGAACCCGTGTCCCCTGCATTGACAGGCAGATTCTTAACCACTGCACCACCAGGGAAGCCCCCTGATGTGTCACTTCTAATCTGAGAAGGATGTACCTTATCCATACCCTCTCTCTCTCTCGTCCATGCAGCTGGAAACAAAGTACTATATGACAGCAGAATTGCAAGATAAAAGCAACTTGAATCCCTGAGTCACCACTTGGAGGAGAGTCAAGCAGGGGAGCCACCCAATCTACATCAGACTATGACAGAAAAGAGAAATAAACCTTTGTTGTGTTAAGCCACTGAGATTTTCAGCTAGTTAGCCTAGCCTGACTGCTACATCTCCACCAGTGATTTTACACTCTACTTCAAGATTTTGGAACCAAGAATGTCATTTAAAATAGATAGGGAGGGCTTCCCTGGTGGCACAGTGGTTAAGAATCCGCCTGCCAATGCAGGGGACGCGGGTTCAAGCCCTGGTCTGGGAAGATTCCACATGCCGTGGAGCAACTAAGTCCGTGCGCCACAACTACTGAGCCCACGTGCCACAACTACTGAAGCCCATGCGCCTAGAGCCTGTGCTCCGCAACAAGAGAAGACACCGCAGTGAGAAGCCCGCGCACTGCAAAGAAGAGTAGCCCCCGCTCGCCGCAGCTAGAGAAAGCCCGTGTGCAGCAACGAAGACCCAACGCAGCCATAAATAAATAAATAAATAAATAAATTTTATTTAAAAAAATAAAATAAAATAGATAGGGAATTCCCTGGTGGTCCAGTGGTTAGTAGTCTGTGTTTCCACCGCAGGGGGCACAGGTTCAGTCCCTGGTCTGGGAACTAAGATCCCTCAAGCCATGCGGCCCAGCCAAAAAATAAACTAATTAATTAATTAATTAAATAGATAGATGGTTGAGGTTTAATTCTTCTAAGTTGATCACATTCTTCCCTTTACCTAACTATCCTCAGCCCATCTCCCAAACACACACAGAAATACACACTACTATTTGGTATCATTTCTTGAGTCCACTAGGCCTCCTATCTCTCTAATAGATGCTCCTTTCTCAGGGAAGTCTTGTTCACATCCATTCTATTTCATCCATTCTCTGCAGCATTTAGGAAGCTGAAAACAGAGAAGGAAGATGAGGATAAGTTTAAAACACAAATTTAAATGATGACAAGAAAGAGAACATCACCAGAAGGTTTTATCCATATTGGGAGAGTCCTCTTCCTCAGCATTAAAAAAATCATATCATATCAAACATACCACTTCAAATGTTCTAAGAATTCAATCATCTATTGCCATACAAAAAGTATGCCAAACCAAAAATACTTGAGATCTTCAAACAAACACTTTCTTGACTAACAACTCCTAGACACATACATTATTTCAACTGTATAGAAATACATTTTGAAAGAGTAAAACACTGAGGGGAAAAAAGGGTAGATGTGCAATGAAACACTGTTGGATTTCATCATTTCAGGTGCCAATCTGTACACTTTTCCTACCTCTCTCTTCCTGTGTATAATGCATGCACTGAGCTGAACTTGAGCTACTCCAGCCCTTGACCTGGAGATGCTTAACACTGAGTCATCCTTCCTGGTAGACTGCCTAGGGAGGGAGTCACTGGGACCTCCAATTCTAACCTGAGCCCCCTTTACTGCCACTCAGACTCAGGATGCTATCTCCCAAAATGACCATTAATTTCCTTTGTGGACCCTGAATCTCTTTCCCCCTTAAGGTCCTATTATTAAGTTTCTGCTTGTGGGTTTATAGAAATTATTCTTTGGTCCCTATTACAACTTATTGTTCCTAAAATTATTCTTATTAGTCCTGTACCCCCCTCCCCCCAAAAAAACCCTACTCCCTAAGGTTGGGACCTACAACCGAGGAAGGTTAATAATACTGAGTATTTATCAGGCCATATGCTAGTCGGTTTTCCTACAGAATCTTTAAATCCCCACAACTACACTTGAAGGTAGGTACTATTATTAGCCCCACTCTGAAGAGGTTCAGTCACTTGCCCAGAGTGTCCAGGCTAGGAAGTGGCAAAGTCACTGCTGTCTGACACTATTTAAGAAATTCAATGTACTGTGGTATAATGGATTTCAGTAAATTAAGGAACTATCCACAGACTAGCCAGTGAGAGTGATTATTGGGCTGAAGGCCACATGACATTCCTATACTGTCTAGGGACTCCCAGGCCTAGTTGGATGGGACAGCACCTGCTCAAGAGAGACCTGAGTGTGTGCATGTGTTTGTGATGGTGACAGGTTGGGGAAGGGAATCAGCCCAGTCAGGAAGGTATTACCCAAGTCTGTCCATAAATGGGCAGCTCAGAAACAAAAGCTGAGCTCAGGTTAATTTTTCTATCAGTAAATCAAAAAACACAAATGTATATTTTATAACTTTTGGTGTTAGCCAAAAATTTAGGCAAGCTAATCCAAACACTGAGGGCCTGCACATACACAGGGAACCCTATTTATGTGATGTCTGCATTGCTAGGTCTGGGTTGAGGGAAGAGGGTCAAAGGGCTCTTTAAAAAAGTTTCACTAGTTGCTGACCATCTTCTCAGTGCTGAACCAATCCAGCCTCTTTTCCCCCCTCCACACTCTCCCTCTGGAGTCAGAGTTAAATCAATCCAATCTTTGGAATGTTCCTTATTGTTTTAAATCTACACTGTGTTATATTCAAAGTAAGGGGAAAAAACAAGATTCCAGTTCTTTGTATAGATAAAAAAAGAAAAGTGAAACTGAACCGAAATACTCTATTTGGTCCAAGATAAACATACTCACACTCACACTCATTTATTTAAGCCATATTTATTTAAGCCATGTGTGAACTTATAAGTGAAATTTAACATCAGGTTTCAAACCATGCATTGAATAAGAGCACCCTCATGAGGCCACAACTAATGTACTGAGTTATATTAATGGTGCTAAACTGCCGCTCAGCTTCCAAGATGGGAAAGTTGTGCAAGAATAAGCAAAGTTTGCAGAAGCATATGCTAGCCATCCTATAATTGCCCCCCCAGAGTCATCTTACCCAAATTATCATTTAACAAAGGCAATTTCTGGGCAATGTTTAATGTGTAGGTGGGGAAAAGAACACTAAAGTCAAAATGTTTTAGTTCAAGCTCTACAATTAACCACATGACCTTGAGAAGGTTAATGAACCTCTCTTAGCCCCTATCTCTAAGATGGGTATAATCCTTACTAAGTCTGTGCCACTAGGCTCAAATAAGATACATCTCAAAGTACTTGTTAAATATAAAGCAATTATAAATGTCAAGTATTATCAGTATTATCTTTACTGAAATGATATAGCATGAGGCATCACTTCATTTTGGGAAGATCAAGAAGGTAATACTTGACTTAAATAACAAAAGACATGTGTTATTTCTGTGTGATAGTTATCCATTTTTTAAAAAAGTGAATGTAATCTTTAATTATGAAAAAAAAGAAAGCAAAAAAAAAGCACTAGCTTTGCACAGGATCTTTACTACACAGAAAGATGTGCACTTCAGACTCACATCTTAGATGATCTACTTTTTAGCTCCTTTTAGAGGTTTTGAATCATTTAAAATAGAGGTCAACATCAACAAAGATCATTAAGTAGCAGAGGTAGGGCACTGTGCTAGGAATTCAGAGCCCAGAGAAAGGCACCAAATTTGTATTTCAATCTCAGATGCTAGGAGGCACCTCGAGGTCATCTAATGAACCCAGTAAGTTTCTCCTATAGCTCCTGCATCAGAGAAAGATCTCAGGACAAAAATCTGGCAAGTATAGTTACCTCTAAAAGTGTGGTTCTAGGTAGGACCATCACATCTGTATTGTTTTGAAAGTTTTAAATAATAAATACATCTTGCTTTGTCATGGAAGGAATCAAACAAAAATGATCTGTAGAAGTTAGTAAACTTTTTAAAAGAGTGAAGCCAAAAAACATGGTCCTTAGATTCAAAGGACATTCTACAGATAATGATGCCCAGCCTAAAGCAGGACGCCAGACTCCTTTGCTTGCCTCTCACCTATAAGAGTTGTTTTTTTTTTTTTTTTTTTTTTGGCTGTGTTGGGTCTTTGTTTCTGTGCGAGGGCTTTCTTTAGTTGCGGCGAGCGGGGGCCACTCTTCATCGCGGTGCGCGGGCCTCTCACTGTCGCGGCCTCTCTTGTTGCGGAGCACAGGCTCCAGATGCACAGGCTCAGTAGTTGTGGCTCACGGGCCTAGTTGCTCCGTGGCATGTGGGATCTTCCCAGACCAGGGCTCGAACCCGTGTCCCCTGCATTGGCAGGCAGATTCTCAACCACTGTGCCACCAGGGAAGCCCCCCTATAAGAGTTTTGAAGGCTATTTATCTTGTATAGTATTTTAAGTGAAACATCTAAATTGTTTTCATCATAAATAGAAGTACTTTCAAAAGATATAGTTCTTGGTATGCTGTAAATATTGTATACAATTGATTCTAAATATCATAGCAATTTGACACCCATTATCACACATTAATAAACAAGCTCCTCTTTAACAGTTGAAAATGCCACATCATTCATCTTTCTCCTTTAACTCTGACTGAACCAAGGTTCAGTACAAGAAACAGAAACCGCTCAAGGCATTTTAAGCAGAAAGGAATGTAAAACAGAGAATTAGGTTCATACAGAATCACCATAACGGGGACTTTCCTGGTGGTCCAGTGGTTAAGACTCCACGCTCCCAATGCAGGGGGCCCAGGTTGGATCCCTGGTCAGGGAACTAGATCCCGCAAGCCGCAACTAAGAGCCCGCATGCCGCAACTAAGAAAAGATCCCGCACGCCACAACTAAGACCCTGCACAGCCAAATAAATAAATAAATAAAACTGTAAAAAAAAAAAAAAAAAAACCGCACCATAACGAGCTCTTAAATAAGCTTCCAAAAGTCCAGCCTAGGCAAATCTACAGAGATAGAAAGTAAATATGTAGTTTCCTAGGAATGGGGTGGGGGGGCGGGGAATAGGGAGTGACAACTAATAGGGTAAGTAATTTTATTGGAACACAGCCTTGTCCACTCCTGTACTGTGTATGGTTGCTCTTCCACTACAAGGGGGAGTTGAATACTTGTGACAGAGACCGTATGACTATTTACTATCTAGCCCTTTAAGAAAAAGTTTGCCAATCCCTGCTTTTATTCAAAGAGGAGACTTTTCACCTTCTCTTCCTTGAAATGAAGGTTATAAATAAGAACCCAGGGCACAGAATGAGACACTGGTGAAAGCAACTCCTCACCAGGCTGTTTATCACTAATAAGAATTGTAAAACTACAGAGTGGTCCACCTTGCAGATTGAAATTTCCCAGCACACATTTTACAAACTTTATTCTAAATCTAAGATAAACAATAGTTTTGTTTTTAATGGTAATATTTATAGTACACCAGAAATTGCAGCCTTTGCAACTATTTAAGTTTATGATGAAAAATTTTAGATGTCACCTTAAAAATGTATGTGGAGTACATGGCAGTTTTTGTTTGTTTTTTGTTTGTTTACTTGTTTTCAAAATTCCCAGGGAGGGCATAGTGCAAGCAAAAATGTTTAAAGATCACTGGCCTAAAGATGAAAAGTCATCTTTGATTTTAGCAAGAGCCCTAGATGGATGTATAACATCCCCCTCCCTAATTAGAATTATCAGAATTACCTTAAAAGTTAGCTATCTTGGGACTTCCCTGGCAGTCCAGTAGTTAAGACTCTGAGCTTCCAATGCAGGGGGTGCAGTTTCGATCCCTGGTCAGGGAACTAAGATCCTACATGCCACGTGGTGCGACTAAAAAAAAAGTTAGCTATCATTTTTTCTAATTATTAAGACACATAGTGTCTCTGTTCATTCAGTATATCACATTATAGAGGTTTCCAGAAGAAAAGATCTATACATAAGTTAGTCTGAGTATGGATACATAAGTGAAGGGAAACTAGCATTGATAGAGCATCCACTGTTTGCCAGATTCTCTACATAAATTATCTTATTAAATCCACATAATTACACTTCGAGCCATGTATCATTATGTTAATCCCATTTTTCAGCTAAAAAGCAAAACTGATACCAAGTGAGTTTAGGCAATATACTTTAGACCCATACAGCTAGTAGGCAACAGGACTAGGATACAAACCCAAGATTGTTTGACATGAAAGCCCATGTACTTTCTACTCCCTGCACCACTTGGTTCAGCTTTCTTATACCTCAGGTCTGTATTTGCATGTGTCTGAGTCTATGACATGCAAATATTCTGGAACCTACAGTGATAATACTAGCTCCTAACAGTCCCTGACACTTAGTTCCCCTGAAATCATCAGCTGACAGTAGTCAAAGTATATAACAACCAATGGGGCATCAGCACCAGCCACTCTAAACCGATGCCAGCATGAAGATGGGTACAGGGCTACCTGGGTTTACCAACTGAATCTCAACCCTGACTGCACCTAAAACCAAACCATTTTTCAGATAAAGAAGCTAAAGACTAAGAGATTAATGTCCTGCCAAATGTTGTACCATCAGTTACCGGTTGGACCAGAATAGAACTCCAGTCTCCAGAATCTCCTGTATTTTAGTGATTGATTGATAAGTGTGTGAATGACTGACATAACTCTGTTTTCTTTCTTTTACAATCTAAAAGAACTCAGGATGGCTTCATGTATACAGTCTCCAGCACCGGAGCATGGGCATTACAGGATGGTTTCAAATAAGCAACTAAAGGTTCAGGATAAATCTGTGAATATCTGTTAAATGATTCCAGTCCTGATACCTGCCCTACTTCTCTTCCTTTCGTACCTCATCATCCACTGCTTGCATTCTACCAATGGAGAATGGTGCAACTCACAGTGCATGCAGAAAACCTAAGGATTTTGTTAAATTGCAGTCTAATTCAGTAGATCTGGGGTGAGGGCCAAGATTCTGCATTTTTAACAAGCTCCCAAACGATGCCCGTGTTGCTGATCAGGAAACCATGCTTTAAGGAGGAAGGACTTAGACCACATTGTATGAGGAGTGTTACTTTACACAAGGATTTTCTAAATTAAAATAATAATAAAGATTAAATGATGTTTAGGATTACCCAAATTGACAGTCTCTAAAATCTATATTTCTGAGCACTGAACTCTAACCAGTAAGCAAGCTGCTTCATCTGATGTGTTGGGAAATGGAATTATCACAACTCCTTAGCAAAAAAAACAAAAAAACTATTATATGAACATACCTACCCTGGATTACATTATCTTTTATACTTTAATAAAAGTCATGATGCTGCCTAGAAGAATACCTACTAAAAGTGTATGCTCCATTTTTCTCATGGCTAGAAATTCATGAGATTCTATTTCCCTTTTACTTGGCTCGTTACTCTTCGCACTGCTTTCTAAAAACAACTCTACCACCAAGTGGACAATAAAAAAATCGGTTTATACGATACAACATTCAGGCTTTTTCCAAATCCATCCTCCAACTTCACAGGTTAATGAAGGGTTATTAATTCTGGGCTAATAAATAGAACCCCAGTAGAACTCACTACTTTAAGATGGACAATCTCAAAATAAGCCATATTAATGAATCATTTTCCAGTACCATTTAAACGATGACATCTGAACAGAACCGACACTGCTGATCAGAGAATGTGTAACAACAGGTTAAATATTTTCCTCCATGGACACCAATGATTAGAATACATGATTAAAGCAGTTTTCTAACTTTTGAACTCATACTCAGTAGTAATTCACAACCACAGATCTTGAACAATGAAAGCAACATGGTTTTCACTGCTTTTATCTTGCATTTTTATAATTCTATGCCTACTTCAAAAGCAGGGAAATGGAAACAAGCAACATTACAGAGAAGTATAATTCAGTGAAGAGCACCAGGGCCCTTCCACTGTGGGGAGTGTGCTGTGCCCCTCCCCTTCACTCTGGCTCAGGCACGTAATTTATTTTGGCCAACAGGATATTAGTAGATGTAACACAAGCAGAGCCTTGGAAAGAGCTTGCTTGATTGAGTTTATCTGTACTTGCTCCTCTGCTATCACCATGAGAACATGCCTTCTGTATTTATTTGTTTATAGAATTTGTATTTAGGATTTTTATTTCTATAAATTTCCCTCTAAGGACTGTTTTAGCTCCATCCTATATTTTGGCATGTTGTGTTTTCATTTTCATTCATGTCAAAGTATGAGGGAATATCTCTGGTGATTTCTTCTTTGGCCCATTGGTTATTTTAGGAGTATGTTATTTTTCACATATTTTGAGTTTTGCAAAATTTCTTCTGTAATTGGTTTCTAATTTTATTGAATTGTGATTAGAGAATATATTTTGTAATTATTTCAATACTTTTAAATTTATTGAGGCTTATTTTATGGCCCAATATATGGTCTATCCTGTAGAATGTTCCATGTGCACTTGAGAAGAATGTACATTCTGCTGTTTTAGGGTGGAGTATTCTACAGTTGTCTATTAGTCTAGTTGGGGTAGAGTGTTATACAATTCTTCAATTTCCTTGTTGATTTTCTGCCTATTTGTTCTACCTATTATTGAAAAGTGGGGCATTGAAGTCCCAACCTTTTTTTTTTTTTTTTTTGGCCGCACCTCACGGCTTGCAGTATCTTAGTTCCCTGACCAGGGATTGAACGCATGCCCCCTGCAGTGGAAGCATGGAGTCCTAACCACTGGACAGCCAGGGAATTCCCCCAATCTCTACCTTTTAATTGGAGAGTATAATCCATTTATATTTAATTACTGATAAGGTAGGATTTACATCTGCCATTTTGCTATTCGTTTTCTACATATCTGATGCTTTCTTGTTTCTCGATTCCTCTAATACCGCCTTCTTTTGTGTTGAATAGATATTTTCTGCTGTTCCATTTTAGTTCCCTTGTCAATTCTTTTATTATGTATTTTTGAGTTATTTTCTTACTGGTTGCCCTGGTGGTTACAATTAATATCTTAATTTATAACTACCTGGTTCTGATTAACACTTAATTTCAGTAGTATGTAAAAAAATTGCTCTAAACAGCTCCATTCCCCACCACTCTTCTATGCTGTTATTATCATAAATTACATCTGTATACATTGTGTACTCATCAGCATATATTTATAGTTATCTTTATACAGTTGTCTTAGATCAGAGAGGGGAAAAGAGTAACAAACAAAAGCTACATTTTTATTATCTGTCATATTTACCTATGTTTACCCACTTTACCAGTGTTCTTTATGTCTTCATGTGGATTTGGGTTACTGTATAGTGTCCTTACTGTTTAGTTTTTCATACAGGGCAGATCTGCTAGAAATGAACTCTCTCAGTTCCTGTTTATCTAGCAATGTCTTAATTTCTCCTTGTCAGATATAGAATTCTTTGTTGGTAGTTTTTTTTTTCTTTCAGCACTTTAAATATGTCATCTAACTGTCTTCTGGTTTCCATGGCTTTTGATGAGAAATCAGCTGTTAATGTTATTGAGGTTCCCATATGTGTGATGAGTCCCTTCTCTCTTGCTATTTTCAAGATTCTATCCTTGCCTTTGGCTTTCAATGGTTTGATTATGTTGTGTCTCGGTGTGGATCTCTGAGTTTACCCTATGTGGAGTTTTTGAACACCTTGGGTGTGTAGATGAATGTTTTCCATCAAATTTATGAAATTTTCAGCCATTATTTCTTCAGTTATTTTTTTTCTGCCCTTTTCTCACCCTCATTTCCTCTAGAACTTCCATTATGCTTATGCTAGTACATTTGTTGGTGTCCCATTGGTTTGTGAGGCTTTGTTCATTTTTCTTCATTCCTTTCCCCAGACTGGATACTATCAATATATTCATCTTCAAGTTCCCTGATTCTTTTTCCTGCCTGTTCAGATCTGATGTTGAGCTCCACTAGTGATTTCTTTCATTTCAGTTTTTGTACTTAAGCTCCAGAGTTTCCATTCTTTTCTTTTCATAATTTCTGTCTCTTCATTGATATTCTCTATTTGGTGAGATGTTGTTATCACACATAAATTCTTTAGATATGGTTTGTTTTAGCTGTTTGGAATAATTAATATAGTTGATTTAAAGCCTTTGTCTTGTAAGTTCAACATCTGGGTTTCCTTAGGTACAATTTCTACTGACTGCATTTTTTCCATGCACACAGCATATTTTCTTTTTTCTGTTTTTAAAATTATGCCTCGTATTTTTTTAATGTTTTTAAATTATGTCTCACAATTTTTTGTTAAAAACTAAACATTTAAAATAATATAAAGTAACAACTCTGGCAATCAGATTTGCTCACACTACCTACATGGCTTCTTGTTGCTACCACTTGTTACAGTTGTTGCTATTTGTTTAGTGACTTTCCTGAACTAATTCTGTAAAATCTACATTCTTTGTCATGTTAGTGTCTCTACTTGGTTAACTCATTAGTGAGCTAATGATTAGACAGAAATTTCCTTAAACCCCTGGAACCAATCAATCTCCCAGATTTTGCTATGAGTGGCTCTGTGTGGATACTGGAGCATGCCTTTAAAACTCAGTTTATAACTCCACCTTAGCCTTCACTTCCTGCTTGCATAGAACCTCGTGGTCAGTTAGGAACGAGAGCTTAGGGCCTTCTCAGGTCTTTTCTAAGCATGCTCACAGCTCTTCCATGTACCTGCCTTTCTAAATTACCAAGAATATTTCAGAGCTTTTCAAAGCCCCTATGAACAGTGCATTCACCATAATGTAGTCTACCATTTCCCCCAACTGCTATCCATCTTAGGCACCTGCAAAGTTAAAATCTTTGCCTTTAATTGTTCTTGATAATGCCCCCTGTGGGAGGAGAAGGTTTTTAGCATTGAGTGAGCCCTGAGCTAGCCTCGTAAGTGAAGCCTCCCAGGGAACCACCAGACAAACCAGATAATAACAATTCTATAAGAATGAGGCTTTGAATAAATCCATATACATTTTGCCCTCTCTGGTGGCTGCCAAGCTGCCCAGAAATGTGGGCTGTTAGTTTTTAAGGCTATTACATAGCTGGAGAGTGGGGGAGGGGTGGACTATGGCAAGATAAAATGCCACAGAGCTCACTGTTCATACCAAGATTCAGCCATTTTTCTTGAATAAACAATTCCTGGGTTACTACAAGCCTTTGGTTAATTTCTAGAGTTCTAAAAAAGTTGATTCTGAAATTTTTTGACAGTTTTTTCATTGCTCTTAAGGAGGGGAAAATCTTTGGAGGTCCTTTTTTCTGCCATTTTTGCTGACATTCTCCCATAACCTTTTTTAAGCCAAAAATGATCCAAACCACAGCTAAATACAAAAGCACTAGTAGCCAGACCCCAGCATCATAGGAATGAAGAGTTAGGAGTTGTGAAGTAATGAAGACATAACAAAGAGCCTATGTCTTCTGCGAAATTGTCCCATAAGGCCCATGCAGAATACCCACTAATTTCCAACACCTCTTCATCTCCTTTTAATTAAATCAGCACTAAGATAAATGAGAGTAAGCTAATTCAATCTTATTAATTCCCTGTTTTGTTTAATCACTAGAGATTGTTTTCTACTCTTTCTATTTCAAATACACCTTCTTGACTCAGTTACAATATTTCTGCAGAGGAATGTGCTCTACATTCCAAACAATCACTTTATAAACTTTTTAAATCCAACAGATTTGTTAACAAAAAATTAGCTGTCTGCAATTAATGGTTGAAACCAATATTGTAAAAAATAAGTGGTGTAGGCTGGTAGATAACTGGAGCCCTCTGAAGGAAGTAACACTTAAGCTGGATTTTGAAGGATGGAAGAGGAATTAGGAGAATGTGGGGAAAGATTATATGTCCAAGAGCTTCCAGCCCGGAATCAGCATAATATGATGTCAGATCAGTGAGCAGACTATAGTGGTAAATAATGTGGGAAGGAGAAGAAGGTTAAACTTAGGGAGATACTGGGGTTTAAGAAGACAACAGAAAACCTTAAACAACAGGCAGAGAATTTTGGACTCCACTTGTAGGACAACAGTTCACAACCATTTTCTCTCTTCCAATGCACTTGAGAGATGCAATTGCTCCCAGTGCCAGCAATGGCACACAATTCAAGAGATCCTCAAATATGGGAATGAGGTAGTGAGGATGATATCAGGATATCTGAGGAGGAAGGGTGGTAATAAGGGACATGAGAAATTTCAAAAAACCCACTTGAAATTCTGATATTCCTTCCTTCAGCACTCCACTCATCCCTGCACACCTCCCTCAATAGGAATGGGAAGCCACAAGAGACTTTTGAAGAAAACACTGTCCTTTTTAAAGTGCTTCATGGCTAGGTGTTAAAGTATTTCATGGAGTAACTGCCTAATTTCCTAAACACTAGACAAGTCTATTTCTGCACTTTCCAAAGGTAATTCATAGAATACTCATCCCATAGATATCATTTGTTAAAAAGGTTCAGTCCACATAAGTTTGGGAAATCTCACATCACATCCCTTTCTGTCAGAGATTCACAAACCATATTAATTAGCCTACCAAAGGATCTAAGGACTCCCACAGTAGAGAAACCGGTTCAGTTTTTTTAACCCAGAGTTTCCACACACTTATTTGATCACAGATTTTATTCCCACATAACACCTGTTAATATCCAAGCATTCCACAGAAGAAGTGGAGAAACTCTGGCCTATGTTAGTTTGTACATGGTTGGAGCATGTCACGTGTGGCTCTGTACCCACCACAGACCTTCTTATGCGAGACAATAAAGCATTTTGTCCCCACTCCCCATAACCTTTCCTGTCTGCTCTCATTTGCCTCTTCAGTTCCTCATGCAGAGAAGAACCCAACTCCAGCCCTCATTTCTACCCTGTAAGTACCCCCCCAAATGGCTTTATTCAGTGGGGATGGTGAAGTGAGGCTTCTGGGCTCGTCAGTGTTTTTCTGGGACCCTCACCAATGTCCATCCCCCAAATCTGAGCTAAGTAACCGACCTGACTAAAAGAGAAAACAGCCTGGAGAACCTGAGGGCACTTGTGGGTCTGCCTGTGTAATTAACTAGAAGAACGGGAAGGGTTGTGAAAAGCTGCTGAGCAAGGGCCAAAGAAAAGAGGAGAACAGACCTGTCTGGACCTGAATGCGTTACAAAAGCAGACGAGAATGAAAACGAGGAACGGCCTTCTTCCTAGCTCTCATTTCCTTCTTCTGCAAATGCCCTGAGCGGCCTTTTTCATTCTTCCCCAGCACAGCTGTAGTCAGCTTTCTCCTTCAACGCTGTGCTCTGTGCGCCCTCTGCTGGCCCTGACCAGCAGTTAGATTTAAAACCAACTGCCCCATAAAAGTTACATTTGGGTGGCCTACAGAGATCTTTGCCATCTGCATATCCTCTCTTAAACTTAGCTACACTTCCTAGCAAAGATGAGAGTTCAACTTCTTTTGTATCAGCAACAACAAAAAGTTGGGGGGGATGATAAAAAGGGAACTATAAAATAATTATATTCATATTATGAAATGCAGCCCACCTATATTGTGTCCACAATTGTGCGAGGCACTGAAGATTTAAAAATTAATAATACTCGGCCCCTACTCTCAGGAAACTTACAGGTTAGAGAGAGGAGACCAACATACAGCACATTTCTCAAAGGGAAGAATTTTAGAAAATTTCTGTAACATGTGCCTTGAATGATGATTCCAATATGTTCACTGAATCTATAAAGAATCAATTCAATATACCAAACCATGCCTTCTTAAAGGTGCCTCTTATTGGATAGATTTGGTTACATGACAATATGGACTCATAATGATCATGGAACACCTGCTGGGGGCCAGTCGCGAAATGCTTTATATGTTAGCTCATTTTGTGAATTAGGTTCAGAGGTGAGCCTAAGGAAGAAACTGAGGTTCAGAGATGCCAAGATTACACAACCAGCACGTGGCAAAGTCAGCATGCAAGTCCAGGCCTGCTTGACTCCAAGGTCCCTTCAATCTCTCCCCACTATCTCGATCACGATCCAGTTTCCACAAATATCATTGCTACCTGAGGTTCCCCTCCACTTGGTCATTGAGTATAATGGAAAAGCCTAATAAGATGGTCAACAATAGTATCTCACGTCATGTTCATATTGAGCAAAGCATTATGTGAGGGCCCTGGCCTTAAGGAGTTTACAATATAATGGAGCAGGAGCTACATGCAAAATAAATTAAATGCAGCCAACAGATTTTCCACACGCCAGAAACAGCTAGCTTGAAAACATAATGGAAAACAAATTCCACTAACAAGAGCACCCAAAGTACCCCAGAATAAACATTTAAAAATTTGTCAAGCTGGGCTTCCCTGGTGGCGCAGTGGTTAAGAATCCGCCTGCCAATGCAGGGGACACGGGTTCAAGCCCTGGTCGGGGAAGATCCCACATGCCATGGAGCAACTAAGCCCGTGCGCCACAACTACTGAGCCTGCACTCTAGAGCCCACGAACCACTACTGAGCCTGTGTGCCACAACCACTGAAGCCCACGCGCCTAGAGCCGATGCTCCACAACAAGAGAAGCCACCACAATGAGAAGCCCGCGCACCGCAACGAAGAGTAGCCCCCGCTCGCCGCAACTAGAGAAAGCACGTGTGCAGCAACGAAGATCCAACACAGCCAAAAATTAATTAACTAATTAATTAATTTAAAAAAAATTTGTCAAGCCTTTATGAAGAAACTTACAGAGCTTTTATAGGAAGATATAATATAGAACAAATAGAAAGTCAACCGATGTTCCTGGCTGAAAAGACTCAATATTGCAAATATATTAATTCTCTCCAATTTGTTAAATTTAAAAAATAAACTTGCTTTATTGAATCACTGTGATATCAGCACAGAAATAGACCTATACATCAACTCTAAAATCTAATTAACAATGTACATGTGGGAGTTTAGTCTGTGGTAAAAGCGGCATTTCAAACTAATGAGGAGGGACTTCCCTGGTGGTCCAGTGGTAAAGACTCCAAGTTCCCAAAGCAGGGGGCCCAGGTTAGATCCCTCGTCAGGGAACTAGATCCTGCATGCATGCCACAACTAAAGATCCCGTGTGCTGCAACTAAGACCTGGTGCCGCCAAATAAATTTAAAAAAAAAAAAAAGAAAACTAGTGGGGAAAGTAGTCAGTAAGTGGTACAAAACAGCTGGCTGTACATTTGGGAAAACACAAATTCCTATCTTGCAAGAGACAAAAAAACGAATTCCAGGTGGATTAAAGATTTAAACAGTAAAACAAGCAAAAGAAACAGAAAAAAAATAAGGCAATATTTTTATACGGAGATAGAAAAGGAAGCCTTGCACAACATGCCACCAAGGTCCAAGATCATAATTAAAAAATACTGACATGTTTGACGAGGTAAGAAACAAAAATGTCTGGAAAAGAATAGACACCAAAAAGAAAAAGAAAATGGTAAACTTCAGAAGAAAATATTTGAGATATATATAATAGTCAAAGAACAATGTATTATTAATTTTAAAAACAAAACAGGGCTTCCCTGCTGGCTCAGTGGTTAAGAATCCACCTGCCAATGCAGGGGAGACGGGTTCGA
Source organism: Balaenoptera acutorostrata (assembly GCF_949987535.1). Taxonomy (NCBI): domain Eukaryota; kingdom Metazoa; phylum Chordata; class Mammalia; order Artiodactyla; family Balaenopteridae; genus Balaenoptera; species Balaenoptera acutorostrata. The sequence goes on along the minus strand of NC_080068.1, from coordinate 44,794,944 downwards.
GCCCTGGTCCGAGAAGATCCCACATGCCGCGGAGCAACTAAGCCCGTGCGCCACACTACTGAGCCTGCGCTCTAGAGCCCGCAAGCCACAACTACTGAGCCCGCATGCCACAACTACTGAAGCCCATGCGCCTAGAGCCCGTGCTCTGCAACAAGAAAAGCCACCGCAATGAGAAGCCCACGCACTGCAGTGAAGAGTAGCCCCTACTCGCTGCAATTAGAGAAAGCCTGCGAGCAGCAACAAAGACCCAACGCAGCCAAAAATAAATAAATTAAATAAATAAATCAAAACAAAATAGGGACTTCCCTGGTGGTCCAGTGGTTAAAGACTCCGTGCTTCCACTGCAGGGGGCACGGGTTTGATCCCTGGCCGGGAACTAAGATCCTGCATACAGCACCTCACGGTCAAAAAAAAAAAAATAGAGTTCAGAAAAAATATGTTATTCATTAATGTTAAATATAAAATGCATAAAAAAGAAAAGACAAATATAAATTAGATCACTGCAATGGTTATTTTCATGGGATGGTAAGGAGATTTTTACTGCTGTATTGTTTGAATTTCAACAGTGATCACACACTACAAGAAAAAAAACTATAAAAATATTTCCATTTCTGAAAAACAACAATAAGTAAAAGAAGAGTCCTTTACAGGAGAACTTAATACTTTACAAGAAGCATCTTGAATTAGTGAGTGCTTGAAAGTCTCCAGCTTGTGGAATATTCGGAAACTCTCTAGTGACCTAAGAAATTGGATGATTCAAAATTAGTGACTTTTCCTTCTGAGATGCTAGTCTCTAAAAAGCAATGACAGGCTTCCCTGGTGGCGCAGTGGTTGAGAGTCTGCCTGCCAGTGCGGGGGACACGGGTTCGAGCCCTGGTCTGGGAAGATCCCACATGTCGCGGAGTGGCTAGGCCCGTGAGCCACAACTACTGAGCCTGCGCCTCTGGAGCCTGTGCTCCGCAGCAAGAGAGGCCGCGATAGTGAGAGGCCCGCGCACCGCGATGAAGAGTGGCCCCCACTTGCCACAACTAGAGAAAGCCCTCGCACAGAAACGAAGACCCAACACAGCCATAAATAAATAAATAAATAAATAAATAAATAAATAAATAAATAATTAAAAGGTGCTAATAATTAAAAAAAAAAAAAAAACAATGACCGTAGATTTGCTGGTCCATGAAAGTAGTCATGAGGTCTAAAAGCTTGTTTTAAAAGAAATGGACGCAAGTGAAATGTCCCCCTTCTCCTTTCCAGGGGTCCATCTTCTCTTTCTGCTCCACCCTCAAGATTTTGCCAAACGATCAAGGGAAAGACAGAAATACCTGCGCTGTTTTATATTACCTGCTGTGGTTTTTATTCTCAATGATTCCTTTTGCATAAAAATAGAAAACAGAGAAAATGGAGGAGGAGGTGGAGGAGGAACAGAGGATGAAGAGCGGGGAGAGCAGGCAAAGACTCTCAGCTCTAAATCTTTCAGAATAGATTCTGGAAACTCCCCGAAGAGAGAGTCCGTGGAAAGAAAAGGTTGGCAACAGCAGAAGCCAACAGTAATGCCACAAGTTGGGAAGAATGCCTGAAGGGTGGGCAGCTCCCCACCTGGACCTGCTGGAGTCTCCCCAGGCTGGAGGAGGGCAGAGGGTCCATAGGAAGCAATCCAGCCACAGAGCCCCAGCTGGGAGATGAGGGGTGATGGAGTGTGGGATGTGAAGACTCTCAGCCAACTGGGGATCCAAGGGCTTGCTTCCCAGGTGAGGTGAAGTCTGAGAGCTGCTCCCCCATGACAACAGTCTGACAGCATGACAGGAGGGATGGCAGCATGCTATGTTGGCCAGAGCCCTGAGACAGCCTCTTGAACCTCCCAAAGCCTCAGAATGGCATGAGGGAGCAGCAGAAAGTGTCCTTTGCCCCTAAGAGGGCCACAAAAGCGGTTGAGAGAGAACCAGAGTGCATGAGGGAGCCTGCAGTTTCCAAGTAGAGCGTGTGAACTGATGACCACAGACAGAAAACAAACATTAGCAGCAGATGCCACCTTAGAGAGACGAAGATCATGACTCAGGAAATCTCCCCTCCACCAAGTTCCTCACACACACACAGATGTCCCCCCCCCCACCATGTAGAAAGCAGGGAAGGGGGAAATTCTGAGTTCACTGAGGACACCGCGCACTGACTAGATTAAGCTCAGATATCGGGTAACATGAGGCTCACGAGAAAGGTCGAGTTGTGTTATAAATTATGTTTTACGTTGCTGTAGGCTGGAATTTGTGGGCTGTGCAAAGTTGACCCACCGCACTAGCTTCACAGGATTGTTTTAATATGACAAGGTGAGCCCAAGAGGGGGACAGTCCCACATACACCTCTCCAATTATCAGATGCTTGTTGTTGTTACTACAGCTCATGATTTCATTGCCCAGTGGCTTCCAGCTCCACTATTTACTAAACAGAAGGAGCAACGCAATGTGGCCAAGTTTATTAAGCTTATTTTTACAGTAAGCAAGAATATACCAATGCATTACCTCAGAGTTAACATATTTCATTTTCCCACATATAAGTAATGTGACCAGTGCTTGTAATTCACTCAACCCACCTGTAACATGAGATCTTATCCCTAAGTTGATAAGACACATTGATTCAATATTTCCTTTATATAAAATGATTCAACAAGGCATTTTTCTCAGGCGCTACGGTCCAGACCAGTTTTGCTGCTTGCTTGTCAAATACAATTTGATTGTGCTGGGTTAAAATAAACTCAGTCAACTACCTGTCTTCACTTCCTGCCAGGCACCCCAGAAGGACATCGACTGTTTTTCCTTTAAAGTTACACCATTGGAAGCAAGAAAGTAGTTGTCATTAATGTATTTATCATACTAAAGATTGCAACTACATATCTATGGTATGCTAAGTATTTTGCATAATTACTTAATTTAAACTTGAGAACTATCCCTATTTTATAAATTAGCAAACCGAGTCTCAGAGAGTTAAGTTACGATAAAGGCACAGAGTAAATGGCAATGCCTATATTTTGGATCCAAGTGTGTCTGGCTTCTTCCAACTCTACCACAATGTCTTGCTAATGAAAATATCTAAGCTTATGCACAGGGAGATCAGCTCGGTGCTTTGTGTCCACCTAGAGGGGTGGGATAGGGAGGGTGGGAGGGAGACGCAAGAGGGAGGAGATATGGGGATGTACATATACTTATAGCTGATTCACTTTGTTATACAGCAGAAACTAACACACCATTGTAAAGCAATTATACTCCAATAAAGATGTTAAAAAAAAAAAGAAAATATCTAAGCTTATCTGAAGCACTTTTAAAAATTCTTGTCAAGAAACTCGAGGTCTAGGATAACAAGTCATTCTACCACTCCTACCCTTCTCATCTCCTACCCACTCCACCACACACCCTTCCTCTGCCACACACTCACATCCATTCCCTGAACCCGCCTGCCTTCTTCCAAGCCTTCACAGAGCTGTTCGCTCAGCTTAGACTGTCCTACCTTTCCTCCCCACTTAAGAGAATTCCAACCCACCCTCTCCATCGGACAGTGACTTTGAAAGCTTTGCTCCCTCTCCCAGGGAGAATTAGCTGCCTCCACTCCAGCTTGTGCGATTAGTTTATCTTTCAATCATAGCGCACACCTATCACTTGAGATTGGCACTTGTCTACATGTGCCTCTGCGACCACTACTAGAACATGAACTCCTAAAAGTCAGGGTCTGGAACCTATCTTTTTGCATACCTGTTAGTCCAAGCACGTAGGGAGCGCACAGTGGGAGTTCAACAAGTACTTGCTGAATTCATGAATGAATCGCATTTTAAATCAAGGTCTATATTTTACATGCCCTAGATTGCGAATGAATCCTACGTAGGTAAACACTGTGAAGTAACTGGCTCATAAATGATTTTAAGGATGACCACGAAGAAAGGCTTCACTTTACCAAAGCCAGTTTTTCCAGAGACTTCGCCAGGTCTCATCACAGTTTCAGCCCAGGCAAGGGAGGGCCCCTGCCTCCCTCCCCCTTCCCTGCCAATCAATCAATCGCTCCTCGCGCCTGCGCAGACACCGCCCCTCCCGGAGCCACGCCCCAGTCAGCGCCCCGAGACTGTCGCGGGCGGTTAGGTCCGGCGGGAACCTGTACTTCACTAGCTCGCCCACTATGACGATCACCTACAGCTGCATTGCAAATGGCCGAGCCGTGCTAGCGGAGCTGGCCCTAACCGGCGGCTCTTATCAGGTACCCCTGGGGCGTCACCTCGACCTTCGCAGGTTCCGCTTTTCGAGGGTGGCGCCCACTGCACCCGCGCCTCAGGACGGAGCGCCGAGGGGCTGCCCGGAGCGGGCTGTTGAGGCGTGAGGCCCCGCGCCCGCGTACGGCCTAGCCTGCGAGATGGTGAATCCCTGGCGGGAGCCTCTCGCGCTCCCGGCCGGCCGAGTCGCAAGTGCGCCGCCCAGGGGTTAGGGTTGGTGCTGCACGCGACATACTTGTGATTTGCAGTCCCGTTTAATTCCGGAGACCCTTAAAGATTTTCTCTCCCCCGCGGAGGAATGGCCTGGAGTTCAACACACATTTATTGAACGTGTTTTAGTTGCAAAATCCCGGAGTAAAGGTGTAGGGGATGCAACAACGAAGAGAAGACGGCGCCTGGAGTTGTCCCTTGACGAGCACATTGTCCTTTTATACCCAAGGGCTGCATTCGTTCTCCTCCAGTGTAAAAAGTATTGCAATGGCGGGAGATGGAGATTGCTCCTGTAGCACTCAGGACGGGTGACTGCCAACCACAGAGGAGGTGCTTGGCTTAAAAGTATTACAAGAGTGAGCGCTAGCCTTCCACAGGAAAGGGGAATGGGGACTCCATGCAGAGGGAACAGAATGGCGTGTCTGGGGGAACCGCGAGAACCTCAGTGTGGCTAGAGCACAGGATCACAGTATATAGGAGCTACAGCTGAGGTCAGAAGAGTGGACAGAGAATAGTTAATGAAAGGTCCTATATTCAGTTTGTTCTCTTATCCGAGGGAAACCAGGGAGCGGTTAAAGATTTATAAATGGAGGAATAGCAAGATCTGATCCATTTTCTGGAAATTTTGGTCTGGTTACAATACAGAAGGGGGATTGGAGGGAAGAGAACCAGTTTGGATGGTGGTGTTACAGTTTATCTAGGCGATCTAAAGGCCTGAGCTAAGACAATGACAGTGAAGAAGGAGAGGAGTGGGCAGATCCTAAAGAGACTTAGCAAACTAATCCTCAGGAGTTAATGACTGGTTGGATATGTAGGATAGGGGACAGGGCCATGCCTAGGATGATTCTCAGTTTTCTTTTTTTTTTTAATCTTTTTTCCCCAGCTTTATTGAGATATAATTGGCACATAACATTTTGTAAGTTGAAGGTGTACAATGTGAAGATTTGTCAAATTTTTTTCTTAGGTGGCATTAAACAAGATAGAAACTACAGATGGAGGAGCAGGATTCTGGGGAAGTCAGAGGAAATGCAAGGGCGGAAAGTACAATTTGGGACAGGTTGAATTTTGTTGCCGGTTGGAAATAGCCAGTCTACTTGTGTGTTTATTCCTCCACCTTATTCCCAAAAGATTTAAGTCATTAAAAGTTCCAGTAGGTAGCAGTCAGAGGGTCAGGGCTAACAGTTAAAGATGGTAGAAGTGGGTAAGATTGCCCAAGTGAGAAGAAAGGAGTACCAAAAGGCAGAACACTGTTAAGAATAGAATAGAGAGGCTGGTCACCAAATGAGAGCAGTGGTATTCTGAAAGCTGAGAGAAGAAAATTACAAGAATGTCTCATGACCCAAAGAAGTTGAACAAGATCCAAGAGGTGTTTATTGGACTGACAGTTAGGAAATGGTAAGTGATCCTGCTGTTAGTGGTAGAAGTAGAGGCGGAAGCCAGATGGCTTTAGGCCAAGTGAATGGGAGACCAGGAAGTAGAGAGAGTGAAGTTAGACTGTTCTTTCAAGAATTTAGAAAGGGAATGAGAGAGGGTGAAAGCTAGAAGAAGTATGGTCCAGCAAAGGGCCTCATTTTTTAATACAGGGAAAACATATAGGCTAATGGAGAGGAGAAGAAGTTGAAGATACAAGGGGCAGTGACTATTGGTTAGCGCAAGACCTGAAGGAGCACAAAGGGATGGAATCCAATGTGGCAGTAGAGATGTGAGCCTTGGTTTAGAGGAATGCTGTCTTTCTCTTGGGGAAAGGAGGGGGTGTGGATATAGACATGGAATTTAGTCTCTTTCTGAGGCTCTCCTCTGTGCCAGTCCCTTGAATGCCATGTTCTTCAGGGTTCTAACTGTAGTCCTCTTTTAACTTGACACATTTGTTCACACCAATGGACACCTTTATTTTGATCACTGCCAAATCTGCTTCCAAGGTAATCCCTCTCCACGAATAGATTGCCTAATAGAAGAAGTTCAAGCATATCATGTCCAGCACTAAATTAATTCTTTCCTAGCGGATTCCTCCTCGTGTATTTCTAATCTTGCCGCATAGCTCTACTAAGCCATTCAAGCTGGAAACTGGGAGTCATCTTTCATTTTTCCCTCTTCTGCACCCTCAAATGTGTTCTTTGCCACCAAGTTTTATCAGTTCCTTCTCCTGAGTATATCTTGAATCCATCTCCTTGTTTTTGAACCACATCTTCATCAAGGCCCTTATTACTTCTCACCAGGGTTATTGAAGATGCCTCCTAACTCATCTCCCAGACCTCAGCCTTGCCCCTCTCAAAACCAGCCTCCACACTGCTGCTCAGAGGATTGTTCCTAAAAGCAAATATGATCCTGTCACTCCCCTGCTTAAAATCATTGGGTGGCACCTGATTACTTTCATTGTAAAGTTCATAGTCCTTAGCCTGGCATTCACAGCCCTCCCTGGTAGGGCTTTTCCATGATTACCTCCTTCTCTTCCCCAGCTGTCCCTGTGCTCCAGCCATCCTGAACTTCACGCTGCTCTCCAGTCTCGCCAAGGTCTCCCTTCCAATCTCCTGTTCCCTCTCCCTGAACCCACTTGTCTCCATTTTTTAGCAGTGTCACCTCTTCTGTGCTCTGAGATGTTTCTCAATTCCTCCTTGAAGCCTTCTCTATGCCCAGGCTAATTTATATCCCTTTACCAAACTACTTGCCAGGTTGAACTGGAATCTTCTTTTACTTATCTGTCTCTGACATCGGACTCCTTCAGGAGAGGGACTGTTTTCAGTCCTTACAGTGGACAATGCCTGGACATAGTATGTTCTCAATAACTACTTCATTAATTATGAAGGGAGAGAGTCAGAAGGTTGAAGAAGTTTATAAGCCCATTGGCCTCTCATTATGAAGCATGCAGGGAGGTAAGAAAGTGGAAGGTGGTGGAGCAGTATGCAGTTGGGGGACAGGATTAAAGGTCTGCAATGACTGCTGTGTGGAAGGCTGACCAGGGAGAAGGAGCTTTAAGGCACAGTTCTATCATATCTTCCTTCAGTGCTAAATATTAATGTCATATTTTATACTCGTTAGAAAATATTAGTACCTACCAAAGCTTAATCATGAAATCAAATGGAACTGGACAGGACTGTAGAGATCATCTTACCCAATCCTTTCATTCTTCACACAAGGAAACAGACCCAGACAAGTCATTTTCTTAGGTTGTGCAGCACTTCAACTCCAGAAATGGCACTACAGTCCAGTGTGTCGATTATTTTACTGCCTCATGTTGCCATTTGCTTTGTTTCACATTTTTCTATGATTTCATAGTTTATATACTGTAAAAGAGACACTTTGGGAAGGCTAGGGGAATATGTTCCAGTGATGAGAATAGAGTAACTGAAAGATTATGTATTCTCTTAATTCCCTTAATGTTTCTTAGGAAATCCTTTCCTAGAGAATATTGCCTGGATTTTTCTGGTAATACCAAGAATTTCAAGTTTTACTCTCTACCATTAATAACAAGCTTTTCTCTCCCAAAAAGTTTTTATTTCAAGTGTCATTTTTTGAAAATGAAAAGTTAATCAGGAGTTTGGCTATTCAAGTCTTCTTAGGTAACTTTCAGGTTCCTTTCACACTTCTAAAGTCAATTAATGGGATTCCGTATAATTAACTGTATTTAAGGTATTCTGGATAATCATAATACCTTGCAAATTTTCTCCCAAAGAATGAGCCTTATAAGAAACAAGTAGGGACTTCCCTGGTGGTGCAGTGGTTAAGAATCCTCCTGCCAATGCAGGGGACACGGGTTCAATCCCTGGTCCGGGAAGATCCCACATGCCACGGAGCAGCTAAGCCCATGTGCCACAACTGCTGAGCCTGTGCTCTAGAGCCTGCAAGCCACAACTACTGAGCCCATGTGCCTGGAGCCCGCACGCCGCAACTACTGAAGCCCACGCGCTGTAGGGCCCGCGTGCTGCAACTGCTAAGCCTGAGTGCTGCAACTACTGAAGCCTGCATGCCTAGAGCCCATGCTCTGCAACAAGAGAAGCCACCGCAACAAGAAGCCCACGCACCACAACGAAGAGTAACCTCCCACTCGCCGCAACTAGACAAAGCCCGTGCGCAGCAACGAAGACCCAACGCAGCCAAACAAACAAAAAAAAGAAATAAGTAGAAGGGATCTTAGCAATTATTTGTTTAATAGGAAGATGTCAGTGAATAATAATGAGTAAAAATTTTATCTTAATCAAAAAAAAAGATAGAAGACTGCGTAGGTTATTCAGAGACTAAAAGCTGAATACTTTCAATCCATTAACATTTTATGTATAGCTTCGTAGAAGTCACTGAAAAGATATTTGATTAGATAGTCAAATATCTTACCAGTCATATTAATAATGTGCTGTGAAAAGGACTAATTAGTGCAACTTATATTTGCACACTTATATGTATATACACAAAGTATATGTATATTTATGTAATTTTAATATTTTCCTTCATATTCATATGAACATTTCTTGATAACTTGCCTCTTACCATGCATTATGAATAACCACCCATTAGTTCTCCTAGTGAACAGTTGTTCCTTAATAAACTAAACAGAACATTGGTAAATTAAGCAGATGAGTAATGAAAGACTACGATCTTCTAAAAAGTAAATGCTGACAATTTATTTTTAGGAAACAGCGGCAACAGTGCTTAAACTAGTGCTTCTTAGAGCTGAACCAAAGACCATAATTCAAATGGGAAGGTAAGGTATATTCTAATAAAAGTCTATTTTTTAATCATTACCAGCTGATAATTACAATGATAATGACATGGGGAAAAATATTTCTTATACAGACTCTTGACTGAACCCTCAGAAAGGAGAACTTCTATATGTAAAAGTATAAAATCATGAATGGGAATGATGAACATTAAATTCAAGATAGTGGTTACCTCTGCAAAAGAGAAGGGAGGAGAAGTTGAGGAAGGGTATACAGGGGACATTAATTGTATCTGTAACACTTTGACTGAATGGTAGGTCTACAAGTGTTCTTGTTATCTTATTCTCCATACCTTTTTAGTTATCCCCAAAATATTTCATTAATAAAAAAGGAAACTTCCACTTGAAAATATCTTTAATAACATCACTCTACTTTCCTTGGGACATCACATGGTATGGCTTAAACCATGTAATGTTCCAAGTAAACATTTTGCTAGTAAAACAGGTGGGGAATAAGAGAGCTTCTATTATTTTTAGACTCATCATTGTGTTTTTAAAAGGAGGTTTGTTTTAACCTTTATATTGTAAAATAAAACAAAATACAAAAGCCACATCAAGCAAATGTATAGTTTTATGAAGTTTCTCAAAGGACCTCCCCCAACCAACTGCAACTACCATCTAAGCCAAAAAATAGAACGCTGCCAGGTATCCCCAAAGCTCCCTACCACGTATCCTGCCCCATTCACAGTTTCCTCCCTCCCCCCCAAATCAACCATCATTCCAAATTCTGTAGCAGTCACTTATCCTGTTTCTTCATTGCCTCAGCACCTAAATAAGCATCCTCAGGCACGAGAGCCCAATCCTGCCCATTTTTTAATTTGGTGTCTTTTAAGTCTCTTTAATCCACATATTCCCCCTCCACCCCTTTCCTTTCCTTACAATTTATTGTTGAAGAACCTATAGAGTTTCCCTCAGTCTGGTTTTGCTGATTGCATATTCAAAATGCAGTTCACCATGGTCCAAGCAGCTGGATCCAGTGGCCTAATCCCTTTGGCAAGACTGTAGGTGTTTTTTCATCAGACAGTATATAATACCTGCTTATATCTCCTTTTGGCATGCTAGTAGCCATTGGTATTCATTGCCTACACCCTAGAGCCATTAATTTATTGGGGGTTGCATAATGGTGATATTCTAGTTTTGTTTTCACTTATTAGCTGGAATGATTTCAAAAAGAGATTCTTTCCTCCTCTACTCTTAGCTTACCTATATTGAACATTCTAATTTGAATCTTTTGAGGACCTCTTCCCTGAACTCCAGACTTGTATATCCAACTGCTCATTCCACATATCTGTTGGATGTCTGATGGGCATCTCAAACTTCTGTCCAAAGCCAAACCTCCTCCTGCAGTCTTCTACATTATCACCTTTCCAGTTCCTCAGGCCTAAAACCTTTGTGATCCTTGACTTCTGTCTCTTTTACTTCCAAACCCAGCCCATCAGCAAATCCTGTTGTCTTTACCTTCCAAATATATTCAGAATCTGACCACCTCCACCACCATCTCTTGCTTGGGTTACTTGATATAAAGTTAAGTTCTTGTTTTTTATTATTTTGTTTTTGATTTTTAAGGATTGCACTCTTTAAAGTTTGATTTAATAACATTTTATAATTATGTAAAACATTTATATGGCTCCAAAGTCAAATCTGCAAAATGAGTTTCCTTCACAAAGTCTAATTTTCATTGCTTTCTTCACATTACTCTCTCTCCCTCTATGTAGGTAACCATTTTGAATAAGTTCTTAGTTTATCATTTTCCTTTTCTTTTTTTTCTATAAGAGACACATACATATATTTGTACTTCCCTTATGTTAGGAAATGAGACTGATACATAATTACAGTACATCATACACACTTTTCTCCATCTTGCATTTGTCAGTTAACAATATACCCTAGTCATCAGGTATTCAAGATTTTTAATTTTTAAGGATGGTTTCTGAGTGTTACCAATAACACACTAAGCATAAATTTAAAGTCACGTCCAGTATCAATTTAGATCACATATATAACTTTTGGAGAGATGACAGAATTAGCAACTCTTTTCCTGTGAAGACTCCTCCCTATTTAAAAATAAAAATATTTTCCTAGTGGATATTATGCATGTCAATATCATCATTAAAAATATTTGTAGCATATTGTATTCATGATATGATATCAAGGATTTATATTGAAGGGGCACATATCTTAAATTTTCTGCCCCTGGGATTATCTTTTCTACCTATTTTTGAGATTCCTCATTCTCATATCTATCCAGTTTAGCATTTGAACAGGTCTGTTGCCGGTTAACCATTTGGATATAGGGTGCTCAAAAATGACTAGATTAAAGCCTAGGCACCAAGCAACTATTTTGGTTGCCATATTCCTAAATTTTCTGGATTGTTGGGTAGTAAAGATGGAGGCACTTTCCAAGAGTCTTCTAGCCTCCTAATAAGTGAGTCTGAGAAGGCACAAAAGGTCTAGAAGTTGGAGTGGTCAGGAAAAGCTACACTTTGGATTACTATAGGGGAGTTTAATTCCCCCTCCCGAACTCATCCTGTTCTCTAGAATATTTGGTCTTGGGAATTTACAACTTTCAAATTCTAATCTATCATAATAGAAAGCCAAGAAGTGCCAAAATTAAATATGTCTACCTAAAAATATAAGGATAGTAAAAATCAGTGAACATAGTATTTTCTCTTTGATCAGAATCTAGATTCAGTCTTGGAATGAGAGTGACCTCCATCAAAGGCATTTGAAATATACATATATATGATTAGATTATTAGAATTTTCTCTATTGTAATTTATTGATGCAATTTTAAATGCATACTCACATTTTAGAGAGTTTTTATTTAACATAGTTTAATTTTTCAAATGTGTGAAAGATTTCTAATTATTCTGATTATAAAGTTATCTACATAGTTTTTATACTATTAATGAGAGCTTGAAAACGAAATTAAATTCTCTGTATCAGTACTTAATTTCTTTAATATTATCATGTAACTGAATGTATTCTTTTCAAAGCTTTGTCTACCATACTGTCTTTATTGACGGAATCACTTACCTATGTGCCTCAGACAATGCCTTAGATACTGTAACACCATCTGCATTTCTTAAAAATGTAAGTAATTTCTTTTACTGCTTTGACTTTTTCAGTTATTGAAATTATGAGGTCTGTTTTATAGTTTATTGGTAATAATGTCCCTAACCAAAAGCAGATCTGTCTATATAGCAGAGCCATTAATGACCTTCAGAGATTTCTTACCTTCATCCCTCATCTGTCTTCTGCTTCTACAATTCCCCTAACGCTAAAGCAAGATCTACGAAGATGATTAACCCAGATCATCTTTGGAATCTCTCGTATTTATTTTGTTCTTTAAAAATAAGAAAAATTAAGTTTTACTAATATTTAATATACCTTCTCAATAGCATATGTATTTAATTTTCAAATAATTATAGATAAGACACTTCTAGCAGAAAATATGAATCAATTATGAGTTAAATGAAAAAAATTTTTTTAAATCAAGATATACTACTTTTAGAGAACGTTTTACCTGAAAGTTGCCAACAAATATGAAATATGATAAATAGAGTACTTATGTATATGTACTTATATAGATACATGAGATTTTATAAATTTCTTAAAGGCTAATTAACCTTCTCAATAGATATAATCTACTGCTATCACCCAGTGTCTAACTTCCAACTAGAATAAGACTGTGAAAGGCAGTCTCAGAGACAGACTAGGGCTAAACCATTATTCTGGTAATTTTATGATCCAAATAGTATGTTTTTTTCTTATTTTAAAAAGTAAATAATACTAATCTTCAATTTCATTCACAAATATATAATTTAGGAAAAATATTTTAACAAAAAATATTAATGGAAAAATCGGTCAGCTGTACTATAGTTATTAATAGTTATTCTCCAGTCACATTCATGAATTATGCATATATTTCATTTGTTTAGTGTACCAACTTGTTTTAACACAACTCAAACTGTAACCATATATAGAATCAAGGATTATAAGGCCTAATATTGTAATTCACTCTACATTTATGCCTAGACAATTGTTAGCATCTACATGATAAACATTGTTAGCCATTTAACTGACTATACTCTAATTTTTTTTTCCCTCTCTGCCATTATGGAAAAACATCCCAACTTTTCCAACTCTCCAAAACCAGATGACACAAAATTACTAACTGCATGATTTTTACCACTACTTTTGGGTTGATACAACATTAAGTACAAACAGTTGTCAGAATTCCTTCTTAAAACTTTGAAATATCATATAACAACCCTATAGGGTTTGGAAGATAGTCTCATGACATTTAGTTGGGATTGTTTTGTTATCATTGAATGGATTTTGAGGGTAAGAGCAGGAGGGGAAAATGAAAAGCACTTACTTAGAGGATATCAGTGACTCCTATCCTTCCTTGTCTGCCAGAGGTGAACATCTGCGAGTCCCCTCAAGTCTTCAGAAATACCAGTACCAAAGAATCAAGGTAGCACCTGCAATCTCACGATACGAGATATGAGATATGAGCACAATTTTCATTAATACTGCATCTTTAAAATAGAAAAGATACCCTGCCACCAAAAATCTAGAACTGTTCTGGTTTCTTTTATTGCAAGTTTCTGCCAGACTTTGCTTCAAAGAAACACTTGCTATGTAATTCTCCAGTTGAAATTATCTGTATAAATTAAATATTTCCATTAATTTCCCCAGGTTAGTGAGACTTTTCTGAGAAATCCTTTGATGTCACAAGAACATTTTTCTCCGTCAAATGCAGTTGCTACAGATTTTCAACAAGTATTAGGAAAGTATATGGTATGTAACCTCCAAGTGTGGTCCTAAACATTGTCAGTATTACATCTGACAAATCAGTTAGGAATTATGAGTTAAGAGCTGTTAAGGTGAATGAGAACTAAGAACTTCTATCTCTATATAATGATAAGGAATGATATCCATGAAATATTGATAAGTGAATAAAGCAAGACAGAGAAAATATATACGGTATACTGTTATTTACTTACCATCCTTATATGCAACCATTTAAGAAAGAGGGAATAAATACAAATATGTTTGCTTATAGCAAAAAAAAGGGGGATGGGGGGACAAAGGAAGGATAAACCAAAAACATTTCAGTGGTTGCCTGTGTATGGATGAGGACAGGAATAGAAACTAGACCTCTCTGAATGAAGCTTGTCATGCAAATTTGACTTGGCACTGTGTAAATATTTTACACAATTTTAAAAATTATAATAATCATAATCATTGTGTAAATATTTTACACAAATATTAAATTAAATATTTTAAAGATAGTCCCTCAGCAGAAATTAACATTGTAAATCAACTATACTTCAATAAATTTTTTTTAAAAGAGTAGTCCCTATTAAGTGAAATAAGACAGTCACAAGAGGACAAATACTGTGTGATTCCACTTATATGAGATACATAGAGTGGTCAGATTTATAGAGACAGAAAGTAGAAAGGTGGTTGCCAGAGCCTGGGTGGAAGGGAGGAGGAGGAGTTATTGTTTAGTGGGTACAGAGTTTCAGCTTGGGAAAATAAAAAGGTTCTGGAGATAGATGGTGGTGATATACTTAATGTGAACATACTTAATGCCACTGAACTATACAGCTAAAAATGGTTAAAATTGTACATTTTAGGATATGTATGTTTTACCATAATAAAAGTACAGTTGCTGTACAATATAAGTTACAGGTGTACAAATACAGTGATTCACAATTTTTAAAGGTTGTACTCCATTTATAGTTATTATAAAATATTGGCTATATTCCCTATGTTTTACAATATATCCTTGTAGCTTATTTTTTTCCTAATAGTTTGTACCTCTTAATCCCCTACACCTACCTCACCCCTCTCCCCTTTCCTGACCCCACTGGTAACCACTAGTTTGTTCTCTATATCTGTCAGTCTGCTTCTTTTTTGTTATATGCCTTAGTTTTTTGTATTTATTAAATTCCACATATAAGTGATATCATACAGGATTTGTCTTTCTCTGTCTGACTTATTTCACTTAGCATAATGCCCTCCAAGTCCATCCGTGCTGCTGCAAATGGCAATATTTCATTGTTTTTTACAGCAGGGTAGTATTCCATTGTATATATGTATACCACATCTTCTTTTTGTTTTGTTTTTTTGTTTTTACTACATCTTCTTAATCCATTCACCTGTTGATGGACACTTAGGTTGCTTCCATATCTTGGCTATTGTAAATAATGCTGCTATGAACATTGGGGTGCATGTATCTTTTCAAATTAGTGTTTTTGGGTTTTTTTCAGATATATACCAGGGAGTAGAATTGCTGGGTCATATGGTAGTTCTATTTTTCGTTTTTTGAGAAAGCTCCATACTGTTTTCCACAGTGGTTGTACCAATTTACATTCCCATCATCAGTGTATAAGGGACAAACCAAATATTTGATTATACTAAGGAATTATTTTAGATGTGATCATGATGTCGTGGTTTTGTTTTTAAGAAAAACAAGGCCATATCTTTTAGAGATACAGACTGAAGCATTTACAGATTAAAATAATAGACTGTCTAGGATTTGCTTTAAAATAATACATTTGGGGAAGGAGTAATCAGTAGTAGTATAGATGAAATAAGATTGGCCATGTGTTGATAACTGCTGAAAGTAGGTGATGGGTACTCTAAACAATTCACTCTGCTTCTGTATATGTTTGAACTTTTCCATAATAAAATATTTTAAGTATACCTGCATTAGTTTTCTATTTATGGTAACAAATTTGTATGGTAACAAATTACCACAAATCAGCAGCCTAAAACAACACACATTTATTATCTCACAGTTTTTATGAGTCAGGAATCAAGGCATGGTTTAACTGGGTTTTCTGCTCAGGGTCTCACAAGGCTGCAGTGAGTGTGTCAGCCAGACTATGTTCTCATCTGGAAACTCTGGGGAAGAATCTGCTTCCAGCCTCATTCAGATTGTTGCAGAATTTATCTCCTAAGAGCTGTGCGAGGGTTGCAACTTTTTGCTGGCTGTTGGCTGGAGGACACCCTCGGTCCTAAAGACTGATAGCAGTTCTTTGCCACAAGGGCGTCCTCAGCACAGCTGCTTGCTTCTTCAAGGCCAGCAGAGGAATCTCTCACTCCAGTCTGCTAAATATTATATAATATGAGGTAATCACAGGAGTGACATCCATCCCCTTTGCTTCCATTCGTTAGGTGCAGATCACACTGAAGGGGAGGGAATTTTATAAAGATGTGACTCAGTGGGGGTCCCCATAGGGTGAGTCCACCACAATGCCTGAAGAAATAACTAAGGATAGATATATTAAATTTTTATATTCTCTTATGGAGAATTCTGCAATACTCAACACAGCTAAAATATATAATTAACATAGCTCCCTGAAAACCATGCGAAAATATGCACATTTTAAGCAGTTAACACATCTGACATCAAAGAAATTTGTTTAACATGTATAAACTAACCTGGTGAGCTTCAAATCTGTAGAAAATTTTATAAAAGGTGTTGACTTTTTTATACTATAATTAGCAAAGTGCACACAGCAAAAAAAAAGTAGTTTTGAGAGAGTTTTAAATATATTTATATATATAAATGTACCAAATGCCATTGAATGGACTATGAATACATTATCTTAACAAAACTTAGATGAGTCTCTTAATCTTAAAAGATTAAGCATTTTTTAAAAGGAGAGAAAAAGAGAAATGGAATAAAAAGAAAAATCAAAGATTCACCATTTATCTTAACTTGATTATGTCTTTTTTTAATTAATTTTTATTGGACTGTAGTTGCTTTACAGTGTTGTGTTAGTTTCTGCTGTACAGCAAAGTGAATCAGTTATACATATACATATATCCACTCTTTTTTGGATTTCCTTCCCATTTAGGTCACCACAGAGCACTGAGTAGAGTTCCCTGTGCTATATCTTAACTTGATTATGTCTTAATAAAAAAATTTTAACCCATGAGCCATAGAGGCATCCACTAAACATTTCTTAACACAAGCCACCAAAACCTTATTTCCAAATAAGGTCACATTCACAAGTATCCAGAATTAGGACTTCAAAGAATCTTTTTGGGGGGACACAGTTCAACTAGGAATTCCCTCTTTTCTACATCCAACTAGTGAACTCCTCACAGAACATCAATTGTAAGTTGCATGGTCCAGTGACCAAGATCAGAGTTCTGTTTAAGGTGGATTTGATCACTTGCTAAAGAGCAGGGGATTTTAATATCATTTTTATATTTAAAAAATAATGCTCATTAGTAAAGTGAGATAATACAAAAGTATATAAAGTGAAATATAAATATCTCCTACAATCTCAATCAAACCCCCCTGAGGCGAACACTCTGAACAGTTTGGTGTGTAAGCTTCCAGAATTTTATATATATATATAAATTCACAAAACTGGGATCATTAGTACAATAGGTAAAGGCTTAATCTCTAGAGCTTCTTAGTCTGAATCGTTGTTTTGCCTCTAGCTGTGTAACATTGGGCAATATATTAACTTCTCTCAGTCTGAGTTTTCTTATTTAGAAAATAAAAGATGAAAAGAGTAGTACTTTATATAATGGTTTGGGAATTAAATGAACTAATACTTGTGAAGTGCTTAAAACAGTGCCTGGCACATACTAAGTGCTTGATAAGTTATTTAATACTCTTCTGCAGCTGCAGCTTACTTTTTAAATATAACACTATATCTTAGAGATCATTTTTTATTGAAGTATAGTTGATTTACAATGCCATGTTAGTTTCAGGTGTACAGCACAGTGATTCAGTTATATATATATTCTCTTTCAGATTCTTTTCCCTTACAGGTTATTACAAAGTATTGAGTACTTTGAGTATCATTGAATATAGTTGACTGTAGTTCCCTGTGCTATACAGTAGGTCTTTGTTGATTATCTATTTTATAAGTAGTAGTGTATATATCCCAAACTCTTAATTTATCCCTCCCCACACTGTCCCCCTTGGTAACCATAAGTTTGTTTTCTATGTCTGTGAGTCTCTTTCTGTTTTGCAAATGAGTTCATTTGTGTCTTTTTTTTTTTTAGATTGCACATATAAGCAATATAATATGATATTTGTCTTTGTCTGTCTTACTTCACTTAGTATGGTAATCTCTAGATCTATCCATGTTGCTGCAAATGGCATTATTTCATTCTTTTTTATGGCTGAGTAATATTCCATTGTATATATATACCACATCTTCTTTATCCATTCCTCTGTCAATGGACATTTAGGTTGCTTCCATGTCTTGGCTATTGTAAATAGTGCTGCAGTAAACATTGGGGTGCATGTATCTTTTCAAATTACGGTTTTCTCCAGATGTAGAGGTCATTTTTAATATGGATAGAGTGGAAGACAAAAATAGCAACAAAGAACAAGAGCAATGAATAGAAAATGGTAACAAATATGGTAGATATTAATCCAACTATATCAATAATCACTTTAAAAGTTAATGGCCTAGGACTTCCCTGGTGGTGCACTGGTTAAGAATCTGCCTGCCAATGCAGGGGACACAGTTCAAGCCCTGGTCCAGGAGGATCCCACATGCCATGGAGCAACTAAGGCCATGTGCCACAACTACTGAGCCTGCACTCTAGAGCCCACGAGCCACAACTACTGAGCCCACGTGCTGCAGCTACTGAAGTCCGCGTGCCTAGAGCCCGTGCTCCGCAACAAAGAGAAGCCACCGCAATGAGAAGGCCGCGCACCGCAACAAAGAGTAGCCCCTGCTCACCGCAACTAGAGGAAGCCTGCACGCAGCAACGAAGACCCAACTCAGCCAAAAATAAATAAATAAATAAATAAATTAATTAATTAAAATTAAATTAAAAAGTTAATGGTCTAAATACACCAATTAAAAGACAGAGATTGTCAAACTGGATCAAGAAGCTGTCATGAGAATGAGAAGACAAGCCACAGACTGGGAGAAAATATTTGCAAAAGGCAAATCTGATAAAGGACTGTAACCCAAAATATACAAAGTACTCCTAAAACTCAACAGTAAGAAAACAAACAACCCAATTTTTAAAATGGGCCAAATATTTGAATAGATACCTCACCAAAGAAGATATACAGATGGCAAATAAGCATATGAAAAGGCTCAACATCGTATGTCATTAGGGAATTGCAAATTATAGCAACAATGAAATACCCCTAACACACCTCTTAGAATGGCCAAAATTCAAAACACTGACAACACCAAATGCTGGCAAGGATGTGGAGCAATAGGAACTCTTATTCACTGCTGATGGGAATGCAAAATGGTATAGTCACTTTGGAAGACAATTTGGCAGTTACTTACAAAACTAACATACTCTTACCATATGATCCAGCAATAGTGCTCCTCGGTATTTACCCAAAGGAGTTGAAAATTATATCCACACAAAACCCTGTATATGGATATTACAGCAGCTTTATC
This sequence comes from Balaenoptera acutorostrata, assembly GCF_949987535.1. Taxonomy (NCBI): domain Eukaryota; kingdom Metazoa; phylum Chordata; class Mammalia; order Artiodactyla; family Balaenopteridae; genus Balaenoptera; species Balaenoptera acutorostrata. The sequence goes on along the minus strand of NC_080068.1, from coordinate 44,775,362 downwards.
CATAATTGCAAAGACATGGCAGCAATCAAGATGTCTTTCCATAGGTGAATGGATAAATAAACTACAGTACATCCAAACAATGGACTCTTATTCAGCACTAAAAAGAAATGAGCTATTAAACCATGAGCAGACATGGAGGAAACTTAAATGCATATTGCTAAGTGAAAGAAGCCAATCTGAAAACACTGCATACTGTATGACTCTAACTATATGATATTCTGGAAAAGACAAAACTATGGAGACAGTAAAAAGACCAGTTTTTGCGAGGGCTTAGGGGAAAAGGGAGTATGAATAGGTGGAGCACAGAGGATTTTAAGGGCAGTGAAACTGTTCTGTATGATACTGTAATGATGAATACATGTCATTAGACATTTGTCAAAATCCACTGAATGTACAATATTAACAGTGAACCCTAATGGAAACTATGGACTTTGGATGATAATGATGCATCAATATAGGGTCATCCATTGTGACAAATGGACCACTCAAGCGCAGCATGTTGATAGTGAGGGTGGCCGTGCATGTATGGGGGGTAAGGAGCATGCAGGAACTCTGTAATTTCCACTCAATTTTACCATGAACCTAAAACTGCTCTTTTAAAAAGTCTATTCAAATAAATACACAATTTAAATTCTTTAAAAATCCACTGCTGATTGAATACGTTGATATATTCCCTCTCCCGCCACCCCTCATTTTTTCTGCAAGATTATGGTAGGACAATTTGAGGCTTAGTTGATTCCTTATGCTGAAATACAAGTGAGATATGCCTTTGACACCTTTGTTCTAATTTGTACAATATATTACAATAGATCTCATTTATAGAAAATAAAATGTATATTATATTTCACTTCTATGTAGATGAAATACAATAAAAATCAAGAGGACAGCTTGATATCCGCACTGAAGAGTCAAGTAACTGATGTAAAAAATGTTATGACCCAAAATATCGATAAAATTTTGGAAAGAGAAGAAAGATTGAATATCTTCACTGATAGAACAGATGATCTGCAAACAACTGTGAGTGTTACACAGCTGTCTTAATACCCAAACAGTGCTCTAAGTCATAGGATCATTGCCCTTGAGACAAACTGCCAAAAGCAAAAACATACTGGGACACTTGGTGAGATAATCCTATGTCACCAAACTATGGCTTTATCAAAAATTATTGAAATGCAACTAAAATATTAAAAGAATAATTATAAAACAATCCAAATTTTAAAGCCCATTAAAGTAGAAAGTGGTTATTTGTGTAACAGAATGGTTTCTTACATTAAGAAACACACAGGTTAGTCAACAAATAAATTGCAAGGGAAAAAAAGGAGAGGGAAACTTACCAATAAAAGGACTTAAAAGGTATATCAATTGCAATGTGTGGTTCTTATTTGGATTTTGATTCAAACAAACTATAAAAATGAAAATTTACAACTTCATGAGACAAATAGATATTTGAACTCTAGCTGGATATTAGATGAGGTTTAGGAATATAATTAATTTTTAGGTGTGATAATGGCATTGTGGTTATGTTTTTAAAAGAGTCATTACTTATTAGAGATACATACTAAAATATTTACGAATGAAATTATGTAACATCTGAGATTTGCTTCAAAATAGTTCGAGTGGAGGAGTAGAATGGTGTATAAATTAAACAAAATTGGCCATAAATTGACAATGGTTAAATCTGGATGCTGAGTATACAAGGGTTCATTATACCATCCTGTCAACTTTTGTATGTGTCTGAAATTCTCTATTAGAAAATAGTTTTAAAACAATCACCAAGTGTTCAACAGTTCCTTTTGAGCATTTTTTTTTTTTTTTTGGCTGCATCTCGAGACCTGTGGGATCTTAGTTCCCCAACCAGGGATCGAACCTGTGCCTCCTGCAGTGGAAGCTCGGAGTCCTAACCACTGGACTGCCAGGGAATTCCCCCGCTTCGAGCATTTTAAATTTTATTTTTACAGATCTTTTCTAGGAACACAGCCACCATATAAAGCAAAGTATACACACTACTTTTTACTCATCAAGTTCTATTGATTCAACTTCCTAAATCTTTTTTGTTCTAAGCCTCGTTTTTTTCACCTTTCAAAACAATTTACCAAGGTATTATTCACATATATTCACCCAGTTTAAGTGTGGAGTTTGACAAATTGTGGTAATTGTGTACAATTGTGTGACCACAATCAAGTTGTGGACTAGCTCTTCCATCCTAAAATCTGCCCTCCTTTGTAGTTGACTCTTCACCAACCCTGACCCCAACCAACCACTAATCTGTTTTCTGTCACTATAGTGTTGTCTTTTCTACAACGTCGTATGAATAGAATCATACAATACAGTCTTTTGTGTTTGACATCTTTTACTTAATATAATGTGTTTTATATTCATGTTGTTGTGTGTTAATATGTTACTCCTTATCATTGCTAAATAATATTCCACAGATAGCTAAATCTCTTTTGAACACACCTTCTGCCCATCCCAATGCCACTCACTGTCTCACTCCAAGATCAATTATCTCTTGTCTGACTGTGGTAATTCCCAGATTTAATTGTTCTCCCTATTTTTGGTTCTACTCTGCTCCAGTCATCCTCCACACCGACACTAGAGTATTCTTTTAAAATGCAAGGGCTTCCCTGGTGGCGCAGTGGTTGGGAGTCTGCCTGCTAATGCAGGGGACACGGGTTCGAGCCCTGGTCTGGGAAGATCCCACATGCCGCGGAGCAACTGGGCCCGTGAGCCACAATTACTGAGCCTGCGCATCTGGAGCCTGTGCTCCGCAACAAGAGAGGCCGCGATAGTGAGAGGCCTGCGCGCCGTGATGAAGAGTGGCCCCCGCTTGCCACAACTAGAGAAAGCCCTCGCACAGAAACGAAGACCCAACACAGCCAAAAATAAATAAAATAAATAAATTTAAAAAAAAAAAAAAAAAAAAAAAAAAAAAATGCAAGTATGAGCGTTATCTGTAGCCTTTTTAAAACCCTCTAGTGGTGCCCCTTTGTCCAAGCAGGGTAGAGTCCAACCTCCCTAACTTAATGAGCTTTCTTCTGACTATATTGCCAGTCATATCACCCAGAGGTCATGTCTTGTAGTTTATAAATCTCAAAAAATATCCAACTATTTGTAGTTCTCCAAAATACCTGTTGCATTATTTCACACCTTTATGCATACTGTTCCCTCTTTTTCCTTGCCCTGGAAAACTTCTACTCATCCATCAAAACCCAACTCAAGAATCATCTCCTCATCCACTGCCCAGGCTGAGTTTATGCCTCTCTCATCTATGCCATCCCTGTACCTTGTATTTATTGATCAATTAAACAAATATCTTTTGAAGATCTACTGTCTAGCAGGCTCTATAATAGACACTAAGAATAATAAGGATGAATATGATAGCCACAACCCCAGCAAACAAGCACTCAATGTTAGTTAAATTAAACACTACTTACTTAAACAAAGCAATCCTCTACATTGTTTTTATAGCAGGAAAAAGATGAGGTCACATCAGTTTATATAATCTACAAAGAAGAATTAATAAAGTAAATCATTGTCTAGCATTGCAGTTGTTGTCTTTATGAGAGTTATAACACAAGAGTTCAGATAAAACTGTCCAAGCCATTTAGATTCATTCATTGTTCATTAATAAACATTCTTTGGGGGCCTGTTATATACAGGATATTATGCTTGTCATCTTCAGGGATAAAAGAATGGAATAAGATACTTGCCACAGTTTAATCTACTGCAGGAGACATATTTGTATAAACCTAACTGCAATATAAAGTATGTGTTAAGTGTCATAATAGACGGATAAAGCATAACAGCCAAATAACAGCCAAATAGTGGATATCTGATAGTACCTACATTTTTACAACGCATTTTGAAATTACAGTCAGAAAATTCCACAATCAATATTACCTCATTCAACATTTATTTCAAGTATATGAAAAGGGTTTTTTAAAATATTTATTTATTTATTTATTGGCTGCCTTGGGTCTTAGTTGCAGCACACGGGATCTTCTGTTGCGGCGTGCAGGCTCTTTGTTGCGGTGCACAGGCCTTTCTCTAGTTGTGGCGTGTGGGCTCCAGAGCGAGCAGGCTCAGTAGCTGTGGCGCGGGCTTAGTTGCCCTGCGGCATGTGGGATCTTAGTTCCCAGACCAGGGATTGAACCACCATCCTGTGCATTGCTAGACGGATTCTTAACCACTGGACCACCAGGGAAGTCCCTATGAAAAAGTTCTGAGAATAATATATCTAATACCCTTGTAATCATCAGCCAGCTTTATCTGGACTTAATATTTTGCCACATTTGGTTTGGGCCTTTGTTTCTTAAAGAAATAAAATTATACATATAATTAAAGTCCCCTGTGTACCTTTCCCAAACCCATTCCACTCCCTCACCAGAAGAACCACTGTCGTGAATTTGACTTGAATCATTTGTATGCATGTTTTGATTCCTCTGCTATATATGTGTAGCTATATATGTATCTGTAGTATTGGTTTGCATTTTTAAACTTTGTATTTATGACATTATAATGAACCTATCCTTCTGAAACCTGAGTTTTTAGTTCAACATTATGTTTTTGAAATGTATTCATTTTGATACACTTAGCTCTAATTTATCAATTTAGCTTCTGACAGCATATCATTACTATTTTAAGAAATACAGAAATAACTTATCCTTTCCCCTTTTAATAAATATTAATGTAGATTCCAACTTCTTTATTATGAACACTACACTGAACACCCTTGTACATGTCTTTTAGTACACATTTACAAAATGTTTCTAAGACAATGGTCTATAGAGTTTTTTGATCATATATACTTATTCATAAAATATTCTTGAGAATGCATTTAAATATATATAAATTATATATATTCTTCTATAATAATGTTATATATTAAAACATACTAAGTAGAAATTAAAAGAATGAGACAAAGATGAAATAAAATATTAAATAACTTTTCTTAAGAAAATTAAAACTATGTCTCTCTGATTAAGAAAAATTTTAATAATGTATTTTAATGATAGTGTGATTAAAAGTCAGATTTGATTACAAATGACTATTTTTTAAGTCTCTAAATATGGCAGGTAGAGTGTTCAAACTAGAAGCAGAGATATATCCTCTTTGTCATTTTCTTGTTTATCTTTGCCTTGTTAGTATAATTAAGCCACATGTCTACTTTAGCTTAGTTAAAACTAAATAATATTACCCATGTATTACCCATAATTCACTTACCCATATAAATTGTAGGTATTGCAATACACTACAAGAGAGTGGACAAAGGGGTCTGCAGTGGGCTTCCCTGGTGGCACAGTGGTTAAGAATCCGCCTGCCAATGCAGGGCACACGGGTTCGAGCCCTGCTCCGGGAAGATCCCACATGCCGCGGAGCAACTAAGCCCGTGCGCCATAACTACTGAGCCTGCGCTCTAGAGCCCACGAGCCACAACTACTGAAGCCCGCGCACCGAGAGCCCGTGCTCTGCAACAAGAGAAGCCACTGCAATGAGAAGCCCGCGCACCGCAACGAAGAGTAGCCCCCACTCGCTGCAACTAGAGAAACGCCCACGCGCAGCAACAAAGACTCAACTCAGCCAAAAATAAATAAATAAATTTATTTAAAAAAAAAAAAAAAAAAAAAAGGGGTCTGCAGTGGCCAACTCTGCATCACTGTGGCATTTCCTCTCTACCCTCAAAACATCTTAACTTTCATGATTTACCATTTTACATCATACCTAGGGAAGATATCAGTGCCTATCCATATGTTAAATTTTAAATATTTTCATTTCCTTCTTGTTTCTTAGATTAAAATGAACAAATAGATATGGTTCTAATATTATTTTCCTGCTCTCCAGTGGGTCATCTTTTACAACCCCCTGGGATGCTAGATCCCATTTTTGACCCACCGTTCTATAATATATACATAGAAATGGAATTGCTGGATCTTAAAATATGTGCACCTTTGAATTAGCCAAATGTTTCAAAATTGCTTTCCAAAGTGTTGTGCCAGTTTATACTCCCATCGGCGCTGTACGAGATGCCCCGTCGCTCCACACTGTCTTTCCAAAACCTGAGATTATTAGATTATAACTTTTAACAGTCTGGTAGGGGAAAGAAAGTAACTATTGTCTTGATTTGCATTTCCCTAATTTGGGATGACAGAGAGCAATTTTTGTTTATTAACCATTAGAGTTTCTTCTGTGAGTGGCCTGTTGATATCCTTTGCCCATTTTGCTAATGGGGTGCTTATCTTTTTTAATAATTTAGTATATATATAAAATACTAATTTTATAACTATTAGAATAATGAATGAGTATATAATTCTTCATCCTAATACCTAGTTGTAGAAAGTGTAAATATGTTCTCCCTGTATGTGGCTTGATTTTAACTTTGTGTATAGTGTCTTTTTTAGGACAGAAGTCTTTTCTCTTTACTATTTTTTTTTATTAAAGTGTAGTTGATTTACACTATTGTGTTAATTTCTGCTATAGAGCAAAGTGATTCAGTTATACATATATAACAATATATATACATTCTTTATGTTCTTTTCCATTATGATTTATCATAGGATATTGAATATAGTTCTCTGTGCTGTACAGTAGGACCTTGTTGTTTATCCATTCTATATATAAAAGGTTACATCTGCTAACCCCATCCTCCAATCCATCCCTTCCCAACCCCCTCCCCCTTGGCAACCACCAGTCTTCTCTCTATGCCCGTGAGTCTGTTTCTGTTTCATAGATAGGTTCCTTTGTGTCATATTTTAGATTCCATATATAATGATATCATATGGTATTTGTCTTCCTCTTTCTGACTTACTTAGTATGATAATCTCTAGCTGCATCCATGTTGCTGCAGATGGCACTATTTCATTTTTTTATGGCTGAGTAGTATTCCATTGTATATATGTACCACTTCTTCTTTATCCATTTATCAGGACAGACGTCTTTAACTTTCATGTAGGCAAATGTATCAGTCTTGCCCTTTATGCTTTCTGTGTCTTAAGAACACCTTCCTTTCCCCAGGTTATAAAGATGCTCTTATGTTGTCTCCTAAAAGTTTTTATTCCTGCTTCTTAAACATGAATCTTTAAAACATCTGGAATTTTATTTTTGCATAAAATATGAGGTAGGAATCAAATTTTATTATTTTCTGTATAAATAACCAGTTGCCCAAATGACCATTTATTAAATAGCTCAGCCTTTCCCATTTGGTTTGTAATGCCAACCTTGCCACGTATAATGTTTTCATATGTAAACAATTTTCGTTCTTTTGATTCGTATGTATTATATTCTTCTGATCTATTTCTATTTCCTTGGGCCAGTACTACACCATTTTAGTTACTGTGGTTTTATGAGAAGTCTTAATATCTTATAGGGCAAGTTCGTCTACTTTCTCTTTTTTGGAAATTATGTTGGCAAGGCTTGCTTCTTTCTCTTTCGGGGAACTTTAGATTCTACATCTCAAGTTACACACACACACACACACACACACACACAAATTGTTGGGGTATTAGTTGGAATTACATTAATATGGGGAGAACTGACACCTTTAAAATACTGTTTTCCCTTCTCTGAACATGCTATGTCTCTTCATTTTTCTAAGTCTCTTTCAAAATCTTTCAGTAGAGTTTTATAATTTTTCCCCTAAGGGTCTTGTACAACTTTTCTGAGATTTATTTCTTGATATCTTACAGTTTTCGTGGCTATTGTATATGATATTTTTTAAACTACATTTTCAAAAAATTTTTGGTTAATAGGAACACAGTCAATTTTTGCATACTGATTTTGTATCCCAAGTCTTGCTGAACTCTTTTATGGTAATATTGTTTGTCTGTGGATTTATTTGCATTTTCTACATAGAAATTCCATCATATATGAAAAATGACTGGATTTTTTTTTATCCTTTCCAATATGTATTTTCTTTGCTTCCTTGCTCATGCCTCCCTCTCAAGTTAAAGGCAACTACCTTGAGACCATTAGGCTTGGTTGGATAGGAAACTTATACCCTTAATCTGATCTCTAATGCAGGGCACAATCTTTTTGTAATTGAGGTAAAATTCACGTAACAAAAAATTAACATTTTAAAGTATACAATTCAGTGGCAATTGGTACATTCACAATGTTGTGTACCCACCACCTCTATCTAGTCCCAAAACATTTTATCACCCCAAAAAGAAACTTCATGCCCATTAAGCAATTACTCCCCAGCCCCTAACAACCAATAATCTACTTTCTGTCTCTATGGATTTACCAATTCTGAGTATTTCATATAAATGGAATTATACAATCTGTTATCTTTTGTGTCTGGCTTCTTTCACTTAGCATGATGTTTTCGAGGGTCATCCATGTTGTAGCATGTATCAGTACTTCATTCCTTTTTGGCTGAATAATATTCCATTGTATGGATTTACCACAACTTGTTTATCCATTCATCAACTGATGGACATTTGTGTTGTTTCTGCCTTTTGGCTACTGTGAATAATGCTGCTATGAACATTTGTGTACAAGTTTTTGTTTGAATAGTTGTTTTCAATTCTTTTATGTATATACATAGGAATGCAATTGCTGGATTATATGGTAATTCTATTTTAACTTTTTGAGGAATTTCCAAACTATTTTCCACAGTGGTTGAACCATTTTACCTTCCCACCAGTAATGTAAGAGGGTTCCAATTTCTCCACATCCTGTTCAACACTTGTTATTTTTCCTTCTTTTTTTTTATTATAGCCATCCTACCAGGTGTGAAGTGGTATCTTACTTTGATTTGCATTTCAAGTCATTGCCCATTTTTAATAGGTTTGGGGGGGTTTGTAATTGAGGAAGGGTAGAATCTTAGTGGGCATCTGTCATTAAAAGGCCTTTTCAATCTAATGTCTTATTATTTGGGCCCAAAAACCATCAGCTTATCCAATCTTCCAATGTTCCACATTTCTGCAGTCTCTCTATTCCTTTTCATTTCTTCTTGCAAACCAGCCAGTTGTTGCCTTGCTAAATGTAGCCAGTAACAAGAACTCACACTACTACCTTTCTATTTTCCAACCTTTTCTTCTAAAAGGACAGACTCAGTAGTATTTTGTCTGCCTTCCAAATTATCACAGGCAATAGTTTTAGCAAATATTTTACCCTGCAGAGCATTGGTCTCTATCTTTCCAGACTCTAATATCAGTTTCTTCTGTGCCTACCACCTGATGGCTAAGCCAGTGCTACATGTTTTAGAGTTCTGTATTGATAATAACAACATCTCATCCTACTACAATTTCACTATTAGAGAAACATTAGCTATACCAACATACCTCAAGTTTTCAGTGTTTTAACTCAACAGAGGTTAATTTCTCGGTATATAACAGTATAAGGCAGGCTTTCAGTGAGCAGACTTCCACAGGGTAATCCAGAAACCCAAGTTTTTTCCATTTTGTGACTCTGTCATTGCCTTTGGCCCCTCAGAATCTTTCAATTTCAGGTGGCAGCTCGTTAAACAGGGAGTGGAAGAAGCACATTTGCTTTGAGCCAGTTCAGCCCGAAAGTGACACCCATCATTTCTACTCACAATCTATTGGTAGGAATTAGTCTTATAGCTTTGCATAGGTACATGGGGTAGAGAGGGGACACAGCAAGGGGTGGGGTGAAAGGCCTGAGAAATGTGGTCTGTGATTGGACAGTCTCTTGCCAGCAACAACTGTACATTATGGAAGGGGAACTAAAGTCTTCAGTGGATAGCTGGCTGTCTTTATCACATCTGGAAGTTTATCACTAAAGGAAATTCTAAAGGAACTATAGATAGTGGTAAAGGTGTAGGTAACACTAAATGAATATTGACTGCAATATAGGTGACGAGAAGTGGTTGGATTCTGGATATATTTTTAAGGTGGAGCGAATTAGAGTTGCTGACAGATTGGCCATGAGGTGAGAGAGTCAAGAAAGACTCCAAAGCTTTGAGCCTAGTTAACAGGAAGGATGGAAATTGAGTAGTTTCATTGCTTTCCTCACGTGAGCCCAAGGGTTAGCCCGCTGTGAGCACTAAATCCTAAGCCCTGCCTGCATGGCAGAGGCCAACATCATCACCTTCCCAAATCCAGAGGAGCTGCACCATCAGAGCAACTTCTCACTGCTTTCCTAGGTTCCTGCACTTGGCCTTACTCTTACTTTCTTCCAAATCAGTTATGCATTTTAAAAGTTTGCTTCTTATATTTTATCTAGCATTTCTGAGTAGTAATAGTGGCAGGGTTATAGGGTTACATAATCTACTATATCACTGGATCTATTACTTTTTTATTAGATTATATCATGTTTCTTTCTTATCAGAAAAGAGGCAACATCTAAATCCCAGAAAGTTATAGCAAAAAAATTAAGAGATTTTTTTTTTCACTTTACTGCCTTCCAAACAAATCCCACTTTTATGTATACATTGTATTTTCATGATTACATGGGAAAAAATGACTTCTTCTTTGAAGCCAGTTGAGTAGAAGCAGCTCAATAAAAGATTAAATTTGGGACTTCCCTGGTGGTTCAGTGGTTAAGACTCCCCACTTCCACTGCAGGGGCTGCCGGTTTGATTCCTGGTCGGGAAACTAAGATCCCACATGCCATGCGCAGTGCAGCCAAAAAAAAAAAAAAAAAAAAAAATAGGAAAAAAAAATAAAGATGAAATTTGACTGAAATATTTTACTATTGTTCTCAGATTATTTTCACACAGATATCACATAATCATTCTCACTAAACCCTCTATTTTTGCCTAGCTAAATTAATTTTCTCTATCTTTTTGTAAAAGACCCAACTATTCTTAAAAAGCAGATTTGGCTTTTTAACAAAAAGTAGGCCAATAGGCTTTTTGTCTGTCTGCCTACAGATAAATATAGGTCATGGATTTTAACTTGCAGATTAAACATATACATTTATTTTGGTATCCTCTCAAAACTCCAATAAAATGATAGGTAAAACAACAATTAGAGATTTTAATGTATAAACCACTAGGATTTTTTAGAAAAAGAACAAGAGAAAAGAAATTTCAAAATTTTGGAAGCTAGGAAAATGGGTTCTGAGTACTTAATAGCCTCATTAGAGCAGTAAAAGCTCGAAAAACAAGCTTATAGCAGAAGATATTAAGATGCCAAATGATCCCGGCCATAGAACCTTGGAAAGGATCAGAAATTGGACACACATCATACTTCTAAAAGTAGACACACGGTACTTCTAAAAGCAGTATGGGTCTAGAAAGAAGAGACTGGGTATAAAGTCTTTAAAAGGAACATTTTACCTGTAGAGCCCCTTCCCGACTTTTTACAGCCACAGTTTCCTCTCCTTACCCCTGACAAAGGATAATAAATTGTATTATCTAAAGACAACAGACCTAAGAGATTCTAAACTCATTTACCAGGTGCAGTTAAGGCCAGAGTGATCATCATATTAAAATTAGGTGGACTAAGTAAAACTCTGCATCCTGAATAGGGTGACCATTCCCCAAGCTCTCTCCCAGTCAGCTTCACCCAGGCAGGAGATTAGAGGATTCCTCCCTAAGAAAACTCACGAGGCCAAGGAAAAAAGACCTACAGATACTGACCGACAGATATTGAGGCATTCCCCCAGTGAAATAGTCAGGTTCATACCAGATTATCCTATAGTGAAGCCCACCAAATGATAGCCCTCACTCACTCATATGGAGTTTCCAATCATCATTTTAGATCATGAGATATTTGAGAAAAATCTCTATGATAAAAAAAAAATCAAAGTAAACAGAAAAAAGGAACTCAGACAAAACAGATAATGCAGAAGCAAAAGAAAGCTTCATTTAAAAAAAAAAATCTCTCTGGGGGGAAGGATAAATTAGAAGTTTGGGATCAACATAAACACACTACTATGTATAAAATAGATAACCAATAAGGACCTACTGTATAGCACAGGGAACTATACTCAATATTTTGTAATAACCTATAGTGGAAAAGAATCTGAAAAGGAATATATATATATATATATATATATATATATATATATATATATATACACACACACACACATATACATATGTATGTATATCTGAATCACTGTGTTGTGCACCTGAAACTAACACAGTATTGTAAATTATACTTCACTTAAAAGAAGCAAACAGGGCTTCCCTGGTGATGCAGTGGTTAAGAATCTGCCTGCCAATGCAGGGGACATGGGTTCGAGCCTCATTAGAGCAGTAAAAGCTGCTGGTCCGGGAAGATCCCACATGCGCGGAGCAACTAAGCCCATGTGCCACAACTACTGAGCCTGAGCTCTAGAGCCTGCGAGCCACAACTGCTGAGCCTGTGTGCCTACAGCCCATGCTCCGCAACAAGAGAAGCCACCATAACAAAGAGTAGCCCCCACCCACCACAACTAGAGAAAGCCCACAGACAGCAACAAAGACCCAACACAGACAAAAATAAATAAATTTATTTAAAAAAAAAAAAGACCTCTCTAATGTCTTGGGAGAAATAATAGAAGATAATATTGTACAACCCTGAAACAAGAATGGAAAGCTACATAACAGCTTATTCATAGAACAAAAAGATCTTTTGGAATTTAAAACAACAGTAAAATTTTTAAATTAAATAGAATGATTGTAATATAAAGTTGAGATATTCTCTCAGAGAGCAGAGCAGAAAGAGAGAGAAAAGACAGAGAATCAGTCTAAGAGATCCAACATATGAATAACAGGATTTTCAGAAAAAGAAAATGAAGGAACCAGAGGGGAGATAATCAGATTAATACAAGAAAAAATCCTACAACTAAATAACATGAATTTACAGATTCAATGAACAACAAAAGAGGATCATAGCAGGGCATGTAATCTTGAAATTATAGAACGTTAAAAAGGAAGAGAAGATTCTGAAGGTTTTTAGAGAGAGAGAAAAAACAAAGACTTGGCAATTAGAATAACAGATTTTGCAAAAGCAATATATGGTGCTAAACAAAAATAAAGGAATGCTTTTAAACTTCTGAAGGAAAATGATTTCCACACTAGACTTCTATACCCAAATTACCAAGGGTAGAATAAAGACATTTCTAGGCATGTAAATTCTCAGAAACATATCTCCCACTCACCCTTTCTAAGCAGTTTTCAGCAGAAATTTTTCACCAACAGAAGGAAATAAATCAAGAAAGGGAATGAAATGAGACTGAAAAAACAAAAGGCCCAGCACAAGAGAAGGGCATTCCCAGGATACTGGTGCAGAAAGATCTGAAGATTAAAGCTATAGGTATAGCAAACCTAGACCCCAACCAAACCACATTGGAGTAGATCAAAAGGCTCTGTGAGGAACTTCAAGATAAAGCAGAAGGTTCCAACATTGGAGCCATCAAAGGAAGGATATTTTCCAGCTCCTTTGGAGAGTTTAGGAATGAATTACTGGTTGGTAGATTAAAAACTAATAAATGAAAACATTTTAACTACCTACCTATTATTAGCTCTAGAGAAACCAAAAAGCTATACATTAAAGTCAATGTAGTCAAACATGCTCCATGTCTCAGGGAATAGTTACAAAGCTTTAATTAAACAAAAAGAATAGGAAAGAAAGGAAAGGTGTGTGTTTGGGGAAGGGGGGGTTTGGAGGTATGGTAGGAGTTATACCCCCTTTTCTATAGTTGGAAACAGGAAAAATCAAGAAAAATATATATATATATATATGTTTTCTAGCAATACAGAGGAAAACAAACAGCAGGAAAAAATAAACAGCTAAATGAGGTGCATTCAACAAGTATTTACTGAGCACCCACTATATGTCAGACACTGTTCTAGGTCAGGGTTTCTCAACCGTGGCACACTCTGGACTGTCCTGTGCATTGTAGGATATTCAACAGCATTCCTGGCTTCTATCCATTAGATGCCCAGTAGCACCCCTACAGTCATGACAGTCAAAAATGTCTCCTGATATCGCCAAAAGTCCTCTGGAGGGCAAAATTATCCCCGGGTGAGAACCACTGTTCCAGGAAATAGAGATACAGCAATGAACAAAACACACAAAAAAGAGCTGAAAGTGATTACCTCTGAAAAATAGGATCAGGTTGAGAAGGAGCAGAGCAGGAAAATGCAGTTTTTACTCATAAGCCTTACAGAATTCTGACTTTTCAAACTCTATATACACACTACATTAATAAAAGAGAATAAATAATCTAAGAGAAAGATATAAAGTCCATTTATACCTTAATTCACTGTTTCTACACGAGGCAGTATAGAGTCATACAATTCTAGATTTGAATTCCAGCTCCACCACTTACTCTAAATCTGAGGCAAGTAACTTAAACCTTTCTGAGCCTCATTTTCTTCAACACTATAGAACAGGAATATTCACCTAAGGTTATTATAAGTATTGCATATTATTATGCAAAAATACATATAATGCATGTCCTATAGTACCTGCATTTTAAGCATTCAATAAATTATAACATCTTGGAAAGTATATGTAGTCACTAGCTTCCATACGCCAGATCCTTGAGAATAACCACCAGCATCTTGGATATATAAACCTGGGGCTCCCATAACTTGTCATATACTAGAGTCATGAGGCCATCTGAGTGGCATACCAGGACTCATGCCACTTATAGCATGCACTGTAATCATGTACATACCTTGATTTTGTTCTTGGGAAATCACCATATATACTGAGAGTAAAAAAGCAGATCTGATGCACGAAGAAAGATAACTGAAATATGTTAGAGTTTTACTTATCCAGGTGGCAGATAGCAGAAATCCATGTAACCATCAAGCAATTTATTTGTATCACGACTATATGAAAAGCAGTTACATATATTTTAAAAATAAAAAGGAGTAGACCAAATGAAAACAATAAAGCTTACTTCAGGGGGTGGGGGGAAGGATTTCACAATTTCGTGTGACCATGTTTCATTTCTCTCCACTGCTCCTTGGATTCTTTCAATAATCTTAATAAAATTTAATAAAAGTGAGCTATTTTGTTTAGGTTAATTAGGTTAAGATATGAAACTTTTTGTATCATACTTAACGAAGTCCATCTCATTATTCATCAGAATATTAATTAATTATAATAATGGCATAATTTATTCTTATATCCAGTCTCGATATACTATATTCACTATCTCAGTTAATCCTCACAATCTGGGCTACTATGTGGCAGATGCTATTATCCTCATTTAATAGATTTAGTCATTCATTTTTTCAACAAATACTATTATAATTGAACACCTGCTCTATGTTGTTCGCTGTTGGGAATATAGCAGTGAATGAAACAGACAAAAAATCCCTGCCTTCATAGAACTTACGTTCTCAACAAACAACAATTAAGTAAAATGTACATATTGTTAGATAAGAGATAAGTACTTTGGAGAAAAATAATGTATTGAAGAGGAATAGGGCTTCTGGAATGGAGATGGGGTAGCAATTTTAAATAGGGTTGTAGGGGATAGTGGAATTTAAGTAAAATCATGATGTAAAGATGAGGAAACTGAAGTTCAGAGAGTTAGTAACTTATTCAAGGTCACAAAATTAATAAAGCCAATAAAAGTATAGCTGAACACAATAAAGAATCTTGGTGCATCATTTTATAATAGCTGCTCAGACCTATTGAGACTTTCTGTGATTGGTCAAACACAAATTAAATCTGTTCCTCTAAATCATTCTAATAAGTATTGTAGTGTGCACATTAATCCAGAAATGGAAAGAAAACATTAAATTTGTGTTTATTTTCATTTCAGGCCAAAGAATCCCAAAAAACAAGAAAGATTCTTGGGAGGATATGGTGGAAACACTTCAAAAAGATTATAGTCATCACCATGGCCATTCTCCTTTCAGTCATCATCATTCTTTTAAGTACAAATGTAATACCAACTTGACCCTTCTCCCCATCCCTAGCAGGTACCAATAAATTGTTATATGTAATTATAGAGTTCTACAACCAACGATTACAAAAGCCTTCTCTAGTGGTAGGAGGAATGGAGGAAAAGGGGGTTGGAAGTATTTCCTTGTCCCTTTAGTGTTCCTTGACTCTTGTCTTTGTACCTCTCCCATTTCTGTAATCCCATTTGTTTTTTTTTAACCACTGCTCCACTACTCTTCTCTTTGTTAATACTACAAGCACATACCCTGAAATCAGACTGCCAAGCTTCAACTCTCCACTCTGCCACATACCATATAGATGACTTTGGACAAGTTGGTTAACCTTTGACCCTGTTTCCTCATCTTTAAAATGGAGCTAATAATCATAATATCGCATAGAGTTGTTGTCTACCACATAGAAAATGCTATTTAAGTGTTAACTATTACTTAATAGGAAAGATGATTGCATTTATGGCATTGATTAAATCCCCATCATCTTACTCCTTACTCAGAAATGACCTTAAAATTCCCTTAGAAATAAGAATCCTTACACGAGTACAGTCCAGATACACAGTCACCTCTTCTACATATTCTTTCATTTGAAATGAAAATTCAAACCATTGTGTTTTATACTAGGCATTTCTTTGGGTAAAGATTAAAAAATTAGGAAACTTTATCATTTCTCTAATAAATCACAGGTCATGTCTTCTATTTTACCACCCTAACAGCTTTTTTTTCTTTTTAACTGATACACTTCATCCAATAACCTTGAATCACTAAGATGTCTAAAACCCAAAACGTTCAACTTCACTTCGCAGTTGGTTACAAAGTTTCATGAATTCTATTTCCTAAGTGGGATCTTGAGGTCTAAAGTAGGTTTTAAAAATCATAAAAATCATAGTGATTCATGGGGAAGAATAAAAAGATTAGAACAGGGGTTCCTGACTACCAGAGAACTCATTTTAATTCTGATAATGATCAAATATCAGCATTTTAAATAGGTCCCAATTCCTCCAGCACAATATCACCTTTGCATTCACAAAATATTTTTTAAAGCATTTTAAATGTTAGAAACTTTTGGAGTTTCTGTAATTTATACCCAGGAAAAAAAATATAGTCTGACATATGTACTAAGTGCTTTGGGGGAGAGGTGTCTCATTAAATTTTACAATGACATGAAGAGGTAAAAACTATTAAGATAGTATAATGTAAAGCACATAAAACTGGCTGGCATGTAAGTGCTATGTAATGTTAGTTCATATTATTTTTATTTTGCATATGAGAAAATAGCAATGTTAAATGGCATGTTCAAGATCACACAGCTAGAAGGCTGAGATTTTACTGATTCAAGTACTGACTGAGGTATATAGTCACGAAACCCACATGTTTAACTCAGAGTATATTATCTGACCCCTTAAATTAATTGTGGGCCAGACAACACACATCAGTACTATTTTGCTTTGGACCAGGTTAGTAGGTTGTTTTGGGGGGGTAGAGATAGGAATCTGAAGGAATATTGAGAGGAGATATTGTCATGCATTTTGCTGCCATTATTTTTGTAGCCCTATAAAATTTGCCTCCAATTATTTCTATAATTTATAATTATGTACAAAACAATGTATTTGTATCCTGATTGCCAGCGAATACTAGCATATTTATTGCCAAAAGACATCAAATTTAACACCTAATCTAGCCACCACACCACCCCCAATTTTACATTTTAGGATGCCAAGACCCAGAAGCCTAAAAAATAAATAAAATGCCTTTGCAACCTCCCTCCACTTGCAGCGTGTTTAAAGCACAGGCTATCACCCTGGTTCCAGGCAGCACGGCCCATGTAATACCTGTTTTCCTAGGCAGTCTTAAATAGAGTTTAAGAGTTTTCCAGATGACTTCTATTTTTATGAACTGTTGAAAGCTGCTAGGAAGAAGTAAGCAAAGCACTCATTTAGTAAAGTGTTTCCCTGCTATTTGTGCAACATCTAGCAGAATGTACCTGAGTAGAAAGAAACAAATATTAAGACAACCTTAGATTTTTCATTTATGCATTCAAATATTGTTGAGTTCCTCCTCTGCACCAAAACAGTCCTAAATCATTAGGATTTATTCTAAGTTACCACATTGATAGAGATAACAGATGTTTGAGAAATTAACGGCTGTATATAGAAGTATAAGAAATGGTCCTGATCCTAAGGGAAGCGTACATTCCAGTTGAGGAGGCAAGACCAACAAAGATCATAAACACGTTAAAATAACATCTACTAAGTGATGCATTGTGTGGCAGGGAAAAAATACAAGAAAGATAATGATCAACACTGGCTCCAGTCACTGAGGAAGATCTGCACGCTTATAAGTGGGATGGGAATTGGACCTTATTAGAAATCAAATTTATCTCAATAGGTAAAGGCAGTCCAGTTAATATTGTTACTGAGCACTGATATGCCAGTAGCTGTTGAAGTACTTTATTTTTATTTAATCCTCACAACAACCCTGAGGTAGGTACTATTATTATTTCCATTTTACAGATAAGAAAACTGAAGCACAAGTTAGGTCACTTGCCAGAGTCCACTGGGCTAACATAGTAAGAGGAAAAAAGATGAACAAATGAAGACACTGCTTGCTGTGTGGGTGGAGAAAGTGGACTAGACCTTGGGAGTTCAGTCGTGCATTCATTCATTCACTCAGATGGACTGCAGCAGAGGTCAGCTTTCCGTTCTCTTATTTTTCCACACTCTCCAGGGTGCTTTTATTCACTCCCATGGCATTGCCTTCTCCAGCAATAACCTTCCTTCTGAATTCCAAACCATTTTCTCTACTGGAGACATCCACTTGGATAACGTGCGAACACCTGAAATATTAAATCCTACAACTCGTATATATTCTTCTTCCTTTCCGCACAAAACTGCTACTGGACCTTATCTCCTGTGTCTATACAGGGGATCACAGCTATTCTGTGATCTAGAACTTAGTCTACTGTGACTCCTCCCTTCTGCTTATCTCCTTTTCCCAAGTTACCAAAATCACAGAGCTTCCACATGAACTCTCCTGAAGACTCACAGCAGGGAAGCCCAGGAGAGAGACAGAAGCAAAAGTAGGGAGTCCCTGCAGGTGCCCAGGCAAGCTTCAAAAAGGGCACTCATCCCCATCATGGTGGACAACTATGTGTGTCTACTCCCCTCCAGCCTTTTTTGTATTCGGACTGCCTAGCACATATAGACAGACATTAACATTTGACACTTTTTCATATGCATGATTTCCGTAGCTCTTAAACATGATCACAGCAATAAATATGAAGCTTTGGTTTTCAACGCTCAGCATCAGAATCACCTGGGGATCCTAATAAGACAGTGTAGGCTGTCTGGGCTCCAAGCCTGAAGATTCTGCTTAAGGTTGGGATGGTGCCTCAAAGTGTGTGTGTTTAACCCCATTCAGTGTATGAAGCTGAGAACGACTAACATCAAAGCACTTTTCACATACCTATCATTTAATGTCCATACGTAAAGAACATCTAATTTTACGGTTGGAAAAACTGATGCTTGTTGGAGAAGTTCAATTTTATTTGCCCAACATCACAGGGCAAATGACAGAGTGGGACCTCTGAACCATTCACTTGAAATATCTATTCCATTCAACATATTAAACAAGAATTTTTAAAATATCTACAAAATAGAATGTCCCACACATTCTAATAAATATGAAAGAATTATTTTAACTTGTTTTGAAAATCCGTTATCTCATTATAGTCTTCGCAGAAGCTAGAACAAAATGCATTATTTAATTCCGGCCCGAATTTTAGACAAATCACAGGCTGGTTACAGGAAAACAGGTCGTTTGAGGTGAAGCCCCTGCTCAGCACCACACCATGACCCACCATGATGGGAACCTCTCTTGGCAAGCCAGCACTGAGTGACCCACATTCCTTAAAGAGTTCTCAGAGGAACGTAGGAAATGTAATAATGAAATGATACTGTTAGTTTCTTTCTGTATTTACGTTGAGTATGGGTACCTTGGTTAACATTATTGCTATTGTACACATCTAATTCGATTTGCCATTTTTTGAAAAATTTGTCTGCATAGAGAGTAAATGCATTCCCAGCCCTTTTAGTGGTTTCACTACAATTTGACAGCAAGCCCAGTAGAGGCTAAAGACTGAACATCCCCATATAAAATATTCCTACTCTTGGTATCCTTTCTCATGAACATTCTGGAGAAAACTGGAAATTGCTCTTTTCTTCCATCAAAATCTCAACCTGTAATACTGTTTAACCAATTATGCATCGCTAACTTTAAAAAGAATCCCATCATTGAACATTGTCATTTTAAACATGACAGTAGTTGCCTTACCTTCCCAAGTAAGAAAATAAGACCTACGTTATTTCAAGAAATTCTACGTTATTTCAAGAAATTCATCCAAGAGGGGAAACCTTAAAAAAAAAAAAAAAAAAAAAAGACAGTGCAAAAAATGCATGACTGCTGTTAAGAGTTTAATTTTAAGACAAAAGCACTACATTATAATTTAAACAATCTTTCAGAAAAGATAGTGCAAATCAAAACCCCATTAAATCCCGCTATAAACTTCACATGAAGATTCTAGAAGTAGGCTTCTAGAACTGGAAACACTTGGTTCCAACAAAATCTGCTTAGGGAGAATATGTCTTGAAAATGTCAAATGGTACAGAGAACATTATGTTGGTTTAGAATCAAGTCAACCAGGTTCTAAAAAAAGACATGCTGATAGGTCTTAATACATATAATTAGTTGTAGCATGCTTTATTTATCAATTATTGTAGAAGCAGTTTACAACAAATTTCTGAGTATTTCGAAGTTTTCTTTATTGCCTTAGCCAATCTCTTAACTACACTGCAATAATTATATAGCCATCTTCCAATTTCTACTTTTAAAAGGGTTCCACTTCATCAGTCTGAGATTGGCAAATGTTCTCTAAAAATGTGATAAAGCCCTGTGTAACCCAAGGCCATCCATACAACAAAGGGGCAATTATATAAATTCCTTTTCTCAAGTATTTATTCAAAGCATAGCTTTCCATGACATGTTAAATGTCACATTTAGGTACTGGCATTAACACAACTGTTAAGTGTCTTCCAATATTTTAAAGAAAAATTTCAAAAAGCCCGGAAAGTAACCTTGCTTTCAAATTCTAAAATACAAACAGAATATAGCCTACACAAATAAAATGTGTATCAACTAACCTTGAAATAAACTATCTTTCCCAACACCGAGCAACTTAGGTAATTTTCTCAAAATAGAATCCAATAACCCTAATATCAATGTTTAACAAATTCGGACCTATCTGTACTTTCTCTGAAGACTTTAAAGAATTCCTCCCATGACAACTGATTTGGACTGCTGAAACAAGGAACACCTTGTTCTTACTTAGGATTTCATTCCTACAAAGTATCTCACCCTTTTAAAGTAGTAAAATAATTTTGTAAAGTCCTTTTTTCATGCCCTTTAAGCACCTGTCCCCCCAAATTATCCACCTCTACAGAGCTTACTGGAGAAAATTAACATTTAGCAGTTACCCCTCTGCTCTGTCTTCCTAAATTATATATTCCCTTGGATCCTGCAGTCTTTACCCAAAGCTACTATACTATAGCCACTTATAAAGGGAAGCTGTTGGAATTATCTCCTTCATGAGAATCTAAAAGATGCTTATGGACAATAGGGCAATATATAACTAGCCCAACTCAAGACAACAGAAAAAGTCAGTTTCAAACAGAGTTGCTGATTACCAATTAATAATAATGGAATGAATGAATGAAGTCAGTGACAAACCAAAGGGGGCAATATGCAGGCAACAGGGGAATGTACTGCCTCTGAAGAGTTGAATACCAACCACCTGCCCCCACCACCTCCCTTCCAGCGTGGTAAGCTGCTGCTCGTTGTACTCCCATTAGAATGCTAAGTCTGTATTTTTTTTCTTTCAAGCTAGACTTAGGGTCCGTGATTAAAATGCTTGAGTGGTATAAGTTTTATGAAACATGCACCTTTATTTGTCTTTACACGAGATAAAAGTAAAAACAGAAAAAAAATCCTTATGAAACAGCAAGCTTAACTCTAACCACCTTAAAACAACAGTCCTTACAACTTCAGTGTAGGTAAGATCACTTGTTTTGTGTGAAATACAGAATCCCAGGGAACACCTCCAAACAGTACTGATTCTGATATAAATAGCCTGCAGATCTCTTTGAAATACCAACCAGATTATAATCAACCCTCCCCCAACTTTCCAGATTATAGGCAATTGACAGCAATATACAGCCCAACCCAACTTACACAACTGGATCTTGCTAGAATCATGTTACACATGCAAAATTTCAGACTAGACTCCTAATTATAGCCAGTAGTGAAGAAAGGATAAAGTATGCATTCTTCTCAACTTTTCAAAAGTAGGTAGTAACAGTCAGTCTTCATGAAGTCTGGGGTCATCCGTAAGTATTAGTACACTGATAAATTGCACTATTAAGTAAACTGCATCCAAAGAAATTTATTGAGGTGTGCGTCCATTATGCATGGATCTAGATTTTTACATTTCAGGTTAATCTGACTCCAAACCAAATAAACTCATTATACATTTCAGGACCAACACAAATACTGTGATGGACAGTGGGATCAGTCCTTGTTTTAAAATTCCCAATACCTCAAGGCCATAAACATAAAGTACTTTTGAAGTACAAGACAACTTCAAAGAACTTTCCCAAGCAGTAAAACAAAGCACATAAAGTATAGAATACAAAGACCTAATAATCAAATCCTAATGTTATTGAGACTACCTTTCAAAACTATCTCGGCATGAATGGCACCTGGATAGGTGTCCACGCACTATATTCTAACTTGTATACAACAAAGAACAGTGAAGCAATTGCCATCCCAATGTGGAAAGAGTAATGTGGTAACAGGAAACCTGTTACAATACATATCTGAAGGTTAGAAAAGGAGTAAGAGGAAACCCAGAACCCCAGGAAGAGAGATTAACTCACCTGGTAGCAAACATCTAGTAAACCAAAAGGTATCAAAATTTGACTTAGGGGCTTCCCTGGTGGCGCAGTGGTTGAGAATCTGCCTGCTAATGCAGGGGACACGGGTTCGAGCCCTGGTCTGGGAAGATCCCACATGCCACGGAGCAGCTGGGCCCGTGAGCCACAACTACTGAGCCTGCGCGTCTGGAGCCTGTGCCCCGCAACGGGAGGGGCCGCGATAGTGAAAGGCCCGCGCACCGCGATGAAGAGCGGTCCCCGCACCGCGATGAAGAGTGGCCCCCACTTGCCGTAACCAGAGAAAGCCCTCGCACGAACCGAAGACCCAACACAGCCAAAAATAAATAAATTAATTAATTAAAAGAAAAAAAAAAAAAAAAAAATTTGACTTAGGACAACGGACCTAGAAAGGGGGGTTCATAGCTCTAACAGGGTCTACAAAACTGATGGGAGAACTGAAATCACAGCTTCCTAACACCGTCCAATAGGTAAATGAGATTTGTTCTATAATAAACTAGCAAACTACTTGTAAACTACTTTGCTGGCCAAATTTTAGAAGGGTACTGGACTACTTACATTTTGTCTCCCCAAATCTGTCATTACTGCTCACAAAAAGGGTGCTAAAAGTAAACAATACCACTTCTGGTCTCCTCTGAAAACCTACTAAAACCCATTACTTAAAAAAAAAGAGGGGGGCAACATAAAAAATATGTAAGGTCAAAGAAAATGGGAGAGGGAATTCCCTGGCGGTCCAGTGGTCTTAGACTGTGCTTTCATTGCCATGGGCGCAGGTTCAATCCCTGGACTGGGAACAAAGATCCCACAAGCCATGCAGCCAAAAAACAAACAAAAAAAAGAAAATGGGAGAGGAAACAACTACAAAATTTTGGAAGCTGCAAACCTTTGAATAAATGGCAACTAAGGAGACAAGAAAACTGAATATTCTGTCAGCAGTGAGGATATTTCAGATTGTACCACAGAACCCCCAAAGGCTTATTAGCAATCAGCAGCCCAGGTATCTCTGTAAACAGAGGTGAAAGGGACTAAAAGAGGATTGGTTGAAAGTCTGTTTGACAAGCAGTTAAAAACCTCCAGATCCCCTCTGTACTGCTGGACAACTGAACTCTTCCATCCTGGCAGAAACTTGTCTGAAGCAGGTAAGAGGGTGGTCTTCGGACTCAATAGGCATACAATGATGAAAATAAAGGAGTTCAAGTAGTTTACTTGTTCAGATCCCTCAGGTTTCTCCCCTCACTGGGATCTCAGAACACTGGCAGCCAGGTTTTTTACCCTCCAGGCAGCAGAGTAGAAAAAGACTTCTCTGATGAACCTGATCAGCTCAAAGAAGGAAAAAAAAAATGTATCAAGAGGTTCCTCAATAAAATGACACAGTCCAATCACCCAGTAGTGAACCCCATGGTTGACAAGTACCCATCCCTCAGCCCCACACACAAATTCACAACATCCAAGCTGCTTTAAAAATGCTGCACTCCTAAATATGAGACAAGGATCACCAAACATCTGAGGAAGATTACAGGCAGAGGCCAAAGCAACAGGAAAGAAAAGCATCTTGGAGGAAACAAACTCTGAAAGTTAACTTTAGACTTGAATAAAAGATAATGCACACCCATGTAAGAACAGGTTACTACTTATAACACAGGTTGGAGGAAGAGGTCTTAGATATTAGATGACTGAAATTAAAAACCTTAAAAAAAGTTGAAAGATTAAGTTGTAAAAATCGCTCAAAGGGTAACAGCCTGCAATGGAAAATAGGAAAACCAGGTGCGCAGGGCTCACACCCAAAAAACAATTCTGGAGGAAAGACTGGGGTGGTGAAGGACATGAGGAAACATCAGCTCCAGTAACATTTGCCAGGATTGAAGAGCATGTTTATACAGTGACAGGACCCACTGAGTGCTCAGCACAATGGATGAAACAAACCCAAGACAGTCATGAAATTGGAGAACACTGATGATAGTGGTTAAAACCCTAAGCATTTCACATGAATGATGAAAAATCAAAACAGCATCAAATCTCTTCACTAAACCTTGAATTCTCTATTGAGCCAAACTAGTAATTCAGTTACGAGGATGGAAGAGACCTTTATAGATGGGAAGGCCTCAGAAGCAGGAAGATGGGCTATACAAAAGCCAGCCCTGGGATTCAAGAAATAAAGGACCTAAGTTGACAGGCACAAGGGAACGCCCCAGAATGACGGCAAAGCCCCAACTCAAGTTATTCAACAATTCTGAAGGGCAAGGAGTTCAGATTGAAATATAGAAGACCTAAGAAAAACATGAAGCTGATAAATGGATTTGTATAAGAGGAGAGTTTTTTAATTCCGTGCAAGTCTGAAAGTAAATTACAGCCCAGTACACAGAAAAATATTCATCTAGGTCAAGAAATAACACCTGAAATGGATCTAGGAATAGCACTTTAAATGTGACATCGAATATATGGAAACAAATAGTATAAAAATCAAGGTTAAAAACTGTTTTTCCCTAACTCTGTGT
This sequence comes from Balaenoptera acutorostrata, assembly GCF_949987535.1. Taxonomy (NCBI): domain Eukaryota; kingdom Metazoa; phylum Chordata; class Mammalia; order Artiodactyla; family Balaenopteridae; genus Balaenoptera; species Balaenoptera acutorostrata. The sequence continues at coordinate 44,750,052 of NC_080068.1, read as the reverse complement.
GCAAGTGTAACTTTTATAGAAAGTCGTAAGTAGGAATAAATCACCCCCTAAAATTAAAACATTAAACTGCTGGGGGCAAAGAATTAAACCTGAGTACATCTTTACTTGCACCTTTCTAATTAAATCTAAAAATCACGGGGCACAACATTTTGACATAATCAAAATTAATTTGATAGCTTTACATTTATCCAATGCAAACAAACCTCATTTTTTAAAACCTACTCCAACCAGCTTTAACTTTAAAAAAAAGGTTTTGATGTGGAACATTTGCAAACAAACCTCACTTTCTGAAATCTAGCTTTTAATTCAATCAGTTTTAACCCCCCTTTTTAAAAAGGTTTTGAAGTGGAACATTTACATAAAATAAACATAGTACTGCTTAACAATCCCAAAACAAAATTCACTAAGTTAGATCAGGGGTCTGCAAACTTTTTCTGTAAGGGTCAGATAGTAAATATTTCAGGCCATAGCTGTGTTGCAGTACTGTTAACAAAAACAGGCTGCAGGCCCCCAATTTAGATGTCTATCATGTAAGTTTAACTTACTTCAGTAACACTAACTTCTGTTCACTAAAATGCTTGCCTAGTTGGAGCTCAATTCTTAACATCAGACAATTCAACGCCACAAAAGGGAAAAGAAAAAAAAAAAAGGGCTGTATAAAAATCACTTCACTCTACTATAGAATTATCAGACCATT